>NC_137841.1:72692855-74092855 GCF_948465745.1 Chenopodium album
TCATCAACCCGGAACAAATATTGTACACAGTACACATGCTCACACCCTCAAGGCCTCAATTATTCTCTATAGAAAAAGTGTGAAACCCTCACAAATTAAAAAATTAAATAATTAAACAAATAAAAGAAAGGAATGAAGCTAAAATTAGACTTTTGATACAAACAAACTTAAAAATTACACAAGAATTTATTCATGTCTACGAGTACAATACAAGTATGCAACACAGTATTTTAATTATCTTTGATTTTGAATTAATTCAATAAATGCTCATCAGATCAGCTTATCGCCTCATGCCTCCTGCCATTGATGGAGGTACCATCCCCTGGTTTTTCCTCTCCTCATTACCTTGCCATCCTATACACATAACAATTAAAAATAAACTAATATAAGTTCAATGTTTAATTGTCAATAAATTTCCCCTTTCACCTGTAAATATAGGCACGAGTCAAATCTATTAAATTAAAATATGAGCAGTATGAATTACTATTAGAATTCTTTATCTCGAGGGGGATTCCTAATGCGATAAATATGTGTAAAGAGAGATTAGATGAATGATTATTACCGAGGGCAAGATCATAGCCACGATGTTGAAGCTCACGGTACTCTTGGCACAAGGCACAAGCTTCACACCAAAAGTGAGTACAACAATCTCCACAACTATTCTCTGGCATTCCAAGTTGAGCCTTCAACTTTGAACGATATGTGCATGAATATATCCATTGACATCCAGTCAAGACCAAAAGTAGTGAATACAATGCTCCACTTACACCACATGCTGCATTAATCAAGTTCCACAAAATCAAAATTAACCCAAATATACTTGTTACTACATTATAATTGATGCAATTGAGTTGATCAATCGATTGCTCGATAATGTATGTATACTTACATGATGAGCCTTTGTCAACAATCTCTGCTATACGTCCAAAAGTGATGCATGGGCACCAACATGTCATACAACCTGCGCGTGTATTAAATTTTAAGTAACAAACATTACAAGGGTGCACGGGTTGTTGTTCATGGTATATATAGTAAATGAATATATGGAGACAATTAAAGATAACTGGCGAATATATGATAGAGATGAGACGGACTTACAAAGAGAACAATCAGAGAAACAATCACAAAGACCACTAGAGAACTCTCCAGCAATTGCAACTGATTGATTTGGTGGAGCTGAAATTGGAACACCAATTGCATGTTGATCATCTTGCTTCATGTTTTTAATTATCTAGAAATAATAATGGTACACGAAAAAATAAATGTAACGTTTAGTAAGTTTCTACTTTGTAAAAATGTATACAAGTATATGTTAAAGCTAAGGGATATTATATCAAACTTGGAGTAAGTCCATATATTTATAGTAGTCTTGGCAGGATGAAATTAAAACAAAGATGGAAATTTCAAGGAAGATACTAATTATACTACGTAGTATTAATCTAACTTATTTGTATTATCATATAATTATATCAAGTAGTTTATTAATACGTAAAATAATTGGTCAATTCAAAATTAGCAACTTGAATCGGATAACACGCTGGAAATGTGATAATGGTAGATAGTGGTCAGATTATTATTAATCGTCATTCATAGTTGGTCAACAAATTATTAAATTATTTAATAATCTCCTGTTATCATCTTTATTTATGATTTTTATTGCTTTCCTACCAGAAATACTTTAAAATAATATGGAGTACGTAGTATTATTTTAATTTGTTGGCAAGTTGTAGGCCATCTTGACATTTTTGTACAGTACTTTTTTTTTTTTTTTTTTTTTTTTTTGAAGAATAACATTTTTGTACACAAGTAAAGTAGTTTATATCGTAGTATTGAGTCTATTCTTTTTTTTTTTTTGACTGAAAAATAAAAAGTCCCTAAATTAATTTTTAGGATTTTTACTATGGAGTACCTATTATTTTTTAAAATTACTCGTATAAAATCATAAAATTGTAGGTTGTGTGCAATATGCATGCATGGAATTTTAAAAGTTATATGTGTATATACAAAGATATTGAAAATTTAAACATTGAGTCATCAAGAAATTAGTACTCGTTTTTCGTATATAACAGTGTAATATTAAAAAGGATGTGTGTAGGAGTAGTATTATATTAAGATTTTTTTTTTTTTGACAAGAGTATTATATTAAGATTTAAGAATAGTATGGAGCAAAATGGTATTGAAATAGATATTATTGTACTGTTTTCATATATTCATATTGAAATATAATTACATACTTTTAATTTGGATCAATGAATTGAATATAAATGTTATATATGTATATTATACGTCGCGTACTCTTTTCATCAGTGCATAAAAAATTATTATTAATGCGTAATAAAAGATAATATATTAATCGTCAAAAATGAATGTTAAACCTATTCGGTATGATTGCATGTAATGAAATATGCACTATTATGTTATAAAATACAGTAGATAAGTACTTCAAACAAGTTAATGATAGGATTCAATTTTTTAAATAATAATTGACCCAAAAATGATGGGAAGACACCCAAACTTTGATAGACACTTGAAACAAATGGCACTCCGTATTTAATTAAAGTCAACATAAAAATTCCTAAGTAGATGGCTAATTGGCCATAGTTTCCGCCATCAAGAACTTTATTAAAGCTAGTAATAATAGTATTATTAGGGTTTAGACACATGGCAAATTGGGAAGTGGCTGCTTTAGTATTAGCGTAAATCATTGGACTCCACATTAGTCGTTACAAATATAGGCACGTTAGTTCTCTACTATAGTCGACAAAATCATCGGACTTTCAATCTCAAATGGTGTTAGAATATACAGAGTAATTGTATACTCCCTCCGTCCCTAAATTACATTCCTCTTTATCTCTATTATGTGAGGAATAAATGCTAGAAAGAGAAATGTAATTTAGGAACGGAGGGAGTACTATTTTTGCTTTCTTATTTGAAAACTTTGCTTGTCTTTTTCTTGATTAATATTCAACATTAATATACTACGAAGTACTCCGTACTTCGTATATTATAAGGTGATAATGATGTAACTAATTGGATAACTAATGTATGTACATACTATGTGTGATGGCATGAACTTCATTTTTGTTGACTTTAGGATGGGTATAGTATTGAGTTTTATTATCATGGTTTTGTCGTTAATTCTTCTATTGAGCATGACGACATAGATTAACGTGTTTTTTTTTTTAATCGTCATTGTCCGTGTGTTTATCTGATTCACTCTTTGGACTAATCTGGAATCGGGACTTAATTTTGAGTGGTTATGAGGTTTCAATCACCTCTTAATTGTTGTAATGGGGGCTCAGTTTTAAATGGGTGATTAGAAGATTAGGTTTGTCTTGAATTTGATAGGCTTTAAATGGTTTAAAACCTTCAGTATTAAAAATTTTACAATAGTCGTTTGAAATCATCTTAGGACTTGGGAATTGGGATAATGGGATTGCCAATTTGCCATTCCATTTTCGTCACTTACTCATTTTAATTTGTAAGTTTTATTGATCATATTATATTTCATATTTTATGAATACTTTTATTTTTGTTGAACAGGGCTTAGTCCTTAAAGTCCTTACAAAAAAAGTGACGCTAGCTAATTTATTTATCAAAATAAAAGAATATAAAAAATGCAAATATTTATAACAGCTTGGGAGATAGACGAATAGACGATCTATACAAGCTCATATAAAATAAAAAAAAATTAAAAAAAAAAAAGAAAAAAAAAGACTATTTCTTACATAAGCAAGTTGAGTAATCAAACCGGCTCAAACTTTACAAAGAAAACTTGAATAAAATCACACAAGATGATACATTTAATTTCCCTCTCAAATACTGGTCAAAAAAAAAAAAAAACAAAACAAAAAACAAAACATACATTCGATCACTTGAAATCGGGAGAAAAACTCTAACCACTAGAGCTATTCCTCACTTTCACAAAACATATATTCATCATACGGAATAGTATACATTCATTATGTTATTTTACAAATATATATGATTTTTTTTTTCAAGTTATCTCCCAAGGTTACTCATAAAAAAAATCATCCGGCTTATCGAGTCATGCCACCTGGCACCGATGGAGCCATCACGGTTCCTTGATTTTGTCTTTGCACATTACCATGCCAACCTATAATAAACAACATAATTTATAATTTGTTGAAAATCTATTTTAATAAATGTTGAACAAATCAAATAAAAGAGAGATTAATAATAAAATAATATATTACCAAGGGGAAGATCATAGCCTAGGCGTTGAAGCTCACGGTACTCTTGGCATAATGCACAATACTCGCACCAAAAATGGATACAACAATCTCCGAAACAATCCTCTGGCATTCCCATTTGGGCCTTCATTTTTGATCGATATGCGCATGAATATATGGATTGAAACCCCGTCAGGCCCAAAAGTAGTGCATATAACGCCCCACTCACTCCACATGCTACATTTCACGACAAAATGTACAATCAATTGACATGTAAACTTTTTATTAGAAACGGAGATAGTAATTTTATTTTAAGGATAATGTTTATTTATAAAGTAAAATGTGAAGATCGATATATTATATTATAGTATATTAAATATTATGGTGTTATACTTACATGAGGAGCCTCTATCAACTATCTCAGCTATTCGTCCAAATGTGATACATGGGCACCAACAAGTCATGCAACCTGTTTGTGTACATGTACGGAGTAGAATGTAAGATGGTGTAATTTTGCGTATTATATTATACGTACCTAGGCCGGGTCAAAGGGGGACATACAAAGAGAAGGATCAGAGAAACAATCACAAAGACCGGTAGAGAAGTTTGCAACAGCAGCACCGGGTTGATTCAGGGGTTGAAATGGAGGAGCATTCGGCACGGCCACCGGAACTCCCATTGCTGGTTGTTGTTGCTTCATGACTTAATGATACAATTAAGCAATAAAATTAGCCACAAATTATAATTATTGTGGCTTATAAATTTGGATTAATTGCTTAATGAACAAAGTTGCTTAAGAATAGGAGAGTATATATAGGTAGAGTGTATTGGCTTGAAATCTCAAAGAATATGTCATACTTTTACTGGTCTTGGAGGCCAATTGAATAGGTACTTATCAGTGAATCAATTATACTTTACTTAATCAACGCTTAATTCATTTAAATTTTATAATGTGTTAGTAAATAACTAAATATAGCTTAGTCAAGATGTAAATATCAGGAATGGACTGTCAAAATATACTCCTAGCTTTAAATAATGAATGAAACTAACATGGAATCATACACTGTCTCCATCCTTTATTATTACTCCGTATTTTTTTTAGAAAGGGTAAGCTAAGGCTTTGGGCTTGACTTTTAGGGTTTTTTTAAAGGTCAAGTGATGTAGATAAAATTTGATCTCAGGTCTTGAATATCATCCACCTATTAAAATTTTTAATCAACTATATTAGTTAATTATCTACAAACTTTAGTTAGCCTGATATTATGAGTATAGTAGAATTTGCTTGATCTATTACAGATTTAAAGAGGTGATTTAATATCGTGTCGGATCAAGGTAAAGTATAAAAAACTAACACTTTTAAAAAAAAATTCGTTAAAGTTTTAAAAGTAAAAAGACAAGATCCATAACACTTCGCAAGTCCAAAGGAAGTTCCATCCCAAAACTATATGGTAATAGAATGAGTAATCTTTTAGCATTATAAAGTGTTTAACTCTCTCTTCTTTTATCAATGTGGGACTCTTACATATATTATTTGGCGGGATAAACTTCAACAGTATTGCTTCGCCATATGATTCATCGCATTGTTTATGCATGGCTTCGCTGTGCGTACAGTAGCATCACTAGAAAGCTCGCCTAGTTTCGCAATTGAACCTCTAGATATTATATTGCATGGTACTCTTTGATTGGGTGCAGAGGCCAAACATATTGTGATATAGAGGCCAAACATGACAACTTAATATTGGTACCACTAAGATGTGAAATGTTCCATTGAAAGTGGAGTAGTATTATAAATGGTTATAATGGTATTAAAAATTGTTACAATGATATAATTTTGAAGCTAATATATACTACGTATGTACCAGGTTGTGGAATTGTACCATTAATAGTATAACGGTATTATAATTGGTTGTAATGGAAATTAAATGACTACAATGATACAACTAAAATCTGAAAATTAAAATAGAAAAAATGTGGTCCTATACTCCTATCACCTTATGCTCTGGTTATGCACCAGCAAATAATACATAACAATACTCCATTTAAAACTCCTACGAGGTAATCCGTAGTTATTAGACAAGCAAACAAGTAGATGAATTAAAAATTATACTTGTATTAGATTATGGAAATTGGAAAGATAGATACAACACCAAGTCTATGCATATATATATATTATTATATGATGAGAAATCTCTTATAACAAATTACAGCTTGCAATGCCAATGCCACACACAATACCAAAATAATTGAATTGGGAAAAAACACAAAAGAATCACACAACCAATAATGAACTATTCAACATTCTTAACACAAGAGATGAATAATATATATATCCCATCTAATCACCACCCCCACCACCACCACCGCCGCCACATCCTCCTCCTCCTCCATCTCCATCTCCACCGCCGAAACCACCACCACGACCCCAACGCCGCCGTCTTCTTGGATGACCAAAGTGATCAGCACAAGCAACTAAAATCATTGACATGATTGAAATAGACAAAACCATCAAACATATCAACACCAAGACACCCTCAATGCTTCCAAGCAACTCAAAACCACCATTCCATATTAAAGCATTCTCACCATGCTTAGAACTTAGAAACCTCACCATTTTATCACACTTAATAAATTAGCTCCTTTATTATTTTCTTCCTTAGTTTTTATACATGGGCTCTTACATATCATCATATCTATATATGTTGTTGACTAATTAAAAATATTAAATTAAAGTAATAATGTATCTTAATATATTGTGTTACCTTCTTTGAAAGTTCAGCAAGTTTATAGACATTGATAAAGTCCTAGATCGATCAATATAATTATTTTGATAAAATAAAAATCCATATACATTTGACAATGAAAATAGATATATAGATGTACAAAATTATAAAATAACAAGTCTATGTATTTACATATGATATCTATCACTTACATAGTTACAAGATTACAACATATACAACAAATAATAATCCAACAATATGTAGGATAGAAAGAGGCTACACAACCAACAAGGTTTGACTTTTTCTAACGTACAACACCCCCTCCACCACAGCCACATCCTCCTCCTCCTCCGTCTCCATCGTCGACATCACCACCACCACCACATCTACAACGAACGCGTGCGTCGTCTTTGAGGTTACTTAGTGATGACTAACACACTCCCAATGCTTCTAAGAAATCCAAAACCAGCAATCCAGTACGGAATAGAGTCACCATGCACATAAGAAACCTCACCATTTTATTTAATCACAAAATTTAAATAATAATTTCTCCTCTTTGTTTCTATTTTTCTCTCCTTTAATTTTTATGTGTGTTTGAATTGTGTTTTATTTTTAGGCCGGCCCTCTTAGATTAATTGAAGGTCTCCTAAGGAATAGATCGCCATAAGCCAGGGCATTATATATTACATTAGAGTAAAGATATGGATATATATATTCAATAAATTATATTTAATCATAATATTTAAAAAACAATCCAGAAAAATACTAGTTTATCAATTTGATGAAAACAAATTTTGTTTATCAAATGACAAAATGGTAAATAAATCAATAATTTTGTAGTATTAAATATGGATCCTACTATTGTTGATTTATTTATGAAAATGTCATGATTACTGGACATATATATATTATTTTATTTATCATTTTGCCATTTGATATCAAATTGATTTATTGGGACTACATGCCTAACCTGATTGGAGCTGAACTAAACTGTTTATTGAGGCTAAACTGAACTAAATTCTTTATGAGAGCATGAAATTAGAAACTAAAATGAAGTGATTGGAGCTGAATTAAACTAAACTGAACTGAAATTAAGCTAAGAGAACAAGTCCTACCTCTTTAAAATCCATCAATCTTTTTTCTTTTTTTTTTTTTTTTTTTGTATGTGTGTGTTTTCCTAAAAGATTATTAGATGATTATTGTAGGGGTTTTTTTAATCACCATGCTGACTTGTTAAATAATTGTAATTTATAGGTACTGTATAAAAACTTGAGTCATACACTCATACTCCATAGTTCTTTAATTTGATGATATATTAATCTGTACACCGTATATATGTTTTGAGTACGTCTCACTGTTAATCACATGTGAATTGTTCTTGTTCAATTTCTTATTAGAGAAAGAAGACAAAAGATATCACTTTACACTTTAGAGCAATTACACTTATTGTTACCAATTATTGGTCCAATTAATTTTAGTATAGAATATGAATATCCTTTAGGCTTGTAAGTAGCCTAAATTTAACAATACGTATAACGCGATACAAATCAAATACACAATGGATGTCAAATGGTAATAATCACTTTATTCTCTTACCATATACTATGTATATTTTAAGTATTTTCTATGATTGCGTATAAAACATAATCATGTGCTTCAACCATCAGCTAATTTAAATCTTTTGGTTGAGATGGTCCTTTAACACATTATATGTGGATTATCAACATAAAAGTAGATGATGGACATACACAAGTAATGCATTGATACAAAAATTGAGATAGACTAGGGGTATATCAAAGAAAATTAAAGCTACATACAACATATTGAGTACGTATATATTATCATACCATATACTCTGTATATACATACGAGTATACATAGAGAGCAAAGATAATTTCTCATCCTCCATTTTGTTGTACCTTGTACGTGAGATTTATTATCTAATCATGCCCACAGGTATTTGAGGAGGCACAGTGGAAGGCTTTTGTCTCTCCATATTTCCTTCCCATCCTAGACACAATACAATGACAAACTTTAATTATTATCACATAAATTTCTAATAAAGTAAATATTCATTTTTTAAAAAATATATATATTAGGAAAAGTAAAAGACTATTCAATGAACCTAATAAACCCATAACATGTTCCCCGGTCCCACCTTAGGAGCTAGGATTATTGGGACAGAAGGGATAAGGGTAAGGGAATCCCCAAATAACCTCGACGATTTGTCAAAACGTGATGTATATAGAGATCAGAGATGAGTTATAGATAGTTACCAAGAGCAGGGTTGTAGCCACGGAGTTTAAGCTCGCGGTACTCTTGAGCCAAGGCACAACATTGACAAAAGAAGTGGATGCAACAATCCTCACAGGTGCTTTCCGGAATCCCAAAATGAGCCTTAAGCTTTGCACGGTATGTGCATGTGTAAATCCATTGAAACCCTACAAAGGTTGCAAGTACCAAGTAGAAGGTTCCTGCAACACAACATGCTGCACCACCAAATTCATTTTTAATTTTTAAACATTTACAATTAATTAATTAATTAATTAATTTGTTACAATATTGTATATATTAGTATCAGAAAAATAAATTTATTTACGGAGTAACATAAAAACAATGGTTAATTAATCACATATGGAGTACTTATATTCTTATATACGTAACGTATATTAGTATATATGATAGCATATCGATCGATGTCAATATAAAACTTACATAATGAGCCTTGGTCGACAATCTCTGCAATTCGTCCAAAGGAAATGCAGGGGCAACAAAATGTAAGAAGACCTGCAAAAAAATTTGAATTTTGAAATAAGGGTGATACTTTAACATTATACGGAGTAGTTATGCTACTCCGTGGTTTATACTATTATCATGTAAGATTTTGTTCAATTAATATTTGGTCCGAAATTGAAATACTTCATATTTACTTTAATCAATTTTTTTACATAAATAAAGATAATTATTAGTAATGGTAAAATTAAAATTATTCATATTTTGAAATCGTTTTGTGAGATAAAAATCGAAATGAGTAGTAGAATAATGAGTTGATGAGCAGTGCTTACAGCTTGAACAATCGGAGCAACAATCACAAAGACCGGTAGTAAAGTCACTAGTAGCTGGTTGATGCTCTGCCTGTTTCATAGTGATGAATGTATGATAGATAAACCAATCAAACTAAAATTATTAATTGAAGGACTAAAAAAAAAAAGGTGAAAGATTTCTAATGATTTATTTGGGGAAATTTAGCAACAAATATATAGTGCTAGTTAAAATGCATTTGTATGTAGTGGAAGGTAGGGTCTTCTATGTGTCCATCAAATTAAATCACACTATTATTATAGAAATGTAAGAAATTCAATAAAATATTATTGTCATGTTAGTATGGGTACAAATTATGTTAAACAAATAAGAATGAGATAATTACATACAAACAAACTAGAGATGAAAAATTACGGAGTAATCTATCTATATCTATATCTATACTCTATACTTTAGTATTTAAAATCACAAACCATCATCCCCATCATGCCACATGTAAATTAAAATTTATTTTCATCAATGTCACATGCATGTCACCTCCCTTCATTAATAAAAAAAAAAAAAAAAAACTAAATTTAATTCAATACATGTATAATTGTTCCCTACAAAAAAAAAAAAATGCATATATGAATGTTATTTGATTCATTTTCCCCCAACTTAATATCTCTACAATTACATTCAATTATCACCCATTTCTTCTCCTTTATAAGCTATTTATTTTCCAAATAAAACATATTATAAAACAAAAGTTATTATTGTACTCCTTATAAAGATCCCGTGCATTGCACGGGTCAGAAGGCTAGTTGATATTTAAATGAGTAACTCATTTAACCATAAACACAATAATTCTAACTTTATTTTTAGAATCTCAATCTTTAGCCGAAAAGGGTGTAGTAGGTGTGTGGGGTGAATGAACTTGATGATTAGAATGACTTGGATTACATTTTTATGATCGTTACAAAATAAGTTTGAGTAAGTTTAGGCATATATATTCACAAGTTTGAGATGAATAAATCGTGTAGTCATGATTGAGTTTTATTAAACTAGGATAGAATATAAGTCAAAGAAAATACATTATAGTAATTATTGTAGGCACATTCTTTTTATTTATTTTTTTTTGGGGGGGGGGGGGGGGTGAAGGAGAGGGGCAAAGGCGCGAATTAAAGCCTCAAGCAGAACATGTTAGCTAGACTAAAAAAAGAAAAAACAGAAAGAAACCAACCCAACATCCTAAGCCAAAAGCGGGTCATATCACCCCTCCACGGCCCTCCGACACAATTTAGACCAAGTCACTCTACTCAACTCCTCCAATAAAACGGCGTGAAGATTGAGTATCCTTTAGGACCGTCTCAAAGAGAACTAAAGATTGTTTGTCGTTTGTTAGATGTATGATTGGAACTTTGTTGTGCTGCATGCTAATCAGATTATAGCCGAAGAAAAGGGCCAAGGCATATCAACAAGTAGGAAAGCCAAAAAAGAAGTGTTCTACTTGTCTGCCACATGCAAAAAATGTACTAAGTCGTACTAGTTGGACCCCGTTAGTTAGGAAGAGTTTTGGTTTGACGCGTAGACAACATAGTCATATAAACACACGAAGTGACAATCTTTAGCCATATCCATCCATCCTAGGCTCCTAAATAGACATGGACAGACGAGTACGTTTGATTGCATTTTGGTAATTTGGTATAGATGGCCACCATACGGGCTTGATCGAGCATCCAACTAGCTAAATTGGGAGAATTTGGACACAGCCTAAATACAGACTCTCTTAACTAACTAGTACTTGGCTTAATGGTAAAGATTGTGTCTTATAGATAAATTCTTATTAGAGACAACTTAGAAGTGAGGATTCCTTTAATTATTCCTCCTTCCTTGGAGTCTTCCACGCACTAACCTGAGTTGGATTGGCTTATGTGAGATTTGATCAATTCATTAGGGTGTTTAATTGGTTGGTTCTAAAGACGATACACACTAAAATATTAATGGTATGCATAAAGTTTGATATGATTTACCATGTCCATGTCAATAATTGTACTAACCACCAACCATTCCAAGGGAAAAAGGAGGCTAAAGGAATTACTTTTTGTGCTATTGTTGTCAATCAAATGACTATGTAATGTGGATTAAATTTCCACTCTCATTTTTGGTGTCAATCAATTAATTTCTTGATTTCACTAAATTTATTTTATGATAATTGAGAAAATACAAGTCAATCAGGCTGATTTACAGTTTGTGTAAATCAGGGGTCAATTTCGTCTTTTCAGTCATATTAGTAAGGGTAGTTTGGTCAGCTTGTGCAAACGTTGATATTCATTGCCGTTACCACAAATCCACCTCACTCTCTCTCTCACTCTTACTCCCTGCAAATTCACCCCACTCCTTGCAAATCCACCTCCTCCTCCTTCCATTAAAATCAATCAACAAGCACTCCAACAACAACCCAAAAAATTAAATAAAAATGCTTGTTGATTAACCTCATGAAAGCTTGATTAACAACAACAACAATAATCGGTCACTCAAAACCCAGAATTTCAGCTTCCAATCCTAACAAGTAAAGCTTGATTAACCTCATCATCATCATCATCTTCATTCTCACTCCCTCAATTACCACAATTACCACTCAATTCAACCCCCAATTTCTCTCAACCTCCATTTCTATGGAACTCAAGCTCCAAAACCCATCACCCAATTCTGAAATTCCGCAAAAACCCACCTTATATGGCAGTTTAAAATGTCGCCGCAAATGAAATGCTTTCCTTAAAGGGTTGATATGGCCCTAATTTACACTCTATTGAAGTAGGGTGTCTTTTAGTTTCGTCGCGAAGCTGCCATTGTTGGGAAGAAGAGGACGACGGGAAGAACTGAAGAAGAGGACGAAGATCTCAGGCTTTCTGGGTTCGTTCGGCGGAAGGCGTAAAGATGGTGGTGGCTGTGATGGGTTTCAGATGGTGGTCGAAGTGATGGTGACTATGATGGTGTTGGGGTGGAAGATTGGAGAAGATGTTAATAAAATTAAAAAAAAAAAAAAGAAACAGACGTTAGAGTTACTAACGTCTTCAAAACCGAATAGTAGTTAAAATTAATTTATTTGGCAAGAAGGGCCCACAAAAAGCAACTGATCGACAAAATTCATCAATCAGGCTGATTGCCTGAGTTTGCCTCATGATAATTTATGTTCCACATTTTCACACCAAATTCCACACTAACCAAGTCACCACCTTGTATGTATTTGTGGTTAGGGGCCCGGATAAGATAGGTCATGACCCGACCAAACCCTTATAACTTTGGTCACGAATAACATATTCTTAAGGATCCACTAAGATATTATGCTTGACATCATGATTAAAGTTGGGGTTTCGGTGCTCAATCATATAACTGTAGTGCTCCAAGTTATCATTTGCAATATGCAAAGGAATAAACAATTTTCAATTTTTTTTTTTTTTTATTCTTTAATTTAGGGTTTCAGCTAGGAGATTATTTATATATATATTTTGTTTTATAGCATATAATAATGCGTAGTTTTTGAATTATTTATAGTATTTCAAAGAGGAATTAGAATTATTTATAGTATTTCAAAGAGGAATTATTGAAATGATACCATTGGTTTTTAAAGAGTACAATCCGTCAAAAAAAAAAAAAAAAAAAAAAAGGAGTATAAATAAATATGACCATTTTTTTCCTCTTTGTTATTCAAATATAAGATTCTATAAGTTTTTCAAGAGCCTATCAACCTAATTACTTGTCTATTTTAATTTGATCGCATTTCCAAAATTTATCTTCTTACAATCATACAATAGAAGCTCTAATCTGGCTCATGATAGTATTACTAATAGTAAGATAGGGTGCAAAAATTAAAGCGAAACACAATTGTAAATTCACATACCACAAACACTCCATAATAACAATATAAATATTTTAAAGTACAATACACTTTTTTGCATTAATTAGCTAATAAATCTTTTTTTCTTAGTAAGTTGTTTTTTTTTTTTTTTTTTTTTTTTTGAAAGAATTAAGTTGTTAATAAGGAAACGATCTTAAACATTGGGACTTAATGAAGGTATAATTTAGTTCATAAATAGAATTACATAAAAACACAACATACAAAATAGCCAATCAAAGCTAGAAAATGAACTATAAAAGCATATGCATCTTTGATCTAACGGGTCATACCACCCGGCACCACAGGGGGATTATCCATACCCGTGCCCCCGTTTCGCTTCTCCAAATTACCATACCATCCTGTAAACAAAACCATGGATAATAAATAAATTTATAATATTAATTTAATATTACGAAATTTATAAATTAATTCATTATATACAAGTTGACTTACAAATTTGTTAAGATAATTTTAAAAATATATTATTATTCTTCCTTCATTTGTGTAATATACTCTACCTTATTGACTTTAAACATTATTTTCATTTATTTTTTAGTACTCCATCTATACTTTAGTTAATACTCCCTCCCTTTCATAATGTTAGTCCCATATGAAATCAATCACATAAAATAAGAAAACAAATATATTTGGAATCTAACATTAAAGTACAACATAATTCATAATTAGTTTACCTTATTTAACTTTTTTGATTTTTTATTAGGAAAACACAAGTCATAACTGAATAATTTAAGGTAAAAATTTCCTTATTTAGAGTTATGTCATCAATCCACAATCAATTAATTCCAAAACAATCGAGTTATAAATGAAATATATTCAACATGGGTAGATCTTTTTGAAATGTCCAAAATAGTATATGGGACTAACATTATGAAACGGAGGGAGTATGATTTACCTACTATATAAGAAAAAGGACAAAAAAAAATTAAAATCAATTTCTTGTGAGATCGATCATGATTATTAAATTAGTCTCAAGCTATATGTATATGTTCAACACAAAGATGTTAATCAATACTTATTTAAGAGTTAAAGTTGTGTTTTAACCATTTTCATAAGTTGATGTGAAAAATTATTAAAAATACTCACGGAAATTAGTCCTCATACATTGTACATAAAAATAATTAAATAAATAAAAAAGAAAGTGAGTACGTACCTAGAGGAACATCATAACCACGGTGTTGAAGCTCGCGATGCTCTTGACACAAGGCACAAGGGTGGCACCAAATATGGGTGCACAAATCTTGAATAGGACTTGCTGATATTCCATATTGTCGTTTGAGCTTGGTTCTATAGGCGCATGCGTAAACAAAATGTAAACCCGATAGGAATCCAACTATGCCATATAGAGCTCCGCTCACCCCACACGCTGTCATTATTAACAAATTTAGGTCATGTTCGACAATAACTTTTTGAAGTTAATTAGTTTTGATTAAGTTTAAAATTAAAATAAATTAAAGTCAATTATATATTAATGATATGTAAAAACAATTAATAATAAGAATTTGAAGGACAATAACATACATGATAATCCTCTATCAATTATCTCTGCATTTTGCCCGAAGGTAATGCATGGACACCAACTTGTTTGACAACCTGTACAAGAACATACACGTAACAAGGGTTAGTACGTACCAGAAAAAATGTTTAACGGGGTCAAAATACGTGTGATAAACTATTATGGGGTCAAGGAACCCCACTTAATACCCTTCAATCCGCCACAGTGTGACAATCTCATATAGTACCACCTTGAGTTGATATACATACGTGTGTAACATGTTTAAATATGTATGTATTGTGAACACGAAGATAGCAAACTTACATAGTTCGATATCTGAGGTGCAGTCAAGAAGACCGTTAGACCATTGGCCGTGATCATGAGATGGAGTCCCGATCAACGGAGCATATGCCGGTTCAACAGCCGGTGAACCTATCGGAATTACATTTTCCGGCTTCTCCATGTTAATTCTCAAAAAAACTAGAGTTGTGTGGTGATCAAATGAATTAAATGATGACTACTTTATATAATAAAAAGTTTTGCCAAATATCTTACTTAGTAGATAGCCACTAATTATGTGGGATTAAGTCGTTAAAAAATTAATTCAATAATTTGATTATGCAGCATTATTACTATTTCAACTTGGCAAATTAATAACGTAACAACAGTGTTAAATTTTACAACTTGTTGGTCATAGTCTTGACTTTCAAACTTCCAATTATTTTTGAAAAGTCAACTAACCCTTGAAACATAAATTACTCATCTGATAATGGAGACTTCAATTAGTATATATATTACGGAGTACCAAATATTTTCACACAATCAATATTGAGAATATTCTCCCTAACTTATAATAATACTAAAATGTAGTAATTCGATCAGAACGATACAAAACTATAAAAGAAAGTACATAATCTTCAAGATAAATCACACTGGAAAAAAAAAAAAAAATCCAATTCTAACAAATCAGACACAATTGTAATCTACCCTAACAAAACGACAACTTGTGAAATTAAGCACTAGGGTTTTTCAATTGACCTTCTTTAAGCTATGAAAAGAGTATCAGAAACTTTTTTTTTAAAGGTGAAATAAAAGACCCTACTGAACTGACACCTCTCACGGATTTAGCCAGCCCCTTACTATGGAATTACACAAAATATCAGTACATTGTAAAAGTACACTGGATTAGAAAAGGCAATCAAACTAGCTTAGTACCACAAGTATTGGCAATATCAAAGTTTCTAACAATATACAATTACGGAGTAAATGTCAAAAAAAAAAAAAAAAAAAATCAAGCAGAAGGAGGAGGTTCGCTTTCGGTAGTCTTTTGGGCTTCACGAGTTGAGCTTCCTGGGCCAGGCCCACCATGACATAGCCCATATCTCTGGTTAAAATGGCCCGCATAAAGTAAAATTATATACAACAAATGGATCAATGTAGAAGTTATTATGAATACTTCAAGTGTTTGCAAACGTTTCCCTCTATAACCACCTAGCCTCACCTCCTTCCAAGCTAACCCAAATGCCAAACCCGTTAGAGCCCATGAGATGACCGCGACAGAGGTGGCTGCTGCCATGCTTGACACCGACCATGATCGAAAGTGTGCAATGCCCACTATGACCGATGCGATCCCGGTGGTTCCGGCTAAGAGTGCAAACATTAACATGTAGTTTGTAGCCGCATTTCCACCTAACACTGTGACAAACAACTCTTATAATTAAAGCGTTTCATTTGTTTTTTAGAGCACTTTCTAACACATTATGTATATTGTGTTACACTAGAGAGGGTATATTGCTTATGATTTTATACATTAAGAATAAATTTATTAGATCATTAATTAATTATATGGTTAGAAGCAACAAGAGACATCTCTCAATTAATGTTAACGAGATTTGTGTTCAAGTCGTGCAACAAGAGACAATAATGTAAGCGAGATTTGTATTCATGTCATAGACCTGTATATATAACTCTCATAAACTTTATTAACAACTTGGTTGACATTTACATAAATTTAACTTATTACCGGTCCTTCAATTCCATTATTATAAATGTTTTTTAAGGGAAATTTCATTGTAAAATTCATTATAATATTTTTTTATTAATCCTTACAAAAGGTGGTTTAGATAATGAGTAAAAATTTTATTTTATATAGAAAAAACATTTGAAATTAACTTCTAAGTTCTAACTATATTCTTATCCGCACCGGTAGCCCAAAAATTAATAAATTTTGACTTAAAAGACATATTTTCAACTCGTATTTTTGTACGGATAACTAACAAAGTAATAAGCCATAAAAATTGAAGCAACTATTAATCCAAATTATAATCTAATAATAAAACTATGGGGGTTGTTAATTGGGAAAAGATATTAGACATAACATAGTTTTTAAATTGAAGGTAGCATAAAACGAAGTTATAGTAAGTATCAAAACTAGTAACGTTACAATTAAATTCGAATGAAAACAATATGAATATTGAATATAGAGCAAGTACTGAAAACGTATAAAATCATGATTGACGAACATAAGAGATAAAATCTTGATTCATGGAGCCGACTCCATCATTGAGACTATGTCTTATGATATATCATATTGAAATTGTAAAATAAATTTATATATCATCATGAAAGCATAGTTGCAATATATAGAAAGAAAAAGGTGAGACTTACAATGGTGATTTTGGTGACCATCGATATATTTGTTAAGGGACCAAGAAGCAAGGCTTAATATTATAAGATAGACTACCAAATCTACCACCAATATTGGCAACATAAACTTCCTTCCTAGCTTTCCATGCTCCATTTCTTATTTTAGCTTCTTCAAAATTATAACTAAATCACAAAAAGAGGAGAGAGAAAGAACTAACGGTGGATTTTGTCCTGATTTATTAGTTGTTATTTATTTATATCAAATTATTAAATTAAATAAAAAGAGGTGGGGGTGTTTTTGTACTTTACTTCTTTAATGAGATGGCAACTAAATGTGGAAGCTTCTTGATTTATCTTCCTTTGCTTTACTAAAAGAGTAAAGAGCACTTTGATTTCATTAAAAGAAAAGGAATATGATAAAATTCCGCTTAGCATTAGCATGTCCTAGAAGTGATTAATGCCTTCCTCTATAGTAAAAAAGTGAGATTAGTGCAATTTTGTGAAATATTTTGCAACTCTTATATATTCCAATCCCGGGTAGAAAAATTGTCGTGAATGGTTGAGGTGGTACATGTTTGTAGTGGTACTTTAAATGAACGTAATACATGTATGGAGCATTATTTAACGGTAACATCCTAAATTATTGTGGATTCATGATAGTGGCTTTTGGACTGTGGCTGGTTTGTGTAAATAAGCTAGGATGGTCTGAAATTAGATTTCTGGACTTAGGTTGGGTCATAGGCCCAAAGTCATAAATTTGTTGGATTTTTTGGTTTTTTGGGCTGGGTTTGGCAAGAGAAAAGCCCAATGAAACAGATTATTATGGACTGAATCTTCGATTTTTTTTGGAGTAGAGAGTCCAGCCCAATTTGAACCTTTTTTAGTGGTACATTTTTTTTCACTCACCTTGAGAAAAGAACTTGGCATCAAGAATGGTAGTAACTATTGGGTCAAAAAAAAAAAAAGAATGGTAGTAACTAGTAAGGCAAGCTATGTGCATATGTCAATTGGTTATGGTCAAGTTCACCCGGAGAATCGCCTCCTAATTCAATTTTTTTTCTCCCTCTAAAAGCTTAACGCCATTGAGACATAAGACAACAATCCATTGCTCACTCTATGTAGTAGCATTAGTTATAGACCTTGAGCTCTAAGAAACTAGACTTTAAGGGATAAGGTACGTTTAGAATTTTGCCTTAAACCTCGTTGCTTGGTCATAAACATGACGCTACATTGTCTCTACGGATAACAATTTGAACTTTCCCAGCCACCTTGATTTATATTGGTTAGGTTTTTTAAGACCACTGTTTTTCATTTAGAATCAATAGATGACAAGAAATGATTATGAGTAGCAATCTAGTCACGATTAACTTATAAGTATTGCCAAAATGAGATACGAGTAATTAACATATACTGTCACAAAACTCAGTCACGAATCACCTATATATATTTTTATAAACTCTGGAAAGAACGAAGACCCGGGCGTTCCCTACTCAGCGACGCGCTGCACTTCCTAGACCCGGGTGTAGTGATAAGTATGCAAGGGTTGCTAGGTCGTCGCCCAGAAGCGACGCGCCACATTGCCCGAGTGTGGTGTCAAATGAGCAAGGGCGTGCCATTGGGGCGTTCCCTACTGAGCGACGCGCTGCACTTCCCAGACCCGGGTGCAGTGATAAGTATGCAAGGGTTGCTAGGTCGTCGCCCAGAAGCGACGCGCCACATTGCCCGAGTGTGGTGTCAAATGAGCAAGGGCCTGGAGTTGGGACCAGGAGGGAGCGTGGGAGAAAGGAATTTAGTTTGCGGATTGGTTCTTGGAATGTGGGGTCTCTTACGGGAAAATCAGCAGAAGTGGTAGAAGTAATGAAGAGACGACGCGTGAACATCATGTGCCTCCAAGAGACAAGATGGACAGGAGAAGGAGTTCGAGGCTTGGTTTTGGGGTATAAGGTATGGTATGTTGGGCAAGAAACGAGCCACAGGACAAGGAATGGTGGAGCTAGGAACGGAGTTGGTGTGGTTCTCGATGAGAGGTTGGCAAAAGAGGTGATCGAGGTCTATCGGAAGAACGATAGGTTGATAAGGCTGAAGTTGCTATGTGGCAAGGAGATTGTGAATGTTATCAGTGCTTATGCTCCCCAAGTGGGTTTAGATGCGGAAGAGAAACGACAATTTTGGGAGGATCTAGACGAGGTGGTACAGGGTGTCCACCACTCAGAGAAGTTATATATTGGAGGGGATCTAAATGGGCACGTTGGGGCGAGCCAAGAGGGCTATGGGAGTGTCCATGGAGGCTTTGGGTATGGGCAGAGGGACGCCGGTGGTGAAGCTATTATGGATTTTGCCCAATCATATGATTTAATTTTGGCTAATACTTGGTTTAAGAAGAGGGATTCACACTTGATAACTTTTCGGAGTGGAGCAAATGCAACTCAAATAGACTTCCTGCTCACAAGGAGCATAGATAGACAAAGTTGCCTAAACTGTAAGGTTATCCCAGGGGAAAGTGTGGTCACCCAACACCGGCTATTGGTAATGACTATCCGTCTGAAAGAGAAGGCGAAGAAAAAAGTTAGACAAGAAGAACCGAGGATAAGATGGTGGACCCTAAGGGATGCAAAGGCTAAGGTTTTTACAGAAAAGGTAATTGAAGAAGCGGATTGGGATGGAGAGGTGGATCCGGACATGACTTGGTTACGAATGAAGAACTGTTTCCTAAGAGTGGCCAAAGAGGTCTTAGGGGAAGTAAGGGGAAGAACTTCGATACAGAGAGATACTTCGTGGTGGAATGAAGAGGTGAAAGCAGTAATTAAGCAAAAAAGGGAATGCTATCAAGCCTTAGGAAAATGTAGGAGTGATGAAACCTTTGCAGCGTATAAGGAGGCTAAGAGTAAGGCAAAGGCAGCTGTTCGTCAAGCGAAAGAAAAGGCATATCAGGAGGTTTATGAAAAACTTGATTCCAAGGAGGGAGAAAGGATCATTTATAAGATGGCAAAGAGAAGACAAGAGGCAAGGAAGGATATTGGCATGGTGAAGTGTGTCAAAGATAAGAACCAAATGGTCCTAGTGCAAGAGGAGGACATCAAGGACAGGTGGAAGGGGTACTTCGATGAATTATTTAATGGAAGTAATGGAGTTGTGATAGGAGATACCTCTGTGAGTGATGAAGAAATCAACATGGAGTATGTGCGAAGGATTAGGAGAGTAGAGGTGGAGATTGCACTGAGGAAGTTGAAACCTAAGAAGGCGGTTGGCCCTGATGGGGTACCGATAGAGGTGTGGAGGTGTTTGGGTAAGATTGGTATTGATTGGTTAACAAACCTTTTCAACAAGATATGGACGGCTACAAGGATCCCACAAGATTGGAGGAAGAGCACCTTGGTCCCGGTTTATAAAAACAAAGGAGACGCTCAAGATTGTTCTAACTACCGAGGAATTAAGCTTATGAGCCACACTATGAAGCTGTGGGAAAGGGTGATTGAACAAAGGTTGAGGGCATACACAAGCATTTCAGATAACCAATTTGGTTTTATGTCTGGGAGATCTACTATGGAGGCAATCCATTTGATAAGACAAATGATGGAGTTTTATAGGGTAAAGAAGAAAGATCTTCATATGGTCTTTATTGATTTAGAGAAGGCATATGACAAGGTGCCAAGAAAGATACTTTGGTGGGCAATGTTGAAGAAAGGTATCCCACGAAGGTATGTAGACCTAGTTAAGGATATGTATCGGGATGTGTCAACAAATGTGAGGACATGCGGAGGGTTGACAAAAGATTTCCCTATTACAATCGGATTGCATCAAGGGTCTGCATTAAGCCCTTTTCTTTTTGCAACGGTTCTAGATGAATTAACTAGACCATTTCAAGATGAGGTTCCATGGTGTATGTTGTTCGCGGATGATATCGTTTTGGTGGATGAGACTAAGGACGGGGTTAATGTTAAGTTGGAGCAATGGAGGCAAAGGTTGGAATCTAGAGGGTTTAAGCTAAGTCGGAGTAAGACTGAATATTTGGTATGTCGTTTTGGCACTCAGAGGGGGACAAGCAATGAAGTGGTGAGTTTGGATGGAAAGGATTTGACCATGAGTGAATGTTTTAAGTATCTTGGGTCGATCATCCAGAAGAATGGTGACATTGATCAAGACGTAACCCACAGAATTAAGTCAGGGTGGCTTAAATGGAGAGCGGCCACGGGAGTGTTATGCGACCGCAGCATTCCCCTACAGTTGAAGGGAAAATTCTACAGGACTGCCATAAGACCAGTGTTGCTCTATGGTACAGAATGTTGGGCTTCTAAGAAAGAGCATATTAAAAAGATGGAGGTTACGGAAATGCGCATGTTAAGGTGGATGTGTGGAAACACTTTAAGAGATAGAATCAGAAATGAGGTTATTCGCAAGAAAGTAGGTGTGGCAGACATTGCAGATAAATTAAGGGAAAATCGTCTGCGTTGGTTTGGACATGTAAGACGGAGACCCGTGGGTGCACCGGTGCGAAGAGTGGAAGAGTGGGATCATGGAGGGATTAAACGAGGAAGAGGGAGACCAAAAATGACTTGGTTGGAAGGAGTGAGGAAGGATATGAAGTGCATGGATTTACGTGAGGATGAAGTTTTGGATCGTAAGGGATGGAGGAGAAAGATTTATGTTGATGACTACACGGAATAATCATATTTGGTTCATGTTAGCCGACCCCACTTTTGGGATTAAGGCTTTGATTGATTGATTGATTGGAAAGAACGAAGAGATAAATGAGCGTTTGCACATAAAAGTATAGTACCATATCTATAAAGTAACACACTAACATTTTATTTATGTTACAGAACTGTATAGGTAACATATACATAGGTGCTATCTTACAGAAAAAGGAAGAAAATTACTCGATAATCTGGATAAGCTCTTCAAATTCCAGTTTATCAAGCGAAAGCTCAGCAATTAACAGCAAGGAGCTCAAAGCAGAAACAAAAATTGTGAAAATGAGAAAAGATTTACAGGGTTTAGCTGCTTGTGTGCTATTAAGTGTGATTTCGTCTTTCATCCCACTATTTCTTTCTTGCATGGCAGATGCTGGTGCATCATCTACTTGCACCACAGGACATGTTAAGTACCCGTATATGATTCCTGATACCGCTGCACCAAGACTTGTCCTGCCACAGTTAACAAATCGAGACTTTCAATTCAGATAATTGTTTTCTGACAAATTTTAGGCCTGTTGATGTGATCTACAGAGTTGAAGAACCAAGCAACTTACCAGTTGTCCACAGGTCCAAAGTTACCGAGAAAAAAGCTAAAAGCTGTAGCAATGACTGCCTTCTGAAACATACTATCAGACAGTTCCTTTGCAATTACATCTTTGTTTTGAATTTGATAAACGAGCCAAGCTCCAATGACAGCAAAAACTGGTCCCTAGAAATGGCGTACAAGACTTGGTAAGTCAGTAGCAGCAGCAATTGTTGACAGGAGTAAAGAAAAGGAAACAAAGAGGAACAAAATTCTTACTGATCCACCAACAGTGGCTTCTGATGTATGAAGGAAGCTTGAGAGGTTTCCTGAAATGCCTCCAAGAATGAATATCAGGAAGAATGTGAACGAGCCATATCCTTTGCAAACTTGAGGTCCGAAAGAAAGAAGCACCCATGAGCCAAGTGCAATGTGCAGAAGTCCTGAATGCTGCATACATCAACTGGTTTGGTTAATAGTATACATGTAAACTATCAGTCAATCAGTCATTGTTATCTATATGCTCCCTCCACCAGTCCCCTTGGTGTTAAATATCACAATCCGATTTCTCATAATTAAGAATGTGATATTTTGATGGTTGACTCCGGTCTTTCATGTCCCTATAACTTCATTGAATTATGGCATATTGAGAAATTTAGTCACAAACCATCACTATAGTAGAAAATGAGACCCAACTTTTTACGAACAATAACATTCTGAACCAATAAATGTAACATACAGGTAATTTCAGATGGATGGAATACCAATGATTTTATTAACATTCAGAGAGCAACCACTGCATTCTGCATTCTGAGCTCGATCTGGATATTAAACCAATAACTCGAGAGTTTTGATATTCTCAGGACTGTGCTCAGATTTTCATACATGAGGCCTAAAATTAATCTGAATAACCCTTTTTCTGCCTCCTATAGTTTCAGTCTTTCAGACTAAGCAGCATGATTTCTTTGAGAATCTTTATAATCAAATCAGTTAAATTACCCCTTTTTAAGGGACTAACTCTTTTCAACTAATTACTGGACTTCATTGAATCATAAGTTTTTTGACTGAATTGAAATAAGCCGAGTAAAAAAAAATGAGCAAACCTTAAATCTCTAATTTATGACATAGTTTCAATCAAACACAAAACAGAAAGGAACTACGAACCAAATGACTAATCGTGTACCAGAAACATTGGTGTGACAAGCCTCCACCATTGGCCAACCATGATCAGATCATTAACCTTGGCACCGTACATCAGGGGCAGCGAATAGAGGTTGTAGTCTGAACCTTTTACTGGACTAGCTATCTCAAACAAAAACACAGCTATATTTATTGACAGCAACGTACTTCTGCATGTAAGAAATTACAGAGAAATTGTTAATAAAAAAAAATAAAAAAGCAAATACTAAAGTAACAGAAAATTACAGCAGAATCTTAGCAGACAATTACATCAGGTATAGATTGCCACTCTCTTTCTCGTCATACATAGGAAATGATGCAGCCTTCCTGGCAATATTACTGCTTTTCTCAAACTCTTGTATTGCCATGCCTTTTATCTTTTTCATGCTCATAGAGTCATCAGACTTGCCTGATGCATTTCTGTCAGGAAAAGATGACAAACAATCTTCAGACTTTCCATCTGCAAGGAGAAGAAGACAGTAAGATTTCTCATTTTTTTCTGAAGATTCATAACTTTATGCAAGATACAAAGATACTGAAAACGCAACTACAACAATCAAGCCCTTAACTTTTAATTACCTTCTTTAACTGATTCAAAATACTTCTCGAGTAGTCCAAGTTCCTTCCTTGCTGACAGTTGACTGGTTTGATCATCCACATCAGAAACATCACTGTCATAATCCTGTGAAACCTGTTTAGCTTGGCTCTGAAGTTTCTCCAAGTATAATTCTAATGAACTCTTATGCTTATCCGTGAAATCGGACTCTGAGGCATAAAAAACAGGACTTAAAACATCCTTGCAGGGTGATCCTTGAGCACTACTAGCTTGGAAACACCTCTTTCCAAGATCATCTTCTGTTGAAAAACTAAACCTTCTACTCATCTTTGTCCTCGATTTACTCGAGATGTTATCTTTAGCTGGTAAAAGACTATTGTTTTTCATACTAATGTTGATAGGTGAAGCTGAAGACGAACACTTGAAACCGTCTTGAACAACATGGAACTCTGAACTGAATCTCCTGGACATAGGTAGTGGTGCAGCCATCCTCTTCGTTGATAAAGCATGCATATATCATTCGAAGCTCGAACACACTATCAAGTATCAATGGTTACCTAAACATTCATCAAAAGACATAGATAACTATGCAAGGTTAGTTAATAGTATAACTTCATAAATATGTTTCACCAAAATAAAAAATAACTTCATAAATATGTTCTATTCATACAAGGTATTTGAAATTTGACTGGTAACATGGGAATTTAAACTCAAAAGATCGAGTTTTTAAAAAATAAGATGATCTGATATGATTTTATTAACGCGTAAATCTAGTCAAATTTATCAAGTCTATTGTTTATGGCATATCCTGATATCCACCATGATTAACAATCAAATACCTTAGAACAACATAGTTATATTTAAATTAAACCATATTGGATAATTTAATTTCATGTAGATTATTATTATTATAATAATGATTTGTCATAGATGAAAATATGCTATGCAACATTAAACAGTACGGAGTAGATTTTATCAAAAAAAAGGACAGTCTAAGAATAGTAACTTAGAATATTCCTAAAAAAGATGTAATTATCATAGAAAACAGAAGAAATGATGTAGCATACCTTGTAAAATCATAGTACATGTGAGAGGGGGGGACAGAGGGAGTGAAGCTCAGAAGTACTAAAAAGGTTGTATTAATGGATTGTCTTAATCAAACAAAAATGAAACAGCTAAGGGATACATCCAATAAACTAAATCTTCTCTTATCCATGATGCCCTGTCGACTACCGCCACGTGTAATGGAATCAAATAATTTTCGAGTCTTAATGGCCAGACATTTTAGTAGGAGGGATATAATGATATTTCGTATTCAAATATCAAACTTTTTTAGGCAATATTGATGACTTTAAGAGTTCAAGGGCTCTATTTCATTTTATAATGGAGTATTTTATTTGTGTCATCGCGGATAATCTGATTTTGCTAATTACTTGTTAATTAGTCATTTTCTAAAACATTATAATTTAAAAAAATAAAAAAAAATCAATCATAATATATCTATCTATCAATTATCTATCTATTATATCTACTAAAAGGCTAAAAGCGAATAATCAATGACACTTGTCATTTTTCCTTCAAAAAAAAAAAAAAATACACTTGCATTGTCATTACTAGAGCTGTCAAAAGTTGACCCGACTCAAAATATCGACTCAAACCCGATAATTAATCGACACATCTGAACCCGAAAAAATGGTGACCCAAACCCGACCTAAAACCAACCCTAGACCCTGGTTGACCCGAGTATGTGAGACCCGAACATGAACTGATCTGGAGATGACCCGTACCGAATGTACGTAAACCGTAAATTATTGGTCTGAACCAAACCCGACTTGAACCGAAATTGACCCAAACCCGTTTTAACCCGTCAAAACCCGAATTTAACCCGACTTGTTACTAATCTGACCTGAATTCAACCCGACCCGTTCCTAACCCGACCCGAATTTAACCAAACCTGACCCGAAATCAACCCGACTTGTTATTGACCTGACCCAAATTCAACCCAACTTGTTATTGATCGGACCCAAATTTTACCAGACCTATTACTTACCCGACCCAAAAATTCAACCCGATCTGTTACTAACTCGACTTGAAATTAACACGACTTGTTATTGAACCAGCCTAAATTCAACCCAAATTGTTCCTGACCTGATTTCAAATCACCTAAAATGCAATTTAGACCGCCTTATTATTGTTGATTAAAGCATTTTGGCTAGGGAGACCAAGTCGAGCAAAAGAAAGGAACATCATCCTCAAATTTAAGATTTAAATATAGTATATATTTGTTGTAAGAGTTAAATCTCAATGCTTTTCGACACCGGGCCCTAAAACATTCGAAATTTATCAAAAAACGTGGATATTAGCTTTAAATTTTGGAATTTTTTTACTTTTTTTCGCCCGGATATATAAATTGCCGAAATGTTAACCATGGTCCCTAATACCCTCCAGAAGTCCAATCGGGTGGGTGGAAGTGTGGAACCATCCAATTTGCCTTTGAACGACCAATTTACTGGTTTACAACTAACTTACACCGATTTCCTTAATTCAAGCCTACCACGAACATTTATGACAACAAATAATGATCATAAAAGGTTCTAAACGATATTATATGACCACGAGATGTATTCCCTAGAACTTCAAGACTTTTCGACACCGGGCCCCGAAGACTTCAAAAATTCTCAAAAAGCGTGGATATAGCCTTCAATTTATGAATTTTTTGACTTTTTTCGCCCGGAAATAAAAATTGCTGATATGTTCACCATGGTCTCTAATACCCTCCGCGAGTCCAATTAAGTGGGTGGAACCATCCAATTTGCCTTTAAATGGTCAGTTTACCAGTTTACCACTTGTGCCGATTTCGTTAACTCAAATCTACCACAAACATTTATGACAACATATAATGATCATATATGGTTCCAAACGGCATTATATGACCCCAAGATGTATCCCTTATAAACTAAAGGCTTTTCGACACCGGGCCCCGAAACCTCCAAAATTTCTCAAAAAGCGTGGACATTAGCCTTCAATTTTGGAATTTTTTACTTTTATTTGCCCAGAAATAAAAATTGCCGAAATGTTTACCATGATCCCTAATACCATACGGGATTCCAATTGGGTGGGTGGAACCATCCTATTTGCCTTTAAACGGCCAATTTACCGGTTTACAAATTGCACCGATTTAATTAACTCAAGCCTACCACGAACATTTATGACAACATATAATGATCATATATGGTTCCAAACGGCATTATACGACCCGAGATGTATTCCATAAAATCTCAAAACTTTTCGACACCGGGTCTCAAAACATCCCAAATTTCTCAAAAAGCGTGGAGTTCAATTTTGGAATTTTTTTTACTTTTTTGGCCTGGAAAAAAAAAAATTGCCGAAATGTTTACCATGGTCCCTAATACCCTCCGGGAGTCCAATTGGGTGGGTGGAACCATCCAATTTGTCTTTAAACGACTAATTTACCGGTTTACAACTTGCACTGATTTCATTAACTCAAGCCTACCATGAACATTTATGACAACAAATAATGATCATATATAATTTCAAACGGAATTATATGACCCTGAGATATATCCCCTAGAATTTCAAAACTTTTCGACGCCGAGCCCCGAAACCTCTAAAATTTCTAAAAAAGTGTGAATATTAGCCTTTAATTTTGGAATTTTTTGACTTTTATTCGTCTGGAAATAAAAATTGCCGAAATGTTTATCATGGTCCTTAACACCCTCCGGTGGTCCAATTGGGTGAGTGGAACCATCCAATTTACCTTTAAACGACCAATTTACCGGTTTACAACTTGCACCGATTTCATTAACTCAAGCCTACCATGAACATTTATGACAACATATAATGATCATATATAACGGCATTGTATGACCCTGAGATATATCCCCTAGAATTCAAAAAATTTCGACACCGAGCCCCAAAACCTCTAAAATTTCTCAAAAAACGTGGATAGCCTTCAATTTTTGATTTTTTTTTTATTTTTTTCGCCTGAAAATAAAAATTGTCGAAATGTTTACCATGGTCTATAATACCCTCCGGTAGTCCAATTGATGCTTAATTGGATAGGTGGAAGCATCCAATTTGTCTTTAAACGACCAATTTACCGGTTTACAACTTGCACCGATTTCATTAATTCAAGCCTACCACAAACATTTATGACAACAAATAATGATTACATATGATTCTAAACGACATTATATGACCCTGGGATGTATTCCCTAGAATTTTAAGACTTTTAGACACCAGGCTCCGAAGACTCCAAAATTTCTAAAAAAGCCTTCAATTTTTGAATTTTTTTACTTTTTTCGCCTAAAAATAAAAATTGCCGAAATGTTTATCATGGTCCTTAATAACCTCTGGGGGTCCAATTTGGTTGATGGAACCATCCAATTTTCTTTTAAACGACCAATTTACCGGTTTTACAACTCGCACCGATTTCATTAACTCGGATCGAGCCTACCACGAACATTTATGACAACATATAAAGATTATACATGATTCCAAACAGCATTATATGACCCCGATATGTATCCCTAAAATTTTCGAGGCATTTCGACACTGGGTCTGAAAACCTTCGAAATTTCTCAAAAAGCGTGCATACTAGTCTTCAATTTGGAATTTTTCAACTTTTTTTCGCCCATAAATAATAATCGCAGAAATGTTTACCATGGTCACTAATACCCTTCGGGAGTCCAATTGAATGGGTGGAACCATCAAATTTGCCTTCAAACGACCAATATACCGATTTACAACTTGCACCAATTTTATTAACTCAAGCGTACCACGAACATTTATGACAACATATAATGATTATACATGATTCCAAACGCCATTATATGACTCGATATGTATCCCTTAAATTTTCGAGGGTTTTCGACATCGAGCCTGGAAACCTTCGAAATTTCTCAAAAAACGTGGATATAAGCCTTCAATTTTGGAATTTTTCGACTTTTTTTCGTCCGGAAATAAAAATTGCCGAAATGGTTACCATGGTCACTAATACCATACGGGAGTCCAATTGGGTGGGTGGAACCATCCAATTTGCCTTTAAACGGCCAATTTAGCGATTTACAACTTGCACCGATTTCTTTAACTCAAGCATACCACGAACATTCATGACAACAAATAATGATCAAATATAGTTCCAAACGTCATTATATGACCCCGAGATGTATCCCCTGGAATTTCAAGACTTTTCTACACCGGGCCTCGAATCCTCCAAAATTTCTCAAAAAGCGTGGATAGCCTTCAATTTTGAAAATTTTGACTTTTTTTCGTCCGGAAACAAAAATTGCCGAAATTTTTACCATGATCCCTAATACTGTCCGGGAGTCCCATAGGGTGGGTGGAACCATCCAAATTGCCTTTAAACGGCCTATTCACGGTTTACATCTTGCACCGATTTTATTAACTCAAGCCTTCAACGAACATTTATGGCAACAAATAATGAACATATGGTTCCAAACGGCATTATATGACCCTGAGATGTATCCCCTAGAATTTCGAGATTTTTCCAAACCAGGCCCCAAAATCTCCAAAATTTCTCAAAAAACGTGGGTATTAGTCTTCTATTTTGGAATTTTTTGACTTTTTTTCGCCCGGAAATAAAAATTGCCGAAACGTTTACCATGGTCCTTATACCCTCCGGAAATCCAATTGAGTTGGTGGAACCATCCAATTTGCCTTTAAAAGGCCAATTTACCGGTTTACAACTTTCACGGATTTCGTTAACTCGAGCATGATACGAACATTTATGACAACATAAAATGATCATATATGGTTCCAAACATTATTATATGACCCAAAGATGTATCCCCTAAAATATCAAGACTTTTCTACACTGGCCCCGAAACGTCCAAAAATTTTCAAAAAACGTATATATTAGCCTTCAATTTTGGAATTTTTTGACTTTTTTCTGTTCAAAAATAAAAATTGCCGAAATGTTTACCATGGTCCTTAATACCCTCCAATTGGGTGGATGGAGCCATCCAATTTGACTTTAAACGACCAATTTACCGGTTTACAACTTGCACCGATTTCATTAATTCAAGTCTACCACGAACATTTATGACAACAAATAATGATCATACATGGTTCCAAACGGCATTATATGACCTCGGGATGTATCCCATAGAATTTCAAGACTTTTCGATACCGGGACCCGAAACCTCCAAAATTTCTCAAAAAGCGTGGATATTGCCTTCAATTTTGGATTTTTTTTACTTTTTTTCGCCCGAAAATAAAATTTGCCAAAATGTTTACCATGGTCTCTAATACCCTCATGGAGTCCAATTGGGTGTGTGGAACCATCCAATTTGTTTTTAAACGACCAATTTACTGATTTACAACTTGCACTGATTTACCTGTTTACAACGGCCAATTTAATTAACTTGCACCGAACCCGACTTGAACCGAAATTGACCCAAACCCGTTTTAACCCGTCAAAACCCGAATTTAATGCGACTTGTTACTTACCTCAACTGAATTCAACCCGACCCGTTCCTAACCCGACCCGAATTTAACCCAACCTGTTACAAACCCGATCCGAAATCAACCCGACTTGTTATTGACCTGACCCAAATTCAACCCGACTTTTTATTGACCTGACGCGAATTTTACCAGACGTATTACTTACCCGACCCAAAAATTCAACCCGATTTGTTACTAACCCGACTCGAAATTAACACGACTTGTTATTCACCCGACCTAAATTCAACCCAAATTGTTCCTGACCCGATTTCAAATCACCTTAAATGCAATTTAGACCACCTTATTATTGTTGATCAAAGCATTTTGTCTAGGGAGACCAAGTCGGTCCAGGCCAGCAAAAGAAAGGAGCACCATCCTCAAATTTAAGAGTTAAATATAGTATATATTTGTTGTATGGTCAAATGAGTTAATTATCTTCCTAAATTATAGACTATAGTTTCCTAGTATATTGTCATATATATTATAGTCAATGGAAATAATTAGCTTGATAAAAATTATAATTATCTATTTATAGTTAGTTGAACCTGAATATGAACTGACTTGGAAATGACTCGACCTGATTGTAACCTGCAAATTATTGACTTGAACATAGCCTGACTTGAATTCGAGAATGACCCAACTTGGAAATGACCAACCTGATTATAACCCGCAAAGTATTGACTTGAATCGAACCCGACTTGAGCCCGAGAATGACCCGACTTGATTATAATCCGCAAATTATTGTCTTAAACTGAACCCGACTCAAACCTGAGAATGACCCGACCTAATTCTAACCCGCAAATTATTGTCTTGAACCGAACCGACTCGAACCCGAGAATTACCCTGACGGCCTAACCCGTTTTAACCCGAATTAAACCCGACCTATTGTTCACCCGACCCGAATGTAACCAGACCCAAACTCGATAAGAAGTATGACCCGACGTGACCCGACTCAAACATTACCCAACCCAAACCCGACCCGCATAGGTTATGGAATTAATCCGAATTGACCCGACCCGAGTTGACCCGACCCACTATTACTCGACCCAAACCCGGCCCGTTTACCCGAATTGACAGCTCTAGTCATTACCTTGTAAAAAAAATTCACGCCTTTTTCATTTTTTTTCCTTGGGTTTTTTGTTATGCCCCCAAACTTTATTGGTTTCTAAGCTGTGCCCATGCTTTTTTCAAACGTTTAAGTTGTGCCCCCAACCTCACTAATTTTTATTAACAATAACCTTTTTTTTTTATCATTTTTTTTTTTGTTTTTTAAAAAGTGTTAAACCAATTAGAACGAGACATGTGTCAAATTAATAACGCCACGATACCAGTGTTGGTAAAATAACTTAATTTTCGTTAACGGATATGGATGTTAAAGGGTATTATTGATAAAATATCGTGAGGTGGAGGGCACAACTTATAACTTTGAAAAAGCATGGGTAAAGCTTAGAAACCGAAAAACTTGGGGGGCATAGCTTAGAAAACCCTTTTTTCTTTTTACAAAATCTTTAAGTAAACTATTTATACCTTATGATATTTTCTTTCCAATTTGACAATCATATTCCATCTATACCCAAATGAAATATTTCTGCATACCTTTTATATACTTTGTATTTTGTAATATTATTGTAAAAAATATTTAACAATCGTGCATTGCATGGGATTTTAACCTACTCCCTCCGTCCCTAAATTACATTTTTCTTTCTCTCTATTATGTGAGGAATAAATGCTAGAAAGAGGAATGTAATTTAGGGACGGAGGGAGTAGTACTTAATAAAACTGAAACTACTTTTATTTTCAATATTGTTATTATAATAATAATAAAACTAACCCTAGTTAAAGATTTTAATCAAAATTTATGAAGAGAAAGAACGGCCCTTTTGGTTTGATTTCGCGGGTATTAATGAACTAATGAAGTTAAATAAAAAAAAGTAAATGTATATTGGAAAGATAAATTTACATGAGGTTTACAAAAAGGTAGAGAGAGATAGTAATAAAAGTATATGGAAAAACAAATTTTTTTTATAGGGAAGCTAATTTTGCACAAATATTGTTGCAAATTGGTGGGTATTTTAATGTCGCTTTTCTAATACAATATGAAATACTTTTAAAAGTACTAAAATTGAACATTTGAACCCATACGTAACATGGCACCCTAGCCCAAAATTTTGGCCTAAAAAAAGAAGTTGGAATGAAATAAATCAAATTGGCGCCCAATTCCTTATTCCAAAAATCTTTCCCAAAAACTTCGAAAAATGTCCCGCCTTTAAATCCAATTTCTCTGCAATTAATACAACACATTTCTCCAAAACCCCATTTCATCTTCTTTCTGAATAATTCTCTCTCCTCCACTTTCTCTCCTACAACCCCACTTAGCTTTTTGCAGAGGGATTTTAATGGCGGTACCTTCTAGTCCTGTTGCTGCTGCTGCTGCTTCTGAGAAGAAGAAGAAAGAGGAGAAGACGAAGGTCGTCAACAATCAAGAAGTGGAGACGAAAATGGAGACCCAGAAAGCTGAAGATCTGAAGCAACCTAAGCGTAGTAAAGATCCTGGTGTTCGAGTTGTTGGTGGTAGAATTTATGATTCTCAAAATGGCAAGACCTGTCATCAGGTATATATGTATATAATTCCCCTCTTTTTTAATTTTAATGGGTTTTTACCATTTCTTAGGTTTGAAATTTTTCTGGGTAAATCTTGTTTTTGAATTGATTGCAGATAAACCCTAGATTTGATTTTGTATCATGTTAATGCTGTTGATTTTTGCGATAATAAATACTTGTGAGAGATAATTTTTATTAGGGTTTAGGGGGGAAATGGGTTGAATATTTTGGGGTTGCACTTGTTTATTTTGTATAAATTGGTGATAATTAAATAGATTATACCCTAAATTTATAGTATTGTATAGTTTTATGGGGTATTCAGTTATTCATGTGTTTTTGTTATGTGTTTGTTGGGTCTTAATGGTCGAAGTTACAATGTACATTTCATGAATTGGTGATCTTAGAACTATAATTTTGGATTAGGTGTTAGCCCTAGTACTTTGAAAGTCGTGTGCTCGAGTTCTCTACACTTAGTACTTTGTATAGAATGGTATAATTTATATTCATATGATTTAAGCTTAATAGTTAGAATGAGGTATATTATGGAGTACTTTGTATGATTTAGGTTTTCAAGGCTTTCATGCTGCTGAAATGAGTAGATGCCTTGATTGAATAGTAGAGGTTGATTAATAATGCATCAGTATATTATTAACTTTTGTTGCTGAGGATAATAACATACGCGTTTATGAGAGAACTAGATGAAAAGTTGGCAACTATGGTGCCATGTTACAAGAATGGTATAATGTCTGTAAGTTTAATGTAAGAAATGATCATGTTTGTTGCAGTTTTTGAAGTGTTATTTTCTTCTCAAATGGCATGCCTGAATTTTCAATGTTGCCATTTAAGTAACGTGTAGGACTTGTTTGAGAGGTTATACGTGTTTATCATATATAACTGATAATCTGATAATGTGAATCATTAGAATTGAAGTAGTTTACACAATTGGCTTTCTTTTTGTTGTATTTGTTCTAATGAATTGACAAAATGTTTCTATAGTGCCGTCAAAAAACAATGGACTTCACTGCAGGATGCAAGAACATGAAGGGAGATAAGCAATGTCCAGTCAAGTTCTGCCACAAGTGCCTCCTAAATAGGTATGCTTTGGAAATGAAAAGAATTTTTAGTTTACTACGAGAGGATCTAATGTTACCAAAAATGTAATATTGTGTTTTTTTTTTGGGTTGTCATCTTAGGTATGGAGAGAATGCAGAAGAGATGGCAACTCTTGATAACTGGAATTGTCCTAAGTGCAGAGACATATGTAACTGCAGTTTTTGCAGGTAATTTTCTCACCAACTTTGATCCCCTGGGTATATTTTGCTTATGTATATTTATTTGTGTCAACATTGTTTTAAGCTTCTAGGTAAATTCTTGCCCAAGGTGGTGTTAGACATTTCCGGATCTGAATGTGAAATTTTAATGTTGCAATTTCTATGACAGGAAGAAAAAGGGCCACAAGCCCACTGGCATTCTTGCCCATACAGCAAAAGCAACTGGGTTTTCCTCAGTTTCAGAGTTATTGATTGTCAAGGGTCATGATGTGTGTCAGGAGCGGATTGTCAAATGCAAGGCAACTTCCTCCAAGAAATCAGCAGCTTCAACTGAGGTGGATGTGATGTATATTATGGCATTCTATAGTTTTTATTGAAATTGGACTAGTGTTGTGGTCACTAACTTGTCGGATTGTTGTGAATATAATATTTGTTGGCAGGGGGCTGCGGTGATTTCTCCGACGAAACAAGGGAAGGAAAATTCTTTTGATGGATCGTGTACTACAACCTTAAATTCTCAATCTCCACCCTCAAGTCCTAATAATAAGAAGGCAAAAAAAGCCAAGCAGGAGGGAGTGGCGGAAGGGCTCAAGGAGAGGTTTGAAGTTGCTGAAGATAATGGTGCTGTGAGTAGCCCCAGAAAAACTACTGAGATTTCCCTAAGAAGGAGTCCGAGAAAATTCAACATCCCCCAACAAGTCATCAAAAAGGAAGAGATGGATGGTAATGATGACAAGCATAATGTGAGAAGAAGTCCTAGGAAATTCAATGCCCCTCAGGAAGTTACTAAAACAGATGAGAAGATGAGTGATAACACTTGTAAGAAAGAAACAATGAAAGTTAAAAAGGCCAAAGATCAAGCAGAGCCAAAGGTGAAGTCTCGCAAACGCCAGAAAGAAACAGATGCTGATCATATTGCTGTGGAAGTTATCTTGCCCCCACTTCCCCCAGGCAGCTTGTTGACCAATGTGGCTGGGATTGACTTGCTTCCTGATGATGCTGGACATGCTTTGCAATTTTTGGAATTCTGCTCTTCTTTTGGTGAGGTAATACATTGAAATATCTTTCTTATTAATTTATTATTAGAAAAACTATATTCTTGGTAAAGGGTATATTTTTCAACTTTATTTATCAACTTTGTTGACTCATGGATGTGGATTTAAGTTCTTAGATCAGAGCTACTAAGGTTTTGATCTTAGAGTATGAAGTGTTACGCAATACGCAGTATAGCTGCATTTGTGATCTGGGTCACTGGCAAGCTGTTATTTACTGTACAGTTTACATAAGCCAACATTGCTTTTAGTTGTACTTGTGCTTCTTTTTTGGTTATTCATCTTTGTTTCTCCTCCTCAGCGTGTATATTTATTTCATAGCTGTTTTATGTGGGTGATGTCTGTGTTTGATTACTTGGATTCAATGATATATATGGTGGTTTTCCGCTTCACGTGTACAGTGGCAACTGACTAGTACTGGTGGACAAGGTTTAGTGCCTTTTTTTTTTTTTTTTTTTCCTTTTATACTTAACTTATCTTATTGCCTAGGTTCTGAACGTTAGGAAAGGACAACCTGAATCTGTACTGAGAGATATAGTGTGCGGACGGAGTAGGCGCAAGGGAAAATGCTCTTCTACTGTCCAGTTTCTTATCCAGTTATCGTCTTTTATTCTGGAGGAAATGGATGAAGAGGAAGAGGAAGAGGAAGACGAAGAGTAAGAACTTCTCTTCCCAGTGTTGGTGCTTGTTAAATTAATTCTATCATCATGGTAATGTATTGTCCTTGTAACCTTTTCAGATCTCTTTCCTTAAGCCCTGCTAATGACAAAGATTCTTGGATACATTCCCTAAAAAGATGCCTCTCTGAATCTGAGCTTGAATTGGAGGACTTCCCTGAGGATTGCTTGGACAAAGGATGTGATGGGTATGAGATGTTGGAATCCTCGCAAAAACTCAGACTTCTAACTTTTCTTTGTGATGAGTCACTTTCTACCAAGTAAGTGGAGCGTATGATTTATCATTTCATACTTCCAGAAGAGAGGAGTGACAGCTAATATGTCTTCACCTTTCTAGAAAAATGAGGACTTGGATAGATGAACAAAAGATGAAGTTTGTTGAAAGAGAGAAGGAAGCAAAAGAAAGTATAAATGCAGCTAGGGAAAAGGTATTGTATTCAGCAACTTTATGATAATAGGTGCTGAGCTAGGTGTTTTATTTAAGCTCTGTAACTTATGCAGGAAAGGGAGGCAAAGCGCAAGCTACAGGAGAAAATTGCTACAGCAGTGCTTGCAAAAAATGGTGTACCTCTTACTATCTCTGAACATGATTCTATCATTTCAAAGATAAAAGAAGAAACTGAGCTTGCACGTGCAGAGTTGCTGGAAGCCATGGACTCAATGCCTAAAAGTATGACTTTGCTTGGCTTCAATTAGTCTAGCTTTTTCTTGAATTAATCTGCCATGGATTTTATGGTTGGACATAAGTTCAGGGAACGTCACATGTCTTTCCAATGGTTTTGCACACTAGTAAATCATATTGTGATGGAGATACAATCCACATTAATGCATTGATCTCTAATTATGTCATATTTATTATAGTTTCCTATAAAGTTTCAGCACGTTTTTTTTTATCCTTTATCTTGTTCATTACACTTCATTTCGAAGCTATTTGTGTTTAATTGACTTGGTGAGTAATACATACATAAGGCTTCAAACAGATGGTATGTATTTCAGCTGTTGTAGCCGACTTCAGCTTAGCTATTGCAATGGATGGATGATGTCTTCATGTGGAATCTTAGTTTTTTGAAAAAATTACACTTAACAGTCTAGGGATTGTAATTTTAAACAACGGTCAATATTTATTTAGTTTTATTTGTTTCTTTATTTTAATTTCTACTCCATTAATACACTTGGCTAAAAAAGCTAGTTGCCTTGTTTGCACAATTCTTTTGTCTGATATATAGTTCCTAATATATACCTTGATAATCCCCATCACCTCACCTCTGCATTGAAAATTAGATAACCAGACGCCAAATCTAGTTGTGCAGTAAGTATGAATGCATATACAAAGTATTTGATAGCCTTTGTTTTCTGAATTGCCAAATTATGGGATATTTGTGAACTGTTTGATATCTGATATCTCATCTGTTGACAATATTTTACAGAGAGACGAAGATCAGATGCTGTAAGGACAGATTCAGTCTTTTTAGATGACAGTGGCCATGCTTTTTGGAGGCTTACATGTTATGGTGATTCAAACTTACTTCTTCAAGGTCAGTTGTAAAACTGCAAACTTTATTTCCACTTTATATTTCTGCTGTCGTTTGAATTATTGCATATGATTCGTTTAAATCTTGATCTGAGTGCTTTGTTCAGAATACTGACTGCTTAGCTCTTCAAATTTACAGAAGTGGGAAGTCCAGAACAAATTGACTTCAAGGACAAGTGGTTTAGTTATAATGCTGAAGAGAGAGAGCTCGTTGAAAAATATATTTCTTCTTTAAGGTAAATCATAGTTTATTGCTTGATATGTCAAATGAATTTCAACATATTTACAATTAAATCAAATAAATGCTTGATCCTAGGTATTCTTTTATCTTGCCTTCCACATAAGCATTCGAGGTGAATGAAGTTTATAATAAATAATGGTTGTTAATATGTTTTACCTCCTTGGAGGTTTCAGTGTAAGTGTTGCAATTAGAGCATTTGTTGTCTGAAATAAATTTTCCCGCTACATCTAAGCATTTCTATTGTATGTTAAGCAACTTCTGTGTGAAAATCTGGTAGCCTATATGTAAATGGTAAGAATAGATAAACAAATTGCTGCTCCATTCATAAAAGTAGGTTAGATGTGAATTCAACAATCTGCTTCCTTTTTATGATATGAATGCTTGTTTCATGTTTGTACTGTTAGATAGTTGTCTACAATTGATATTTTTGTAAAAAAATCCTTGTATGTGCTCAAAACTTCAAACCAATTGGCTGTCAGCCAGTCAAATAATTGAGTATTCCATAGTTCATGATCACAAAAGGTATGTACATTTGTTCAACCTTCAAACTTGTATATTCTGATTGTCAAAGCTGAATTTTTCATCATTTATGGTTTACCTTAATTTTGTGCGGATAGTTTTGGATGATGCTCGTTTACAAACAGCAGATTAATTTCATGGTCTTATCTAATGTGATTGCAGACTTAATAGATACAAGCGCGTTAAGCTTGTTGATCAAACAAGGGTGAAGAGTGATTCTGAAATTGAAGTAGAATCAAGTTCCAATGATGATACTCCACCTGGTATGAATTCTTATTTGATGGATTCTTTTGTGCATTGTTAATTGTATTATTCAATCTTACACTAATGGTCTTCTGTATGCTCCTTCATGGTCTCTGCCTTGAAAACTATTTCTTAACCCTACCTACAGAAAAAAAAAAGCTTAATTTTGATCATGTTTGCAAACCGAATTGAACAACTTTAGCTAAACTGTATATCATACAAGATGCATGAAAATCTTCAGTTGCTGGATTATCCTCTTATTTCAATAAGTTAGGAGTTACGAATAATAATAATATACTCATTTTTCCTAGTAACCGGACTACAGGACCTTCTGTTATATGAAAAGGATCCCACTTTCTTTAAAATTTCTACATTCATTTTCTTAAATGCTGCGCTTTAGTGATGAAAAGATTGAGCTAGCCTTGGTCTCTTTGATATGGAAAGCTGATGAACTATTTTGGTATGTTTGCTTGTCAGTGACTCAGCAGGTAGTTGATCAAAGATGATCCTGGGATGATTCCGGAAGACTTGTTATTTGGTTCTTAGTCTCGATAGCTTATCAAAGATGATACTGGGATGATTCTGGAAGAGTTATTATTTTGCTTCTTAGTCTCGATAGCTTATCAAAGATGATCCTGGGATGATTCTGGAAGACTTCTTATTTTGCTTCTTAGTCTCGATAGCTTATCAAAGATGATCCTGGGATGATTCTGGAAGACATTATTTTGCTTCTTAGTCTTGATAGCTGATCAAAGATGATCCTGAGATGATTCTGGAAGATTTATTATTTTGATTCTTGCTTTCTTAGTCTCGATGCTAGAGTAGTACAGTTTTAGGACTTTGTTAGACTTCATATATGATTGTAGCACAATAGCACAGCCATTTTTAGTGTAGGCTTTTGTGAGGCTAAGAACCCTAGTTGGGCAGGAAGATTTCCCAACTATTTGTATGTAATTGCTTCCAAAACTCGTAACATGAATCAACTTTCAGATGTTTCAATATATCCCCTTTGTTATCATGTCTTGCTAGTTGCTACCAAACTTACATACGAGTATATAGTTTGTAAGTTATTACTCCATTATGAAGTAAATACTTCATAGTTCATACTGCCTGATTTTTCTGTTTTCAGCTGTCAGCGTGCTTATCACACTGAGCAGCTGGTAACTGGTAAGCCACTTCTCATAATAATCAACTCAGATGTCTGAAAGCAAACATGATACGAAGTATAGTTTTTGATTACCAACTTGAGAATAGACCATTACTTTATTTTTCAGTCTTCAAATATCCAGCAAAGAGATTACGGCTTTCAGTTGAGGCAGGATATTTTACAGTATTGTGTGCTTAAGTTTCTAGTCTTTTTCCTGTAAATAAACTTGTAAGTTGCTAGATAAACTTTTAAGTTGGGGTCAATTGGACATGTCTTACTAAGTTCACACTTCCGTCTGTCCTCCCTTCACCCTTTCGTGGGCTGCATTGATTTGAACAAGCTACTACTTATCCTGTAACCATTCTATAGATTAAATATGCCCAATTAAACATATAATTAATCCCAATTCAATTTAACAATCACGCACAAACTGAATTCTGGCAACATAAAACCAATAGCTTCCTTTGATATTTCTTCTACTTACATTTACATTTTTACTAAAAGAAAATGTGTTCAATAACCTAGAAGCATAAACTCAAAGAAGCTACATGTTCTGTTCATACCCACATACTTAATACTTTGAACTACCAATTTCCCCTGCTTAATACTTTAAACTACCAATTTCCCCTGCTTAATACTTTAAACTACCAATTTCCCCTGTTAATACTTTGAACTAAGGTACTAACAAATTCACAGGGGTGGAAGTTGCGACAAACACTCATTAACATTAAAATCTGCAGCCAGTTCATCCTCGAGACACCAGCTTTCGGGGGGTGACATATATTCCTGTGGTACAACCACCGGAACTTGTTGCTGCATGGGCTGCACCTCGATGAAACCCTCCTGAAACATTGCCTGGTTGATGGCAGAGTTCATTTCATTTCCCTTAGGAGCATATTCATAATTGCTACTGCCACTGCCACTGCCACTGCCACTGCTACTGCTACTGTAATTTTGTATGCCTGGGTGAGCCTTATTAGGAGCAGTAATGTCGAAAATACTCCATCTTTTGGTGTCTTTCTTCAGCTTATTAGCCTGCCTCTTAAAGTACTTTTGTGCATGACTTGCAACTTGAGTAGCTGACCTTGTCTTAACAAACTCCTTGGATATGCTTTTCCAATCTCCCTTGCCATACCTGTCCAATCCTAACAGGAATTGGCGGTGCTCAGCCTCTGACCACGGCTGCCCTTTACGCGACTCCCACGTGTATTCCTCTTCAGCCACAGGGACCTCGAAATTATGAGCTCTGCCACTAGGGGTGTATGATGGTATAGGGACCATGCCTGATTCAATTGCCATGATATCTTCAAATAACACATGATAGTGTTGCTTGACATCTTCAATGGTTTTGTTTCCTGGGATTTGTGATGCAATTTTCGCCCATTTAGCTTCAGAATAATCCTCAAAATGCATTGCTAAAGCTGTCTCAAATGCCTTGTCTTGTTCCCATGTCCATAAAGAGCTCGAATTTGCCATCTGATAATAATTTTTTGAACAATAATGTTTAAAGTTACGATAAATTATTAACAAATTAAGATATATAATTTTCGATATTTGCCTTATATATTCAATCGGTAGAAGGTGTACTCGGGTGCACAATACCATCTAACCCATCTCGATGCAAACGTTTAATTTCGATACATTAGAAAGTATAATTTTTGATATTTGCCATGATTAATTATTATTAGGCTCTAATCACTTGAAGTAATTGTGTCATGCACATTCTTTGAATACTAGCCTAATAATTAATTGATTACCTCATTCATAAGAATCATAATAATGTTTTCTATTTAAACTAATAGATTTTGCTGGCTTTTCGAAGGATAAATAAAATCTTGATGACTACCATTACATATACCAGAAAACAACATAAGTAAGATGAGTATCCTTTAATTTGATTGATTAAAATAAAATCAAAAGCATGTTTTTTGTTTTATTAAGTTATTATCAGACTTCTTTCCAAAAAAAAAAAAAAAAAGAAGTTATTATCAGACAAAGATCCCAAGAGTTTCACAAAATTATTAACATATATCAACTATCAATAAAATAAAATGAGTAATAAACTATAAACAATAACCAATGAGTAATCAGACTTATCACCTGATTAGAAGAGATACTCAAATGATAATTTCAAAATTAATTCCCATGTTTTTTTTATTCACTTATCCATATTGTCAAGAGTACTTTTCCTAAAACTAACACTGCTTCAAACTACTTAACATTAGTACTGATTTTAACATTCATTAAAATTTAATCAACCAAACTTCTTACTCTGCTTATCTAAGACAGTAAAAATTAATTAACAACGCTATTATTCCGTATAACAACAACAAAAAAATTACTCCATGACAATTACTCGTACTATGTTTTTACTCCTAGAGCGCCGTAAATTGTAATCTGAGAGAGAAAATTCTTATGCTTTAAAACAATGTGCAAAAAAAATTGTTGAAGTGATTTCATAAAAGAATTTAATAACAAATTCCCAAATTGTTTTTAGGATTAAACATCATACAATCAAATTATAATTAAACAAGCACTAACCTCTCCTTAAACAAATGGATGGATTCCTTCCCAGTGAACAACTTGAAAAAATAAAATGTGTTTATGATAATGTTTTGGATGATAATTATATTTTGGTGAAAATGAAAATAAGAATCAGTGATAATTTATAGTCCAAAATGGGTATACTTCAGATTATTAATTAAGGTAAGAAATCATAATACCAATTGAATATAGAAGAATATTGTAATCCTTAGAATTGTGATCCTTACAAAAAAAAATTCTGAGATTTGTCTGAGTCAGACAAAAAATGTTATTACAAACAATTTGGAAGGGCTTGGGCCTTGGGATTAGCAAAAACACCCATTAAGATTTATAATACTATTTTTTTTAATAACAAAAATAAAAAATAAATTAAAATTACACCTCATGTTTAATTTTACAAAATCTTATTTAATATTCTTTCATCTAAATGCTGAAATGCTGAATCATAGTAGGGAATAGGGTTTAATACATAGATTTTCTTTTTGAGGAAGATAATAATGCATTTTGTAGACATAATTAATGGAAAATCCAGTTTGATCCTGTTTTGATATTCTTTTTGATATATTTTTGATTTTTTTTTTTTTTTTTTTTTTTTTTTTTTTTTTTTTTTTTTTTTTTTTTTTGTTTTGACAAATCTACTTATCTACTCTAAAATTCTTAAGGCCTTTTAACAAACTACTTCATAATCAATTTACAGCTTTGCTATTGTAATAAATAAATAAAACATATTCAATTTACAGTGGCATTTCTTTAAAAAAAAAAGTATTTATAGTTGCATTATTGTAATTATAAATAAAATAAAATAAAATAAAATAAAAACTCACAACCCATCCTTTTGATACGTATAAAATCTCTCTGATTTATGTACCTAGATCATTATCAAACATGATAACAATCTGTTCAGATAATAACACCATGGATAGTGTTCAATATTAGTTTGCTAAGAGAACATGAAATAAATAAAATGAACTAAAGAAATTCATAGCATAATAAATTAGAATCATTAGTGGTACCTAGGCACAACGATACATCATACATGACACTTGCTACAACTGTTAAAAAGCAATACATGTCATTTACTATAGGATTTTTTTGCTGTTGTGCGCGTGCATATATATAACAAATCATACTAATTGCAGAGTAGGTTTTAATTGAAGACTTGTAATACAATTTTATAAACACGAGTATATGGTTAACTCAACGACCATATCATAGATAAATGAAGTGCTAATTATATAATCTGCAGGTTTATTAACATGCTAGTATATCTGGTATGTATACAAACTATACAAAATTCTTACAAGGCTCATAATCAGGCTGCTAGAAGAACTAGTTCCTTAACTGTTGGTTACTCCTTTATGCTTGTGTATTAGATATGAGACGAACTTCGTAGAGATCATCTGCTCCTTTACCTGTAAGTGAAGAAAAATAAGCACGTCATTATACAGGGTTTCTATAGAACCAGCACAAGCCTTTTTTTTGACAGAAGCATTGTACATGTAACATATCAAAAAAATTTGGCCACAATCTGAAGTATTTTAGAGGAAGTCAGATCTTACTAATACAGGATCACAGGAACACAAGATTCTTCATTAGGACTTATACATATAGTGCCGACAATGATAATAATTAATGGTTGGGTCTGGTTCTAGTATGACTTAGTTGACATATGGTCAGACACAGGGGCTTGGATCCAATATGGTTAAACCTGGTTACTTTAGTTACTACCATTGTTAGCACTTAGCATTTAATGGAGATGATTACACCTTACAAATTTGTAATCAGATTTACTTTAGTTGGTTAATTCTGTTAGGGTGTGTATGGGACAGAAATCATAGAATACTTTACTGTTTTTCAGATTATTTTAGAGGAAATTCAATCTTATTGATACGGGGCACAAGTTCTTCATTAGGGTTTGTTCCTTAGAACTGTAATAAAACAGTAAAGACATATGGTCAGACCCAGGGACTTGGTTCTGATATGATTGAACCTGATTCTAACACACTTTAGTTTAGTTACTACTGATATTGTTAGCATTAAAGACATAATATTTCAAGCTTTACAAATTTGTATTAGGATTTACTTTAGTTTGTTATTTTTGTTTTTAGTGAGCGAGGGACAATATACTTCAGTGTATTCCATCCAGCTTTTGTTCAAGTATTTACTTGGATTAAGATACTGGCACTATTGAAGTTTAATCCTAATGTTAGGTCTTTCGGTGTTTTATTAGGCTTATTTCAGAGCAAATAAACATACATCAGATTTTGGGAACAAGATTTTAGACCTCTGTGACAATCAGTTTTCTTTACAAGGCCAAAACCAAAATCTTGCACAATCTATGTGAGTCCAGAGACTTCATTTTTGAATTTTAATGAGCGAAAGATCAAGAACAATTCAATTTGATTTCCAAATTGGACTAGAAAGGGTGGAAGATTCAAATCACTTACCAACTTCAGCAGTGATCCCTGGTCCAAAGAATGAAGCAAATTTTGCCTAAGAAATAAAAGCAAGAGTTAGTCCATAATATGCCCATGAGGTTTGCAGTATAATGAATTTGGAGCGTGATGCAAGAAGATAGAAACTCATTGTCACATGATTGCCAGTTTCAAGCAGAAACTTCATGTGCTGAAAGAGTTGAAAGGTTTGTTACCTGTCTTCGTTCAAAATCTGAAAGTTGCAGATCTTTTGCCTTAAACGCCAAAACTAAGCAGTATTTGCCATCTTCAGTCACCTAGAATAATTAGAATAAGTAGCCAAAATTAGTAAAATGACTACAACTAGAATCCACGCAGGATCCACTAATAGGTGTATACAACCCTATAGTATGACAAACTGCCCCAAAAAGCCAACGTGTCACTTTATTATTATACAAGGAACATAGCAGTGAAGATGAATTCATTCAACGAAGGAAATTACACACATAGCTGAATTACAGTAAGAAAATTCAAAATAAACACTAGAAGACATCCAATCATTAGAAATTCCTCATGATAAGGGCTATGGGAGGCAAACATACCTCTTCACGTATCATTTGAAGGACAGGGGCACTTCTTCTTGCTATACCTCCACCCTAAATGGAAAAAAACAAAAAACAAAGTCACAGATCATATGGTGACGTGAAGTTCCAATTTGTAAGCTCTCCACTGAATTGGAATGCTAAATCAATAGTTATATTACATAATCAGGTTGACACAGTTTGAGGTCAAAAAAGCAGATGTTTGTATATTAACATGTTAGCCTACTCATCCAAAACATCAATTATGGAGGTGATGGTCTATGGTCTATATAATTAAAGCTTCAGTTTCAACGAAAAATTGATGGTGCTAAATTTTTTATTTGTTGTGTGGGTGGCAGAGAGGTGTGGGGTATGTGTGAGGAGGAGAGATCACTGCTTATTGGGTAGGAAATGAACTATGGGCCGAAGAAACAAGAAGGAAGAAAAAAAAAAAGAATGTGTATTGGTTTTCAGAATGAATTTCAGTGCTAAATTTTTTCCATCTGTTCTAGCCTCTCATATTAAATTGACTGCAATAAAATAAAACATGACTGAAAGATACTATTGCACTTAGGCAGAATGGAGAGTGAAGCAAGTTCTGGCAGATAGATGGTATCTTGTGAAGAGTTCCCTCTTTGACTTCCCATACCTAAAGCTCATAATTTCAGTTAGGTCCAAAACTCCAAATGCAACCCAGCAGAATTCCCCCAAAAAGTCAAGAGGACAACTTTTTCAGGGTCATGTTTAAAACCATTGACCAATATGATAGAAGTTGGATGCAGGCATGCAGTAGGAATGTCGGAGACAGAGCTACATAAGTAATACTTTAATATGTGGTAACTGGTAAGAGATTGACATGTCTGACACTATTTTTTTAGTGACTGAATAAAGTATCAAATGGCACAAATGGATTTGTAGCCAAACCCTCTATAAGGTTGTAAATGGATGAAGAGGATAGAAAAAATTTCTGAAGATCAGTTTATCCAGATAAGGATAAGCTGATGATTGCACCTTAAATAATGTCCTTGCAGGTTACAATTGGAGTTTTCTGATCATATCCGCTTAAATCAAAACTCAGCAATCTCTAAATCAATGTCCTTACTTGGAGACTCTGATAGCATCCCTTCAAACATATTCATGGGTCTGGAAAGCTTTGTTAGTAATGTCAATTTTCTTGTTTCAAAAGCTGTCATTTAGGCTTTAACTGCTTTTTGCTTGAACTTGCTAATATGGTAATCATCAGATTGAAGATCTCTAAATTTTATGGACAATGCAGACTAGTCTTTGGTTGCACAAATCAACTGAGCGTAGGACTGCTTGAGACAGTCTTGGTGTTTTTTTTTTCCCCTCATAATCTCATATTCACAAGGTCAGATATAGTATTTTGTCAGCATGTCACGGACAGGAATGAAGGGAAAAGAAAGTTAGGTCAAGGGATAAGTCAGAAAGCACACCTGGCCATATTGGAAAATCCGTTTCAACGCTTCATCAAGGTGTTGTTCATCCCCATACCGAAATCTGGTAACATCTGTCTTTACCTATAATAATTTGGAAGGGTCAGTTCATCCAATATCACTCAGGGAAGAGCAGATAAATTGGTTATCACATCACATGGTGGATAAAAATTGCATATGAAAACTGCAGCTATGGTTTAAGTTTCCACTCAGCTGAAACTAACCTGCTTAAGAACTGGAGTGGCACACTTTTCCCGCACCATTTCAGCATCAGAATAAGTCACACAAGGCACAGGTTTAAGTTCTGCATACTGCAAGAAGTGAAAGACAAATATCACGATTAAAAAATAGAGCATACACATGATTTCCCAAGCTAGTTAGAGGCCGAGTAAAGATAATTATGTCAAATGGTCCACTGAAACATTCAAAACTTGCAACTCTACTGATGTAACTACAGCGCAATGCTAGATATCAATCACATTATCTACTCCCTAGCTTGGCAACTTATCAATATGTTTTGGTATGGAAGTCCATAATATAGCAGTTATCCAATAAGAGTAGCTGAGTTAGGCAGAATATTTCACCTTGAGAGCCATGCCAATAACTGCAACAGGGAAACCATAAGTCAACATTAACGCCGACCATTCTGATCCCGGAAGGATATTAAAGTAGGCACCAAAACCATACCTGCACAAAGAAAACATGCTAAGAAACTATAAATCATTATGCTTGGACAGAAATTAAATATATATTCGGCCTCCAAAGTGCTCACGCTAGTAATGTGACTCCACTTCCAAGTCCCACGACACCAAAGGAAATCTGAAAAGTAAAAGGTAATGCCATTTAGATTATGTAGAGAACATCCTCTAAAAGGGTACATGGTAGAACTCAAACAATCCATTAATGTAGTTGTCATCATTACGCTTTCCTCTCTCATTTGATTCCATTTCATTCTTTCCTACATCATAGGATCAACCTAACACTCCAATAAGATCAACAATGAACTCGAATACTCGAGTAATTTTAAGTATACACACGCAGCACTAGATATATTACAGTGATTCACAGTTCAATTTTCCTATTAATAGAAACATCTCCACTTATCCACAATTTAATTCTTAATTTATATCATAATTCCTCCTTTTAACACTCTCAATAACCAAACTAACCAAGCTGTAAGTAATTCAACTAGCATAAATTAGCATTACAGTACAAAATTAGAAAGATTATCATTTAAAATGGGAATAATCAAACAATTTAACCCTAATTCATTTGTTATTTATTAAATAAAACAAGAAGTATTCAAATTATCACTAATACATCAAAAATTCAAGAATCCAAACACATTAAATTCAAATACAAAAGCAAATTAGGTTAAATAAATCAGAAATATATAAACAGTCAAAATACGAAAATAAAACCTTGGAGAGAGATAATTGATCATCAGGAACGATTGATTTGTCGGTGGAAGCGGCGGTGGATGGCGGAGAAGAAGAAGTAGACGAAGAATCAACGGCTTGAGCAACGAGTACAAAACGGCGTCGTTTAGAGTCGGAATTGAGTCTACCTTTGAGTAAGAGAGTAGATGAAGAAAGAGGGGGAAGCTGATGATGCTGACTAGGAGAGAGAAAATTGCTCCGGTGAGCGTAGAGCGGAGCAGCCGCCATTGATGCTGCTCTTAGAGGCATTTTGATGCGTAAATTCTGGGTTTTTTTTAGAGTAACAGAGTTTGTGTTGAAGATGTGTTGTAAGATGAGGAGAGAGAAAATAAATAACTAACGGCTCTCAACCGCCAATATGTGATTACTTGTCACTTGGAATTCTACTCATTTTTTATTTTAACTTCTTAGGTTTTTTTTAAAAAAAAAAAAAAAAAAAATGGGCCTTTTCAGTCCATTTTGTTATGAGTTTGGAAGTTGGGGAAGTCCAGTGAGCTATGGGTATGAGGTCCAAACATAGTAGTAGATCGTGCCTACTGCGTAAGTGTCTAGACCGTATTACTGTTGGAGAAGTACAATAAGGCATGACCATGATATAAATGAAAGTTGACCGAGGCACATAAGCTTGATATGAACTGATACGATGGTTATGTGAGCTTGGGTTGTGTTTGGGTTGTCATTTGAAAGACAATACATCATGTAGGCTAGTGATCATCTAGCCAACTCTAATGCATTTACGCATGATATAACCTAGAGCCATCTTTAGCTGATTGAAAATGGAGAGTCTCTTCATATTTAAACCAAATCTTGAATATGGGTTTCTTTATGAAAGTCTTAAAGACAATCAATATTTTGTCTCAAGTTGGGTTACTTGTGAATTGTCCATTACCATTTTATACCTTTAAAGGTTTATTTGTTATAGTCACTTCATTGTAAATGGCTACATTATGTATCCATAAAGGTTTTCAATAAGCCCAAATTTAATTACCATAGGGGTTTTTCAATCCAATATTTATAGTAGCATGGACTAGAATAATAACCATATAATGTGTGTTGTTTCGAAGTGAGTTATGGTAAACAAAAAATTCGATGTAGTTTAGAAAAATGATCATCATACCTTAAACCTTCATTATTTCCACACTAGAATTTCTAATATTAATTATCTCGATCAACACACACGTAAGCAAAATGAGTACTAATCGAATACAATCATAATCAACCCCGTTACGAGTCACAAGCAAGTCCACTCGGATCTTCTAGGTGGCTAAGAGTAGAATATAGATTCTCCACTAAAACAAGTAGACAAACTTGGTCCCAAAACAATACCTACATGACAAATTGGCTAACATAGAAGTAGCAATTCATGTCCTTCCTTTTGATGATACAAAAAGTAGCACCATCAACTAGTGCTAAAAAGAAACCTAAAGCTGTTAAAAGGCATACATTTATAGGGATCAATCAACAATAAGTATGACCTAAAACAAGACAAATACAAAAACATAGGCTTATAATATAATAATAAATCCATAAAATCATAACCATAAGAATATTTGATGAAGCAAGCATAACATCTTTTTGCAATCACTAGTCTCTACATCAACATACCAAATGTAACAGTGAAGCACGTGAAGACCTCAAATAATAGTATATGAGTATATTCCAACTTAGTAAACAACAAAAAGTGTTACATCTTTCGTTACAATAGACATACACTCATATAAATCCTCATTATTTATTTTTATGCTTTCTTTCCTTTTTCTTGCTCCATTTTTTCTGACCAACTTACCAAACTTTCTCATCCTCAAAAATCATTGAAAAAATAATGTTATATTACTACTCCGTATATTACATTCATTAATTTCCTGTAGGAATCTTTTGGCCTGATTTATATGTATTCCACTTATTTCAAGGCGAAAAAAGGTTTTATACGTAATAAAACATTTCAGGTTTAATATAAACCAAAAAAGTTTGATCTAGTAATTGAAAATCAAGTGAATAAAACACGATTTTATTAGTCTTTCGATCAGAGTTAAGAAATAATTTAAGCATGTATATATAAAAAAATTAAACAATTAATACCTAGTATCATATAAATTAATCTTATTATTTATTTTTTTATTATCGAGATCCAAATAGGGATTTGGGAAATTTAACTCGTTACAAGTAACCAAGTGGATCCATTTGAATACGTAATATACAATGTAGCTCGAACTCAGGCTAGTTTTGGTCTTACCACAAAATAAGACATGATTTATATATTCAAATAAATAAATTAATTAATTGAAGCTTGAATTTGTCTCTCTCTTCTCTTATTATTGATCCAAAAGCAGGTCCATGATGATGAAAATTGTAAACATCCATTAAAAGGGCAGCAATAATAGCATAATTTTTGCCCTTTTTCACTCTTCTTTTTTGAATTCTTCTTCTTTAATTGCCCGCTTTCTTTTGTTCTTCTTTTTGTTTCTTCTCCCTCTCTTGTTACTTTCACTTCCACCTGCATCGTGCACTTGAATAGTACAGTAAAAAAAAAAAATAATAATTAGTTACGTGCTTTTACTTTTTCTGTACATTTTTCATATGTTACAGGCTTTTTAATGTTATTACAAACAAATATAGTAAAAATGTAACATTAAATATGTATATTCTTTTTAGATTATTCATTCGAATGTTTCGTAAAAGTAGCCTATGATAATTGAATTAGAGAAAGGAACACATGAATTATGAAAGTACTTTAGTCTTTAGAGATACTATTTACGTGTAATTTCTATCATGCATTCATGCATGCATGTGATCGATGTGCAAAAAGCCATAAATATAATACCAAGTATAAGTATATGTATTACTAATAAATTCGAACCATTTTTTCTTCATCTATTAGTATAATATATACGTAATAAACGTTAATATTTTTACGTCATAAACCATCATGCATTTTATACATTTTATATGAAAGACGAGAAAGATATTCACTTTACAATTATTAAGCCACTTTTCTTTTTGTTATATATGGTACTCAGAAATAAGTTACTAGAGATCAAAGTTGAAAAGAAAATATTTCAATTTCAATTAGTGTAAAACCCTCTATAAATTTAAAGGCTCATCATATATTTGTGGGTGTTACTACCAAATCTTTTTCAAAATTGGAGAAAATGGTCCCTCCATTTTCAACAAGAAAATTAGAATACCCACTGTATTATAGAGTGTGGTACCGGTAGAAAATTTAACTTCTAGTCATTGTAACCACTTATTCAAATGAGTATTTCTTATCATCACATGATGAGAAAATTTCGATTTTTCTTTCTTTTAATTTTCAAATTTACTATCGGACATGATCATTTGAAATAAGTGTAGCACTAGCATCTCAATTCTTATCCATAAACCCGCAAATTAAAAATCATAGATACAATCAAGTCTTGTTTCACTTAGTGGTAAAAGTTTGACCAATGAAATTTTACAGTTACTTCCCTCATCAATTCCTCCTCTTACATTGGGAATTTATGAGGTCGTGATGAGGGATAGTAACGAGCAGAGCCATTCATCTTACCTACCAACCAAATAAAATTTAGCAGCGAGCATGGGATAATTAAAAACGTCATGTCTGTTGTTACCCTCGGCCCCGTAGTAAGTATGTAGCTAGGGACCAAGCATTATTAGGTCCCCATCCTATTAAGAACACTGTCCCAATGAACAACAGTATCATGAAACACACGCACCCTAAAATTTGTTTATCTTGAGAAATACACCTTAAGATTTAAGGACACTTCTCCATCAAAGTATTGGCATACTGGCATGCGAGAATAATCAAGTGATTTTCTTTGTCTACCTCTTCATTTATGCCACTTTGTTTGAGGTGTATATTTGAAATCTTATAATTTTATTGCTCAACATTTTATTACTCCGTACTATTATTAGACATGCAAGCTGTTTATTTTGTCACCAAATGTCAAATGAAGTTAAATTAAGTTCTCCAAAGTCAAACTACCACCTTATAATACTTTTCAAATTTAAAAAAAATAAAAAAAAATACACCTTTGATGGACTATAGTAAATTACCTTAATATTTTATTTGTGAATGAAACTTGTGGTATTGGTACGCCTTTATTAAAAAGGAAAATACGTGTCAACTAAAAATGAAATATAAATAAACAGGATTACTCGTATTACTATCTTTGTTTCTTAAATAATATTTGATCGATCAAGGGTTGTCATATATACGTACCTCTTCCACGGGATTCAACTTATTAATGCTAGAGCATGAATTCTGAGTATCTTGATCTCCATCTTCAGTCTCCTCAGAATGCTTCATTTTTCTATCTTTAATCGAAGGAGTTGATGTTGGACTTGGACTACTTGAACTCCCCTCTGGAGGTGTACTTTGTGTTCCAACATCCCTTGTTCTACTTCCCATTAAATTCTTCTCCTCTTTATTAATTCAAAAACATAACTAAATTAAAATTAATTTAAAATTTTCATAATTGGGGTCAGATACATGAACCAAATTCAAACATTATTATTATGAAATATATAATTACCTTGTTGTTTAAGAGATGGAATTTTAATAAGTTGTTCTTTAATGACGGTAGCGGGCACGGCCACGGGAGGTGGTTTAGAAGGGTGGTGGTTGGTGTTTGTTGTTCTTCTTGGTTGCATAGAATAAACAAGGGGTGCAGACATGGTGACTCTACTAGCCATGTTGCTCCGAAACGACCGCGCGCTTAATGTTTTAGCTGATAAACACTCCATTGGAACTTCTCCTGATAATGGATTACATATAAACCTCTCTGCATCATTCCATTTTGAGTTTAATGCAAACCCTTCTGGTGATAAACATTCCCATACATACCCTGATTTTGCTTGTAACGCTTTTTTCACCCAAAAAAAAAAAAAAATTTAAAATAAATCGTTAATTAATTAGTATGTACAAATTGAAATTACATGTAAATGTATGTGATGGAAATCAAATTAAATTAAAATTATTAGATTAATTATAATGTACCTTTGAGAGCTGTGGTGAATGAGTATGTTGAAGGGTCGATTTCATCTGTGTATAGTGTACAAATTCAAAATTATGATAAGACGGTCCAATAACATATATTGTGCTAGACTAATAGAATATAAACGACTTATAATGTTAATAACGTGTTACATACGTGAATGTTAATTAGTATGTACCTTTCAAATTGTAGCCGGGGGAGGAGGCAGTGCTAGAGACGGTAAAATTGGACTTGAACGATGTCCTCGAATCCTCTCTAAAACTTCTAATATAAGAGGCGGAATACCGCCTCGAACTCGTGTTTTCTCGACTAATTCGAGCTCGAAGGTGCCATTCTTTTAGATTGAACTCTTGCTCTTTAGGGTGTTGGGTGCCTAGAGGGGAGCCTTCCATGTATTGGGTTCAATTTACTTTGTTTTGTGTTATTTTTTTTTTAGTGTGAGAAATAATGATTATTTCAAGTGAAGTAGGAGAAATGAGAGAATATGTATATATGTTGTTTGTTATGAGAATCCTCCTCCGACCCTTTTAACTACTGTCCAGCTACTAATAAAAGGCGGTATTTTTCCAATGGGAAATTGAGTTCAAAAAATATTGGTCCTGAAAGTGACATTTATGAGAATGATATTTATTGATATATATACTTCGTAAATAATAAATATAGTACTCTCTTTAATATTTATTTCGGTTATTTCACTTCTAACCGTACATGTTTGCAAATATATAATTTCGATTATTAATATCGTTACTTATAAAACTAGCTTAGTAACATTATTATATAAAGTCGATAATTTGAAGTTACTAGATCCAACATACATGATCGACTATTTGACTATGTTGTTCTATATACTTTGTACTTTTGTAGTATCGTATTGATAACAATAAAAAAAAAAAAAAGAGGTAAATAGTGTCAAAAATCAATATACTATTGTACTGTTTAACATATCAACGGCCCACATGCAATATTATTGTTGTCATGCAATGAGCCGGCCTAAAGTTGTAACACAATATACTCGGTTTTTTGTTACGTGTATGCCTATATTTATACATAGACATCTAGCTAGCTAGTAATAATAATTCAGATTTGTCTATTTGGCCTTGTTTCTTAGAATAACATAATACAACTAACAGAGTTGTATTCCATTCAATCTAACTATTCAATTAGTGTCAAATTTATATTGTCATTTTCTCTTTGTTGCATCTCTTTCAATTTTGCTGAATTTAAGATTAATTTGCTCAATTTTTAAATGGGAAATAGTAAAGAGTTATTCCTATTAATAGCAACATAATCTAAGTTTAATTTACTTCTCTATAATAATTGTGACGGTTTGTCAACTATGTAGTGGCTGAGGAGTGTGAGCTATATCAGATTAAAATTCTATCATTACTCAAACTAATATTTTAAATACCGTACGGAGTATTCATACTACTATACTAGCAATTGCACGTATACATGACCGTTAATAGTATTCTAAATAAATTATATTTGGCCAATACAAAGTTATGAAAAGATTGTTGTAACATTATATATTGTCGTGATGGTTTTTTATTTGATCTAATAACTACACTATACCTTTAATCAATATCATGCATGAACAAACTTGCATGTACAACATGTTTTTTCTGTAAGCAAACAAAAAATGAACCTTCTCAAACTTAAATTATTGTACTAGAACTTGTACATTACGAATAATTATCTTGGTTAATTAAATAATACATGAAAAGACTTGAAATTTAAGCTGGTGGAGCCTTGTTATCTAGATAGATTGATGATAACTCATTTTCTGTTATCAATTTTAGGTGATGCAATAATATTCACCAACTGTTGTAAATTTATAAATGCATTAGTTGGAAATAAATAGCATTAAAAAAAGTAACGTCAAATGATTATAACATCTCACATATTCGTAACTTATTAAAGGGATGTGTATAGTGTTGCACGAATAAAGAGTTCGTACTAATCATGTTATTTCACACAGACGTGGACCAACCCTTATGTCCAATTATCCAAAATAAGACATAAAATTAGGATTTAAGCTACAAAAATTTTGGGGTGAATATGAATGAAATGAAAAGCAACTTTAACTATTTGATATGGTAGGATTGTTTATTTATTTGATTTTATTTTAAAAAAAAAAAAATTAATATACACGAACGTACTATAAGAAATGGATTGTAGATATGTAGTACATATACAAGAAAACAACTTAATTGCCTCAAAAAAAAAAAAAAAAAAAAAAAAAAAAAAAAAAAAGAAAGAAAACAACTTAATAAACTTAATTAAAATCTTAATAACCTAACTTATCACGCGATCTTAAGTGTAATCAGATAAAACCCAAACAAATAAACTTGCTAGCTACACGCACAATTTTTATAGCCCGTACTATTGATACTTTTTTTTTTTTTTTACTAAACTGGTTATCTAACATGATATCATAACTAACATAATAAAAGGTCACGATAGGAAAAAAAAAAAAAAAAATTATCCACCTTCACTAGAAGATAAAATCTTTGGTTACCACCCTATGCTACCGTGATTAAAGTTTTGAGATTTGACATTGTTGTTGCATTAGCTTAGTGATATTTTGTAGAAATCTTTTATCTCTTCTCAGTTGGATAAGAGGAAATTTAATTTATGTACTTGATAAGCTTAGAGCATGACACGTGGAAAATAAATATTTCAAAATAAGCTCCAATAAAATTATTTCCAATATATTTTGTATTATCATCAGCATTATTTCATGTAGGGTAGTTTTCAAAATCATGGGAAAAAAAAAAGTTGTAAAATTTGCCAAAAATATATAACGTGGCCAAGTGGATGCATCATGTGATTGTCATCATCATGATAGTGAAATATGGGTGGTTGATACTCAAATAAGTTGGACGATCAAAAGATCTGGACCGTTAAATTTTGTCTCTATGTATTTTATACAATTGCAATGTAAAATTCAGTGAAATTAAAAACTTTACTCTAAAAAAGAAATAAAGGAGGGATTTCTGAAATTTATGTACCGCAGGCTATTTTACTGCCTTCATTCAATCTGGAAAGGCTTTTTCTATGATTTCTGACTTACTTATTATTATTATTGATTGGACTCATTTTGATATGATGATTGTCATGCATCCATGCATGCAAGTTTTATTTGTCATTATCATAAGTAATCATTAATATAGTCTTAATGATAAATCATTTGATATGGTTATAGATTTGATTAAATGTAGGGTTAATTGTAAAATGGAAAGTGGAGCAAGTATTTAAAACGAAGGGAGTAATACTAAATAGATCTTATGGCATGTAGATAATTTTGTTATTCTATGTAAGTGATCTGATGACACTGTATAATTGAGTTATATTCGCAACAATAAGTCTTGTTGTGTAAGATGAATATACTTTAATTTTATTGTAAGACGGTCATTGTTGTGAGAATAACATTAACTATTTTTATGATAATTTTAACCCCTTAAAGGATAACTTTTAATTTGCGCTGATTTACATTTTATTTAATGTGTAATTTCTTATAAATTCATGATTATTTAATATAAAGGTTAATAGGATTAATATATTACATTATACTCCCTCCGTCCCTAAATTACATTCCTCCTTTCTATTTTTGGTATTCCAAAATTACATTCCTTCTTTCTATTTTTGGTAAGTTTTTTTAGTAAATCAACTCTCTTTTTTTTGTTTTATATTTAATGCTTTCTCACTCATCCTTACCTAATCTCACTCATAATCCTTGTGCCAAATTACAATGAATATGATTGGTTAAAAATTTTCAATTAAGAGCATGTGATTGGTCCTTTTTTTGCAAAGGATTGATGACATGTCATGAGTAATAACTAATCTATCTTTGTACTTCCCATAGCATTATCTAATCATTGTTATTTGTCTACTCATTCCTCCTTAATTCCCGTGTAAATTTCCAAAGAGGAATGTAATTTAGGGACGGAGGGAGTAAGTTTTTTACAAGGGAAAATTAATTGTAAGAAAAATTATAACTTTTTGTTGTATAAAGGGTAAGTTTAAATATTTGTAACTTTAATCCGTCTTACAATAAATTAACGTATTTTAAGAGAATTTGTGTTACACAATATCCCCAAGTTCTTCAAATTTTGAAAAAATAAAAAAAAAAAAAGGATATTTGTCATTTCACTACTCATATGCCTATAAGTGATCTAGACAAGGTTTTATTTGGAGTATTTGCTAATAAAAGAGAGATTATGATTTTCAATAACCTACTGAAGACCCATTCATGTGGCTTTTACACGTTCTAATATCTTATGTAACAAATTGAATTCCTCTTCTATAAATTTACAAAAACATATTTTTTTTAAAAATAAATTTACAAAAACACATACTTGTAATAGTCATCATCACAAACTTATAAAAGATTGTAAAAGTATTATGTAATTAATAAGCATCGATCACGTAAGACATATGTAACATTATTAAGAACGAATTGAAGAATTTATGGGGATCATGACAATTTAGGTTTCATGAAATCGTACAATGTTCCAAAGAAGACACAACACATTCCAAGCATAGACAAATTTTAATCATAAAATATTTTTATTTATTTTTTAAAAAAAAACATATTTGCAATTAATTTTTTTTTTTTTTGGGGGGGGGAGAGAGAAGTTACTTTTCAATTGAATAAGGCTAATTCTTTTCTTTTTTTTTTAAATAAATAATAATAATAATTAACAAAATATTCCACATGTAATAGAGTGAGTTTTCAATTATCATCTTAATTAATTGATATCAACAACTACTCCGATCCGTTGTTTATCTAATTTTAAATTTATGATTTGTAGTTCAAATAAGAAAAAGACATTCCCGCCTAATATTTTTCTAGGTTAGGGATGAGATCGAGGGAGGAAAAGATTGAGAAAGAATAAGAAGAACGAATAAGATCCACACAAGAAGAAGTAGTACAAGAAATTGGTCCATCCCTAAATGAAAAAGATGTCTAATGTAGAGGCTCAATCAAATAGGCCATTAGATGGACCCAATAACCACACCATATCCAGATTGGAGTTAAGTTATTAAGAGTGACATCCTTTTCATTACCAAGGATTCTCATGCAATCTGTCCCCATTACCTATCTTCATGGATTACTATTCTAGATTCCATCCTATTGTTTATGGAGGGGACCTCTTTATAAACAATGTGTAATTCAAGGCCTTCTCCTTCCAACAAATACTTTCTATAAAAAATCCGGCATCATTTCTCTATCTAGCTATGACCCATTCCTAGTCGTGAATGTCTCTTCTCGTGTTTTTTTTTTGTCAAATTTTTATTCAATCAATTATCTTGCTATGCTCTCTTTTTAAAATAGACGGTTCCTTCCTTATGATGATTCATATTAGTCGACTTCAAACCATTTTAGGATTAAATCGTTATTGTTATACTCAGCGGTATGCTATAAACTCGAGCATATCTTTAATCAATGTTGAAGTTTTTAAATTCACCAATCTTGATTGTTGCTACATCTTCCCCATGAAAATCACACGTACAACTTAATCAACTACTATGTAAAAGACACTAGGAAAAAAATTGTAGATGTAATCCTCTTTAGTTAGTTAAAAAAATCTAAGAGCTTGTCAACCAAGACCTAAAATCGATTCTCAAATGACTTCATAGACAACAGAGAACTATGCTACTCACATTTCATAAATGATAGAAAAGAAAACCTTGAAATTCGGAGGGTAAGTTTTGAAAATACAGGCATGAGAATGTTCATGTCACTTCACCCCATGCTAATAATGCTGTGCCAGTAAGTTTTACTGGAAATTTTGTCAGACCATTTGTTTTCATACATACCCTACCTTTCTCAAACTCCTCAAAGCACATAAGTCAGTCTTTTCTCATACTACCTCCGTTACATATTATTTGCAACGATTTGACATAAAGTAGAGAAGAAAAATGTCTAATCGTTACAAATAATATGTAACAGAAGTAGTATAATCAATAGTAAAACCTATCCACCCAAATTCACTATACACAAGAGTGAGTTGTGTAGCTCGAGTGGTTAGAGTTCATTTATTGGTTCTAGGAGATCTTGGGATCGATTCTCATCACCCGTCTTTGTGACTCTCTAAACACCAAAGATTCACTTTACACTATATGTCTAATGTCTACACATTAGTTAAAGAATCCACTATACACCCAGATTTACCATGCACATGGCGATCCACAAGTGTCTAGTTCACGAAAAAAACTGAGGATATAATAGTGAGTATTAAGTTAATCCATAATTTAAAAGTTTAAAGTTTCTCAAATGATGTTGATAAACCTTATCTCTTCAAAAATTTAAAATTCGAGTCTTACAAGTTTCACAGCTTTTACATAAGGAAAAAAACAAGCAGAAATAAAACTCCAAATTTCTGAACGAGCTCCCAGTCCTAAAGCCCACACTAGCAGAAACATATAACCAACTGTGGTTCATGACTTACAGTTACTTTATGTCAAGGTCAGATCAGACACGGTCGTAAAGAACGATACTGGAACAAGCTGTGTGCAGAGATTGATTCCCGAACCCAAGAATAGCAAACCAGAAAAAGTGGCAGATAATGCATACTGATCAGTTTAGTTTATGGCACATAAGTTCTGTTCAGGACTTCAGGATAAGATGCAGATAAGCTGAGTTTAATGGTAATAAGTTCAGATAACTAAATTTCTCAGTTCAATGCTAGTAAGTTCAAATAAGCTCAGTTCATCAGCTAAGTTCGGATTTCAGGTGCACCTAAAGCTAGATCCTGTTCAGATAAATTCAGAGATATCTGATACAAAATTAACAGCTGAAGTTTAATTAAGGCATCAATTACAACAAAGGAGTACTAGTGTATATCCCTACAAGGCACAAGCAAGAGCATTTTACTGATACAAAGATGCGAGTCATGCAACAGACTACTAGTGTATAACCCAAAAACACACAAGCAAGTGCGAGTATTCACGCAGTATAGTTTGACAGTAGCACTCACAGTCAGATTTCGCAGAAGAAACAAAGTGTACATAAAGTATAACAACAATGGCATAGTAATTTACTACAATGCTAGTTGAATATTATGTATCATATTTACAAATCAGCAGTAAGAAATTAGCTGAATTATCGACTCAGGTACTTCAATCTATACTCTTAAGACAAAAGGCAATTAGAGCATAATGCACATTCAGGTACTTCAATCTAAACTCTTAAGGCAAGAAGCAGTAATATAGAACAATCGATTCAGGTATTTCAGGGAATGTGGTAACTCGAAACATTAGTTCTAGCGCATAAGAAGCATTCATAAATAATAAACATATCAAACTGTCCAATATATGTGCATACTTGTGTCATTGTGTGTGTACCAGTTCCATGGACATTGTACTTGAAGATGGTCATCAAGAACACTAAAGCAAAAATTTGACAAACTAGAGACCAGACATTTGAATAGAAGAGAAAAGAAGTTTGAAATTGAATAGCAACAATATTTTCAGCTCGAAAGATTTTCATCTAGCATGTCTCATATGTATAACGTGATATGGAGTAATAAATTTTTGCATTAAACATCTTAGTTTGTGGAGAACTTTGCTGGGCATGCAGAAAACCAATGGAGAGCATGGATTGCACGACAGAGACAAAAACCTTATGTCTTCACATCTTTTAACTTATCAAACATTCTGGTTGCTAGACCAAGGACTAAAGACTCTATAGCCAAAACCAACCTTCATATTGACAATCACACAAAAGCATAATATAAACTTTCACATGCTCACACACAAGGACACAATAAAACTTTGCATTCAGTTTCCATATGCATTCCCTATCAAGCACAGAGCTACTCTATAAAGTAATCTTTCTGATGCAATATATAGAAAAAATTATGCCAAAGTTGAATTAAACATTAATGTACCAAGGAGCATTAGAGAATCAAAATGACAATCCAATACAACTAAAACAAGTATGAAGCTTTGTTTCAGGTGTAGCACAAATAAGGAATCCCCAAATACAAAGGGAGGCAAGATACAAACTTCCACTACTTAAAATTGGTTCAACTATAGATCTGGAGCTTCATCTAAATTAAGGAGTACCTTGAAGCAATTGCCAGCAAAAGGTTACAAAGCCCCATACTTCTACTTCAACGACAAGCCAACAGATGTGAAGTATTTTACCAACAGGTGTTCATTGGCATTTAGCAGTAGGCAAGCATTTCCTTTCTTCTCCACGAGCCTTGTGTAATACGTAAACTTCCAAAAGCAGATGCGCACACTTCTGGTCAAAGGAATAAGGGCTCAGTATGTGGAAAGAATTAGAATCTGCTCCATTTCCATATCCAGGCATCCAACTGATCACCAGATAATCTTTCCCCTGAAAAGCATGGCACACGAATGTTTAGGGAAAATAACACAAGTAATCTCAACAAAATATAGGCAACAATTTATGAAAAGGTTAATCAATTCTCCATATCCGAACAGCATTCATAGTAAGCCACTAAGCCTCCTGTGCAAATTCATTCTCTGAAAGTATTTAACACTTTGTTTGGATAGCAAAATAGAAGGAAAGGAAGGAGTGCTAAAAGAAAGGGAAGAGGGGATCCATTGGATGGTGTGATTAATGAGGGAGGGAAAATGGATCTTCTATCTCACTCCCAGCACCTCCCCCAACCCCTTATCCAAACAAGGGAACCTGTTCCCCTCCATTTCTCTCTATTTCCTCGTATCCTAAAAAGTGTAAGCTGCAAATAGCTAAATGCCTAAAGGCACCAAGCAAATTAAAAAACTGTAAGCACCCATTTTTCCACATATTAAACCAACAGCAATGGGAACTTCACCTCCTTGTTAAATTTTTAAATACTAGTCTCCTCCAAAGCACCATTCTTAATTTCTTAGCATCCATTAAAAAAAAACGACAAAATTCATGAAATGAATAAATAAATCATGTCAGCAGGAAAGTATGAATAAATAAATACCGATGGTTCAACAGGTAATTTGGTGCAAGGTCATAATTATTTGGGAGCAACTTTTTTCCTTTACAAAATACAATGTCTTTCTTTATTGATCTTAACTTACTAACGTCAATACCTTTTGGTAGTATAAACATCAATGAAGAATAACCATATACATTTGAATAAAATATCAATTCCTCCGATCCATTAAAAATTTCCAGTTTACTGTACATGGTGCGATTCTTACCGACAACAGAAATCACAGAGGTAGTGCACCCTTTTTTCTAATGGCTCATTTGAAGATTTTTAAATGAGACGAGAAATTACCTAGGGTGCACCCAAGTGCATATAAGAATTATCACAATTCATGTGGTAAAAAATATATAACTTTAATCGCCTTGCTTAGGGTGAATTATAAAAGATAAAAATTATCACGTGTAATCTTGTTGCAATTATTTAAATGTATATTTTTATAGCATCATAACATCATTTATTATTATTTTTATTTGTATGGAGCTAAAGGTATTTATGATCCAAGTTGCAAATTGAAGATGGCGAATTGGCGAGTAATAAGGAAGTGGAAACCTAAACACCTTTACGAAACAGAATGAGTATATATCTACTCACTAATTAATATCACTTGACCTAATTTAAGATCTTGTGCCAAAAGGGCTATAAATAAGCCTGCATATCATTGATCGAAGATGCGCAGGCTTTTACAGGAAAAATAAAAGGAGTGGTAAATTCCAATTGAATAATGATACGACTGGTACCAACAGAAGATGGGCGCAGCAAACAAAAAAAATGCCACCAAAAATTTCTAACTTTATAAAAGCGACCAGAAAAGAAAAAAAAAATAAAAAAAAAAATATAGCATCCACTATCCAGCATTTATGGACAGTATGGCATCTAAGTCCCTGATACAGCTATACGTGGATCTCATATGATATGTTTATCAAAACTCTACAAAGGTTGCAAATTTGAATATTTTGAGTTCAATCACCCCTACCCCTTCACAGCTGTAGTGCTTTGCCATCAGTTCCACTGGCTACTAATTGTCTAATTCCAAGCCAAAAAAAAAAAAAAAAAAAGACAAGCAGAACAGATAGTCCAAATACCTGAACTAGCACCCAGTCCTGAAGGCCACACTAGCAGAAAGATATAACAACTGTAGCTCATACTTCTGTAACCTTAAGTCAAGGTCAGATGCTCAGATCAGAGGTTTGTAAAGGACACTGGAACAAACAGTGCATTGATTGATTCCTGAAACAAGTATAACATAAGAATAGCCAAAGACAAAAATGAGAGAATATATGAACTATTAGAATCGACAACTTACAGTCTAAACAGAAAGCTATTGTAGAGCCCATTACTCAAAAGACTTGAAATTTGACCGTGTAGACAAATTCACCTACAAAAAAAAAAAAAAAAAAAAAAAAAAAAAAAAACATTAATTCACGTAGTGGTGTCATATATTAGTGCTGAAACTACTTCCAACCACCTCGTCCTGCGAAAGATAGAGAGCGGAAAAAAGATAGAAAAAAATAAAGCAAGATATCCAATTATCCATAACCAAAAGAGAAAGAAACCCCTTATTACCCCAAGAAATATGATACTTAAATGGCTTACCATCACAAAAAAAGATGCCATAAGAAGCTTCATGAAATTCCGTAAGCACAGACGCTATCTGAAAAAGAAAAATTACAAAAGTACTTATGAATTACCGCCTTCTCAAATCTCATATACCACCTTGGTAAAAAAAAAATTGATAACACGTTGAAACAAGGGATAAGTAAACATCTGTTTTATTCTTAAGGACTGTGCATATACCATTCACATAATTACTATCCATTCCAACAGAAGTACAGAACCTAACCATGTTTACCAGTGAGATTAAAAAAAAATAATAATAATAAAAAAAAAATCATCTTTTATTAATGAAATGAGTACAATACTACTTAAACCTATATACAACTACAGTTACTAAGAAGTGGATACCAATAATGATAACAATAGGAGCAAGCAAATTATATAGCGAATTATTTGCGTACGCTGATTGCTGGTTAACCACATAATAAATTAAGTTACTTCAAAAAATCTAGCATGAGTTGGCGTAAAAAAGACATTGCATGATTTCTGAGAAAAGAATAGGTAACATATAGTCACATTTTCATTCACCTAAATGAAAGTATTTCAATTGCTAAGCTAAAGTTACCTTGACCAAGGACCAAGAATCTGTTTGCAGCCAAGGGCACCATATCCTGAACGCTCTCGCTTGTAAATATCACTTGGGTAACTAGCAGATTGAGAATGTTAGAATGAATTTTTTTTATTTTATTTTTTTTTAAAAACTACAATTTTTTGCCTTTACTGGAGAACATGGGAAAACATATCTCCAACAATCATTACAACATTACTAGATAGTAATACTTAGCTTATGGAGCATAATTAAGTAAATCTTAATTAATCAAGGCCATTATGAAAAGAGAACCACAACAAACACATCATCCATTCATCCCTAGTAGGAATAAATAACTTTCCTTTCCTCACGCCATAAATTAATAGATAAATTGGTGGCATTGTGCAAACCTGAACTTTGAATGATCTCTTCTTCATTGTTGCTCATGTTATTTTCCTCTTCTGTGGTATCTGAATTAGGAATAACCATCACGTGCACAGAATTAAGTCCATCAGACATCCAAAGAGAGGGAGAATCTGCACGATCATATATAAAGCACAACTTTCAGTTGGATTAAAAAAAGGTGCAAATGTCATCCTAATCGAACTGGGAACTAGCAATGTGCATCATGTCACCATCAAATAGTGTTGGTATCACGATATCACCGTAAACACTTTTTAAAACAGATGCCATTGCTTTAGATCGAAGGTCACATGTAACTATCAACTGTACCCCATACTAAGGCCTTTTTTAAACACCTTACCAAAAAAAAAAAAAAAAAAAAAAAAAAAAAAAAAAAAAGGTCAAGTTAAGATAAATTCATATTACACCCATAATCGATTCAGATAAGTTCATTTAGGGGTAATAATTTCCAAGCAGAGCTTTACAGCTCAATTGAGTCACTTCACAGGTAAAGAAAAGTTCAGTTTAGAGCTTATAACTTTGGGATTTTTAAGTTTAAAAAGATGCACCCTAAGGCTATATTATGTTAAAATGGAGATATCTCATGAATTGGTTATGCAGTAAGACAAAGAAGATTATGATATTACATACAGTATAATGCTATAAATTTATTTAACTCTCCAATTTTTCCTACTTTAATAATTGAAATGAAATCATTTATAAAATACAAGTTTCAGAGTTCTCCTTATCAAAATCTAAAATAAATTCATAATATCCTTCTTACCTTCTTCCTTTTCATATTTTCCTTTCTTTTAAAAATTCCTTGTCTGAGGGTGAGGATGAAGACTTTAGAAAGATCATGTGAAAAATTCTAAACAACAAACAAGCGTAAAGAAGTAGAAGGGAAGCCCACCAGCAGATGCATCAGGAAAAGCAGCCAAATGCTGAACTTGGATGGTACAAGATAACTGTCTCATTCGAGAAGAGCCAGAGTTTGACACATGAAGTACATGCACAACTCCATTTGAATCCAGAATCAGAAACTTCTCCTTTGAAATAGCTTGGATAGAAATTGCCTTTGTTTTCTTATACGGCATCAATTTGAAACTAACCCCTTCAAGGACATAATCATTGAACAAAAAAAACTGCATTCCCCATTCACCAAAGTCTTGACGAAATTTTAAAGACCTCGGCTTCACTGGAGTTACAGAACAACATCAGCTGCTGTAGCCAATGGCACCATTAAGACTTTCAAGATTTAATTTTCAACAATAAAACTCTAAGATATTTCCATGAAGATCAAGATTGTAGCAAGTGTAGATGACAAGGACATAAAATTTCTGTCGGCATATTAGTACATAGTGCTTGTTTGAAAGCTCAATCTCATGATGAAATTGTGAATGCATTAGCAATCATAATAATATACTAAAACAAGAAAAAGCGGCTGGCGGCACTAATCAAGTAATCAGGAAATATAAGATAATATTAAATTAAAAAAAAAAGGTAAAAAAGTAAAGAAATCTAAAGCACAAACACATGCAGATGAAATAATAAAAAGCAGAGAGATAGAGCACAGAAGCTTTGAGGATACGACGGGCATCTAGTTTAGAGAATGAAGCTATAATATTGAAGAAAGGAGAATAACTGCTTTAGCAGATCGCTATTGAACATACAGGTAGCATGTACACTCATTAAACCACATCAAGAAGAGTGGTTAATTTGCATCACATATATAAAGTACTACAGCTAGATTTCAGTCATAACTCATAAGCCTCAACGTATTTATGAAGAGATCCCATTATATAAGTTAATTTGATTCCACCCTAACACACAGCCAATCAAGGCTTTTCCTTAAATAAGCTTTAAATGTTCTGGTCTCAATAATCACTTCATTGGCTCATCCAAAACATAGAATTACTCAAAATTGGTGGCTATTTTTTTGCAAATCAATCAGAATGGATGCTGAATAGATTAACAGTTTGTCGCGGTGATACAGAAAATTCAACAATGGGCATGGATAACAAATAAGCATCAGTCAAAAGCATAGGTATACATCCCAAGTTGCCAACAAGGCACAACCAAACAAGCAAGAGTAACTGATCCTGCAAGCATTTACACAATATCTCATGAAGTCATGATAGCAACAGCAAAGATTCGGAATACAAAGAAGTAACAAATTTCAAATAATAATAACAATTTGATCTATTTATGTGGCATCAACATCATTACAGTTATAATTGAATTCCCTTGAGCACTACTATTCGTGTTAACTAGCTTAGCAATAAGACACAAGTTCTTCTATTTAATATAACCAAACTCTACTAGTTAAAAAATAAGCAATTAGCTAAATAATCAATATCTTTATTGATTTAAAGTGCACATCCAAAACAAAATTCACCACATTAAGTCATTAACCAATAAATGTTGCATAATTGTATACTCACCAGTTCCATCAGAATATGAACTTGAGGACACACCATCAAGAACACTATTACCATAACCATTAGGCAACACCTTAGATAAACTCGAATTCCCAATGCTCTTATCAATCTCATTGCTCTCATCAACAAGCTTCATACCCCCATTCGGCACAGTGGAATTCCGCCCCTTGGCTTTCACACTAACCTCCCGCTCCTCAGCATTCGAATTCTCACCCTTCCCTCTCGCTACTCTCAACCTCCTTTTACTCCCAACCCTCCCTTTCACCAATACACGCAATGGAAAAACCCGAACCCCTCTCATCTCCCCTAAGATCAAAAACCCAAACGAAAGGCAAATCGACGAAATTGGAAACCTACAATCAATCACAGCACACTTCACTAACCTCAAACTCCTCCCATCCCCAATCAATTTCACCCCAAAAACCCATACTTTCCCCCCTGAAGCTGAGTACAAAGCCAAATAATTAATCGACCCAGAAATCATAACCTTCATCCCATGACTTACATCCACAATCACACCCAATTTCCTATCAAAACTAACCCCATTTTGACTACAAACAACCTGAGGTACATTCACAAATTTCCCATCAAAACCCAACAAATAAAATCTCAAAACAACCCTAGACCCACCATTGTAGGGCCCAGCAGTAACGAAAACAACCCTTTTATCATCTTCTGGCAAAACCCCATCAACAATTTTAGGGTTAGGGTTAGAATTAAGAGGCACAAAACAAGCAGAAGAAGAAGGAGGGGGAATTAGGGTTTGAGGAGGAGGTAAATTGGAAATTGAAAAGGGGGAAAACGAAGGGAAGAGAGAGAAAGTAGAGTCAGAATGCATCAAAGCTAAAGACAGGGAATTGGGGTCGTAAAGAAAGGAAGTAACCTTAGGAGAGGAGAGAAAAAGGTAAGGAAGGCTGAACTTGCGAGCTTCTACTGCAACAACCATTGATTTGATCAAGATTTGTTGCAGAAGTTCAGAGGAAGAGGATGAAGAAGGAAATTGAACATGGTTTTGACATATTATTTTGATTTGTTGATGATCTGAAAAGGCAAGGAGAGAGAAAATAGGTCGTGTGAAAGTCTTGTTGTTAATCTAAGAACACAATGTTTCTATACAAAGAGAGATTTTGAGTTGTTAAGTTTTAATTCTGGTCAAACTTGTTCTTTTGGATTTCGTTGATTTTGTTTTAATCTTGATTAAGGACAAATGGATACTGATTATTGGTGGAGTAATTTTGCAAGTTAAAGTTAGAACGTAGAAGATGTATATCAAAGGTTGTTTCAAGAGGGGAATATCCGGTCCCCGGTCAATCAGCCTGATCAACCAACATTGTAAATCAAGTGGCAATTGAGTAATTTTTTGCAACGATTTTTTTTTTTTTTAAAAAAAAAAAAAAATTTAGGATTTCAGATCCACTCAATAGTCAATAACACGATCGCAAGTTCGCAACAGCTACCACCGCTCGAAGTCCATCACAGCCACCACAATTTGTCTTCTTGTCGATCAACCACGAAGGCTTTCCTCTTCTTGTTCATCCTTTCTCAACCGCAATGACCCAACACCGCTTCGCGGCGGTAATAAAACGACACCCTAGTAGCAAAGAATGTAAATTTAGAGCCATACTAACCTTTTAGGGAAAGCATCTTCCTCGTGGCGAATCTTCATCTCAACCACAATGGTAATGCTCATGGGGAGGAAGGAGGAGAACAGTTTAAACAGCCATTGATGTACTGATGTGAGAAGAAAAGATGATTTCAATTACTTAGTTGTCCCCATTTTTATTGCTGAAATTACCAATATACCCCCTGATTTACAAAGTTGGTAAATCAGTCTGATTGACTTGTATTTTCTCGTTTCGAGATACACATGTTAGTTGTGGGGGGGGGGGAATACACAGGTTAACCGGTTAGGTATGAATCGAATCCATGATCTTGAGAAGAAACTCATACCAAGTACTCGTACAACTTAGGGCATGTTCTCTTCCGTTGAAATTCAGTTCGGTTCAGTTCAATTCAGTTCTTAATGTACGTCTAATGATATTGCTAATGATATAAAGCCAAATTTCATCATTTTAAGCTCTTATTACAACGATAACAACAACAACAACAACAACAACAACAACAACAACAACAACAACAACAACAACAACAACAACAACAACAACAACAACAATAATAACAACAATAATAATAATGTTGTGCTGGGATGGTGGGTATTAAACATCGGCACAACGTTGTTCGTGATACCCTTGTTGATATTTGTTTTCGGTCTGGGATTTCTGCTCGAAAAGAGGTTAACGTTGGGTTAACTGGAGGGAACGACGGGGCTCTTCGACCAGCAGATATGTTGCTTTATTCCTGGGATAGAGGCCTTGATGTATGTGTTGACTTGACGGGATCTTCACCTTTGACACAATCGGGGTTGTCTGACTTCGTTCCTGGTCGTGTTGTGTCTACGGCGGCTCAGCGGAAGCGGGACAAGTATGGGGCGCGTTGCAGGGCTATTGGCTACGGTTTTCTTCCTTTCTCCTTTTCTTCGTTGGGGGAATTAGATAAGGATGCTATAGCGTTGCTGAAGCGGGTTCAGGCGTTTGCTAAGATTCAGGATATTGGTGCTCGTGCGGCAGCTCACATCTTCAGCAGGATCGGGTTCGCTATAGCTAGAGGGGTGGGGGCCCAGATTGTATCTCGGCTCCCCACTAATTTCTTGTAAATTGATTGACTTTGTAGGTTTTTTCTGATATAATAATAATAATAATAATAATAACAATAATAATAATAATAATAATAATAATAATAATAATAATAATAATAATAATAATAATAATAATAATAATAATAATAATAATAATAATAATAATAATAATAATAACAATAACAATAACAATAACAATAACAATAACAATAACAATAACAATAACAATAACAATAACAATAACAATAACAATAACAATAACAATAACAATAACAATAACAATAACAATAATAATAATAATAATAATAATAATACAAAGTTATACAACCTATAGAAAATTAGTGGGAAGCCGAGATACAATCTGGGCCCCCACTCCTCTAGCTATTGAAAAGCCGATCCTAGTAAAGATATGATCTGCAGCACGCGCCCCAATGTCCTGAGTCTTCGAAAACTTCTGGATCCGCTTCAGCAATGCAACAACCTCCTTTTCTAACTCCCCAAGAGAAGAGAAAGAGAAAGGAAGGAAGCCATATCCTATTGCTCGACAACTAGATTCGTACTTCACCCGCTTCCGATTAGCCGCATCAGTCACTACCCGTCCAGGAACAAAGTCAGAAAGCCCAAACTGTGTCAATGGAGAAGACCCTGTCAAGTCAACTGATGTATTCATTTTATATAGTATTTTACCCCCGTCCCTTGGTCATAATTAGTAGTGTTTTTGGCTCTTTAGAGCCACTTTTATTACTAATTGGTGTTTTCTAGTGTTTTCGTAGATTTGGTTGACTTTTGCAGGGATTTATGCTTTTGGAGTATTTTCCCGAGATATTTCGGAGCAATCACGAGCACTGGAGAAGCACGACCAGATTTTATAGCCCAGGGCCGGTTGGAGCCATCGAACCGGTGATTAAGGGCTCGGTAGAGGTGATACCGGGGCGTTTGGACCGAGTATTCAAGACCCAAAGAGGAAACCCAGATTGGCCCGAAGAATTGGAGCCCAATCGAAGTCCAAATATTGGCCCAAATGATCCGCCCGGCCAAAAAGGCTGGCGCCCGGCCGGGCGGGAGGAGCGCCCGGTGACGCGCCCGGCCGGGCGCGAGATTGTTACTAGAGGTGAAAAAAGGCGCGCCCGATCGGGCGGTGCCTCGCCCGATCGGGCGCGTGTTTATTTAGGAAACAATTAGAGTCGTATTAATTTGTTTTAGTTTAGGATTTTTGTATGGAGTATAAATACTCCTCCGTAATACGTTTTTAGATCGTCTCTTCTTTTGGGGGAGATCTTCTTTTCTCTTCTTCTCCACGACTTCTTTTCTCTTAATCCTTTCTCCTAGACTTTCTCTCTCTACTTAGTTTTCTCTCTCTTAATCTCTCTCTAAACCTTTGTTATTATTTCTTTAATTAATTCCAGAATTATTTTGGTAACGATTTCTCTTCCCTTAATCTTAGTTCTTTATTTTATTCTTTTGATCATGATTTATTTCATTGCTTTGCTTAGTTTATATTTAATTATGTGTGAGTAGTTTAATTTCTAGGGTTTATGGGGATCTAATAAATAATATGAAGGGGTAAATTATTGTTGTTGATTATCAATGCTAGATTAATTTCCTATTGATTGATTTAATGCTCTGTGACTAGATTAGGCCTGTCTTTTATGCATGAGTTTGACAATATTGATTCAAGAATCGAGAGATGAGAATTAATGTTTAGGTCTAGTTTCAATAGGCAAGTTAATTTATAAATGGTTAAGTCAAGATTCGAGAGATGAGGTTTAATACCGGTAATTTAATTGTGTGATTGTAATAAGTAGCGAGAGCCCTTTACAATCTGGTTAATTGATGCATTGATAATTGACTATTATTGATTGTTGGTATTGCATGATGATTTCTTATTGAATTGTTTTAATGTTTTACAATTGCGGCTTGTAAAAGTATAGCAATATTAAATTGATGAATCGAGCAGATGTTAATTTGATATTAAAGGCTATTTTCGATAAGAACTTAGATCTAGTAAATTGCGAGAGCCTGTTAGGTCTATGTTGGTTAATAAATTGCGAGAGCCTGTTAATCATGTTATCTATGCAATGTCAATGATTGATTACCCTACTTTACCCCGGAGTATTATTTATTGGTGAACCTATACCCTAGATCCCTTTATATATTGTTTTCTCCCTACTCTTATTCTTTGTAGTTTAGCTTCTTATTCATTCATAAATATTGGTTACTTAAATAATTTAGATTATAATAATTAATTGGAAGTAAAAAGACTTGTTTCCCTGTGGAGATCGACCCTACTTCCCTATCTACCTTAGTTAGTGATTTAGGTATTTATTTTTGATTAGGGGATACGACTTTACCCTGTCATCAACACAGACATCACGACCACGATCCCATGAATAAAGTAACACATCTGCAGGTTTGAGAGCCCCGTCGTTCCCTCCAGATAACCCAATGTCCACCTCCTTCCTAGCAGAAATCCCTGACCGATAGCAAATATCAACAAGGGTATCCCGAACAACATTGTGCCGATGTTTAATACCCACCATACCAGCACACGACACCGCGTGATCACCGAAAATATCCCCTGTGAAAACCCTTGAACAAGCAGAGCACGACGTCGAGACAGAGAACAATGGACACACCCAATCGGTAGCATAACACACATCGGTAAGTCTTTGCGTTCATCGTCTGACCCAACCCTGAAATAGGAACCGCCCGAAGCCAAACGGAGGTATGATCTCCCTGCTGCGATTTCCACAATGCTGATTGTCGAGGAGATAAAGAGAAGGCAGATTCTGCAGAAGAGGTAACCTTTGTGAAGTATATATCTGCCAATTTCTTCATAAGTTTAGGGGCAGCGACCTCATTAGGATTACTCATAATGTCAGACTCAACCGTTCTATCAAACAGACTCAACGCATCCGCAAAGGCTTGACCAAGGTCAACAACGCCAGCGTGCCGTAGTAACTTTGTCTGCAACCCAGCATACTGTAATCGAGAGGCAAGAAAAGCATAATGACGAACATCACCAGCAGAATAAACACCAAGTCCGCTAAACGCAAATGGTAAGGTGGCAATTCTCCACTGCCAATCGCCAAACCCAGGCCCCGAAGCAGTAACGATACGCTCCAAGGAAGAACGAAGAGCCTCGTCGAAAGTGCGCTGAGCCACCTAAAAAATACTCGGAGGACAAGTACGCAAAGCAAAGTAGAGTTTTGAAACTCCGGTACATGCCCTAAGCAACAACAACTCACACTGGGGATCATCAAGCTTAGCAACCTTATCCATCAGAGAAATGGTCTTGGTCACCCTCTGCATCACAAGGTCACCTCCAAAACCGGGATCGGAACTAGCTGGACCACCAAGCAACTTAACACCATGTGAAGGTCGAGCAATATTAGGCGGAAAGACACCCATAAGCCTGCTTCGAGGGTCCTCTGAAGGCCAGAAAACTTCAGTTTTTAATAATAATCAATAAATAATAATAATAATAATAATAATAATAATAATAATAATAATAATAATCAATAATTAATAACAATAATAATAATAATAATAATATTAATATGTACATTTGTATATACACATATGTATAGTAATAAATAATCAATAAATAATCAAAGATCACTAATCCGTAGTTAAAAATCACTAATTAATCAGTTCAGTTCAGTTCAGTTCAGTTCAGCTGAGTTCAGTCAATCGGAACAGGCCCTTAGTTTCATTGTTTCAAGATAGGCGTGCCTAATATAATGGGCATAATGTATGCATACAACATATAAGTAAATCCATGTAGCAAATAAGTAAATTCATGTAGCAAATATAATATTGATTTAAAGGTAAGAGTGATGGATAGGTCAAATAATTTTCCTTTTCAATTCCAGAAGATCTTAAGATTGATTCTCACCCTTACCCTTGTGGCTCTCTAAACACCGGAAAAAAAAAAAAACAAAAACAAAAAAATGATTTAAAGGTCATGAGATTAAATCTTACTAGAGGCTCTTTGGAGTTGAAGCTTTTCTTATCCTTCTCCCTCTATCTCAATGAGTTTAACTTACAAAGCCGGACTAGCGTGACCTTGAGAAATACGAGTACCGTTTCAATAGGGTCCTTCTTAATTACTATTTATAAAAAAAAATGCACCAAAGGCAATCCATTACATTTCTTGGCACGTTTTCATTTTCCCAAAGACCACCTATAAGAAGCTTTCATTGTAAAATCAACATCATTCTTAAGCTCCACTACAACTTTATTTTTCCAAAGACAATGAAAACTTTTAAAGTTGACATAGGTCCACTATCGTTTCCCCTTGATTCATATATTTATACTCCGTAATTTTTTAGATTTTGCAAACAAAATTGTACGAAACATGAAAATACTTTAATTGCCAGATTTTTATCCATAGCAAAACAATGTAAATTTGTTAATTAATGTCATAACTTTAACAAAATCGTACTTTAGTCAACGAAGGTCAACTTTCATAAATTGCAATTACACTCCATAATTTATAGTTATGAATCTAAGGCTTGTTTTTTCCTTGTGATGAGAAGTAAAAGGCTAGAGGTACACTAAGTGTACAATATTCTTTTGTACACCACCAATTAAATTATGCCAAATCAGCTAGCTTAAGAGGGAAATTAAAAATAGAAGAGGGAAAAAGAGGGAAGCTTGGGCGGGAATAATTTCACCCATTTACCGCTTATACAGATTGTGGCGGTATTATTTTCACTTGGGCAGCAACTACAGCAAATAATTAATGTGGAATAGAGAATTAACTTTCCCAAAATTCTTATGAATATCTCAGGCAACATTCATCTTCTTCCCCAAAATTATTTCGATTGACATGACAATTTGAATATAACAACTATACGAAGGGGAAAGAAATTCTGTTAAAGAAAAAATCATAGGTAAGTAATTTTTTATCGATTAAGTTTTCGATTAAATTGAATGTTTATTAATATAGGGTGTCATGGTTTTGATTTTATAAAGATAGAATTGCAATAAGAAAAAAAAATTTATATTGTTGCAATTAAAAGTGGAAAAGATTGAAGTTGAGATTAATTGGAGCTTTTTTTTTTTTTTTTTTTTTTTTTTTGAGGATTAGCGACGGCAGCAACAATGGCGAAGACACCTAGCAATGTCAGGGGATAAGTGTTGTTTGCGGGTTCCAAGAGGCTTCGTGGTTACAAGCCACCTGATATTGCAGAGGCAATGGCAATTGAATTTGGGCAAAGGCTTGGGAAACGCTAGTACGCTACAATGTGACAAAAAATCTAGTGGAATTAGATTGCAAAGCTATTGTTTCAAGGCTAGACAAAAGCATCTATTTTCTTTACTGACCTTGATAATATCCTAGACAATATTCTCTTGGTGTGTTTGTCTTTCGATTTTGTGGGTTGGTCTTGGTCTCATGTAAAGCAATAGGATAATTTCGTAGCTCATCATTTAGATAGAGTACATTCGAGGTTGAATAAGTATGGGTCAATCATTGTCCAGAAGATATTACTCCCTATGTACTCGTGGACAATTTGTCTACTACTTGTAATTAATATACCTCCCTAGGTTTTCGTTAAAAAAAAAAAAAAAATCGAAGTATTTATTTTTTAATAGGGTTTTTATGTTTTTTGTAGTATCATAATTACATTATTTGAAGGAGATGAAATTTGTGGCAATTAATTGGCCAGCGAGGAACAGTCTCTACATATATTGTAAACTTATACAACACCCTACTTTTAAGGAAACAAACTTAAAAGTTAAAACTATATGATTCCGCAAATACGAGTATGATATATTAATTTATTTTTATATAAAAAAAATAAATGTAAATTAATATGAATTATTACATTTGTCTCGTTCAAATTACATGCCTTGGGAATTTGTTTTCAAGGCTTCAATTTTTATAGCGCTTAGGCCTAAAGTAAATGGTCATGAAAAAATTATGAAAATAGCTTTGGATTGGATTCGAACTTGGATCACGTAGCAAACAATAATTCTATAAACCAACCATGTACTGGGTATAACACGTGTTTTGAATGAAATATATATTTTTATGTATGACACCATGTGTGCGGATGTCAAATGAATTTCATTACACCGTTAAAATACTGTATGATACCGTTAAATATAATATGATCTTTTATTAGTGCAAATTATTATAGTAAGGGTTTAGGATTAAGGGTTTAGGGTGTTAAATATAATAGGATGATAAAGGTATTTAAATTTGTTGTAGTTAGATTATAATAGTATTGAACTTTGTTATGGTTATATAACTTAATAATATGTATTAACAAAAATCTACATAGAATTCTTGTTTTTTTAGATGTACAACTTTCCAAATGGAAAAGTTTCTAAGTGTATCACTTTCGTTTATAAATTCTATAATGATTTCTTCTACATATTATCGAATTTGACTACATGATCGATAATATTTGTCTATTTCCATGTCTTAAAAAAATTGTGTCTAAGGGCCTGTTTATATTTACTGGACTGGACTGGACTGAAGTGAAGTGATTGGAGCTGAACTAAACTAATTGGAGATGAGCTGAACTGAATAGAGCTGAAATGAATATTTTATGAGATAAGGAAATTATATAGGAGTAGAACTAAACTTGACTGAACTAATTTTAGCTGAACTAAACAGAATTGAATAGTATTGAACTGATTGGAGCTACACTGCGCTAAACTGAACTGAGTTAATTTTAAACCTATTATAATATGAAATAGTAACGGTTATTTATTGGTAGGGAGGTCAAATTGTAATTATTTTTACGTTATATGTGTTTGTAGTAAATTTTGAAATAGAACTTTAATTTAAAAAACAAAAAAACATTACTATAGTTAGTGTATCTTGTCATTTACATTTAATTTCAGTTCAGTTCAGTTCAACTCCAATCAGTTTAGTTCAGTTTCTAATTCTTCTCTCATAAACAATTCATTTTAGCTCTGTTCAATTCAGTTCAGTTGTTTTCAGTAAATCGAAACATACCCTTAGTTAGTGTAACTTGCTATATATGTTTGATTAACTCTAACCTAAAGTATTGTTTGTAATCATTAATGTATTTAAAGTATCAAACATTCACTAAAATGATTGTTTTATGTAGTTATTCATGTATTTATAGAATCATATCCATAAACATGGTTTATATTCATTAGATAATTGAGTTAAGTTTAAGTGGGGCGGGGTACATTGTACATGTGATATGTATGAATTCATTATAGAATTTACAACGTTTTTTAGGAGGGGAATATAGAAATATGGGTAAGTTACAAATTTTTTTTTTTTTTTTTTAAAAGAAGAAAACATAGATCACCTTACTATGATTGAGAGATAAAAGTACAGCTTACGATTATCAGTTTCAATTAATTTTTTAATCTCTCACCTTAGGTTGTTTTGATTTTGAAATTATTTTTCCTGGACGGAAATGGTTTGTCCAATTACAATTCCGGCAACAAATTCAACCAAATTCCAACAATAAAGTCAAAGAAATATGAACAAATTCAATGAAATTTATACAAGTTCAACAATATTATAATTTAACAAGTTCATATTTTTATAAAAAAATATTAACATCAAATTAATCGTATTAATTATAAACAACGACAATGGGTCACCACACACCGGCACGACGGTAGAAAAACACCGGCAACATCAAATATGGGACAACACCGCAACGACAAACCTTGGTCTTCATATAAGAAATACAGAAATCTTGTTCAACAAATAAGAATTCGGAAATCTGTTCACAAATAAGATAAACGTAGTACAAAAATCTTGGCCTTCAATTATATTTGCTCTCTATCAATGATGGAGAGAGAAAAAATATTAGATTTTTTTTTTTTTTTGGATTATATACTAATTAAAATGGGTATTTGAAGGGTTGGGGTTTTATTTGAAATTCAAATTTCAAATTTTTCAGAAAATGAGTTTGAAATTTAAATGAAAAGTTGTATGGTCCATAAAATAAAAAGATTCCTTATCAACCAATAGGAGACTTGTGTACAATATTCTTTGGTACACCAAGTGTACCCCTATTTCTTCCCTGATGAGAAAATATGAAGCCTAGTAAAGTTAAATATTTATAATTAACAATGAACTTAGGATTAATAAATATCAAACCAAGTACATAATAGTACGCCATTAAATTAAGTTGAAGGATTCAACAACAACACGCAAAATAATTATTCGGTACAAATAATATTACGAATTTATTCATTAGAAACAAGCTAAGTGAAACGACGAAAATTTAAAACAATGCTCCATACTAACACAAGTCCACAACCAAACTAGACCCCCCCTTAAATCTAAACGAACAAAACATAGATAGATGCTCAGCTTAAGTCATTTAACACATAATTATTTACTAACTACTTAATCAATCAGTGAAATTAGGGATAGCAGCTTCAGGAAGAGTGGCCTTAGCAGCAGGAGAGGGCTCAACACCAGGGTGAGGCTCGACCGGCTTACATAGGAGAACCTTAGGCAAGTCACCCTTAATTCCCTTCAAATATAAGGTGTAGAAAATCTTGAATGGATACACAATTTGTTGCAATTTCACCTGTCCATAGGCTCCCTCGAAGATCCCTGAACCGCCCGTGATTGATAAATATGATTCATCATAGGTTAAGTATGGTCCTTGGATTGAAATGTGACCATAATCTCCAAAGTACATGCTGTATGCTGCTTCATATCTGTCACCATTCTTTTCTGGCTTGTTTTGGATTAAGATGCATATTCCTGCTGTTATTCCTAGCCTTGTTTCCAAGTCCCCTGTGTACAACTGTTCCATCACAAACTATATATGAGTACCCTTTTTCGTCAATTTTAATTCTTTTTAACCGTCTTTTGTTACTTTTATGTAAAGGAAAACATAGTCATATCAGAATATTACAGATTAGGCTAAAGTATAAGGTTGTGTAACAACAAACATGAATCTTCAAATGGTAAAATTATTTAATAACAAATGAGTATTACTTCATCAAGTACAAGTGTACAACATCAATCCATACAATTTAAATACAATCAAGTCTTAAATATTCCAAACAAAAAAGTCAAGGAAAAAATTGTTGGGAAATTGCCATCAAAAGTTATTACCATTATCTGTCAATTTTTAGAAATCATTGGAATAGTTTCACTTTCACCCTTATTATTGAAAAGTTGCCAAAATAAAATACTATCTCCATTACAATTTATGTGCAACGATTTGACATAAAGGGTAAAGAGAGAAAATGTCTAATCGTTGCACATAACTTGTAATAGAGGTAATACTTCTTTCATTTCTTAATACAAGTAAAATCTTAATTTTTTTTTTGTACATTGTTCATATTCATATACAAAAATACTACTCATTGTACAAACTAAAAGTACTCCGTATTATTAAAGTGATTACTGATTAGTACTCCGTATAAGCTGTTGGATCACTCTTTAAAAGTTTCTTCATACTCCGTAGTTAAATACATCTTGATTAAGGTGCGCATAAACCGGCATAAAAGGCTAAAAATTACGTGAAATAATGTAAAAGTTAAAGTGTTACGCATTGTAAAAAAAATATATATATATATATATATTGGTGAGAATGGTGACAGTTCTAGAAATCTAGACCAATTAACACAAAAAGTACGATCAATGCTTAAAACAAATAACATCAAGAACAAAATTAATCTATAAAAAATTAACTTCTTTTTAAAAACAGAAAAAAAAAAGGTAAAAATCAATACCTTGTTGGTGAATGGAATCAAGTCACCAAGAGCAAAAACAGGCTTCTTGCTAAGTTTCAGAACAGCAGGACTTTCACGATCTCGCTCATTGATCTCATAAACACTGAATTCATGAACCTTATCATCTGAAAATCACCCACAAAATAAAAAAAATTAGCAACATAATTCTAAAAAAATTATAAAAAATAATATTTTAAATGAAGATTGAAGTTTATGCATACTTTCTGAACGATCAGAAGAGTTCCTGCAAGTGAAAGATCTGAAGGACTGCTGATTTGCAGAGTTAGACTTCAGGGATTTGTTGGTAAGAGAAAACCCAGAAGATTTAAACCCAACTTCACCAAATTTAGCAGGAGAAAATGCAAAAGATTTAGACTTTTGGCAAGTTTTAATAGAAGAAGAAATGGCATTTGATAAAAGAGAAGATGATGCAGCCATTATTATCAGTAAAGATTGAAACTTTGAGAAAAAAGTTGAGTAAAGATTGAAACTTTGTAAAAAGATTGAATTTTTAAGAGAGAAAAACAGAGGAAATGGTGATTTTGGTGAAGAAAAGAGAGTGGAATTTGGTAGGTATAAATAGAGGAGAGAGAAAAATGAAAAGCATGATCTGGGAAAGTTGCAAAATAGCACAGACCAATATAAACACAGGAAAAAAGTGGGAAGTTCAATCATGGTCAAAGAACCCACTTATTATTATAGTGGTAGACTGGTGGACTCATGGACTGTGGTCTTGGATTCGTAAAATAAAAACCTTTATTTTAAGTTTGCAACAAAAAAACATGGTTGAATTCAATTTGTATAACTAGAAGTGGTTAAGTGTACCAAATTTTTTTTTTGTGGGGGTGTCTCCTTTAGTCTTTACACCGGCCAAATGGATCATTGTTAGCACATGCACACTGTTGATTCCGGGGCTCGCAAAATGTACAGTGTTTTTTTTTTTCTTTTCTTTTTTATGCTAGGTAACGAAAAACGGCCGTTGTCATAATTTATATACTCCCTTCGTTTTATATTACTCATATTTACATTTCACAACACTTTGATTGACATATGTGTTAATGTATAATTTTAACTATTAATATTTGTTACTCACTTACTCCATGTTGACTCTGCCCCCGCTCCAATATATTATTCGTAGTAAGAAGATTAAAAAATTGATATAATAACAATATGGAACATGTTATACATACTCATTAGGGTTACATATAAGCAAATACGCAATAGAAAATTGTGTAAAGTTAGGAAATCATGAAAATATAAACAATAATTACACTTATTTACACGTGCTTTTGCTGTGCTCTCACATAGAGAGTGCCATAATAAACTTATTGTGTGCCAAAAACTTATTTTTGGTACCAATATCATTTCATATTTCTTATAAAGGTGTACCATAATAAACGGATTGTGTGCCAAAAACTGTGCTCTCACATAGAGAGTGTCATAATAAACTTATTGTGTGCCAAAATCATTTCCCTTTATCTTATAAAAAATAAATAAATAAATTTCCCTTTAGGAGGTCAATTGAACTTGCTCTAAAGCCTACATGATTTTAAGAGAGGTTTCCAATTGGCGATAAATGCTCTCGTAAGCTATGCTAAGTTAATGCATAGACTTCAGTCTTCCAAAAGGTCAACTTATAATTAGCCTCTTCCCAATACCACTGAAAGTCTGAAACATATCCATTAAATTTCAATTACTGAGTACTTAAGTTTAGCATAATGATATATATAGCCCTTGTGATTACCCATAAGCACGTTAACCCAAATTTCAAATACATACTCCGTACTCCTTAATCCTTATCATTGTACTCCGTACTCAATAGTCTATAACAAAGTTACATGTCGATTTAATACTTTTAGCTCTTTATATATAGCTTTCAGGGCTCTATGTACTACGTATCATTTAATTCGACTTACAATGCAATGAAAAATTAAATAAACTGAAGAAATTGATATAAAAACTGGCTTATTACGGAGTATGCTTTCTTACAACACTGCGGAGTACTTCATTGAGGCTACAAATTATGGGTTATTAGGGCTACAAATCTAGAACACAAAACAAAACATATATAGTTCCGCGGCTACATGCAAAAATACAATGTCACGCCTCTGAACATGTTTTTATAGAACACAAGATCAGCTTAAGAGTGTCCAACACCTAAGGCATCAAGAATAGTATCCCTCTTTTATTTCTCTAATGCATTGTCTTATTTTCCTGTTACATGATCAATTGTATTAAATATACTATCTAATCAGAGTTGCAACAACATACAAAATAATTGGGATGCAGGGCAAACAGAACCATTAGCTCTGCATTTATTGGGCAATGCACAATGTAGGGAGTTTAAAGAAGACAGTGAATGTCTCTTGGTTCTGATTTGTAACTGGCCGGCATTGTGTGACATAGCAACTCACGGCGATATGTCTTTACCAAATAGAGTAGCGATTCCTTTGGCAGGGTCAGTTTGTTTGACAAGGGACTCCCCAACCAAAACCTACAAAGACGAACAATTATCTTTAAAACGGAAAACAACACATTAGAGAACACTTTGTGTAGGATGTACAAAAGGATACAAGGGAGATATTCATTGAGCAACCTTGAGTTTGGCTTAATTACACAAAGGTAACAAGGAAAATATTCACCGACCTCAGAAGAGGTGTGCCCTATGGGTCACAGATCTTTCCAACGACAGTCCTCCCCCCCCCCCCCCCCCCCCCCCTCCTCCTCCTCCTCGGAAAAAGGTTCCAATCAACGGCACTTGTTTATAATTTTTAAGGCAGAATATACATTTTAACTGCTGTTATAGATTGGAAGGATCAGAAATCCTCTGAATTGCATACATGATATAGACCAAGCACGAAACCATGCTACTTAAACAAAAATATGCACCCAATATTCAGGATCATATCAGCATAGATGGCAACAAAATTTACAGAACTAACCGCTTTCACACCAGCCTCTTGAACATAATTAATATCAGCAGGTGTAAATAAGCCTGACTCTCCAACCACCTGAAATCAAGGAGTTTGGCATCAGAGAAAATACTGGGGGAACCGCAGAAAAGATGGAGAAGAAGAAATTTAAAACAAGCAGCCACTAGTCACTACAGAGCAAACAAGAGAATCAAAATAAACACTTACTATGATATCTCTCTGACTGAGAATCTCTAGACGTCTTGCATCAAGAAGCTTCTTGGTGTTGCCAATGTCAACCTTAAACGTCTCTGGACAGGCGCAAGTTGTACAACTTGTTTAGAATGATAGAATATTCTATGCACTTCACTAATAAGATGACAATTAATCAAAAATATAAGTTAAAATGATAAGGAAAGTATTACCAAGGTCACGGTTGTTAATCCCGATAAGTTCGATTCCTTCAATTCCAAGCACACGATCCATTTCCATTTCGTCATGCACCTTAAAAGAAAAGGCATACACAAAGGGAATTCTTCATGTGTTAAAGACTTAAAGCCAAATAACTCATGCAATCTAATTAAAAATTTACAGCAAAAATATGCCAACCAATTAAAAATCATCTGAACAAATGGTAATAACATGACTTTTTGTATAAATAACATACTCTAACTTTTCCCTATGATGGTGTTACTCAAACCTAAGGACAACGATTATCTTGGATTTTTGGCACATTTTGAAGCACAAAGGTGCCATGTCATATCATGGCATCCAAGCTTTAGAGACAAAGTATTTGGTTTATAATGCAAAGTGCAAACAGAATTACATGGGAGGAACCAAATAGTTATAACAGCTCATAACAGTTAACAGACTTGCAACAGCTGAAGCTAGAGCAGAATCATGGAAACAACAGTGGTAGAGCAAAAAGGAACTTCGCAAACAAACCTCAACAAGAGCCGCCAACCCCAGTTTCTTGCACAGATTCAAGAAGTATTTAATATCCAGATCAGGCAGAACTCCAGCGATCAAAAGAACAGCATCAGCTCCTTTGGTGCGAGCATAATATATTTGCCAAGCATCTACTATAAATTCTTTGCATAGAAGAGGACACTGCAAGGCAAAAGTAAGTTTAATTTGATGAATGACTTCAAATTATGGACAAAAGTTGCAGTGGACAATCGTATACCAACCTTTACACCAGCATTGCGTATAGCCTCCAAATTCTCAAAACATCCCTGCTCATAAAGTTAGAAGGAAATCAATGACTCAACTAAATAGCTAATATGAACAAAATGCAGAGATATAGATCCACAAGAGTTCAACCTGAAAAAACTTTTCATCTGTCAGAACACTGAGGCATGCAGCACCACCTTTCTCATAGGCTTTAGCAACTTCTACCTATCGTAAAAGTTGATAGTTAATATATTGATTGTTGCAAGAAAAAACTTTAACATTCACCCACTTCTACCCTGGCCAATGAAAAGTGAATATGCAAGGAGAGAAAGGGGGTCAATAGTTGGTTTGCAATCTCTGTGTAATCCAATTAAGATATTTAGCTAAACAAAATCAAAGACAATAATCATCTGCGTAGTAAACTTACAGAAGCAGCCTATGTTTAGTTCTCAATACCAAAAGGTATTGCAATGTGACCAGTCTGATTTAGCTCACTGTCATACTTAAAAATTCTTATATGGTTGAAAACAAGCCTAGCCTTATAAACAAAGTTAACAAGCATACTGCAGAAAGAAAAAATCTTGAAATCTGAGGTCAAATCAACAGCTCGGAATAGAGCACATGAAATGGTTTTTTACCCAAGGAAAACAACCACTGCATGCCAGAAGATATGAAATCAAATCACTGTACAGAAATTATGCATCCTTACATCGAGGCTTAAATAACATCTAATAAGACACACTCTCAGGAAAAGATGAGGAAGCCCAGGAAAACACACAGCAACAAGAACGTCTAAAATCTCATACGAGATGTATCCCGATCTCTCTTTTTTCTTTTTTTTTTTTCTTTTTTTTGTTTTGGTGAGGGTGGCATTGAAGGTAATATGAAACAAAATACAATCGAGAGAAAGAAGCGTCCATACTGGATTGAAGTCCTCTCTTAAAATGCCTCTACTAGGTGAAGCCTTCTTAACTTCAGCAATCAAACCAGGTAATCCTGTCCGTTGGTAAGCTGCTCTTAAAGCGCCAATAAAATCTCTTGCTGGAGGAGCATCATCAATTGCCTTTTCCAAATCATCAAGAGGTCTTCTTTCCTTGAACTAATAAGAGCACAAGTGTGAGAGACCACTTAAATGATAACATTATTGACAGGAAGTAGCAGATTAGTATACCTGTGAAACCTCAACATCCTTGTACCATATAATCTCCTCCAAAATGTTACGAGGAGTGTTTGACATATCCTGTATTTGAACCTCAAATGGACCATCATAACCCGAAGGAGGGGCAATTGGTGGCCGTCTTCTAATAGTTATGCCCTGATTAGCAGCCATTTCCTCTTGTAAGATTCTAGCCTCCCACTCTTTGATTTTCAAATCACGCTCTTGAACATCACCAGCAGATGAAACTGCCGAAGATACATACCCAGAACCAGACTACAGAGTAAACAAACAAATCAGCTTTAAAAACCTTAAATGTCCTTACAAACTCTGGTTTTGATATGACTACTCTCCTACTAAGTACTAACTGATACAAAAGTCGAGTATATGCGTATAGCATATAAAAAGTCAAAAATCCTCCCTTCCAAAACACTTCCTATGTGGCCTATAAAATCACCAAACACCCACAATATGCAAAATAATAAAACCTATAATGAAAAGCAAATAAATAAAGGGATGTTGAGGTTCACAAAAAACCAAACCAATCACCCTCAATTTTAAACGACACTACTCGCATATTTTTGCAAGAGTTTCCCCTATATTAGAAAATGCCTCCCATCAAACAAATCAATCATCCTCAATCCAACCTACATTACTCGCACTTCGGGCACCCAATCAACAACAACTGCAGAATAATCCAAATATCTGCTATTCTTGCAAGACTCCCCTATTTTGAGAAATTCCTTAATCCAATAGTTACTAATATCAGCTATTTTGAGAAATTCCTTAATCCAAATAACAACTGCAGAACAAACCAATCATCCTTAATCCAGCCTACATTACTCGGCCGCCTAGCACCGAATCAACTACAACTGCAAAACAATCTAACACTCAGCTAATCTAGCAATAGTTTCCCCTATTTTAGCATCTGAATAAATCATTTAATTGACATGATTCTCAAAATAAAATTAATAATGTAAACACCAAACTATAATTATCCTACAACAAATTCATAAATATATACAAGTTGTATGAAATGAAACAAATTAAGGGGAAGAGAGAAAATTTAAGAAAAAAGAAAAATAGATACCTTTTGAGCTTGGATATGGAGGGCAGCACTGAATTTGTGATCAGCCATCGAAATACGAGGAATTGATCTTGAATAAAAGAAATTAGGCGTTAAATTGAAGGGTTTAAGGGATTGAAACGAAACCCTAGAATTTGGTACAAGTGATTGCCTCAGTGATACCGAACCACAATCCATTGAAATGGAAAACCTGCAAAGATTAGCAATTAAAGATGAACAATTAAGAGAGTAATTAGAATAAATTAGGGAATTTAAATTTGAATTTGGGGATAATTTGCTGAAATAATAATCTCAAATGCCAAAGAATTCGAACCTTGTATCAAATTATACAGGATTCAAGTTATTCAACAAATTGTTGCAACTGTCAGCGGCAAACTAATTTAGGACAGGCTTAATAAAAACAACTGTAATAAAGGTTTTTTTAAAAAAATTCTTTTATTTTTATTTGTTTATGTAATGCAGGAAGAATTTGTGTATGTTAACTTTTTTTTTTTCAAAGTTGTTACTAGGAAGTCCATATATTCGTGCGCATGCACGACATAAAATCGGTTTTTACAACGTTATTGTACCAGAATCCTTCAAGATCAGCCCGATTAATATAAATGGACTAAGCACTTTGAGAGTGGGATAAATGTGAGCAGATCGGTCTCTAAAGTGCTCATACAGTCTTACTCCATATATATAGGTGAACTTGTGAAGTATAAAACTAGTTAATTCCCAAGTGATGTTTGAATTATAAACCAATAAAGGGTGATTAAATATTTTTTTTAAAAACTAAATGTTGTTTAAACTGGATTATCGTTAATTTTATCGAAAAACGGTAAGTCTAAGCCTCTAAGGGTAACTTGAACAAAATTTATGGTAATTTACATATATATTGTATTTAGATGATCAATTTTATGCAAATTTTTCTTATATATATATAAAATAAAAAAATAAAAAAAAAATTATGCAAATTTTAAATTGAGTAGTATTTTTGTAGGTCATACTTGTCATGATGATAAAAGTTACGACAAAACACCACATATGAAATTTATGTCGCTTATGGCTTGTTCAATTCAGCTTAATTTTAGTTCAGCTCCAATCGATTCAGTTCCTAATTTCCCCCTCTCGTAAAATATTCATTTCAGTTCAATTCAACTCGGTTTAGTGAATCAAAACAAGCCTTTAGGTCAAGTTATTAGCTATGTCAAAAAACACCACGTTTTGATCACTTTTACTTTTGACAAACAAAACTTAGTAGACATATAACGATATCACTATTTCTATAAATATAATAATATCTGCTATCAACGCAATTTTTTCTTGACATAGTCGCTACGTATTTGATTAATTCAAATTTCAAATAACGTTTAGAAGAATTTGTTGGAACTAGGAACATAATCTGTCTAGCTAAGCTCAATTTCAGTCCAAACTTAGATCATTCTTAACAAGCCAAATCCGACCTTGATTTATAAGTTTCAAGCTCCAATAATACTACGTATTTGAGCAAACCAAGACGGCCCATATTAGAATTTGGTTATAGTTATACAATTATCCTAGATTAGACCAAACATAATCAATCAATAACTTAATACGTAGTGCTAAATTAAACACTGACACGGCACGAACCAAAAGGCTAGTTATAGACACAGACGAAAGACTGAACTAAAAGACCAAAACTGACTCAAGTAATTGGGCTGAAAAGCCAAAAGAAGCCCAACAACATTTGATCCAAATCAAACGCCAAAACCCTAGCCGCCTCTTCTCTTTATATTCCTGACTCTTCTCATTTTGTTTCTTCATCTTCTTCATTTTCTGCAAATCGCATTTTATTATTTCATCTTCTTTCAATTTTCATTTATGATTAATCAAATTCAAGTCAAATGATGATTTTGGATTATCATCTCACGACGGTCGTCTGATGGAAGAACTTTTGTGTTCCTCTTTTGATGCATTCAATCCTTTTTTTTCTGATGGTTTTTTTTTTTTTTTTTTTTTTTTGGTTGATTATAACTTTATAATTTGATTGAGCATATTGATGATGAATTTATATATTAATCCGACAAATTCATGAATGGAATCAAACCTCCTACTCATACTGAATGCTCCTTTTTATTTCATTTTAATTTAAATTTTTGTCAGAATTTTTTCAAAAAAAGAAAAAGAAAATGGCACTATGAGGATCAAATCGACTCGTTGGATGAGATCAATGGATCGTTGATATTAAACTTGTATTGAAAAGTCCTTTTCATTCTGAGTGCCTTTTTATTTAAAATTTCAGTTTTTTAGTTCATAAATTTTGTTTTTATTAAGCAGAGAAAAAAAAAAAAAAAAAAATTGGGTCCGAGAGAAATGGAATGCGGGTCGGATAGTATTGGTCTGAATTAAAAGAGGATTGGATTGGACTAATTCTGTCAGTTCCTGACCCGACCTGATTCGAGAGAACTTGAATCTGTCCAACTTAATTCGAATGACTCGAAATAGATAATGATCAAATAATTTGAACCATGCAAAAAATCCAAACTTGACCCGTTATTGCATATGAAACAATATTTGAACTTTTTAGTTGGTAACTACATGCTCGTATACAATTACTAATATTATAACAATAAATTTTATAGATTAAAATATTGTGATTAATTAAAAAAACAAAATATAAACTTACTTATAATTACATAAATCTTAAATTATTCTTGTAAACCCTCCTCGCGAGAGAAATTCTAATGCGTCCGAAGAAAGATATCCAGTTTATTGTTTGATTTGCCTCCCGAAAGATATGACGAATGCTCCAATTATCGAATTTGCCAGGAAGAGAACAAACGTCTTAAACAATATGATCAATTTATCATGGTGTATTGGTGTGTTTACCAGATACCTTTAACGGAGTTAATTACTGAAAGATTATCACCTTTAATTATAATATTTTTGATCTCATGTTCAAGAGTAAGAAGAATGCCTTTATGAAGAGTCATGATCACTGTTATGAAAACTTTAATGGTGTCGAGGTTGAAAGTGCGACCTTCTATTCTCCTAACATTGTCCCACAACACTAAGTTGGTTTTGGGTGGAAAAAGAAAGATATTTTGAAATACCTCTTATTATTTTTAAATAATCACCACCACCACACACACCAGCATTTGAACCCCTGACCTGAGGCCCAACACTTGTCTACAACAACACTTTGATGCCACCAGGCTGCAGGGGTAGCCAGTGAAATTCTATGATTTTTTTATTATTCTTAAACCTTTTCTGTTGTAGTAGTACACTAGTACTAATATTTGGATCACAAGTTGGGCCTATATAAGAGTACAGCCCAAAAAAAAGTATTTTTCATTTAGAAATAAAGTACATGTAAAGGTATGTCTCTACTACTCCGTATAAAGTAGAATGTTCTCAGTCTGACAAACTCTTTTCTGATTTATGATTCTTTTATTTATAATTTACGTAATTAGATTCTTCAAAGAATTAATGAAGTAGGATTTACTAATCCATATACTAGGCATTTTCTACTTCATTATTGTATTTATCATGTGTTATTGTGTGCTTAATTTTAAATTATACACTTTTGTTTATGTTATTTAGGTTATTTCTCTTGCAATCATATGAGAATGTGGGATGCATTTTTTTGTTTCCTATTAAATTTCTTCTACTTTCCCATCCAATGATCCAAGGTCACATAACAATTTTGTAAAGGTTTTTATTTTGATAACATTCAAAAGTTATTTGAAATATGAACTTTTAAACCTTTGTTCATCTTATAGTGATTAAAAGAGTTAATATTTTCTCCATTAAATTTTGTGTTCAACGGATGTTTAAGAATACATATATATAGAGAGGGAAGTTCTATCAACTTGAGCTATCCCTAACTCTCGGATGTTTAACGATATTAATGTATGTATATCATATCAAATAATTATTGGGTAACTTTTAATCAACTTTAGAGTAACATTAAATTGAACAACTAATAACATTATAATGTAAGACATGAGATAAGTTTTATGTTGATAATACAAATGCCTTTTCATCGTATTGTGATTGGTTTTTTACTCATTTTAAAATTTAAAGGATTAACCTTATTGATAAACTATATAGTGAGATAGTTTCATGAGAAATGAGTAATTTAAATATCATAATAAGTAACAACTTATTATTATTATTTTATTGACAAAAAGATACTATCACAAAAATGGGGGAATGAGTATCGAACCCCCAACCACATGAGGGCATCCCTCAATCTCTTATGTCCTCTATTTGTTCATTTCAATGTGGAAGTGAAAAGACTGAAAACATGGATAACCATAGGTTGACTACTTGAGCTACAAGCAAACTTAAATCTTTACTAATTTTGCCAGTTGTATTGTACTAGTCAAATAAGCCAACCTTCCATATAAAACTATAAACATGCAATCTAGTGAATCTACATTACATTCCCAATCTAAAATCATTTGATTAAAAAAATAATTAGCAACTTTATAAAGAAAATCCCTCCTTAGATGCCAAATCTTTTGGGATTTACATAATTAAATTATATGTTTTAAAGGTTAATCCAATTATAATATGTGTTAAACATACACTTATTAAGATTTGACTCTTATACCAAGAGATGCTGAAAACCTATGTTCAATGAATCATACGGTATTGTACGAATGTGTTGGTACAACAAATCTTCTAATTAACCAATGCAAAATTAATTAGGATATAATAATTTGATTAATTATGATTGTTTGAGACTAGAAACGAAGAAGATTGTCTAATCTTTGGTCCTGATATGAAGCAAAGTAAACTACTAATTAATACAATTAAGATTCAAGACCATGCAAGACATACTCTATGTATCAGATCATGTAGGCTTGGTGATACATACGTAGGCTCATTCAGAGCCTGTTCTCATTCACTGAAATGAACTAAACTGAACTGAGCTGAGCTGAATTGTTTATGAGAGAAAAAATTTAGGAATTGAACTAAACATAACTGAATTGAACTGAATTAAAATGAAATTAAGCTGAAAAGAACAGACCCTTAGTAAGGTTAACACTTCATAATTTCAGATTCTTGATGTATGGTCGTATGGGATTCAAATTCTGTTAATTGACTGTACTTGAACTAAGGGTAGAGATCCTCTTATATCTTATTCCTAATATTTAGAGTTTGTCTTGTAATTTATAGATCAGAATGAATTAGGTTACAATGTTACATTGTCTAGGGGTTGAATTGAAGTTTGATTTATTAGATTTCTTCATTTCCTTTTAATTACCATTAGAAAAATAAATTGTAAAGAGTTGTGAGGGTAACTTAAATATACTCTATTACAATTTTTGTGATGTCAAATCTACTTTATTACAATAATTTGTGTAATTTTGACTTTTATTTTTACCCATAACTTTGTATAAATAATATATGGGTAGATTATCAAATAGATAGCTCGACAGAGCAAACTACACCACACAAGTGTCAAGTCATTTTCTTATGGTTTTATACTTTATACAAGGATGACAAAAGGGATTTGTCTATCACGAGGTAATCACGTGCTGACATGTCCTTAACAAATTGAGCAAATATGTCTTTTATTTTGTTATTATAAGGTAATAAAAATTAACATTAGTAGTATAAGAAGGAAACATCTTTGGACCATAACTACCCCACTGTCTGCTAATACACATGCTTTTATCTTAATCTAATCTCTATTGTCTTCTTATTATTTCCATTGTCTCCTCCCTTTCTGCTCATCCACTACTTTTTATTTTATTTCTTCATTGATTTTTTTCAATATATTATACATGCAATTTCACAATTATACTTCATTCCCACATATTAATTGATTTTTTTTCAATAATATAGTATTATACATGCACTTTCATAATTACAATTCATTTTGACATAAAAAGATCAATTTATTAGCACTTATTTTTTATGTGGTTAAAATATAAAAACCTTATTATAAGATTTATAATAAATATATAATATATTATCTCTCTTTATAGTAATACTCACTTATACAGTTATACACTTATACATACCCAAAAATGTCAATGATTAAAATTGTGTTTTATTGAATTAAATACAGTACAAAAGACAATTAATTTAAGTAAGTCAAATTATAAATTTTTGAGAACGAAGGGAGTATTATTATTGACAAAATACTAGACTCCGTACGTATGTATAAGTTCATATCATATAAAATATTAATATGTATAAGTTCATATCATATAAAATATTAATGTATTGCATCTTCTCAAATCATTAGGACTTGTCGTCAACAATGTATTGTAATAAAATTATAGCAAGACACATGCATGCATGGTTCGAGGAAATTATGACGTATGTACAATCTTTTATCCTTTTTCGTACCATTATATAGAGAATATATATCCACCTTTTAGATAATTATTCCTGCATACTTTTAAAGCTATTCTGATTGCATTAATAATTAAGTCGATTTAAATAATTAATCGTATTATTATATCGTTGAAAGTTAGTTTTTAGTTCTTTACAATATGTTTTGTAATTTAATGGATGTATAGTTTATTTAAAACCTTATATAAATCACACCCCAAATCACCAAAGAATTCATTTAAGTACTTTAAATTCCCATCATAGATATTATATATTAATATTATAGTTAATGTAGTGACCAGTTTGAACAGCGTAATCAAAAATTAAATAACAAGTATTATTTTTGTATGATTCATGCAATATACTGTCTATATATATCGGTCTTCATTGAAGAGGTAGAGGGCTATATTTACTTAAATAGCTCGATCATGTTGCAACAAATAGACTATGTACTGTGTATATAGCTTAGGACTTGTTCCGATTTACTGAATTGAGTTGAGTTGAAATGAACTGAACTAAGCTAAGCTGAGCTGAACTGAACTGAATTGTTTATGAGAGAAGGAAATTAGGAACTAAACTGAACTAAATTAATTGGAGCTGAACTGATAAAGAGAACATGCTCTTAATCTTATAAAAGTACTCCATATTATTAAATACTAAACCTTGATTACGTACCTACTCTATAGTCTATTTTACATCTTAATTCAAATTACCTTTTTATTATTTTTCGCGATGTGATATAATAATACTACTATATGCACTATGCAGGCCTTTTCTTCTCACAGTTCTTAATTAACTACAAATCGATGCTCCCGATAACTGAGGTCATTACACAAATTAATTTAAGAGGTACCTTGCATTGTATATTACTCGTACTAGTTTAAAAAAAAAAAAAAAAAAAAAAAAAAAAAAAAAAAAACAGACAATGGGAAATAAAAATTAAGAAGTAAATAGAGAAAATCGATGAAGTAGTGGCATCCCCTTTTACCCCAAAATTAAAAGATTAGTGAATTAATTACATCATGTACATGTAATAAGGAGGATGTAATTAGCCATGTCTAAATTACTGGGTTAAGCACGAGGTAAAAACATGTTTAGAGAATAGGGGGTAAAGGGTGTGTATTTCTAAGGCAAATTTCATAAAATAATCCTAAGTTTGATTTAATATGTTATATGTTTCTAGCCGTCGTTATATTATGCATGGGAATGAGAGAGAATCTGATTTTTGTTGTTTTAGTGAGTTACACTCCACTCTTCACTATTTGCATGCATACTTTTTTTGTGGGTTAAGTTTTTTAGCTGTCGTGTTGCCCTTTGTTTCTAAACTCTCAAACAATAGGATCATTATATCGATTTTCGTTTATATCACTATATAAGGCTCTCTATATATCAAAATATACTTATTATTGTATGTTACTTACCATAATTTTTAATATTTAATTAAGAGTCTATTCTGATTTAGTGAAAATAACTGAACTAATTGGAGCTGAAATAAATTATTTAGGAGAAAAGGAAATTAGAACCTAAACTAAGGGCATGTTCTCATTGACTGAACTTAGCTGAACAGAACTGAACTAAATTAAACTGAACAGAACTGAATTTCAATGTAAGAGAACATACCCTAAATTGAACTGAACTGAAGTTAAGCTGAACAAAACATACATGCACTTAGTTTCGAATATATGATATATGAATGTGAAGCATATAACCGTCTATGATACCTTATGACTCATGTAGTCATGTAAACCTAATCCAATCCGAAAAGACAATCACTTTCAAGAGATGTGGTAAAGTAATGTGATCAATATTTTTAAAAATCTTTTGCAACATAATATAGTATGGTATGAGGTATGGTATGACTGTAATTGCACAAAGTTACATATACAAACTACAATTATTTTTGCATGACGTTTCCAATAATACAAGTAATTAAATTTTAAGAAGGAATCAAGCAAATGCAACGGTTTAATAGATTAAAACAAATGGTCAAGAACCTCTTTTTCCTTAGCCACAAATACCCAACTTTTATTTAATTGTATTAAACAACTGATAAACCGTAGCATCTTTCATTTTATGCTCTTATATATTGTCATTGATGACTTCTGCTTCTCCATGTCTTCTCCTCTAGATTGGTCTTGTCCATGCCACCACTATTACTATAACTATTTATTATATTATAATATGATTAATATCATAATCTTAATTATTTTTAGGAATCTAAATTTCAATCATTGAGCATATGACATAGTATTCCACTGCACTAACAACACTAATTAACTTAGGATCGATATTATATTAATTATAGACTATTTATAATTATAATTTCAAAACAAAAAAAAAAAAAAAAAATTATAATTTAGATTTTAAATATTTATTTAGCCGAGATTTTTGACTCTTTATTGGCAAGCATTAGGGTACCCTCCATTAATTTTAACCTCTAGTAAAAGGACATTGGTAGAGTAGTAGTCTAAGGCTAACCCTAAAAACTACTTGGTAATAAATTTGTATTCGCTATTTATTCATGGATCACCCATATAATAAAGTTAGTAGGTCAATTTTGGACTCAAGCATAGCAAGGCTTTTGGGGACCAAGACCTAAGAAAAAAGTTTTGGATCTGCCCACTCCATGATCCATATGCAAATATATCTTTTATTTGTATGCATTTAATTAATTTGATAGGTTGAAATAGTTTGGTGGTTTGCCTTCATAAGGTAATGTTGGTACCTAGAACTAGTTACTATTCATTGAACCATCATTCTTAAACTAGAAACAAAAGGTGTGGACATAACAAGTATGTCTCATCTCGTAGCTCTTTGTATTTTATGCTAACGTAATTAATAAATTGGCTATTGTATGTCCTACGCTATTATACTTGATACACACGTGAATAATGCATTATGTGTTAGTTTTGAGTAACCAAGATTAAATTTTTTCCTACATAAAATTTTCAATTAATCATACGTACATTTGATTCTTCGAAACTTGATCGAATTGTACAACAGATGTATGCATTAAATTATTTTTGTCATCTTCTGTGAAATTTAACATAGTTAAAACATATTTATGATCATTTCACTTTTAAGTACTGTGATTACGTAAGATTATAATTTACTCAGTACTTCATATATCAAATATTTTTGAAGTATAAAATTAGAGTAGATACCATTAAATTTTAGCTCTTCATATCCCCTTTATATAAATGTGAAGGACTAAAGTACATGTTTTTACCACTCCTAGTGATGAGGGTAAAAAATTTTACTGGATGGTCCATTACACATTTACGATGGTCCCACGATGTTTTTCAGTTTTTGCAAGTAAATTCAAAAAATAAGTAAAACAACTTGATAAGGAAATAACAAACCATCTTCTTCATGCAAACAATGTACCCTGTTTCTTCATTTTAAGTACTTCTCAACTCCTTCCCATTTCCCAACCCTAAATTAATATGACAAAAAAGAAAAATATAATAAATTTTTCTAGGTAAATACTACGTAATAAAGGATTAAGAAGTTGTACTATACATATACTCCGTACAATAAACTTATGTAAACATGCCTAGTCAACCCTAAAGAAATAAGCCCTATTTGATCATTAATTGAAAACTGGTTAATATAAATGGGTGTATTAACTGGTTTATCAAATTATTTGCACTAACATATTATGGGTGTATTACAGTAGTGCTCAAATAACTCTTGCAAAAAGTTGGGTTTTAGCTAATTGATTTCCAACAATTTATTTAAATCGTCTATTCTCCCTAGGGTGTTTGCGATTCGGTTTGTATTTTGTTCAAACCGCACCACAAAATACGGTTTGGTGCATTGCGGTTTAACCATGTTTTATAAAAATTATAATGACTGCTTTTAGAACAAAACTTTTATTTTGAGACTATTAATTTATATTTCAAATATTATACTCTTTTTTTAACCTGATAGTCAAAGATTAGCTCAAATTTTTTAGTTCTTTTATACTCTGTATATTTTTAATAAAATATAGTATAAAAACCAGATCAAAGTACGGTTTGTTCTAGATTTTTTAAATAAACCGCACCAAATTGCAATCCACGACTTATTATAAAAAAAAAAAACCACACCGCATTTTAAAACCGCACCAAACTGCAAAATTGTGGTTTGGTGTACGTGGTCTAAGCCGTACACTGAACAATCCTAATTCTCCCTTATTCTCCAAACACCAAAAATAGTTGATTTTGTGATCAAAACCATCTAATTGATCACCGCTTTATCAAACAAAATACAATCAATATGAAGGACATGTTCTCTTTAACTTAATTTCAGTTCAATTCCTTATTTCCTTCTCTCATAAACAATTCAGTTCAGCTCGGCTTATTTCAGTCCAATTGAATTCAGCTCATTTCAGTAAATTAGAATAGGCTCGAAGTATTCAATTATTACATATTTTCTCCATATAAATTTGTAAATTAAATCGTCCAACACACCTAATCTCTAAATATAGGGTTATGTGAGATCTTATTATTAGATTTATTTCGATAAATATTTACTTTTATACTTTCAACTTTTTATAATTTTTACCATTATATAATCTTAAACAGTACATTTAGAAGTTCGTATTAGTAGTTTAAGTTATAATATCTCCGTTTTAAGTTCGTACAAATAATATGAAACGGAGGTAATAATAATGCTAAAAGAAGAACGGAAATATAAAAGATGTCAAGGTGAAATGAATCCCTAATATTAAAATCCGATGATAAAACTTGGTGCCACTAAAAGCTCATAAAATTCTCATGTGGCAGGGACAGAAAGTCAGAGAGATAGAAAAAAAAGGAAGGAGAGGAGAGAAGGGGGGGTCTTTAAAATTAAGGGTTAGAGATTCCATTTTTAGGGGGTAGGGGCCCTAGGTCATTTGTCATTTGGACCACTTTCTCTCTCCTCTTCTTCTATAAGTACCCTTCTTTTTCTTCTTTTCTCCAAAACTTCAAATCATACTTAAATCAAAAACCAACTACAAACATATTCATACTCTGTTTTCCTCTGTTTTATTCATTATACAAACACAATTATTATGGGTAATTCAAGAATGATGAAGGATTCTGAGAAAAGAATTTCAAGCAGAAAATTAGGAAGATTTTTGAGTGAACAAAGAGGAAGGCTTTATATTATCAGAAGATGTATTGTTATGCTCCTTTGTTCTCATGATTAATTCCTTTGTTTTCCTCTGTTTTTTCTTCTTTTTTTTCTTAATTTTTAGGGAGTGATTTTTTCTCTAATTTAGAATTTCCAATTGTATATATGGAAAGAGTGATTCTGCTACATTTTTAGGAAAGGTTGCTAAATTATCATTTGCTCCTTTGTCTCTTTTTTGTTCCTTGTAAATGATTGAATATCTCAGTAACAATGGCTAATTTCTCCTTTGGAACACTTCATTTCTCCACTTATTTTATTATAACACCCGCTATATATACATTCGAGTGTACCTAAAACTGCCTCATATTACTCTTATACAGAATCTGTTATACATTCAGATATACTAAAACTGTATGTGTTCATAACACTTCAGTTTTGCTACGATTTTAGCTATAAACTCATATACAAACTCTGTTGTATACCCGAGTGTACCTATTAATAGTATCGCTGAGTTGTACGTCAGACTGTCAAAGTTTGTGATTCAAGTTAGTGTGATTATTATTCCAAAAATTCATGGCAATCATAGCTAGAAAAAAAGAGAGTATCATTATGTAAATCTCGTGCTCACTGTTACAGTGATGATGGGTTCATTATGTGATTTATGTAATTCATGCTCGTGGTTTATAGTCTTGGGATTGGCAAGCAGACAGGAAAACGTATTTTATACTGTATTTCTTATGTTTAAATTTTAAATTTTGTCAAATGGAAAAATAAATATGGAAATCGCAATAAATGGTCCAATACTCCTATCCGTGGAGGAAATGATCTTCACGTTAAAGGTGTTAAAGGTTTTAACGAATATATATGAGTCGGATTCACAATAATATTATGAGCAAGATATATGAGTCGAACTATTGGAGCTAATAAGGGCCTAGTATATTTATGATGTGTCGAATGATTCTTGAAAGTAATGGATATTGACCTTATTTTGCATGGTGAATTGGTGATAGTATGGTGTTATGTCATAATCGTGTATTTGCTTGGTTGAATGATTATATGGGAAATGGACTCACTTCGTTCCTAAAACGTGATATCGTTTTTATTTTGATTTGTTTCTAAGAGATTGCTCAACTTTTCTATTTTTATTTGTCTCTAAAAGTTTGATCGATTTCATTTAGTCAATTTAATTCTCATAATCTCTAATGACTTTATTTTTATACCCTACGGGTAATAAAGAACAAAACTACCTACCAACTAAATAAAACTTTTAAGAACGTATATATGACTATACGAGAAGAAATAAGATAATGTCTAAATGAAGGTAGTACTTATAAGAAAGTTGTAATTGTTCGAATTTGACTCATTATATTTAGGCCTTTAGGATCTGTTTACATTTACTGAGCTGAACTAAACTGAACTTAATAGAGATAAAATGAGTATTTTATGAGAGAAGAAAATTAGGAGCTAAACTAAACTGAATTGAACTGAAATTAAGCTGAAGTAAACATGCTCTTACGTGTTAATAATATTTCTATAATAGTTGCAAGCTATATGATTTCATCAATAAAACAACTCAGGTTAAACTCTCATAGTCTCATATCTAGATATTTTCTTTTCTCATCTCAATATGACCCATGCCATAAATTATTTCTCAAAATAAAAAGGTTTAGTACTCCACTTATTTTGTTCGATACCTCAGTTTTTTTGTATTGAAAAAAAATGCACTTATACGAACTAAATATTAATGTTAAATTAGAGGAGAGAAAAAAAGATTACATTTCTAATTACTTTATTAGGTGTAAAATGTAGTGCGTTACAAGTAGATTACATGTTTGTTAACTATATATGCTAAGTATATACCTTAAATAACATTTCTTTGTATATAATTAACCGATAATTAGTTTTGTAATCGACTATTATAGTTTATAGCTCAAATTAAAGACATAAATAGTGTGGATGATATAAGCTTCTCAATTATTGGGCACCGTCCTAGGTGAATTTTAGGATAAGTAGTCGTTTGGCTATTTATGGCTTTCTTGTAGTGTTGTTGTACATTAAACCTTACATAGTTGACTGATCACCTTAAAAAAAAAGGTTTGGTATTTATTGGTTTTACAATGCTTTTTTTATATCACGTATTAATATATAATAATATCACTCTTTGAAAAACAATGACCCGTAAAATCACTATAGTAATTATTCTTACCGATTAAAACTAATTCATGAATATTATTGTCTAATGAATTTCTTCGTTTTGATTAGCTTAAGAGTCGCGATCACATCAATAATGCATATTATCCTAATTCAATAATTAATTAACATGGCTAATACACCTTAATTAATTGAAGATAACTTATATTAATTTAAATAAGGAAATCGCGTAGCCTATCTATGATTTGATTGGATAAATGAGTGAAGATGATTGCTTAGAATGGAGTATACATCATACATTAATTTGTACTTACGTAGTACTACGTAATATACTTCATGAATCATACTTGGTATTAAGAATGTCCTTTGGAGTCTATGTGAAGCCAGTATTTACTTAATTGAAGAAGGAATACTCTAAATTACTTTAGCTAACATCACAATTAATTGTAGGGGTTACCACTTACCAACTCCATAAATTAATTATAATAAAGTGTTGTGTATTTGTTTTTTTTTTTTTTTTTTTTTTTTTTTTTTTTACGTAATTATTTCTTTGGCTAAACTTACAAAATTAAATGCACTGTCAAATCAAACTGAAATTAGCCGTTGAAAAATAAAGGTTTTTAGGAAAACCACTATTTTTACTTTTTCTTTTTTTTTTTTTGAAAGATGGAAAACCACTATTTTTTTTTATTTTTTTTTTTTGACAAATGGAAAACCACTATTAATTCAACGTAGTTAATAGTCCAACAATTTGACATATATAGTAGAGTAGTAAATATTTTGGCTAGAAATTTCAAAATTAATTTTGACATGTTTTTAATTCTATCAAAATAAGGAATACTATCAAAGTGAATTGATCATACGGAATAGCTTACTTATATGGTGCCCTTAGTGGAAGACATATTCTCTTTGCAATCTACGTACACATACAGGCATGCAGCAGAAAAATAAAGCTAAAGGTTGAGCTTTTACTATGTATATATTGGGTAGTAGTAATTCGTTTTATTTTTTCAAACACGAGTTTGAACGATTTTATCTTATTAGAGCATCTCCAAGAATTATATTGGAGACAATTGTAATATTGTAGCTTAAACATGTTACAAGCTTGATTAAGATCTAACAATATACATGCAATTAGTTTGTCATCATATTTTTATAAATTTTTTTACGAGCTACAATGTGTTATACACGTGTGTAAGATACTTATCATTAGAATACTTAAATTATTTAATTCTTCTCTTTTGCCGTTTTTTGTAAACTAGGTGTTATATGCCATGATTTATTAGAGGCAGTGTGAGTCTTCATAATAAGCTAATTAAAACAAAATAATTTAAAATTGAATATATTTATATATAGGCCTAACTATATTATTTACACAACATTTTAAAGTAATTTACAAAAAATGAACACACGCGGACTGATAATTACTGTTAAATACGGGTCTGGGCCGCACCCGTTACGGGAGAGTGTAAGTCCACCACTTTACAAGACCAAGGAGGTTCCACCTCAAAACCATATGGCAATGAGGGGAGTAGCCCCTTAGCCTTATATTGTGGTGGTAACTCTTGAATTCTTTCAATGTGGGATTTCATTACCACTACACTCTCCCTTTATAGTGTGGGACAAGAAGAATGCTCACATGTGGGTTGTTCATGGGCTCAACACTCCCCCTCACATGTGAGCTGTCCATAGTGTTTTTGGCCCAGTATACTTTAGCAAGGCCCCAATCGTAGGCCTGGCTCTGATACCATGTTAGTGGACCAACTCAACCAAAAGTTTAAGCTTATGGTTGAGGCCCAGGAATATGTTTTATACTCTATCACGCCCCCTCACACGAGAGCCCGTTGGGCTAGAAGTGTGGATGCAGCATGGGCCCTCCTCATACCCTGCACTTAATATTCCACTTGAAAGTGGGGGGTGGATGAGATTCGAACCCGTGACCTTTGTGTCACGATGGCTCCGATACCATGTTGATGGACCATCTCAACCAAAAGTTTAAACTGATGGTTGAGGCCCAGGAATATGTTTTATACTCTATCACTCCCCCTCACATGAAAAGCCCTTTGGGCTTGAAATGTGGATGCAACACAGGCCCACCAATACCTGGTGCGATTTAATTCCACTTTGAAGGAGGGGTGGATGAGATTCGAACCCATGACCTTTGTGTCACGCTAGCTCTGATACCATGTTAAATACGGGTCTGGGCCGCACCCGTTACGGGAGAGTGTAAGTCCACCACTTTACAAGACCAAGGAGGTTCCACCTCAAAACCATATGGCAATGAGGGGAGTAGCCCCTTAGCCTTATATTGTGGTGGTAACTCTTGAATTCTTTCAATGTGGGATTTCATTACCACTACACTCTCCCTTTATAGTGTGGGACAAGAAGAATGCTCACATGTGGGTTGTTCATGGGCTCAACACTCCCCCTCACATGTGAGCTGTCCATAGTGTTTTTGGCCCAGTATACTTTAGCAAGGCCCCAATCGTAGGCCTGGCTCTGATACCATGTTAGTGGACCAACTCAACCAAAAGTTTAAGCTTATGGTTGAGGCCCAGAAATATGTTTTATACTCTATCAATTACTAAAACAAGTAGTCTATAATAAATTATCTAATTTTAGTTAATAAGAAGGTCCCTAATTACAATATTAATTGTTTGTTGTTTTCATTATTTTTTGTGGGACTTAAATCTTTATAGACCTCTATAATTAAGGGTAGGTCTTTCCCAAATTATATGGGATACAACCCACTCACACGTGCACATTCGTTCTTTGCAACAAATAGCTTGACAATTATAGGTAAACCCACTCTGTTTGTTTACTGTTAGTTTTGGCCCCTCCATAACTTAAATGTTATGTGGAATTTTTTTCCAATTTCACATGGTTTGGCTTCTTTTGCTAAAGAAGGTCAATGTTTGAGTTATTATTTTGCAGAAAAATTATGTCAAAAAATATCGTGTATCACACTTTTTCCTTCTAATTTGTTTGGGCATGGAATATATGATCTTGTAAAGTTAGTTGTATTGATCTATCTTTGAATAATTAAGTACAATCCTTAGGTAGCTTTACGAAAATGTACATAAAATTTACAGTGTCATCGTTATTTGTAATGATCGATTTCAAGTTATGCAATTATGCTTGTTGAATATAAGGGTTTTTTTTCAACAAAAAAAGTTACATTTATCAAAAGTAAAGTTTATGTCATGCAAATCAATAAGTTGATTAGTTGAAATAGTAGAAGTTGATTGATGAAAACAAGCCTAACAAAAACCCTAAGTTTTTAAGTAAATGCTAATCATCAATATCACTGCTGTTATAATTGATGTATGAGGAAACATAAAGGTGCCCTAGATGTAGACATGACTTTAGATTCAACTTTTGAAAAGTAAAGTTAAGCAAACTAAACTTAAAATCATGTTTGGAAATGCCGCAATTATTTTGATTTGAAGCTTTTGGAATCCGATTTTTATCATCTTACTTCATAAACTTACCATATACACTATATTGTCAAACATAGTATGTTACTTTTAATTTTGCATGAATTAATACACGGTAAAAAAAAAAAAAAAAAAAATTATGAAATCAAATTTTATACAATGAGACAAATATAACGATTATATTCATTTCATTTTAGTTCAGTTTAGCTCAGTTCAATTCAATTTAGTTCAGTTCAGTCTATGAGAACAGGCCCTAAGGCCTTGTTTGGCAAATGGTTGTTGGCGGTTGACTGGTTTACTTGGCTTGTTTGACCAGCTGAAATGTTTGCGGTTTATAATGCTTTTTGAATTGGTTGTTTAAGTTGGTTGTTTATAAAAGTATTTGGTAAATTTAGTTGTTGGTTGTTTATTAAATAATTTATGGGCCAACAAACTAACAACCTTTATTTCTATTTTGACTTAAAAACCAATTTTTTCGCTAAATAAAAAGTTGATTACCAAACACTTTTTTGACTGTTTAATTACATAAAAAAGTCCAAAAACCAAAAGCTAACCATAAAGGCGTTTACCAAACATGTCCTAAATGTTACTCCTAATCAATCATTCATTTATAAATGTTGAAAAAGTAGAAAAAGATCTTAGTTAAGTTAAATTGATTAATATTTGGATAAGCATAAAGCTAAGAGATCCAATAAGATAATTGATGTAACACACACAAAAAAACATGATGATAATGTCTCATACATTCTCACATGTAGAAGAAAGAAAGGATGAAGAAGAAAAGAAGGACAACAACATACTTGTAATTGAATAATTGGTCCATCAAAATTAGATTATTATCTAGTAGTATAGCCTATAGTAGTGTGATTGAGTGAGTGGCGACAAAATAGTGACTAGTCAAATTAGATAGCGTTGTTGTCATGCCCACGTGCGCCTCCTTTCTTCTTTGGCCCCTCTTTCTGCTAATGCTGCTTCAATCATCATTCTTTAAACTACACAACACCACATATTTTTATTTAGCTTAAAACCTAAAACTATCTCTTTCTTTTTTTTATACTGTAAAACAGTTCGGCCATTACTTGGTCCACCATTTTCCTGCTTCCATGTTATGAATTTATGGTAATCATGTACATACTACATACACCATATACGCTATATATGATACTCCGTATTTTGTGCATTATATACAAAACTGTATTATTAAGGAGAAAGTGTCTTATCAGATCGCTATTTTATACTACGTATTAGACAAACCTGCTTGTATTTAGTGAACAAGCTAAAACTCTTTTTGAGTGAATAGTGGAGAAATTAAAAACGTAAAGAAATTCTCACCCCAAAGTGCATTAGGGGGATGGGATGATCCCACCACAACCTCCATGTCATGATTATTAATCTTATCACTAAATTAAGCACTTCTTTGTTTAGGGGTAATTCAGATCAGTTAGTCAAAATTTCGCTCTTTATGTTGAGAGGTATATCAAGATCGAAACCTAGTTAGTTATCCTAACTACATGTCTGTATTACTTTATGTTGAGAGGCATCAGCAGTGTCTGTATTAGTTAGTTATAGTCAATAAATAAACTTGCGGGTTACTATATAGAGGTTTTAAAAAGTAAAGGCACATCATAGAATTTCCCTAAATTTTATTAGTATTATTAGTTTATTATATGCTCCCTGACTACAAGCATGAAGATTTACAATTTCCAAAAAAAGAAAAAAAAAAGGATCAATAATACGAAGTATTCCGTATTATTTAGGGGGTTTGGTTTGGTGAATGTATGGAATGCCATAAAGTTGCATATGAAATTAAATGCAAGTGTACAGTAAAATACATGCATATATAAAGATGATGCATGCATAATATGATGCAAGTAGATTTGGGTGTGGGTGTATCATCTTAATCATTGATCCAAGAACCGACCATCCGGCCCGGCCCCTTGTTTTTATACGTCTCTTGATTCGTTTAGGGTTTAACTAATCATACGTTACTGTTTTTGCTCTTCATAAATATCGACCAAACTACCAAACATGTTACATGCATGACATAGACTATATAATTGATATTCTATATTTGGATATTTATACGTCATTGAGGAGGAGATTGGAATCTAACCATCTAACATTAATCTCCAAATTTGAATTAGTCTAAAGGTGAATCGGGTGAAAGTCGAACACTAAAAAAAAAATAATAATAATAAAAATTGTTATGCTCTGATTGTTTCAAGTTAGATTGAAATAGTTTAATTTGAGTCTTGCATTATTCACGTGTTTTGCTTTGATTTTATTTTATTTTTTTTAAATAGTGTATTACTCTGTAGAAATATTTTTTATTACTATAAAATTTTCTTGAATAAAAAATTCACATATGGTTTCAAAAAAAAAAAAAAAAAATTCACATATCAATTGTTCAAGATTTCTATTTCAAAATATTTCGTAATAGATAATTAGTGATGTTAATGATAATTAGTGATGTTAATGGTAAGAGTAGATGCATTTGGAGAGGAGCAAACTCGATCAGTTTTGTTTTGATTTTTTTTTTTTTTTTTTTTTTTGACAGGCAGAATTAATTAATTTACTCACCTTTATTTTTTTCACTTCATAACATTGGAATATTACAAATTTTCAACTAATACACTCCCTCGTGAGTCTTGACCATCTTTTGTTCTTATGCATCAAGAATTCAATTGGTCTTGGCTGCATTCTAATGCACAGCTATCTTGGCTGCAACAACACGCAGCCCAATTCGCGCGGCCCAAACCAAATTTCTTCAACAGCCCGCCCAAACAACATGACTCCCTATAAAAAATGAACATTTAGTAAAAAAATATGAACATTTAGTAAAAAAATTAAGAACACCTAAAAAACAATGAACATTTAATAAAAAAATATGAACACGTAAATAAAAATGAACATTCATTAATAATAACATGAACACTTAGTACTATGTACTGAAAATTGAACATGTAAAAAAAAAATTATCATTTAGTGTATTAAAAATGAACTTGATTATTATATAATTATAAAATTGATGGACAAGTCCTTAAAAATGAACATTTAGTAAACAAAATTATGAACATGTAAAAAAAAGAACAATTAGTAATAAAAAATGAGCACGTTAAAAAAATATTTGATAACAAAAAGTAAGCACGTCAAAAAAAAAAAAAAAAAAAAGAAAAAAAAAAAGAATATGTAGTATATTAAATATGACCATTTATCATACAATAATTGAATAGTTGAACCATTCCATATAAAATGAACATTTCATAAAAACATATGAACACTAAATAAATGATTTTGAACATTCAATATATTAAAAAAACAAATAACAGCAACTCAAAAAATAAAATAAAAACCGTAATAACAAAGAGATTCATAACAAATAATGCAGCAACTCAATAATTCATCACGAAAATCAAATTCATCGCTATTATCAGTAACTCATCAATTAAATCAATATTTATAACAAATTCAAAAATTCAATTGAGGATAGTCTAATTCATCAAATTTATCAAAAAAAATCAATTGAAATCTATCCTGTAAAAAATCACAAAATCAATTTCAATTTTAACCAAAATATAATCTAATTAAACTAATTAATTAGAAATCAACAACATAAAAACTAACCTCCATTGATGGTCTCTTCAAGAATAACAATCAAACCCAAAATAATGTAACAAACAGAGGAAGAGAAAGTGTCAAATGGAGAAAAAAGAGGAAAAAGAAAATGAAAGAGGAGAGAGGAAATGAAAGAGAAGAATGTATCATAAAAAAAAAAGGAAAGAAAAACTAAGAAAAAGGAAAGAAGAAAATTGCAGGAAGAACATAAAGAAAGAAGGAAGATGAAGGTACGTAGCATGCGTTTTATTAATAACAAAATGCGTTTTGTGGGTGTTGCAGCTATCTTGGCTGCATTAGAATGCAGCCAAGAATTTGTATCAAGAATTCAAGAACAAATTAATCGAGTATGTGTGAGCCCAAATAACCTAAACTTGGGCCTCTTCTTCTCCTAGACAATGTTTCGAATACATATGTATAAGCCCAAAAACAGCACAGCTAGTCACTAGTTGGCTTGTTTTTTGAGCCCAAGTGCAAGTTTCCAATTTTGCAAAGCTGCTATAAGCCTTTAACTTAATAGGGGTAGGCCATTCAATGTTTTATGCTTGAAAGTTGAAACCATGAAAACTCACTAGGTATAGAGGAATAATTAATGAAGATTTGCAATTGCATCAAGTTGATTATTAGCTTCTCCTAATTTATTTTAAAATATTTGGTAACTATAAATATATATATAAAAATATATATTATTATTGTGTTTTGCATAGATACTTCACAATAGAAATTGGTATCACAACGTGTATATGATTTTCAAGGATTGAAGTAGATGTCTTGATTGCAGTGTAATATATTATATATGAGCCGCATTTTGTTGGAACGATCCTTAACATGTACGAATTAATATATATTCTACCACTTTTAAACAATAAATAGATAAGTATGGATTGATCTAATGATATCAACTAATCATGAGCATTTTTTTTTTGAAGACAAACTAATCATGAGTTCGTAGAATGTAAAGCCGCAATTTAAATTGTTCGTTTAGCATAGCATGGTTTCGAGAATATAATTCTTGAATGCAATAGCAGCATCACCATGAAATCGAACCTGAGATCTCTTTATCAATAAGTACCATGAAAAACTCCAACAAACCAACTAGGCCATTACTAACATCATGAAATGTAAGATAAATATTAGTTATATATTATAGGGGGAACTAAACATTACATATATCACTACTTGGGCCGGGGTGCTCTACTAGCCCCCCTTGGCGGCTCCGCCCATGATCACCAGGCTCACGAAAGCTTCCACCTTACTTGATGATGTATTAGATATTTGCACTTTCTTTGATTCTATTTCATGGTCTCATGTTAAGCGGGAATTGAATTTTGTTGCACACCACCTAGCTCGTATAATCCCTTACGGTGTAGATCAACTATGGTTAAATTGTTATCTTAGTGACATAACCCCTTATGTACTAATGGACAATTTGTCCCCTAATGAATGAAATCGCTTCCCCTGTTTTTTCTCTAAAAAAAAAAAAAAACCTAATCACAATAGATAAAAGCAATGCCTTGATTAGTTGAATGCTTTTAATTGAATGAAATTATATTCCACTCACAAGTTTTTGTTTTGTTAATATCCTAGAGCAAAAAAAAAAAAAAAAAAAAAAAAAAAAAAAAAAAAAAAACCTAGTGCAAGCGCAATAATATCTAATCTTTGACTGACCTGAACACGCTATCTCACTTTTCGATTCGTCTTCTTCCCCCAATTCTCTGTGCAAATCAAACTTCATCTTCCTCAAAACCCTAACCCTAATTTCCGATCATCCCCAAAATTTTCTCTTTCTTCAACATGGGAAACACTGAGAAGTTGATGAACCAGATCATGGAGCTCAAATTCACCTCCAAATCACTCCAACGCCAAGCTCGAAAGTGCGAGAAAGACGAGAAATCCGAGAAACTCAAAGTCAAGAAAGCAATCGAGAAAGGTAACCTGGATGGAGCACGAATTTACGCCGAAAACGCCATTCGTAAGCGCACAGAACAGATGAACTACCTTCGATTATCGTCTCGCCTTGACGCCGTTGTTGCTCGCCTTGATACTCAGGCGAAGATGCAGATGATTGGGAAGAACATGGGATCGATTGTGAAATCTCTTGAATCGTCTTTGAATACGGGTAATTTGCAGAAGATGTCGGAAACAATGGACCAATTTGAGAAGCAATTTGTGAATATGGAGGTTCAGGCTGAGTTTATGGAGAGTTCTATGGCTGGGAGTACTTCGCTTTCGACACCCGAAACCGAGGTTAATAGTTTGATGCAGCAGGTGGCGGATGATTATGGTCTTGAGGTTTCTGTGGGGTTGCCTCAGGCTGCTGGACATGCTATTGCTGATCCTAAGGCGTCGGAGAAGGTCGATGAGGATGATCTTACAAGGAGGCTTGCTGAGCTTAAGGCTAGAGGCTGATGTGTGAGGTAAAACTTTAAGGTTTTACTTATAATGTTGTATAGTTTGACTGATGAGCTACCCTTTGTGATGTTATAAATTGTGAAATTTGAGATTTTCGATTCGGATAATTGTTGAATTCGCTGCGGGTGGCTTAATTATGTATTATATATGGAGTATTGTATTTATCTACTGGAATTTGGGTGTTTGCTCGATTATGTGTGACTTTGATCACCAATGTATGTTTTGTTATGTGACTGATTCCTATGTTTATATGCTGTTACGACGGTAAACGTAAACCTTTTTGCTCTTATTTGTGTGGAGGTGTATATGTGTGGCAGTTGTTGTTTGAAGAGGGTGATGATTAGGTAAGGTGAAATGTTAGTGTTTTGCATTGTTTCAGTGTAGTGTATGAGAAAGAATTTTAGATAATTACATATGAAGTAGAGGATAGTGCAGCGATTATGATTTTAGTTTGAGTTTAATTTTCTTATGTAAGTTAACGTCTATTGGTTTATCTAGGGCAGATTAGTCTTATGCAGTTATACTATTTGGGTTCTCTTTGGAACAAAACAGTTGACAATGGGCATTTTTATGGTTACACAGGATTGAAAATGCTACTTACAGTGCGTTTATTAAATTATAGCTGTTGGCCAGATATAGTTGTCTTGAGTGGTCATATATAGTATTATCTTTTCTGTGGTGTATATTACTTGGTCTTTTTCTCAAGAAAATCCAGACCCAAGGGAGGGGAATAAGGATTTGACATTTTTGACCCCATAATTCCTGAAAGTTGATGAGTGGTTTCAACTAATCCATTCTGTCTCCTTGTGCAAATGATCGTACTAGTTACACTTTCAGGTGGTTGTAGGGGTGTTGGTTTTGTTTATTGACTTTTATTCCTTAGCTACGACCGTATAGCCTTATTGGTTGTCATAGTGTTAGGTGAAGTATACCCTTCAGATATGTAGTTGAATTAAATTTATATGGATTCGGATGATGTGCATTGATTTCACCAATCTCTTTTATTATCTTTTAGATACTAAAGTTTATTCTTGTGTTGAGTTGCAAACTCAATGATATGTTGGACTAAATCATTAAATGCTATAGTGCTTTGGTCTGCAAATGGTATTTATAGAGAGCATCTAATTCTATCTAAATTAGCATCAGGAAGCTTTAAGGAAGCTAAATTCTTGTGATATTGGGAGTTGAAGCTTGTAACCTGTAAATTTGTAAGATTGTATATTGAATGAATTGTTTGAGTAGAGGTTCTTGATGGATAGTCATTGACTTCATAATCTGAGTTCTATTAGGATTTTCTTTCCTTCCTAAAGGGTAGATGTAAAGACAATTTTAAAAATCACACTGGTGATTTTTTAAGATGTTTTTAGGAATATTTTTAAAACTCTTTTGGTAATTTCTTCTCCTTAAAATCTTTATTTTTTTTGGTGGATGGGGAAGTGGATGGAAGCATGAGAATGCATGGGTAGGTGATCATTAAGTTCCCATTTTGGTGTTGATTTTGGACTTTGTGTTTAATTGTCTATAGGAGATTGTTGATCGCACCTGATCTTGTGGTATAGTGCTTGCTAGATATGGATGGAGATCATTATGCTTTCTTGATTTTTTTTTAAAAACAATTTTATTTTCTCAGTGCTTTGTCTATGTTAATCGGACCCAGGTATCCATGTTCCTCTAAGTGTCCGACTCGGTTATTTTGTGAAAATTTTCCATGATTTTGAACTAAATGAAGTGTTTAAGTGTCCTACCCATGTCCGAGTCAAAGGTCCGACACGGGTACTTGAGGTGAGATGAAGAGTCCGAGTAACATAGTGATTTACGGTGAATTAATATATGACACTGTGACAACATCACTTAGTAGTGAACCCATCATGATTTATTGCCTTTTGGGTTAAAAATACTTCTTCAGGTACTAGGATATACCGTAGTTGAATTTGGAGATATAAAGGTTAGCTATCAAGAGGTAAGGGCCAAGGAGGCAGAGATTCTAACAATTGCACACTGTATATGTAACAATATAATGAGGGGTGCTAACATGGTGATTAGGATCTGTATGTTCAAGGAGGTGGTAATATTGGTATTATCAGAATGTGGTCAGATTTTAAATTGCTATACAAAACAAGTTTGTCCTGAGATTAAAGTTTCTCTTAGGTGGATATATGAGAGGAATATGGACACATTTCTTACTTGTCTATTTGTTGACACTCTACAGAGAAAATAATCTATGCAAGTATTTATGTTATTGGACCCAGAATGCCCAATAGTATGTATCTGGTAGCTTATATAACTGGAAAGCTATAATTTGTTGATGAAATTGGTGATATTTTATGAAATATTCTATCTTTTTGGGTAAAAACAAAGGAGGTGTTTTGGTCTTGGGGACTGACGAATGGCTCTAAAATCTTATTAAATTATCTTCTTTTTTGTCAGTCTTTTGTCTTTGGGTTCTGGAATTTAAAATCAATCTGGTTGTAGTGATTTATACCTTGTTTTTTTAAATAGATGTTCATGTTGCCTAAAAATGGACGTAAAAGTTTAGCTTGTCGCAAATTAATGGTGTTCTTGGTTAACAAGAAACCTATTGATTTTTTTGAGGATTTAGTTTTCACTCATCAAGGTGTCAATTTCCAATTTTGAGGTTATTGTACAACTGGAGTCATCTTATAGTTTGGGTGGTCCTTGACTTATTTTTAGATTAATTGGTGGAAAAGATTTTTGAATAGTGGATCATTTTTATTTTCTTTCTTTTTTTCCCTCCTATGTGTGTGTGTGTGTGTGTGTGTTTGTGTGGTGGTGGTGGTGGTGGTTAGTTGGGAAGGAGAATTTAGGTGATCAATAATTAATTTTAAGCTTTTCAATCCCTTTTTTTAGGAGTCTGACATTAGGGGATTTATCACCTTTTATGGCACATTCACTTAAATTTCCCCGAAGTTTTCCCGAATTATTTTCTTCTTGATTGATTGATGCCTGTTACTCAAGATGGTCTTCTAGTAGACTGTAGTCTCTATGATTAGTGTATTTCATCCTACATTCTTAATGTTGGAGTCTTGGAGATCACGTGGATCATCTGAGTTCCATCATATATTGTAGGGGAAATATGAGGGATGGTGCTTGGTAGTGTAGTTGTAGTGTGTTAAGAGTGTAATTGGGACGCTTTTTGTTTGGAGGGATGATAAATCTGGTGATATTAATATTTAAAGATTGTGACTTTAGGACAACTAAGGAATTGGAAAAAATGTTGAGGTTTTGTAAAACTTTGTACATGGAAGAAGAAGTAATCTTGAGATGGGGGTGAATTGAAATATACAGCATTAGGCTTTGGTGGATTATTTACGGTGTTTGAATGTTTTGAATGAGTTTAAATGATGTTGACAGGTAGAAGAACAGTAGACAGCGCAGGAAAGTTAAGTGTGAATTTACAGAGCTCAGGTTGGATCCATTTTATTATTACCCTGTAAATTGTGTTTTGATAGATACGTAAACCGTCAAAATCTTACATCACCAACTTTCAACTACGATAAAGGTAAGAAAAGTGTGTTGATAATGCCAGAAAGTAGAATAAAAAAGGAACGAAAGGCCACTGCATCATAAGTCCAAAGCGCAATGTCAATAACCGAGTTCAAACCTCAAGAAGGCCATAATAATTAATGTTGTTGACCGTTAGTTGATATCATAGTGATATATATCTGGCATTTCTTTTCCTGCCAATGTACTTATTTGCGAGAAGATACTGTATGTGATACAAAAAAGGGAGTTTCTTGTGGTATCTAGTTCATGCAATAATGTGGCATGATTAGGTTGAAATTTGTAGGAGAACAGAGCGAAGCTGTTTTTACTATTAAAAAAAGAAGTGGACAACTTTCAACAGTTACAAGGTTGAGGCCTTCAATGGAAATTCGTAAATCCCATCAATGATGAGTAATTAGTTGCCTGAAAATTTCTAGTTCTTTGATTTAGGTGTGAAATTTTGCAAATACCAAGTTACCTTTTACCGGTTACGTTGGGAAAAATATTAGGACTTATTACGCCAGTTCTAAGCTTTATATGATAGATTAGCTTCCATGGCAGAGGATTTTTTGTTTCGATTATTATAGCATTCCCAACAATGAGCAAAAAAAAGCTCATGAGCAAAACTTTGGGTGAAATTAAAACAAAAACGACTTACATCAATGAGCAAAAGTAAAAATGCTCATGAGCAAAATGAAAATTGCTCATAGGATGAGCATTTTTTAAGATGAATAGTAATTATGTGGAATCCACAATGCAAGTAAGAAAAAGAATTAAAAATAATATAGTAGAGAGAGATATAAGAGGGTATTAGTAAAAGTAAGAGAAAAGATGTACTAGAGAGAGAATGGGGAAGAATTTTTTTTAGATCATTGGTGGGATAAAAATATGATCACAAAAATGCTCATGGGTTGGAAGAGAGAGAATGAGGAAACCAATTTTTGCTCATTGTTGGGAATGCTCTTAGGGGTAAGATTCTTCAACTAGCTCACCAGTTTTCATTGCTAATAAGTAGTTAAATGTTGTGAAGCAGAGCTGTTTAAGAAGGCAGTTGTTGATTTATTATTATTATTATTTTTTTTAAAAATGACGTCTTAGAAAAAGTTGCTTTGTTTCATATCAATGTGATGATAGCTGTAGTGGGTTTTTGTATTTTTAAGGTTGGTATGCTTAGTGAGTTAGTGTATTCGTTTTAAGGTCAATTTTTGAGTTGCTTTAATGGTCTATGGATTCTGCTTATTGAGAGTTTGAGACCATTCTTCTTCTTTCATACAATAGGCTGTCTTTAATCTGCCTTGTGAGGTTGGTATAATGCTCTCTGGCTCCCTGCTCATTATTAAACTCTAGTTTAACCTTTAACCTTTTGGGATATCCATATCTTTAAGCATTTATTTATGAAGGTTCTCAATAGGTTGAAATAGTCAAGGAAGCCTTTTCAAGGATAATAATATTACTTAATTCTGCTCTGCAATCCCATAGAGTTCTTCTCCCCTTTACGGTATGAAGTGGAGGGTTCAAGAAGATTAGAAAAATAAAGAGAATATTGGTCATATAGGATTTCAAGTGAGGTTAAGGTTTGCAAGCTTAAGGAGGAATATTTTCTGGGTCATGGTTTTATAGGTGACAATGCAAAGTAACATTTTTATAGGATTGGATTCAAGAAGGAAGGCTGGAAGGGGGTGGGGGTAACCTTTGATTTTGTTGTTCAGGCTATAAATGTGTCAAACCATGGAAATTTCTGTATATCATACCATCTCATTGTTTATACAATTATACCCATTTAGGTATTGGGAGCAGCTGTCAGACACAGGGAGTTAGCATATATTTATTTATTTATTTATTTATTTTCCATTTTTGTTTTCCGTTCAACTCAAATTTGTTGTCTACAGTACCCTGGCTTTATTATTCTTTTGATGATGCAGTTTGTTTTATCCTACCTTGAGGTTCATGTTGGAGAGGCTTGGAGGATTAGGAGCAGAGAGATTTTTGGTCAGTTTGATTTAGGGACCTTGCTTTGGGGTTGTGTGCAATCTGTGGAGTAAATTTTTTACATTTGGATTTGACACTACTAAAATGATGATGGGATATTCTTATATGTTATTGAGGCTATATTTACGGATTTAGTTATTGAGAGGATTCTGACTAAGAATTTTAGCATTTGTTGAGTAAATTCTGCAGTTTCGTTGTCTTCCTTTTGTCTAGTGTCTCTTTTATTCTTTTGATGGGGAGGATATTGTTGTATTTTTGCTTTGAGATGCACAGGATGAACTCACCGATAGTTGTATATTAGTTTAGATAACTCAGTTTTTTTGGACTGGAGATGTACTTATCTTATAATGATGTTTTGTATGAATTTTGGAAGATAAATTTCTTCTTGTTCATCTTGGAAGTCTTCTCTCAGGTTTTTACTACTAATCCTTCATATCGTAATGACAAAAATCTCTAGAACTTTATTTCAAGGCTTGTTCTTAACATCACATGGACATCAGTAGTCAGTCTTGCACAAGTATGTTCATCAAGGCTTGTTATAATGTTATCCTTGTCTGCTTTGTAAAGTTAAGTTGCACAAGATTAGATATCTCCTTGTATTGGGAATGTTTTTAACGGGAGTGTGGGTCATGAAGAAGATGGTATTCCTGGAATTATGGACAGTTGTTATGTACAATCTGTAACGTACTTGGTTGTGTGGCTCAGGAAGTAGATAATATACTATTGCAGGTTGGTCGCAACTCAAAATCAAGGGTATAATCCATTCTAAAACTAGCAGTAAATCATTGTCATTACAGCTGTGGCAGAGGGGTGAAGTCCTTTTTAGCAGGTCTTAATTCTATTGGCTGATCTCACTGATTTCCTTTTTTGTTAGAAATTTAATCCAACAGGTCAGATTATGAGTGTTGAGTTTGTATGTATCTGAGTCGCCAAAGTCTTTTATGGTATTGGTCAATTACTTTAGCTATAGAAGAGCAATGCTCTTGTGAATAGGACTATCTAGGAGAAACAATGGTCTTGTCAAAATAGCGAAGTCACTGAAAAATTGTCTTACTGGTCAATTACTTTTTGAGATTATTCACTCCGTCCAAGCTGTATTTTATATTTATGCCATATACTTCTGTGAAGTACACAAACTTCATCAGCAGCCTCATGGCCAACAGCACAAAGCTATAGATTATAGCTGTACCTAATTATATAGCCTCTGTTTGATCTTTTTGATGCCGCGACTCTTGTGACATAATGTTTACTTGTCTTTCAACTTCAAATAAAGTGGCTCCTATAATTTATATAAGGAGTCTTTGAAGAGTTAGTGAGAAGGCCTTTTTGTGTGTGTGTACAAATTCAGGGATCCTTGGTAGCTTTTGCTTATCTGCAATTGCTGATTTGTTGTGAGGCTGCTGTATCCTGCAATTGCTGTGATGTTTTTGTTGTACCCCTCCATTGGCGAGTTTGTTTGCTGCGACAGTAACAAGCCATGTTAGGATGATAGATTTGATGTGTTTGGCTCATTTTGTTTATCAGAAAGGCAACATGGTTATGTTCATACTCTAAATCTCCCATGTAATATGCATTAGAAAGTGCATTTAGAACTATAAGAAGTGTTTACTTGTATAGTCAATTGTTACCAACTTTCATGGGAGTAGTTTCTGCTGCTTCCTTTTTTTTTTCTTCAAAATTTATGTGTTTATCGTGTCCCTTAACAGTATCGCTGTGTCGGAGGAGGCCATTTTACTTGGAACATGAACAAAGGACAACACAATCTTCTTTGGTTCATGTTATGAATAGACTATAAACGAATTATATGGCCTGATAATAGAGAATTTCCTATGACATACTATTAAGCGTACATAGATTGAAAGATATGATGCAGATACCAAAACATGGCTTATCTTCCACCATAAACTGACTAATATTTGAGGGACCCTTTGAAAAGATCTCAGCTAAGGACACTTTGCTATAACTGTCATAACTTTGATTTATAACCAACAAAGCAAAGATGCCAATGAAGTCTTTGTCCGGTGATGACCCTTCCTCCTCATCATTTATACCTACTGTTTGTTTTGCCGCCCGCAATGATTAAACAGGGGAAGCAAAAATCAATGGCATAGTAAATTACTGTATCCTCTGCATTTCAAGATTGTATTTTCTCCATTTTTTAAGTGACATACTAGCGTCTGTGCGGAGTTTTAGGAGAAATTTTATAGGGTGTGTAGATAGGGTGATTTGTTGAGAATTAAAATTAGGATGTGAGATGTGAGAAATAATGAATGTATTAGTGGAGACCAAGAGAAAAGAGAAATTATATGGAGAAAAGAGAAATTATATGGAGAGAATTATGATTAGAAATTATACGTAGAGTGTTTCCAAAAAGGAAAAGTATTCACTTAAAACGGAAGTTTATGGAACATGTGTCATTTTAAAATAACAATGGGAGTTAGGGATGATAATGGGTCGGACTCGGAGTGGGTTATGCTAAACCCGACACCGACCCTACAGGTTGTCGGAGGCTAATTCTAACTCTAAAACCGACTCCGACATCTGACTCTAAGACTGCCTCAAATCTTACTTCAATATCAGATCTCAGACTCCGATCTGACCCGACTTTGAGCTTTTTTTCGGTAATTCAATATACTTTGAGAAATTGGCTATTTGGGCCTCATCTCACACCCACTGTCACCACGACCCACACACAAATCCACGATCCATCGGTGTTGGATCAGAGTCAGATAATCTGTTGGAGTCAGACATTAGGAGTTAGATTTTTTTTCCGCATATTTTTTTTGTAGGATCCGACTTTGACCCTCCTCCGACTAGGAGTTAGATTATTTTAACAGAGTATTTCTCGGAATTAGAGCAGTTTTTTTTTTTTTTTTTTTTTTTTTTTTTTTTTTTTTTTTTTTCCGGATCGGGTCGGATTCGGAATGGATTGCCATCCCTAAAGGAGTAGTTTGCATATGTTTTTGATGTTCACTTGAAATGTCACATATTGCCTGAATGCCTGCAATCAAGATTTTTAGGTTTTTAGTCAAGATTTTTAGGTTTTTAAAACTTGAAATGTCACACATCACCCTAAATGTCCCCTTTTAAAAACTCGAAAGAAAGATCAATTAATTATAGGATTGATCCTCGGCTCCTCGCATATGTTAGTAGCTCATACAAACTATTTAGAAAGTCCAATGTACAAAGTTCCAATTGTCTCATGCACAAATTGAAGTTCAAATCATGTATGTTGATGACAAGAGAACTTTTCATCTTTAATCATACAAAATTTTATAGCATTATTGATGTTATTATGTTCCCTAGTATTTAGCATTGATTAGTTAAGGGAATGCTATCAAGCCTTAGGAAAATGTAGGAGTGATGAAACCTTTGCAGCGTATAAGGAGGCTAAGAGTAAGGCAAAGGCAGCTGTTCGCCAAGCAAAAGAAAAGGCATATCAGGAGGTTTATGAAAAGCTTGATTCCAAGGAGGGAGAAAGGATCATTTATAAGATGGCAAAGAGAAGACAAGAGGCAAGGAAGGATATTGGCATGGTGAAGTGTGTCAAAGATAAGAACCAAATGGTCCTAGTGCAAGAGGAGGGCATCAAGGACAGGTGGAAGGGGTACTTCGATGAATTATTTAATGGAAGTAATGGAGTTGTGATAGGAGATACCTCTATGAGTGATGAAGAAATCAACATGGAGTATGTGCGAAGGATTAGGAGAGTAGAGGTGGAGATTGCACTGAGGAAGATGAAACCTAAGAAGGCGGTTGGCCCTGATGGGGTACCGATAGAGGTGTGGAGGTGTTTGGGTAAGATTGGTATTGATTGGTTAACAAACCTTTTCAACAAGATATGGACGGCTACAAGGATCCCACAAGATTGGAGGAAGAGCACCTTGGTCCCGGTTTATAAAAACAAAGGAGACGCTCAAGATTGTTCTAACTATCGAGGAATTAAGCTTATGAGCCATACTATGAAGTTGTGGGAAAGGGTGATTGAACAAAGGTTGAGGGCATGCACAAGCATTTCAGATAACCAATTTGGTTTTATGCCTGGGAGATCTACTATGGAGGCAATCCATTTGATAAGACAAATGATGGAGTTTTATAGGGTAAAGAAGAAAGATCTTCATATGGTCTTTATTGATTTAGAGAAGGCATATGACAAGGTGCCAAGAGAGATACTTTGGTGGGCAATGTTGAAAAAAGGTATCCCACGAAGGTATGTAGACCTAGTTAAGGATATGTATCGGGATGTGTCAACAAATGTGAGGACATGCGGAGGGTTGACAAAAGATTTCCCTATTACAATCGGATTGCATCAAGGGTCTGCATTAAGCCCTTTTCTTTTTGCAACGGTTCTAGATGAATTAACTAGACCAATTCAAGATGAGGTTCCATGGTGTATGCTGTTCGCAGATGATATCGTTTTGGTGGATGAGACTAAGGATGGGGTTAATGCCAAGTTGGAGCAATGGAGGCAAAGGTTGGAATCTAGAGGGTTTAAGCTAAGTCGGAGTAAGACTGAATATTTGGTATGTCGTTTTGGCACTCAGAGGGGGACAAGCAATGAAGTGGTGAGTTTGGATGGAAAGGATTTGACCATGAGTGAATGTTTTAAGTACCTAGGGTCGATCATCCAGAAGAATGGTGACATTGATCAAGACGTGACCCACAGGATTAAGTCAGGGTGGCTTAAATGGAGAGCGGCCACGGGAGTGTTATGCGACCGCAGCATTCCCTTAAAGTTGAAGGGAAAATTCTACAGGACTGCCATAAGACCAGTGTTGCTCTATGGTACAGAATGTTGGGCTTCTAAGAAAGAGCATATTAAAAAGATGGAGGTTACGGAAATGCGCATGTTAAGGTGGATGTGTGGAAACACTTTAAGAGATAGAATCAGAAATGAGGTTATTCGCAAGAAAGTAGGTGTGGCGGGCATTGTAGATAAATTAAGGGAAAATCGTCTGCGTTGGTTTGGACATGTAAGACGGAGACCCGAGGGTGCACCGGTGCGAAGAGTGGAAGAGTGGGACCATGGAGGGATTAAACGAGGAAGAGGGAGACCAAAGATGACTTGGTTGGAAGGAGTGAGGAAGGATATGAAGTGCATGGATTTACGTGAGGATGAAGTTTTGGATCGTAAGGGATGGAGGAGAAAGATTTATGTTGATGACTACACGGAATAATCAAATTTGGTTCATGTTAGCCGACCCCACTTTTGGGATTAAGGCTTTGATTGATTGATTGATTGATTGATTGAGTTCACATTCAAGGAAACAATAACAGGTGCGTGGGGATCAAATATTGGTGATTCAAGTTATCCCACGCCTCTTAAACATACCGGTGAACACCATTTTACATGCTTCTTTTGTTTGATTTTGTGGAAGAACTGTAGTTGTACTGCCCTGCTTTTGTGATTAGAATTTAGAAACAGTCCCTTCCTCATATGACTGGACTTGTTAAGCACGGGTTGGATTCGAGTTTATTTTTTATTTATTTTTCCTAAACAGAGTAGACTTGTGTCGTATTTAAACTATATTTTTCGTATAAGGGTTATTTTTGCTCCGCAATGTATACCATAGACTCATTAGGTTTGTCGATTGAGTTTCAAATGTATGTCACCTTAAATTGTAATTTGCCCTATAACTTCCTAATAAATTCAGCATCTTATAAAAATAAAAATGTACAAGTACTTGTATTAGTTGTATATATTATGGAGTATGGACAATTCTTTAATAGAATCCTTCGAAAAGGAAATGTCAATGGACTCTTTTTACTAAAATGACGTTCCAAGAATCCCTCCAAATGTTGATGGTGATGTTTATGGGTAACTAGTCTTCCCACATCTAACATGTTTTAAGGTTATTTCTTAAATCTATAATAACTTATAATTTCGCGGCCATAAATTATAACCATTGTGAATCCATGATTTAAAATTCGAAAATTGACTAGATTTCTAATCATCTCTTCTTCAAAGGAAGTACCTCTAGATCATTATACGTGACCTAAATTATAAGGTTGGCACAATCAATAATGTTGTCTACCATCTAGGACTTGGGAAGATTTCCCTCTATTTTTTGTTGGGAATTCTCATTTGTCAAAGATCTAAAATTTTTAGTTGTGATGTTTTCTTAACATAAAAATCTTCCAAGTACATTCCTTTGATGCATGTCTAGCACCACTAAATTTAGATACTATGTGTCCCTAAAAAGCACCTTGTAATTTAAGCCAATCAGAGTTTTTCTCTTCATTAATCACCGACATTACCCATAAGTGTATACAAAATGTGTCTTTCATGCAATTTTGAAGGCCTTTGCAAAGACAATCAATCTAAAATTGTCGTAAATATGTAAATTTATAACTTAAAACAATTTTACGCAAATTACAACAATTAGTTTTTTCGAATAGGACCTATATATATATATATATATATATATATATATATATATATATATATATATATATATATTAGATGTGTTGTCGATTATCAAAGAATCTCGTTTAAGACTGCACTTATGATTTGATCAATGTACATAGTATATGTTTCTCAGGAATAAAACTTCCACCTAATATATAGAGTTATAGTGTGAAGAATTTAAGTAGATCGATGGTCCTTGAAAAGTTGTCAGCGGAAGAATGAAAGCAATACGAGTGTTAAATAGTAACAAATTCAAAAATTTTACCACAACAATAAGTAAGAACTCCAAAAGAAACAAGTACATTTAAGATTCCCTTATAATTTTCTATGCTTTTAAAAAAGTACTGATGATATTACTTGTCAATACATTTATAATTTAAACAAAAAATTAGCAAAGTTGTTCTAGAAAAATTTAACTTTATTTGGGTGTGATAGAACTAGGAAGTAATTATAAGATAATATCAGTCAAAAGCTAGCCTAAGCCAATGGCTGGTGTCCTATAGTATATACTCTGCACGCATACTTTACATCCCATAATTTTTTTTTTAAAATGTAACTAATCTATATGTAATAGCACAATATGTTGCCAATTTATCTGGTTGTTTGTAGACCTACATACTAGACTCCACTTTTGCTTCTCCTCTTCTCTTGTGTGTCACTAATTCTATCAATTCCTTAATTATGATGAAAAATAAAGCTAACTATCAATCCGAAATGGATTAAATATCACACCATAATAATAATAATAATAATAATAATAATAATAATAATAATAATAATAATAATATAAAAGGTACAAATGTAAACGAGATTTATTAATTCCAATTTTAAAATTCCACCTTCCTAAATTTAACTTATAAACAAATTTCCACACACGATGTACGTACGAAGTATATTACTCCGTATAGAATTCTTAGGCTATGATTTTTCACGTTTTCTAAATGATATCCCATCCAACAATTAATTTAACTTAAGTAAAATATATGTTAAGTTCAATAAAAAGAAAGATGAGTTCACTCCTTTGTTTTTTTATTTAAGTGGAATTGATTTGACTTGAACATTATTTATATGCACCACTTTGACCAATAATTGCGTTATATACATACCAATAATTGCGTTATATACATAATATTAAACATAGTCATCATGTGGATATTTGTTAGAATCTTCTCTAAGCATGGTTTCCTCTTTCCAAGTATCAAATTTTCATAATTTACAATTATTGATAATTAAAGATATCGTTAGTCAAAGTTACGCATTAGCATGTGTGCCGATCATCAACTGGTACGTACACCTAAATGAAAATAGAGGGATTGTGTTTTACTTAGTTAAATAAATAAGTAACTTTAATTCCCTAAATATTAAATACTTCATCCGTTTTTTAATGAATTTTTTGAGAAAAAAAAAAACTCCTAGACATTTTTTTTTGGAGATGAGAGAAAGAAAAAAGAGGGCCTATTTGAAAGAAAAAAGAACTTGTAAACTAAAAAGGAAAGTGATATATCTTATTTGGAATTTCCTTATTTAGAAAATAACGCATCTTATAAAAAGATATTAGTATTTTTTTTTTTTTAAATAACGTATTGACTAAAAAGAAATGCTAAGGAGTATATGTAATCAGTAATAGTATGATTCACCATCCACCATGATACGTAGTATATCTTTTCTACAAAATAGTAGAATTTGTTTTATACACCCTGATGCGTCGTGCATCCAACAATTTAAGTTTTGTTTTTGCTTTTCATTTGATGATTATAAAAAACAATCATCAAAATAAGAACAAAATACTTATAGGTGTACAATGCACCCGGATATATATAACAATCTCTTACAAAGGTATTATGAGAGTAAAAGGAAACCAGTAGAGGCCAATAAGCAAAATGCAAAGAATATTAGGGTTTGAAATTAGTTAATTTAAGAGGGGTAAGCTAAAAGGGGTAAAAGTATGGAAAATAGGGTTGTAGCTATTGTCGTTTTGTAGCAATTTTGTCAAAGCAAGAAATTTAAGAATTTTTATAGAGAGATGAGAGAGAATAAATGTATGTACGGACGTAATCTTAGCCACAATCAATGGACCTTTGGCTATACCAAAGCGGCATTTTACAACTGAAGCAACCCTAGGTGGGTTTTAACTTAACTATTTTGGTTAATTCCTCCCTACTAATGTTATTCCTTATGAAAAGAGATTGTTTTACTCCTCTTTGTATATACCCTTTTTGTAAAGAAAATGACCCTTTAAAACCGGATTTTTTATGGGTCAAATCACGCCAGACACACATGCCCTAACTATTATATGTTTGGGAGTGAAAGGAATCATGTGAGTGTTTGGTTAGTGGTTTTTTTAAGCGATTGTGTAGGTTAAACGATGGGACGGGTCAGAGATGATGATTCACAGGTGGAATTTCATTAATATAATGTTCATCCCCTATGCATGTAGTTGGCATGTGACGGAAATAGGGTAGACTAACTTTTACAAGTACATTAGTAGTCGAAATCCTACCCTAATGCCTGCTCGGTAGCTCCGGAAAGAAGGTAAGTTGGCGTGTGAGAATTAAACCTTTAGGGATTAAATAAAAAAAAAAACATTTGTTTTCATTAAAAAAAACATACACAAAGTATTAAGATTCAAGTTCTAACTTATATCACCATGGTTTTAGTCCTGATTACTACGTCTAATCCATTCCAGCAAGTGAACCAAGTGTCCCCTAGAGAAATTTAGGTAGGTGAAAACATTATATTGACAAGTACTACTGTCTAAAACAAATAAATGCAAAGATTAAGCAAGGTTGCAAATAAATGCAAAAAAACAAGATTGTCACAGATTAAAAGCCCTAGCTAGCAATTGTAATATATTTTTCTTGATTCTTGAGCTGCATAAATAAGAACATATCTATACTAGGCTTCAGACATCATATAAAGCCAAGTGGCCAAAACATAAAACACTTAGTGAATGAGATAAGATTCAAGAAAGTCTGTCAAATTTTCATGTTTAATTGTTTGCTTTAATGGTTTTGGCACAATATATAGGCTAAAAAGTAAGGCCAGAATAACACATACATTTAGATTCAACACTGATGATCAGCTGAAAAAAAGATATAGTGTCAACTTCCAAGGATGAAGAAATTTTGCAAGCGACATAAAGTACCAACATAATCAATCAATCAATCAATCAATCAAAGCCTTAATCCCAAAAGTGGGGTCGGCTAACATGAACCAAATTTGATTATTCCGTGTAGTCATCGACATAAATCTTTCTCCTCCATCCCTTACGATCCAAAACTTCATCCTCACGTAAATCCATGCACTTCATATCCTTCCTCACTCCTTCCAACCAAGTCATCTTTGGTCTCCCTCTTCCTCGTTTAATCCCTCCATGGTCCCACTCTTCCACTCTTCGCACCGGTGCACCCTCGGGTCTCCGTCTTACATGTCCAAACCAACGCAGACGATTTTCCCTTAATTTATCTACAATGCCCGCCACACCTACTTTCTTGCGAATAACCTCATTTCTGATTCTATCTCTTAAAGTGTTTCCACACATCCACCTTAACATGCGCATTTCCGTAACCTCCATCTTTTTAATATGCTCTTTCTTAGAAGCCCAACATTCTGTACCATAGAGCAACACTGGTCTTATGGCAGTCCTGTAGAATTTTCCCTTCAACTTTAAGGGAATGCTGCGGTCGCATAACACTCCCGTGGCCGCTCTCCATTTAAGCCACCCTGACTTAATCCTGTGGGTCACGTCTTGATCAATGTCACCATTCTTCTGGATGATCGACCCTAGGTACTTAAAACATTCACTCATGGTCAAATCCTTTCCATCCAAACTCACCACTTCATTGCTTGTCCCCCTCTGAGTGCCAAAGCGACATACCAAATATTCAGTCTTACTCCGACTTAGCTTAAACCCTCTAGATTCCAACCTTTGCCTCCATTGCTCCAACTTGACATTAACCCCATCCTTAGTCTCATCCACCAAAACGATATCATCTGCGAACAGCATACACCATGGAACCTCATCTTGAATTGGTCTAGTTAATTCATCTAGAACCGTTGCAAAAAGAAAAGGGCTTAATGCAGACCCTTGATGCAATCCGATTGTAATAGGGAAATCTTTTGTCAACCCTCCGCATGTCCTCACATTTGTTGACACATCCCGATACATATCCTTAACTAGGTCTACATACCTTCGTGGGATACCTTTCTTCAACATTGCCCACCAAAGTATCTCTCTTGGCACCTTGTCATATGCCTTCTCTAAATCAATAAAGACCATATGAAGATCTTTCTTCTTTACCCTATAAAACTCCATCATTTGTCTTATCAAATGGATTGCCTCCATAGTAGATCTCCCAGGCATAAAACCAAATTGGTTATCTGAAATGCTTGTGCATGCCCTCAGCCTTTGTTCAATCACCCTTTCCCACAACTTCATAGTATGGCTCATAAGCTTAATTCCTCGATAGTTAGAACAATCTTGAGCGTCTCCTTTGTTTTTATAAACCGGGACCAAGGTGCTCTTCCTCCAATCTTGTGGGATCCTTGTAGCCGTCCATATCTTGTTGAAAAGGTTTGTTAACCAATCAATACCAATCTTACCCAAACACCTCCACACCTCTATCGGTACCCCATCAGGGCCAACCGCCTTCTTAGGTTTCATCTTCCTCAGTGCAATCTCCACCTCTACTCTCCTAATCCTTCGCACATACTCCATGTTGATTTCTTCATCACTCATAGAGGTATCTCCTATCACAACTCCATTACTTCCATTAAATAATTCATCGAAGTACCCCTTCCACCTGTCCTTGATGTCCTCCTCTTGCACTAGGACCATTTGGTTCTTATCTTTGACACACTTCACCATGCCAATATCCTTCCTTGCCTCTTGTCTTCTCTTTGCCATCTTATAAATGATCCTTTCTCCCTCCTTGGAATCAAGCTTTTCATAAACCTCCTGATATGCCTTTTCTTTTGCTTGGCGAACAGCTGCCTTTGCCTTACTCTTAGCCTCCTTATACGCTGCAAAGGTTTCATCACTCCTACATTTTCCTAAGGCTTGATAGCATTCCCTTTTTTGCTTAATTACTGCTTTCACCTCTTCATTCCACCACGAAGTATCTCTCTGTACCGAAGTTCTTCCCCTTACTTCCCCTAAGACCTCTTTGGCCACTCTTAGGAAACAGTTCTTCATTCGTAACCAAGTCATGTCCGGATCCACCTCTCCATCCCAATCCGCTTCTTCAATTACCTTTTCTGTAAAAACCTTAGCTTTTGCATCCCTTAGGGTCCACCATCTTATCCTTGGTTCTTCTTGTCTAACTTTTTTCTTCGCCTTCTCTTTCAGACGAATAGTCATTACCAATAGCCGGTGTTGGGTGACCACACTCTCCCCTGGGATAACCTTACAGTTTATGCAACTTTGTCTATCTATGCTCCTTGTGAGCAGGAAGTCTATTTGAGTTGCATTTGCTCCATTCCGAAAAGTTATCAAGTGTGAATCCCTCTTCTTAAACCAAGTATTAGCCAAAATTAAATCATATGATTGGGCAAAATCCATAATAGCTTCACCACTGGCGTCCCTCTGCCCATACCCAAAGCCTCCATGGACACTCTCATAGCCATCTCGGCTCGCCCCAACGTGCCCATTTAGATCCCCTCCAATATATAACTTCTCTGAGTGGTGGACACCCTGCACCACCTCGTCTAGGTCCTCCCAAAATTGTCGTTTCTCTTCTGCATCTAAACCCACTTGGGGAGCATAAGCACTGATAACATTCACAATCTCCTTGCCACATAGCAACTTCAGCCTTATCAACCTATCGTTCTTCCGATAGACCTCGATCACCTCTTTTGCCAACCTCTCATCGAGAACCACACCAACTCCGTTCCTAGCTCCACCATTCCTTGTTCTGTGGCTCGTTTCTTGCCCAACATACCATACCTTATACCCCAAAACCAAGCCTCGAGCTCCTTCTCCTGTCCATCTTGTCTCTTGGAGGCACATGATGTTCACGCGTCGTCTTTTCATTACTTCTACCAATTCTGCTGATTTTCCCGTAAGAGACCCCACATTCCAAGAACCAATCCGCAAACTAAATTCTTTTCTCCCACGCTCCCTCCTGATCCCAACTCCAAGCCCTTGATTATTTGACACCACAATTGGGCAATATGGCGCGTCGCTTCTGGGCGACGACCTAGCAACCCTTACATACTTATCACTGCACCCGGGTCTGGGAAGTGCAGCGCGTCGCTCAGTAGGGAACGCCCCAATGGCACGCCCTTGCTCATTTGACACCACACTCGGGCAATGTGGCGCGTCGCTTCTGGGCGACGACCTAGCAACCCTTGCATACTTATCACTACACCCGGGTCTAGGAAGTGCAGCGCGTCGCTGAGTAGGGAACGCCCCCACGAAAATATCTGTTTGGCTCATGTCATGGGATGTGACGAAGTTTTATACTGGCTGTCACTGGCCTACCGTAACCCTCCTCCTTTATCCAGGCTTGGGACTGGCAGCGGGAAACCCACTGGCGGAGTTATAAAGTACCAACATACTGTAGGAATTTTGTTCAAGTACATTAGGAAGCAAATTTAAAATTAAGTCTCATGTCCCAAAGATTGGACAATGGTATAAATCTATTTTCCGAAACTAGACTATACTTTAGGCGTGATCGATGTGAAAAAAAAATATCTCTTATAAAAAATCCCTTAAAATGTATCCCTTATACATAGTTTTAGCTATATAACATTCACGTGATGCAGTTATCGAGAATGTCAGTGAATTTAACCAGTACAGTCTGTGCTGGGACGCAGGGTGATACCTCCAAAGATATGAACATGTTTAAATGTCATCATCATCATTATGACTCCTTTCAAACCAAAAAGCAAATTTGTCATGCATGCTTTGACCTAATGTTTACAGGTAAATTTAAAAAGTAAAAGAAAAGAAATAGTAAAATAAATAATAATAATAATAAAAAAAAAAAAAAAAAACCTTTCCAATCCAAAAGCTTAAAACCCTAATTCTGCATTTCTGTCATCAAGAAGGCATTAAATGCATATGAATGTTTTACTAACCAATTCAGCAGTCATATAAAAACAGCAGAAAAAACACAACTAGTCATAATAATACTGTATCTGATAAATAATCTTGAAATAAATAATTATCCAAAACTTCATAACTCAAAAAATAAGGGAATTTACAGTCAGATCCAATCACATGACTTGTCCATAAATAATTAAACATCTTAAACTGTTTCAAAAGAGAAACACAGTATTACTCAAAAAGGTCAAAATTCCATATTATAAAAAATACAAAGGCATAAATTAGCTTATCTTTTCAGATATTCATTTACATTCATATTCATTCTTTTTCTCCCTTCTTCTTCATTATTCATTTTATCAGCAACCAAAAACACACATTTTCTCTCTAAATCAATTGAGTGGCTTTCAACTACCTTGCCATCAACTCCTAGATCTGGGTTTTCTCTTCATTGTACTACTAAGCTAGTAGCGTGGATTACTAATCGAGTCGTGACTTCGACTTCAAAACATCATAAATCTAATCATATTATTATTTCATATTTTTTTTTACCTAATTAATTTTGTTCATACATCATCTACACAATTTTTAACACTCAGTTTTTTTGTTTTTTTTTTTTTTTTTTTTTTTTTTTTCATTTGTCACTTTCTTCCTTTCACTTTCTCACCTTTCTGTACTACTAGTTTATCTTATGAATTGTAGAAATCACAATCAAGTTTAATTAATTTTCTCCAAAAAATTTCAAAAAAACAAAAAGTTTTTTTTTTTCTTTATCTTTATTTTCATTTTCAAAGATGTTTTCATCAAATAATAATAATAATAACAACAATTCTTATCCTTTGTATTATAATCAATCTCCATCTATTTATACAAATCGCGCTATCCCTGAAAACAACAACATTTTTCTCCAACATTATTATGGAAAATTCTTACCACCAACTTCATACCCTCCAATTTCAGACAACTCAATTGTTAATTTTTCATCTGAAACTTCAATTAACCAACAAAATGGCTTGTTATGCCCTTCGAATGTACGTGTTTCGAGCTCTAGAAGAGCAGCTGGAAAGAAAGATAGACATACCAAGATCACCACTGCTCAAGGGGTTAGAGATAGGAGAGTGAGATTGTCAATGAGCATTGCGCGCGAGTTCTTCAACCTTCAAGACATGTTAGGATTTGATAAGGCTAGCAAAACCCTTGGATGGCTCTTGAATAAGTCTAAGGCCGCCATCGACGAGCTTGCTAGCACTTCAAATTTTAAGTCTCCTGTAACACCATTAGATGATGAAGTCGATGTCACTAGTGAGGAAGATCAACAACAACAAAAAGAATTTTGTAGTAGTAAAAATAATGAGAAATCGTCGAGTAAAAAGAGAAAGAGGAGAGAAAAAAATAACAATACTCGAAATGTTGTTAATGAGTTGAGGAGGAGAGAAGAGGCTAGAGAACGAGCTAGGGAGAGAACTCGAAAGAAGAAGATAGTCAATGATCATCACCAGAAGCATCTAGAGAGTTCGTCGAATTTGGTGATTTGTCAATTAAACCCTGAAATTAGTAATGGAGGAATAAGCAAAGAGGGTGGTAGTAGTAGTACTGTAAGAGAATCTGTTGTTATAAAGGGGAATTATAGTAATAAGTCAAATAATAATTATAATTATGAGATGATTAGTTCGAAAGATGAACAAGATAATTGTAATTATTACAATGATTATTTCAACAAATCTGCATCTGAAAGTTGTAATTACTACAGTGGGATTCTGCAGCCGAATGGGTTTCCTGCTTTGAACATCATCAATCTGTCCACAGGTTAATTAATTTTGTCCAAATTTTACGAGTTAAACAAGTTCGATTAGCAATGCTTTAGTTTGACTAACTAATGTGTTAATTATATGTTTTTTTTTTGCAGAAATTCACATCAATGCTAGACCTTGGGATACTTGCAGCAATCATATCCTGCACTAGGTGATAGTGTGGCGCGAACGAGGTTCAGTATTAGAGTTATTTTTGTCATGTAAGAACTTCTATACATAGCTCCTTCTTGTTGATGATCTTGATTTTTCAGTTGTACTCTTTGCTCGAAATATGTCCATATATTAAGAAAGCTTACATTTGAATTATTTTTCAGTTATATATTGAATGATTGAATATATAGCACATTAATTAGCTTGAATTTTTATTGATGGATTTTTGTCGTTTAAATGAATTACTATCCCATTTTTACCTAGCAACAGATGTTGTTATATGGATTGTGCTATTCGCCTATTAGTGTGAGTAATTCACACTTCCAAGTTTAATTCTGTATTTTTCAATGCATATAATCTGTACTAAAAATTGATTATTATGGAGTGTATAGTTTTTGTAAATATCTTTGTAAAGTCATGTTTCAAGCTGTAATTTTGATATTGGACTCACAATCCTGAAACTTCTCTAGCTAATTTGCTATATAATTCAAGCTGTTTGCTTAATTACATTTTGAACATCAATTGCATTTTTACTTTATAATTCAATCATTCACTTCTAAAAGATAGAAAACATTTTTTCATTTAAAAAAAAAAAGACAGAACCTTTTCATGAAGAAGCACTTAAAAGAAAATACATATATATTGTTTCAATTTCATATAAAGGTGTATGGATATCAATTGTAATACAGTAAAATAAAATTTTTAAACCAAATCAATGACCTCTAACACTAAAAAGCTAAGATGTTTATTGTGATCATACATATACTTTGTGTATTTACAATGTGCAGTGTTCTCATTTATTTGGTGATAAAAAAGATAGGAATTTGTACATTTTTATTAGAATACAAAAAAGGATATGATATATGTAGCCCTAAGGTCGGAATATCATAAGATTAAAAAGGGAAACACTTAATAATAACATTATTGATCAATGTGTGACTAGGCCATAAATTTCTAAACTATTGATCAACTAGGATCGGAAGTACCTATTACGGCTCTATTCTTCTCGCATTATTTTCACTTATTTAAGGTCTAACAAGATAAGATATGAGCTTATAAGTTCTAATAAGATAACATAAGGATTAACAATTCAAATAGTGTAATAGAAGGATTGATATGTTCATACATATAAGATAAGGGGTTTAATAATTTCTAAACGGTCTTAAGAACATGGACCTTATATAAGATAAGATCTCTTAAAATAAGGTATGATAAAGTGTTGATAAGTTGAAGTAAGATAAGATAAGAGTTAATAAGTTCGAGATTAATAATGTAAGTTAAGATAAGAGAAATTTAGGTAACAAAGAGCATTACCTAAATGTAAGAAATTGCTCATCTAAAGCCAAAGATAAAATGAAACTTAGCTTTTAACATGATATGATCAGGTTATCTCTAAGCAGTCAACCAAAATGTTCTAGCCATTTCCCAGGAAATACAAGATTGAATTAGTAAGGAGTTAAGTACATTATACAACTTAAATACATTATGTACAAGTTTCATTCAATTTATTTCTATATCCAAACAATGAAACAAGTCTAAAGTTCTTAGGATATCAATGTATAGAAAGTATTCTTGGGGAATTGAATGTTCATTAATATATACTCGATTTTTTCACTTTTGTTCATTTGGGAGAGCTCTGAATGATCAAAAAATGAGCGTGGGTGTACCATGTTCATGTACACCGGGTATAGTAGATCATCAAGCTAGCTAGTCTATTGCTTTTCATATGCAAATCGTCTTTGCTTGTGTGTGCAGTGTATGTGTGTGTGCTTTGGTGGGAACCTTTCCGAGTTTAGTTCACAATCTTACCCTCTATATACAACCAGATTAGATAATAAGTCTATAAAACCTAAGACAAACATAAGACAGCAAAAAAGTTCATTATTATGTGAAAATTCCATACTGAAACTTTTACTAGCTAGCTAATCTATAATGTTCTTCAAAGTTGTACACTTGTACGTACCTTATTACACACGTTTGTTGGAAGCTGATTAATATCACCATAGACTGATGATTTCCTTCTGGTGCTCTCATTATCTTAGCTAGCTGTTATATAACATATTGCAAAGTCTAATGTCAGATCAAGTAGTAAAAAAACTTCAATTCAGGATAAACGCATATTTCATGATTGATCTATCTGAAGCATTATTCGTTCTTATATATTGACTTTTCAATGCAACTTAAGCTGTATAAGTTTAACTACTGGAAATTTAAGGAGTAAGTTGCTCGAGTTCAGAAAGGTGTACCAGCTTGCCTGTCGAAAAGGAAATGTTGCAGTCGGATGCATTTGTGTGCAAATGAGCATCAGTTTAGCTTCTCTTGAATAATTTTATAGGATGGAGTTGCTATGTCTTTTGTATTTTATTCAGGGAGTTCATTCCAATATTAGAAAACCATGTAAGGTTAGTAAATCTTGAATTACCTAGCCTTCAAATTCAGTAGCTAGCTTAGCTAGCTAAGTAAGGAAGACATGTACCTGAAACAACTATGAGCATGAAACTAAAGTTATATATCCATGTTCGGAATCAATAGTCACACAAACTATACTGGCTCAAACCTCAAAGGTTTATTAGTGATACAGTATAGAATTAATCCTAAGACTCTAACCAAAGCTTTAACAAAAGCTTAAGTTGATGGTTAGTTTCCTGGATTGGTTTTACACTCTATAAAAGTTGATGGTTAGTCCTATGGTTCTATACTCTATCAATTAGGGTTCTATAGCTTCCTTATAGGTTTATTTTTGAGTTACATGCATGATAATTCTCACATGGCCATCTTCATTAAAGCTACTTAAAAAGCACCATTTTGTTTTTTGGGTTTGATTGAATTGAATTAATTATATATTTGTTGCACTTGGGTATTTTATGATGAATTCCTTGGACAAATAGTGCATGTTGAAATCTAAAAGAAGTAGAGCTTCCATATAGACATTGTGTAGCCATGCTTTAGTGGCTCTTTTTTGTTAATGTAGAGAGGCCACAAAACAATGGGCTAAAATCATGTAAATAAGATTTGATAGATCCCCATGTTTTGGGTACCACAGACCTTTAATACTTAAATTAGTTAAGGTTGTTGATTTCCATCCATAATACTTAATTAGTTATGGTTAATTATATACAAAAACTTCATTCATTAGATGAAAGGCTAATGATCAATCAAGATATATAGTAGATGAAATGGTAAATGCCTAATATTTAAGATCAAGTTGGTTTATGATCATAATATATGAGGTAATTGTAAATTTGTAATGCTAAGAGTGCTAACATTATAGTATTATACTGTGGTAACTAACTCTTACTACAAACAATTCAAGAAATAATTTTAATGGGAGAATGTGACTTGAAATGCTCAAAATTATTGCTTGCACAAAATCTTGAGCGGAAGTGCATAGACATTGAGCAAAATTTCAAAAGAGTTTTATTGAACACTAACCTAAAAGCTTAAGTTACACAACTAAGGTGTTTGGTGAAGGGCTTTTTGAGTCTTGATTGTAATTAAGCTCTTTTGCAATAAGTTTATATATATTCAAAACTTATTAATAAGAGTGAGGGATAGCTCAAGTGATTAGAGCTTGAGATTGATTATCATCTCCACTCTTGTGGCCCTCGAAACAACAACAACCCAAAAAAAAAAAAAAAAAAAAAAAACTTATTGAAAGGACATACATATATATCCAATGTTTTAATCCAATTATGTGTGATAGTGTCATACCATGAGACTTATTACTATTTTGATGACATATTGCGGTATTTATGTATGTTGAATATATAAGTTTAGGGGTGCTTATTGGGAGGTTTAGGGTAATGGAAAGTTTAAGGCAAAAAAAAAAAAAAAAAAAAAAAAAAAAAAAAGAGGTTCTCTAACAGTGTGTTGGATAAAGAAAGGGTGGAAGGAAAGAGGAAGGGGAAAATAATAAGTTTTTTTTTTTCCAAATCTCTCAATTGTTGAAGAGATCAATTTTTTACCATTTAATCCCTCGATGTCTCTCCTTTTCAAATCCACTCTTTCCACATTTGTTATCAAAATAAAATATGATCTATCCTTCAATCCAAACAAAGTGTAAAGAGTATGTTCCATTGACAAAGGAATGAGATAGGTTTGAATCTAATAAGCTAATTAAGAAAAAGAAAATTGTAGGATTTTTTATTTTTTATTTACAGGTTTGTGCATGTAATGGTGAAATAATTATGTTATCACTTAGGGTCTGTTTTAATTTACTGAACTGATTGGAGCTGAACATTGTTGTTTATGAGAGAAGGAAATTAAGAACTAAACTGAATGATTGGAGCTGAACTGAATTTAAGCTCAAGAGAGCAGACCCTTACACTTTGTCAAATTTTCTCCTTTACCAAAGATTCCCTCCCCCCCCCCCCCCCCTAATATATTATTTCAATATCCTTAGTTGATTGGTCACATTACCTACTAAAGTATGTAGCAGATACCTAATGTTGATACATCAAATACTTTTACACTAGTAGCTAGCTAGTCAAACTAACTAATATAATCATGTGTATAAGGTCCTATGCTATTCTCATTTTTTTCACTCAATTATTTCTGATTTATTTCAGATTTTATAAGTTCATATAATTTCAAGCTAAGTGAGATAATAAGTTTAGGACAAATAAGTTATGATGATTAAGGGTTACTCAAGTTCAAATTACAACTAAATAAGCTTTAACAAGGTCCAATAGTCTCAATTAAATTCGAATAGCATAGGATAAGATAAGTTCAGATGTAAATGAATATCAGGTTAATAAAACGCAACCTAAATAAACAAACTACTTTATGCACAACTAGCCTCTAATTACCAAACATAACCTTTGACTTTGTTAGTAAAATATTTTAATTCTCAAAAGTCTTTGTTTCAACAATTTGGCTCAAGTGTTTCTTTTCTTTAAAAAACCATATAAATTCAATTTACTGCCTCATGGAAATTACTCCATAGCAAACTACACACAGGTGATACAGAACAACTTAATAAAATTCCAAGAATCAAAGCAAGTTACTAGTTATTACAAAGGCATTACACACTTTAATTGAGTGAAATATTAATTGGTATATGAATTTAGCACTAGGAGGTTCCAAGTGACACATAATAATAATTTATGACTTTGGCATACTAATGTCGTATTTTTCTTTGTTCTTCCTACTTAAACTTTTGTAGTCAAACTTTAGAAATTTGTATATTTTAAGATTTTATTTATCTCAAAAAATAAATTTATCAAGATAAGTTATTACCTTCATAAATCACTAAGGAAGTATGATAAAAGGGTAAAAATTGATATGGAGTGAAATGTGAAAAAAATATTTAATTTATGAGCATAACTTCAAAATGAAGTATGATTTCACATAATTAAGCTAATCTAAGCAACCAAACAACTAGGAATTAAACAACAAGTTAATTAGTTTGAGTACAAATAAACTACATTATTGATTATTTTTTTTTTGTAAGAACTTATTGTCTTTAAATTAATAAATCTTTAAGTGCTAAATTCTCTAATTTTTACAGAAAGATAAATGCAACAGCACATAAAAATACTTTATAATACCTAAAGAATTTGAAGCTTGAAGAAAACACCAAATTGAAACTTAATAATACTCCAAAAGTATATAAAGCTAAAATTAACAGTAAAATCACTATACATTAAATTTACAGTATAAATCCCAAAGCATATAATATATAATATAATATAAATATAAAATGCATGGAATATATGATAAAAACTTCAAACGTACCATGATTTTTCCTCTGTAGCAAAACTGTAAAGCCATTTATTTACAGAGAAAATTGAGAGAAAAATACTAGGATTTTTTGTGAAATTAAAGAAGGTGAAAGCAAGTGTTTCATTATTGCAAAATAAATTTATATAAACAGATGATGAAATATTTTAATTTTTAAAGCTACTAGGTAGTACACGTAGTACTAGGAGTATGGTGAATTGTACGAAAGTTGATATGTGAGGCAAAATCTATTCAAAATCTAATTTTTTATTTCTGAACAAACGGCTGAGATTCAATATATTATTAAAAAAATTAAATCTATTGGTGTAGAATGTCAGCTAGTCCAATACTAAACTCACAAATTGTGTGAATATTGACTACGTCGATTCTTTTAAGGGGACAAAAAATATATTTTTGAAATTTTTGGATTTAAAATTTTACCAAATCAAATCATTTACACCGACTTGAGGACAAATTTCTACTGTAATTTTTTAAAAGGTATGGTAACGATAATAGAATTTGTTATATATATTCGAATGTATAGTACATCCAACTAACTTAATATTAATTTTTTGCTTTTTATTTGATGATAAATTGAAAAACAATCATCAAAATGAAAATAAATACTCATAGGTGTATGATACACCTTGATGTATATAACAATCTCTTGAACAAAAATGTTACATGTAATTCTAAGAGTCAGTTTTGTTTGGATTTAGCTTTGCTTTATTTGAATATGTTTTCAATGTAGCAATGTTGTTGCCTTGTTGGTAACTTAAACTTGTTTTGTTTCAACATTTTGAATAAAAATCTATCTTGTTCAATAAGTCAAACTGTTAATAAAATAGATATTTGTTTTTTTTTTTTTTTTTGGGAGCTCAAGTAAATTATATGATCTGACCCGTCTGTCAACATATATATGTGATTCAACCTATCTAATTCTAGAAAACAAATACCTAATATGGTTTCCTCTAAATTCAATGATTTCGGATTGGATGTGAATTATGTTCGAGACAAATTCAAACGACCTTTAACCAGAATAAAAATATTTTTCCCTACAAAAGGAAATAATTACGATTTTATGACAAATAGTAACTAAAGTTTACTTAAAATAAGACTTGTAATTATCATTTTAAATTTTTTTGAGGGTTCAAAATATTTGGAAATAAACCCAAATATATATAATATCCAAGAAATTGGATTTTTATTCCGATTTTTTCTAAACATAATCATATATGGATTATTCCAAATGAATAACTAATCTTTACAAATTGATCAGATTGGCTAGCCTTAATAAACTGAAATAACAAACAAAAGAAGAAAAAAAAAACAACAACTATATGGCTCTAGAATCTTGTCAATATTGGTTAGTAGGTCCAATAGATAAGCTATGTCAAACTATGATTAGGATGGCAATTAAGTACGATTCGATCCGAACAAAAAAAAAATCCGATTCGAATACGTTTAGAGTTAGTTTGAATCCGAATAGGAGGCGGCAAATCAAACTTGGACCCTACGCAAAGTCCGAATGAGTCCAAGTTTGAGTCCGAGAGTATGAGCATATGCCTTATAACTTGAGACAATTGGTTGTTTGTTTTGTAGCAAAATTTTGTTATGTAACTCAGTTCATAGGTGTATCAAATATTAAAAAAAAAAATATTTGGATTATTTGGAGGGCCGAATAAACGGACCGTATTCGGATCCTAAAATTACGAGTAGGATTGGACTCTAACTTGAATTTTTCAAATTCGGATCCAAGTCTAGGGTCCGTTTACCAAACAAATCGGATTCATTTGGATTTAGCTGCATTCGACTTGAATCCGATGTGTTGCCATTCCTAATTATGACTACCAATATTAATTATTCAACAATCCATGCTTAGAGCCCTAGATGGCTACACCCTAGCCAAGTCTTCCTTGGGCTTGTCCAACATGACTGAGATGAATAATTCTAAAGTTATGCAACCTTTTAACACCATTACTCGTATTAATATTTACATTTTACCTACAGTACTGAGTATACTATTCTTATGGTGGAATTAAAGGATATAACAAATTTTTATGTGTAGTTGGTCATACCATGTGGCCGGGGTTATTTATTAAGGGGTTATTCGATTGGTTATGGGTTATTCAGTCAGCTAGGAGTTACTTAGCCAGTCAAGAGTTACTTTACACTAAAAACGCACTAACCGATTAAGTAACCCTATAAATGAGTAATCATTACCGATTGAGTAACCTCTATATAGGTAGCCCCTAAATCAAGGGTTCTGCCCACACACTGTGACCAGCCACACATAGAAAAATCACCATTTATCACAATTTTTTATATGCGTAAAAAAAGAAATTTGCATTTTATAATATTGATTACATGGATCGCACGTGTGATGTGTCCAATAATCGAATAATTAATCCCTTAATAAAATAAATAAATAAATTAATACTGTAATATAATTGGCATATGAAATTACAAAAATAACCTTCATGAAGATCTGACGTACATGATCATCGATGAGTTTGATGCCGTATCCTCCACCAACACCATCGTTCTCCCTCCAATCCTTCCTTCTTGCTTAAACCCTACCCATTTTCTTTTTTTCTCTCATTATATTTAATTAATTTAATTTAATTTTATTCCAAAAACCCCCAATTTTTCCTCCATTAAAATGAAATTAAACCTTCAAAATTCACTCTAAAATTCCCCCAAAAATTTAAAAAATTAAAAATTCGATATGCCATTTTCATCAATAATTCTTCTTCAACAATCTTATCTTCTTCTTCTTCCTTCATCATCTTCTTCCCTCAAACCCTTCAATTCCTAGCCCTAATTCAAACCCTAACCCTAACCCTAATTTTCTCTCTCCTCCATTTCCATGGATCCTCCTCCTCGCCGCGGCGCTCGTGCTGTCATCGACCCGAAAGTCCGACAAGTCGGGTTTTTCGCGCCCGACAGAACCCGCTCCGATTCCTTCTCTTCTTCGTCGTCGTCTTCTCCGGTCGGCGAGATTTCACCTTCCGGCAACTCCCTTTCTCCGGTGATGATCCCACCACCTCGCCATTCTTCCGACACCCATTTACTGCTATCTTCTTCTCGTCCTGTGGGACCCCATTACCCTCCAGTGCCATCTTCGCCACTTCGTCGTCCTGCTTCTGATGTTGCAAATGCCCATCTTGTTGTTGGGAGCTATAATCCTTCGGATATATTTCCTTCGGAGTCGGAGAATTCGGAAGATGTAATGGTTTCGCCTTCGGGTGGTGGGAAGGGCAGGAAGGGTGGTAGTAAGTTTGCTTCTTCGATGCCGAGTGGCGCCGGTGGTGGGTTTGATTTGATGGTTGGTAAAGCGGGGAGAAATGGCGGTGTTGGAGTGATTAGTGGTAGCTTGATTACAGCTTCTGGGGTTAATTTAGCAGCTGTTGCTTCAGGTACATTGTTGATTTCTTGATGGTTTTGTTGTGATTTTGAGGTTTTTTTTGTTGGTTTAGTTTAGGTATATTGCTGAATTTTTTCTGGGTTTGTTGTGAATTTGTGTTTACTTTTGGATTAAACCAGATACTTTTTCTTATTTTGTTGATCAAATAATTGGCATTTTACATTGTAGAGTATGACTAGCTTTAATGTTTGAATTGCATTGGCAATATAAGACAAAACAATGTGGTTTTGGGAGTTGCTTTTCCATATGTTTGTGTATGGTAGGCAAATTAATTGCGAATTTGAGGTTTTGTCCACATATAAGATGATATACTAAATTGCCTTGAGTTGGAGAGGAGAGTGGAATGTGATTATGTCTCACTGGCAAGGCAATAGGTAGCAAACAAGATCCCGGAATCTACACAGTTTGACAATATTCCTTAATTTGGGACAGATTTTAGGTTTTGCTGCTGTGTAATTGAGAAAGAGTATCAATTGGGTTTCTTGTTAGTTTATCTTGTGACTAGCTTATATGTGAGACTGTGAGGAACTGAAGTATGAAATTGTTAGTTTGCATTGACTGCGCGAGTAGGGTAGGCAATGGGAAGGACTTTTTTATGTTTAGTGATGACCATTAGTAAATAAAATCTCAAATTTCTCCACAAAACCTGCAGAAAAGCTCAACTTGGACGAGCTTGATGTTTTTGTTTGTTAAAAACTTCTGAAATAAATATTAATTGTGTTTGTTGAAAATTAGATGGCTAAGAGAACTAAACCCTCTGTCAAGTGTCTACAGGATGGCATCCAAGAGACCATAAAATTATTAGTGCTCAATATATTTTTTTCCCTTACTATAGGAATATTAAGCATAAAATTATTAAGCTTATTTTTTTTCATAGTCCCACAAATCTCTCTTGCAGTTGCTTGAATTTGGTTTCTCATACAGCCCTGGCTACTAAGTATTGTTAAATGCCAATCAGGAAATGATTTTCCTCTTCCCAAACAAAGGTCCCTCTTTTTTTCTAGAAGAAGGACATGAAACTTCGGATATTGCTTCATCCTTGTGTGATCAAACTCACATTTAGTGCTATTTTATGGATTTCATATAGTATACAGTATATGGGTTGTTGTTGGAAAAATTTTGGTGGGTAGGGGTTGGGGCAAGGAGTGTTTCAGAAAACTGTTGCATGGCTTTAACAATGTTCCCACCTCTCACAACTAGGTGGTACCCATTATGTTTTGGTAAAATAGTATCCAATTGGTTGAAGAGGTTAGACTGTGATAGCATTGGTCCTTGTCCTTGCAAAAATTACTTAGTACTTGAGGTCCTTAGGGATTATTAGAAGTGTTATTGGCCTGTAGGAAGAAGTTAAGGTTGAATTAAGCTCCATTTTAGTTTGGTAGTTGGTTGAATTCAAATGTGAGTTGATGATTCTAAACGGAGCATTTGTGGTGTCCATTTTCTTGGGCAAATCTAAGCAGTGCACCATTTTGTGGCAACTTGAAAGCCATCAATCCATTATGTTCAATATATTCTGCAGTCTGCAACTCTGCACACATGTTTGTCACTTTAATACAAAATCCATTGATCCTTGTAAAAAATTTATTGTGAATATCTTGTTGGGTTGAAGTTAAATTTTGAGATTTACATCATTTTCAACTGGTTATGACTTGACTGTAAAAATACTCCGTAGTTTATTATTTTTTTCCCAGTGATTTTGTATATACTTTTGAGTTAAAGTAATGAGTGTGTTTTTGCTTTTTCTTGATGTATAATCTGTTAGATCTCAATGTTTATATAAGTGCCAATTCATCTATTATTTATTACTTTTATGATTTATTACTACCTATTAGTAAATACTAGTCCACCCAAATCTATATGAAGGATAGAGTAGAAAAGGGATGCAAATATTTATGTGTATGATTAGTTAATGTCTTGATGCTCATGGTCATCACATGACAAATAAGCCTTCTCTTCCTATCGAGTCATTCATTGTGGATCATTTCATAATTAGAGCATATGCTAATTAAACTTTGACCATAATTTCCCAGCCATGAAGGGAAAGTTGGCTTTATATTGTATTCAACTTTTAAACTAATGCTTGTGGACATGTGGTAATTCGATTTGGATAGGACTGCTCATGTTCAGTAAAATATTAGTATAAGTGGAAAGTTAGCTTATCAAGGTACTTTTATTGAGCGGAATACAGTGTTGTGGGCAGAGATCCGTGTTATTATTGTCTTTTATAATATCAACTAGGTCCACCTCCCCACTTTTTCTAGATTTAAGGTTTTTAGCACACTATGCAGATCCATGTCAATTTCTTTGTCTACTATACATCAAATTTGCTTATCTGAGCTGTTGTAGCATTATTAAAAAATGAAGAATTTCCATAGAAAAAGTTGGAGATGCATCAACAGATGCTCAAAGTGAACAACATGGCAATGCAAAGCCATCAAAGGAAAAAATGTCAAAAGCAGAAAGACGTGCACTTCAAGAAGCCCAAAGGGCTGCAAAAGCTGCTGCGAAAGGTATGTATTACCTTATTGTCTTCATTATTTATGAATTTGATGTATACTCCTAAGAAAATTTTGATAGCAGCCGTTCTTCAAGATATATTCTTAAGTGAAAACTCTTGTTGTTTGGAATATGGAATTAGTGGTGTTTGTTGATTTAGGAGGTTTAGATAGCCTAGTCATGCCTCACAATTTATAATTACATATGCATCTAATGTTGTTTGTCTCGTCTATTTTGCAAATGGTTTTTGTTCATTTTTCGTTCCATTTGTTGTCAATACTCCATGTGCTTGTCACTTTGTCAGCAATATTAGAAGGTTTTATTCATTTATTATTTTAATTGACAGTTGTCCCAATTGGCATCTTTTTACACTGTATTGATTATCTATATACTTTGATTTGCTTTGCGTCCGTAGCTGAAATGGGTAAGGCGTCAGCTGCAGCTTCTGGAGTAGGGAGTTCTAAGCAGGTGAAAGCTGCTAAGGCTTCTGTTCAAAATAAAGACAATGTTTCTGTTGCAGCATCTGAGAAGAAAGGCGTTGATCGTCAGTCAGAGAAAGAGAGGAAGAAAGATGTCCCTCATCCGCGCATGCAGTTTGATGATAAGACACGGGTGGAGAAAGCGAAAAAGAGAGCAGTTGTGAACCAAACTGAAGCCAGAAATAGGGTTGAACTTTTTAGGCACCTGCCTCAATATGAGCATGGAACACAGCTTCCAGATCTGGAGTCAAAGTTTTTCCAACTAGAACCAATGCATCCAGCCGTTTACAAGGTATTATCTGAAATGTTTTGCTAGCTTGAAGTAGAGAGGCTGTTTAATGATTAATTATAATACTGCAGACCTCTCTCATTTGATATTGCCTCTGTTTATCTTGTTTCGGTTGAAATTGTAGGTTTCTCGGTGTTGGAATTGGAATGAGATTGATAGTTCTGTTGCTTATAACTCTAGTTTTCTGGATGGTGCCCCTATTAGGACTTGAAGTTATGGGCCTTTTCTATTTGAATGTGGTAATATTTGGTGACAAAAGTCTATAAATCTCTTGACCTTGCTCCATACCTATCTCCTTAGCCCTTTTGTCTTCCACCATACCTTCTGTCCTGTCTTTCCAGTGTCCGCGCTCACCTTCATCTCTTTCCTCCTCCATTTTATTAAACAGTGTAACCACTTAAAAAAGTTATTGTAACAATGATATTGTGAAATAGTGGGAATGGTTTATGGACTGTTTGTAGCTTAGTGTTTATATTTATATATTTAGGTACTATGTTTACTCTTCTAGTTTTTTCCATCAGAGCAAAGGGTTATTGTAATAGTAATAGTTGGATTTCAGGTTGGACTGCGTTATTTGACTGGAGATATTTCTGGTGGCAACGCTCGTTGCATTGCAATGCTTCAAGCATTTCAAGAGGCAATAAACGACTACTCAACACCACCGGAGAAAGCTCTGATCAGAGACCTTACTGCAAGAATCGGTAGTTATGTTTCATTTCTGATCGAGTGCAGGCCCCTTTCAATTAGTATGGGTAATGCGATTAGATTCTTAAAGAATCGAATTGCCAAGCTGCCTATGTGTTTGTCAGAGTCTGAAGCAAAGGCCTCTCTGCAATCAGATATTAATCATTTTATTAGTGAGAAGATACTGATTGCTGACAAAGTGATAGTCAAACATGCTGTGACCAAAATTAGAGACGGGGACGTCCTCCTCACATATGGATCATCCTCAGCTGTGGAAATGATATTGCTACATGCACATGAGATGGGGAAACAATTTCGCGTAGTCATAGTGGACTCTCGTCCAAAGCTTGAGGGTCAACTTTTACTTCGCAGATTGGTGGCTAAGGGTGTTAACTGTACATACACACATATAAATGCTGTTTCGTATACTATGCATGAAGTCACTCGAGTTTTCTTAGGGGCTGCTTCAGTTTTGTCTAATGGAACTGTTTACTCAAGGGTTGGGACTGCTTGTGTAGCTATGGTTGCTCATGCCTTCCATGTTCCGGTATTGGTTTGCTGTGAAGCATATAAGTTTCATGAAAGGGTTCAACTTGATTCCATATGTTTTAATGAACTTGGTATATAATTTTGACCATTTAATTTTCTGTAATCTGATTCTGTTGGTCTCTATCTCTAAATGCTTGGGTTATTCATGACTTTTTGCTTTTTTGCCAGGTGACCCTGATGCAATTTTGAAAGTTCCTGGTAGAAGGGAAATCAATTACTTAAAAGATTGGACTAGTAATGAGAATTTGCAACTTTTAAATTTGATGTAAGTTTCTAGAGTGATTGTCCAATATGCTTGTAAATTAAAATTTTTGTTTTCATAACTCAAAACTCGTCTCGTCTTTCAACAGGTACGATACAACTCCTTCAGATTACATTTCTATGATTATTACGGACTATGGCATGGTGAGTTTTCTGTCAGTTGTAGTGGAGCTGTGGACCTATTGGTCCAGAAAGGCAGAAACCAATATAATCTTGATTTCTCATAGACCTTGTTAAATTTTGATTTTTTTTCGCGTATTATGGTTTGAATAGGATATCTCTAATTGTATACCTGGAATCCATCATGGTTGAATCTAATACTATATATCAAATTCATACTACGTATATAACATGAATATTGGATCATCATCTGAAATACAAAGTAATATCTTTCACGGAATCATGGCAGCTAGTTGGTTTGCTTGAATAGTAAGAATTCTTAATGCTTTGCAACTAGTTTTGATTTGTCATAAGCAATGAACTTATTATGAACATTACCTGGTTAGAAAATAAGGTCATCTTTTATTTTCATTATAATCACTTGAACCCTTATGAACTATGAGTGGTAGTATTGATTATTTGTCAACTATCTCAGTATCAGAATGTGAGATGATATATTTACTTTTCTGTTTTAATGTGTATATTTTGAAAGATTAGTATACCCCTCATGTTTGGATGGAACTTGGAAGACCAAACAGAAAATTTGGAATTCCATTTTCTCTTAGTTGGGCTAAGAGGTGAGGGAAGAAAGTAAGGATATTGATACTAATAACTTCTACAGACTCCCCAGTTTTTAAAATAAGCAAATCACCACATGTCATGTCATGTAAATCAATAAGTCATTGAATTTTTCCTTTTTGGGACTTAGAACTATGCTGTTTATTTTTAGTTACAAGTTCCATATGGCACATGCCGTGTTTTCAAGTCATGAATATTTTGCATCCCACCCCACCCATTTGGTGATGATTCAGGATTAGTGGAAAGAACCTACTTCATTCTAGGGAAAGGGAACTTCCTGTCCTTCCTGTAGATGTAATTTGTGTTATGATTCTTTTCCTGTTCAATTTCTGCCCTTCCTGTTCATGAATGCATTTCTTCTTGATGTTCAGTTATTTAAATTCTGTAGATTTTGTTTTTGTAAATTTCATATTCTCGCTTGGACCTTTGTGTACTCTCTGCACTATAAATTAAGAAGTGGACCTTACTTTCCAATGCTTCCCTTTGCTTTCCTATGAACTTGTGTATGTGTCTCTAAAGCTGATGCAATGATGGATGATTGCCTGATCCAAGCTGCGTCTATCAAGTTTGAATTTACGAGTTTGTGTCTTTGCATTCCAGATTCCACCGACAAGTGTGCCAGTCATTGTGCGGGAATATCGGAGGGAACACTTGTGGGGCTAGGCAAGAGGACAGTAATAACATCACATTTTTGTATCCTGCGGTGAGGACTGTTACCAAATGAATGAAACATGGCAATAAAGCTTGAATCTTCTACTTCACACCATGTTCTTAATTTTGGATTAACATTTTCTTGTATCCAATTTTACCAATGTTTAGTTATTTTTTTGGTCTTAACCTGACTCTGTGTAGAGTGCGAATCCTCGCCTCTCCGGGCAGTTATAGTAATGCATTCCCGGCCCATGTTTGTAGCGAATCCATTTTTCCCCCTTCCCCTTTTTTGGGGTTCCAAATGTACTTTTGGGAGTTAGTTGTAAGAAGCAGAGAGGTGTTAAATTTTCAGAGAACATTATATGTAATTTTGTTATCTCGGCTTATTTATATCTACTACATATTCTCTGTGGCTTAAGCTTTTTTTATGTTAGACTTTTGGTAAGCTCCTTGATTCTCTCAAGGGCGTTTGGATCAGGATCCGTGGTTTCCATTGTAATAGAGAGAGAGAGAAGGCAATGTGGTTGCGTCATTTCATGGGTTGCTATGCTAAGCTTCTTTTTCAAATTCGTTCAATGTAAAGAAGGCAACAAATCTTTTCTTGGCCGTTCAGCTACATTGTTGTAAATATGCTCTAATTTGTAATGTTACAGAGCTCGCCTGCATTAATTGCTTAGCAGCGCAAGTAATAATGTAAAGAACCCGTTAAAACACCTGTAATAAATTAATAATAGTAGAATGTCTAGCAATCAACTCGGAACTACAGCTAAATCCTTTTGGAAAATAATTTTTCAAGCTTTTTAATCATTTATCCCAATTCAAGGGTTAACAATGTGGTTCAAATGAAATTCCCTAAGAATATGTATTGTTAATGTTCATGCCATAAGGAGCCCCAGTTTTGCCAAACGCATAAAGCTATTCTGCAGTTCGGGGAATTTCACCTTTTCCATTCACGGGCGCGACAAGAGCCAGAATAACGAAACCTCCAAGGACCATTATCAAGATACCCATAGAGTTAATCAGCAAAGCTTCAGTGGAGTACCGAGATATAATATGGCTAGCTTGCAGAAACGTAGCTTTCTCTAAGATACCCGTCACAGTTGTAACTATGGCAAAAGCATATATATAGACACCGAGGAAAACATGCCACGGAAGCAAGAAAGCTCTGCTGTTTCTCGAGCCACCAGGGTACCAAAATGTTGTAAAGCCAGCAGCCCACTGTAAAAAAAAAAGGTATCTTAGATAAGACTATTCATCAATGTCACAATACCCGGTGGTCTGACCTAACTCGAAATTGGCCCAACCCAACCAATACATGTACGAGACTACCATTGACTAATTTATCATGATTATAAACACTATTCACAATACACCTAGATATGACCCGATTCAAGATAAAACCAAATGATTTGGTACACGAAAGCAACCCAAACTGAACTCAACATGGAGTAATTTCTAGCTCAAATCACATGACAGAAGAAAAGTGAAGATGGCGTTGTAGCACGTACCTGAAGAGTGAACAGGAAAAGACAGCCAAGACCAAGCCATGAGTGGAGACTGTAGAAGTGGTCAATGCCCTTATCGCTGTGGAACTTGAAAGCAGCCCAGATACCAATAATAGCTAAGCAAAAAGAGAGGAACTGCAGGGAGAGATGGACCAGCTTTTTAAAGGCTTTTGTTCCTGGAACCGTTTTGTATGCTAGCATGGCTACATGAACAAACCACAATTCACATGTCATCAGGTGAACTGAATTCTTCTCATATTAGACTGATACTATACTTGGAGTAAATATCACTTCGGCTTTAGATATACTATATCAATTTTCACAGCACATAACAAAATGCATGTGGTTTATAATTTATATGAATACCTATCATATAGCATGCTACAACAAAAAAAGGTATCTATATAAGGCAACACAGATATGTCCTATGGCAGGGCAGTTATTTTCTATTTTGGATGTTAAATTATACATTAGAAAAAGTATCCAACTTTGGGTATCCATCCAATTCATAACTTACGCAAGTGAACTCAAATTTTAGGCAGATCAAGGTTACAGCCCAGGTAGTCACTAGTCAGGTATATGAAATGTTCAAAATGTGAAAATGTAGTTGAAAATAGAGCATAATCAAGGTGGACTGGCCAAGCATTTCGGTGAGCATCAAGTGGTACCTAGTCTTCATTACATAGTATATAATTGTTGATTATTACATACACAAGGAACCAGTGTAGTATTACCTTCTCCATTTAGCAGTACAAGGCTAATGACCATCAAAGCAGGATGAACCTGCGAGATAGAGAAAAAAACAACCATTATCCTGTGAAGCAATTCCACAAAAGCAATTATTTTCATATCTCCACTTGAAAGAAAGATATGATCAGCAACCAACCAGGCTAATGTTAACATCTGACAGATTGTTAAGGCAGAGTGTGTTAAAGTGCCAAATTAGAGCAACAAATATCAGCACTTATCACAAATTATGGTGATCTAACAATTTTTCAATTAGTGTCCGTTATCAACATGAATATGTTTAGAACTCCTGCATAAAATATTCCTCACATCCTTTTTGTAATCCTTTACCATGAGTGAATTATTCATTTATACCCTAAGACAAAAAGATTACTCCGAAGTCCAAACAATATATAGGAATCAGCTAATACTCATGATAATATAGAGGTCATTGTGATCAGTCCACTCAACTGCTCAAGTGATATCCTTTGACTCATCAAGAGAAGCATACCCACTCAAAAAGGATGACATGATACACATCACAAATAAATACAAGACAAATAGGCGAAATATCATCAGCCTTTAGCACATGTGATGCTGAATTACAATCCATTAACATATACTTCGTAATAATTTTAAGAATCACTCGAACAAGTGCCCTTTGGTCCTCTACAAAATAATTTGTTCAACAAACTACCTATGCCCCTATAATCCTGTCCGAGTACAATCTCTAAAAAAAACTTAAAACTCTTACAACCTGAGACGCTTATTCAAAGTGCAAACACGAACTAATAGGAATCAAACCAACCAATGGACATGAGAATGCAGCTCTCACATTGTCATACATCAACAACCAAAACATTAACGAGTAATGATTCCTAGGCATTCCTTAATTTGACCATTAACTGTTCAATCACACAGTACAATGTATAAAATCTAGGGCAATTATACCTTAATATGATCTAAACTTTAGCAAAATTACAGCGATTCTTCTCAAAACATGAACTCGAAATTTACCCAAAAGAAAAAATCTTGTAGCACCAGGACTTTTACAATGCTGAGCTGCAATAATAACAATTTCCTCCATCAAAATCTACTATTTCTTAAACAGTTTCGTGTAATCAACCAAAATTTCTCCTATTCATCATTTTCATCAATCATTCCAAAAATCCCACAATCAAATATAACATTACAAACATATAAACTAGAAATTCAACTTTAACACATTAAGAACAATCCCAATTAAAATTCAAACGTTCATTAAAATTAATTTAGAAAAGAAAATAGGGAGAGAGAGATTACATTGAAGATTTGAGCTTTATTATCAGAGATAAGAGCAAGGCCACCTCTATAATGAAGAGTCCAGGTGAAAACAAGAGCAGCCACTATGATTCCGATCAATCTAATCACCATGTAAATGGGAAATTTCACCACTGGAACCGCCATTTTTGTACCTCCAAAGCTTCACCCGGAAAACCCAGAATTAATTTAACAAGAAATCAGAAAAACAATCAAGGGTTTTTGAGGAATGAATCAAAGAATGAAAGATTCCAAATTGAGGAGTAAAAGGTTATGGATTTGAGTTGAAGTAATAACAATGGAAGAATATTCTTGAATTGAAGTAATTAGAGGGAAAATTTAGATGATGGAGATGAGATTCGATCTGGGACAGAAGGATAATTGTGAAAGTGTAACAGAAATGAATTGAAGGGAAATTTTGAAAGTGCAAATTTCTGGGTTTATGCTATGGCAACCATTACTTTGCCATTACTTTAGTAAGTTGACATGAATTTCTCAAGTGTGTATCGCACACATTGGTCAAAGGAAAGGTGATGATACAGATAAGGAAAGGTCATTTTCAAATCGGGTCATTCTCGGGTTCAAGTCGGATTCAGTTCAAGTCGATAATTTGCGGGTTATAATCAGGTTGGGTCATTTCCAAGTCGGGTCATTCTCGGATTCAAGTCGGATTATGTTCAAATCAATAATTTGCAGGTTACAATCAGGTCAAGTCATTTCCAAGTCAGGCCTCAACTAACTATAAATAGATAATTATCATTTTTATCAAGCTAATTATTTCCTTTGACTATAATATATTTGACAATATACTAGGGAAATATAGTCTATAATTTAGGAAGATAATTATCTCCTTTGACCATACAACAAATATATACTATATTTAACTCTTAAATTTGAGAATGATGCTCCTTTCTTTTGCTGGCCTGGACCGACTTGGTCTCCCTAGACAAAATGCTTTGATAAACAATAATAAGGTGGTCTAAGTTGCATTTAAGGTGATTTGAAATCGGGTGAGGAACAATTTGGGTTAAATTTAGGTCGGGTCAATAACAAGTCGAATTAATTTCGAGTCAGGTTAGTAACAGATCGAGTTGAATTTATGGGTAGGGTAAATAATATGTTTGGTAAAATTCGGGTCGGGCCAATAACAAGTCAGGTTGAATTTGGGTCAGGTCAATAACAAGTCGGGTTGATTTCGGGTCAGGTTTGTAACAGATTGGGTTAAATTCAGGTCGGGTTAGGAACAGGTCGGGTTGAATTCAAGTTAGGTTAGTGACAAGTCGGGTTAAATTCGGGTTTTGACGGGTTAAAACGGGTTTGGGTCAATTTCGGTGCAAGTTAATTATTTTGGCCGTTGTAAACCGGTAAATTGGCCGTTTAAAAGCAAATTGGATGGTTCCACACACCCAATTGGACTCCTTGAAAGTATTAGGGACCATGGTAAACATTTTGGCAATTTTTATTTCCGTGCGAAAAAAAGTCAAAAAATTCCAAAATTGTAGGCTAATATCCACGATTTTTGAGAAATTTTGGAGGTTTCGGGGCCCGGTGTCGAAAAGTTTTGAAATTATTAGGGATACATCTCGGGGTCATATAATGCCGTTTGGAACCATATATGATCATTATTTGTTGTCATAAATGTTCGTGGTAGGCTTGAGTTAATTAAATCGGTGCAAGTTGTAAACCGGCAAATTGATCGTTTAAAGGCAAATTGGATGGTTCCACCCACCCAATTGGACTCCCGGAGGGTATTAGGGACCATGGTAAACATTTCGGCAATTTTTATTTTTTGGCGAAAAAAGTCAAAAAATTTAAAAATTGAAGGCCAATATGCACGCTTTTTGTGAAATTTTAGAGGTTTCGGGGCCCGGTGTAGAAAGTCTTGATATTTTAGGAGATACATATCGGGGTCATATTATTCCGTTTGGAACCATATATGATCATTATATGTTGTCATAAATGTTCGTAGTAGGCTTGAATTAATGAAATCCGTGCAAGTTATAAACCGGTAAATTGGTTGTTTAAAAGAAAATTGGATGGTTCCACCAATCCAATTGGACTCCTGGAGGATATTAGGGATCATGGTAAACTTTTCGGAAATTTTAATTTCCGGGCGAAAAAAAATTCAAAAATTTTCAAATTGAAGGCTAATATCCACGCTTTTTAAGAAATTTTGGAGGATTCGGGGCCCGGAGTCAAAAAATCTTGAAATTTTAGGGGATGCATCTCGGGGTCATATAATGCCGTTTGGAACCATATATGATCATTATTTGTTGTCATAAATGTTCGTGGTAGGTTAGAGTTAATGAAATCGGTGCAAGTTGTAAACCGGTAGATTGGCCGTTTAAAGGCAAATTGGATGGTTTCAATCACCCAATTGGACTCTCGGAGGTCATTAGGAACCATGACAAACATTTCGGTAATTTTTATTTCTAGGCGAAAAAAGTCAAGAATTCCAAAATTAAAGGCTAATATCCATGCTTTTGGAACAAATTTTGGAGGTTTCAGTGCCTGGTATCGAATAGCCTTGAGATTCTAGGGAATACATCTCGGGGTCATATAATGTCGTTTGGAACCATATATGATCATTATTTGTTGTCATAAATGTTCGTGATAGGCTTGAGTTAATGAAATCGGTTCAAGTGGTAAACCGGTAATTGGCCGTTTAAAGGCAAATTGGATCGTTCCACCCACCGAATCGAACTACCGGAGGATATTAGGGATCATGATAAACATTTCGACAATTTTTATTTTCGATCGAAAAAAGGTGATTTTTTTTAAAATTAAGGGCTAATTTTCACACTTTTTGAGAAATTCTGGAGATTTTAAGGCCCGGTGTCGCAAAGTATTGGGATTTTAGGGAATACATCTGCGGGTTATATAATGCCGTTTGGAACCATACATGATCATTATATATTGACATAGATGTTCATGGTAGGCTTGATTTAATGAAATCGTTGCTAGTTGTAAACCGGTACATTGGTCTTTTAAAGGCAAATTGGATGGTTTCACCCACCCAATTGGTCTCCCGGAGGGTATTAGGCACCATGGTAAACATTTCGACAATTTTTATTTCCGTGCGTAAAAAAAGTTTAAAAATTCCAAAATTGTAGGCTAATATCCACGTTTTTTGAGAAATTTTGGATGTTTCAAGGCCCAGTGTCGAAAAGTCTTGAAATTCTATGGGATACATCTCGAGGTCATATAATGCCGTTTGAAACCATATATGATCATAATTTGTTGTCATAAATGTTCGTGGTAGGCTTGAATTAATAATGAAATTGGTGCAAGTTGTAAATCGGTAAATTGGTCGTTTAAAGGTAAATTGGATGGATACACTCACCCAATTGGACTCCTAGAGGGTACTAGGGACCATGGTAAATATTTTGTCCATTTTTAATTTCGGGCGAAAAAATTCAAAAAATTGCAAAATTAAAGGCTTAAATCCACGCTTTTTGAGAAATTTTGTAGGTTTCGGAGCACGGTGTCAAAAAGCCTTGAGATTTTAGGGAATTGATATGTCTAGTTTATATAGTGTTTTATCCCCGCCCCGTGGTCGTTATTAGTAGTGTTTTTGGCTCTTTCGGGCCACTTTTATTACTAATTTGTGTGTTCTAGTGTTTTCGTAGTTTTAGTTGTATTTTACAGGAAATTGCACTCTTGGAGCATTTTCCCGGACTTTATTGGATCGACTACGGAAGGTAGAAGGACACGACCACTTTTGGAGCCCAAGATCGGTGAGAGCCGGTGATTAAGGGCTCGGTAATTGGGATCACGAGGCATTTGGGCCATGTATTCGAGACCCGAGAGGAAATATGGATTGGGCCGAGAAATTTAGCCCAATCGAAGTCCAAGCCTCGAAGAAGAAGACCGGGCCCGATCGGGCAAGCATACGCCCGATCGGGCGGATGAGCGCAAAGGCACTCTCAAGGGAGAGGCGCGCCCGATCGGGTGAGCATAGGCTCGATCGGGCGCGGCACATTAGTATAGGCGTTGTGAAAAAGGCGAGCCCGAACGGGCGGCCCTTCGCCCGATCGGGCGCGTGTTTTCCTAGAGTCTGATTAGTTTAGTTTTAATTCGTGTTTTAGGAAAGGTTTAAATACGATTTGTACGGAATTAGGACTTATCTCTTTTCTTAGACTTTCTCTCTCTACTTAGTTTTCTCTCTCTCTTAATCTCTCTCTAAACCTTTGTTCTTAATTATTTTCATTAATTCCAGATTTATTTTGGTAACGATTTTTTTTCCCTTAATCTTAGTTATTTATTTTATTCTTATCACCATGATTTATTTTATTACTTTGATTAGTTTAGTTTTTAATATGTGTGAGTAGTTTAATTTCTAGGGTTTATGGGGATCTAATAAATAATATGATGGGGTAAATTATTGTTGTTGATTATCAATGCTAGATTAATTTCCTATTGATTGATTTAATGCTCTGTGACTAGATTAGGCCTATCTTTTATGCATGAGTTTGACAATATTGATTCAAGAATCGAGAGATGAGAATTAATGTTTAGGTCTAGTTTCAATAGGCAAGTTAATTTATAAATGGTTAAGTCAAGATTCGAGAGATGAGATTTAATACCGGTAAATTAATTGTGTGATTGTAATACGTAGCGAGAGCCCTTTACAATTTGGTTAATTGATGCATTGATGATTGACTATTATTGATTATTGGTATTGCATGATAATTTTTTATTGGATTGTTTTAATGTTTTACAATTGCGGCTTGTAAAAGTATAGCAATATTAAATTGATGAATCGAGCAGATGTTAATTTGATATTAAAGGCTATTTTCAATAAGAACTTAGATCTAGTAAATTACGAGAGCCTGTTAGATCTATGTTGATTAATAAATTGCGAGAGCCTGTTAATCATGTTATTTATGCGATGTCAATGATTGATTACTATGTTTTACCCTGGAGTATTATTTATTGGTGAACCTATGCCCTAGATCCTTTCATATATTGTTTTCTTCCCATTCTCAACCTTAGTAGTTTAATCTTTTACTTAATTATAAATATTGGTTACTTAAATAATTTAGATTATAATATTTAATTAGGAGTAAAAAGACTTATTTCCTTGTGGAGATCGACCCTACTTCCCTATCTACCTTAGTTAGTGATTTAGGTAATTATTTTTGATTAGGGGATACGACTTTACCCTGTCAGGAATACATCTCGGGGTCATATAATGCCGTTTGTAACCATATATGATCATTATATGTTGTCATAAAATTTTGTGGTAGGCTTGAATTAATGAAATAGGTGCAAGTTGTAAACCGGTAAATTGGTCGTTTAAAAGCAAATTGGATGGTTCCACCCACCCAATTGGAATCCCGAAGGATATTAGGGACCATGGTAAATATTTTGGCAATTTTTATTTATGGGCGTAAAAAGGTCAAAAAATTTCAATATTGAAGGCTAATAATATGCACGCTTTTTGAGAAATTTTAGAGGTTTCGTGGCCCGGTGTAGAAAAGTCTTGATATTTTAGGGGATACATCTCGGGGTCATATAATGTCGTTTGGAACCATAAATGATCAGTATATGTTGTATAAATGTTCGTTGTAGGCTTGAATTAATGAAATCCGTGCAAGTTGTAAAACGGTAAATTGGCCGTTTAAAGGCAAATGGGATGGTTCCACCAACCCAATTGGACTCCCGGAGAATATTAGGGACCATGGTAAATATTTCGGCAATTTTTATTTCCGAGCGTAAAAAAGTCAAAAAAATTCCAAAATTGAATACATATCCATGCTTTTTGAGAAATTTGGAGGTTTCGGGGTCCGGTTTCAAAAAGTTTTCAAATTCTTGGGGATACATCTCTGGGTCATAAAATGCCGATTGGAACCATATATGATCATCATTTGTTGTCATAAATGTTCGTGGTAGGCTTTAGTTAATGAAATCGGTGCAAGTTGTAAACCGGTAAATTGGTCGTTTAAAGGCAAATTGGATGGTTCCACCCACTCATTGGGACTCCCGGACGGTATTAGGGACCATGGTAAACATTTCGACAATTTTTATTTCCAGCCGAAAAAGAAAGTCAAAATTTTCAAAATTAAAGGCTAATGTTCACGCTTTTTGAGAAATTTTGGAGGCTTCGGCGGCAGATGTTGAAAAGTCTTGAAATTTTAGGGAATACATCTCGAGGTCATATAATGTCGTTTGAAACCATATATGATCATTATTTGTTGTCATAAATTTTCGTGGTAGGCTTGAGTTAATGAAATTGATGCAGGTTGTAAACAGGTAAATTGGGTTGAATTTGGGGTCATGTTAATAGCAAGTCGGGTTGATTTCGGGTCGGGTTTGTAACAGGTTGGGTTAAATTCGGGTCAGGTTAGGAACGGGTCGGGTTGAATTCAGATCTGGTTAGTAACAAGTTGGGTTAAATTCGGGTTTTGACGGGTTAAAACGGGTTTTTGTAAATTTTGATTTAAGTCGAGTTCGTTTCAGGTCAATAATTTACGGGTTACATTCAGATCGGGTCATATCCTGGTCTGTTCATGTTCGGGTTCGGGTCTCACATACTCGGGTCAACTCGGGTCTAAGGTTGTTTCAGGTCGGGTTTGAGTCACCTTTTTTCGAGTTCAGATGAGTCAGTTAATAATCGGGTTTGAGTCGGTATTTCGGGTCAGGTCAACTTTTGACAGCTGTAATCATAATAACAATGTAATCTATTTTGTACATTTAACTAGTAAATAAAAAGGAAAATTTTCACAAATAATTACTCGTAAAAAAATCCCTAGACCGAGACTCTTAATTCAGACTCTACCACGTCAGCTTTCCACTAAGTTTAAATTATTTTTTAATTATAAGACTCATATCAGACTTTCTCCACTTTTAATACATTATCTCAAGACTCACTTTAGATTTACTATTTATATATCTATTTCTTTTATATAAATCAACAACTTTTTTGAGCTGATGAGTTGCCAGCTCTTTATTGGCCAACAAAAAAAAATCAGATTGCTTTTTGTAAATTTGTAGGGTCTTAAGATGAGTTTTAGAATCCAAAACTCATCTCAAGACTCTCCCCATAGTTTTGCACCACTTGATTGCAAAAACTATATAGTCTGGTATGTGAGTCTTGAGTTAAGACTCCACTCAAGACTCACCGATAAACTCACCCTTAGTCTAAATTGGTATAACGAAAGACATAAACAACATTGCCACTTTTAGATTTTATTTCTTTTCATTAATGTTCTTCGTCGTTTTAGTCTTCCATCGAATGTGAAGATGTTTAATCCATCAAAAGTTTGATAATTAAAATTAAAATGTTCAGATTAGATCTCTATCATACTTTCTTGCTTGTTGATTTCTTATTTATTATATAAAAAAAAAAAAAAAAAACCATGTATAATCAACGTCTTCTGCACCCTTTAAAATTTAACCACTACAATGCTTATACTTCAAAGTCTTCTTTTTTTTTTACCAATTGTTGATAAGAATATGTAACACCCACATAATTTACTAGCTCAACGAGGTTGAATACATGTAAATATGTCATTGAACAGTGTAGATAAAGAAGAGGTTGAATTTCAAAGGTCGAAACGATGAAGAGAAAGGGTGGTAAAAAACTCAAAATAGGAGACGGTGAAATTGTAAATTATTGAATTGTCTTTGACACCAGCCAACACCAAAACTGATAAAACGGAAACTCATAAAACACTAATAAATGCAAACTTGTTTGAAACACAGAAATACAATACCAAAGCAATGGTCATCAAATTGCTCCCTTGACTAATGTACTCAATATCAAGATCAAGTTCACAATTACTCAATTTACTCCAAGTACATGTCAATGACAACTGCAAACTACAGAGTTCAAAGTAACATAATTCATTGCCAGCATAAACGCATAACTTAGGTTTATTCTACTGCAGCAGATACTAAAATCATCTGCTGCTGAAGCCACCGCCAACTTTTGCCAGGAGTTACATAGAATCTACCTCAAACTAAACAGAATACATAAGATGTGAGCGATATGTGCCCATTAAGGAAGAGATTGTGAATCCTATGCCAGAATACCAACAATTAAGGAAAGTATTCTTCAATCTGCCAAACAAGGATATTGGGTTTAACCTAATTACGCCTATTGCCAAACCTCTAAATCTTGGTCTTGGGGTCTCTCTATAAACAAGCCAAACCACTATAACCACAAACGAGATCAGCAAACCTTAGCTTTTGCATCACTAGGATACTGTCAGTGTGCCAACTACATGGCACGGTACACATTATTCCCATAACCCTGCCCCTGCCCCTGCCCCTGCCCCTGCCCTTGCCCCCGCCCCCTTCCAACATAACCGTAGCCATAACCCCTCCCGTAATAACCACCTCGTGATCTTCCACCACCGGGTCCTCGCCCACCTCGAAATCCCCTGTTTCTTGGGAAATTGCCAAACGTCTGCATGGATGAACACCGAGATTACAATTAGAAGTAAAACTCTGCATCAGAGAAGGAAAAAAAAAAAAAAAGAAAAAAAAAAAAAAGAAAACCTAGTCGTCCAGCAAAACAACCACAAGCATATGAATTATACAAATACATCAACCTCAAGCAATTTAAAAAGCTGGGGAGTATCCAAAGGACTAACACCACCCAACAATGATCTGCCAAGGTTTGGGAAGGTCCAGATATATGCTTCCGTACAAGCCCCAACCAATACAGACTATACAATATAGATCATATACACCCCACCCTCCACCCCACATGTTTTACAGCAATATGATCATTGTACAACAATAAACAAAGAGGGCAAGATCCATACCTCAGTATCTAGCCTCATTTGATCAGAAAACCGAGTCCTTCCATTACGAGATTCGCGATCAAGTGCATTGCAAGACAGGGTGTCAAAGAAATCGTCCTTCTTATAAACAGGCTACATCACAAAAATCAGTCAAGACATCAGAACTCGATATTAGTCATAGAAGGAAAACAGAATAAAATACGACACGGGAAGATAAAGCACCTTTGAATCATTTTGTAGCACATCAACATCATCTTCATCTTGATCCTCTAACCCATCATCAGCCTTCGATTTATTCTTACCCAGATGCCCCCACACCTCATCTTTCTTGAATTTCTCATTCATTGCCTCGAAATCAAAGTCTTCAGTGAAGTTGGCCACAGGACGAGAAAACTGCAAGAGCAGGCAAAGAATGGCAGTCAATTTACAAAGCTTTTGAATAATTAGCTATCTTGCTTGCTTTTCTCACCTTAATTAGGTATAGGAGCTAGGAAAGGCAGGATAATATTAGTAAAGAATAAAACATACATTTGATGAGGGAAGAAAGAAGATTTCAAAGCAAAAAATATCATACACAACTATTAGATTAATATTGCCCAAAAACTTAGTAATAGCCATTCTTTTCAATTACTTAAGAGAAAAATTTACAAGATAATCTCTCTACTGGACCATCACATGATAAAAAATTAATAAATGTAACTACTAAAAGTCTAAAAGCATACAGGATAAATCCAACTGCACTGGCTAAATAAGAACAAAACTGGGTTTAAAGTCATTTAACATGTACACATTAATAGTTGGGTTTAATATGATTTGGTGGCAAATCATGGGTGAATATTCCAATTAATTTTTCCTAAATTTAAATTTCTGACTGAGCCATCCCAACAATGGAGTTACACTACCAATTTACAGCCAAGGATATGTTCAATTCTGCTTATTTATAAATGCTTAATTAAGAAATGATCAGACCAGTGGAATTAATAAATCATCAAATTTCAGATATTTGGAAAGTACACATAGATACAAAAACCTAATGACATCTCATTAGATAATATTTAATGTTAAGGATTAGGGTATATATAAGGTCAAGTCAAATCCAGAGATCACATCAAATCAAAACTTCCTATGGAGGAAACAAAGATATAATTTCCAAACTTTACACACATACTTCTATTTCTCAAAAGACAAAAGGTGAAGTGTTAAACAAGCATACAGAATATGACCACCTTCACTCAAGTAGGATTCAAAAACAAAATGCATTGTAAGTGCTGTAAGAGGTAAGTGTTACCTCATTTCCTCCTCTTCTTCCTCCACGGCCACCCCGATTGACATAACGAGTTTGAGAAGGAAACCCATTTACCTATAGAAAAAGAGGCATCGAGCAGCTAAAGCATTAGCAAGTTTGCATACAAATCACAAGCACTTTTAAAGCAATATAGAGACTACTCTGCAGCTAATGATAAGAACGAAACAAGGAAAGAAAATTATGAACAGCGGTGAGAGTAACAGAACATCAAAAACTTACCTTTGAATTTGATGGTGAGGGAAGCGGCAAAAGTGGTGCCTGAGCTTCTGCTGTTCCTGGAGCATTCCCTGCTGTTGATGAAATTGTAGATGGTTGTGGTGATGACACCAAAGCAGGTACCTGAACCACTTCAACATCCTTCTGCTCTGTTTGTGCACTCTGGGATACGGTGGGTCCAGGTTGTAAAAATTGGCCTGGAGTCACCAGTGCAGGTGAAGTGGACTTCCCCCCAGCAGCAGATAGGGATTCAGAAAAGCTGTTGAAGGGCATAGTAGCAGTAGACATAGGTTTTGCCTGATTAGGGATCAACGGTCCAACAGTGCTTTTATCCAACACATTAGATGTGACAGGTGGCACAAGAGGCGAGTTAGTACTCTGGGATGATACAGCTTGAGCAGGAACCAAGGAGGGCATCCTATTAGTTGAGGAGTCTTGAGCTACCACAGAAGACTGATCAGGAAGCACATTGGATTGCATAGACACAGTGCTGCTAACAATAGGCTGTAGCAACAGAGGGGGAAAGTCCACGGATTGCGAATCTGGTATGTTGGAAGCTCCAGTGGGTATAGATGAATTCATTATCGGATACTGAATGGGTTGTTGAGCTCCAGCGGGTAGAGGCTGCATTGAGGGTGGCATTGAAAAACCTTGACCAGGTCGAACCAATGGCTGTTGTTGTGCCTGTTGGGAGCCTGAGGGTCCATAATATCCTTGATAATACATCGGCACAGAGATACCATTGACATTAGTTGTGGGTGGATTTGAAGGATTCCATTGAGCCAAAATTCCTCCAGGTGGATACATGGGGACACTGTTCTGATATGTAGTTATTGGAACTCCAGGCTGTGACATTTGGTTACTAAAATCTGACAAGGATCCAGCAGCAGAAGGAACAGAAGCAGTAGGAATACTTGAAGATGCAGTTGGAGTGGTATAGTGAGACTGTCCCAAGGAAGAAAATGTTATTCATAGCGTGTGCCATTTTAAGTATGTGCATGCTCAAATTTCAGTATAAGGAAAAATCTAGTTTTCAATTGAATTGCATGGAACTAACAATTTAAATATGTGCATACTCAAATTTCAGTACAAGGAAATATCTATTTTTCAATTGAATTGCATGGAGTAGATGTCAATGTAGTGTCATCATTCGACAGCCATGCAAATTTGGAACATAGTAATAAAAGATCAAAAGGTGCAAAATGAGATGTCATCCAGAAATCATTTTCATATTTAACAGGAATCTCAGCATTAGAAGCAATTTGATTGAAGAAACTGACAGCAGGATGATGAACAGATATCAAGACAATCCAAAAAAGATTCAGATACCAAGGAATACCTTTCAGCAGATCACTTAAGGAAATATAACCCACAGGAAACTACGATATTGCACATAATACATAATATATCTACAGTGAAGATTTCTAATTAGACAAAACTGAGAAAACAAGCAAAAAATAGCATTAACTTAGTATTAAGAGACAAGAAGATTCACAAATAAATGTCAAACATTAACCCAACATACTCCTCTTCTTAATCTAGAACACAATACTTGATTAAAGCTTATAAAGGGATATCTTGACATAGTTCCTACTTCATTAAAATATGACCTGAGATTACTTGCGCTTGGACTTCTATAAGATTGTATTGACCAATTACCTGTATGATAGCTGGATCGCTATGAACTGGCGGAGCAGTCTGTACGGGTGGGGAAGATTTGACCTGCAAGTCCTGTACGAAAAGGAAAAAAAAATGTAAAATTATTCAGCTTTACAATAATATCTTCGGAAATCTTTCCAACAATATTTATAAAAAAAAAAAAAAAAAACAGTGCAAAATTACAAATGGCATGGTGCAAGGACAATGAGCTGAGGGGAAATTAAGGTGCCAAAAAAATTCTTCTACAAAATGTCTTACTAGAGTACAACATTGGAGAATAACTATACACTGTTTCCAATTCAGTATAAGATGACTTGACTGAAGGAAATGACAACTTAATGTATGCGTTACTTAATACCAGGCACCAAAAAGGAAAAATCTTTGCAATACAAGTAGTAGGTAAATGAAGTGCAATATAGTCAATGGATCAAGACTATAAGATGGCACATATTGATATATCATACAAATTACAAACTCAAGACACTCAGAAAGCAGCAAAAAATAACAAAGTATATAACATAATACGAGGTTGAAGGACAATTGTTGTTTACAAGATAATAGAATAGTTTCCCGTCCAAGAGTTTCAAGTTTCAAGCAAGGTTAAGTTTACCTTGATATCACTTCCTCTAAATACTATATATTCATAAACTTTGTCACTTGCAGGAACTTGTTGACCATCCTTTCTGCGACCTTCTGTTCCAAAAGATCGAACTGCAAAAATTATCATTATCAGGATCTTAATTTTTCAAGCAATGATAAACTTCTGTTAAGCACTAAGAAGCAAGTTATACTTAACTACATTCTAAAATGAACTCCAACTATTCATTGGACAACTTTTGGAAAAGAAACCGTACCAAATTAATGAGTAACATACCAAGATGAAGCACATTTGCAAAAATATCTGTCTATTTATTGAAGACATCTCAACAAGAAGATGAGCAACTTTAATTTACCATGTTGCAATTTGCAGGCATTGCAGCTGATAGACACGAGAAAAATGTCCATAATTGACAATAATTTCAATGAACAAGATTACTTGTAAGCAGAAAATTCTAAATCTCCAACTCCTTCCACCAATAAACCATTTTTCATTTGGTAACTAAAAAGAATCATAATGCAGCATAAAAAATTCTGACTTAGGTAGCTTTACGCAATTCCAGAGAAAACAGATATATAACCAACGATAAAACAGGTGGACATGGACAGTCACGTGACATCACTCTTTTGCTCGACATCTCAGAGAGAATTTCTTACTTCTACTAATCACCAGAGTCATCCAATTAAACAAATCATTCAAGTCTAAAATCACACCGCATTACCTTTGAAGAAGCATCAACTTTAAAGCATGTTAAGAGGAATCAATTTTTAAATTTAAAGCACAAGCCTACAATATATAGCAAACTTTAACCAACACATGATCTACAACTCTACTACGTAACATCCCTGCTGGGCCAATAGGTTGTTATAACGGACATGAGGAGTGAGAAGACAGAAAAACAACGAAACGCAAATTTCCGATAAATGATGCAGAAGCAGCTAACTACTCTGTCAAATCAAAGATACAAACAGCCAAGAGCCCAGGGCATCTAAAAACACGGTAAAGTAGTGAAAAACCCTCCATCTTTTTCCTTTTTTTTTTTTAAAAAAAACACGGAAATTTCAGTGTCAGGTCATAATTAATTTTAAAATGGAAACAAACCTAGGAGAAAGCCCCATCCTAGATTCAATAGGTGAGCAATTCACAAGCCTTTCAAAGGTGCTAACCAAACTTCTTGTGTAAAGAGCAGCCTCTAGACCATTTCATCAGGAGTTATGGTAAGGAAAGGCATGGAAAGGAAGCCACTTTCTAGCTCTAGCTTTTGGTTTCATCAATTGTGTGGAGCAAGATGAAAATAAGAGAGCGGCAATCAGGTAATCTTTATAATAACTTCAATTCCTTCCCGAACTGATGCATTTTCTTATGGAAACAAAGCTAATAACTTAAATTCACTTAATTTCTTCAAATTCTTTCAATTCCAAGATTTCCAACCATTTTAACCAACTAACATCGCTACCTCCCTTCCATTTATCTCTCCTCCGTTCTCTCCTTTCAAACTGACCAACCAACTTCTCTTCCTATCTTTCCCTCCCATCCCCTCCTCTTCCTTTCCTTTCTAATCTATTATCTTTTTAATCCAAATAAAAACTAGTTAAGCTAAGCTCTGTCAAAAGTTCCACCTAAACCAAAGCGAACGCCATATCAGACCGGAATAGTTGGAATGCCTCTCGAGGCTTACCATATCAGACCGAATAGGTGGAATGCTTCTAAAGTAAGCTTCGGAGACCTGGACCTTATAACAAAAGAATCTTATCCTTCAAATTAGAGGCGCAACCATCAAACAACAAATCCAAATAATCAAACTTTCGAATTTATGTAATCGTAACATTAAACACTTGAAAATCTTAGCAAAGAACAGAAACACAACAATTAAAAAAAAAAAATCTACATCTTCAAATTTCCTCAAGTACAAAGAACTCATGTCCTATAACATTTAATCAAATCCTAGTATTCAACCTCAATATCAAAATATTCATCCTTAACCCTAACATCAAATAAACAAAACCTAACCAACTAACAATCAATCAATTCAACAAAAACAAATGAAAATCAACGCCAAAAAAAACCTAAAAAATCGAAAAAAACAAATCGCAAGAAACTAAAAGAGTTTAATACCATTGCGAAGACCGATGCTAGCTTCATCGGTATTGATATTGAAGAGAATGCCTTCGTATCGGATTTCAGACTTGGAAGTTAAGCTAATCAAACTGCCGAGATAAGAATCTGCGGAACCAGTAGCAGCAGATCTAGAAGCTTCGGCCGCCATTGTTGTTCGCTACTATCGAACACTGGAAGCGAGGAGAGAGAGTGAGAGAAAAAGATTGTTGATTGATTGATTGAATTAATTTTTTGATTTTCTGGATTTGTGAATTTTGTTTTCGGAGAAAAATGGGATGAGGGAGACAAACCCTATATGTCTCTTTCGATGTTTGGAAAATTAAGGAGACTATTTCTTCTTTGGGTTGAAGATTCATTTTATAAGGATTTTCTTGACTTTTTTATGATTTTTTTTTAAGAGTAATTAATAATTGCATGGATAATAGGTTTTTTTTTTTCTTAATTATTGGATTTTTTTTATTATTACTATTACACTTAAGTCTTCAGCTTATTTTCAATTTAATTAAGCTCAAATCAATTCAGTTCCTAATTTCCTTCTCTCATAAAATATTTAGTTCAATTCCGTTCAGTAAATCTGAACAAACCCTAAGTTTGTAACAATAACTTTTAAGCGGGTTATTTGTGGGAAAATACTTTTTACAAAAAAATGACACATTAGGATCTCAAAATATATTTTTGTCGGGTGGAGTCTTTGCTCAGATTTACAATCATTGACTCACTTTCTGACGTTTACATGCAAAACATGTGTGTTATCAAACGTCTTGATTGTCTCCCTTTCTTCTTTGCGGCCACCCTATTTGCCATCTCACTACCATTTCATTGCCATTCAATCATATTCCCAATTCCCATCACCATCTTACTTAACATCATGCATAAGGAATTAAACGCGGGGAAGGAAGCTAAAGAGGGTTGTTTGGGACTTTGAGGTGTTGTCCTTACTAGGTCTATGTGGTAGAAATAATGGAGAAGATAGCACAAGAGGGAGAGTGATAGACTTATAGTGAAGAAATGAAAAGCAATAATGTGGTAGGTTATGGTGGTTTAACCGTTTAAGGGGTATGTAAGCATAATGGTAAGGTGATTGTGTGAGTTGGTAGCGTGGCTATCACAAACCCTTTGTGGTGGCTTGAGATCGATGGTGATGGTTAGGTGGTAAAAATGGTGGTTAGTGTTGGTATAGTAGCTATTAAATGGTGGGGGTACAAGGCTAGGGATGGCGGGCATGGTGGATGACTGGATGGGAAAGAAAAAGGAAAAATATGAAGTTATATGGTAAAACTACGATGGTTTTGGCTGGAAAGTATAGGTCAATGACCAAAAAAAAAAAAAAAAAAAAAAAATCATATTACGACTTACAAGTATGGTATTTTTTGAGTCTTACAAAATTTTCTTTTAAATTATACTTTTACATTCCCTTCGTATTTAATTAATTATTTCCGTTCCTTTAGCGATCATATTTAAATAGTTGCTCAATTTTCTTTTTTGAAAACTTTTAACAATATTTACTATTTTCTTCTTCATTAGAGGTCGGTTATCTCATCATATTTTAATGCGCGTATTTACACCCACTTTCGTTTTTTCAAATTTTTATATTTTTCAATCTACCACACTTTAATAATAAATTAATGCTTTTCTAAATTCCTCTTTTAAGGCCCCGTTCTATTCACCTTTTTTTTGCCGAACTGAAATTATTTTTACTGAAACAAAATTATATTTGCTAAACTTAAATTATTTTTACCGAACTTAAATTAATATTATTGAACTGAATTTTTTTTGCTGAACTCAAAAAAAATTTTTATACTAAACTGAACTTAATTTTACTGAACTGTACTTATTTTAACTGAACTGAAATTATTTTTACTTAATATTAATTTTTTTAAGGTGAAGAGAACAGGCTTAACACAGTGTTCAAAAGACTTGGATCAATTATTTAAACCCGAAGGAAATACTGTATACACCGTATAAAAAATCCACTTCTTGTTAGGTCAATACGAGTACACTTCTACTATAAGTATACAAGTACTTGTACACACTTTAGATTTGGCGGTCTTATTTGATACGGAGTACAATATCTATTTGCCCTAGAATTTCCCCCAATTCCTCAAAACTTGGGTTTCAATTTTTTTTCTTGATTTTAATTTCTCATCGCCTTTTCTTAATTCTTTCATGAATTGAAATTTTTATACCAATTTGATTTGTCGCTGTGCTTCGCGTTATGTGATCATGGCGAGTATTCACTATTCTCCCGCTTTCAATTTGTCGGAAGACGGAAAATTAGGGTTTTGTCGCCCCGAATCGGATCCCCAATTCAATTGGCGCAACAATCCAAATATTGATTCGTATCGTGAACTCGTTAGAAACAGAATGTTGGTGATGTTTCCCTTTTTTCTTTTTCCATTCCAATTTTTTGCTATAATTTTAACTCCAATTTAGGTATTATTATTATTATTGTTGAATTTCATTTATGATCATAGTTATGATATGATTATATATAAGCATATTGGAGATCAACTGGGTCTTTTTTTTAATATTCTGAATTAATGAAAGTGATTGAATTACACTATTAATTAATTTTTTGTAAAGGTGCTGTTTTTATGTTAAGGTGTTAGATGGCATGTTTCTGGGATTTGGGCGGGAAATTTTCCTTTTGAGGATATGCTTTTATCTGGGAATGGGGTGGTACTATCTTCAGTGTTCTAGTGGGGTGATTTGTTTAAGGAATCTTAACTAAATGTTAGCATCAGGGTAATTGATTGCCAAACTCGAATCATTGTGGGTAATCTGTTGTTTAAGGAATCTTAACTTAATGTTATGATTGAGGTAATTGATTACCGAACTCGAATCATCGTGTATAGAGTGCTATCGGCCTATTTGGTAAATGGTAATAAATGGTGGTAAACTGGTAATGGGAATGAGTCAATGTCCACTCTCATGATAATGATAGATCACCACATATTATTTTGTTCTTCACAAATTTCCATTACCATTTAAGGATGTTATTGGACATTTATGAAGTAAAACACAAGTTTGGATATGTGATTACATTACTATGGAGATTAGGATAAATCTTGCTGGCCTAATTACACGCAATCCTATTCCCATTACCGCTTTTTACAAATGGCTACCAAATGGGTCATGCAAGTAGTTTTTAGCACTGAGGTAATTGATCGTAAAACTTGAATTATCTCATACAGAGTACTACAAGTAGTATATATGGTGTATTTGGAATAACTTAATCATCTTTGAGAGCTTTACCTTTCCTTTTAAACAGGGCTGTGAAATATTTCTTCTATTGATTTTTTTTTTTGTTTTCCATTTTTAAAGCCAGGTGTTTCTTGCCCAATATGCATTTCAGCAGTATGCGTTACAAATCCCTTTTGTTGCTGCCAGTCTGGAAAATCAAATCTTCATGGATGCTCTTTCCGAGGTCTACTGTCTTTATCTTTCTTTTTTCTTTTATTTTCTTGAACTTTTAATAGTTTACTGTGTTGATTGACTAGTATTGTAGTATTTGCACTACTTTTTTTCATGAAATTTAATCATCTTTGCATTGTGAACTGAGGATAGCTTGTGCTTTATTTTTCTTGCCCAAAAGTGTTCTTACGTATTGATCTTAAAAATTTACTGCATTTGGAAATTGGTTTTAGTGGATTAAATCTGAATGTCTGTCTTTTAGTGAAAATGTATTGATTTTTCCCCTTCCATTGTAGTTTATTAAGAGTAACATTTATTTGTTTCAGAATGACTACCTGGATCAACAGAATTTTCTTGATCGCCTTATGAAGGTAATTAAACGGAGTTGGGAGTCCGGTCAGCATGAAGCAATGCATACCACTACATCACTACCAAAAAATGTTTCTGCTTCAACCCTTGCAACGAAAAATATTTTTTGCAAAAACATTGATAAGCCACACCGTGATAAATATGTTAGTGATGATGCTTGCTTTAAGTCGGATCATGCACCAGAGCTTTTAGCTGATGTACCCAGGAGTAGGATATATGGTAATGAATCTAGTTGTTGTATAGATTAAAATAATAATAATATTATTTCTTTTATGTCTTAGTGTTGGGCATGTGTTTTTTGCAGGATCACAAAAATGTATATTGGATGCCAATGTGTGGCAACCTGAGCTGGTGCTACCTAATAATTATTCTTCTGGGATGGGTTTTTTTAATGCTGATTCTGGTGATAGTGAAATTACCTATACTGGAAGTGGGTTGCAGTATGATTCTGAGGCATCCTTTGAGAGTCATTGCAATCAATACCAGAACTCTGCCAAAGGTGTGCTTTCTTTTCTTTTCTTTTTTTTTCACCCTCTTTTTAATTTATTATTTATTTATTTTTTAACGTATCTACCTCAGTAGCTGTAAATCATCCTCTCTGTCGCTTGCAATCTTTTATAACGGGGCTTTTCATATTGGTTGTTGTCTTCACTACCCACAACTACTTTCTGAATTGTTCTCGCTCTCTCTTGCTGAAGTATTCATTTTGTTATACTACAAAGAAAGTGATGAGTTGTAGTAATATAGCATCAGTGTTCTTTAGCTAGATATATTGATAGACTGAACTAAACATCTTCATTTTTTGGCTGCATTGATATGGTATTGTTTGAGGTGATTTTGAAATCTTTCAGCACGGTGGTATCTTCATTCTTACCACCGTGCTGAGTGTTTTTTCTGGACAATTCTTGTCATAGGATTTTAATTAGCTTTACTCTTTTCCAAGTTGTGATTTGATCTTGCTCATGTGCTTCATCAAGAATAAGATAATGAGCATAGAAACTATGGGAAGAACTCTGTTCCTTTGTATGTAATGAATGAAATTGGTTTTTCTTTGTCTGACTTGTCTCTTTGGTTCATAAGGTGAAACGAATTTCAACATCTTTAGTGACCAGAATGATCCTTCTTTGTATTCACCTGCTACGGTGAGGGAGAACTTGAAATTTGAAGTGTCCACTGTCTCTGATGGTTTGCATATGCGACAGCCAGTTCTGGGACCCCTGCAGTTTAATCAACCGCTCCTACATTGTGATGGACACTTTACGGAGATTAAAACTGTTGGAAGCTTACCAGTGCAAAATAGAAATTTGTATACCTCTCCGCGCGCCACATCAACCCCTAGAGATACACAGCAGCTTTCTAAGCAGACAGAGAATCTCAACATCCTATACAGTTATATTAATTACAAAAAAGATGGGCATAAAGTTCCCTTTTTGGAATACATACATTCACTGAAGTGCAAAGATGGCTGTGAATGTGAGACATATAGGGGGTTGCTTACACATTACGACAGTTGTGGCTCTGCTGACTGTGATACTTGTGGATCTGCTGCAAAGGGTTTTATACAATCTGGATTAAGAAATCAAGGAAATGGCTTTGTTAGGCTGACACATGGTAATGATTCTGGCAAGAGAGTCCGTGCTAACACTTCTGAAGACTTTATATACTCTGCAAAATTAAGGAAGTTGGATTCGTCTCCTAGACGTGATTCACCATGTGATGTTTCTGCATTAAGTGAGGAGCCATTCAGTCCTTCAGGACCTTTGAACTTTGAGCAACTGTCTAAATCCCCAGTAATGGCTACTCCTGTTAACCCAGGGGAAAATGCTTATATTACCACTAGTCATACTGATGATGTTTTAAGAATTAGTGAATCTGACAACAGTCATCTGGACGATGCTCTGGGATTTAAATATGGGGATGCTATCATTCCTTCTGAAGGCCCGTCTTTTGATTGTTCGCAGAAGGTTGAAAGAGTCTCTTGTCATATTGATGATGCTGCAAGAATAAGTCTACAAGGTAATGTCACCATTGCCTTGTATGATACTCGTGGAAGTAACTCTGGTGATGCTACTAATTTTGCCGATCATCCATCTGCTGATTCCTGTCAGAAGGAGATTGAACCTGTAGTCAATGAACTCAAAGATACAGTTCCTGACCCTGGTTGTGATTTGCCATCTGATTATGTTCCATACCTGTTTGAAGACAAGTCTATTGCTCAAAGGGTAGAGTTTATACCACGGAGTGATTCAGAAGAAATTCATCAGACAGCTGGTTCTAGGACTTGGATGAAGGGATTTAAGTCTGGGGATGCTATCATTCCTTCTGAAGGCCCGTCTTCTAATTGTTCGCAGAAGGTTGAAAGAGCCTCTTGTCATATTGATGATGCTGCAAGAATTAGTCAACAAGGCAATGGTGCCACTGCCTTGTATGATACTTGTGGAAGTAAATCTGATAATGCTACCAATTTTGCCGACGATCCATCTGCTTATTCCTATCAGAAGGAGATCGAACCTGTAGTCGATGAACTCAAAGATACAGTTTCTGACCCTGGTTGTGATTTGCCATCTGATTATGTTCCAAACCTGTTTGAAGACAAGCCTATTGCTCAGAAGGTAGAGTTTATCCCACGGAGTGATTCAAAAGAAATTCATCAGATAGCTGGTCCTAGGACTCGGATGAAGTCAGAAAAACAAAAGGTGGATGGCATCAGTTTAATTGACTTTTTCACGCCTGAGGAAATCAAACGACATTTGTCTAGTCTCAAGCAGAGAGATGATCAGGTAATTCCCCTTTTTCATTAGATATATATCCAAAGTAGGCATTATAGCTGTAATCCAGGCTGTCTCTCAGTGAAAACCTTTTTGAAAAAAAAAAAAAAAATTCTCGTAGGGGCAATTTTTTTGTACCTTCAAGAGGTTTTGCTGGTGTTGTGCTGTTGTCTAATTGATGGTATTTATATTTTATATTTTTGATATCCAAGTCCTTTGTTTTCGATGTATTATTAGGTGTAGCACAATAATCTGCAATTATAGTCCTTAATATTTGGACTAATTTGTTTGTAATGCTTCTCCAGGCTCAGCTATTACAACTTGGATTGAAAAGTTTTTGGTTCATGTTGTTTAAACAAAGGTTTTGGCCATCCCATAGTGGAACCAATTTAAAATTCTATGATGTTCTAGACTGTTTCTATTGATTATGTAATTTATCTTGAAACTCTCATGTAGGATAAAGATGCTCATATGTATGACTGATGATTGGAGTGCTATAAATTCTATTTTGATCCGTTTCCCATCATAATAAAGTTTTTAATTTCATGGACATTAATAATCATGTTGCAGTGTATGGTTTTTTCCGTACAATTCTGGTAACTCCTTTTTTCTTTATCCAATGGGGTGCTTGACTAGATGAGTATTGGAGTTAAATGTACAATAGGAATCCCATTTCCATAAAATTTAATATTATTTAACTTTCCTCCTTTCTCTTTATATTGTTGTTACCTCTTCAAGGTTTTTTCTTCTCTTGACCATTCAATTATGACTTTGCCAGCTGATGATGCACTTATTTTGTAGGGCATAGCTGGAAAAATGGCTGAAAATGGAGCAAGCTGTTCACTCAGTGAAAACTTCTGCCAGCTATGTGCTTTGCCTCAGCTTGCATTTTCACCAATGCCGCTGTATTGTTTATTCTGCGGGGCACGTATAAAGAACCATGCAACATATTACGCCACAATCGATAAAACCTCTGATCAATTATGCTTTTGCACCACATGCTATAACAAGTGTCACCGTGGTACTTTCACATTATATGGGTTGTCTATATCTAAGTCCAATCTCAAGACCCAAAAGAATGATTTGGTGACTGTAGAATCGGTGAGATATACTGCTTTATTGTGTTAACTATTTTTTGTTCTTGTTTTTTTTTGTATTTTATTATTACAGCTCATGCATATGGCTTTGATCTTGTAGTGGGTTCAATGTGATAGATGTGAAGGATGGCAACACCAGATATGTGCCCTCTTTAATGATAAAAAAGACTTAGGAGGTGATTCAGAGTATCTTTGTCCAAAGTGCTACTTAGAAGACCTAGAATTTGAGGGGCTAATGCCTTTGCCACGTTCTTCTTCTTTGGATGCACATCACCTTCCTCAAACTTTGCTTAGTGATCATCTTGAGCAACGACTCTTTGGACGTCTTAAGCAAGAGAGAGAAAACAGGGCAAAAGCTGCAGGAAAGAATCCTGAAGAGGTAAGATGTTAGGCTTCGTTTATCTGACAATTTTAGTTTGCTGGTTGTCTATGTGGTGGGTTCTGTCTTTTGTTCATGTGTTCCACTTACACATATATATATGTATATTTAAAATTAACTGTCAACTTCTGTAATTTATATGATAGGTGCCATGTCCTGCTGATCTTGCTGTAAGGGTGGTATCATCTGTTGACAAAAGACTGAAAGTGAAGCAACAATTTTTGGACATATTTCCTGAAAATGGTTACCCTGCAGAGTTTCCTTACAGATCAAAAGTAAGCTTAATTGCATCTGAATTATCTGTTGTATAGGAGTGACGAGTGAACTTTCTTCTGGTGGATACTACTTTTGGAAATTATTGTTAGCTCTGGTAACAATTAGAGTTTGAAAGGTTTATGTTATGCATGTGCAGTCATGACTCTGAGCTTTTAATGAGTTTTAAGTATGAAGTGGCTCTTTCCAGTTCTCTACTATGAGAGTTTATTCATTGAATCATGTGTGATTTTTATAATATTTCCATCCCAGGTTATTCTTTTATTTCAAAGGATTGAAGGTGTAGATGTGTGCCTTTTTGCCATGTATGTCCAAGAGTTTGGATCAGCCTGCAGCCTACCAAATCAAAGATGCGTCTATATATCATATCTTGATTCTGTCAAGTATTTTAGGCCTGAGACAAAAACTCTGAAAGGAGAAGCTCTTCGAACTTTTGTTTATCATGAAATTTTGGTATATTTCTACGACTGATTTTTTTTTATTTTTTTTCCTTTCTAATCTTGTTGTCTTTTTTATAATCTAAAGAGAATAATAACTGGAGATAATTTCATAATTGTCTGGCATTGTCTATTCTTTTTCTTAGATTGGATACCTTGATTATTGCAAGAAACGAGGCTTTGCCACCTGCTATATATGGGCTTGTCCACCTGTGAAGGGAGAAGACTACATTCTATACTGTCATCCAGAGACGCAAAAAACCCCCAAACCTGACAAGCTGCGGCTATGGTATACCTTTAATATATATATTTTTTGACAATGACATGTGTTATGATATTATTAGCTTTCTCATTTTCTCATTTCTCATTCTAGCAATTCTACTACGTATATTTTTTTCCCCCCTCTACTTACAAAATTCATGATTATTTATTTTCATTCAATTTCATTATATCCTCATGTTCATACAATTCTTGTGCTGATTTTTGGGTTGATTTAACTATTGTTTTATTGTATTTCTTCTTTTTTTCAATTACTTTGATCATGGTTATAGGTACTTACTGAATTGATTTTTGTACCAAATCAGGTATCAGTCAATGCTAAAGAAAGCAACAGAAGAAAAGATTGTAGTGAATTTTTCAAATTTATATGAGAAGTTCTTTGTGCCTACTGGGGAAAGGAAGACCAAAGTTACAGCAGCCAGGTTGCCTTACTTTGATGGTGATTATTGGTCTAGTGTTGTTGAGAGTATGATTAAGAAGATTGATTTAGAAAGTGGAGGAGACCCTGAAAAGCAGCTCAAAAAGAAGTGGAGGAGCGTGAAAGCTTTTGGACATAGTAACCCTTCAGCTAATGATGTGAAAGACGTCTTGTTGATGCAAGCAGTAAGTTTGCTCTCTCAAATTTGTAATTTTATGTGAATGTAGCTTTCTGAATTAGCGGTGAAGGGGTGAAATTTATGTCATTTTGTGAGGACAGTAACCATATAAGATTGGTATCTCTTCCTGTGTTCTTCCTTTTCTTTCCCGGATGACAATATGTCATGTGTAACTTTCAGAAATTACGTGGGTGAGGATGTGTTGAGAGACTGAATTGATGTTCTTAGTAATAAATGAATTTTTACTGTTGTTCATCATCTTCTTCTACTGTCCTTTAATGAATTTTGTTTGCTATTTTCTCGCAGCTTGGACATATTATATCATCAGCAAAGGAAGACTTCATTATTGTGAACTTGCAATCCGTCTGTATAAACTGCCATGAAATCATATTATCAGGGCAAAGGTGGTTTTGTAATCAGTGCAAAAATTATCAGCTATGTGCAAGGTAATTATCGTTAAGTTTGGATGAAATATGCAATATATAGATAGAATTTTCATGCTGAGATTATGACATGGACATCCCTCTCTTTCTTGACTTGCTAATTGAGTTAGAAAATCGGCTACCTATTTTCTGTTAGACTTAAGAACTGTGGTGCGTTTTACATATCTTAATTTTTGATTAGCAGATGCCATGATGTGACTGAATTAGTTGGACCAGGAGACACCCACATATCTAGTGGTGGTCAGAGACATGCTCTCTCTCAGGTATCATTTTAGTTCATCTCCTACCTCATAGGCCTATAATACTCTCTTTTCAACAATCTAAACCAATTTTAAAGAAAAAATTGAATTACGCATTGAGTTTTACTAGAAACTGTACATTTGAAGTGAAAATTAAATCTTTAGGCAACTATGTAAATGTTATGGCTTTTGTTTTTTCAGGAAGTGGTGAATGATGTACCAACTGATACAGAAGACAATGATGCCATAATGGACAACTGTTTTCTAGAAAACAGACATGCTCTTTTGAGTTTCTGTCAAGGAAATCACTATCAGTTTGACTCACTTCGTCGTGCAAAGCACTCCTCTATGATGATTCTGTATTATCTCCACTATCCGAATGGGTCTGTTGCTGGGATTTCCTGCAATTTATGCCTCAAGGAGACAGGTGCTGATCAAAGATGGGTGTGTGAGACATGCCCAGAATTTAATGTTTGTAGCTCATGCTATGATAGACATGGTGCTAATTGTCACAATCATACATTGATTATTTGTTTGGTAAGAACTTAGAAGTGCTCACTCGTATTATTTTTTGTTCTATATTTCCAGTAGATGGGCAGCCTGTTGGTTTAATTTGTTTTAAGTTGTGCTGTAAAGTTGTACTTGTTGAATATACATGTTATAGATCAATCTTCAATAGGACCTGAATTTGGTAATGAATCTCTTGGGAACAAGTTTTTGTACATTTCATTCCTTTCCTACTATATGCTGACATTGCAAACTGGCAATGCAGGTCAAACAGCTGCTTGATGTTCTACTGCATGCATCTCAGTGTCATACTACAGTGAATCTTCCCTGTTCTTATCCAAATTGTTCGATTCTTAGGAGACTCTTTTCCCATGCACATGCATGTAATATTCGAATAGCTGGTGGGTGTCGGCATTGTAAGAAGACGTGGTTTATTCTGTTGATGCATTCTCGAAGGTGTAAAGATCCGAGTTGCAACATCCCTAGATGCATGTATGTTTCACTTCAGTTGTTATTTGTTATAAATTTCTCTTGAACTAGCAGGTCTGAAGTAAAACAATATTTTGATTGCTGTTTCAGGGATTTGAAGAATCATGAAAAAATGCTTGAATCATAACGTGTCTCCCAGTCAGTGTTATAAGCTGATTATAATTTCTCATGTACAGCACCTTTTTTAGATTTGTCGTCAGAGCAGAAAACTGGTTGTAGATTCTTTCAGTGAGAGGCAATTGTACAGGTAGATAGCAGCAGGAGTCTTTCAGAATCGAACTTTTTTTTTCAGAATCAAACTTAGATAGTCATTCAGAAATAATGAGAATTCCGGGGCAAAAATTATTTCTGTTCCTAGGATGGGAAGCTTTGTATAGGATAAAGAAAAAAAAAAATATTTATGATTTTAGTGTTATCCCCATGCTCGGTGTAGCAAGTCCCTTTTGTGTTGCTATAATAAAATCCCAAGCTTAAATTTTTGAAGTGATTTTGTTTTAGCTTAGAAATTCTTTTTGGTTAAGAGAATATTAGCATTTTGGTAACTACAATTGTAAGATTCACATTAAGGGTATTTGCCGTGTTATGTCTTATGTATCATGGTTTTCTGAGTAAATTTCATATGATTGCTACTTGTATTATTCTTGTGAGGCTCCAGCATTTTTGTGCACTAAAATGTATGGGGGGGTTATTTCTATTTTATAAATATTTTTTAATTAATATGGTTAATTTTGATAAGAACCTCACATCTACTGATTTACTCTTAAATCTTTACCTAGTCCTACTCAATCGATCCTTGGTGTAATCTTTAGATGACTTGAGATATGTATATTCTGGAATAAGATGAATTATTTGGTCTAATATGGTGTCCTACTTTACCTTAATCCAAACTATAAATTCATGTTAATTTGCTAATGTGTATTTTTCAAATATCTAATTTTTGTAATTTTTATTGATTCGTAAATAATGTCAAAAATAAACATTTAGTGTTGACAGCCTAACAGGAATAAGAAATTCTATTCTAATCTCGACAATCTTAGTGTTGAGATATGGTAAAAATAGGTTCTTTATGGTAAGCCTTGGTCTCATTGATGTCAATAAAGTTACTCTAAACAATATTCAATGACGGAGTATTTGGAACGCTAGAGGCTAGTGTGATGCCATGCACAGCATACTTCCCTGAAATCTGTAATCAGTCTTATTTTATTACTCTTTCTGGCAAAGTATTGTTCTGTAGATACAGAGGGCGCCGCGGTGGAGAGAGAAAACGACTGTACATCATCTGCTCCACAGTTAAGCAACTTCGACCTCATGTATGGTACCCTACCAGTTTACCGCCACAGTACAAACAACTACGAAGGCCAGTGGCTTGATGGTTATTTAACCATATGTTGGCCTCGGGGCACAGCCAGATTCCTTAAGTTGTGGGCGTAATAAATGGATCATCTGATATATACCTTCTGAATTTGGGTGAGAATCGTCAAATACAGTAAATTCATGAACCTCACCATCCAGGTCAAGAGTACTAGCCCCAGAGGGTTTTTGCACTCCTATATTCTTCATAGTTCGTCTAACATTTGCAACGTTACCCCAATCCCCCGCAGCAGCATATATATTAGATAACATTGAGAAATTTCCGGCTTCTGTTGGATCAACTTTGACCAAATGCTTCAAAACCTCCTGTGCAATTTCCACAGGGTAATGCAACCGGCATGCTCCTAAGAGCGTACCCCAAATGACAGCATTTGGTTCCATTGGCATATTCTGCACAACCTCCAAAGCTTCCTTTAGACGCCCACCCCGACCTAATAGATCAACCAAGCAGCCATAATGCTCTATTTGGGGGACAATGTCATAATCCCTTTCCATAGAATAAAAATAATCAAGACCCTTGTCAACATAACCCATGTGAGTGCAAGCACATAAGATACCAATGAAAGTGAATTTATCAGGTCGAAAACCACTTTTTTTCATCCTTGAGAAAAGCTTGAGTGCTGTCACTCCATCTCCATGCATAGCTAAACCTTGGATAATGGTGTTCCAGGAAACTAAATCTCTTTCAGACATCCCCTGGAATACAACTAATGCTTTTTCTGCACATCCGCACTTGGCATACATATCAATCAATGCATTATTCACTGCGACACTACATCTAAAACCAGTTGCCACAATTGAGGAACGAACTCTCTTCCCAAGTGTGAGCAAACCAGACTCGGCGCAAGCAGCTAGGATACTAATAATGGTCCCATCATCAAATTTCAATCCTAAACTTTCCATTTCATTATACAAAGATATAGCCTCCTTTGTGAATCCATTTCCAGCATACCCAGAAATTATTATTGTCCATGACACCAAATTCTTAACAGGCATCTTATCAAAGAGTAACCTAGCCATATCCAAATCCCCTGCTTTCGTATAACCCGAAACCATGGTAGACCAAGATACAACATTTCTCTCAGGCATCTTCTCAAACAATTGAAACGCAGCATCCATGTCTTTTGCTTTAACATACCCATCTAACATTATATTCCAGCTCACAGCATCTTTCTCAGGCATTTCATCAAACAGTTGGCGAGCATCTTTCAAATTACCCCCTTTAACCAACCCCCTAATCAATGAATTCCAAGAAACAATATCTCTATCCTCCATGAACACAAACAACTTCCTAGCAGAACTAACACCAATCACCCCACACTTACAGTAACTATCAATCAACGAATTGGGTACAAAAATATCACCAAAAAAACCTAACTTTATCATCTGGGTATGAACCATTTGAACCAATTGCAATGAACAGGGTCCACTACAAGCCTTAAGAAGAAAAGGGTATGTAAAATTATCAGGGAAAACGCCATTATTAAGCATATCAAGAAAAGTAATGAAAGCTTGAGAAGATTGAGAATTCTGGGTTTGAGCTCTAATAAGACTATTATACAAATGAACATTGGGAAATTGAACTTGATTGAATACATTAATGGCTAACCCTAATTGATGGCAGAGAGAGAAAGCAGAGATTAATTTAGGTGCTATAAAAGGGTCATTATGAAGATTAGCTTTGAAAATTTGAGCATGAATTTGTTTCAAATGTGATAAATTTGAACATTTGTGAAGTTCAGAAACTTTGAGTTCGAGTTGCCTTCTAGTGGAGAACCAAGTTGGAGCTCTAATGGGAGTTGTCATTGGTGGTCTGAAATTGGTGTGTGGTTGGAGTTTAGCCATATCATAATGTGTAGAATGTAGAAGATGATTGACTGCTCGTTATTTTGAAGTTTGGAATTAACTAATTAACTACTCTTTTCATTTTTTAAAAGTATATCCCGATTTTCGAGTTTCGAGGTGGATTTTTTTATTAATTGACACGGGATTACACAAATTTTTCGATATTCCTGTTTATTGAAAGGAAAATGCTATACATAACTATAAGGGTTGCATATAAGCATTAAATTTGCACTTGAAAATCGTAAAAAGTTAAGAAATCATAAAAATATACACTTATTACACTGATTTACGCGTGTTTTTGTCATGAATTCCTAACTTTATTTAATTTCCAAAAATGCATTTAATGCTTATATATAGCCCTTAGGGCTACATATAGCATTACCCTTATTGAAATGGTAAATTGGGGTAGAAATTACTTTTGTAATTAAGAAACTATAGAGTATTATCTTCGAGAAGTTTTTTGACAATATTATCTTCGACAAGTTTAAATATGTTTTTTTTTTTTTTTTTTTTTTATCAAACTTCATACTTCCTCTTCTCCTGTTCTTTTTTACTACTTATTTATTTTATTATGCTTGCCAATGCAAAACTTTAGCAACCAATAACTTTAATTCTTCATAAGTAAAAATTATAAAAGTTGTATATTATGATAGTACTTATTGAAACGAATTAAAAAATTATCATATGAATATATTTTGCCTTACATAACATTCACAAAAGACGGCCAAAGGAGAGTAATGAATAGTATAAAAGTCAAAGCGGGTCAAGTAAAAAAGAACGGAGGAAGTATATCCTAATAATTACCTTGTTTTGATCGTTTGTTTCATTCATGTTTACGGACTGTTATTTTGACCGTTACGAATATGTTTATTGTAACGGGCATAGCATTGCCCGTTACAAATAAACCGTTACGAATGACAATTTTTCCACTAGTGATGGTTCCAAACGACATTATATGACCCCGAGATGTATCCCCTATAATCTAAAGGCTTTTCGACACCGTGCCTCGAAACCCCTAAAATTTCTCAAAAAGCGTGGATATTAGACTTCAGTTTTGGAATTTTTTTTAATTTTTTTGCCCGGAAATAAAAATTGACGAAATGTTTACCATGGTCCCTAATACCCTCCGAGAGTTTAATTGAGTGGGTGGAACCATCCAATTTGCCTTTAAACGTCCAATTTACCGGTTTACAACTTGCACCGATTTCATTAACTCAAGCCTACCAGAACATTTATGACAACAAATAATGATCATATATGGATCCAAACGACATTATATGACCCCGACATATATCCCTTGAATTTCAAGACTTTTAGACACCGGGCCCCGAAACCTCCAAAATTTATCAAAAAGTTGTGGATATAAGCCTTCAATTTTGAATTTTTTTTGACTTTTTTCGCCCATAAATAAAAATTGCCGAATTGTTTACCAAAGGTTCCTAATACCCTCTTGGAGTCCAATTGGATGGATGAAACCATCCAATTTGCCTTAAATCGGCCAATTTACAGCTATACAACTTGCACCGATTTCATTCACTCAAGCCTACCACGAACATTTATGACAACATATAATGATTATTTATGATTCCAAACGGCGTTTTATGAGACCTAGATGTATCCCTTAAATTTTCAAGGCTTTTCAACACCGAGCCTTGAAATCTCCAAAATTTCTCAAAAATCGTGGATATTAGCCTTTAATTTTGGAAATTTTCGACTTTTTTTCGCCCGGAAATAAAAATTTTCGAAATGTTTACCATGGTCCTTAATACCCTCAGGGAGTCCAATTGGCTGGGTGGAACTATCCAATTTGCCTTTAAACACCCAATTTACCGGGTTACAACTTGCACCGGTTTCATCAACTCAAGCCTACCACGAACATTTATGACAAAAAATAATGATTATATATGATTCCAACCGACATTATATGACCCCGAGATATATCCCTTAAATTTTCGAGGCTTTTCGACACCGGGCCTTGAAATATCAGAAGATTCTCCAAAAGCGTGGATATTAGGCTTCAGTTTTTGAATTTTTCAACTTTTTTTCGCCCGCAAATAAAAATTGCCGAAATGTTTTACCATGGTCACTAATACTCTCCGAGAGTCAAATTAAGTATGTGGAACCACCAATTTTCCTTTAAACGGCTAATTTACCGATTTACAAATTACACCGATTTCATTAACTCAAGCCTACCACGAACATTTATGACAACATATAATGATCATATATGGTTCCAAACGTCATTATATGACCCCGAGATGTATTTCCTAAAATCTCAAGGCTTTTCGACACCGTGACCCGAAACCTCCAAAATTTCTCAAAAAGCGTGGATATTAGCCTCCAATTTTTGACTTTTTTTCGGTTGCCAATAAAAATTGCCAAAATTTTTACTATGGTTCTTAATATCCTCCGGGAGTCCAATCGGGTGGGTTGAACTATCCAATTTGCCTTTAAACGGCTAATTTACCTGTTTACAACTTGCACCGATTTCATTAACTCAAGCCCACCACGAACATTTATGACAACATATGATGATTATAATTTAAATGGCTCCAAACGGCATTATATGAAACCGATATATATCCAATAGAATTTCAAGCCTTTTAGACACCGGGCCCCGAAACCTCCAAAATTTCTCAAAAAGTGTGGATATTAGCCTTCAATTTTGAAATTTTTTTGACTTTTTTCGCCCAGAAATAAAAATTGTCGAATTGTTTACCATGGTCCCTAATACCCTTTTGGAGTCCAATTGGGTGGATGAAACCATCCAATTTGCCTTAAATCGGCCAATTTACAGGTATACAACTTAAACCGATTTCATTAACTCAAGCCTACCACGAACATTTATGACAACATATAATGATTATTTATGATTCCAAACGGCGTTACATGAGACCGAGATGTATCCCTTAAATTTTCAAGGCTTTTCGACACCGAGCCTTGAAATCTCCAAAATTTCTCAAAAATCGTGGATAATAGCCTTTAATTTTGGAAATTTTTGACTTTTTTCGCCCGGAAATAAAAATTTCCGAAATGTTTACCATGGTCCTTAAGACCCTTAGGGAGTCCAATTGAATGGGTGGAACTATCCAATTTGCCTTTAAACACCCAATTTACTGGGTTACAACTTGCACCGGTTTCATCAACTCAAGCCTACAACAAATAGTGATTATATATGATTCCAACAGGCATTATATGACCCCGAGATATATCCCTTAAATTTTCTAGGCTTTTCGACACCAGGCCTTGAAATATCAGAAAATTCTCAAAAAAGCGTGGATATTAGGCTTCAGTTTTTGAATTTTTCGACTTTTTTTCGCCCGGAAATAAAAATTGCCGAAATGTTTACCATGATCACTAATACCCTCCGAGAGTCAAATTAAGTGGGTGGAACCACCAAATTTTCTTTAAACGGCTAATTTACCGATTTACAAATTACACCGATTTCATTAACTCAAGCCTACCACGAACATTTATGACAACATATAATGATCATATATGGTTCCAAACGTCATTATATGACCCCGAGATATATTCCCTAAAATCTCAAGGATTTTCGACACCGTGACCCGAAACTTCTAAAATTTCTCAAAAACCGTGGATATTAGCCTTCAATTTTTGATTTTTTTGACTTTTTTTCGCTTGCAAATAAAAATTGCCAAAATTTTTACCATGGTTCCTAATACCCTCTGGTAGTCCAATTGGGTGGGTTGAACTATCCAATTTGCCTTTAAACGGCTAATTTACCTGGTTATAACTTGCACCGATTTCATTAACTCAAACCCACCACGAACATTTATGAAAACATATAATGATCATAAATGGCTCCAAACGGCATTATATGACCCCGAGATATATCCCCTATAATTTCAAGGCTTTTCGACACCGGTCCCTGAATCCTACAAGATTTCTCAAAAAGCGAGGATATTAGCCTTCAATTTTGAAATTTTTGACTTTTTTAAGCTCGGAAATAAAAATTGCCGAAATGTTTACCATGGTCCCTAATATCCTCCGGGAGTCCAATTGGGTTGGTGGAACCATCCAATTTGCCTTTAAACGGCCAAATTATCGGTTTACAACTTGCACGGGTTTCATTAATTCAAGCATACTATGAACATTAATGACAACATATAATGATCATATATGGTTCCAAACGGCATTATATGACCCTGAGATGTATCCCCTTAAATATCAAGACTTTTCTACACTAGGCCCCGAAACCTCTAATTTTTTCAAAAAACGTGGATATTAGCCTTCAATTTTGGAATTTTTTGACTTTTTCTTCTCCCGGAAATAAAAATTGCCGAAATATTTACCATGGTCCCTAATACATTCCGGGAGTCCAATTGGGTGTGTGGTACCATCCAATTTGACGTTAAACGACCAATATACCGATTTACAACTTGCACCGATTATTAATTCAGGCCTACCACGACCACTTCTGACAACAAATAATGATCATATATGGTTCCAAACGGCATTCTATGACCCCGATATGTATTTCCTAAAATCTCAAGGCTTTTCGACATCGTGACCCGAAACCTCCAAAATTTATCAAAAGCGTGGATATTAGCCTTCAATTTTCGCTTTTTTTGACTTTTTTCGCTTACCAATAAAAATTGCCAAAATTTTTACCATGGTTCCTAATATCCTCCGGGAGTCCAATTAGGTGGGTTGAACTATCCAATTTGCCTTTAAACGGCTAATTTACCTGTTTACAACTTGTACCGATTTTATTAACTCAAGCCCACCACGAACATTTATGACAGCATATGATGATCATAAATGGATCCAAACGGCATTATATGAACCCGAGATATATTCCCTAGAATTTCAAGCCTTTTCAACACCGGTACCCGAATCCTCCAAAATTTCTCAAAAACCGTGGATATTAGCCTTCAATTTGTAATTTTTGACTTTTTAAAGCTCGGAAATAAAAATTGCCGAAATGTTTATCATGGTCCCTAATATCCTCTGGGAGTCCAATTGGGTTGCTGGAACCATCCAATTTGCCTTTAAACGGCCAATTTATAGGTTTACAACTTGTACGGATTTCATTAATTCAAGCATACTATGAACATTAATGACAACATATAATGATCACATATGGTTCCAAACTTCATTATATGACCATGAGATGTATCCCCTTAAATATCAAGACTTTTCTTCACTAGACCCCGAAACCTCTAAAAATTTTCAAAAAACGTGGATATTAGCCTTCAATTTTGGATTTTTTTGACTTTTTCTTCGCCCGAAATAAAAATTGCCGAAATGTTTACCATGGTCCCTAATACATTCCGGGAGTCCAATTGGGCGTGTGGAACCATCCAATTTGCCGTTAAACGACCAATATACCGATTTACAACTTGCACCGATTTCATTAATTCAGGCCTACCATGAACATTTATGACAACAAATAATGATCATATATGGTTCCAAACTGCATTCTATGACCCCGATATGTATTTCCTAAAATCTCAAGGCTTTTCGACACCGTGACCCGAAACCTCCAAAATTTCTCAAAAGCGTGGATATTAGCCTTCAATTTTTTATTTTTTTTGACTTTTTTTCGATTGCAAATAAAAATTGCAAAAATTTTAACTATGGTTCCTAATACCCTCCGGGAGTCCAATTGGGTGGGTTGAACTATCCAATTTGCCTTTAAACGGCTAATTTACCTGTTTACAACTTGCACCGATTTCATTAACTCAAGCCCACCACGAACATTTATGACGGCATATGATGATCATAAATGGCTCCAAACAACATTATATGACCCCGAGATATATCCCCTAGAATTTCAAGCCTTTTCGACACCGGTCCCCGAATCCTCCCAAATTTCTCAAAAACCGTGGATATTAGCCTTCAATTTTGTAATTTTTGACTTTTTTAAGCTCGGAAATAAAAATTGCTGAAATGTTTACCATGGTCCCTAATATCCTCCGGGAGTCCAATTGGGTAGGTGGAACCATCCAATTTGCCTTTAAACGACCAATTTATCAGTTTACAACTTGCACGGATTTCATTAATTCAAGCATACTATGAACATTAATGACAACATATAATGATCATATATGGTTCCAAATGGCATTATATGACCCTGAGATGTATCCCCTTAAATATCAAGACTTTTCTTCACTAGGCCCCGAAACCTCTAAAAATTTTCAAAAAACGTGGATATTAGCCTTCAATTTTGGAATTTTTTTGACCTTTTTTTCTCCTGGAAATAAAAATTGCCGAAATGTTTACCATGGTCCCTAATACATTCCGTGAGTCCAATTGGGTGTGTGGAACCATCCAATTTGCCGTTAAACAACCAATATACCGATTTACAACTTGCACCGATTTCATTAATTCAGGCCTACCACGAACATTTATGACAACAAATAATGATCATATATGGTTTCAAATGACATTATATGACCCTAAGATTTATCCCATTGAATTTCAAGACTGTTCGACACCAAGCCCTGAAACCTCCAAAATTACTCAAAAAGCGTGGATATTAGCCTTCAATTTTGGAATTTTTAGTCTTTTTTTTCCGGAAATAAAAATTGCCGAAATGTTTACCATGGTCCTTAATATCCTACGGGAGTCTAATTTGGTGTGTGGAACCATCCAATTTGTTGTTAAATGGCCAATTTACCGGTTTACAACGACCTATTTAATTAACTTGCACCGGACCCGACTTGAACCGAAATTGACCCTAACATGCATGTTTTAACCCGTCAAAACCCGAATTTAACCCGACTTGTTACTAACCTGACTTGAATTCAGCCCTACTCGTTCCTAATCCGACCTGAATTTAACCAACCTGTTACAATTACGACCCAAAATCAACCCGACTTGTTATTGACCCGACCCAAATTCAACCTGACTTGTTATTGACCGACCCAAATTTCACCAAACCTATTACTTACCCGACCAAAAAAATTCAACCCGATCTGTTACTAACTTGACTCGAAATTAACACGACTTCTTGTTGACCCGACCTAAATTCAAGTATTCAACCCAAATTGTTCCTAACCCGATTTCAAATCACCTTAAATGCAATTTAGACCACCTTAATTATTATTGTTGATCAAAGCATTTTGTCTAGGGAGACCAAGTCGGTCCAGGCCAGCAAAGGAAAGGAGCATCATCCTCAACTTTAAGAGTTAAATATAGTATATATTTGTTGTATGGTCAAATGTGATAATTATCTTCCTAAATTATAGAATATAGTTCCCTAGTATATTGTCATATATATTATAGTCAAAGGAAATAATTAGCTGTATAAAAATGATAATTATCTACTCCCTTCGTGTTTTTTTAAGTGTTACACTTTCTTTTTTGGCAAAAAGCTACATTAAAATATTATATCTCTCTCCTCTCATGGTCCCCACCCAAACCCACTACTACTTTTTTTTATTATATCTTTTCTTTCACATTCATTACTTTTCAATAAACTATTAACCCCATTATCTTTCTTTTACAATTTTTTAATACTCCAACTACTCCACTTACCTCTTATTTTATTTAAGTCAATTAAATTGCCTAAAACTATGTGACGTTCAGACTGTAACACTTAAAAAAACACGGAGGGAGTATTTATAGTTAATTGAACCCGAATATGAACTGACTTGGAAATGACCCGACCTGATTGTAATCTGCAAATTATTGACTTGAACATAACCCTTGAATCCGAGAATGACCCGACTTGGAAATGACCCAACCTGATTATAACCCGCAAATTATTGACTTGAACCTAATCCGACTTGAACCCGAGAATGACCCGACCTGATTATAATCCGCAAATTATTGACGTAAACCGAACCTGACTCAAACCCGAGAATGACCCGACCTGATTCTAACTCGCAAATTATTGACTTGAACCGAACCCGACTCGAACCCGAGAATTACCCTAACCCGTTTTAACCCGTGAAAACCCGACCCGAATATAACCCGACCTGTTATTAACCCGACCTAAACTCGACCCAAACCCGATAAGAAGTATGACCCGATGTGACCCGACTAAAGCATGACCCAACCCAAACCCGACCCGCATAGATTATGGAATTAATCCGAATTGACCCGACCCACTCTTACCCGACCCGTTTACCCAAATTTACAGTTCTACTCCGTAGTAAAATTGCTTTAAGATTCATGACATTCATAAAAAAAAAAATTGGAAACCTTACGTAGCTTTATAAGGAACAAAAATGAAGTACTTCCACAATACGGTGTATGATCAAATGCGTATTTTAAAATACTGTTTTGGCAAATAAACTCTTTCATAGTAATTAATTTTAAAATTATTTAGACATTCACATAGGCATATCAGCCCAACTGTCAAAACTACTTTCATTGTAGGGATTAAGTTTCTTGAGGAGCTTGTTGCCAACTTCACACACATGTTCCTGACAATTCACTATTAACAGTCTTAAGCTTGGGAGGTAGGCAGCTTTCATCTCCCAAGGATTCGAGCTTCGGACAATGCTGAACATGAAGATCACTCAAGTTGGGGAAGTTCCAGGATATGGATTTCAAAGATTGGAAATGACTTATATCCAACTTAGACAAGGATGAGGGTAGTTGAAGATCTGAAATTGGAATGCACTCCACTAAAGCTGATGAGAAGCCTGTATCGCGAAGTCTAAGATCTTGGAGGGAATCGAGGAGGCCTAATCCCCACTCCTCGAGTGGCTGCTTTATGTTCATGTATTCGATGTGAAGTTCTTCAAGGGACCTAGGAAGACCCTCTCCTGGAAAAGACTGGATGTTGGGACACTTTTTAATGCTCAAGTATTTCAGAGAGGTAAAATTTTGTATCTGATTGGGAAGGCCACTAAAATTAGCATTGTCCTCGATCATAAGCTCTTTTATAGCAGGAAGAATTAGATCTTCTGGCAATGACAGAAGTTTAGGACATTCTGCTATTCTTAATACAGCTAGATGTGCAAGTTTCAAGGGAGTTTCAAGGTTTTTGTCTATCCTGTTAATCATCAGAGACTTGAGAGATTCGCAATTGTGTATCTTCAACCAGCTAATCTTCTCTGGAATATCAAGAGTTGTCAGAGACTTACAATCAGAAATGTAGATGTTCTGTACATTAGAGGTCGCGGAAGATGATTTCTTGAGTTCCACAGACTGTATGTCATCACAATTATAAATCTGCAACTGGGTAAGTGTGGCAGGTATCTGATGTAATTTCAAAAGGGAGTGACAATCTGATATGAAGACAGTCTGACAAGAATTTGGCAAAGGAAAGTCTGTGACTTCTGTGACATCAGGAAGGTCCATTGATTCTGAACAAACGATACTAGATGCAGTAGACATCTGCAGTGCTTTACATGTAATTATGGACAGATTCTCGAGCAAAGGGAGGCTTGTAAGTGTGACACTTAACTGATGGCAATATGAGACCGAAATCTTTTTTAATGAAAGGAGACAGGGACGTAAACATCCCTGCAGTGATTCACAATGTGAAAGTGAAAGCTGCTCGAGGTGTGGGAATGCCACCATACTAGTGCTGTCAACTGATGCTGTGTGCAACCACTTCTTCCAGGAACTCATGAGAGAGAATGCTAGAGTTGTCAACGCCGGAAAAGGATTTAAAGACTGTCCATAAAATTCAGGTCCAACCTTCTTTATATTGTCCATTCTTTCAACTCGAAGCTCCTTTAAAGAGGGTAGCAATCCTAGTGGTGGCAAGCTTTCACAGCTCACACAATCCATCAAAATTACGCGGACCATGTATTTGAAAAATCTGTTTCCTAAGCAAGCAGGGAATGCTAAGCCCTGCTTGCATCCTTTAAATTCACAGACTTTCATGCAATTGTGAGGCTGCCGCCACTTCATACCTTTTTTTGGTGTTGCCATCAACCTCAACACTAAAGATGATACAGTCGGAAAGACCCTGGGTCTGAATATCTTGCATGCGGCTGCTCATCTCTTCAATCCTGGATGAAAGGTCTCCGCCTAAGTGTTGAAAACGTTGCACATCTCTAGAATCACCAGTTGAAACGCTCTTCAACTAATCAAAGACAGAAAAGTGAGGCATATATAATCAGTTGCTAAAGAAAGAATTTCATGAGCTATTTAACATAATGGCTTTGTACATAATACAAGTACGTAGTATAATGATAAAAGAACATAAAGGTATGAAGTATGATAAAATGCCATTAACCCGGATCATAGACTACACTCTACAGGACTACAGTTATGATAGCTTTGTACATAGAACTTTGGTAAACAAGAGGATGTTTAAGGCTGTCACAAATCAATAAGGATCACAACGAGAAACTTGAGCTTACATGACCGAGGTAGTGTGGAACACGAATACACAGCCTACTCGGCTACTCATGTTAGTGAAATAAGTACCAATCTGCTCAAATCAGCTTAAGAAAGCCTTTTGTTTGTGAGGATGGTCTGTTTCTTTGCACCATTTTAGATTTTTAGGCTCTCTTTCTTTTTTTATTAATGGCTGAAGTTCAGCAACTAATAATATGATTCTTAGTAAATTTCATTTATGAATACAAACGAATCTGATCTATATAAATACGAGGATATCAGATATAGTTTAAACTCCCCTAATCACAAGTAGAAAAATTCTTTTCATTATTTTCCTGTAGTACTCATCTTCTGTTTACAACACTTAACAAGCAAAATAATTTACATGATTCGAAAATCCTTTTTTTTCCCCATTAATACCTGACCGTCCATTAAATTTCGTAAATAAAAACAAAATCATAGAACAGGATAAAATAAAGGAAGAAAGAAAGAAGAAAGCTGAGATAGATCAATACACACCTTTTTTCTAATTGACCCAAGAATATTATTACATCCAATATCCTTGTTCATTTCATGAAGTTCTCGAGTTTGAGCAACAAAGTCATCCAAAATACCCTCCAACCCGTAAGCCAAGTCTTGTAAATCTTCTAACCATACCTTGATAAGCTTATTTTGACATTGCCTCTGCTCAGCTTCACTTAACAGCGGTTCGATCATCCTTAGCATTTTCTCCCATTCTTGAAAGCAGTCTGTTTCGAGTTGTTTTACCCCTCCTTCAACAACAAACTGACTCACCCCTACAGATGCCAGTTTTTCGATAACTAGTTGAACAGATGCCGCGACAAATATATCTCCGGTCTCCATGTTTGATTCTTCGACGATCAATAGCTGCTCAAATCAAGCAAATGAAAATGATTATGAGATCAGAATGTCAACTGTGGTGAAGAAGTGGCCTTTGGTAAGCTGTTTGGGTTACAGCACAAATCTGTATTATTCTGATTTATGGATTATATAACCATAAATCACAATTACTAAAGTCAACTTCATTGTTTTTTTTACACAGTTTGGAATAAATAAAAAATGGAGTAATAATTTCATGATTATCATTACATTAGCTTAAATTTTAGTGTCATTTTATCATAGTCCTTAATTTTAATTCGTACTTGTATAAATTAACCAGCTTCCTTGTATGCGTAAAATTTTCAAGTTACAGTTTTTCCCTACTCAATAACATCAAACTCCAAAGCTTTTAACTCGTAAACTTCTCCTAGAATAGCCAAGCTGGTAAAGAGGATAGAACACAGGTCAAGGTATCGATAATTAGAGCAAAAGTCTTCACATAGGGAGAATTAAGCAAGAGAATACAAAATGAGCAAAAGATTTCAATCATCTCCAAACCAATGATACAAACAAATTTGAAATTCACTAAAAAAATGTGGTAAGCTAAGTCCTGCGTAAAAAAACGCACAGGCCCACGACTACACTCGTCTAAGCTTCTGTAAATAATAGACAGAAGACATCCCATTACTCCTACCAGAAAGCACAAGACACAGACTAAACAGAACTCTTCCTAAAACTTTGTATAGAGATTCCGTGGCTCACAACTCTAGGTTCAATATGCTAATACACAAGTACATGGACATTCCCGAATGGAAGAATTAAGGGGATAATAATCAATGGTGACGAAATTGAAGAACAAACGCTGAATCAGCTGATAATTGATGCTTCTATATGTGCCATCATGTAGTCAAGAATTTCCACAGCTTCTTTCCTATTGAAGCTTCACCTGGATGCTCAGCCTCTTCATCATCATTGTCATCATCATCCTCTTCCTCCGCAATACTACCATCTTCATCACCATACTCACCATGTCTATCAGGAGTTCCATTTACCTCTTCACTCTGCACAATGCTTTTGACATTCCTTTTAGGTACAGGAGTAGTGTATATGTTTGTCTCCTCAACCTGAACCTGTCAGTGATGAAAAAAATCACTAAGATGGTACAAAATAGACATTCTTTGTCTGTACTTGAGATAAGAATTTGCTTAAGAAAAAGCAACAATACAAGATTGCAAACAATAGTCCTCACCTCCATCAAGTTTATACTCGTTGCACCATCTTCACTAGCGACTCCGGCTGAATGTGAGGGCCCAGGTTTTGAATTTCCATCTAGAATCTCCTTTTGTCCATCTTCTTCATCATTACCTTTACTTGCATCAGATGCTATTTTTACAGCTGCGCCTGTGGCAACTCTATAACCAGCATAAACCCAAAGTAAGAATCAAACCTTGACATGATGCATTATAATCACACTGACAATTTGACAAACCATCTCTGACTTGAGACCAATTCATAATTTTTTAAGGAAATACCTAAACATTTTTGTTGAAAAAATAATAATTAGGAAAAATCAAACGCAAGAATTAATTTACTAGTTTTGCAGATTTAGCAGAGTGTTTCCATCACATAAACATCTAGTTCAAACGCTTGAGCACCCAAAACTCATTAGAAAACCACACAGAACACAATACACCACGAGATAAGAGGCATAGATTCCCTTCACTCTGAACAAATTGTGAATATATGGACAGGTAAAACAAAATTAGGCAAAGAATAGAAAGTTGCTTAAACATAGGAACTACAGCATTAAGGATAAGATACATCATAATTAAAGGCCAAGCAATTTGTAGTTGCCTTCTTACTTATTTATATTTGTTTAAATGTGTCTCTGATCGTTTATAGTTGGGGCAAAATTAAAGGTTAAAACCCCTGACATCACATTAAACAGAAGAAAAAAGTATAAAATTCATAATAATACTTACTTCTTTGGCCTCCGGAGATTATATCGTCTTTCAGCAGGCGCTTGCACACCTGTAGAGACTTTTCGTCGCCTCGTCCTGGGACCTCCAGCCACAACACTGTCGGAACGCCCTTCGCTTTCCCCATCATCCTGCTCACTTGCGGTAGCTTGTGAAGTGAGAGCACGACCGCGTTTTCTTCCCTTTTTTCTATTTTCTTTGTCTGCAAGACTAGAAACCTCCCGACTCCCACCATCCATATGAGTAGAGTCTTCAGCATCACCATTTGGATGCTCACTAACACTTGGTTCAATTGAATCACCAACAATGTCCTTAGCATCTTTAATTACGTCCTTCACCGAGCGTGTCCTGACTCTGAGCCTTTCTCTCTTTCCAGCTCTGTGTTGATCTGAGTTCTGGGAAGGTTCAGGCTCCTTACCACTGTCAGTATTACCCCACGCTCCAACTGAAGGATCTTGATCACCTTCTACCTCCCTGACATTCTCATCAACTGCTGCCTGTACATCTAATGAATCACTTGCCATCCTAAATGACAATTCTTGCACTTCTTCAACATTATCATGTTTATCAGAAGTAAGTCCTGCATTAGCATCCTGGTCTGCTGGAGAACCATCTGATGCAGCTGGTTCTTCTCTTTTGATAGGTGATAAGTTCAGTATCTTTTGTGTGCATTTCCGCAACCAAGACACGGTTTTCCCTGGGGTAAATGACTCCACATTTCCACGAACAGGGGACTCAGGTGAATGGAGATTCTCCTTAAAGCTGTTTCGGATATAATCTTCAGCCAGCTTTGGCAGAGGAAGAATCTCCCTATTCTCCATGTCAGTTAAAAACTGAAGATCAGAAAGCATAAATTCCCGGGTTACTTCACCACATTGTTCACAACTCTTAAATCTCTGAACAAATGAAATGAACCTCTCCCTCTCCTTTACAAGCTGCTCTCTCTGATCCTTTAATTTGTTACTAAGAGCAAAAAGCTCATCAACATCCTTCTGAATTTCAAGTCTACGCCCTTCCAAGTCTTTCTTACTAGCAGCCACTTCTTCTGTCTGCTTTGAAATTCTTCTTTGCTCTTCTTTTAAGTCTGCCATTCCCCTTTCAGCTATTTCTCGCAAGTAATTTAGATTATTCTGCTCCTTTTCTCTTTCTTCCTCAAACAGACGCTCTCTTTCAGAAAGATTTGCTTCCTTCTCTTCAATCACCTTCCGCATTTCAATCTCGAGGTCTCTTTTCTTCCGTTCAAGATCATCAATCATCTTTCTCTTCTCGGTCTCTTCTCTCTCTGACAACAGTGACTTCTGATACTCCATGTGAGCTGCAAATGAATCCTTTTCTAATTCAAAAGCTTTAAGCTCACTTTCCATCTTCTTCTGAGAAGCCAGACTCTCATTCCTCAATCTTTCCTCTTCCAAATGTCTCCATTTTTCCCATTTCTCTTTCTCTTCTGTTAACTTTTTCAGCTCCCGTTCAACTTCCGCCTTCTTCTCATCCAACGATTCCCAATCTTGCTCAAATGCCATCCTTTCCTGTTTCAACTCAGCAGCTTCTTTCAAAAGTACTTCCTTCTGTGATCTGCATTCATCTATCTCCCGCTTTAATTCAGACTGGAGACGCAAATGCTCTGATTTCTCTTCTTCAGTCACTCTAAGCTCTTCCTTCTCTTGTTGTATCCTCAACAGCTGTTTCTCGTTGGCAGCCTTAATATTTTCCAGTTCTTCCTTGAGCTTAAGTAAGTTTTCAGAGTCAATCACTATCTGCTTCTTTTCCTTCTCTAATTGTTTATTCTCTTCCCTTGCAATCTTTTCTTTTTCCTTCAATGCTTTGGTTTTTGATTCTAAGTCCTTCTCTTTCTCCTTACACTTCTCCAATTTCTTGTCCAGAGCCTGTTCACGCTTTGCGATTTTTTCTTCTGCATGACTGATATCAGCTTCCTTTTTCTCTAATTCAACGACCTTACCTTTCAATTCTTCATCAACGGATCTCCTCTTCTTATCCATCTCAAACTCAAACTCCTGCTTCTTAGCATCTAATTGAGCGTTGTGCTCATCAAGAAGACTTTGGAGCTCATTCTGCAGGAGGTGAGAAAAACATAAAGTTAGAAGTCAATGCTACAACAATTTAACAGCTTGTTTATACAAACACAGACTCACTACTGATCAAGCAGTTACAAATTACTCTGGCATAAAAAGGCATTAATGTTTGGACACGAATATATCACCAAATAATTTAAAAATCACCTTTTCTCTCTCATTAAGTTTTTCTTCCTGAGCAGATAGCTCTTTCTCTTTTCCTTCAATTCTCAATTTCATAGCATCAATTTCCTGCAAGCTCAAAAACGATCAGAACAGCAACTATTACAAAATAGAATTTAGATAGACAAGTTTATTTAGTAAATTCACCTTCTCTTTTACAGTCAAGCTGGATAGCCTCTGGCTTATATCCTCCTCTTTCTTCTTCAAATCCATATTAGCTTTATCTATCTTCTTTTGTACCTCAGCCAGTTCTAACTCTTTTTGCTTGCAGCCCTTATCAATTTCATTGGCTCTCTCTTCCCTTTGATTAAGGATTCTCCGAGCCTCACATAATCTCTCTTCTCCTTCTTGTAACTTCCTCTCCCATTCCAGCAAGTCTTCTCTTTGTTTAGACAAAGTAGCATCATGCGCGTCTTTCCTATTGAAAAGAACAATAATATATTAGTTAGGTTATATTGAGCACAAAACATTAGCATAGCCGTTTATATAAGAGATATAACACAAGTCTATCACATACTCTGAGTTAAAAGACAATCGCTCCCTTCGAAGAGCACTTTCTCGACTTTCTAAATCTTGTAATTTTCTCTCTATTTCAGAGCTCTTTCTGCTTGCCTCTGCATACTTAACGTCAGCCGCACGCAGTTTTGCTTCAACTTCTAAAGATTTCTCTTCAATGTTAGCTGCCAGAGAATTGGCTTCGGCCAATTTTGAATCAGCTGTAAATTTAATTTCAGCATATTCTGACCGCATCTCCCGCAAGGCCTTCTCCAGCTACAATAACCAACAATTGACAATTTTAGCCAGTTATAATACAAGATGACCACCAAATGTCTGAAATCTAAATGTGTTTGTCTATGACAGACTGACAATAAGAGAGTTGTAAAAAAGCAGCCACTAACACCAAAGAAATTACAGGAGTCATAAGGTGGGACTGCAAACTCAGAAGCACGCACACAAATCTGAAATATGACTAGTTTGATATATGCCATTAAAGCTCCAATTGATAATTCATAATGCAAGTTTAAACTAAATGAACAATAAAGCAAATTTAGCACAAAAGGCAGAAAGCAAATTGATATCTGAAATACAGACGAAGAATCAATGCATAGGCTCATCTTCGAAGGGTAAAATGAGTAAAGGAGTAATTGAGGGCAAATCTTACATCTTTAACACACTGTTTCTCCACACCCAATGCCTTCTTTAGATCTTCCTCCCTCTTCTCAAGATCAGATATTGCAATCAAATGAGCTGCCTGCTCTCGTTTAAGTGCATCCTTCTGCTCAGCTAATGCATGCTGAAGATCTTCAAACTTCGAACTCCATTCCTTCTTCTCAATCAAGAGAAGTCCCATATTGTATTGGTATTCAAATAACTGTAAGAATCAATCACATGATCAAAAACATGCAGACAAAACCTCTACACAAAACTTAGCATGCATGGCATAAGTGTTGCCACACAGAACTAGTAACCAGATTTTAAACTTCACATAAAATAACAACCGAGCCAAAATACTTCGCTAATAATAAGCCAGACAGATAGTGTTAACTATACTCCCCTGAATTTTCTCACAACAACCAACTTTGCAGAATATGACTATTCATAGTAAATTGAATGACAAAGTTCAGCTAATCCTGGAAACCTTTAATTTCTGTAGCCAAGACAGGGGTTTTTCAAAACAAGAAACTAATTGGGCTCATTCAGGTGGATTTTCCTTGTTCCATGGGGAAGTGGAATCCGGACGAGAAAAATGAGCGTCCAAAAAGAAGATAGGCTTACAAGAATAAATGATGACAGGAATCTACCCCAAAACTAGCTGCTCCCTAAATCAATGACCATCAATTCAAGCAGCAAACCAGCTTTATAAATCCAATTATAGTCCGTAAAAACAACTAAACAAGGCTACAATAGGATCTTAAGCTCCTAAAAATAGGCTATTATCACTGCCCCTTAGACAAAGTAGTTTTTAGGTATAACTATAAAATCCAAAGTTCCTAAATTTTCGCCGAAAAAATCCACAAGTCACAACACCTTATATTCATTAGAGCTGGGCATGGGCCGGGTCAGCACGCGGGCGGCCCGGGCACGGCCCGAGGATGGCCCGGCACGGCACGGCCCGCTGAGTGGCCCGGCCCGGCACGACGGCACGCCCCTCGTGCCTCGTGCGGGCTGCGTTAAAAAAAAAACAAAAAATGGCACGGCCCGGCACGAGCCCGTGAAATGGCCCGCCGGCACGGCCCGAGGCACGGCCCGCCGGCACGGCCCGAGGCACGGCCCGCAGCACGGCCCGTGGGTAACGGCTAGTTGGCAGCAGCTCTATTTCCCTCCAACGGCTATAAACGTTAATATAATTCAAATATAACTTAACTCCATAAAAAATTTAATAATTATTAAATTCAAATATTAAATTGTATAATTATTCAATTCAATTTTTTCTTTCATAAAAAAAATTCAAGTTTTTTTAAAGTTTTTTTTAATTGTTTTTTTTAAAAAAGAAAAAGAAAAAAGGGTAAGCCGTGGGCCGGCACGGTGGCCGGCACGACGGGCGGCCCGGCACGGCACGACCGGCACGGTGGGCCGTGCCGTGCCGTGGACAGGGGAAGCTTGAAGGCCGGCACGGCACGGCACGGCCCGCCTCCACCGTGGGCCGGCACGGCCCGGCACGACACTGTTCATGGCCCGCCTAGGCACGGCCCACGGTAGGCCCGGCACGGCCCATGCCCACCGCTAATATTCATCATACCCACCAACTGATGGTCAATCGACATTTTGGTACAAACGAAGAAGCAAATAACCCAATGCACCTCACATCCACTGCACCAAACACTTCACTGACAACATACACAGCTTCAAGCTTCTTCTTTTTATATGGGTGGGGAATTCCAATTAAAAAAGGGCAAAAAAAACAACTAATTTTCAACCTCGCTTAAGTAGAACCAACATTCATTAATAATATACTGCAAACAATATGAAGTACTTATATTGTTAAGCAAAAAAACAAATCTACACAAAAAATAATGAAAAAAGTAAAGTAAGACCCTCAAAAATAAAGTAAAAACAGAGCAAACCCAGGTGAGCAAAACTCGTAATTCATGCAAAAAAAAAAAAGGGAAATTAAGTAATTAAGATAAAACAGAGCTAATTAACCAAAAAAAACCCACCTCATTTTCAAGCTTAGCAGTTCTTTCATCCAAATCTTCGAGATCGTCTCCATCCCTAACAACAATCGCACCTCCATTTTCAGAAATTCGCGCGCTAGAATTCGAATTCGGCACTGGAGTTTTCTGATTCTCTCTCCTCGGCGACAAAGACCAGCCCGAAAAAACCTTCTTCTGGGGTGTAAACATTGCTTCAAACTACAATTCAACCGATTTACAGCAGCAGAAATCAACCCAGTAACTCAACTTCATCAAAAAAGATGAACAATTTTGGTTAAAGCAAATCAAGATTCGAGTATCTTGAAAACCAACCAAAAACCCTAACCCTAACCCTAGAATTTCGAAATCAGGCGAAAAAAACAAAGGATAAGACAATAAAACCCCCAGAAAACGCCGGACTTGAAAGTTGAAAATCCAATTCACCGGCGAAACGAAGAAGAAAGACGTTTGAAATCCGATAACGTCTCTCCCAACGAACACTTTCTCTCTCTAATAAGAAGTTTTGTTCTTTCTCTCTCTAGAAAAATACTTTATTCTCTCTCCTACTTAGCCACCTTTCGTGGAGCGCGGGGATCAGTAACGTTCGTGTTATTTATTTCTTTTTATTTTTCAACTTTTTTATTTTTAATTTTAATTGTAAAAAATAAAAATAAAATATAAAAAAAACCAAAAAGTGTCCGACAGCAATTTTGTGCTGTGAAAAAGACATTTTTATCCTCAGGCTGTTTTGGAGTTGTAGCATTACTTTAGGGGTAATTTGGGAAGTATAACGGTCTTCTTTTTTGGACTGAACATGGGTTGCTTGGGGTGAAGTGATGAATTGACGAAAATACCCTCATCCATCTTATTAGTGTTAAGGGTGTTAAGGGTATTTTAGTCATTTTAGATGACGGAATGATAAAGAAAGAATATACGAAATTGAAATGCCACGGTGTTGACGGGCTGTTATGTAGCATTATATGAAAATTATTAAATTTAAAATAATAAATTAATAAAAGGAAGGTTTAAACTTTGGGAAATGAAGATGTGAATGACTTTATGAGGATAAGAATCACTTTTATTATCCATTTTGTTAATTATTTAATTTAATTAATATACTATAGTTTTTTATTTGAGGGCCATCATTCATTATTCATTTATACAATTTGGCAAATTGCACTTTACTCTTTGGGTAGGAGAATTTAGTTATTTATCGGTAAAAAAGGACAAAAGTGGTAAAAAAAATGTGCAACAAAAATCTTACATGCATTTGGTGCCTTCTAAAGAATAGTAACTTTGAAGGCAATTCGTTAATAAATATACTATAAAATGTCATTGTTTGATAAAATGTCATTTTGTATGTGTCATTGTCTTAAACTGTTTTCTCTATTAAGTACACTAGTTAAATTTAATTAAGAGATATTTATTGAATGGGTTGTAAGATGTTTATGGTAGGAGTCAACGACTCAATGCTAGGTTAATAGTAATGTTTACATCTATACTACTTTTAATTATTTTTGAATAATACAAATATGCTTTCAACAAGATTCGAACTCATAACCTCCAATATATATAGATAATACTTTTACCATCTCAACTAACTATTATTAATGTTTTAAGTATCACATAATATTATAATATTCCTTTCATTTATTAAGTACTCCCTCCGTTTTTAAATACTTGCTCCATTTTCCTTTTTCGGCCATTTTTAAATACTTGCTCCATTTCCTTATTTGAAAAGTTTTTACAATATTTAACTAATTTCTCTCACCTAGTGGACCCAGCACATATTTTCTCTCCTCCAATCCTCTCCACTACTTTTGCTTTTTACAATTTTATATTCTTCCACTTACCCCACTACATCCATATATTATTATTTTCTCCTAAAACTCCGCGCATGGAGAAATGGAGCAAGTTTTTAAAAACGGAGGGAGTAATATAATTCATTTATTTTCACAAGATTAAAATATTAATACATATGATGTAAAAAAATAAGGTGACATCCAAGGCAATGCCCGAACCACTACACACACTAACTACACAAATAGTCGAACATAATTGTTAAATTAAAGCAACAATTACACAAACTAGCAACCCGGGGCATCGCCCGAGGTACACACTAGTTTATGTATTAAAAAATGGTAAAATCGTATAATTATTATAATTAGCAACGGTATATATATAGAGAGAAAGAAAGTTATTAGCAAATTACATCTTACGAAAAGTTAACATTAATTGACAACATTAAGCAAGTAATTCTTCATAATTCTCCATTGCGATTTATAGATATTTAGGACTTTAATAATTTTTGCTTATAAGCAAGCTGCATTTATGGTTTACATTATTACATTACAATTACGAGTATAATGGTACTTTTTACCATCCTATAAAGTTCTAACTAATTGCTAAATTATCATCCTATATGCGCTGAAATCAATAGGCGCTATGCACCAATTTCAAAGGCAAGCAATGTTACCTCCAAACGGTACTTCATTTTAGCATGTACACAATTTCTTCCACAAGTGCTTGGAAATCGAATTATGATAATGTTGTCTAGAAAGAATCAAGTGATGCGAAAGTTCCATACATATGCATATCAATTCAAGGCAATTGATAACTTTTGTGCAATAATTCTTGTAAGCAAAAGAGTGACTAAGCCTTTTCAGGTCCCTTTCTGATAGATTTGATGTAAATTCACTTGTGTTATGTGATGTACACAGTGAATTAAAGAGTTGGAAAAGAGTTCTCAAAATGCAAGTCTAAAGTGCACAGCTAACCATAATACATTTTAAACCAATAATAAGCTTCAGTGGCATGCTTGGGTTTCATTGCAAAAAACAAATGTGTAAGTGTGACAGGCATCTGATGAACTTTCAGAAGGGAGTGGCAATGCGATATTAAGACAGTCTGACAAAAAAATTGGCATAGCATAGCCTGTGACACCATGATTTCTCATCGATTCTGAACAAATGATAGTAGGTGCAGTAGATATCAATGCTTTACATTTAATCATGCACAAGTCCCTTGAGGCTTGTAAGTATGATACAAAGTTGAGGGCAATATGAGGTGCAGTAGAAAGGAGATAGGGAGGTAAGCACCCTTGCAGTGATTGACAATGTGCAAGTGACAGCTGCTCGAGGTGTGGGAATGCCACCATGTAACCACTTGTTCCAGGAAATAAAAAGAGAGAAAGGAAGAGTAGTTGTTAATGCAGGAAAAGGATTCAAAGACTGTCCATCAAAAACAGGTTCTACCTTGTTAATATATACTGTCCATTCTTTCAACTGAATCAACTCAAATTAAAGCTCCAGCGAGCTTTCGCAGCTCACACAACGTACCCTTCAAACTTATGCATTAGAAAAATCTATGACACACCCAAAGAACACATACTACAGGAATCAAACAGTCTTAACTCAACAAATATGCAAATAGTCCTTTAATTTATTTGTTATGTTTATGTAAGAAAAAACAGAAATGTTAGCAGAAAGTCCAAGGATTTCATATAATCCTTCTCCTGTTGATTCAATACCACAGAAATGTTGAACAGCTAAATGAGAACATTCAGAAGTTCCAGCAGTCAAAGAATTGACCCTTAACACTGAAATTATATGACAATCAGCAATTCGCGTTATTTGCAAGTCATAAAATCCTTGCTGCATAGTATAACTCAGGTGTTGAAACTAGGGCAATCAACACACCAAATATGTAACATAAATTACCAAATACTCAAATTATTACTATCAATTCAGCATTAGTATTACATATAATGCTTCTCATTCATTTAACACCAGTGTTGAAAATTTCATCAAACTAAGAAATAGATAATGGATTAAAGAATGCAATAAGCTCCAAATCCAAAATTTTGATTGCAACAGTAAGTTGAATGTACATCAACCAAAATCAAAACACACCTAATATAGGATGAAACTAGGGTTACCAACTCAAGTTACTCAACAACCTCCTGACCACTCGAGCACGCATCATCATCCTCCGGATCTGACTGTCAGTAGCGCCGGGTCGGATGAAGAACTCCACATGATCACCAGCAAGCTTATCCGCATAATCGAACTCGACGATGTTGCCGACAATAATGGTCTCTGCGTCATGTATGAGTTGATCCAATTGTAATCTCATACCCAAATCCTCCCTCGCAATATCAATGAAGGTATTGTTCTCGTTCAACCATAACTCGGTCTTAACCCCCTCATCAAGAAAAAATGGAGGCGGAATGTCTGAAACGGGAACCTCCATTATCGGAGGAGAGAAAGCTGGTGCATATTCGGCCATGCTCAACAAATCGATTTTCTTTGTTTTCAATTTTTCATTTTTGCGTATTATTACACCGACTTTGTAAACTTTAAATGGCGGCCATGCAGTCATGCTAATGTTATTGTTTCGATTGGGCCGGTTTTTGTTTGTTTTGCTTTGGCACATTTTTTTACCTTAATTTGGGTCCAAAATTATTATTATTTTTTTATTTTGGGTTATACAAATTACTCCGTAGTTATTATTCTTTTAGAATTCAATATACTATGTTCTTAAAAAGGAAATATATATATATATATATATATATATATATATATATATATATATATATATATATATATATATATATATATATATATATATATATATCAATACACTATTGAATGTTTAATTTTTATTTGATTAGATATTCATAAATCGAGTACCCTAATTCATTAAATTTTGAAAGCTAAATAATTTAAAAATTGTGATCTTCGTGGGCTAGTTGTGGTCATGATCCTAGCTATGCTTGGAGAAGCATGTGGAATGCTAAGGTGTTGCTTCTCGATGTTCTCAAGTGGAGCGTGGGAAATAAAAGTGCAATTAACGTGTGTGGTGATGAGTGGCTAGTGGGTAACTCTTCTGCTATTGTGTCAACCCTGTTGCATCGAGGGTAAGTGATTTAATTAATCACAATGGTTGGTGCGGGATTTGGAAGTTCAGACCAGCAATTTTTGTGAGGAGGGTATAGCAAAACTTCTGACTATTCCTTTGTCTCCTCCCCCCCCCCCCCCCCCAAATTTAATGTTTTGATGGTCGTTGAAGGATGGTGCATATAACGTGAAGTCAAGGTACTGATTAGGCTAGAAAGAGTTGAATACGATTCAAAATGTGGATATGAATTAGGTATGGTCCATTGTTTGGTCATTGGTGTTGTTTAGGATAAAAATAACCTATCATGTGGTCCAAGCTCATGACGACACGTGGTCCAATAAAAGGACAACACGTGTCTATAAAGGGCTTATTTGCCCAACTAACTTCACAATCTCGACCCATCGGCTTATATAATGTTGCATACAAAATCATAACAAAAGTGATTATCAATCGCTTGAAGCCAATTCTTCCTGTTTTGATTTCTAATACTCAGGCTAGTTTTGTTCCAGGGAGGCAAATAACAGATAACATTGTAATAATGCAAGAGGTCATTCATACTATGCGTCGGAAACAGAGATCTAAAGAATATATGGTTCTAAAAATCGACTTTGAGAAGGCTTATGATAGATTTTGGTGATCCTTTACTCGGGATACTTTGATCCAAATGAATTTGCCCATAACGGCAGGATTCACAAACAACTATACAAAACACATTTTTTTTTTTTGCTTCCGTGTTTTAATTATGGAGTACGATGGTTGACCACCACCGGCAGCCTCTCTTGTGCTCCGACTTCCCACCACACATATTGAAGATTTGTGCACCACCTCTACCTCTTGGTTCTCCACCTGATACGCCACCTTGCTCACTCATAGTCCTCCATCTTTAGCCTAATCTGTGAGTAAATTGCAAGCTTGCATAACGTATCGTCATCTCCTAATGACTTATAGTAGTCTTGGTTGAGCTAGACTCACGAACCACCCTTTTGTTAGTCTTTTTCTCGATGTCGTTGTTGGCAGGATCTTCCTCAGCAACAAGAACGCCAACAAAGTCGCCCTCCACCACCTTAGTTGTCGTCTCGCTCACTCCGAGCCCCCTTAGCTTTCCCCAGCGGAGGTCTTTTATTTTCTTTGGTTGGATCCTTATTCAACTACACTACAACAACTTTAAGAGGAGGTGTTGGATTATTTTTGTACTAGCAAAAATATGTTTTTGACTTTTTTTTTTTAATTTATTTTTATTTTTACCACAAGTGCATAGCCGCAACTTTGGTTTATTGTTGGTGGGATTTATCTCCTTTTGTGGGTCATTTTTTTTTAGAGGTAAATTTATCAAGTGGTTAAGTGGTGGGAATTTAGTAGCTTCTTGAGCAATTTTATTTGCTTTTCTTCAACTGTGATTTCCTGTAGTAGTGTAGTGTCTTCTCCGCGATGATGGTTTGATCCCTTAGCTTCTTCTTTGGATTTGCAACTTGGCCAAGTCTATGTGCGGCTCTTCTCCTTCTCCTCCGGCTTAAAAGCGCTTATCTTTACTCTATGTAGGTCGTGGTTGTTTCTTCTCATCGTCATCACCGGCACACGTCTACTACTTCTCTTTTGATCATGGGTTACCATACTATCCTTACCGTTTGATGCGCGATTCAGATCCAGTCTGAGCATCCGATTTTCTCCCGCTTCGACTGCGCGGTGTGATAGAGAATATCCATAGAATATTCACATCTTAGATTTAGGATATATTTGGAATATGATTATCTTTTATATTTGTACATATCTTATAGTTACCTAATATGATTAGGTTTCTCATTGTGACCCTATAAATATTGATCAATGGAAATCACTCTAATCAAAGAGTTGATATTATCTGACAATAAAAGATCATTGCACAATAACTCATTAGGGAAAATCAAATCATTTACATTAAGCAAGTTAAATTTATTACACAATAAAGATCTACCTAATTTATCCATAATAGTCTAATTTAGGAATAATATTCAAAGATATCCCAAGGCATCGCACGGGCCACGGGGCACATACTACGATACTAGTACTCGTGATTGTATACGATTAATCACAATTTGATCCGTCATCCTTCCAGAGCTAGGCATGAAACATATATCAAATGGGTGGCTCCTAATATTGGCTGGCTAGCTTTGAATACTGACAGGGCAGCCAAAGGGGCACCTGAATCAGCAGGGGGAGGAGGTCTAATTAGAGATGCTTTTGGCAGAATGCTACATGCTTTCTCTATTAAGATAGGTGTCTGTGATGCTTTTATGGCCGAACTTAAGGCAATTGAATATGGGTTGGAGTTTGCGTAAAGAATGAGAGTAGGTAAGCTCCAAGTTCAAATTGATAGCCAATGTGTAATAGTTGCACTCAATAATCAAGTCATAAACCAAGGGCAGGGATATCATATCATTCAAAGGTGCAAGCAGCTAATTGAAGATGGGTGTTGGCAAGTGCAAATTATCCATGTGTATCGTGAAGCAAATAGGGCTGCAGATTGGTTAGCAAACCATGGAGTCGCTCAGAACAACAACATCGAGTTGATTCAATTCCCTCCTATCGAATTAGGACGTATTTTGCATGACGATAGTGTAGGGGTGGCTTTTCCACGTTTAATTTCTGTTTAGTATTTTATACTAGTGTAAGACCTGTGCCATGCACGGATAAAATTTAATCATTATTATTATGATTAATAATGGTCATAATATAAGACAACCTTTTTATAATCGGTATTGTAAATATATATTTATTTTTTTACGGAGAATTAGAAGTTAAGTTAGTAAATGTTTAGCCATTTTTTATAATTATATACATTAATACATATATAAACTAATGAGTCTAAAGATATCGTCTCAAGATTGTTCTTTTATATTGAGGGTTTTTTTTTTTTTTTTTTTTTTTTTTTTTTAAATACCATCCAACATTTCTATAGTTAAACTTTTAGATCCATATATGAGGTCGTGGTGGGTACATACATTTTATTTATAAGGACAAAATAATTTAACAATAATGTTTTATAAGTGAATAATAATTTGCACGGACCTAAATCTAACCATTTCTTAAATTTTTTTACCATTGAAGACTTTTAATTGTTACTTGTCGTATAATACACATATTATATAGTATTGTCTATTGTGGAATATAATATATGCATTATCTTAAAATATTTATTTTATTACTATTGATCAGCAGTTAGAATTTTTATTACAAATTCTTCCGTTTTGTATAATGTGTTTTCCGGCTTTCGGTGAACGATGTGAACTTTCATTTCTACCAAACCATAGGCTAGAATCTACGTTGCTTATTCTGGTGTTATTAGAGGAAGATGCTAGTTCACTCGAAGCACCCAATTGACATTGACCCACAAATGATCGTTCATAATCATTTGAAGTGTAAAATTGAGATTTTTTAAGTTTATTTACACTATGTCATAGTGCTTGTACTATAAGTCATTTTAAAGGGCAGCTAAATTACAACAAAAATGAAAAAATTGTCACTAATTTGAAGTCATAGAAGCAAAAACTTACAATTTGATATGTCACTGAGTGGTCTTCTTAGTTGATTATCTGACCTTTGTGAATGATATGATAGTCGTTGTTGCTTTTCCTTCAAAATTCGATATCTATTTAACCTTGCATTTTTTTTATCGCATTGATCCATATCTTTGATATGAGTTAAAATGATATCATCTAACTATACATGTATATATAAAAAAAATTGAGAAATATATATGTAACTAATGTATATTTAGATTATCAATCAGACAACCTTTTTGTGTGATTTTATTAATAAAATTAATATTTCATAGTAAGTGAATATATATTTATTTTGATGGCAGTAAGGGAATATATATAGAATACAAATAAAACTATATCTAGATAGTATTGAAGAATTGCTTTTTTAAAAAAAAAAGATAGTATTGTGGAGTATAAAAATTATATTAGAATATTTAAGATTTTATATTGTTTTTTAACATTATTTCTATTTTAATAATGATATGGTTGATACTTGATACATTTACTATAAATATATATTTTTATATTAGTTAAATAATAATAATGAATCACTCAATTGTTTTAATCAAGATTATGAGTCACTTCTTTCCAAAGAAAAAAAAAAGATTATGGGTCACTTTTAAAAAAAATAAGTACTGGGAGATTTATGGGCATATGTTAGATAATCATTCTTTGAATTTATGGGTACATTTTAGATCATCCTGTCTTTGATTCATCTTTAGTAATTGAAAATCTTTAATAATTGAAAAGGTTTGGCATAATTTTGTTGGTGATGTGGCTAGTGCTTAAAATTATATTACAGAGTACCTTAATTCTTTATTATTCAACTTTCACGGTTTGTTATGGCTTATTATGTACAAATCAAAATTTACAAATGTGTGATATTTGTTATAAGTGGCGTTTCAATGTGTAGTATTTAAATATCATGTTTTCAACTTTTCATAATTAATTTTTATACGTAATTAAAGTGGTACTTAGTTATATATGTAAGTTAATTATTATTATTATATAAAATATAAGTGATTAAGACAAATAGAAATAGACGGAGCGAGAAATTTTAGTGAGGTTATTCTATAAACCTAAAGATATATTCTCTTATTAATATCTTTAACATAAATAAAGATAAATATATTTTTCTCCTAATAGGATTAATACAGAAAATATATCACACATATATTTTCCAATATTGATGATATCATATATCTTAACAATATCATAATTATTGAAGGTGTCTAGCAAAATAGCTCACATTATATTATTCTAAAAATAAAATTAGAAAAGAACATATTATTAATCTCAGAGTAACAACTTGAGCATACAACAAAGACTCGAGAATCATCTTCATCCTTTTCGTGCTCAACCTTAATCTTTCGATGATATTTGGTTGTAGAAAACTCAGTTGATGTAAATTGGTCATCTGCATTCATGTCATTAACATCTTTAAAAACACCTTTTTTGATTCGGCGTGGCACCACTATTTGAACAATTGTCATTCGAGTGCTCGTTGCTAGAAATCTGTAATTTTAATGTATATAGTGATATTAAAAAAAAAATTGCTAAAAATATAAAATAATATTTGTATTTAAGATGACTATGGAGTGAAAAAAACCTAATAATATTGATACCTGCCAACCTTATTGCAGTCATTGCCAATATGTGCAAAAGCTAAATAATAATAATAATAATAATAATAATAATAATAATAATAATAATAATAATAATAATAATAAAACGAATATTAATTATTAATCATCATAAACCTTAAGTCGAAACTAAGTAACAACCTTATAAGCATTGTCCGACTCCTCAAATCTATAAATCTATATCTATAAATATAACTAAAGTAACAACCGCTAACATAATCCCCTATTTAAATTGTACAGATGTCAAGTTGTGGTAAAAAATTAAAATTTCACGCCTAAATCAATTGCTGACATCATATTCTTATTTTTATTTTTACTTATTTTTTAAACCTTTTTATTTTTTTACCTTGAATTATTAAATTATAATACGGAGTTTTTTTGTTTTTTTTTGAGGATAATTATTATAATATGTTATTTCTATTTTTTTTTTTTTTACATTATTATGGATTTATAAAAAACTATCTCGATCCCAAATATAATTATTCTCGGTTTAAGAGTACTCCATATTGTATAATTTTGTTTATGGTTGTGTTTGTATATTATTATTTTTTTCTCATATGAGGTACATATATAAAATTTATGTATTTCAAAGAAATTTATTATGTCATGCATCGCACGGGGCTAATTTAATTTAGAACTATAGATCACCGTGCATGGCACGAGATCTAACCTAGTGATTTTATTAAGTTTTTATCTTCGGACATCTTCATAACTGTGAATAAGGGACAATATTGTCGAATATTATACTCATAAACTTTTATCTTAAACAAACATTTCCTTTCTAAGAGTTCATTCAAATCTTTAGGAATCAAATCCATATTATCTCCATCCTGCATCATTTTAAATTCATGATATCAGAATTGGCATTATTAATCACAAATTTAATTCAATTTACTAAAAAATTAAAATATTTACCATACCTTTGTTTGTTTTTCTCGTAGGTATAAAGCAGATTTACCTAGAAGATGCACCAATTCACGATCAAAACAACAAATGAAGCACTTCTAGAATCATCAACTACCCTAATCTGAACTTTGAATCTTGGAACAGGTTGAACATAAGTATTGCACTTTTCACACAAAAACTTTGTTAGCCCTTCAACATTTATCTCCTTAACCTTCTTAAAATCTTTTTTACAGGCAAGGTAGAACCATCCATTTTCAGTTTCAATGGAGTCAATTGTAGCTAATGTGACACAAACACACACCTACAAATATAAATAAATAAATAATATTTATAATAATAAATTTTAGTCATATAAATTTGATAACTGTTATTTTAAACAATATGATTTCTGCATCATAATTGTAAAATAAAATAGTAGTAGTAAGCACTTGCCTCTTGTGTATAACGGTTCTCGTCAACTGTTTTTCTTTCAGATTTGTTTTAAAAAAGTCACTCTCATTTTTTTGTGAGATATAACTATTTATGTCAGTCACCAATTCCGAAGAAGTATTTCCACCCTTATCAAATCTGCAAAATTAATGTAACAATCAATATATATTTTGTTGTATAAGTAATCAATATATATATTTTGGGGGATATTACTCTTTCAAGAATAGTATGCATATCTAAAAAAAATCATGTACCTATTCTTAAACTCATTCAACTCATGAATATCATAATTTAAATAGAGTTTAGTCACAAATAGGGAAGTTGATAGCATGGTAGTACTTGTTATTAAATAAAATTTAATAAACATGAATATAATAGATAGTACTAATAATATTGATGTCAAAACCAAAACCCGCAACTTTACATACCTTGCCAAGTCTTAATTTTTACAAACCGTAATAAGATGATAACTTGACGGCATGGATGCTCAGATAAATAATCTTGTAATTGATCAGCATATCGATTCCATAAAGTGCATCTTAAAACATTATTTCTGAATTTAATAAACAGAAATATCATTAATTCAATATTTACTATACCTTTTCATCCAATAGCACCATCTCAATAGAATAGATATCAGCAGAATTGGAGAATGATAGTGCCCATAAACGAATGACTCTAACTCGCAAGGTTACATTCTCAGTAGTAGAACTTATGTCCTTGATGAATACTAAATTTTCAGCCATGAATGAATGAAAATTATGGTTAAATAATATAATAATAATGGTTGAACAATATAATAAGAATTAAAACCCAAATCAATTGTGATTAATGATTATATATGGTTTATATATAGGGAATAGATCTTATGTAAATATGTAAAATTAAAATTTTTTACTCGTATCTATTGCCAATCATGCATAAAATTGACATTTAATGAAAAATTGCAACTATATTTAGATAGTATTGTGGAGCATAAAAATATATTGGAAGTTTGAAAAGATTTATACTACCTTAACATTTTTTACTCGTAACTCTCCTCAATCATGCATAAAATTGATATTTAACGGAAAATTGCAACTATATTTAGGTAGTTTTGTGGAGTATAAAAATAATATTGGAAGTTTGAAAAGATTCTATACTATCTTTTCACATTATTTACTCGTAACTCTCCTCAATCATGCATAAAATTGATATTGAAAATTGCAACTATATTTAGATAGTATTGTGGAGTATAAAAATAATATTGGAAGTTTGAAAAGATTTTATACTACCTTTTCACATTATTTCTGTTTTGTGAACCATATGGTTGATATAATTACTATGTAAAGAATAATAATCAATCCTAAGAAAAAAAAATATATAATAAACCGATTGGTAAAGAATAATAATCAATCCTAAGAAAAAAAAGAGTTAATTTTTTTTTATGCAATTTCAACTTCAATCAATTGACGAACTACATACCTAAATTGAAACATTGTAAATTAAACCTAAATTTCATAAAATTCACAGCTAAAACATTCAAACAAAAATAAAAATCAAATATAGCTGACAAGGTAAAGTCGTATCCCCTAATCAAAAATAATTACCTAATTCACTAACTAAAGTAGATAGGGAAGTAGGGTCGATCTCCACAGGGAAACAAGTCTTTTTACTCCTAATTAAATATTATAATCTAAATTATTTAAGTAACCAATATTAAAAGTTGGATATGAAACTAAACTAAAAAGAGTAGGAAAAGGGAGAAAATAATATATAAAAGGATTTAGGGTATAGGTTCACCAATAAATAATATTCTGGGGCAAAATAGGGTAATCAATCATTGACATTGCACAAATAACATGATTAACAGGCTCTCGCAATTTATTAACCAACATAGACCTAACAGGCTCTCGCAATTTACTAGATCTAAGTTCTTATTGAAAATAGCCTTTAATATCAAATTAACATCTGCTCGATTCATCAATTTAATATTGCTATACTTTTACAAGCCGCAATTGTAAAACATTAAAACAATCCAATAAGAAATCATCATGCAATACCAACAATCAATAATAGTCAATCATCAATGCATCAATTAACCAGATTGTAAAGGGCTCTCGCTACTTATTACAATCACACAATTAATTTATCGGTATTAAACCTCATCTCTCGAATCTTGACTTAACCATTTATAAATTAACTTGCCTATTGAAACTAGACCTAAACATTAATTCTCATCTCTCGATTCTTGAATCAATATTGTCAAACTCATGCATAAAAGATAGGCCTAATCTAGTCACAGAGCATTAAATCAATCAATAGGAAATTAATCTAGCATTGATAATTAACAACAATAATTTACCCCTTCATATTATTTATGGATCCCCACAAACCCTAGAAATTAAACTACTCACACATAATTAAATATAAACTAAGCAAAGCAATAAAATAAATCATGATCAAAGGAATAAAATAAATAACTAAGATTAAGGGAAGAGAAATTGTCACCAAAGTAAATCTGGAATTAATCAAAGAAATAAGAACAAAGGTTTAGAGAGAGATTAAGAGAGAGAAAACTAAGTAGAGAGAGAAAGTCTAGGAGAGAGGAGATAAAGGAAGAAGAAGAGAGAAGAAGATCTCCCCCAAAAAAAGAGACGATCTAAAAACGTATTACGGAGGAGTATTTATACTCCGTACAAAAATCCTAAACTAAAACAAATTAATACGACTCTAATTGTTTCCTAAATAAACACGCGCCTGATCGGGCGAGGCACCGCCCGATCGGGCGCGCCTTTTTATCTCTAATAGCAATCTCGCGCCCGGCCGGGCGCGTCACCGGGCGCTCCTCCCGCCCGGCCGGGCGCGCCTCCGGGCGCCAGCCTTTTTGGCCGGGCGGATCATTTGGGCCAATATTTGGACTTCGATTGGGCTCCAATTCTTCGGGCCAATCTGGGTTTCCTCTTTGGGTCTTGAATACTCGGTCCAAACGCCCCGGTATCACCTCTACCGAGCCCTTAATCACCTAATCAAAAGTATTACCTAAATCCTCTAACTAAAGTAGATAGGGAAGTAGGGTCGAATCCACAGGGAAACTGGTCTTTCTACTCCTAATTAATTAATATAGTCTAAATTATCAAGGTAACCAAATTGTTGTTATAATATGAAACTATACTACGAAGATTAAGTTTAAGGAGAAAATCAGATATAAGAAGGCCTAGGGTCACAGGTTCACCAATAATTAATATTCCGGGATAAAACATAACAATCAATCAATCAACATTGCACAAATAACATGATTAACAGGCTCTCGCAATTTATTAACCAGCATAGATCTAACAGGCTCTCGCAATTTACTAGATCTAAGTTCCTATTGAAAATAGCCTTTAATATCGAATTAACATCTGCTCGATTCATCAATTCAATATTGCTAAACATTCACAATCAAATTACATCTGCTCGATTCATAATCCAATTACAAAGAATTAGAACAAATCAATAAGAAATTATCATGCAAAGTCAATAATCAATAATAATAAATTACCCCTTCATATTAATTATGGATCCCCATAAACCCTAGAATTAAATTACTCGGACATAATCAAAACTAAACAAAGCATAATAATTAAACAAGACATAACAGAAATCAGAAAGAGTAAAATACTGAGATTAATTAAAGGAGAAATCGTACCAAAACGGCGGAATTACAAGAGTGTGAGGAACAAGGAAAGAAAATAAAATCTAGAGAGAGAAAGTTAAGTAGAGAGAAGGGAGAGGAAAACTAAACTAGAGTAATAATAATGACCAGAGATCCTAAACTTGCCTAATAGAATTACATTAATACTAAGCAAGAGTTAACGCTAAAACAAAACAAAACGGAAAGTTAATCGTCTCTGAGGAACGACACGCGCCCGGTCGGGCAAGGGCTCGCCCGACCGGGCCCGCCTTTTTTCTCCCCAAAAGCTTTCTCGCGCCCGGCCGGGCGCGTGCACCGGGCGCATGTTGACTTGGCCCGCCCGACCGGGCGCGCCTCCGGGCGGAGAGAGTGGACTTGGGCGATGCTCATAGGCTTCGAAATCTCCAACTCTTGGGCCTCCGAACTTGGCCCAAGTCCTCAAATCTTCACAACCGAGCCCTTAATCACCGATTCGATGGCTCCAACCGGCCCTGGGCTATAAAATCTGGTCGTGCTTCTCCAGTGCTTGTGATTGCTCCTAAATATCTCGGGAAAATACTCCAAAAGCATAAATCCCTGCAAAAGTCAACCAAATCTACGAAAACACTAGAAAACATCAATTAGTAATAAAAGTGGCTCTAAAGAGCCAAAAACACTACTAATTATGACCAAGGGACGGGGGTAAAATACTATATAAAATGGATACATCAAACTCCCCCAAGCCAAACCTTTGCTTGTCCCTAAGCAAAGATATCATCAATGAATCAATAAATATGCTTCACCCCAATAAGTAAAAATCAAGCACAAGCGATCCAGGGTAAATCAAATAAACACGCTTCAGAGTCAACCAATCAAATCCATCCAATTACCTTTCTTCCCTAACAATTGTCAAACAGAGCAAACCACAAGAGCATATAGAATTCAAGACTAGTGCTCACACACTCGACTCTCATTTATGTGGCGAGTAAAAGATGTACTCGATCGCTCTCCATCCAACCCCTCTAATGTGAACAATGCCCTCCCAACTCACACTCTCGTGTGTATAAAAACAATGAACGCTCAATCCTACTAGTCGACTCGAAATATGCCAAATCATAACTTGCATTGATAAGCAACACTTTCACATTCATACAATTCTATGCACAAAGGTCGGAAGGTCTTTAAAGCTTGTAATGTAAGGCTAGGGTAAAGGGTAGGATAAATTTGGGAATAAGTGAGAGAAAAGCTATGCTTAAAGGAGCCATATCCTAATAAATAAAACCAAGGTCAAAAATAAATAATAACCAATAAATCTCCAACATACTCAACTCCACCAAAAATTCACCAAATACAACTCCAATCATATCAAATAATTTCCAACACTTACAATAATCACTCATAAAAATATGATAATGTAGAACTTTGAGTGAAAAACAAACTTTGAACTCATTCTTTTTTTTTTCTTTTTTTTTTAATTAACCTTCACTTAGAACAGTTGAACATCAAACATTTTTCTTTTGCTCTTTTTTTTCTTTTCAACTCATATTGGAAATTTCAACTTTGAAACACAACATCAATATTTTCCAATCAGATATCAAAGAAAAATAACTCTTCTTTTATTCCCACATTGTGCAAATAATATGAACACCACAACTCCCTCACCTCACCAACTAATAGCTCCCCCAAGCCGAGCTTGGGACTAGTAACCAATGGGGCTCATATAGGCTTGTAATGTGGCTAAATAAACAATAAAAGGGCACAAGCAACAACATGGGTAATAAGAAGGGAACAAATGTATCTAATACTCTGAAGGCTACCTAAAAGAATGAACGCCTTCGTCCTCCTCATGTGCATAATAATAAGTCATGAGACACTACTCATAGTTGCAAATCAATACTCAAATTCATTGACATACCAGGAATTATGGAACTATCACACATTTCCTAACCAAATCAACTAGTCAAGCACTATATTCACAAGTAGTTGGACAAAATTGACGCATGTTAAGGTTTTCAAGGCAATCAAACTTCAAATCATGATTAATTAATCCACAATGCTTATCATCAAATACCAAGAATCAAAACAATTTTCTCAAGTAAGGGGCACAGGGAAGCATGATTTACAATTCATTGGAACAAAACTATTCTAAGAAAGTAATAAAATCTACACTAAGAAAAATAAAAATAAAAAGAGAAGAGAGAGAGTGAAAGATGTACCATACGAACACGAGAACCTCCCCCCAAGCTAAATCAGACAATGTCCTCATTGTCTTAAGGGAAGCTAGTAGTCAAGGTGACTACTCTTCATCATCACCACATCAATGTCACCAAAGCCTCGAAGATTGCAATGCATCTCTTTGGAACAAAATTGGGCAAGAAAGAAACAAAGTGTTAGTGGGAAAAAAGATAAAAATTGAGTCAGGTGCACTATTCTGATCATAACTTTTGATATATAATTGATAATGCAATGATTCTAATTTCATTGGAAAGTAGACTTGAAGAGCTTTCCAACGATAGGTCACACGCCAAAAACGGATAAGAAACGCAAAAGTTATGGCCTGTCGAAGTTGAGCAGTTTTGCTGATCCGCTCTCGCGCCCGGTCGGGCGCCAAACCGCCCGGTAGGGCGCCACACCGCCCGGTAGGGCGCCACACCGCCCGGTAGGGCGGTATAAACCCTCTAAATTCTCTTCATTCTCGCGCCCGGTCGGGCGCCATACCGCCCGGTCGGGCGGTCGAAATATCCGTACTCGTCAACTCTCGCGCCCGGTCGGGCGGTCCTTCGCCCGGTCGGGCCCGAGGCAATGTTTGGTACGAGAGACTCCTTCTCTTTTTTTTCAAATTTGACTAACTCTTTTCCTTCTAACCTGTACAACTCAATAAACTCATTAAACTCTCTCCTCTCTCCTCTCACAGGAAATAGAAAGAAGACTAAAAAAAACAAGAAAAATACGGGTTGCCTCCCGCAAAGCGCTGGTTTATTTAGGTCCCGCACGACCATACTCCTTCTCTCAATCGGAAGAATTCAATGCCTTGAGTAACTTATCAAACGCTCCTGCAAACATTTCATTAAGCACTATATAGGGCTTAATAGCAAGCACATTTATCCCTATAAAGAAAAAGTTAGGAGCACATAAAGAGAACTCAAGGTAGAAAGAAAAATCAAAAGAGGGAGATAAAAATACACCACAACCTTCTACTTCCTCCGCTAAAAATTTAGAATTAATAGAACGAACATGGAGGTAGTCATTGTCTTTATCATCCGATAATGACTTTAACAGGCTCTCGCAATTTATTAACCAACATAGACCTAACAGGCTCTCGCAATTTACTAGATCTAAGTTCTTATTGAAAATAGCCTTTAATATCAAATTAACATCTGCTCGATTCATCAATTTAATATTGCTATACTTTTACAAGCCGCAATTGTAAAACATTAAAACAATCCAATAAGAAATCATCATGCAATACCAACAATCAATAATAGTCAATCATCAATGCATCAATTAACCAGATTGTAAAGGGCTCTCGCTACTTATTACAATCACACAATTAATTTATCGGTATTAAACCTCATCTCTCGAATCTTGACTTAACCATTTATAAATTAACTTGCCTATTGAAACTAGACCTAAACATTAATTCTCATCTCTCGATTCTTGAATCAATATTGTCAAACTCATGCATAAAAGATAGGCCTAATCTAGTCACAGAGCATTGAATCAATCAATAGGAAATTAATCTAGCATTGATAATTAACAACAATAATTTACCCCTTCATATTATTTATGGATCCCCACAAACCCTAGAAATTAAACTACTCACACATAATTAAATATAAACTAAGCAAAGCAATAAAATAAATCATGATCAAAGGAATAAAATAAATAACTAAGATTAAGGGAAGAGAAATTGTCACCAAAGTAAATCTGGAATTAATCAAAGAAATAAGAACAAAGGTTTAGAGAGAGATTAAGAGAGAGAAAACTAAGTAGAGAGAGAAAGTCTAGGAGAGAGGAGATAAAGGAAGAAGAAGAGAGAAGAAGATCTCCCCCAAAAAAAGAGACGATCTAAAAACGTATTACGGAGGAGTATTTATACTCCGTACAAAAATCCTAAACTAAAACAAATTAATACGACTCTAATTGTTTCCTAAATAAACACGCGCCCGATCGGGCGAGGCACCGCCCGATCGGGCGCGCCTTTTTATCTCTAATAGCAATCTCGCGCCCGGCCGGGCGCGTCACCGGGCGCTCCTCCCGCCCGGCCGGGCGCGCCTCCGGGCGCCAGCCTTTTTGGCCGGGCGGATCATTTGGGCCAATATTTGGACTTCGATTGGGCTCCAATTCTTCGGGCCAATCTGGGTTTCCTCTTTGGGTCTTGAATACTCGGTCCAAACGCCCCGGTATCACCTCTACCGAGCCCTTAATCACCGGTTCGATGGCTCCAACCGGCCCTGGGCTATAAAATCTGGTCGTGCTTCTCCAGTGCTTGTGATTGCTCCTAAATATCTCGGGAAAATACTCCAAAAGCATAAATCCCTGCAAAAGTCAACCAAATCTACGAAAACACTAGAAAACATCAATTAGTAATAAAAGTGGCTCTAAAGAGCCAAAAACACTACTAATTATGACCAAGGGACGGGGGTAAAATACTATATAAAATGGATACATCAATAGCAACAATCCAAAAAATTAAAGTTGATAAATTGATTCAAGAGCAATAAAAATGAAAAATAAAAAACACTAACCTGTAATTAAATTAAGGGTTACGAAATGATGATGCTTTGTAATTGTACCTATATATCTTGGAAGTGTTAAAATTTGCTTCTTTCAAAGTTTGAAGAGGTGAAAAGAATATCAGTGAAGAAAAAGAAAAGAGAAAGAGTAAGTTCTAGATGTTTCATCTTTGGGATTCTAGAATCATGGTGAAGTGCTCCGTATTGAACTATTCCTTTTCGGGTGTTTAAACAATAAATAATGCATAATAATAATAATAATATATAAGGAAATAATTATATATAATAAAAAATATAATATAATAATAATTTAGGAATTAATGAAATTGGCAGGAAAAGAAGAAATGACATTGTGCCAAGTGTCATGCAAGGTTTCGCTTTTAGTATAGGTTAATAGAATAGATTCCCGGGGTTTTTTTGCCCCTCTTTCGCAACAAACAAACAAAAAAAAAATCACAATTTGATCCAGCTCTTCCCAATAAGGCCCTATTCACCTCGAGTCTCCGTAGATAAATAGAATTCGGGTAACAGCGTTCCTCTCTTTTCTCTCCTGTTTTACAGCCTTCTCCCGTTGTCACCTCTAGTCCGAGTTCTCTTCATTGAAACGCCTTTTCAGTTTTCCTCTCTTCTCGAACGGCTTCTCAGGTAATTTTGTTCATCTTTTTTTTTTAATAACGAAGTTCTATTTCACTAGGGTTTACTGTGATTATAGTCAATCTAGGGTTCTTTGTGGGTGGATCATTGAACTTTTGCTTATAATTTCTCAAGTTATGGAATTTTGGTGCTATCATTTTTCAATCACCAAGATATTCATAAGCTTAGAAGAATTTTAAGGCTCGAAAAAATTTAAATGCTAAAATTAAGGCTCCAATTTCCCAAGTTACAATTTTTTAAGGTTAATTATAACATTAAATTATGATAAACCTCAATTTAACCTTATAATTATATGGATTTTGCTAACGAACTCCCCTGGTGTTGGATAAGCGTTAAAAATATTATTTAAAGTGGTGTTAATTTGGAAAACACGACAAAATCACGCATCGATAGATGTAATCAATGTTAATTATATAATCTCTCTACTTTTAGTTAGCTTATCCAATGCCTTGTAGGCGTTCTTTAGCTTTTGCCTAATTATATTGCTGCCAAAAGTTAATTATTTTAAGGTTTCATGGTATTGGTTTTGAATGGTGGAAAAGGTATAGCTTGGAATGTTGGTAGATTGGAGGGCCTTGCTAGACTTAGTTTTGTAGCTCTTTGCAATGAGTAGAAGTTCCTAGCAAAACATGTAGCACAATAGCAGACTAGAAGCTGTTATAATAACATCAGAAATATCCTTTTGAAGGCGCTCGAAACATTTAAATCAGTTATTCTTTTTCAAGTATAATTTGCTGACATATAACTGCATTATAGATAAGCTTTGTTCACATGAAATTCTAATTCAAGTCTATGTAAACTTTGCTTACGGATATTGATAATAAGATTTCTACAGTATATTTTACTGAGTTCGTACCCCATTACCCAAATCCATGATACGCCATTGATTGTATGTAAATGTGCACCTTAGGGTATGGATATGTATAGCTCAACCCTTCATGCTTTTATTCCTCATTGGATTACTAATGACTTTTATGAACTGCCGTCAATATAATTCTTTGATGCAACTCTTATAGCAATTGGTTTTCGATACTACTATGACTTACAAAGTACCAGATTTTGCTTGAACTTATGAATATAATAGTGATTTTAGTTCCGAAGGCTTTAATGTGTCTCTAAAGTATGCAACTTTCTCTATTCAATGTCAATGGGTATGTCCCTGAAATTTTTTCTCAATCCTTATAGTCTTAGTCCTTTTCTCTTTCAGGTCTGGTTTAATTCTTTTATGTTGCTTTCCTTGTTGATATTGCATGTAACTGATGTAAACCTGCAAATTGTCTTTGGTTCATAGTTGATTTACTATATTTCTGTAACTTATGAAGTATTAAACTTCTTGCTCAGAGCCCAGAGCTAACTTGAAAAGCCTATGCCTATCCAAATGGTTTTGATGGAGGACCTCTTTATTGTGTGCATTTATAGTTTGTTTTAACAGCACAATATTCTGAACTTTTCCTTTGTGTATGGCATTTTAGCTTGTATGAAATTAAATCCAAGTTGAACTCTGTATTGACTTTTAAAGTTATTTTCAGTTAACTTAAGGAACCTTGGTGGTGTTAGTTTCCTGTTTTGATCTGTCTGATGGAGAAGTTTAAAGCAAGGCCAGTTCTCAATTCCCAAAAGGTGCATTTTTACCTTTCTATTGCTGATATCACATAGTTGTCTAAGTGCTAGTTTGATGGCATTTGCACACAGCTTCAACCCGTTTGCGATTATCTTGTCTTCTTTTTCTTCTTTGATCTTTTGGTTTTGATTTTAATCTTATGTTTCAATTACAACCACTCAGGATTACGAGACAAATGATCGTCTGAGTAAGCTTCCCGATCAAGTTTTGAGGCTTATATTGTGTCGTTTCTGACAATGAAGGAAGCTGTTCAAACTTGTATTCTTTCCCACAGATGGATGTGCTTGTGGAAGTATGTTCCCAAGTTGAACTTTGAAGATTCAAGGGCAATGGATAGGATTATAGCTTCGAGAAGTAAGGATGAGATAGTTGACTCGGAAAGATGTTGCTTTATTAGCTTTGTGAATCGTGTCTTGGAACAATCTCTGGGTGATATTGATGAAATGAGGATAAAATTTGATTTGGATAATCTTTGCAAATTTGATATTGGTAAGTGGGTGAATTTTGCAACGGCTAGGGAACTCAATAAGCTCGAATTAGACTTTTTTCCTGCATTGTTGATCTACCGAAGACGTCCTGGTAATAAAAGCTTCTTACCTCCTAAGTATCTATACACAGTTGACTTTAAGCCTACCCTAAAATCTCTGCATCTAAATTATGTTAATGTTTCAAATGAAACTGTGACGCTTCTTTTGGATTCCTGCCAGCTCCTTGAGAATCTGTGGCTCGAGTTTTCAGAAATTTTAACTAGTGTAACCTCTGCTTCCTTGTCACTACCTTTGAAGCATTTAACAGTTTTATACTGCTTTAAAATGCAAACAATTGATGTATCTGCTCCAAAGCTCTTGTCGTTAACATATTTTGGTGACCCTATTGAGTTCAATATTCGAAGTGCCTCCTCACTTTTGGAGCTATCTGTTGGTGGTGATAGGCATGTCAAAGTAGCATATGCTTTTGAACCTTTGGCAATATATCTTTCACAATTGAAGTATCTACACCTGCGGATGCGCTTTATTCATGGGGTTAGCTTTGTTATTCTATTCAACATGTCTTGTGCTATTGCAGCTTCTGTGTTTATGTGTATGCTTACTGTTGACTTCTTTTTATGCAGAATAATCTAGCGATTGAGCACTCACCTGCCTTCCCAAATCTGAAGCATCTTGAGCTGTATGTTTTGGCTGATTTTAACGAATCCCTCCTCGGATGGATCCCTCTGATTAAGGCTTGTCCTATCCTGCAGAAACTGACTCTGAAGGCAAGTCACCCTTCCCTTTGCTCATGCTTTTGGTTAGTGATGTTAAGAGTTTAATTATATGTTGTGACATTGATCTAATACAGCTTGAATAATCAGTTTCTTCTAGCTTATTATCCATAGTATTGCCTTGAGCAATATTCGCAAATCTTTACTTACATTGTTGCTGTCATTATCTTGTTCACCACACATTGAATATGATCTTTCTCTTTTTTGTGAAATTACTCCCTTTATCCATCTACGTTTGGACATTTTCCTATAAAATGTGTCCCAATAGTTAAACATTTCTGTTTTTGATTTATTTACGACCTCTCTTTCCCTTTTTTTTTTTCTCCATTCGTTATATATGTATCTGACTACTTAGTCATTCATTAATTTGTTGGATCGTTTGTCAAATGCTGTGATTTTATTAACTCTATACACCTCTTTTTTTTATTGTAGCTTGAGGGTTCAGGTCAGCCCTCATGGGAATTTCATAAGCGTGAAGGATGCCCTCTCCGATGCTTAAAGACTTTAGAGGTTTTTGGTTACTATGGAAGTCGCCTTGATGATGAACTTATCACATATGTGTTGGCGAATTCTGTTATTCTCAGTGAAGTAATTTTGGATGTGACCTCATTGTGGTCTATGGAGCCCAATGAAGATGCCGCCATCCGTGCTAGGAAGCTCGAAGATAAAGTTCCAAATGGTGCAAAACTTGTTATAAAGCGTTCCAATAGTGATGAGATATGGTCGTTAATTACTTGATCACACTAATCTTAATTACTTGTACTGGTTAGAAGAATATGATGCGTAGCTATAAATTGTAGTTTGTTGCAAGTACTTGGGAAGTCTTGTGTGGGATTTTTGTGAATCATTTTCCATTTTGGGTTGAAAATTGAAATTGACTAGATTATCAAAGCTCAAATTTTATAGAAATATCATTCTATCTTACAGGAAAGAATTATTGGATGAACATCTTCTGTTGAGACTTTACAGCCATCGTAGAAACATGTAGGTTACAAAAAATTAATGCAAGGTGAAACCAACAAATGCTTCAATCAATGTCGTAAAATCTCAAGACTATTCTGTATGTTAAATTTCTCATCAAAGACTAGTACTCGTATTCCAAAACTTACCCAAAAATAGTACATCTAAAGTCAGTCAATCAAGGTAGGATAATGTAGTGTTAAGAAAGAGAAATTCTAGCCATTGATCCCTCAAAGTTTTAAAAAAAAAAAAAAAAAAATCCTTCACACAATCTAACTAGGTTGGCTCCTTCAATCCTCATCCTTGCATGTCATCAAGCCTCTGGAAGAACTTGAAATCTTTAGACGATATACTATCAATAATCATCAGGTCTACCTGAGCCACCATCTTTGAATGACAGAAATGGGTGTGTCAAGGAATGGAGCATAGCGATGAATGACAGGGGAGACGCTCCTTCCTATCTTAGTCCATACACTTTGATGATAACCAGCAGTAACAGGGGCATGATACATGAGCTTCAACAGCTGCATCAAGAATTCAGGCACATTGTTAGCTTCCATTACAAATTTACAAGTATGCGGAGGCAAGCTAAGCATGGCTCCCCACCCAAAGATATAAGTGTTTAAATGTTATACCAAATACAATTACAAATGTAACATACCTGCCAGTACATGAAAATTTGGATGAAGTTGCGCTGCCATCTGCAAGGATATAAGCAAGGTTATTGGCTAACAGAATAGGAATGAGAGAGAGAATGGAGAAATTGACAAGGGGGAAAGTGATGAAAAGAAAAGTTAACTCACGAGAATAAGGAGATGATGAGAAGGAAACCAAGTCCAACCTCAGCATGTGAGGACAATATGCTGAGGGTGGTTACATTAGATTCCACCCATACGCAAAGCTCTTCCAAGTATTTTCTGTTAAGAAACAACAAATTTAAATGAGAAAAGTTCATCCAAAAAACAATCAATTCAACTCTTTACACTCAAGAACCACCACAATCTACAAATGATTATGATTTGGTCCAGGAATACTTGAAAAGCAGTAATGATCCATGTAAAGTAAGTTAGATTGAACATAATACATAACCTATAAAATCAAGCTGATGATAAAGTTACTTCAATGCAGGCTACTTTTAGTGATTTAGATAAATTTCAATGAGGTGTTATCGCTTGTCAAGCAGCAATCACAAAAGCTTAAGCAATAAAAACTTGTCATGACCCCACAAATATACTTTGTATGTAACAATGCTACAAGAGAAAGCCTTGCACCACATCTAAGAAGGCAAAAACTAACACATAACCTCAGCTGAACTTCAGCATAAACAAATAAAATCATGCTTTTCCTCAAACAAGGGCTCAAAGTATCAAACAATAAAATGTATAAAACCACCAAACCATCCACAGATCAGATGACCTATTGCTTTGTTTTTGGTCTAGCATCCTTTAGTGAAAACCAATAACATGAATGCATGAATCAAACCTAAACTTAACTATAACCTCTGAGGCTCTGAATCTTTATCAGCAAGATTAAGTGTCAATAAACTCAAGCTGCTTGGTTGTACCCAATCTTAAGCCATACAATTCAGATAAACTAGCACACATTCAATGAATCCAGTGCGAAGATGAAAATTCCCTACCTGTATAAAGTAGAACTGCTGAAATTACGCCTGAGAAACTTGGCAACATGTTCTAGCGATCGGCAGAGAATGGGAATTAAAGCAACTGCGAGATATTTTGACATTAGCACGTCAGGTGAAACTGTAATAGCAACATACATGTGTGCATTAATGAACAAACAATAAACAGACACTCACACCGGAGGCAATAATTTGATGTAACAAACATGAGGGAGTAAATGAAGTAAATAAAGTCCTTTGTTGCAAGTATTGACTGCAACCACATTTGAACAGCCTGCATATTCCATGCCCTGGGGGTCTGCAGAGTAGTCAAACAAAGATTTAGATAGAGTGATTAAACAGATATAGTAAAGGAGAGGAAACTGAAATATGCTTACCCCATATAGTGAGTACAAAGAATATAATGATGAACATGCAGTGCCCAGTAAAGATAGGCGAAAAGCCCTGTTTGAAAGATTTGCAGGAATAAGGGGAAGGGTTGAAAGTAAGGCTAAGACAAACACCTGCAAAGAAAGGGAAAAATGTATATAATATTACCAAATAGACACTGCAATTAAAAATAGTTAAGCTTCATGTCAGAAAATAAAAGCACTGTATTACTGTTAAGTAATCTTTCTCAAATACAGATGCCTCTATGGTTTCAAATGTCAGGCAATATTTTATTTTTTTCAAAATTTGCAATGTATAAAGTATCATGCTAACTTTTATTTCTAGCATTAAGGACCAGCATATAATTAAGAGAAGCAGATATGGAACAAGATAACCAACAAATCATCTAAGTGAACGTATATAGCTGATCCCTTTTATAATTCTGACTTCAGAAGGGAAGATAATTAACATATTGGCAACATGAAGTAGCCTGATGTGTCTGTACACAAGGTACACACATTTTAATGACCTTTGAGTAATTTGCATACCCAGGCATTCACAGAAAATTGTATGGTTTGCTTATCCCAGCGCATTGCAGTTGGAGCTGGACCAGGACTGGGAGTTGTTGATGTTCCAGATCCAGAGGTTCTAGTACTAGTGCCTGAAAATGAAATAAACTATCAGTGTATGTACATGACTTTTGATGGATGTAAAGTATCTACCAGTACTTCTTTCATAGCATACCAGAGCTACGAGATCTCACTTGATCGCTTGTAGGTGTTGATGCTGATGATGGTTTCACTGGCTGAGAGGAACCAGTTGAAGACATTGGCTCAACAATAAGACCAGGATCCTGGCAATGCAGTAGCATCCAAACAACATCAAGATTGGACAACAATAGGTAACTAAAGAATAATAAAAGACCATATACGCAAGATGCAGGAATATGACAGATTTTTCATGTATATAACAGATACAGTGTACATAGCAGCAGCAGAAAGAAAAAATTAAGTTCATATTTATGTAAAGCAAAAGTTATTTTTCTATAAGACAAAGCACCACAGACAGCAAAAAAACTCATCAAGCTTATCCTATATTGTTAGTACAACAACTCTACATTATGTAATTCATATACCTCCTTATTAGTAGGACCCATCATAGCGCAAAGAAAGAATTCATATACTTAACCAATGTCAAGCCCAAAAGCAAAGACAAAAAAAGATAAACTGCCTAAATATTTTAATGGCCCAAAGTATACTCGACAATGTAACTAAGATATGGCATGATAGAATAAGACAACCTGAACAGCAATTCTATAATTTTTCTTGCTATGCCTTATTCACTGGGAGGCTCCTTGTATATATTTCCTTTAATTTTTCTTCATTAGGCAACTTTGACAATTGTTGAGAAAGCTTTAATATTAATCCCACTCTCTAAGCCCATTGTTCATGGCTATGCCAACAAGTTCAAGTCAAGATATAAATACCACGAATAATTGAAAACATTTGACCTTTTGACCCCCAAAATTAATACCACTCTTTAAACCCATTGTTCATGGCTATGCCAACAATTTCTAGTCAAGACATGAATCCCACGAACAATTGAAAACATTTGACCTCCATGATCACCAGTAATTTTCCAATTGAATATGATGTTATCATCAAGTGCTTTATTGGAACATCTAAACATAAAAAAGAATGTCATTTAAGTATAAAAGAGGTCGTCATACACCAAATAACCTAGCTCACAAGAAAGGATACAAATTGAGAATTACGCAAGTAGTTTCATCAAAAGCAACTCAAAAGTCGATTTCGAAGTTTGCTATGAACAATAGAAGGACAATTATGAGTAACTGAATGAACACATCTACGCCATCTTTAACCCCTTACATGATTAAACTCAAGCCAATTATACATGTTGAAATTCAAAGGTTCACTAAAAACCCATGATTCTGCCAACTTCAACCAATCAATTTTTGAGTATGATCAGCATCCAAAAATAGTAAAAATAAAATCAGCACACAAACCACAAACGCCCCAAAAAATTAGGGATTACCAATAAACCAAAATCAAATTACAGAACACAATAGCATCCAAATCCAAACAAAGGCACAAACTTTAACCATAAAACCATCAAATTATGAAACTCCAGCAACCAAAAGCCAGTATATGAAACAAAACCCTTTAAATAAAGCAAACCCATCACCCAAAACATCAAATTGTACAATACCCACAAACTAAAAACTACTCTAATTGAAAATTAAACATAGTATAAAGAATCAAAAACATGAAAATTGAATAATTTGATTAAAATTGAAAAGGGGTATAAGTATATACGATGTAACGCTGGTAGAATTTGCGCTTGAAATGATCAACAACATCAGAACGCGAAGCCATATTAGGGGGGATGAGAATGTTGGACCAATAATCAGCCCATCTGGGATCTCTCTCATAATCGTATGAAGCTGCTGCGATTCTTTTCATCTTTTGCGCATCAACACCTTCATCTTCCTCTCCCATTTTTATTAATTTTCCACAAAATTTGAGATTCTACTAGAAATTATGGTGAAAGAGTGATTTTTTTGCTGTTCGCAGTTGACTCACGACCTCTCTCTCTTTCTCTCTCTTCTGAGTTAAGGGAAAAGAAGAGATGGATAGAAAAGAAGGAAACTGAATCTGAAATTTGGACTTTGAGCAACTTCGATGGGCTTGAGGGGTTGGACTCATGGATTCATGGAGGGGGTTGAATGGTTGATCCGTTCAAAGTGTGATTACTAGGTTATTAGGATTGTCAAACGGGTTGGTCCGGTGAGGTTTGATTACGATAATTTCGAGTTCAAATATTTTTTTTTACAATAATGATCTTAAACTTTCGGGTATAGATGGAGTTAATATTTTTGAAATTAAATGACGGATTTTTATATGGTTTTTTAATATGAAGATTTCGAGTTTGGATTTCTTTAACTTAAAATTAAACAATACTCATTGTGTAAAGATCTTAGACTTTCAGGATTAGGTGGAGTCCAATATTTCACGAGTGAAAGACCTTTTTTCTATGCTCATTAAAAGGCGTTATTTCGATATACATTATAGGTAGCAAGTAATTATCGTAATTTAAACATAATTTCTTTCTTTATACCTTTGTTGACATTCATGTGTTAATTAGTATGTGTTTGAACATCTTTCTAAATTTGTTTCCTAAAAACCTTTAACATATATACTGCTTTAGATTTACTCATTATCTTATTTGAACCCTTAAACTTATGTATGAGTAGAATGTGTGTTTCTTCTTTTTTGAGTTTAGAAGGCCATTAAATTTTGATTACTTATAAAGTTAGACATGAGTCGAGCCAACGTAAAATAGCTTTTGATGAGCAAATGAGATGATCAAATTTCTACGGTCTCTCAATACTTACCTCTAAATACTCTAAAAATTGGATTATATAATTGGGCTCTAATTTGAGCTCCAAATCACCCCATGCATGGACTCTAAGTCTAACAATATTGCAATTGACTTAGACTCTTAGAGTATAGATCAATAACTACCGTACCATGCATCAAGGTACCATGTTACACTCACGAATTAGATCAACTTCAAAGTTGGCTACCTGACCTAGAGTATAGACCACTAATCAACTTCGAAGTTAATTACAAGTATGTCATAATAATATTAGGTATAGAAAACAAGAAATGGACATGGAGCGGTGGGATTATAATGGGTGTCGTCAGTGGTCTGATTACTCCTCATTTTCAGTAAATCTGCATGAGTTTTGTTTATGGAAGCATGCTACATTGGAACATTGCTAAAGCTACCTACTATTTCGTTGTCATGCTTACTTAACTTTTACTCCTTTTTTTTTTTTTTTTTTTAAAGCATCCTTTGAGAAACCAACCAAAGACCCCAAAGCCAATGCTGGAACCCCTATGTCTAAAATTTGTTATATACACTCGGATATATCATATATCCAATTAATTCAATGTTAGTTTAGTTCTTTAGTTGATGATTAAATAAAAACAATTATCAAAATAAGAACAAAACACTTATTGGGTTTATGGTATACCCCGAGTGTATATAACAAGCTCTCCCTCTACCCAAAAAGTATATAGTGATTTAGGGTCTGTTCTCTTACGTTGAAATTCAATTTAGTTCAGTTCAGCTCCTAATTTCCTTCTTTTATAAAATATTCATTTCAGTTCAGTTCAGTTCAGCTCAGTTCAGTTCAGTTCAGCTCCTAATTTCTTTCTCTTATAAAATATTTATTTCAGTTCAGTTCAACTCAGTTCAACTCAGTTCAGCTTAGTTCAGCCCAATTCAATTCAGTTCAGTTTAGTTCAGCTGAGTTCAGTCAATGAGAACATGCCATTAGGTTTGCTTTTAACTAATACTCTTAGATCACTTCCTAAATTTTGTAAATTAAAAGGCTTAATATAAAGTTATATGTATACAATTCTTGTGTTTTTCTATATAATGATTTAGAGACCATAGATCAATCTGACTTAGATTAGTGCACAAGATTATTTGGGATTGAAAGTGAAGAGTAAAAGAATCACATGCTCAATGAGTTTCCATTAAGGTTTATTTTCACAAGAAAAAACACACCAAGTTTAATTGTATACAATACACGTGCAATTAACACAAATAGAAGTCCAACACAAATACAAAGCATATACAAGCTTTTTTACAATTACCATAATTTCATTTCCATAACTTAATAAAACTTGGCTACAAACAAATCTCCAAGATTCAAAAACTTTACGAGTGGTGTATGAATAGATTATAGATCACACCCTCAACTTCTCTAGAATTGCCTTCAACAATTTTGCTTTTGCTTTCAAGTTTTTTTTTTTTTTTTTTTTTTTTTTTTTTTTTGGCTTGCAATGATCACACGTCTCCACACAATGGCCCCACCTCCACGTGCCCCACACAAAAACTCTCTCTCAAAAAACATACGAAGAATTTTTTTTTATTTTTTCTTTATTTTTTCACGAAAATTAATTTGGACCCACAAAAAAATACAGCTATTGATTCGCTCAAACAAGATTCGTCCTTTTTTTTTTCTTTTTATATCGATCCATTTCCTGGGTTTCGTTTCTCTGCTAAATTTCGAAAATGGAGTCTGATACGGCGTCGTTTGAGGGGTCTGAAAAAGTTTCCATTTTTGGCAATAACAAAACAACCACCTTCGAAGAAAAAGAGGAGAGAGAAAGAAGCGAAATGGGTGACCGGGAACCGCTAATTGACAGTCACCGCCGGAGAATTTCCGGTATTGGGAATAAATCATTGTCAAGGCAATCGTCGTTTCGGCAGGATTTTGAGCATGCTGCTGCTGAGACTTACCTGATTACCGGTCTTAGTTTCAAGCTTCTTCGCTATCTTGGGTATTTTTTTTCCATATTTTTTAAATTTATTGATTTTGATGAATTGTTTGTTTTCTGTATTTTATTTAATGGGATTGCGTTAGATTACTATCTTGTAATGTCCGGAAAAAGTTGTCACGTGTTAGCATTTATAATGTTGCTATTATATTCACTTATTCTATTATTCAGTGTTAGTTGTGATTTTAAGAGGGATTGTGACCATGTAAGTATTTAACATGTTATTTTGTATGTGGGTCTTGGACTACTCTTGCTAATAAGAGTTTTTTCAATTGCATGATTTTTGGGTAATTTTGTGAATATATGATTGATTTTTCCTGTGAAGTGGTTCAAATATTTGGTTGTGTATTGAGACAACAAGAGAATTATGGTTTTCATACTGGTAAATAAGGCTATGTGATGTGCCTATGAGTATGTTTCAGTAAACATGTATTGGTGTGAAGTTGGTGAATGGAAGAGATACATAAGGCCATGGTTATGTGCTAACATAGGTATTTTAAGTGAATAGACATCTTGGTGTTCTTTGGATAAATTGTCGTGCTTTGGAGAATTCGGGAAATATGAAAGTTGGTACTTGTAGTGAAGGTAGTGTACAACTGAGTGGAGAAAAGATGTGTGATAATGGAAAGTTTTCATTAGAGGCATGTTCAGTTGATCGCTAATTCACTACCTGTGTGTGTGTGTGTGTGTGTGTGTTTCCTTTTCGATATAGAAAGGCTTTTTAAATGGTGTGGTGTTTCACTTAGAAGCAATGATAACTTCAGAATTTGAAAGTCAAACAATGGTGCTTGATTGTCATGATTATTGGATATGGAATATAAAAAAATAGTTCAATGATAAATAAACTTCTCGAGAGGATGCCTTCTTATTTGGGCTCGATTTGTTGTTTCAAGTTCTGGTGGTTACTATCTTGTACTTGGTATGACTTTCATGTTATTGATATGCATGTTTGAATTGAATTTTGAGCTTTTTTTTTACTTGAGTAGTTGTTTTGGTGTCTAATCATTTGCTCGTTCAGGGTAGGCTACCGCTGGATCACTAGACTACTTGCTCTTCTCTGTTATGCCATGCTACTCTTACCTGGTTTTCTTCAAGGTAAGTTGATTGTTTTGAGTAAATGCAGCAATCAGGTTATTTCTAGTAAATTGCAAGTGTTTACACTTAACATTACTTATTATAATTTTTGTAATATTATTATAATGAACTTCAATCATTCTTTGTGCAGTGGCATATAGTTACTACTTTTCCAACCAAGTACATCGTAGTATTATTTATGGAGATCAACCAAGAAATAGGTATGTCTTCAGTCTCTTCACTTTGTGTTGTTGTTTGTCTTTGGTGGTGACTTGTGAGACTTGTGACTCTTGTAAGACACATGCCAACAATGTTAGGAATCATTTTGTTCTGTAAGTACAGTAGAGGTCATCTTAGATAAATGAAGCTTAGGACTGTGCTTTATTACTCTTTATCCTAATTAAATCTCTTTTTTATTCACCTATATATGTATAGGTTCTTACTATTCTGTTGTCATACGGATGTGATTGTCATAATGCAGGCTAGATCTTTATTTACCAATGGGTCCTGATGGAAAGAAACCAGTTGTGATATTTGTCACTGGGGGAGCCTGGATTATTGGGTGAGTAATTTGTCTAGAACTCACTTTGAGTTATATCTTTATTGTTATGATTATTTTTTGTTGGAAGAGGAATTTCTCTGTTGTTTTGGTAACAACATTAGTTCAAGTGTCTGTATCAGTAAAGGTTTGAATCGAAATTGCAGAAGGGTCATGATTTATGCTCTTATTGATAGCTCTTGTGTTTTCGTCTAACAAACAAATGGATCTTAGAAGTATTTCATGCGTTCTAGTTCTATTACTATCCAATTTCATGAGATGGAACATTGAGACCCTGCTACAAAATTTTTTTAGTTTTTCAAAAAATTATATTGTTGTTTGAATCATTCAAGCTTGTCTAAAGTAATTACTGGTTGGGATATTTCACGTGTGCTTTCTTAAGTATTCTTTAATCTCTTTCTCTTCTTACCGATTTAGGTACAAAGCGTGGGGCTCCCTTCTTGGATTACAATTGGCAGAAAGAGACATCATAGTGGCCAGCCTTGACTATAGGTATTATAGCTTATTGCTCTTATGTGTTAACTTTGTGCGTGTGTGTCTTTTTTCATTTATTTATAGACGTTTCTAACATGATTGATGATCATGAGATATTCATACTACCAAACTTATTATGCAGAAATTTCCCTCAAGGAACCATCAGTGACATGATTAAAGATGTTTCCCAGGGCATCTCATTTGTTTGTAATAATATTGCCGCTGTTGGAGGTGATCCTGATAGGTATTTGACTTAAAATTCTATTTAAAATTTGTCAAGTTTTGCTTCTTGTCATATCATTAATTATTTCTGCCTTTTGTGGACACAGAATCTATCTCGTTGGGCAATCAGCTGGTGCACATATATCAGCTTGTGCTCTCTTGGAACAGGCAATCAGAGAGTCACAAGGAGAGAGCTGTTCTTGGAGTGTTTCACAGATAAAAACTTATTTTTCTTTATCTGGCGGGTATGCACTGATCTAAAATTTTACAATTTAGTGGTCATTTCTTGATCATTTTCAAGTCACTTTAATGCTTCTAATGTTCTGCTTCCTAAATGCTGATTACATTTTATTGAAATTGTGTTAGCCCATAGTGGTTGTTCTAACTAGCTCACTGGAATTGTTTTATGGCATATGTTGCATTATTGCAAATTTGTAAATATGACGATTCTAGATCACATGTATCCATCTTTAGTCTTAGATGTCTTGAGCATAAATAGGGTAGTAAACTTAGTAGTGAGATTAGGCAGAAATTAAGTGAGGAAACTTAAGAGAGTTGCAACCTCAAGTTGCTAGGAGATTTGTAGCCTCCCTTATTATCGTTCAACCACAATCAAACATTCAAGCTTTCAGCCTTAATTTACTGTTATTTGTGCTTAATTTCGGGTAGAGATATCTGGTCTATTACATGACATTTTGAACTCTACTAATTCCTTAGTTTAATTTTTAAGCAACTAGTTGGATTCACAGTAGACTAGTAGAGTATGTCTACCTGTTAATCTGGTTAGGAATAAAAATTGTGGTGATAGAATTCTTTTATTTTCACAGATTCATTTTTTTTGCCAGATAATATGAATGTCTTTCATTTTATCTAACAATCTCCTTTGAATCTTGGGAGTAGGTTTAACTTGGTGAATCTGGTTGATCACTTTAACAATCGAGGTCTCTATCGATCCATATTTTTGAGGTATTTATAATTTAAGCTTTCTATACTTTATTTAATTTATTTTTCTGTTTCTGTTTGACATCAATAATGTAATGGATACTGGATGCCCTTTCAGCATTATGGAAGGAGAAAGTTCTCTGAAGAAGTATTCTCCTGAGCTTCGGGTACAGGATAAAAGCATTGCAAAGGCCGTTTCATTGTTGCCCCCTTTCATTCTTTTTCATGGAACTGAAGACAAGTCCATTCCTTCAGTAGCCAGGTCTATAATATCTTCAAGCATTATTAGTGTGATTTGTTGTTGACGACTGTACAATTGTACATTGACTCTTCGCTATTGATCGTCTTTGTGTGCAGTGAAAATTTTGCAGATACTCTCAAAAATGCTGGTGGTCATGCTGATCTGATTTTATATGAAGGGAAAACTCATACTGATATGTTTGTTCAGGTTGAAACTTTCAGTCCTTTTGTTTGTCATACTTAATGTACTGGCGCATTTTTTCCAAGTACATGGCATTTCCCTATCCAAATTGGAGGGCATTTTTGGGGGAAAATTGGCGCAGAGTGGATGTATGAGTCCACTCTGTGCATGGCTTATACTTATCCCCTGGTTTATACCAATCATACTGTATACGACTAAACTTTAATGAACACTAATATGAATAAACAATTGGAAGCTTTTTCTGAAGAATAAGCCCATTCTATTCAGTGTACCTGACCCAAATCTGGATCAACAAAAAATCACTTTTTTCCCCATCTTTCAGTGTGTTCTCTGTTTCTCAATAAATTCCAGAAATCCTGTATAGCTTTAAACAAAAAGCATGGTAACAGAACCTATGCTTAGTCACAAAGAAATATTTTATAACGAGTCGTGTGTGTGTGAGTTTTAAGCAACCATGTGATTCCTTAACACGATACTATTAATGATGCAGGATCCATTAAGAGGCGGTAAAGATGAGCTGTTTGAGCATTTGGTTTCTGTCATACACACAGATGATGAGGAAGCTCTGATGAGGGATGCAAATGCTTCACCCATGAGACGCCTAGTCCCTGAGATATTGGTGAAGTTAGCCGGTCAAATAAGCCCTTTCTAGACTTTCTTCTTCTCAAATCGGGCATCAACTTCCATGGCTTATTGGTGTGCCACATACCCATTCTTTGTTACTGTCAGTTATAATTTCTTCTGTACAGGATTAGGAGCTTATTGCATTCTTTATTTAGTCCATCATTTATTGGTAATGTAGTTTACAATTATTTGTTAGCTTAACGAAATTTTGTAAATTTTGGTGTCAGATGAATTGAGTATAATTATATTTCATGATCCAAGTTCAACATAATACTGATGGTTGATATATACTCTATACTGCTATACATCTTTATGGCTTTAAACACACTATGCTTGCCAAAGATATAGGCTCATAGGTTTGAGCCCGGGAACGAAGAAACTTAATAATTGGTACGCCTACAGGTAACATTTTACGACAATCATCAATCAATACTATAAGGTCTATAACCTGATAATTTTACAATAGCTACAACAAAAGTGTTGTAATTACCTCTCATTTAGATTTAGACAGTTTATTTTTAACATTCAATCATAATATTGGCGGCAAACTATGATTTATATCCAACCGTTGTCTTCTAGTCCTCAATGCGGCAACTCGGCAAGCAAGCTTAAGAAAAAAACTTTTTTATTTTGAGGAAAAACTTCGACTGGATTTAAAATTTGTTTAATAGGCAAAAAGAACCAACGGTGAACATATATTATGGGTTAAAATGTTTTTTTTTTTTTTTTTTTTTTTTTTTTTTTTTTTTGTGTGTGTGTGTGTGTGTGTGAGGAGAGATGAAATCAGTTATTGACAAAATAGTAAAAATTTATTTCCTCAAAAAAAAAATTATTAATGATAAATTCAACTTAACTACCCAACAGTTAGTTTTGAAGAAAGAAACAACACTTCAACTTGTAACCGTTTCTTTCCTTGTTCATTTTTACTTTTGCATTCAATCTTCATTGTCTTTGGCATTTGTGTAAACAATAATATTCTTAAGACTGATTGTCAATAAATTCTGTTTTACTCGTTGATATTATGTGCAAGGTGGGCTGCTATTGGATTACTAGACTACTTGTACTTCCTTGGTTTGTCTTGCTTCTACTTCTGCCTGGTTGTATTCAAGGTATGATACGAAACCCCATCACAAATTAATTGCCGTGTTCTCGTGTTGATATTGTAACTTGAACTAGTAACGTAACAAAAAAAGTCTCAAGTCTGGACGGAGTTAGTATTAGATGTAGTATATGCAAAGTGTTAGTTGCTATATGTTTATGTATCCTTTATAATTAGTGGATTTACTAAGAATTTTCTGAGAAATGTGCATTCTTTCTTTGTTGCAGCCGAACCATGGAAAAGTTTTACTTCTAGGCTAGGGAAACCTCTGATTGTAGATGATGGAATTGTATATTCTTGTTCTGAGAAATTTTTGTATGCTTTTAAAAGCAATGGGTCTATGGTTTCGAGTGTACACTTGAATTATACGTGCAATGGCGGCATTGCTCCGGTTTATGGTGGAAAAGGGAAGGTAAATTTTATCAGCCTTTTTTAGTGAGTATGCAAGGGGTTTATGAATTCATGACTAGCAATTACGCGAACTTGTCAAATTGTTTGTAGGTGTACATCATTGCAGAAAACAAAGTGTTAAGGATCAATACTTTGACTGCTGGAACATCTGATCCAGCTGTTGAACTTTTCTTTGGTAATGAATCAACAAGAGAAAGATCAGATGAAATCCTTGGACTTTCTGCAAGTATGCTAACATCTTCTGTCTATATAAACATTAGAAATAAAGGACTTTTTGCATATTCGTTGAGAGGGAGGCTGCGTTGGAGTGCTTTACCGGTAGTTAATCAGTTCGGGTATTTTCAAGGTTGCAAGAATAATGTTACAGACTGTTATTTCAAGTCACCTCCCATTATTGATAGTTGTGAGAGCAGTGTATATGTAAGTAATCTCAGATCAGTCTTTCACAGTCATGTCATTTACAAGTTTTTGTTGAGTTTTTGTGTTTGATTTGGTGTGCAGATTTCAAATAATGAGGGTGAACTCTATTCTATATCAGCTCGTAATCCTCATTTTAAATGGATTCAGAATTTGAGTTCATTTGACAAAGTATTTACTGCCACTCCAGGAAACAATGGCTTCCTGTATGTTACAGTTCCTGCTAAGGCCATTGTACTCGGTTTAGATGCTTTTACAGGTGATATTTCATGGGAGATTAATATTGGACCTCTAAGTTCTGCAGAGCTTTTACCTGTAGTTGATGCCAATGGTAATTTAATTTGTCATAAAACTTGTTTCTAACAGTTGATTATTTTTTGTATTTGATTTCTGTAATATGTGTTCTTCTGTAAACATTGTAGGGTGGGTATCTATCGGTTCACTTGATGGATTCCTCTACTCCATCTCACCAACGGGGATCCTAAAAAAGTTCTCTAAGGCGTCTCCAGTGAACTCCGTGATTCAAGTCATTCCTGTTCTTGATTGCTCTGGCTATGCAGTTTATATATCACAGACAGAAGTGGAGGGTAAAAGCAGCCGTGTGATCAATAATTACACATTTGTTTCTGCAATGAAACCCAAGAATGTTGTTTTTTCATTGTTGGTTCCTGCCACTGAAGCTTTCTATTGGTCGGACATGTATCCTGGTAAGCTTTTCACTATAGAACTTGCATTTTGAGAACTCTTTTCCAATCTTTTAATCACTATGTGTACTGTGTACATCACTTAACACAGGTGAATTTGCATCAAACCTATCACGAAGTGACCTGAATAAGTTTAATCTAAACGAGGAGACTGCCCTTGCTTTTATTGCTGCAGCAAGTAAGGATCATAGTCACTCTTTTGCTTAAAAGAATTGTTGCATAAAATTAATTAATGGCCTTGAGTTGATATACATACTAAAGCTCTCATGCTGCTTGTTTTACTTCAGATTCTGCTAGAAATCCTAGAATACTCTGAGTGATTGGTTGCACTTTTATATTGTGATGCAGAGATCGGAAACCCACTTCCATGCAGGAGCACCAGTATTTCATCTGAGACACTCATTCTTTATGCCCTTAAATTGCATATTTCCAACATAACTGGTTTATGTTTCTGGTTGCAGATCTGAAGCTTGCATTTAGTTGCTCCGAGTTGAGGCCCAAGAGCATCAGTGTTTATACAGGTAGATCAGTTGTATTTTCATTCAGTATGTATTAGGAGTCTTAAGACTGGAAATTGATTAGTGTTTGACATTAATCGGGATGTTTTACTCTCTTTTCCTAGGAAACGAAAGAGCCATACTTTTATTCTTGCTGTTTGAAACCATTATCTTGGTTGCGTTGGCTATAAGTGTACGATTCTGTTGGATATTTTGGAGTAAGCAGAGGCTCCGAAATCAAGATCTTGGAAAATTCCTTGATAAACGAGTAAGTTAAGTATTAGTAACACACAGATTCACACACTGGTTCTATTACTATTAGCCAATTTCAGAACTACAAGATTAAATCCTGGAAATATGAATATGCAGTGGAATTCTGACATGCTGTTATATTTTTCTCTAGCAATCACTGCGGCTTAAAAAGAAAGAGTATGATCAGACGATTTCAGAGCTAGAGCAGAAGGCAGCCAAGGAGGCAACAACCAGCAACGTTTTGGAAAATTTGAGCAATCTAGTACGAGAAAGAAAAGGCATCGAAAGGAAACTCTCAACAACTTACAGCTTAGGAAAAGACAGCACAAGTTCACTGTCAAACCCTGTACTTCCAATATATGATAAGAAAGCAAGAAGCTATTCTTTTCAAGGGTCAAATACTGAGAATGTTACTATCTTTCACACATATAGCAGTACTTCAGGTGAAGAAAGTGATCAAGAAACAAATTCCGAGCATGATTTGCATACTGAAATAGAATTGGCTGCTAAAGATCTGAAGGGGAAAGCAAAGGCAGATGAAGCAATTGAAATAAGCTCTAGTGAATGGGAAGACTCGTATGACAGCTCCTCAAGAACAAGTTCGGGGTCTAGACGCCTTCATGATGTGAACAAGGTTCAAAGTAGGGGTGAAAAAGCATGGTTGTTCAGGAGAAGAAGGTCCTTGTCCTCTACTAATTAGGAGTGATGTTTTATGTATGTATTAATATGCTTTACAAATCAATATTTACATTTAATTATTCTATGAAAATAAAAAATGATGATAATACTAAGAAGAAAGCATTGGAGTAATTATCTAAATTGTTTCTGAAACAACATTGAAAGAGGTTAAATGGTCAATCATATTATTAGCAATATCATAAAAAATGCTTTGATAAAAAAGCTTTTTCTATTGAGCATTAAAAGTTTAATGTATTAATCCAACACACACAACCTAACCACATAGGAGATGATCGTAGTGAAGATAAGAGAATGAGGGATAACTCAAGTGGTTAGAGCTTTACTAATTAATTAGGATTGATCGATCTATACATATTTTTTTTTGAAACCAAGTAGCGAGCTAGCTAGTAGAATAGTAATAAATCAGGCAATACATAAGGTTGGACCTCGCGGATCCGAGGCAATGATCAACACATGAGACCAACTAACAAAAGAAAAGGAAGTACTAAGTAGAACAAACTAATACAGTTAGGCTAGACATTACTTGACTATAATAAACAACATAATACGAAGTAGAACAAAGTAACATAGTTAAGCTAAGACATTTGAAGTACGCAGTTGTCGTAGCGAGCTAGCGTTGAAAGTTCCTGTTGGCAGCTTGAGCAGCATTCTGAATGGCATCAGCTTCGTCCGTCGGGGTGCCGTCAATGAGACGAAAGCGGACATTTGATCTGGCATAAGGAAGAGCAAATTGGAATTGTCTTAAACTACCAACCCAAAGAAGCTCAGAATTTCGAATTCTGTTGTGAAATTCTTCAAGTCTTTTCTGTATCCTCTCCCCCTCTTCTCTGCGTTCATTCCACATTTTATGCTGCGCATCGTACCTATCTCTAAAATACATGGCTTGAGCCACAAGTGTTTCCGAGGGTGGAGGTTGCGCTTCCATACCTGCAAGTTCAACAGGATCCACATCATCTTCACCTACATTCATGACTTGAATACGAGCATCAAAGCTAAAACTAGTGTTACTGGTTTATTTGATGTAGTATTTCATAAGGCCAAGTGTGTATTTATGCATTGTATTGAACCCCGAGTACTATTGCTTCATCAATGCTTTCGGTACCTTCTGTTTCGGGGGTTTTTGTCCCTCGGGAGAGTTACAACACTGAAACTGGATTCAACTGAGGATGCATGTACCTGCAAAGCAAACGGACCGCCGGATGGTCGGTGGTCCGCCTCCGAAGATTAAGTCAGTAAATATTCGGAGATAAAACGTGCGGAAGTAAAGTTATCTGCTTGGATTCCAAGCTCAAGTAAAGTGCTGTGTGTTCCTTGAAAACGACAGCTCTGTGGTAAGTGACGTATTGTCTCGTATTGTGTGTCAAAAATTCTCTCTTTTTTCGTGTGTCGTCATAAATGACGTAATGTCCCTATTTATAGAGAAGAGTGTGCCCTCCTAGGATCTCGTGACCTAGGAGTTAGGTCACGCCGTTTTGCGGCGCCTCGGGATTTGGGCCTTAGAAGGCCGCCATCCCAGGGCCAATACCTGAGTGACACGTGTCACTGTGCCCAAAAGGATTCTGAAGCACCTTTTGGGTGACACGTGTCGCCGACTGAATGGTCCCTGCTGGACCTTCAGTCCACGTAGGACGGAGAAGAGTCCTCCCTCCACGTGTCATCATTCCGTAGGTCCAAATGGCACCTATATGGAGGACACGTGGCACTTTCTGATTGGGCCACTTGGCCGGGTATAAAATACCCAAATCATTTGCCCCTCACAGGGGACACGTGCATTGCACGCGACTCCTGTGACAGGTGTCAGTATCTGAGTGGTCAGATTCAAAAATTACTGGAGGGAAAAATTAGGGTTTTTACCCCCCTATAAATAGTAAGGTTTGACCCCCCTCTTGGATTCACACCTTGGCGAATCTCTGGAGAATCTTGGACTTTTTGACTTAAAGAATCTCAAAATTCCCTAAGCGTTTTTCAAGCATCCGACACTCGGCTACCAGTTCGACTGTTCTTTAGTCAACCAGGCGTCTTTCTCCCTTCTTCTAAAGGTAACGCCTGTATTTTCTTTTTACTCTTCATTTTTTCTTTGTTTTCGAAAAAATGGTTCCCCAATTGCATGCGGCACGGCGTAGGATAGTGATCAGCCGGTCACCGGGGACGGCTGAATCTAGAACTAGCAGTGCCGAATGCTTGGCCAAAGACCCTGCTTTGCGAACTTCTCCGAATCCGACCGTTTTCGTGTCTGTGCAGGACACTATGGCCAGAATCAAAAGAACAGCAAGACAGTGTAGCTCCGATGGAGTTTTCTACCATTCGGATGGGTCGACTGTTTTTTCAGACGACTCAATAAAAGTGCCTCGAAGTGAGCTGTCGGAACACCCTGACAGCCCTTCCTATCTTCCTCCTACCCCCACTTATTACCATTCGCCCACATCTAGTGGAACTCCCAGTGATGGAATCCTGGGGGAGGCGGATGAAGAATATCAACCCGGGCCTTCTGGACAGGCGCCGGAAGAGAGTCTAGGGGAGGACCCCGCTGGCACCAGTCGGCGGTCCCCTAGCTCTAATGAGAGCTCTGATGACGAGTCGGCCTCGTCATCTTCTTCAGAGAATGCCTCCGTAAAATCAGAGGAGGCTAGGTCAAACATAGATTCTGCCAGAGAGTCCCTGGCAGTGGATAGAGGGGAAAGCTGGGCCGAGCCGAGTGCTTCCAGGCGCTTGGAGAGAGCCCCCTACTATCAGCATGTTCCGCCAGGCAGGCGGAGTGCCATGGCATCCGGCCTTGCCAATTTTAGGCGCAAGGTCGTCCTAGGCTATGGCTACACTTTGTCGGTCCCTAACGAGGGCGACACCATAACCTGGCCGAGCCTGGCCAGCTATCAAGACAAAGCATTCGGCTGCTATGAAGCGGCCTTCCAGGCTGGCCTCCGCTTCCCTCTCCATCCGGCCGTGGAGAGGATCTTGGACGGATACCAACTAGGTATCTGGCAACTTGTACCCAACTCCTGGATCAATATTCTGGGGTATGTTGCCGCCTGTGAGATGCTGCAGGTGGAGGCGAGCTTTGAAGCATTCGCCCATATGCACTATCTGAGCAGGGCGCCTGCTAGGGGCGGTGAAGGCTGGTACACCTTGACCACTTGCAAGGGGTACATGATGGCTGTTGGCAAAGAGAACAAGTGGAAAGACTGGAGGACTAAGTTTTATATAGTCAAGTCTGCCGACAGCCGCCTGAACCAAAAGTATAACAGGTGGAATAAGGATCCACCTCTCCTAGCAGGCAGGAGCGCATTGCCGCCTATTCCCAGGCGGGCAAAGGAGGAGATCATGGACGCGGGGTTGTTTACCGTGTCCGTGTGGACGAATGATGAGGGGGACAAGGAGGTCACCCCTCAATGCTATCTCCCTTTGTACAAGTGGTTTGAAGAAGGGACATTCTTAGCCGCCTGTGGGCTAAGTTCTGAGATGCCGAGAGGTAGTCGGCCGTCTGTTTTATATGCAATTTACTTCCGCTTTTCAGTACTTGTTTAATGATGCTAATCACTTGTTCATTTTTGCAGATAAAGCAATGGAAAAGCTCTCGGCCACAAGGAAGCCGGTTGTATCTGCTGCTCGATATAGGTCGAACGTTTTAAACAGGGCAGAAGTAACCACTCACACCAAAGTGGATGAACAGAAAACTGGCGGCACCTCCAAGGTAGAAAATTGCTCTTTTATTTCTGACCAATATTAAATTTGCCCGAATGATTTCTAACTTGTGTTTATCTTGTGTTGATGTAGGGTGCGCCTTTCAAATCTCCTTCAAAACCATCCGACCCTAAAATCCAAAAGACTAGGGCGGGTGATGTGAGCGCATCCGGCAAGGGCGGCCGGAAGCACGTTGCTCATAAGCCCAAGAAGGGCCCAGACGCCTCTCCTCTCGAAGCTGAAAAGGAGATCAGCAAACCGGATGCCCAGAGGGCATCGAAGGGTGGCTTTAAGCAACCCACCACTGCTGTCGGCTCAGCAGGAGAGAAGAGAAGCCTGGGGAGAGAGGAGGAACAGAAGGACGACGGTAAAATTCATTCGCCCCCCTTGTTCTCCCATATAGATGTACTTTAGTTATTTTCTCTAACTTTCTCTCCTTCTCAGTTCCGGTGCAGAGGCCGACTGTAGTCCAGATGGCCAAGTCCATGCTGAGGGCGGTCGATCCTGACGACAAGGCGTCTGTCAGAGGAGTCGGCACCCTTGACTTGGATGGCATCTTGGGGAACCTCTGCGAGGTATGAGTTAGCTCAAGCAACTTTTTTTTTTTTTTTTTTTTTTTTTTGTAAGCATTATTCCTTTTTCCACCTGGTTTTAACCATTCGGCTCTTTTGCAGGCCATGCTGCGCGTCCAAGGGCTCAGGCAACCCCTCAAGGAGAAATCCAAAGAGGTAACAGTCGCTAAAGCTCAGGCCGAGTCCGCCTTGGATCGAGCTCAATTTGATATTGCTCAGAATGAGTATCTGACGCTTGATATGATGTATTCGCAGGCGGAAGCCAATATGCAGGTGAAGAAGGACCTGGACTCGGCCCGCCTGCGCATCACTTCCCTTAAGAAAGAGATTACAACTCTTAAAGAGAAGCTCGAGCCTCTTCAAGATGCCAAAGAAGAGGCCGAGAGAGCCAAGCAGAAGGTGGGCCGCCTGGAGCAGCGCCTCAGCAACCAGGAGCATCAGCTGAAGTCCAAGTTTGAGTCCGTGGCTGATCAAGAGAGAGAGGCTCTTGTTAAGCAAATGATGAGCGATTATGAAGCCATCATGCGGGACACTTGGGCGGCTGTTCAGCCGGACTCGGACTATCAGATTTGGAAATCCAAATTTGACGAAGCCAGCAAAGCATTCGACGCTCGCCTTATTGAAGAGACTGAGAATGCTGAGGCCGAGGAAAGTTCTGGGTCCGACTCTTCTGGGGAGTCGTCCTCTGGTGGCGAGGAGGAGGATCAGGCGGAGGAGCCAGAGAAAAAGGAGGAAGAGCAGCCGAAGGACGACAAGCCGGCTGCCACTGAAGAGGCTCTCCCCTGATCACTTAAGCTTTTTATTTTTTTTGTTTCTGTGGCCGAATGGCCAAGTACTTTGTTTTTCCGGCCTGCGTGCCGAGTATTTGTATTTTTACCGACCGAGGGGTCGGGTAATTTGACAATCTTTCTGGCTTTGCCAGGTAACAATCTTAACCAATCGTCTGGTGACGATTGGTCTTTTTTAATTTAAATCCTTCGGCTATTTGACTGAAGTTATCCATATTGTTGTTGTCCTTTGCATTTTGAATTTTTCATTGCATGTTTTTGGCTAAGTATTATAACCTGTATACCATGCGAATGTTCTTGCCCCTGGACGGATGTCGGGTGGTTTCGGTTTATTGGATTGATTGACTTAGAAATTTTTGATACTTAGAAGAGTATGCATGGTTTCTAAGTCAATCAATCACTATGGTGATTGCCCCAAACCACGCGGCAGACGTCCATCCAGAATTGGCAAACATAAGTGTTCATTCGGCCATTGGCTCGAACTAACTCAAATTTTCAACTTAGCTAATTTGCTAAGGGTAAACCTCCGCTTGTTCTGCCCCATAAGCAAAAACAAGCGCCTCCGGCCATAGGCCTCTTTGAGATAAAATGCTAAGTTTGTAACTTAACCAATTTTCTTTAAAAATAATTGTCCGCCTGTCTTGCCCCATAGGCAAGGATCAGGCGTCATCCGGCCAATAGCCTCAATAAGTGTTAAGTAGTTAACTTAACTTGTATATTAATCAAATATTCCGCCTGTTTTGCCCCTGAGCAATAACAGGCGCATCTGGCTTTATGCCTCAATTAGCCTCTACTCATGAAACAGTGACGACTGCGTTAAATAGAAAATTCAGGTCTTTTAGATTTCACTTTCGATTAAAACAAACGACTGCGAATGCTGCCTTAGCATTCGGTAGGGCCGCTTGATATATTCGTAGAGCAATGTGCCACCCAAATGGGAGATGCTTCTCCTCGACGAATTTGCCCAAATGGACGTCGCCGGTTATCTGACTCATGTTGGAGCAGACGGTCATGCTCATGTTGGAGCAGACTGTGACCATTCGGTCTCTTTTTGTTTATTAACATCCGGCCATAGGCCTCATCATGTTTTTATCTGGCCTTAGGCCTCTTAAATGATCAAGTAAATATTCATCAAGTGTTGGTGTAAACTTGATGAATTTCGTAGGGACGACTGTTCTAAAACAATCGGCTCCTTCAGAGGGATTGGGGCGTCTGCTGTTGGGACAGACGTTTTCCAGACATATTGGCCGTCTGTATTTGGTACAGGCGGCACTTACAAAACTTAAATAAAAAGATAAGTTGGGAAATGAAGACATATTCTCATTAACTATACGTGAGATTTACAAAATTGAGGTCTTTTCATTCGTACTTAGAAGTAGTACTTTTTCAAGTTGTCTACATTCCAAGTTCTGGGCAGCTGCCTGCCGTCTGGTTCTTCCAGGCGGTAGGTGCCGTCTCTTATCTCCTCATAAATTCGGTAGGGGCCTTCCCAATTTGGGGTTAGCTTTCCCTGTTCATTCGCCCTACCGACTGCCTCCATTTTCCGTAGCACAAAGTCCCCCACTTTGAGAGGACGCTTGTGTACTCTTTTGTTATAAGCCCGAGTCATTCTCAGACGGTATATCTCATGACGCAAGGCAGCATTGCCCCTGCGTTATGGAAGTGAGTCCAATGCTAGGCGCATGGCCTCCCAATTTGCCTCTTCATCATACAACATGATTCGAAGGGTAGGCTCATAGTGCTCGATGGGCAGAACAGCTTCTGCACCATACGCCATTAGGAACGGGGTTTCTCCCGTTGCCCCTTTAGTAGTCGTTCTGATGGACCAAAGGACGTGTGGTAATTCATCCGCCCAAAGGCCACCAGCCCGCTCAATCTTCTTTTTAATTCCGTCTGAGATTAACTTGTTGAAGGCTTCGACCTGGCCGTTTGCTTGTGGCCGGCCGACTGATGCGAAGAAGCTTGAGACCCCCTGGTCTCCCAGCCAAGTCTTGAGTTGAAGCGTCTCAAATTGAGGACCATTGTCAAAAACCATAGACATGGGCACCCCGAAACGAGTGATTATGTTCCTCCAGATAAAGGAAATGACGTCTTTAGTCTTGATGTTTTTGACTGCCTCAGCCTCTACCCACTTAGTAAAGTAATCCACAGCCACCAATATATAGCGCTTGCCGCCTGGTGCAGTTGTATATGGCCCCAGAATGTCCATGCCCCATTTGGCAAAGGGTATTGGGCTGTGGATGGCCGTCAGGTCTGTAGCCGGACGATGGATGAGCTTGCCAAACTTTTGGCACTTGTCACATTTTTTCACCATTTCCATGGCATCCGACTCCAGAGTCGGCCAAAAGTAAAGCCGCCTGGCCTTGGCCGCGAGGGATCTGCCGCCTATATGGGAGGCGCAGAATCCTGAATGCAACTCTTCGAGAACTTCCTTCCCCTTTTCAGGGGTAACACACTTCAACAGGGGTTTCAAAAAGCCAGCCCTGAAGAGCTCTCCTTGCCGTAACTCGAAGTTAGCTGCTCGTTTTTTTAGAACAGCCGCCTCCTGTGGTGAGTCAGGGAGCGTGCCGTCTGCAAGATAGGTCCGGATGCTGTCCATCCAGGTTGAGCTTCGGTCAAGAATTCCAATGGGGTCTTCCTCTGATATACTTCTTTTTTCCATGACCTCCCAGAAGACTGACCGAGGCGTTTCACAGGAGGCGGATGATGCCAATTTGGACAGAGCATCCGCCTGATTGTTTGAAGACCTGGGCACCTGAGTTAGATGAAATTCTTCAAGTGACCCAACTTTACTCTTGACCGCCTGCAAATACTTTATCATGGCCGGATGAGTGGCCTCGTACGTTCCATTAACCTGGAGTACGACCAGTTGAGAATCAGAGCAGGCGGATACCTTCTTCGCCCCTGCCGCCTTGCAATACCGGATGCCGGCCAGCAGGGCCTCATACTCGGCCTCATTATTAGAGACCTGAAACTTGAACCGTAGTGCGTATTCGTACTTATCTCCTTCAGGAGATTGACAGATAATCCCCGCACCACAGCCGTTCACAGTGGAGCTCCCATCCACATATACTTTCCAGACCTGGTCCGTATTGTCCGGAACAACCGGCCTTGTCATTTCGACAATAAAGTCAGCGAATTCTTGTCCCTTTATTGCCTTCCTTGATTCATAAGTGATTTCTAATCCTTGTATTTCGATTGCCCATTTGAGCATTCGTCCAGAAGACTCCAAGGTTGTGAGTGGCCGTTTGATCGGTTGGTCAGTATAGACCTCTACCGCATGCGCCAAGAAGTAAGGTTTAAGCTTCTTGATGGCCATGTAAAGGGCAAGGCCGAATTTCTCAACCATGGGGTACCGAAGCTCCGCATTTCTCAAAACATGGCTTATGAAATACACCGGGAGCTGGATGCCGTCTCTTTCAGCTAAGAGGACAGCACTGAGGGCATGATCAGAGACGGCTAAGTACATGAAGAGCTTCTCTTTAGGCAAAGGGCTGACAAGCCTCGGCAAAGAGTGCAGATGAGTTTTTAGCCTTTGAAAGGCCGCCTCTGCATCATCCCCCCATTCAAAGTTTGTCTTCTTTTTGATTGCCTGGAAAAAGTAGAGACACTTGTCGCCTGAACGGCTAAGGAATCTCCCCAGGGCTGCCAGACAACCTGTTAGTTTTTGCACTTCCTTCACAGTACGGGGCGACTGCATGTCGATTACCGCCTGTATTTTCTCAGGGTTGGCCTCTATTCCTCTTTGGTCAATCAAAAATCCGAGAAACTTCCCAGACTCAACACCAAAGACACACTTTTTTGGGTTAAGCATGACCTTGTGCCGCCTGAGTGTGGCGAATGTTTCTCGGAGATCAGCAAGGTGATCCGCCTGCTGTTTGGATTTGACTATCATATCATCAATGTACGCCTCTACATTCCTTCCGATTTGATTAATGAAGACCGTATTAATCATTCGTTGGAAGGTAGCAGGCGCATTCTTCAAACCAAACGGCATCACAGTATAACAGAACAACCCCTGATCAGTGACGAATGCCGTCTTTTCTTGATCTTTTTTCCACAGGGGGATCTGATGGAAACCTGAATAGGCGTCCATGAAACTCATCAGGGCATGTCCGGCTGTTGAGTCGACCAGACTGTCGATCTTAGGCAGCGGATAACTATCCTTTGGACATGCCTTGTTGAGGTCTGTGTAATCAACACACATCCGCCAAGTTCCATTCGGCTTTTTTACTAACACAACGTTAGCCACCCACTCAGGGAAGTTGCACGGCCGAATGAACTTGGCATCTAACAGCTTTTTTACTTCGGCAGCTGCCGCCTGACTTCTTTCTTCGCCGTGGTTTCTTTTCTTTTGCCGGATGGGCTTCTTATTAGGATCCACGGCGAGTTTGTGGACGGCGAGATCCGGGCTGATGCCTGGCATCTCTTCCACTTCAAAGGCAAAGATGTCTTTGAATTCCTTGAGCAGCTGGTGAAGGTTTTCACCCAATTTTGCAAAGGCAATCGTCCCCACCTTAACAGTCCGCTCTGAACGGCTATCATCCAGAGGGATATCAATGTGCTCTCCAGTAGGCTGGGGACGAAGATCATCCGACCTTTCCCCGGTCAGTGATTGCTATTGCTTTTCTTTTTTGACCACCACCAGCTGATCAGTCTTTCTTTTCTTTCCGGCTGGTGGGGCCGACTGTTCTTCCTCGACATCGTCGAGGTCAATCATTTGCTTGCCCTGGCCGGATGCTGCGGCCGCAGGCTTGACGTCCGAGAGATAACACTCTCGAGCCGTCTTTTGGTCCCCATTAAGGGAACCAACTGTTCCATCATCCTTCTCATACTTGAGTAGCATGAGAGCAGGGATGATGACGGCCTTACACTCATTAAGAGTGGGTCGGCCAAAGATGAGGTTGTAAGCCGTGAGCTCTTCAACCACTAGGAGACGGATGGTCATGTGTCGACCGTCTCCCCTGCTTCCCAGGCGGACAGGTAGGTCGATTCGTCCGACTGGGTGCACAAGTCCTCCTCCAAACCCAACTAAGGTGTGGGTGACTTCCATCATGCTATCCGGTTTGTACTTGAGATTGGACAAGCATTTGAGGCTGATGAGGTCAGAGGAACTTCCTGTGTCAATCAGAATTCGGCCAACCAGCTGGTTGGCGACTTTACATTCAATGACAACAGGGTCATCATGCGGCCGACAGACTTTGCCTCTGTCCTGTTCGGTGATGACAACTTTAGGGAAGGTGGATGTGCTAGATGTATCCCCCTCCTCAACAGAATTGACCATCTTTCTTAGATGGTCCTTGGTACCCCGAATGGTCGGGCCACCACCGGCAAATCCGCCTGCTATCGTATACACCGGTTCTTCATCAGTTTCGGCACTCACAGCAGGCTGGGGAGTCTTTTTCTTGGACTGCCTCGGATTTGCTTTTGAAGTCACTTTGGACTTCACATAGGACTTAAGCTGTCCTTTGTCGGCCAGTCGGTCGAGCTCCCGCTTGAGACTAAAGCAGTCGTTCGTGTCATGGCCAACATCCTCATGGAAATGGCAATGCTTGTTTTTGTTCCTATTTTCAGCGGAACCTTTCATAGCAGTCGGCTTTTCAAGAGTTAGCCGATCCTTAATTTCCAAAAGGATGGAGCAGCAGTCCTTGTGAAATTCGTACCTTGGGACGTACGGTTTCCACTCTTTTTTCTTCTTCTGGGCCGGTTGATCAGAGTTATCAATGGCCCAGACTTGCTTTTTCTTTTTGCTCTCTTCTGGCTTAGGAGCCGGCTGAGCAGACCGAGTCTCTTTCTGCCGGTCGGACTTCTTATGGTCCGACTGCTTATTGGAGGAGCAGAGTTCGGTCGCCTGTATGTAGGCTTCCGCCTCTCGCAAGGCTCCTTGCAGAGTAAAGATTTGTTTGCGGACGAGTTCGTACTTAAAAGTAGACCCGTCCTTCAGACCCTTAAAGAAGTCTGTGAAGGCGACCTCATCAGACAGCCCATGAATCTGGATTCGGACCAGATTGAACCGCCTGACGTAGGATCGCAAACCTTCTCTATCTCCCTGCTGTACATTGCCCAAGTCAAGACTTGTCTTTTTGGCAGGGATGTTCATAGAGAAGTTTGATGCAAACAAGAACGCAAGCGTCTTGAAGCTATTTATGCAGCCAGCCGGCAGGTTGCCAAACCACTGCTGGGCTATGCCCTTCAGGGTGGCTGGAAAGCAACGACACCATGCGGCATCATCCAACCCTTGTAAATACATGAGGTGGGTGTATGCTAGCAGGTGGTCTTCTGGGTTGGAGGTCCCGTCATAGGCTCCAACCAGAATGTTTTTAACTTTGGCCGGCTGTACGGCTTCAGTTATTTCCCTGGAGAAAGCAGAGGGTTGATCTCCAAGGTGTTGCAGCCTAAGCTGCCAGTCCATCGGCTGATAGTCGTATGCCGCCTGTCCTCCATAGAGGGTAGGTTGCATGTAAGGTACAACTGGCGCCTGGTACAATGGCTGTGCCATGTACTGGGCGGACTGAATCACATGTGGCCCAGACTGAACCCTTTGGCTGCTTGCTGGGGTCTCATGTACAGACTGGGAACACCTCACAGAGGTATTCCGAAAGCTATCATGATAAGTCGACGTTGAAGCCGACTCTGATTGCTGGGTTCTCCTCTCCTCAATGTATTGCCGAGCGTCAGAGAACGTTTTTTTGCTACCATCCGGCTGTATGTGCCGGATGGGTTTTCTTGCGCCCATTTCTGGGAAACAGAGCCGATTAAGGTCAAATTGGGGCCTGGCCTTCTCCTTAGGAGCAGGATGAGGAGTCGGCTGACGGTCCCTGACCGACTTCTGTTTGCCAGCTTGGGCTGGCTTCTTGGCCGACTGCTCCTTTCTAGGAGTAGGCGACTTCTTTGAGGCGAGCTGCTTGATTTCACCCCTGAGGCTGCTCAGGAGTGACATTAGCTCATCCCGAGTGACGGGAGTTGTTCCTGCCGCCTGGGAAGGATCAACCGGCCGCCCCGAGGGCTTCTTTGGCTGGCCAGCAGTTTTGCTTGGTCCTGCCTGAACATGGGGACGCTCTCGCCGTTCCTTACTGCGGATGCGTTTAGAGATGAGGGATCCATTTGGATCCACATAGGTTTCGACATCAGCGTCGTCACCTGAGTCATGGTCCGTTTGGACCAGTACATCATTTGGAGGCCGAATGGTCTCCGAATTTGGTACAAGCTCTTGTGAAGCCATTTCAGAGGTACTCTCCCCACAGACGGCGCCAAATGTTTCGGGGGTTTTTGTCCCTCGGGAGAGTTACAACACTGAAACTGGATTCAACTGAGGATGCCTGTACCTGCAAAGCAAACGGACCGCCGGATGGTCGGTGGTCCGCCTCCGAAGATTAAGTCAGTAAATATTCGGAGATAAAACGTGCGGAAGTAAAGTTATCTGCTTGGATTCCAAGCTCAGGTAAAGTGTTGTGTGTTCCTTGAAAACGACAGCTCTGTGGTAAGTGACGTATTGTCTCGTATTGTGTGTCAAAAATTCTCTCTTTTTTCGTGTGTCGTCATAAATGACGTAATGTCCCTATTTATAGAGAAGAGTGTGCCCTCCTAGGATCTCGTGACCTAGGAGTTAGGTCACGCCGTTTTGCGGCGCCTCGGGATTTGGGCCTTAGAAGGCCGCCATCCCAGGGCCAATACCTGAGTGACACGTGTCACTGTGCCCAAAAGGATTCTGAAGCACCTTTTGGGTGACACGTGTCGCCGACTGAATGGTCCCTGCTGGACCTTCAGTCCACGTAGGACGGAGAAGAGTCCTCCCTCCACGTGTCATCATTCCGTAGGTCCAAATGGCACCTATATGGAGGACACGTGGCACTTTCTGATTGGGCCACTTGGCCGGGTATAAAATACCCAAATCACCTTCGAATACAATTTCCACCTACTTGAGTACTTATCTCACTGAATACTTGAGTACTTGACAAGAGTATAGCAAAGATGAACAAATAATGTTTAACAAGGGCTTATTTTAATTTACAACTACTACTAGCTAGTGTCTAATTATTTTAATTTGGTTGAGGTTGAGGTAAAAAAATTGTAGCAAGTATATTGTGTGACGTATTGGTGTAGCAATATCATGAACAAGATTAACGTCATATACTTCCTCCGTTTCTATTTAGTTGACGCGTTTGATTTAGGCACATATATTAAGGAGAAGATAGAAAGTGAGAGAGAATGAAAAAGCAAGTGGGATATATAGCTTGTAAATACATGGTAAAAAATTGTAGATCAAATACAACTTATTGAGCCATAGTAGTGATTGCACGTTTTAAGGTCTACGTAATATAAATAATTCCGCACTAGTTTCAATCATGTGAAATGAATTACGGAGTAGCTACAACCAAGTGACCAACAATCCAACATATATAATCCAATCAGGAAAAACCACTTCTAAAAATTATAAGTTAACATAATTGATCCATTAAAGTGATCTAATAATAATACCATATGTAAATATACTATAGTTAAGCTACATAGCATTAAACAAATAAACACCTACATACACAACAGAGATCACAAAAATGAGTGATTTCAAATTCGATTAAAAAGGGTATAAGATACAAGTAAGACCTTGGGAAAGTACATATATATAGACTAATCATTAGATCATTAAATATCCTATAAATCTACAATAGTAATAGTTTGATCAATTGACCTATAAATTTATAGGCAAAAGTTAATGAGCGCTCCCGGGGCGTTAGATAAGAGAATTAAAAGTGGGAATATTAGAGTAAAATTAACATTAATTACACCGAACGACGCGTGATTTTGTCATGCATTCCTAACTTAATACCATTTCAACCAATATAATTATTCCTTATCTAACGCCCCGGGACACTTGTTAGCAAGATCGAAATCTATAACAAACGAGTATAACTCATTTTAATAATGAAAAGACTTACTCACAAATGATGCAAGGATAATAACAACATTTTCCCATAAGCATTAATATTGGTGGTTGGGTGACAACTTAACTGCACAAAATATAACTACTACAGTACTTCCTACTACGTAGTACGTACTACCTTTTGCATTGCATGGCTCTATCTTTATTTCTTTTGGCTCTTTTATCAACAACTCAACTGCAAAAAAAACAAAAAATTTTAAACGTCAGCTCCAAAACCTACATATATCTGAGGGTGGATTTGAGGTTGGGGGATAATATGTAGGTCTTGGAGCTGACGTTTAAAAATTTTTGTTATAGGGGGTTTACTGGAAGCTGAGGGTGGATTTGAGGTTGGGGGGATAATGGAATCTTTGACAAAACCTACTTGAGGATTTGAAGTTGGGGGGATAATGGAATCTCCGGGAAAACCTTCTTGAGATTTGGAGATGGAGGTTGAGGTGGCCTCAGGCTGATCGTAAAAGCTGTCATACTCGTGATGCTGATGGTAATGCACCTCTGACTGTCGAGAGTGAGATAAAGAGAAAGACTCCGATGATGCAGATGGACTTGATGCTGAAACATCTGACGAAGAGAGGAACAGATTAAAATAATATGGAGTAACGAGCGAAGGTGGCATATAAACCAAAACAAAATATGTAAAACAAAAAAAAAATAGTTCTCTTTTTTGCTTTGGCATTCAAAAAATTAGTAGATATTTGTTTTTTCAAGCACCCCAGCCAAACACCCTCTTATCTTGCCTCTTTCTTCTACGCTTAGCTTGCTCCAAATAGAAATTTGGACACGGACCATCTTTTTTCCTCCTGGCAGGCTTTGCCAAAGCCTAAAAAAAAAAAGAGTTCAGGGCAAGTTATTGTTTACATTTTATCTTTGAATAATTTGAAATCATTTAAGATATCTAAATATTCTAAATTATCATACCTGGTGCAATTCAAAATTTGAGGCTCCATGTTTCTCACCAGGCAAGATGTCGAATGTCTGTTTTGGGTGGGCTCGCCCATACCAAACATCAGCTACAAACTATATATATATATAAGTACCTATATTTTAGACTAATTGCTTCACTATCTAAAGATAGGTTTTGTTTGGTGAATGGATTCACCACTCATTTTTTTTCCCCTTGAGTTTGAGTTGTTGAATATTGATTGTTGAAGATGAAGGGGAAATATTGAATGACTTATATAGAGAAAGAGGAGATGGAATACGTACATTAGGGCCCCACTTGATCTTCTACGTTTTTATTAAGGAAAACAAAATAAATCTTTGAAATAAAATAAAATAAACCTTAAATTTGGATTGGTGTGAGTACTGTAATTAACAACACATTATTAATACCGCTTATGAGAAACATTGTTATTATTATCTTTGCATAATTTGTGAGTAAGGGTTTGTGTTCACATTTATTGAATTGAGTTAAATTGAATTGAACTGAACCGAACTAAAATGAATTGAATAAAGCTGAAATGAATATTTTATGAGAGAAGAAAATTAGGAGCTGAGCTAAACTGATCTGAACCGAACTGAAATTAAGCTGAAGTGAACATGTCCCAAGTCTTTTCATTATTAAAAAGATATATATATATGTAGGGGAGGGATCCGATAAGAACCCCTAGATATATAAGAACCCTAGATATATAAGAATCAATCTCAACCGTAGGATCAAGTTGTTTTAGATGGTTAAGATTAAAACACGTGTCCAACTTTTTCAACCCCTTACCCACCTCCCAACCTTTTCTCTCTCCTATAACTTTCTCTCTCTTCTTCCCGATTTTCTCATTTTCTCTCTCCTAAAACCCCCAAAAATCTGATAGAAGTTGCAATTTGAAGGATTTTCGCTTCAGGTATGTTTTTCTTTTCGATTTTCTTCAAATTTTCATGAAATTAGCATGATGTTCAAGTGAATTTGCAGTTTTAATTGGTGATTTTTGCAATTTTTAGGGTTCGGATTTAAGGTTCTATTTTTGCGATTTTAGGAGTCGATTTTTGCATATTATTTTGTGCGATTTTTGAGTTGGATTTTTCGTATGGAGTTTGATTATTTTGAGTTCGAGTTTAGCAAATTTAGGGTTCGAATCTTTGCGAATTATTTTGTTCGATTTTTGCGAATTATTTTGTGTGATTTTTGCGAATGATTTTCGATCGATTTTTGTTCGATTTTTTGATCGATTTTTGTTCATTATTTCGTTCGATTTTTGTTCGATTTTTCGATCGATTTTTCGTTCGATTTTTGTTCGATATCCGGTACTAAGGAGACCTTTGGCTGTGTAAAGATCAACACTCTTAGCTTCTTCTGAAGGCCTGCAATATGCAAATTGAATTGGCTGTAAATTCGGTGGCTGCTCTGTTATAGGTTGTTGGTGAGTGTGTGACGGTGGGTGGGACTCGAATTAGTGACAAAAATAGTGGCTATAGAGCTACGGGGTGAAGAAGGGTGCTGTTGTGGAGTGTGTGGCGACGCTGCGGTTATTTTTGGTTAATTGTTGTTGTTTGTTGGGGAATTGTGAGCAATTTGGCTGGTGTGCGTGGTGTTTGCGTGGATAGAGGTGGTTGTTGACGGTTTTGGCGGTGGCTTGAGGGGGCAGCTTGTAGTGATTGGAGGTTGTTGCTCTTGGGGATTTGTGGACAGCGTTGCTGCTGTTATTGTTGTTGTTGTGGAGTGCGTGAGGAGCAGGGGAGCAGGGGAGGTGTTGTGATGTTGGTGTGTGTTGTTTGGGGTGGTGTAGGATAGTTAAGGGTGTGGTGAAGGTTTAGGTGGCAGCAACTATGATGGCTTGGAAGGTTTTGAATTGTGAAATTTGACACATGACTTAATAATACATGAAGTTTTAAAATAGGCAGAATAAGTATGTATGAAGCTTAGTTGATTGTATCTATATATGATAATTGTTTTATTTTACTAATATAGGGAGGAAGTTCGCTCAGGCTGAGTAGTAGACAAATCATCCTCCTTTTGTCATCAATTTGGGCGCAATCAATCTCTCCTGAAAATACACCAGAAAACTTTGAGGCAATTGCACATACATACAGCCTGGTTTTACTGTTTTCTCGTGCCAAGGTAATTGTCATCAATTACCTGAATGAGTAACAACGGAAGAAGGAGAATTATCTTGAACAACATTGCACATGCTTATGCTTTCATATTAAGAAGGAGAATTTTTTTTCTTTATGTTCAAAAGTTTTCCCATATGTCCTAAAGTATTTCTATTATGTTCTAAAGTTTTCCCTTATGTTCTAAAGTTTTCTATTATGTTATATTATATTTTTTCCTTATGTTCTAAAATTTTCCCTTATGTTTTAAAGTATTTCTATTATGTTCTAACATTTTCTATCTCTCATATGTTCTAAAGTTTTAAAGCATTACTATAGTTTTGAAGTAATTATGCAATCCATGAAAAGGTAGCTTTTGATTATCTATTTACACGGATTTGTGTGTATGAGATTAATAGTGAGGTTTATTTATAATGCTAGTTGGATGATTGAGTTATTGCTGACTGAATTCCAGAATTTAAGATTAAGCTGCTACTATAGTAATGCCGCCTTAGGCTATGTTACCCAGACTCTGGTACTCGTGTTGGACACCAGCCGCCTATAGGTTTATAGTTTGAACGCACTGGTTATTACTTGTTACTGAACTTTTATTGTTGAGTAAGTATGATCCTAGTGGTTTGTAATTCATGTCCTATCCATATTGAAAAGCAATTATATTTTTGTTATTCTTCTTCCTTGTAGTAGTAGATTTCCTAGAAGTAAACCCAGCGGCATTTGCATATGCTTTATAAAAACTAAGACCCTCTTCGGGATCTTTGAACATCATCCCCAAACGAGGTTTTAACTCTTCGGGAACACTTGGAATCCATTCCTTAGTGGTACCACCAGGGCTAAACGATTCAACAACCTCAGGAGTACGATAAATAACACCAACTGCATTAGAACATAAAGAGAAAGAGAAACATACATAGAAAACTTTAGAATATAATGAAAAAAGTTTAGAACATTAAGAATAAACTTTAGAACATACATAATAAAATTTAGAATAAAGTGAAAAAATTTAGAAAATAAAGAATTACTTTAGAACATAACTAGAATTTTTTTTGAATATTAAACAAATTTTGAACATAATCAACAAATTTACAAAATTACTTTAAAATATACAACTAAGTAAAGTTTAGAACATGTAAGTAAATTGAAATTAAAGTATTAAAACAATGAAAATTACCTGAATGAGTAACAACGGAAGAAGGAGAATTATCTTGAACATCATCTAAATCCATGAATATGCCAAAACCTAATTATCATAAATACAAATTGTAGTAAAAAACCAATCTAAAATTACTTATAGAAGAAAAAGGTAATTAAAGTTTATGTATTATTTTTCCCTTATGTTCTAAAGTATTTCTTTTATATTCTAAGATTTTCTATTATGTTCTAAAGTATTTCTATTATGCCATAAAGTTTGCTATTATGTTCAAAAGTTTTCTATTATGTTCTATTATATTTTTCCCTTTATGTTCTAAAGTTTTCCCTTATGTTCTAAAGTATTTATATTATGTTCTAAAGTTTTCCCATATGTTCTAAAGTTTTCTACTATGTTCTAAAGTTTTCCCTTATTATGTTTTAAAGTTTTCTATTATGTTATAATGTTTCTATTATGTTCTAAAGTTTTCCCTTATGTTCTAAAGTATTCCCTTATTATGTTCTAAAGTTTTCTATTATGTTCTATTATATTTTATGTTCTAAAGTATTTATATTATGTTCTAAAGTTTTCCCATATGATCTAAAGTTTTCTACTATGTTCTAAAGTTTTCCCTTATTATGTTCTAAAGTTTTCTATTATGTTCTATTATATTTTCCCCTTATGTTCTAAAGTTTTCCCTTATGTTCTAAAGTATTTATATTATGTTCTAAAGTTTTCCCATATGTTCTAAAGTTTTCTACTATGTTCTAAAGTTTTCCCTTATTATGTTCTAAAGTTTTCCCTTATGTTCTAAAGTTTTCCCATATGTTCTAAAGTTTTCTACTATGTTCTAAAGTTTTCCCTTATTATGTTTTAAAGTTTTCTATTATGTTCTAAAGTTTTCCCATATGTTCTAAAGTATTTTATTATGTTCTAAAGTTTTCCCATATGTTCTAAAGTTTTCTATTATGTTTTATTATATTTTTTACTTATGTTCTAAAGTTTCCCCTTATGTTCAAAAGTATTTCTATTATGTTCTAACATTTTCTATCTATATGTTCTAAAGTATTTCTATTATGTTCTAAAATTTTCCCTTATGTTCTAAAGTTTTCTATTATAGTAAAAAAAACAATTTGAAATTAAAATCCAATAATAGAAAAATTCAAGCAAGAAAAAAAAATTGAAAATGAAAACTAGAAACTTAAAAAAAAAAAGCGAAAAAAATTAGGGAAAAAACGAGGAAAAAAAACGAATTAAAATTAAAAAATTGAAATCGAAAAAAAAAAACTGGAAAAAAAAAACGAAAAATAAAAAAAAAACTTGAAAATAAAAATCGAAAAAAAAAATGGAAAATGGACAAAAAAAAAAAAAAAAAAAAAACTGGAAAATATAAATAACAAAATGGAAAATCGAAAAAAAAAATTGAAAATAAGAAATTGAAAAAAAATGGAAAATCGACAAAAAAAAAAGGGAAAATAGAAAAAAAAATCGTAAAAAAAATTGAAAATAAGAAATCGAAAAAAAAAAATGGAAAATCGACAAAAAAAAAAATGGAAAAAAAAACTGAAAAATAGAATTAAAAAAATGGAAAATCGAAAAAAAAAAAATCGTAAAAAAAATTGAAAATAAGAAATCGAAAAAAAAATGGAAAATCGACCAAAAAAACTGGAAAATAAAAAAATAAAAAAAAAAACTGGAAAATCGTAAAAAAGAATCGAAAAATCTTATATAAGAAAATAAAAAATCGAAAAAAAAAAACTGGAAATTAAAAAAATATATTATTAAAAATCGAAAAAAATAAAAAAACCAAAAAAATAAACTTTAAATCGCCAAAAAAAATTCAACAAAATCGAACCAAATATAAAAACAATTGAACTTAAAATGGCAAAAAAAAAACGCAAAAAAAAATAAAATAAATAAACTTACCAAGTTCCTTGAGGTAGAGGAGAGAGAACAGAGAAAATGTTGAGGAGAGAGAAAATGTTGAGGAGGGAGAAAATGCTAAGGAGAGAGATTTAGGGTTTTCTTTTATTTAAAGATTGAAAAGGAGTTATTAAAATTACAAAAATGCCATTACTAAAGGGGGATTTTAGATGGTTAGATCAAAATCATTGAAGGGTTGAGATGGATTCTTATATAGAGGAGGGTTCTTATATGAGTCTTCCTCTCTCTCTCTCTCTCTCTCTCTCTCTCTCTCTCTCTCTCTCTCTCTCTCTCTATATATATATATATATATATATATATATATATATATATATATATATATATATATATATATATATATATATATATATATATATATATATATATATATATATATACATACTAGTTTATTAAAAAAAAATATTTACAGTTATACTCGTAAGTAGTACGAGTATTAGTTTTAATTAAATACTCATTTCTTAGCACAAGATCATCAATTAATCAAACTACTGAACTAGTATTGTAGATTTGTAGGATATTTAATGATCTAACGATTAGTCTATGTATATGTACTTTAATTTCCCAAGGTCTTACTTGTATCTTATACTCTGTACCCTTTTTTAAAGAAAATCTTAGGGTCTGTTCTCATACGATTATTTTCAGTTCAGTTTAGTTTAGCTCTAATAAGTTCAGTTCATTTCAGTTCAGCTCTTAATTTCCTTCTCTTATAAAATATTCATTTCAGTCCAGTTGGGTTCAGTTCAGTTCAGCTCTAATAAGTTCAGTTCAGTTGAGTTCAGTCAATGAGAACAGACCCTTATACCCTTTTTAAACGAATTTGAAATAACTCTTTTTTGTGATTTCTGTTTATATTATATTAGCTGATTCTTGATTCATTTTTTATGTCAAAATAATGATCTTTCTTTTTTTTAGTTATTTTAATTTTTGTAGTTAATTTATAAATTTTTTTAAATTTTAGTAATAATAAAAGCTGAATTTTGAAAAATAATTAGATAAATTATAAAAATAATTCAAAATTAGTAAATGATTTTAAAAATTAGATAGATAATTTATAATTAATTTTGACATTAAAATATAAATAAAAAACATTTAATAAAGGATTAGTATAATGATAGTTATTTTAAGGATAATTACCGTAGAATCTCCCATTATAAGGAGTTTTTATGATGTCATCTCGGAGAAATTAAAGTAGAGCGACTCCCAAGAGTCCCAACTACATACAAATGCCAATCAATGGGACACCAATCACCATCAATGTCTTTCCTTACATATAATGTTGTGGTTAGAGCAGTCAATTCGAGTAAACGGGTCAGGTTTGGGTCGGGTAAGAGTGGATCGGGTCAATTCGGGTCGAGTCAATTCGGAATAATTTCATAACCTTTAAGGGTCGGGTTTAGGTTGGGTCATGCTTGAGTCGGGTCACGTCGGGTCATACTTCTTATTGGGTTTGGGTCGGGTTAATAATAGGTCGGGTTACATTCGGGTCGGGTGAACAATAGGTCGGGTTTAATTCTGGTTTTCACGGGTTAAAACAGGTTAGGGTAATTCTTGGATTTGAGTCAGGTTCGATTCAAGTCAATAATTTGCGGGTTAGAATCAGGTCAGGTCATTCTCGGGTTTGAGTCGGGTTCGGTTCAAGTTAATAATTTGCAGATTATAATCAAATCGGGTCATTTTCAAGTCGGATCATTCTCGGGTTCAAGTAGGGTTCGGTTCAAGTCAATAATTTGCGGGTTATAATCAGGTTGGGTCATTTTCAAGTCGGGTAATTCTCGGATACAAATCGGGTTAGGTTCAAGTCAATAATTTGCAAGTTACAATCAGGTCGTGTCATTTCCAAGTCAGGTCATATTCGGGTTCAACTAACTATTAATAGATAATTATCATTTTTATCAAGCTAATGATTTCCTTTGACTATAATATATATGACAATATACTAGGGAACCATAGTCTAAAATTTAGGAAGATAATTAACTCCTTTGACCATACAACAAATACATACTATATTTAACTCTTAAATTTGAGGATAATGCTCATTTCTTTTGCTGGCCTGGACCGACTTGGTCTCCCTAGCCAAAATGCTTTAATGAACAATAATAAGGTGGTCTAAATTGCATTTAAGGTGATTTGAAATCAGGTCAGGAACAATTTGGGTTGAATTTAGGTCGGGTCAATAACAAGTCGTGTTAATTTTGAGTCGGGTTACTAACAGATCGGGTCGGATTTTTGGGTCGGGTAAGTAATAGATCTGGTAAAATTTGGGTCGGGTCAATAGCAAGTCGGGTTATTTCGGGTCGGGTTTGTATCAGGATGAGTTAAATTCGGGTCGGGTTAGGAACAGGACGGGTTGAATTCAGGTCAGGTTAGTAATAAGTCGGGTTAAATTAGGGTTTTGATGGGTTAAAACGGGTTTGGGTCAACTTCGGTTCAAGTCGGGTTCGGTGCAAGTTAATTAAATTGGCCGTTGTAAACCGGTAAATTAGTGCAAGTTGTAAACCGGTATATTGACCGTTTAAAACAAAATTGGATGGTTCCACACACCCAATTGGACTCCCGGAGGATATTAGGGATCATGGTAAACATGTTGGCAATTTTTATTTCAGGACAAAAAAAATTCAAAAAAATCCAAAATTGAAGGTTAATATCCACGCTTTTTGAGAAATTTTGGAGGTTTCGGACCCGGTGTCAAAAAGTCTTGAAATTCTATGGGATACATCTCGAGTTCATATAATGCCGTTTGGAACCATATATAATCATTATTTGTTGTCATAAATGTTCGTGGTAGGCTTGAATTACTAAAATTATCGGTGCAAATTGTAAACCGGTAAATTGGTCGTTTAAAGGCAAATTGGATGGTTCCACCCACCCAATTGGACTCCCAGAGGGTATTATGGACCATGGTAAACATTTCGGCAATTTTTATTTTCAGGCGAAAAAAAGTCAAAAAAATTCCAAAATTGAAAGCTAATTATATCCACATTTTTTGAAAATTTTTGGAGGTTTTGGGGCCCAGTGTAGAAAAGTCTTGATATTTTAGGGGATACATCTTGGATTCATATAGTGCCGTTTGGAACTATATATGATCATTATATGTTGTCATAAATGTTTGTAGTATGCTCGAGTTAGTGAAATCCGTGCAAATTGTAAACCGGTAAATTGGACGTTTAAAGTCAAATTGGATGGTTCCACCAACCCAATTGGACTCCCGGAGGATATTAGGGATCTTTGTAAACATTTCGGCAATTTTTATTTTCGGGTGAAAAAAGGCAAAAAAAAAATCCAAAATTAAAGACTAATATCCACGATTTTTGAGAAATTTTGGAGGTTTCGAGGCCCGATGTCGAAAAGTCTTGAAATTCTTGGGGATACATCTCAAGGTCAAATAATGCCGTTTGGAACCATATATGATCATTATTTGTTGTCATAATTGTTCATGGTAGGCTTGAGTTAATGAAATCGGTGCAAGTTGTAAAACGGTAAATTAGTCGTTTAAAGGCAAATTGGATTGTTCCACCCACCCAATGGGACTCCTGGACAATATTAGGGATCCTGGTAAACATTTCGGAAATTTTTATTTCCGGGCGAAAAAAGTCAAAAATTTCAAAATTGAAGGATAATATCCCCGCTTTTGAGAATTTTTGGAGGATTCGGGGCCCGGTGTCGAAGAGTTTTGAAATTCTAAGGGATATGATACATCTCGGGGTCATATAATGACATTTGTAACCATATATGATTATTATATGTTGTCATAACTGTTCGTGGCATGCTTGATTTAATGAAATCGATGCAAGTTATAAACTGGTAAATAGGCCGTTTAAAGGCAAGTTGGATGGTTCCGCACACCCAATTGGAATCCCGAAGGGTATTAGGGACCATTGTAAAAATTTCGGCAATTATTATTTTCAGGCAAAAAAAAAGTCTAAAAATTCCAAAAATAAAGGCTAATATCCACGTTTTTTGAGAAATTTTGGAGGTTTCGAGGCCCGGTGTAGAAAAACTTGCCTTGAGATTTTAGGGTATACATCTCAGGGTCATATAATGTCGTTTGAAACCATATATGATCGTTATTTTTTGTCATAATATTCGTGGTAGGCTTGAGTTAATGAAATCGGTGCAAGTTGTAAATCGATTTATTGGCCGTTTAAAGGAAAGTTGGATGGATACACCCACCCAATTGGAGTCCCAAAGGGTATTAGGGAGCATGGTAAACATTTCGGCAATTTTTATTTTTAGGAGAAAAAAAGTCAAAAAATTCCAAAATTGAAGGCTAATGTCCACGGTTTTTGAGAAATTTTGGAGATTCCGGAGCCCAGTGTAGCAAAGCCTTGAGATTTTAGGGAATACATCCCGAGGTCATATACCGACGTTTGGAACCATATATGATAATTATATGTTATCATAGATGTTCGTGGTAGGGTTGATATAAAGAAATCGGTGTAAGTTAATTATAAACCGGTAAATTGGCCGTTTGAAGGCAAATTGGATGGTTCCACCCACCCAATTGGACTCCCAGAATTGAAGGCTAATATATCCACCCCTTTTGAGAAATTTGAAGGTTTCGAGGCTCGGTGTCGAAAAGTCTCGAAAATTTAAGAGATACATCTCGGGGTCATATAACGCCGTTTGGAATCATATATAATCATTATTTGTTGTCATAAATGTTTGTGGTAAGCTTGAGTTAATGAAATCGGTGCAAGTTGTAAATCGGTAAATTGGTCGTTTGAAGGAAAATTGGATGGTTCCACCCACCGAGTTGGACTGCCGGAGGGTATCAGGGACCATGGTAACATTTCGGGAATTTTTATTTTCGGGCGAAAAAATGTCAATAACTTCCAATATTGAAGGCTAATATCCACGTTTTTTGTGAAATTTCGAAGGTTTCCAGGTCGGTGTCAAAAAGTTTTGAAATTGTAGAGGATACATCTCGGTGTCATATAATACCGTTTGGAACCATATACGATCATTATTTGTTGTCATAAATGTTCGTGGTATGCTTAAGTTGATAAAATCGGTGCAAGTTGTAAACCGGTAAATTGGTCGTTTAAAGGCAAATTGGATATTTCAAACCACCCAATGGGACTTTCGGACGTTAGTAGGGACCATGGTAAACATTTCGGTAATTTTTATTTCTGGGCGAATAAAAGTAAAAAATTTCAAAATTAAAGGCTAATATCCACGCTTTTTGAGAAATTTTGGAGGTTTCGGGGCCCGGTGTCGAAAAGTTTTGAAATTCTAGGGGTTACATCAATGATCATATATGATCATTATATGTTGTCATAAATGTTCGTGGTAGGCTTGAGTTAATGAAATCGGTGCAAGTTGTAAAGCGATAAATTGGTCGTTTAAAGGCATATTGGATAGTTACACCCACCCAATTGGATGCCCGGAGGGTATTAGGGACCATGCATGGTAAACATTTTGAAAATTTTTATTTTCGGGCGAAAATAAGTCAAAAAATTCCAAAATTAAAGGCTAAGCTAATATCCACGCTTTTTGAGAAATTTTGGAGGTTTCGGGATCCGGTGTTGAAAAGTGTTGAAATTTTAGGTAATACATCTCGGGGTTATATAATGTCGTTTGGGACCATATATTATCATTATTTGTTTTCATAAATGTTCGTGGTAGGCTCGAGTTAATGAAATCGGTGTAAGTTGTAAACCGGTAAATTGGTTGTTTAAAGGCAAATTGGATTGTTCCACCCATCCAATTGGACTCACGAAGAGTATTAGGGACCATGTTAAACATTTCATCAATTTTTATTTACGGGCGAAGAAAAAATAAAAGATTTTCAAAATTGAATCCACGCATTTTGCGAAATTTTTGGAGGTTTCGGTACTGGTGTCGAAAAGTCTTGAAATTCTAAGGGATACATCTCGGGAAATTAGATAGTTCAACCCACCCAATTGAACTCCGCAAGGTATTAGTGACCATGGTAAACATTTCGGTAATTTTTATATCCGGGCGAAAATAAGTCTTAAAATTCCAAAATTTAACGCTAATATCCACGTTTTTTGAGAAATTTTGGTGGTTTCGGGGCCCGTTGTAGAAAAGCCTTGAGATTTTAGGAGATACATGTCAGGGGGTCATATAATGTCGTTTGGAACTATATATGATCATTATATGTTGTCATAAATGTTCGTGGAAAACTTAAGTTAATGAAATCGGTGCAAGTTGTAAACCGGTAAATTGGTCGTTTAAAGACGAATTGGATGATTCCACCCACTCAATTGGACGTGCGGAGCGTATTAGGGACCATGGAAAACATTTTGGAAATTTTTATTTCGGGCGAAAAAAAGTAAAAAATTTTCAAAATTGAAGGCTATTCCATGCTTTTTGAGAAATTTCGAAGGTTTCGGGACCTGGTGTCGAAAAGCAATGAGATTGTAGGTGATACATCTCGGAGTTATATATTGCCATTTTGAGCCTTATATGATTATAATATGTTGTCATAAATGTTCGTGATAGGCTTGAATTAATGAAATCGGTGCTAGTTGTAAACCAGTAAATTGGCCGCTTAAAGGCAAATTTGATGGTTCCACTCAGCCAATTGGAATCCCAGAGGGTATTAAGGACCATGGTAAAAATTTTGGAAAATTTTATTTACGGACGAAAAAAAAAGTCAAAAAATTCCAAAATTAAAGGCTTAGATTCCACGCTTTTTGAGAAATTTTGGAGATTTCGAGACTCGGTGTCGAAAAGTCTTGAAAATTTAAGGGATACATCTCGAGGTCATATAATGCCGTTTGGAATCATATATAATCATTATACGTTGCCATAAATGTTCGTGGTAAAATTGTGTTAATGAAATTAGTGTAGGTTGTAAACTAGTAAATTGGTCGTTTAAAGGCAAATTGGATGGTACCACCCACCTAACTGGAATCCCGAAGGGTATTAGGGACCATGATAAACATTTCGGCAGTTTTTTTATTTCTGGGCTAAAAAAGTTAAAAATTCAAAAGTTGAACGCTATTATCCACCTTTTTGAGAAATTTTGGAATATTATATTCGGGGCCTGATGTCGAAAAGTATCGAAATTAGGGAATACATTTCGGGGTCATATAATATCGTTTGGAACCATATGTGATCATTATTTGTTGTCATAAATGTTCGAGGTAGGCTTGAGTTAATGAAATCGGTGCAAGTTGTAAACCGGTAAATTGTTCGTTTAAAGGCAAATTGGATGGTTCCAACCACCCAATTGGACTCCCGGATGGTAAAAATTTCGGCAATTTTTATTTCCAGGCGAAAAAAAAGTCAAAAAATTCAAAAATTGAAGGCTAACATTCACGCTTTTTGAGAAATTCGAAGGTTTCGGGACACGGTGTCGAAAAGAAATGAGATTTTATGGGATACATCTCGAGGTCATATAATGACGTTTGAAACCATAAATGACCATTGTATGTTTTCATAAATGTTCGTGGTGGGCTTGAGTTAATGAAATCAGTGCTAGTTGTAAACCGATAAATTGGTCGTTTAAAGGCAAATTGGATGGTTCCACCCAACCAATTGGACTCCCGGAGAGTATTAAGGACCATGGTAAACATTATAGAAATTTTTATTTCTGGGCGAAAAAAAGTCAAAAGTTCCACACTTTTTGAAATTTTTTTGAGGTTTCGGGACCTAGTGTCGAAAAGGTTTGAGATTTTATGGGATACATTTCGGGGTCATATAATACTGTTTTAAACCATAAATGATCAATATCTGTTGTCGTAAATGTTCGTGGTAGGCTTGAGTTAATGAAATCAGTGCAAGTTGTAAATCGATAAATTAACCATTTAAATGCAAATTGGATGGTTCCACCCACCTAATTTGACTCTCGGAGGGTATTAGGGAACATGGTATACATTTCGGCAATTTTTATTTCCGAGAGAAAAAAAAAATCAAAAAGTTCCAAAATTGAAGGCTAATATCCACGTTTTTAAAGAAATTTAGAGGTTTCGAGTCCTGGTGTCGAAAATCCTTGAGATTTTAGGGGATACATCTCGGGGTCATATAATGTCGTTTGGAACCATATATGATAATTATATGTCGTCATAAATGTTCGTGGTAGGCTTGAGGTAATGAAATTGGTGCAAGTTGTAAACCGGTAAATTGACCGTTTAAAGGCAAATTGAATAATTCCACCCAGCCAATTGGACTCCCGGAGGGCGATAGAGACTATGCAAAATATTTCGAAAATTTTTATTTCCGAGAGAAAGAAAGTCAAAAAATTCCAAAATTGAAGGCTAATATCCACACTTTTTGAGAAATTTTGGAGGTTTCGGGGTCTTGTGTCGAAAATGCTTGAGATTTTAGGGGATAAATTTCGGAGTCATACTATGCTATATATTTGGAACCATATATGATTAATATATGTTGTCATAAATGTTCGCCGTAACCTTGAGTGAATGAAATCGGTGCAAGATGTAAATTGGAAAATTGGTCGTTTAAAGGCAAATTGGATGGTTCCACCCACTCAATTGCACTCGCGGAGGATAGTAGGGACCATGGTAAACATTTCGGAAATTTTTATTTTTAGGCGAAAAAAAGTCGGAAAATTCAAAAATTGAAGGCTTATATCCACGTTTTTTGAGAAATTTTGTAGGTTTCGGGGTCTAGTGTCGAAAATCCTTTAGATTTTTGGTGATACATCTCGGGGTCATATAATGGCGTTTGGAACCATATATGATCATTATATGTTGTCATAAATGTTCGTGATAAGATTGAGTTAATGAAATCGGTGCAAGTTGTAAACCGGTAAATTGGTCGTTTAATGGCAAGTTGGATGGTTCCACCCATCCAATTGGACTCCCGTAGGATATTAGGAATCAAGGTAAACATTTTGCGAATTTTAATAACGGGTGAAAAAAGTCAAAAAATTCCAAAATTGAAGGCTAATATCCACGATTTTTGAAAAATTTCGAATGTTTCGAGGCCTGGTGTTGAAAAGTCTTGATATTTTAGGGGATACATCTCGGGTCTATATTATGCAGTTTGGAACCATATATGATCATTATATGTTGTCATAAATGTTCGTGGTAGGCTTGAATTAATAAAATCATTGAAGTTGTAAGCCGGTAAATTGGCCGTTTAAAGGCAAATTGAATATTTTTACCCACCCAATTGGACTCCCGAAGAATAGTAGGGACCATGGTAAACATTTTGGCAATTTTTATTTTCAGGTGAAAAAAATTCAAAAGTTCCAAAATTGAAGACTAATCCACGCTTTTTGAGAAATTTTGGAGTATTTGAGGCCCGGTGTCTTAAAGTCTTCAAATTCTAGTTAATACATCTCGTGGTCTTATAATGTAGTATGGACCCATATATGATCATTATTTGTTGTCATAAATGTTCGTGGTAGGCTTGAGTTAATGAAATCGGTGCATGTTTTAAACCGGTAAAAATGTCGTTTAAAGGCAAATTGGATGGTTCCACCCACCCAATTGGACTCTTGTGGGGTATTATGGAACATGGTAAACATTTTGACAATTTTTATTTCTTGGCGAATAAAAGTAAAAAAATTCCAAAATTGAAATTCACGCTTTTTGAGAAATTTGGGATGTTTCGAGGCCCGACGTCGAAAAGTTTTGAGATTTTATAAGATACATCTCGGGGTCATATAATGCCGTTTGGAACCGTGTATGATCATTAAATGTTGTCATAAATGTTCGTAGTAGGCTTGAGTTAATTAAATAGGTGCAAGTTGTAAACCGGTAAATTAGTCGTTTAAAGGCAAATAGGATGGTTCCACCCATCCAATTGGACTCCCGAAGGGAGTTAGGGACCATGGTAAACATTTCGGCAATTTTTATTTCCGGGCGAAAAAAAGTAATAAAATTTCCAAAATTGAAGTCTAATATCCACGCTTTTTGAGAAATTTTGAAGGTTTCAGGGCCCGGTGTCAAAAAGTCTTTAGATTATTGGGGATACATCGTCTCGGGGTCACGTAATGTCGTTTGGAACTTTATATGTTCATTATATGTTGTCATATATGTTTGTGGTAGACTTGAGTTAATGAAATCGACCTAAGTTGTTAACCGGTAAATTTGCTGTTTAAAGGCAAATTGGATGGTTCCACCCACCCAATTGGACTCCCGGAAGGTATTAGGGACTATGGTAAACATTTTGGCAATTTTTTTTCTCCGGGTGAAAAAAACAAAAAATTCCAAAATTGCAGGCTAATATCCACGCTTTTTGAGAAATTTTGAATGTTTCAGGGCCCGGTGTCGAAAATCATTGATATTTTAGGGGATACATCTCAGGGTCATATAATGTTGTTTGGAACAATATATGATCATTATATGTTGTCATAAATATTGTGGTAGGCTTGAGTTGATGAAATCGATTCAAGTTGTAAACCGGTAAATTGGTCATTTAAAGACAAATTGGATGGTTCCACTCATCCAATTGGATTCTCGGAGGAAATTAAGGACCATGGTAAACATTTCGGCAGTTTTTATTTTCAGGTGAAAAATGTCAAAAAAATTCCAAAATTGAAGGCTAATATTCACGTTTTTAAAGAAATTTTGGAGGTTTCGAGTAGAGCTGTCAATTCGGGTAAACGAGTCGGGTTTAGGTCGGTGAGAGTGGGTCGGGTCAACTCGGGTCGGGTCAATTCAGATTAATTCCATAGCCTATGCGGGTAGGGTTTGGGTTTGGTCATGCTTGAGTCGGGTCACGTTGGGTCATACTTCTTGTCGGGTTTAGGTCGGGTTAATAGCACTTCGGGTTAGATTCGGGTCGGGTGAACAATAGTTCGGATTTTCACGAGTTAAAAACGGGTTAGGGTAATTCTCGGGTTCGAGTTGGGTTCGGTTCAACTCAATAATTTGCGGGTTAGAATCAGGTCGGGTCATTCTCAGGTTTTAGTCGGGTTCGGTTAAAGTGAATATTTTGCGGGTTATAATCAGGTCGGGTCATTTTTAAGTCGGGTCATTCCCGGGTTCAAGTTGGGTTCGGTTCAAGTAAATAATTTGAGGGTTATAATCAGGTTAGGTCATTTTCAAGTCGGGTCATTCTCGGATTCAAGTCGGGTTACGTTCAAGTCAATAATTTGCAGGTTATAATCAGGTCGGGTCATTTCCAAGTCGATCAGGTCATATTCGGGTTCAACTAACTATAAATAGATAATTATCATTTTTATCCAGCTAATTATTTCCTTTGACTATAATATATATGGCAATATAATAGGGAACTATAGTCTATAATTTAAGAAGATAATTATCTCCTTTGACCTACAAAAAATATATACTATATTTAACTCTTAAATTTGAGGATGATGCTCTTTTCTTTTGCTGGCCTGGACCGACTTTGTCTCCCTAGACAAAATATTTTGATCAACAATAATAAGGTGGTCTAAATTTCATTTAAGGTGATTTGAAATCGGGTCAGGAATAATTTAGGTAGAATTTAGGTCGGGTCAATAACAAGTCGTGCTAATTTCGAGTCGGATTAGTAACAAATCGGGTTGATTTTTTTGGTCGAGTTAGTAATAGGTCAGGTCAATAACAAGTCGGGTTGTATTTGGGTATGGTCAATAACAAGTCGGGTTGATTTTGAGTCGGGTTTGTAACAGTTGGGTTAAATTCGGATCGGGTTAGGAACGAGTCGGGTTGAATTCAGGTCAGGTTAGTAATAAGTCGGGTTAAATTCAGGTTTTGACAGGTTAAAATGGGTTTGGGTCAATTTTGTTTTAAGTCGGGTTCGGTTCAGGTTAATAATTTATGGGTAATATTCGGGTCGGGTCATCTCTAGGTCAGTTCATGTTCGGGTTCGTGTCTCACATACTCGGGTCAACTCGGGTCTAGGGTTGGTTTCAGGTCGGGTCAGGTCGGGTTTGGGTCACCATTTTTTCGGGTTCAGATGGGTTGGTTAATAATCGGGTTTGTGTCGGTATTTCAAGTCGGATCAACTTTTAATAGTTGTAGTTGCGGCGTTGACATTAGGAGGAATACGATACGGAGTATAAGAAACAAAGTACGAAGTACATTTTTTTTTTGATAAGAAAGTACGAAGTACATGTTTTTTTTTTTATTTTTTTTTTTTTGACACAAATGGAGTACATATTGTTGGATGTAATGTAATGTGCATTTTTGTTGTTGTCAGACAATGAATTATTGATGTGTTCGTTTGAGTAATTATTGATGCTCTACCCAACTCTGCAAGCGCTGTGTAGCTGACCACCTATTGCAGTTTCATGTTGTTAAAACCTTGAATCTGCCATTAGAAAACCTCAAGTCGAAGAAAGAGTTTTGAATGGAGGAAGAGGAAGAAGAGAGAGAAAGTAAAGTCAATTGAATTAGTTGAGAAAAGTTATTACACAATTAATACAACTTTGCATGACTTAAATAGTCAGCAAGAAAAGGAAAAATAAAATAATGAAAATTACAGCTGGAAATTAGAAAGTTAGTTATAACAGAATTCTGTTAGAGAATTCTGGGCTTAGACTCCTGTGTTTTTGGGCTGGGCTTAGCAGCATTCTCAACACCCCCCCGCAAGCTAGACTGTGGGATGAACAGGCCTAGCTTGGATAGCAAATCTGCAAACTGAACTGAGGGAAGAATCTTTGTAAACACATCAGCAAGTTGAGACTTGGTTGGCAGATAAGTCAATTGTATCAATCCTTCAAGCACTTTTTCCCTTGTAAAATGGCAGTCAATGTCTATATGCTTGGTTCGTTCATGGAACACGGGATTCTTAGCTATATGTATGGCAGACTGATTGTCACAGTGCAAGGTGACAGGTTGTAGATTAGGAACACCAAGCTCAGACAGTAATCTGACTACCCAAGTAATTTCAGCAGCAGCAGAGGCCATTGTCCTGTATTCTGACTCTGATGAAGACTTAGAAACTATAGGTTGTTTCTTGGACTTCCAACTAATAGGTGAAGAGCCAAATTATAAAACATAACCAGTAATGCTCCTCCTTGAATCAGGACATGATGCCCAATCAGAGTCACTGAATGCTTGTAGAGTAAGAGCATCAGACCCTTTTAATAAAATTCCTTGTCCTGCAGTATGTGCCAGATATCTGAGAGTATGTTGAAGTGCTTCCATATGAGTTGTTCTTGGTCTTTGCATGAATTGACTGAGGGTTTGAACACTGTAAGAAAAATCAGGCCTTGTGTTTGTTAAGAAATTCAATTTCCCAACTAGGCTTCTGTAAAGAGTGGCATCAGAAAGTAACTCTCCATCATTAGCTGCAAGTTTTTGGTGTTGTGGCAAAGGAGTAACTGGACTTCTATCCAAGGGAAAGGTGCACTCAGCTAGTAGCTCCTGAGTAAACTTCTTCTGAGTGAGAGCAACACCTTCTGCAAGATAACTGACTTCTATTCCCAGAAAAAAAACTCAATTTGCCTAAGTCTTTGATGCTGAACACACTGTCTAGATGAGACTTGAGATTGACTATTGTACTGTCATCATCTCCTGTCAGAATAATGTCATCCACATATATAGCTACAATAGTGATCTTTCCACCATTTTTATTTAAGAATAATGATGCATCACTATTAGATTGAGAAAACCCAAGTTTCCTTAACTCAGCAACCAATCTAGAAAACCACTGTCTTGAGGCTTGCTTTAGCCCATATAGTGATTTTTTCAACTTGCAGACCTTACCAGGAACTCCATTCATCCCTTCTGGAATAGCCATATATATATCTTCACTCAAATCCCCATGCAAGAAAGCATTATTTACATCCAGTTGATGCATCTCCCATTTTTTACAGGCTGCCAAAGCTATAACTGCTCTGATTGTAGTCATCTTTACCACAGGAGAAAAAGTCTCCTCATAGTCAATACCAAATTTTTGTGTATACCCTTTTGCAACTAACCTAGCCTTGTATCTTTCAATAGTTCCATCTGCCTTTAGCTTGATCTTGAAGACCCATTTGCATCCAATAGCCTTTTTCTTAGGTGGAAGGTCAACAATATCCCAAGTTTTGTTCTTCTCCAATGCCTCTATTTCTTTTTTCATAGCAGAAACCCACTCAGGATGTTTAGCAGCAGCTTTGTATGTTGTTGGTTCAGATAGAGAAGATGACTGAGCTATTAAAGCTTTGTGAGAAATAGGAATGTCAGAGTAAAAAACTAGGTTACACCAATGAGCAGATGGCTTAGCAGGCAGTTTGCAAACATAATCTTTCATCCATTTAGGAGGTTGAGTAGGTTTGGAAGACTGTCTATGCTGTAAGGTTGGTTGTGATTGTGCTGTGGCTAGAATATCACTGATCTCATAATTATCAATAGTTGGATAGGGTAAGGAAGAAGAGTTGGTTGTGAAAGAATCATTTATTGAGGTAGAAGAATTGGTTGTGAAAGAATCAGAAGAGTTGGAGGTAGGTATATTTGTGTGAGGTGAGTCATGAGCTGTGTTTTGTATTGTTTGGATGGGATTTTCAATGACTGTTGTTCTATGAGTTGGATATCCTTCTGAAAAATCTACAAAAGGATCAATGAAAATGTGACTGTTGTTCTGATTTGGAAGAAAAAATTGAAAGGTGGGTTTATCTGAGGTATGAATGTGAAAGGGAAAATGTTGTTCATAAAAATGAACATCTCTAGTGACTGATATTTGCTTGTCACCCAAATGAAGAACCCTGTAACCTTTCTGAGTAGGAGAGTATCCAATAAAAACACATGGATATGCCTTTGGATCAAATTTTGTCCTGTTCACTTTGTTAGTAGAAACATAACATAGACAACCAAATGATCTAAGATGTGAAATATCAGGTGGCCTATTAAACAACTTTTGATAGGGTGAAACATTATGTAAAACTGACAAAGGCATTCTGTTAATAATATGAGCAGCAGTAAGAATACATTCACCCCAATACTTTTGTGGAACTTTAGACTGAAAATATAATGCTCTAGCTGTTTCAAGAAGATGCTTATGCTTTCTTTCTACCACTCCATTTTGTTGGGGTGTGTCAGTGCAACTAGTTTGATGCAAAATGCCTTTAGCATGATAAAACTCAGCAATCTTCCCTTCAGTTAATTCTTTAGCATTGTCTGATCTAACACATTTAACATTATAACCATGTTGGTTTTCAGCAAAAGTAACAAAATCAATCAAAATATTTATAGAATCACTCTTAAACTTCAACAAATGAATCCAAGTATGCCTAGTGAAATCATCCACAATAGTTAAAAACATTGTACAATTATTATGAGTTTTAAATCTGAGAGGCCCCCAGATATCTACATGTATGAGTTCAAAGGGAAAAGTAGTTCTAATTTGACTTGTAGGAAAGGATTTTCTACACTGTCTGGCTTGTGGACAAATCTGACATATATTGTCATCACAAGACTTGACATTTATATTAGGTAAAACAAAACTCATTTGCTTAAAAGGTAAGTGTCCTAATCTAAGATGCCAAAGCTTAGCATCCTTATTTATAGTAAAGCTAGGATTGGGATTACTGCTACTTACAGCAGATGCTAGGTGAAAACTATCCTCAAGAGATTTTGCAATTGGACTGCATTCTGCAAGATATAACCCTGATTTCTGATTACCAAGAACAAGTTCCCTGGTCAAGGTGGGACCCTGTATAATACAATAGTCATGTGTAAACTTAACACTGCAGGGAAGGTCTTTAGAAAGTTTATGAACAGAAATTAGGTTAAACTGAAATTCAGGAACAAACAACACATCTTGTAGGACTATGTTTTGCCTAATTGTAACAGTCCTTATGTGAGAAATAGCTACTTTTCTACCATTAGGTATGGTTATGGTGTCATCATCAGAACCAAGATTTCTGTAACTGTCAAACATAGATAAATCACTACAAATATGGTCTGTGGCCCAACTATCAATTACCCATCCAGTACTAAAAACAGAAAGAAGACAATGTTTACCTGCAAAATAAGCTGCCCTGAAATTATTTTCTTCTGGTTTCTGTTCTTGAGGCATTGCAGGAGATGCTGCATTCTTAGGACTCTCCAAATAACTCATGTACTGATTATACTGATCCTTGGTGAATGTTGCAGTTACACTTTCATCACCATTGTCCACAAAATTCCCTGCACTATCTCCATGAACCATGTGGGCAAACCTTTTCTGACCATTGTTCCCTTTTGAATTATTATTAGGATACCCATGAAGCTTTTAGCACTTGTCAACTAAATGACCTGTCATTTTACAAAATTCACAGAACAGGTTAGACCTGTTTCCTCTGAAATTGTTTGAGATATTCCTTCCTTGAAAATTGCCCTGACTTCCCTGAAAACTTCCTTGATATCCTCCTTTGTTGTTGTTATAGTGGCTTCCATCCTTATTACTGTTGTTATAGTTCATGTTATCATAAAATTTCCTCCTATCGGCTGCAAATGCAAAGCCCTCTGTGGTAGTAGTAGCATGTTCACTGATCTGCTTGTGTTTTTGTTCTTGCAATAGCATCCTATATGCTATAGGAAGAGTTGGAAGGGATTGCATCATTAGAATATTACTTCTGACTTGCTTGTACTCATCTTTCAGCTTCATTAAGAACTGCAAGAGTCTATAATCTTGCTGTATTTTGAGAAACTTTCCAGTAACATTACAAACACACCCACTGCAAGTACACACAGGTATAGGATTAACATCATCCAACTGATCCCAGAGAACCTTAATTTTGGCAAAGAATTCTGCAATATCTTCATTCCCCTCACTAGTAGAAAAAAAGCATTAGGCACCCCCCATATGGCACCAGTTCAGCCTAAACCGGTGCCCAAAACCGGTCTAGAATTGGGCGGGTTTTTACCAAAAGAGAAAAGGCACCGGTTCAGCCTAAACCGGTGCCAAAAATAAAAAAGGCACCGGTTTGAACCGGTGCCATTCCTTTTTAAAAAAAAAACCGGCTTTTTTTATTCCATTTATATATAAGGTAAGTCTCAAACCCTAAAGCTAATTCACTCACAAAACACTCTCTATGTTCGCCGCTCATCCTTTCTCTCTCATCCCTTTCTCTTTCATCTCCTCTCATCTCCTCTTTCAATCTCTTTCTCGTTCTCTTTCAATCCCTTTCTCGTTCTCTTTCAAACCCTTCTTTCCATCAAATTTGATTGCATTTTTTTTTATCGATTTCTCGGTTTTTTTTTTTTTTTTTTGTTTAAGATTTCAATTTTTTTCTGGGCTTTTGATTTTTCTTTCAATTTCAATTTTTCTTTCGATTTCAACTATTTTGATTTCTGGGTGTTTTCGATTTGTGGGTTATTCTGGGTTAATTTTTTTGATTTCGATCTTGATTTTTTTTTTCTATTTCTGGGTTTTTTTTTTTTCGATTTCGATTGTTTTTTTTTTCGTTTTGATTTTGTTTTTGATTTCTGGGTTAATTTTCGGCTACAATAATCGATTTTGGGTTAATGCATGCGTTTTTGGGTGTTTTTTTTATGAATTTGTTCGAAATTGATTATTTTGGGTTAATACAAGTTGATTTGGGTTTGTTCGAAGTTAATTTTGGGTTTAATTGATTTTATGAGTGTCTTCGAAATTTTTTATGGGTTTCTTCGAATTTTTTTTGGTTTAATCCACCATGAACACATGCATGAGCAAGGTTAGGGTATTATTTCTTGATTTTAATTCGATTTATTTTTTATTTTCTGGGTTTTTAATTGATTTTCGAATTTTGTTTTATTTTAATCGATTTATTTGTTATTTTTATCGATTTTAATTTGTTTTTTTAAGTGATTTTCAATTTTCTGGTTTGGTTAATCGATTTTTAAACTTATTTTAATTCGATTTTTTTTAATTTCTGGGTTTTTTCTCTCGAAATTTTTTTATTCTCTGGGTTTTTTTCTTCTGATTTTCGATTTTAATCGGTTTTTTTTTCTGAGTTTTTTTTATATATTTTTATTTTTTGATTTTGATGTTCTGGGTTTTTTTTCTAGGTTTTAAACTGATTTTCTTTTCTTTTTTTTTTTCCGATTTTCTGGGGTTTTTATATTTTATTTTTTTCGCAGCTAAATCATGTTAATCGATTCATTTTGGTTGTTTTAATTGGTGCAGGTATATGGATTTAGATCTTAAATTGAAGAATCAAGATACAAGTATATTGTGAAGTTGTAATTTTTTTTTTTTTTTTTTGTGATTTATATTGTAATTTTATTTATTTATTTATATGTTGTAATTTTTTTTTTTGATTTATATACTGTAATTTTTTTATTGATCTATACTGTAATTTTTTTGATCATATATATATATATTGAATAGATTGAATTATATTGATTGTGATGTTCGATTCATATTTGGTATTCTCATTTAATTCTAGTTTATTTAATTTAAAAAAAAAAAATTGATTATTGGGGGGTTTTTGGCACCGGTTAACCGGTGCCAAAAACTTTGAAATATTTTTTTGTGGGCCTTTTTGGCACCGGTTAACCGGTGCCAATTTCGATTTTTGGCACCGGTTTGAACCGGTGCCTTTTTGGCCCCCTTTTTGGCACCCCTCACATAGGCAGCGGTTCAAACCGGTGCCTTAGACCGGGTTTGAACCGCTGCCAAATGCCTTTTTTCACCTAGTGCCTGATGAACTGCAATAATCCCCTTTTGAATTCCATATAATTTCGTCGAAGAAACTTGACCATATCTTTCCTCCAAATCTTTCCAAATATCTCTGGCTGTCTTATAAAAGAATACACTCTTCTTAGTTATAGGTCTCAAAACTCCTAATATCCATCCAATAACCAGGTCATTACATCGAACCCAAGCCTTATAAACAGAATCAGTAGGAAGAGGAATACTAAGACTTCCATCAACAAAACTCAACTTGTTCTTTGTAGACAAACCAATGACCATTGATCTTTTCCAAGAAGTATAATTCTCACCATCAAAAACTTCAGAAATAAACTTGTGTATGTTGTTATCTGACGGATGAATGTAGTATACTGTACTAGGATCTTGAGTAGGATCCAAACACCTATTCTGACTATCGAAATTCTGACTTCCAGCCATATTCAACCAAATATTTCAATCAACTATAAAATTGAATGATTATCTAACAAACTCCAATTATTTTCTCAAATCAAAACAACTAAACCGTCAACAAACTTCAAGAATCAATCAGCTTCCCAAGAAAAACGATTATATCCAACAACCTTATTCAAATCGCAAATCAGAAATTCCAGAAATTACTCTTTTACCAAAAATAAGCAGATCAATTTTGAACAATCAAACTCAATTCAATCCTCACCAAATCAAATGAACTCCAGATTATCTAATTTGAAGAATTCAATTCAAAGAAACACGAGAATCAAATCAATAAACCTAAAACAATCAATCGAAGAAGAAGAATCAACGAATTGAAAAAGCAAACCAGAACAGCCAATCGAGTTGAACAAATCTTCAGAACTTCAGCGAGAATCGATCGAAAAAATCCGCTCTGATACCATGTTAAAACCTTGAATCTGCCATTAGAAAACCTCAAGTCGAAGAAAGAGTTTTGAATGGAGGAAGAGGAAGAAGAGAGAGAAAGTAAAGTCAATTGAATTAGTTGAGAAAAGTTATTACACAATTAATACAACTTTGCATGACTTAAATAGTCAGCAAGAAAAGGAAAAATAAAATAATGAAAATTACAGCTGGAAATTAGAAAGTTAGTTATAACAGAATTATGTTAGAGAATTCTGGGCTTAGACTCCTGTGTTTTTGGGCTGGGCTTAGCAGCATTCTCAACACATGTGATCCTTGTGAACTATTTACTTACAGTATTGAGAAGAGGGATAGCTCAGTTTCAAGGGATTTTAGGAATGATTCACACACACCCTTTGTGTCTCTCTAAACACCAAGAGATCATGGGATCGATTTTCAACCCCACCCTTTGTGGCTCTCTAATAACACAAAAAAAAAAAAAAAAAAAAACAAAAAAACAAAAAAAAGATAAATAATGAAAAAAAAGCTGTAAATGGGTTGATATAAAAGATGAAGATAAAATATTTGTAAAAGTAGAGTTAGCGCTTGTTCACATTTACAGAATTGAATGAAATTGAACTGAAGTGAACTAAACTGAGTCCATTTCTTAAGAGAGTGAAATACTAAAATAATAGTACTCCATATGTCCTTATCGAATAAAAAGCGTTGCAAATATAATGGGAAAAGTGTTGCGATTATAATGAAACGGAGGTGTAATTATATTTCGTGTTCCTACATCATCGCCTAATTTCATCCTTGTTTTATACCATGTGCGTCGTTCTTACCGTGGCAATTCAATTATGGCAACTAGCGTAAAAGAGTGAAACGATTCTGTATTTGAGCTATTATGTTTATGGCTAAACAATTTATCCCAATAGTGGTGGATATAAGAGATGCTTCTTCACCCTCCGAGTTGTTAGTAGGTGAGTTTTTTTTGGTGAAATTGCTTTTGCATTTTCACTTGTCGAGTACTTTTCATAGTTGGAGACTTGGAGTATCTATGTTTATAAATGCGCATGGACTTGGTTAGTTGCTTTGTACAAGTAATATTTATTGTTGATGTAAAATTTGTTGTACTACCTCCGGTCTAAATTACTCGCAACTTTGGGGGTATTATTTGTGAGATATAAAATATTTCAAAGTTGCGAATAATTTGAACTAGAGGTAGTATATGTTTGCAATAATGATGGAAGGACCTTTCTATTGCAGTACAATTTGGGGATAAATTGCCTTCATTTGCTTGTGTTGTCTAAACTCAAGTATTTGGAATTTTTTTAACTACCTCCGTTATATATTATTTGCAATGATTAAACATTTTCCCTCTCTACTTTATGTCAAATCGTTGCAAATAATGTGTAACGGAGGTAGTATTACGTTTAATTATGGTCAAAGCTTCATTGAATGGATTCCCTTACTGGAGGCATGTTCGCTCTTGGAGAAACTAAGATTAAAGGCAAGATAACGACACTTTTGATTTCCTCTCTTAGCTTCTTTCGAATTATTATATGCTAGAACTGATAGAGATTTAAGGATGTAGTCCACAAAAGGCAGAAATCATTAATGTACGATATCATCTTTCATGCCTTAATTAATGAAAAGCTTTGCTTCACGTCAAAAATACATCCAATATTGAGGGAAAACTCTAAGCGCATAGTCCCTATATATTAAGGATGCAAATAGGATGTCATTTTTGTAAATAATGGGAATCTGAAGGTGAAAAATATGATGACAAAAAGTACCACTACTTGTATAATAGTACATAAAAAAATATTATTCAAATAACTTATATTTTAATGGTACATTATACATATATAGTAGTACACAAAAATATACTACTATACTAAAATAAAAGAGAAAAATGTACCACCGAACTCCAGATTACTTTCCTATGTGCATGCCAAATATATAGTCCCTATGCGCCTAGATGCACTCAATATTGAGAATACGACTCTCATCTCATTTATTTGTTGCACAGTATCTCTTATCCACATCCAATTATTGTTACTATTGTAAGAAATACTATCTAGTATCTACAACAGAATATGTATGACGTATGTACTATATAGTGCTTTTAATGTCTATGACAATTCAGTTTCATCCAATTACTTTATGTACTTAGTAGTTTGTACTATTCTGAAATATAACTTTCATTGGATATACATAATGCTATTAATGTTCAAAAACACACAATTCATACAAAACAATAAGTAATAGAGTACAATATATTTTTATTTTTCTGGTTTTAAAAGAAATACTAGTGTTTACCCCGAACGATACCCCAATTCGCTAGTTTGTATACTTCTTTAATTTAATAATTAAGTTCGACTATTTGTATATGATAATATATAGGGTTGTTAGAATAACAACCCATTTAGGCTTGTAACAGAATTAGTTAAATATTTTGGACGATGTAATAAATGGGTGGTTGTGTCACAACTTAACTGCAAAAAAATATAGAGTAAATAAAATTTGTATGAATTTGTAATAATAGTGTGCCTAGACTAACATCTTTAATGAATATTTAAATTTGTATAAATTACAGTACAAAATCATTGATCAAAGAGCAAGAATGGAGTAGAAGATAGAGCAAGATGTGAGATTAGAATAGCTATTAACTAGCACGCCCTAATACAACCTCAAATTATATTATAGCCAAAGACATAGCTTCTCCACAGAAGGAAAAAATTGAGTGATACTTTAAACTTATGGTATGGAAACGTACAAGATCTTTACTGAGCCTTTCAAGAGTCTAATCGCCGAGCCAAAGAACTAAGTCTACAAGCTCTTTGGCAATCTTTAAGCATCCTTTCGCCCCATCCCCATATGTTATCGAGTTCAAGGGGATAGACTCGCCGTTCCTTATAAGCATGCATCAAGTATCTATCTCCACCAGATACGAGATGATGATTTATAAACTAAACAATTTCACATTTGTAACTTAGACCTGTCCACTTCTGCCCCTAGCTATTCCACTTCTCCCTCCACTTGAACGGCTACTGTGGCTGTTATTCTGTTCTGAACTGAATTCTTGGCTTCCGAATGCCATCCTTTGGAACATTCTGATTTGTGCTGATTGCTCTCTTGAATCATATATCCCACTTTGGCCTGGTTTCATGCCATTCGATATATCTGATAGTTCGTTCATTGTATCCAATGCTCTCACAACCTTATTTATTAACAAGGCAATATAAACAAAATCAGTTATCTAAGGGGGGAAAAAAAGTATCCTTTTTGGCTTGTTTCCTTGAATCTTTACCTGGCTCATTTTTGGCCTCTTTACAGCCGAATGCCGTACACAAGCAGCTGCTGCTTCAATCATCCGAAACATCTCACCTCTATCATAGTTTCCTTGTAATCTTGGGTCAGCAAGTTCATCAAAGTTTTGGTTGTCCAACGCCTCAGTCATCAAAGGTCGAGCCTATATGGTCACATTCACAACATGTGAAGCAATTATTAGAACAGTGACTAAACGAAGAGGGATTTCTTACTACAAATTAGTACCCCAACTCACCCATTCAACTAAGCTCTCATCTCCTAGTGGCCTGGTTTCATCAACAGGCTTGCGTCCTGTTATAATCTCTAGAAGCACTACTCCGAATGAGAATACATCAGACTTTTCAGTCAACTTGCCACTCGATGCATATTCAGGTGCCATGTAGCTGCAAAGAAGCCATATATGACAAACAATTAGACATGTACAAAGCCGTAATATACTGCCAGATGATATTTGCAATGTTTCAGCTTATATATAGAGCAGAATATAGAGTAAAACTGGTCTTATGGAAACTACTGACTTGCTACCATGGCAAAAACAGAATAAACTGAAAAACTACCCACCCAAAAGTTCCCATGACACGAGTAGATACATGTGTGTTGCATTCCAACTCTTGTGCTATTTTTGCCAGCCCAAAGTCAGCTACCTGTTCGCATCAGTAAACCACTGTCAAAGACAAGGACTATATTTGAACCAACAATTTGAGTATCAGAAGAGGCAAAATGTAAGAATATCAGCCTATGTTAATCTTAATTGATCAAATATGTAGTAACTACATTAGTGTAATTGTAAGTCACAGTGTTTCCTTCGAAATGTGACAGTCATTACACATGAAAGGGTGTACCTTAGCATCGAAGTTGTTGTCTATAAGGATGTTAGCAGTTTTAATATCCCTGTGAATGATCCTTGGATGACCTGGTGACAAAAGACAAGGAAAATATAAGAGATTGCATTAGAAACATCAAGAATAAAGATATAAGAACAAGTCAAAACAAAAAAGGATTTCCATGCATTACAATCTTCATGGAGATATGCAATTCCCTTAGCAGAACCACAAGCAACCCTGACTCGGAGGCTCCATGGCATAAACGGTTTATTAGAATCTGGAAAAGCCATAAGCAAACAGATGTCAATAAACTGTCTTTACTTAAGAGATTGACGGAGTTAAGCATCAAACTGCAGACATGATTTTTAGTATCTTATTAGGTTCTGTGACATTTTACCCATAACCTATGTATACTTGACAGGCAGACAAGGAATGAGTGACAGTCAAGACACATTGGCATGTGTAATACATTTATAGAGCAAAGCGTCTCAATTCTTAATAATAAACTTACTGTGGAGGTGGTAATGAAGGGTGCCATTTGCAACAAATTCATAGACGAGCAATCTTTGAAAATCAGTGATGCAATAACCCACAAGAGAAACCAAATAGCGATGGTGCACACGGCTGATAATCTCAACCTCCGCTTTAAACTCACGATCTCCTTGCCCACTGTTATCTTTCAACTTTTTTATAGCTACTTCTGTGCCATCTTGCAAACAACCTTTATACACGCATCCAAATCCACCAGCCCCCAAAATATTTTGTGCAGCAAACCCATTCGAGGCAGCATGCAACTCCTCGTAAGAAAACCATGTTTTTGAGTTGCCTATTCCACCAGTATCTGGTGATGAATTTATATAATCACCACCACCACCATCACTTGGTTTCATAAAAGAGGTGCCTGGAAATACAAAGTAAGCTGTTTATTATGTATGCACATGCAGGCTAAAACATACATAGTGTACGTTTTGGTCTCGAATTCATATTTTCAGTCAGGGGGTTGGGGGATTAAGGTATGGATGCTACTGATGATCAATACAGAGCAGTACGCCAATTTTCAGGTTCATATTTAATCAATACAGCACAGTACACCAATTTTCAGGTTCATGGTTCATGTTTTGACTAAGTTATAAACATATTTGATATAATTGGGCAGGGAGTATAAATTTGTATGTCAGTAATCATACAATTTCTTAAATCTCCATTATCAGGCTAATCAGCCACACGCAGTATCTGTATGAATGAAGTTGGTAAATTGCATAAACCAGATCAGGTTACCAACTATAACAAGTGATTCATATTTGACGTAATGTTGGCAATTTGAAATTTCTATGCAGCCAAGTTTATGATTTTAATCAGAATACAATTTTAAACATAACTACATAAGTGCTACCTGATGTTTGTGAAGATGCATATGGGGATGGCAACATGTACACTGAATTATGTCGTATGTGTCTTTTCTTCCGCCTTCGCAAGCAAACAATGGCCATAAAAAAGCCTATGATGAAAACAGCTGCCACAATCCCAATGGCTATTCCTGTCTTAACTGTTGCATCATTACCAGGAGAGGGACTAGCAGAGGAATTCACTGGTGAAATCGAGGCAGTACTTCCAGATTCTGTTGCTGGTCTTGGTACTGATCTAGAAGGCGTAGAAGAGTCACTTGGAGATACTGGAGGGGAAAGAGTGGACTCGGGTGGCACCGGAGGAGATGAAGAGTCCACAGGAGGAGGAGGAACAAAAGTATCTGGTGGAGAAGACTCTGAAGGTGAGCCAGGAGGAGCTGGGGGGGATGGAGAAGGTGGTGGTTGGAGAGCAACCGGGGGAGACTGTGCAGGCGTTACAATAGGAGGTGGGGAAGAGGCCGGTGGAGAAGAGTTAACAGGTGCTGATGAGGGCGGGGGAGAAGATGGTGGTGGAGACAAAGGCGGTGAGCCTGGTGCAGGAGGTGGTGAGCGTGGCGGTGTAGTGGCAACCGGTGGAGGGGAAGTTGGCGGCGATGGTGGTGGAGGATTATTGGCAGGAGGGGGAGCAGATGGAACGACATTCGGAGGTGATTCAACAGGTGGTAATAATTTTGTAAGGACAGGAGTTAGTGTAGTAGATGGAGGGCTTTCAGGTTGAGAATCTGGGGATGAAGCCATCTAATCTTTTCCTAGATTACTCCTTCCCTACAACATGTAAGCATGTAAATTCATACAAACATCCCAATTTTGCCAAACTTTACAAACCTCCAATATTCTCCTTCAAATTCCCACCAAAAATGCCAATTTTATGTGAAACCTAATGCACTGCAAAAATCCAGAATTCTCATGCATTAATCAAATTGCCAAGATCCTCAAGAAACCCTAATTTTTTTTTTTCCCAAAAATTTAAAAATTCACTCAAGCCACAAAAACTGAAAAAATTCTGCAGCAAGAAATTCAATTCACTTCGCAAGGAATTCAATTCAACCAATTAAAAACCCTTTTTAATTCCCCTTAATTCAAATTCAATAATACAAAATCAACAAGATCAACCTTTTTTTTTTTTTTCTTCAAAGAAAAAACACAAAAATCCAATATTAGCAGAAATTGCTCAAAATGAGAAAAACCCGGATCACCAAACAGAGAATATTACCCCAAAATATAGCAAACCATAATCATAGGACAACACCCAGTTACCCACATTATAATTTTCCCAGAAGAACCCAATTTAACTGCATAAAACTAAATTCCCTAAAACAATAATAATTAAAAAAAAAAAAAAAAAAGAAGCCAACTTTAATTGAAAAAATAGCTCAAAGAACAAAATTAAGATACTCAGAAAAAAATACAAAAGAAATAATTACCTTGTTCTTTATTTAGAGGGTTTCTAAATAGAGAAAATGCAGAGTAAATACAGATGTATATTTTCAAAATTCCCAATTGAAAGGAGCATTCTGAATGACAAAAATAAAATTGATTAGCCAAAATTAGCGCTAACAAACGTGGGAGCAACTTCACGAGTGTTAGGAGAGAGAAAATATAAATATAATTAGTTATTAATTAAGATAATGTTAGGACGATACAATATATGATTACATGATCATAGTATAAGAAAAATATATACATTACCCCGTCTTAGCTGGTGTAGGAATGTCTTCAAGTTGACGAAGATGATGATGATCAATTTCATCACCCATGTTCATGTGCTCTGTTCTTCCCATACTAAGACTTTGGTTTGTCAGCGCTTGAAATCAATTACAGGGTATAATGACTTATGAGTTTTGGCATAGATTGACTTAACGTGGTCTATTATACATTTGGGTGTACCACTCACACGACACTACATTCACATTGTTTTTTTGTTCAGTTTATTAGTCCATAACTCTGCTGCATACGTTATATACAAATGAATAAATCAAGCAAAAAATTGCATTGGTTGTCTGGTTGAATGGTACATCTAGATGTATATGAATATTGTCATGATTTTGCTCTACTTGGCTTTACGATTAACCAAATTACGTAATGCTATTATATACGTAGTATATATATTATTGTTATTGTTATTCATTATTTTTCATTTCCTTGTGTTGAGAAGAGTTTAAGTATGGATTCTAAATTCATTTCAGACTCAAAGAAATTTCATAGTATTGTCATATTCGTCGAGCATATGAGAAAGATTTCAAACTATCAACATCAAAATTTTGTGTTTTTTTAGCAATTACTCCGTAGCAAACAATGAGAATTGGGTAAAAAAAAAACCAGGATATGTATTACAGTGTGCAAATATTGGATACAGTAAAAACTTCGTATACTCGTATTTTCTAATGTGTATAACTGTACAATACATTCAAAGCACAGATGATAAGAAACTGCAAATGGCTCACAGGCTCAGCAAATACACGGCAACAAGTTTCAAGAGCGGTTTGCCTGGTGATCAAGCCTAAAATGATACATTATTATTGATTCAACAGAACACTATGCTACATTGCTATCAACATATCACCATTGCTCAAGTAAATATAAGATGTAAACAACCAACAGATGAAGCAATCCATCATAACTAATAGATATGCAGTTTAAACAGACCTGATATAACATAATTAGTGATAATAGTGGCCAAACCAACAATGACTTCCCATTCCAAGGTACCCATCTTTATCATCACCCCTGCTGTGAATCCACCAGAGGAGATTGGAGAGGGAGTTGCCATCATCGAAACCTTGCAAATTTCTTATTTTCTCTAGGGCGCTCTCCTTGTTGTATAGCCCTTCCAAAGTATAGACAAACCCCTTCCATCCTTCTCCCACTCCGTCCCTTTCTAAAGCCGGCAATGTCCAGTTCACAAGATCTTTCACAAAGCTCACATCAGGAAACAAAGCCTCAGTAATAGGCAGTATTGGAAGGACTTGAATTCCGAGTCTACATTCCTTCCATGCGGGTGGTGCAAACCAAAGTCCACTGTCCCTCTTATTAGCCCACAGAACACCCACCACCTTATTCTCACTGCAAAAGATGTCCTCATATATTCCCTCTCCTCTTACATGCCACCATGTTTGCGCTGCTTGCATCTCCATTGCTACAAGAGATGAACCAACAGAAACAAGATGGGCATCCCCATAAGCCAGCCCCATCAAAGCTGCAGAATAGTAGGCATTCACTGCCTCACTTGTGCTTTCCTGATTCCTCCCATCAGCAAATTCTGTCAGCCCACCAGCCCAAGAATGCAGCTTATACAAGTCGAAACATCTCAAACGAGTATATTGTGAGTTTGCTCGTCTACTCAAACTCATAAAATCAGCCATCATTGAATAAGCCTGAGGCCTATACTTCCTCCCCCAAGCAGGATCAATCTTAGCAAGAACAGCAATTCCATAGATAAAGTACCCCAAATGGTAATGATGATCATTAAAAATTCCAAACCCAAAATCAGCCCCAGAATCATTTGACCCTTGTTTAGTAACCATTCCACCCCATTTTCCATCATACAAAAACCCATTCCCATTAAAAGTCCCATCTAACCAAGGCTCAATTGTTTCCTTCAAGTACTTCCTAACCACAGGAATTGCATCAGGATAACAAACTTCCTCAGCAATCAAAGCCATTCTAGCAGCTCGAGCAACCAACTTCCCATAAAAATACGAGGAAGTTGTCGAAATTGAGCTCGAATTCAAACCCTTAACATCATTGGAAAGAGCTGAGATAATCTCATCATATGACTCCTCCTTAACACCATTAATCGAATGCCAAGTAACCGATACCGGTTGAGTCCTCATCAACCATGAATCCCCAACAACACCAACAAGATCACCATCAATACTTTTATACTTCAAATCATCCAATACAACAACATTATCCCTATTTAACAACTTAAGATGCAATGGATGAGCAAGCATTAACAAATCACCCCTCCCTCTTTTTTCCCATCTATAATTCACACAAAATGGTTCATTCAACACAGCATCACCACTAACAGGATAACAAGAACTAAACCTATCAAGAATCGACTCGAATTTTGGGTCCGAATCGGGTAAAGCCGCAAACCGGATAATACCCGAAAACGAATCAGAAACAATATTAGACAAATCATGGGTTAGGTTAATAGGTGAAGAAGAGTAAATTACCCAAGTTTGATTATTATTAAGCTTAACAATAAACTTAGTATTAGAATTATACGAATTAAACGATAAAATCGCATGAATTGTGGAGAATTTAAGAGATATACCTCCTGAAACAGAACAAGTAACAAAAGGGCTTCCTCGAACAAGGAAAAACCGGAGATTTGAAGAGGGGAAATCCACAGTTACACTAAGATCACTAAACGATGAAATTTTATGTGGGGTATTTGAATCTGGGTTATTTGCTGCAGAAACTGTGAAATCAGCGTTGAAAACCTGGTAAATGAAGGAATTGTTGGCGAATCGAGAAGGGTATGAGAGAGAAAGTGAGGAGAGAGAAAGACGGATGAGGTAAGGGTGGATGTATTCAGGTTGATCGCCATTTTTGAGGACGAAGTTTTGGAAGAAAGAGTTTGTGGGAAGAGGGGAGGAGAGAAGTTCAGGGGAGAAGAAAGTGGAAGGGTCTGGAAGAACAGAGGACTCTGTTTTTGGGAATAGAAATGGTTGATTTCTGTGATGAACCGCCATTGTTGAAGATGACGAAGTTTGTACGGGTTGTTGAGGAGGAACGGGAAAGAAAAAGGGAGGTGGTGCAAATGAAAATGATGATTTTGGGGGGTTTTTAAAGGGTTTGGTGATCATTGATTTTATCTTCCTTGAAGCTTTCTTAAGTACCATGTGGGAATTGTTTATAGGTTTCGGTCTGATAGGACGTCTTCTGTTTATCGATTAAAAAAAAAAAAACAAAGTAAATGATTAGGTGTTCGTCTTCTGTTTATCGATTAAAAAAAATACAAAGTAAATGATTAGGTGTTACTTAAGTGGTAAGAGATGGAAAAATGGGAAGTTGATCCAACAATTGAGGGAAGTTTCTATCTTTGTATTTTAGGGGTGGAGGGAGAGAATGAAAATGGCATGATTGAAAGAAGGTTGGATTCCAAGGTATGTGGGGAGAATGATAGAGTTTGATTATGGGAATGTTGATGTGATATGTGTGTATTTGTGGAATCATGTAAAGGGTGTTTTACTTTTGAGAGTTTGAAAGTGTGAAGCAAGGGAGGGGGGGAATAAGTGAAATACCTTGGAAGCAATGTTAAGGGATTGGATATTCTTGTAGTATGGTTAAGGTTGACATTTAGCTTAGGATTCATATGATGACTTACCATTGGGCTTTTTACATTAGGTTTAAGTAATACTTTGTACTACCTCAGTTAAATGTTACGTGTAACTTTAAAATATTTTATATCTTACAAATAATACCCTAAAGTTGCACATAACAATTAACGGATGTAATATAATGTAGCAAATCCATATTTTTTAATATCTATATTGCTACTAGTAATAAAAATGAACATTTGGACTATATTCAACCACCCGAAAGGCTCCAAGGAAATCGGTGTCCCCTGCACACTGGTTGGCTGGAAAGGCTCGTGTTCGGGAGTGTCTTTTTTTGTCCTTTTAAGTTGCTTGTTTTTTTTTTATTTTCTTTCTTTATTCTCACTGTAAAAAAAAAAAAAAAAAAAAAAAAAAAAAAAAAAAAAAACCCGAAAAGGGTTATAAATTGGGATGGGAGAAGGCTAAGGAGGAGGGATTGGTGGTGGTTGATGGTGAAGGGTAGGGGTGGATTAATTGATGAGGCGATGGCAGTATGGTTGTGGTCTTCAATTGTTGAACTGTTGAGCTACAAGCCTACAAAGCTAGGGAAGTAGGAAGAATAAGAGATAGTGTGCGATGGCTTAGGGTCGAAATTATGGATGGTGTGTGGAATATAATTCAAATTATGAAATATGTCATGAGCGTATTTTAAATTTGCAATCAAATTATCTACTTAAAATTTTATAAGATGTTATCTAAGAGATTAAATGTTGTAAAATTTATATCACTTTTTATGCCCCAATTAACATAAATTAAGAAAGAAAGACATTATACATAGCTATTAGAGATATATTAAAAAAAAAAAAAAAAAAAAAAAAAAAAAAAAAAAAAAGTCAAAAATGAAAAGGAAAAAAAACACAATAAATTAGGAAGTACATAAAATGTTAATCCAATATTGGATGAAACTTCTTGGAAATATTCCAACATTTTACATAGGAAACCCTTCTTACTAAGTATACTTAATTGATAATCCATTGCACTTTGGTTTGTTCAACTACTCGTACTACTATTTTAAGTTAATGCCAAATTGTTAGTTGTCAATGCTTAAACTTTAGTCCTTGTGGCCATTGGCAACTAGGATGACTTAATACATACTCGTAAACTGTTTCATACTCATATATAAGTACTAGTAGTTATACCAAATGTTTTTTAATGGTTGACCATGTTCTTATACAAGTATGAAAACAATCAATATATTAAATCTACTTGTCAAAAAAAAAAAAAAAAAAAAAGTCATCCTTGGTTCCCAATGGCCAGAAGCCCTAAAGGATTTTTTTTTTTTTTTTTTTTTTTTTTTGGACAAAGTTTACGCTAAAGAAAACTAAAAACGTAAATGAATAAAATGACGACAACGAGCTAAACTAGCCAAATGATCAACATTGTTGCAAAACATTGCAATTGAAAATAAACAAAGGAAGTACTCTGTGTAATGTAGTATACTCTATACATTATTATTTTATTTTATTTTTTGTTGGTAAGGAGAAGAGTCCTATCGGGTCGGAACCTCTTACATGTCCTTCCGACCCGAGTTACAGGGCTAGGCACTTTGAAAGTGGGGGGGATGTGTAAGGGAATCCCCAAACCAAAGTGCCTCTAGTGGAGTTTGATCCCACAACTCATGGTTGTGAGATGCAAACCTTACCACTAGACCAAGCATAGTTTAGTACTTTATATATTAGTATGGGTACGACTGTGATGTATAAAAATTCATTATACCCATATACTAGTACGAGATACAAATTAAAATCGATAATACTCGTATATAGTTGTGCCGTGTGCGGCTAAAGTCCAAAACGATCCAATACCATAGTGACTGAACCACGTAGCCTAAACAATCGGACCAAAAACACATGACTTGAATTGTCCTAACAACAAATTCAACTGTCACTGAATTTCACCAACAATACAACATCTTAAGAGAGAAAGAGAGAGAAACAGACACACACTGAGAGATGGCGGGACTGCTAGCATGGGCAGCCGATGTAGTAGGCGCAAATGAAAGTGGTTCCGATGTTTCCGACGACCCCAGTTCGATTCCCCTCATTCTAACCCCTCAACAGCAGCAATATCTCAATGAGTTGAACCAGAAATCAGCTTCTCTCACCCGTTCGATCCAAGATCTACGGATTAGACTCCCTCCCTCTGACATCGCTCAACGTCTTCCTCATCTTCATGCTCATTCTCTTGCTTCCAATGCTGCTCTTACTCTTCAATTAAACTCCCATTCTTTCACTCGTGAACAGGTAATTTCTTCGATTTTTCCCTTTTATTTGATGATTTGAAATTGTTGTATTGCTTACTTTTTGTGTGGGGGTGCTTGTTTTTGGGTTAATTGTTTGATTAAATTTCTGGGTATTTGATTTTTGGTTGTTAATTGTGTTTTTTCGTGGGAAGTTTTGATTTTTTTTTTCCTAGGGGTTTTAGTTTAATTGTCGTGCCCATTTTAATTTTTTCGGTGATTTGTGGTAATTGCGCTTATAATTGTTATCGCGAATTTCTGGGAATGTGAATTTTGTTGCAAATCTATAATCTTTCTGATTTGCTATTCAAATGTTGGAGTTTTGATCATCTTTGTATCTGAAATTTCCATGGATTACTGCAATCTCTTACTGTTTTTTTTTTATTTTACCCTTTTCAGTGCTGCATTATTATGACCATAATGAAATCAGGTTTTTATGTCTGTATTTTCCTAGTCAGTAAGGCTATGTTTGAGGTCATTTGGCCGATTGAGTCAGTATTTCACAGGTTGATGCTTAGGCTGTGTTCTTCTCTCCTAAAACCACGAACTTCAAGTTTTGAACCAATACTTCGCACTCCCTTCAGTACATTTTGATAGTTTGTGATTTGTTGCTTCGGCGCGAATTGCTCATTCCAGCTTCTATGATTTTGGAGCTTTTAGATTCAAATGATTCAATTTGGTTGGCATTGTTTCATTCTTGCATTCTGCTTGTGTGTCTGATCTGTGTTAGCAATTTTGTGATCTTAGATTTGATTTCAACGTATTTATTGAACTCCTGAATTGAGTTGATTGCTTGAAAGAATTTAAAGGATATATGGGGTACCATGTCATCCCTTTTGCTATTTAAACACTAATACAGTTCTTGATAATCTGATCCATCTTTGTTGTTGGAATCGGGGGGGGGGGGGGGGGGGGGGGGGGGGGGGGTTTCCTTTCAGTGACTGAATGTCTTTGATTGTGATTTCCTGTTTGCTAAATCAGGGATGTGATATCTGAAAGGACAAATATGACTTATGTCCAGTAATTTGTGCAAAGTTTCAAAAAAGGATTATGGGTAATGGTGGAAGCTTTCTTCATGGCTTCATTTTGTGATTGACTTTGCTGACCAGGCACAACAAAGGGAGGCTAAATTGCTGGAAGAAAATGCTGCTTATGAAAAAGAAATCACAAAATGTGAAGCTAAGATTCAAGAGAAGTTGCAGGAGGCAGAACAGTTCCAGCAGAAGTTGAAGGTAGGCATGATTATTCAAGTATATGGTTTTATACATATTCCTTAATGTGGAAACAAGTCAAGAGAGAGTAAGAGTCCTTATCTGACCTCTGTCACAGCCCACGCCATTGTTTAGGGTAGTGAGCAAGCATATGATGTGGAGAATTAGCTTCATTTACCATTGCTTGACTGAAGTAGTAAATTTTTCCGATAACTAGTTTCCTGTTATGCCCATCAATCTGTTAAAATTACAGTCACAGTAGGATTAAGATTACCATGTTTTCGTAATTAATATCAGAGGAAAATCTGTCCTTGGAAGATACAAATTCTTCTAATTATTTTGAGTTGGTCATTGATCTTAAGTTTGGTATTCTTATCAAAGTAAATGTTTACCCAAACTACTCTTTACCCATATCTGCTGTTTTCCATTGGCCAATTTAATTCCTAAATCCTTTCCTTCTGCTGTTATGACAGGAGTTGGACTCGATTGAGGAAAATCTGAAAACTGAGTTGCAAAGAGTTCAAGCAGCTTCAAGTGCCAGTCAGTCTGAGAAATCTGTTGTTCAACATGAAAAAGAAGTGGACACTGCAGCTGAAGAAGATGCTTCCCGAACTGCTTTACTTGAGGAATTGGAGAACCAGAAGAAAGAAATGGTAATGCTTGCTTCTTCCGATATGCTTTATACCATTAAAATTAGAATATAAAGAACTAAGCTGCAGAAAGGGTTGCAAAAGGCAAGCATTTTTTATTTGATGGAAGATAGGACAAAGGATTCGAACTGTAGTTTTATGTACAATTCCTGCATGTTCATTTGACTGTTATTAATTTCCTATCTTCCCCTCTTCGTAATTCTTACAGCAATTAACAGAAGAAAAGATTCAAATGTTGGAGAAGAAGTGGGCAGATGTTCAAGAAAAGGCACTTAAGCAACCTTCACCAGGTCTGTACATTAAAACTATAACTCTTTAACCAGCTAGCCAGCTACTAGAGTTCTCTTATCGCTGTCTGTGTAACATTTTCTCCAAGGTTTTAAAGCTGGTGCATTAAGGTTATCTTGGCATAATAAAAGTACATGGTATTATTAATTTTTTGTTATCGACATATCCTTCAGCAACTCTCATTTTGGTGAAATTGATCTTCTACAGCTCAAAGAGAAAAGGCATTGGACAAGCAGCTTCATAGCTTGATGGAGCAACTGGCTGCAAAGCAGGTTAGTTGTCCATAAAAAGCCGAGGCATTAGTTTTGATATATTATTTGAGAACAAAAGACATGTCTACTGTTCTACTTGTGTTGAAAGTAATTGCTATACCCAACCACATTATTCGAGTCTTGTTGATGTCTGATCTAAGATTGTTTTTTATAGGCTCAAGCAGAGGCTCTTATAAATGAGATACACATCAAGGAGAAGGAACTTGAAAGATTGAATGCATTGTGGAGAAGAGTTGAGAATACCAAGGAAGCTACTGCTGCTAGGAACCGCTTTGCAAAAAGCGGCCCAACCTATGGTTATGAAACTGACACTGACCTCGACAGTCAAAGCAACCTCCCGTATCACTCTGGTGGTCGTTCTGAATATCGGCAAAGACTCAGGATTTTAAGGTCCTCCTTTGTGCTTTATGTCTTTCTGCTGCACATAATAGTCTTCATCAGAATTTCATTCATTTGAGAATGCTGTTTTTAGGAGTTCTGGGTTTTAATATGAGGATCAACGTTGTGCATAGAATAAATGACGATTAGTGAATACCATGTATGAGTAAAATGCCTGATTTGTATTATCACCAATGTAATGATATTGATAGTTAGAATACATAGTATTACTTGAACTCTGACCTCAACAAATTTTCCCTATAAAATATTCTAGCAAACTGTCAAAACCTTGAGTAATAAAAACACAATTCCCTCATTTTCTGCTGAATATCATCCCTTCAGTCTAGCATTAGAAGCAGGAAATCACTCCAACTGTCAATCGGCCCTGGCAAGCACCAGTGGACACAATCACTGGGCCAGGTCAGATTGGCCGGACGCCCGTATGTACTCGGGTGTCCATCAGGCCGCAACAACATAATCTGGGTCATATCAAGGAGTTGTAAACTCAGCCCACGCTGCTGCGCCAATCTTTGGCCCTCCCTGAACTCCTCCATTTGGGCCGTGTACAGCTCCAAAGTCTCCCCTTCTACCTTGACCTCATTACTTTTATAGGGTCTTTTCCTCAAGCAATCTCCTCCATGATCCCACTCACCCCCTTCAAAGTGACCGGGAACAAAAGTCCTCATGTACACTTTGCCCTTGAAACTTTCCCTCTCCAAGATGGCCTTGAATGCTGTCCGAAATGCATTCCGGAACCCAAACGAAAGGGAATACTCTGTTAGGTTATCGATCTCACAATAACGACAACCCATAAACTGTCCTTTTTCATAGTATATAAGAGGTCGGAAGAACCATTGTCCTGCAGATACGATAACATACTCATACTTGTCGATTTCATCCTTCCAAACATCATCAGCCTCGTCGAGATGCAGTCCCCAGAAGGTCTTTCCTGTTCGGCCATTGGGATCATTTTCGATCGTTTTCACAAGGTATGGACTCCATAATATAACTAATGTGAAGTTGTACGATTGATAGTACCAGCGTTTGAAATTATCATCTTTGCTAGTCGAGACATCCAAAGGGTGTTCAACCTGTAAAATTTAAACAAACAAATACAATAAAAACGATATTAAGTATAATTTTTACTACTGTAGTATAATCTCTCAAAATTAACACTTATAATATCAATTGTTAAAGAGTGGTGGGTGATGAACCACATGATAAATGAGGATTGTTGCTGTCAGTCTGACATGAAATAAAATGTGCAACTGCACAACATTACATGCACCATTGTCACCAATTTGGGGAAAGGACCATGATCTATTCTTTATTACTCGTACCTGTTAATGACAGCCAACTTCTACCACTAATATGATTCAATTTGTCAAAACCCTTAATGACTTTTAACTTGTGTAAAACATTCCATTGATTGATTTGGGTTGTTATCTTGATTACAGTATTTCTCATATAATACGGAGTAAAAATCTAAATATAATGTCCCAATTAAGCATCGATGACTTCAAGTACTACTCCATTCGTCTAAAATTAGTTGTCACGGAAATACATGATAAATCAATGAAATCTAAAGAAAAGAAAAGGTAATCATACTTTGATGTAGTCTACATTACACAATGGAATAACTTTAATATACCAATGTGAGTATGTGATCATTGAATGTTTGTTACTGGCAGTCAAACTATAGAATAAATAATTGAGACATTATTAGACCGTAATAAAGTGGTAAAAAAGAAAAAGTATACTCAAGTATAGTTTGTCAATTGTCACTGATAACACTGTCGGCAACGTATTCTAATACTAGCTGTATATCAACAATACTAAATTACGAACCTTTCAAATTAACCAATTAAACTAGCTAACATGGACAAAAATACATCAAGAACATCTAAATTCAAACAGTTTCGATTCAAACTTTACCAACTAAACTAGCTGACGAAATCATAAAACAAAAAATGAAAACTTACCCGAGACAAGAGGCAGATCAAGGATTGCATTTGATTCCTAGCAACAGAATCACCAACAAAAGCCATAGACTTATTCTTAACAATCTCAAAAAACTTAATCGGATCAAAAACGGGTAACTCACAATCATTAGGCTTCCACCTCCACTTCATGAATTCAGTATCGGGTCTACCATACTTCATACGGAGTACAATTTTGATGTTCTTGAATCACCCAACAAGTTTCATTTGTATAATATGGAGCATCCATATTTGGGATCCAATCACCCGAATAAAGATCACATTTTTTAATTCTTGTATCACTTTCTGTCGGTGGAGCTCCTTGTTCTTCATTGTTGTTTATGTATGAAGTTGAAATAATTGGATTTGAAGGTGTTTTGATTGATATATTTTTGACTAATTGTAAAGTTATTATTGTAAAAAGAATTATTGGAAGTGTTATTTGGAATACTACTTTTTTGTTGAAGCTGCGATATTGAGTTTTGGTTAAGTGTATTTGTTCCATGATTTTTCTTTTCTTTTTGAAAGTTTTGTGGTTTAGTTCCCCTTTTATTAAGTTTTTTTTTTTTTTTTTTTTTAAGTACTCTTATCTGTGATGTATTCAGTGCACCCTTAATCATCTGACATGTGGCAGTAGATTTTACTTTTTTTTTATACTATGAGTCTATGATAGTGATAGTGATAGTGAAAGGGGACAAAGTGAAGCAAATGGAAATGGTGAGTGTGTAGAAATTTCTTTGCCTCTTTCTGTTTTATCCCGTTATAGCTTAATTGGCGCAGTCTTGACTCTTAAGTACACCTAGCTCTGGATAATTTTCTAAGAATAAATTCATAGTCGTATTAGTTTTCAAACCGTAATAAAACAAAGGCTCGCTATTGAGATGTCTCTCCTAATAAAGTAATTATAGCCATAATTCAAAATAGAAAGAAGAAAATGGTGCTTACAACACGTGAAAAACAAAACAAATGACATTTTTTTTTTCCAAATCTTTGAATAATACTCTATTTAATAATCTATCTTGTAACAAATAGAGTACAGTGCAACAAAACAGAGAGAAGAAAAATGAATCTTGTATGATGAATTGATCATGTATCAACTTCTTTTGTAACAAATTGGTCCTTTTTTTTATACAATTAAATAAATTATACCAATTGCTAAACTTCTTCATGCATCATGATTAACAGTATATAACCCTTTTTTAATCTAATTTTAGTGAAGATTCTTCTCTTCACTCTTTAACATCTCAAGCAAAAAATCATTCCAACTATCAATGGGCCCGGGTAAGCACCAATGGACACAATCACTGGGCCATATCCCATTCATCTTAGCCGGACGCCCATATACACTCGGGTGCCCATCGGGCCTCACCAACATGAGCCGGGTCATATCGATGAGTTCGAAATTAAGCCCACGTTGTTGGGCCACACTTTGGGCCTCCTTAAAAGCTTCCAATTGGGCTGTATACACCTCCATATTTTGTCCATCCAAAGGCAATTCATAGCTTTTTATTGGACTAGTTCTTTTGCAGTCCCCCCCATGATCCCAATCTGCTCCTTCAAAGTGGGAGGGAGCAAAGGTTCTCAAAAACACCTTACCTTTGAAATTCTCCCTCTCCAAAATGGCCCGAAACGAGGTTTGAAACGCGTTTCGGTACCCATAGGAGAGGGAATATTCCATAAGATTATCTATCTCACAATAACGACATCCCATAAAATTACCCTTCTCGTAATAGATAAGGGGCCGGAAAAACCAATGCCCCGCGGATATGATAACATAGTCAAATTCATCGATTTGGGTCGTCCAAACATCGTTGGCCTCGTCGAGGTAGAGCCCAGTAAAGGTCTTTCCAGCTTTGCCATTTGGGTCATTTTCTTGGGTCTTGACTAAGAATGGGCTCCAAAATATAGCAAGTGTGAAGTTGGAAGATTGGAAGTACCAACGTTTAAAGTTATCATCTTTTGTAGGAGAAATATCCAAAGGATGTTCTACCTGTAATAAAATAGACGTAACATTGAACAAACAATCTTAATTGAATTGAAACATTGTTACCACTATTCTTTTGGCTCAACATTAGTAAGTTAAATGAGATTATTATAAAATAAAGTACATCATATTATTAAATGATTTTGAGTTTTTGACACAATTACCTACTTATGCATCCCTTTGGATGCTTTATTAGAGTGTTGTAGTTCAACTAACCTTGTCTTTTTACCAGAACTTTTGCATCTATTGTTTTGCTTTTTGTCAAGAAAATCCAACATATATACAAAATTACAGGGTGTGAATGTAAGATGTAATAACATTTCTAATGAAATTCTTATATACATCAGCGATGTCACGAGGTCATTCCACCTCATAGTGTAATTTGAACTTATAATTAATATTAAGGCTCTGTTTGTTTTTCATTTTCATGATTTTCCTTCATTTTTTCATTTTCCTTTGTTTGTAATTATAAGAGATGGAAAACAATATTTCTAAAGATGTAAAATTGCACTTTAGACAAGGAAAACCGTTTTCCTTTGAAAAAAAAGGTATTGCCACATTTTCCTCTTCACTCATTACTTCTCCGGCTTCTCCTTATACTATCCTCCCATCCTTCCTTTTTCTTTTTTTTTTTTTCATTTTTCTTTTTCTCCTTAAGTTTTCCTCTAATCAAACAAAGGAAACTTTCTTTAAAATCATGTTTTCCATTAAAAATTATTTTCTTTAAAAAGTGATTTTCCATGACAATTGTTTTCATTCAAAACAAACGGAGCCTAAATAAATAAACCTAAATGTCAGCTCAATGGTCAATCTAACTTCATAGTACAGAGCATATTAGTCAATATAGTTGGTAATCATATCTAACGTAATAACTAAATTCGAATGAAGTAGGTTATAAATCTTGTGTAGTATTAACTCTACATGTATCCTTTTTGTTCATTATAAAGGCTATTTGATCATCAAGAACAACCATATGAGAAATTTAAATGCACTCTATCCATAATTCCGTTGACTTTTATATTCCGTTTTTACAGTCTCACTTTTATCTTAACTTATTTATTTGATCACTTTTTTTAAACTAAATTGTAGAATCAATAAAAACACATACATTTTAGTAATCCTAAATAAAATGCAATTCCACATTATACATAGTAAATTAAAAAATAAAATAATTTTATTTAGTAAGCAAAAACTACGAGTAATAATTACCTGAGATAAGAGGCAAATCAAAGATTGCATATGATTCCTAGCAACAGAATCACCAACAAAAGCCAAAGACTTGCCCTTAACAATATCCAAGAACCCATTCGGGTTAAAAACGGGTAATTCACACCCGTTTGGCTTCCATTTCCACTTCATAAATTCGGTATCGGGTCTACCATATTTCATACAATTTTGATGTTCTTGGATCACCCTACAAGTATAATTTGTATAATATGGAGCCTCCATATTCGGGACCCATTCGCCCGAAAAAATATCACATTTTGTAACCGGGCTAGGTTTAGGGCTTGTTTGGTAGCGTTTTGATTCGATCACAACTTGATCATCATCATCATTAGTAGGTGGTAATGATTCTTTTTGAGGTAAAGTTTGTAATAATTCAACATTATTAGCGTGTAATGACTCTAATGAAGTACGATTAGTAGGAGATTTCTTGAAAGAAATGTTCTTGGATAATTGTAATGTGATTATTGTAAATAAGATTATTGGTAATGAAATTTGTAGAATAAGTTTAGACTTGTAATTACGTTTTGGAATTTTGTGTATTGGCATTTCCATTGAGGAGAGAGAAAAAGTTTGAGTTTTTTGGGTGTTTCTATGGAGTTTTGATGTGATGGGAAAGAACTTGCATGTTCAATTTTGTCAACAAAATTAAAAAAATAATGAGTATCATGCTAAGTAGTCCTTATAATTGTTTATTTATAATTAGTAGCATGTTACTAGTTAATTAGCTTGATTTAGAATATTGTGGGAGATAGTCAATTGATTAATACGGATTAATGGTTATTATTTTAATGATCTAATTTATTAAATTGACTTTTACTTGATTAATTAATGATGTAAAAACTAACGTGCTAGTTTGATTATGATGTAATTGAAATTAACCGGATTCAGATTAGACTATGATGATTAAAGTAATTGAAATCAATTTAACTAAGTCAAATTGAAAGGGAGCTTTAGATGTCTCGCATCACTTTCATAAAACTTTATATGCTATCTTCGTTTCATATTTTTTGCAACTTCGGTATATTTTATATCTCACAAATAATACCCCGAAATTGCAAAATAATATAAAACAAAGGTACTAGATATCTGTTCTTAAAAACTCACTTGCTTAACTTTGAAATCAAAATCAAAAGAATCATGTAATTTAGATTTTTTTTTTTTTTTTTTTTTTTTTCAAATAAGCCAATAAAGCAATACAATGCAATTTACAATCAATGGTGTTGGGGATTTAGACATATTGTACACGAAACTTAAATCTTAACCAGTAGACCAAAACCTCATTAGTTAAATTATTTCATATTAAGTTGAACTAAAGCCAACTTAAATGATTATTTATCACTACCACGTTCAAATCTATCAACAATTCAACATAACACGTCTTTTAATAATTGAAAGATAGGAGATCCAATATACAATTATTATTCCATTTGTTGACATATACATACTACATAGTTGCCAAATTGGAATATATCAACCGGTGCCAATAATGGTAAATTAGTGGGCAATATTTTCCTATATAAAAAGTTGTAGTACATCACTACATGTGAGCTACTAAGAATAGAATCGTCGAATGAAGTTTCCGGGATATCTGCTTACTTGCAATTTTCCAGCTCATAATGATGATGATATAAAGATTCAATTTTGTTTTTAATTTCAATTCAGATTTGAGAATCAAATTAAAACTACTGACAAATTACAAAATTTGGGAACACCGACGTCATGCTTAATTGTAAATTAAACAGAGCAAAAGTCTACTAATCTTAAAACTGAAGCATATTCAACTCCCTTTAAAAAAAACATTAAAGGTTACAAACAGAAAAAGTAACAATGCTATTTTGCATTCTTTTATAAAAATTTACTTAAAAGTTAAAATATAGTACTTGGTTGCATAATTGCCTTCTTAACACGTCTAAAAATTTAAAATGGTATTCATATCAGTCACACACTAAAATATTCTTTTTTAGGACGTCCACCCGATTCACCAAAACTAAGCTCCAACTATATTCGAATCTAACTTGGTTCACACATCTGGCTTATGGTGGGCGAGTCTACAAACAAGCATTTTTGAATATATTAAGGTTCGAACCCGAAACTTCCCTTAAGGGACATCAAGTTGCTTACCATTTGATCCAACTCTTATTGATACTAATATACTCTTATTAACTACTCTTTGTAATAATAGTTGTCTTTTTTGACTTTGGAGCTAAAAACATCAAGAGGTAGAAAAGCCAAGAAAAATGAATATGATGTATCAAATATTGAAAAAACTCAATTATTTGACCCCTTAATTAGGGAACCCTCATACTATACAAATACAAATATTTTGACAAATGCATATACTAAATCCCATTAATAAATTAAACTATATATAAATATATATAATTCCAAAATTAATCAAATCATGAATCATTGTTTAACTCTTCAACTTTCTCTCCTTTGAATGAAGAACCATATCTTCTTTAGCCCTAACTCCTTCACTTTTTATCATCTCAAGTAGAAAATCATTCCAAGTGTCAATGGGCCCAGGCAAGCACCAATGGACACAATCATTGTATAAAGTCACATTTTCATTGGGCCAATGCCCATACCTACTTGGGTGCCCATCGGGCCTCATCAATATGGGTTGTGTCATATCCATAAGCCTGAACCCCAGCCCACGTTGTCGGCCCAACTTTTGGGCCACTTTGAATTCTCCTAATTGGGCCATATACAAGTCCAAATCAACCCCTTGCAAACTAATTTCACTACTTTTGTAGGGCTTTTGCCTCAAGCAATTCCCACCTTTGTTCCACTCCCCCCCTTCAAAATGTGAGGGGGCAAAGGTCCTCAAATAGACTACTCCCTTGAAGCTTTCCCTCTCCAAAATGGCCTTAAACGCGGTGTGGAATGCCTTTCGATAACCATAAGCCATGGTATAGTCTGTCACGTTTGGAAGTTGGCAAAATCGACACCCCGTGAGAGTACCTTTCTCGTAGTACATAAGGGGTCGGAAGAACCAATGACCCGCTGATAGGATAATGTAATCAAACTCGTTGATTTTAGTTGTCCAAGTCTCATCTGGCTCGTCGAGGAATAGTCCAAACAAACCGTTTCCATTTGGACCATTTGGGTCATTCTCTTGGGCTTTCACCAAGAATGTACTCGTAAACATGGCTACCGTGAAATTGTAGTTATTGTAGTGCCAACGTTTAAAGTGTTCATCTTTAGTGTAGGAGACATCGTATGGATATTCCACCTAAGAAATGATCAAAGCGTAAAAATTAATTAGAAAAATAAATAGAAAGATCCTATATTAAAAATAAAGATAATTAAGGTATTTGTGAATTTTATATACACATTATTGCCTAGCTGAAATTTGATCAACTAAAAGTTAAGAAGACAGCTATATAAATGCAAATCAAAGCAAATAATGGAGAATATATGCAAAGAAAATATAGTGATGTGACTCCATCCAAAAATAAAAAAAGATTGTGATATATTGAAATGTCCCACAAATATGGCAATTGTTCCAATTCCATATTTTCGTATGATTAATCTTAGTTAAGACATAAGTTTCAACTAATTGTACTTGAATGTTGAATTGCTCAATTTTTCTAAATTATCATTTTAATCATTAATTAGGATGTGAAAGGATATCAACTACTTGCTATTTGTACACAATTATCATCAAATTAAGGACCCTAGTCATATATTTTAAAATTGTCAATACCGCAAATTAGGTAACAAGCAACAATCATATCTAGAAATTTGCCTTCTTTTCTATAGTTTTGGTATTATGTCATACTCGATCTAGTTAGCTTTTTTCCATTATAACTTTTTTCCATTATAAGTTTATAATGAAAAAAAAGTTGTTTATTACTCGTATGTAACTTTTACTTAAAAACCTATTAGACCGTGTTTTTAAAAAATTAACCTCAATTATAACATGTTACATGAACTAAAGTGTCGATAAACACTTCTTTTACAATTTGAAAACCTATATAATTAACAAATTCACATTTTATTCCGTAAGAACCTCTCATAATCTTATACAAGTATTTGTAAACTTTGAATCCACTTATGAATCTACTAATCAAAACAAGACTAATTCTAGGAAATTGGATGACACCTCACCATGTCTTATCTTTGGATCATTTATCATATGAATAATACTTGACAAATAGCAAAGAGAGGGACATTTTAGTGATTGGACTATTGTATATCAAACTCGTGAATAGCTAGCTATTCATGAGTTGGAAAGATGAGGAAAAAAACACAAATTCTACTAATGAACAAAACATAAACGACGAGTAATACGACTAGAAGAAAATGGAGCCTAGTAACTAAATTGTGGAGAAAAAGACCATTTTAACCAAACATGCCACATGGGAGTATGTACATCTTTAGCCCCTATATACACTAAATTACAACGTTTCTAGTTTATGTACAAATCTATACACATAGAAGGTATCTTTTATGTCACTTAATTTAATTTAATTTAATTTAATTTCAACTCCCAAAAAAAATATAAAATAAAAATCAAGAATTTTTCGAAAGGGGTGATGTGTAAAAAGAAGATCAATTTAGATGCTTTGCTAATTTTAAAATAATGCTTGTATTATAAAGCATATCTTTTGGATCTGAATCAATTCTTAATATGGAAAGTATAGTTTTATTATGATTTGATCAAATTACACTTTTTAGATTTATCAATACACAATTTACACATATGATAAGGTATAAATCACTATGTTTTCCTATTTCCAAAAAAAAAAAAAAAAACACACTATGTTTTCCTATTTCCAAAAAAAAAAAACACACTATGTTTTCCTATTTCCGATAAATAAAGAAAGACTTTGTTAACACACTTTGGCAAGGATGGGTGTGCAGCTAGCAAGGGAGTTGCAATATGATCGTGTTGAGCTCGAGTGTGATGCAGCAACTGTGGTGAACTACATTAACAGTGGGGAGAAGGGCTACTCTACTTTAATGCTCTTTTATGAAGATATTAATAAGTTGAAAGAGTTCTTTGTTTCTTTTCAATGTAAACATGTTCGTAGATCGGGTAATACCCTAGCTCACTTAGTTGCTAGATTTGATGTCAATGAACCTTATCATGTATGGCTCGACAATTTTCCCCAAAGCTTCTTATCTTTGGCGGAAATTGATATGATTTAATAATAATACCCGTCTAACGTTTCTTTCAAAAAAAAAAAAAAAAAAAAACCTAAAAAAAAAAAAAATCTAAATATAAAATTCACCTTAATCTACTTAAAAATTGTAATTAAATCAACTCAACCAAAAACTTAAGATTAGTCTACCACACAAGTCTAAATGAGGTTCCACCCCAAAATCATATGACAATAAGTGAAGTAGTCCATTAGCCTTATAAAGTATTTAAGTCTTTCATCTATTCTCAATGTAGGACACTTACCTATATTATTTTGTAGGATATATTTCAATAATTCTATACTCTGTATATTTATTCAAAATGTTATGCATTTTTTTCTTCTAAAATTAAGTAAAAATTAAAAAAAAAAATAGAGTAATTATTTTATATACAGTTCACCTAAAAGCTACCAACATTAGTTGCTCGTTTTGGATGATTATTTTGAAGATATGAAGTAGAAATATTTTGGATAAAATAAGGTTAAATCTATATCGACTATATGACATGTATAAAGTGGATAAAATGGAAAATTAATGGAAGTACACATACTTTATAGCATTGGAAATTGAAGACCTTTTGCGTTCAACTTTAACGGTGCACTATAATCTAACACGCCGCATGTGACTTTGGATTTTAAAACAAGTGCTTTCACAGTCTCATTTGTAGTTTGTAGAATCCAAAATAATGTGCTACTCCATCCCCTAAATTATACTTATTCCTCACATAATTTTAAAAAAAAAAAAATAGAATGAAAGGAATATTAATTAGTTATCTGAATTTAATAGATTTTATTAAAATTTATTTTAATTATAGGTAATTCTTATTAGAATTTATTATTTCAATTATTTTTGAAATTATTGTAGTTATAAGATCGTAAATAAGTGAAAACAACTTAAACAAAACATAAATCCTGTCTATAAAAAGTTGTATTATATGGACGGGCCTGTTCTCATAGATTGAACTCAGCTGAACTGAATATTTTATAAGAGAAGGAAATTAGGAGTTGAATTGAACTAAACTGAGCTGAACTGAAATGAAAATAAAAGTATGAGAATAGGCCCGTAGCCTTTACCACTATTAACTCATACTTTCATACTTGCCTCCAAAATAGTACTCCAATAACCTATTTTCTTGAAGTGTGTGAATGTGAAAAATTAAGTGGGAAAAAAAATAAAAAATAAAAAAATGGAGACGATGGTGAAGGAGCGCATGTGAGTATGTGACTATGTGACATTACCATTATCATGAAACCCGAGCTTGTGACTCTGAAGGCCCATTTGACAATGGCCCATCGAATGTTTTTCCTTTTTCTTCTTTGTTTTGAGCATAAAATGATCAAATGTTTTATTTTAGCAACACTGTCACTACTTTAATGAAAAAACTAATCAAATCTTATTTTCTTGCTTTTTCCTTTCCAAAAGTTTATTCCAAGAGTGACAGCATAACCTTTCCGAATATTAAACTTATTTTAAAGATAAATTAGCTTAATTTAGTAAAAATCAATAGATGATTATCTTAAGAGACCGACACTATACTTTTAATTTTTATAACAACATTGTAACTCAATAATATTTTGTCATTGCTAGAGTTAGCAAATTATAATATAACCTACCAAGCAAGCCAATTACAATATAATGTAATATGTACTCCATAATCGACATTATTTATACACAATATTAATTTGTCCGTACTTAAATTTATAACAACAATAGTTTATACGAGTATTATTTTACAGAGTACGGAGTATTTTATAATTTATATTTTTTTCGTTACATATTACTCGCAACAAAGGGGTATTATTTGTGAGACATAAAATATTCTTTTATTGCGAGTAATATGTAACAGAGGGAGAATTAAAATAGAAAGCAGAGTCGGTAAATTATACCTTACACTCTAACAGTAAAGCAATGTATACTTTATCACCCTTTAAATTTCTTTACCCCCCACACTCTTTTTTTTCTACTTCTACTATTTTTCTAACAGTCAATGCATTAATATCTTATTCTGACACATTTTACCTAAACTTTCTATCATTTTGTATTAGTTCAACTAATCTAAATATATTGGACCAAAATTTCTTAGATCCACAAATTATTTATTTATATTTTGACCACCTAAGATCTAAAATTATTGCATTAATCTTATTTTACACTATTATTACTCCGAGATGTACAAATTAACAGTCACACTAATTTCTTAAAGTTTATGTATCTTACCATAACGTACAAGTCAAGTCTTTAAGTAGGACCTCACTTAACTTTTTTTAATGATTCATATTGACACCTTTGAATTTGCAATTATTTTTGAAACATCTTATCAATTCATCTATCCTTTATATTTTTTCGCTTATAACATCAATGCACATCAAATTAACTTTAGATTCAAGTTTGATATACGATGTGATCGAAAGTGTGAAACTAATAATAGTGTGATTTATTAGTAAGCGTTCTTTCTTTCTATGAAGAGTCAATCACAAGTTGTAGTGATATAGACAAGATTTAATCTTTGAACATGAACATTGCCAGCGTTTAAGACGACTTTAAAACATATATAAATTGAACCGAAAAAGACGGATATACGTGCTTCCAAAAGAAGTTTTCCTATGTGCTACGAGTTCTACTCTTAGCACTTTGTAAGACACAAACCGCTAATGCTAGCTAAGCTAACGCTGTTACCAGTAATAATATACTTAATTAAATAATACTTCGTATTTTTTGTGTTGAATTTTCATTGTAAGAAAAGAGTTCGTTAAATCCGATAGATGACATATTGAATTATTGACATGATATATGATATTTTAATCACCATATAAGAAAAAATAAAAATAAAAAGAAATATACTTATAAATTAGTTTTATGACAAATGTTATGAATCACACACCATATATGCAAACTTGTCAAGAATTCTAAAACTTGGCATAAAAGAAGGAAAAAACACTAACCAACTTTTGTATATGCTACGTAACCCATGCATTTTTTTCAGGCATCAAAATAACAGAATACTTTATAATATAAGATTCAAACTATGACATAAAAACTTAGATATATAAATATAAATTAATAAAAAAAAAAAAAAAAAACTTACCCGAGACAAGAGGCATATCAAGGATTGCATTTGATTTCTTGCAACAGAATCACCAATAAAAGCCAAAGATTTACCTCTAACAATCTCAAAAAATTGTCTAGGGTTAAAAATTGGTAAGTCACAACCATCCGGTTTCCACTTCCATTTCATGAACTCACTATCCGGTCTACCATACTTGATACAATTTTGATGTTCATGAATAGCCCAACATGTTGTGTTTGTGTAATATGGACCCTCCGGATTTGGAACCCATTCGCCCGAAAAGATATCACATTTCCTTGTTGTAGGAGGCAATGATCCGTGCTTAGGAGGAGCGCGAATTAGGGTATGATCATCTTCATTGTTAATGTATAGTTTAGGAGTAGTAATTGGTTTAGGTGCACTCTTAAAGTAAATGTTCTTGGCTAATTGTAGGGGAATAATGGTTAATAGGATTAATGGGAAAACTATTTGTAGGAATAGTTTTAGGTTAAGTTTAAGTTTTTGGTTTTTTGGTAAGGAGACTTCCATGTTTTGTGAGATAGAGAGGAAAGAGGGATAGATGAGAGAGAAAGAGAAAGAAATAGAGGGAGAAAAATAAGCAAAAGTGAGTGAATGAGAAAAGTTTGAAAGTTTCTAAGAGAGTTGTTTGGGATTTTGTGATGAACAAGGAATGGAGTTGTTAAAATAATTGTTGGATTTGGTGGTATTGTATATGATATGAGTATGACCCAATGTTTTATCATTTTTCTCAAAAAGAGGGCTATCATTTATGTGTAGTTGTTATTATTCTTATTATATAATAGTTGTACTTATGGTTATAAACTTATAATTAAGTGCATTGTAGCTATATTAAGTTGATTATGATTTGGAATTTTACATCGCCCACACAAATGTTAATTGATAAATGGAAAAATAACTCCCGTCAAAAAAAAAAAACATAAATGGAATAATAACTTTAGAATAATTTGTAAATAACTACTACTACGTACATTCATCTTTTGTTCTACTAATATATTTTAAGACAATAAACAAACACTTTTATTTATCTCTAAGTTTTCATGAACTTAGACCAGTACGGTATTTCTCTTACTTATTGTGTATTTCACCTGTTTGATAAAAGTTGCAAGAGTTATCTAGCTTTTAAGTGTCAAATACTATTTTCACCAAGATGCACATTCATGAAATCTTTATATATTCATCTCAATGTTTACTTAAAATTCTCTGATAATTAACTTAATTGACCATCAATGGTGAATGGTCATACTCGTATATATCTTAACACAAGCTCAAAAAAACCCATTTTTAACATATGGCCAGTCATCTCTTTCTTTTACAAATAAGTGTACATGTATTATTAATTCGTATACAAAGTTTATATATTCCGTATAATTTTTTATGGTGATAGAGTGATAGAGTATAAAACATATTCCTGGGCCTTTTTACAAATAAGTGTACATGTATCATTAATTCGTATACAAAGTTTATATATTCCGTATATTTTTTGATGGTGATAGAGTGATAGAGTATAAAACATATTCCTGGGCCTCAACGATAAGTTTAAGCTTTTGGTTAAGGCCCAGGAATATGTTTTATACTCTATCAGATGGAGTATCGGTTGTGTATATACATACTTCGTATAATTTAATCTGACATATATATACAAGACACGGTCAATACATGCAAGCAACATCATGTATAGTCGGTATAGTATTATAGTATTGTGTTTAGTCTGCTGTATACTCAGTAATCAATACTCATATTATGTTAGGAAATGAAATTTTTAACTCTTAAGTTAAAAATCAGATACTAATCATTTCCTGATTGGTACAGTTCTTAATCTATGCCATTTTGGTATGTAATTAAAATTGTAATAATGCATTTAAGAGTGCCAAATTGGTCAACTATAGATTACAAAATTGTCATCAAATCGAAGTATATTATGCGTAATTAACGGTACATATATAATATCATAGTACTTAATTCGTATATTATTGCATTGGGTAGATCTAATGTATGACCTCAATTATAATAAATTTAGTAATCTACAGAACCAAAATTTGGAATATAATTTATTTTGTAAGGGGTTTTATGTACATAAAAACGTATTTTAATATGCAAAACATCTGACATACTTTCCTTGTTAGATGCGCAATTTTAGATGGTTTTTCTATTGGAGCAATCTGATTAAGTATTGATATACCATTTGTCTAATAAAGTTAGGTACTTGATCACGTGGTTACATTCATCATTAGGTATCAGCAATCAGTCTTTCGGAGAAAATAACCACTTCAATATCATGTTGTGCTTTGATTTTATTTGGCATGAGATTTTATTTGTCTTTCCAACATTATTATGCATGATTAATTTTGGTATTTGATTATTGAAACTCAAGACCTGTTCTATTCAGCTCCAAATGAACTCCTGTAAAATATGATCTAAAGGCTAAAGCTAAGGGCGGGAAGTTGGGAACTGAACCAACTCCACTTTGTTGTTATGTGAAACTCCTTGATTGACAAGCCAATCGGCTGCTTTATTTCCTTGGCGATAAATATGCATCACCTCCACTAACCATCTTTCGTCTTCTAATAGCTTCTTGCAATCTGTAATATGCATCACCTCCACTAACCATATTTGTGTTCTTGTTAATTGTTACGACCACAACTATGAAATTGTAGTTAACTATCTATAACAATAAAACAATTCTCAACTCGAGCGTACGAGAACCTAGGGACTCAACAGGTAGTTACTAGTTTCGTTACTAATGTCATTCTTAAGGCAGTGGGTCTTGCTTGGGCAATAGGCCCAACAAAATTTTGGGCCAAAAATAGATAAGGCCCATATCACGTAGATTAAGATTAATGAGGGCTTGTTTATCTATAGTTTCGAATAACGGCCCAACTCCAATTCTATCATACAATTCATTCGTGGACAGAAGCTCAATCTTCTAGGGAGTGCTGAGCCAACAACGTGTACTACCACAGTACCACCCCACATTACACTTGTGACTCCATTTTATTTAAAACTAGTCTTCTGACCCGTGCAATGTACGGAATGTTTATAAGGGGTACAATAGTAATTTTTGTTTTATAATATATTTTAATTGGAAAATGAATAGTTTATAAAGAAGAAGAAGGGATGATAATTGAATGTAATTGTAGAGATATTAAGTTGGAGGAAAATGAATCAAATAACATTCATATATGTTTTTTTTTTTTTTAAAAAAAAAAAAAGGGAACATTCATACATGTATTGAATTAAAGCTAGTTCTTTTTTTAAATAATAAGAAAGGGGATTAATTAATGAAGGGAGGTGACATGTGGCATTGTTGATGAAAAATAAATTTTAATTACATATGGCATGATGGGGATGATGATTTGTGTTTTTAAATACTAAGTATAGATATAGATATAAAGTACGTTCAAGTATTACCAATTACGGAGTAATATCTTATCCCGTCATATGGAGAATCTACTCATTAACAGATTCGATATTTCCAACCTCAATGTATCAGATTGAGTACTCTACATTTATTTTTATTACTCCGTAACAAAGAGAATCACGCGGACTAGTTATTGAGAGTTACATTGAGTATGTTTTACATTTGTAACAATATTACTCCGTATAAAACTAGTACTATTAGATTTTTAGGTTTTTTTCCCTTGAAAATTCTTGAATTGAAAGGACAAAAACATTTCCAGATAAGTGAAGAGTCGTGATTGGTAACACATAACGACTATTGCCACATATTATTACAAGTATCTGTTATCGGAATCTAAATAAGTGAATCATGAATAATATATCCAAGAACTAAAAACCAAATATATTAATCTCAAAAGAAATACGACATCAAATAGATTGTCACTTTCTCCAAAGTAATAAAAGATAAATTTCCGATTTTTGTACACCTCTAATTAGAATATAAAAAATATATATATAATGACAATTCATGTTTTTTGAAGGGGCAAAAGTAACAACACTTGGTGAAGTTTGTAACATGCATGCATCATCTTCTTTAATTTCATTCAGTTGCAATAAAGCTGTTAAAACAGAAGGTGATGATTTAATTTGGATTCGGTTTTAACATTATTTTTAATTATGTCATATAATTCATATTATATAAATATGTGCATGCATGTAGTACCATATATACGTAATGGTCCACACATTAAACATAACACATGAGAGATCGATCGAGAGAGATGGGGAGTAGATAGATGGATGATGCATGGAAGCATGGGATGAGTGTGGATTTGTGCATGCATTTTCACATTTTATAATTGATTTATCTCTTAAATTTGCTTAACATATGTAATGTAAATGTACTAATAAAAGTGGTTTTAGTAAGTTTAAAATTAAAGTAGGTGTTATGATCGGGAAAGACAATACGTACCCAAAACATGCGGTAATTAAGTTTCGTTTATGTTAATTATTATGCATGGCTCTCTGAACAAAGAAAAATTAAATTATCCGTACATTGTATGAGTAATAAGTACTCTGTATAATAATTTCTATTCCCTCTAACTTAATCTAACTACTAAGTTTTTTTTTTTTTTTTTTTTTTTTTTTTTTTTTTTTTTTTTATGAATAATGTGTCCCTCTTAAATTACTTTTTCTTAATGGAAACGAAAAACTAATTCTAAAATAAATAACTTAAAGGAAAACAATCTGAAAATTTAATGGGGAAAATTGTCCCATTTTCTCTATATTAAATCCAACCATAAAATGTCCAAAAATATATAATTAATTAATCGATCTGCCCAACCCTACTAAAATGGCGTAAATGGGTGGTCCTATAGGGGGACTGAAATGGCAAGGAGTCTAGGGAGGGGTCATATACTTTTGACTCTTTAGCATGAGATGGATCTAATTTGTGTTCCAACTAATTAGGGCGCAATTAGATCATATTTTAGATTGAAATATATATAAATCTTAATTCACCCACATCCAACGCATTTACGCATCCATCCATCACTTACTCAACTCATCACTACGATCCATTCTATTTACAGTATAATAAATTAGATAGTCGATAGGTGATTGCCAAAATTCACATAAGTTTGCAACTAATTACTTTTAGTCTTGTAACTACTCTTCGATCCTAAAACTTGTGATTCAATATTACTTGTATATGAAATATATACATATATACCGATTACATGAATAATTTATTTCGTTTTTATAGTCTTATAACTAATGCACAATCGTAACTCAAACCTAAATCATTAAATGTGAGTGGTAGATTAGTAAGTGATAGACTTGGTGGTGATCATGGAATATTGTATAATCTAAATTAGACCTAATTTCTTCAATTTCTAACCTAATTCACGAATAGAGCTCATAAATGTAGTGGAATTGGAGTTGGGAGTCATTATTTTATACTATTTATAAATCAGAATCAAAGTGATAAGTGAAATCGTTTATTTAGTGGAGTACTCTAGTCTTGGTCACATCCATCATATATCAATAATACAGATTAATTGTTAATGACACCTAAAAATTATTAGTGGGTTCTAATTTGTTACTTGTGTAGCCCACTTAATTAGTAGCTACTCTATGTCCCTATTTTTTTGCCCCATATCTAATACGATTATATACGAGGTATATCAGTCAACTTTTAATAATTTTGACCATAAATTCCCATTAATCTATAAGAGGCCGTTTATCCACATTAAATAATGAGGACTTATAATGTACATCGATAAACAAATTTAAGAGGTTTTTGGTTGAATATAAGAAACTTATTGATAGATCAAGTAAATTTAGGGAAAATATCAAATATTGATTGTATGTAGGCTATATACTTTGTATTTCTCAACAAAAATGAACGACATTCAATCTCTTTTCATAATATTTTACAAGAAACTACGTACTATATATATTACGTATGAGAAAGGATGTGGTACCTGTGTATAATTATAATCCAATAATTATATTTTCACATCATAAATATACATCTTGAGAAATTATTAATAGTTAACATTAACAAATGTAATAATCGAGCACATTACAATCATGAATAATTTAATAAGCTACAAGTTAAGGATGCATTGTATGGTCCTACAATCAATCTATATTGTAATTTGTAAATTGTAAATGTACCACAATTGTGTGGTCGTCCTTCTACACGTAACTTATTTTTGCCCTTCCTATTAAATGTATTTATCGTGACCTTTCAACTGCTTATTTCATTTCATATACATCATCTCTCTCACTTGTTTCCTCTCTTTCTCACCATTTCATACATTATATTATCAACTACTTGCTTGTATATAGCAATTAAAGGTTTATATACAAATATAGTCATTATTCTCTCAGGTATGTTACTTTAATTTTATCTCCGTTTATATGTTTTTCACTCTCATGATCTTAAGGTTACACTACACGTTCAAATTTATCCTAAGGGTTCTCGATCTCGAGGATATCACTCAATCAACAATCACTTAGAGTCTTTCATCATGAAATCATTATAAAAAGTATATATGTTTGGAGTTTAATTATCGAATAATAATAATGTTCATTTGAATTTATATCTTGCAGGGTCGTCCAAAAGATTACAATGGTGACAATTGGGTTGGAGAGATTGATGGAGACATTGAAGACAAAGTTGGCTAGGTCATTCAAAGGGAAAAAGTTTTATGAATATAATGAGATTGAGAAGAGTGAAAGTATGAGAATAGAGATAAGAAGTAAAAAAGCACGAAAGTTGATTGAAGAGACTCTCAAAGTTGCCGATTCTCCAACTAAGAGAAGTGTTTCCATTTGACATAAAATCAAAAGGCTAAGGTCGTGTATTATTTTACAATTCAGGATAGTCATGCAAAGCATCCTACATGGAAGCAAATTGTGTAGCCGATTATTTGACCTCATTCAAGATTAAGACTAGAGTACACCGGCTTTTCTACTAAGAGAGGCAATTTAATTTTTAAGGAGTACGTACTAATAATTTAATATGTATGGTTTTAATAAACCTTCATCATCTTTGTATTTTTGCAAAAAAAAAAAAAAAATTAAAAAAAAAGCTACAATTTGTATGAATTTTTATGGTAACGTTTAAGTTGTGTATTATGATGATATTGTGGTTTTTGTTGTGCATGCTTTCTGTTTCTACTTGAACAAAGTTTTGTTTTTATCTTCTTGATTTTAATAACAGAAAAGTGACTTTTAAGCTAACTAATTTATACGAAGTATTATAGGAGCTTCCTATTTTATTTTTTAGCTAGTACTCGTATTATTGATCTGAAGCTAAAAATTTACAACTAAAAGCTACCTAAATGATTCCAAATACAGCCATAGACAAGTAGCATAAGCCAATAAGTATAAATATTACAATTTCGTTATGAATATTGTTGTCCTACACACTACAAAGGGTACCATTTCATTATTTCTTTTGTTGTTATAGTTGTTGGAAAGATTATATTGATGTCACTAATACTCCTTAACTTATATAGGAAACAATTTGTAGCATACTAGAGCTATTAAGTATTTATAGATTAACGATTACTCTGTATTATTTATAGATTCTTGAGATTCATTGTCAAAGATTTAAAAGTTTGACCCATATATTTGTAATGGGGCAAAAAATAAAGGACGTAGGAAGTATCAATTAATCACATTAGAAGTACGTTTGTACATAACAATATAATTATCACTTGTGTCAACTCGAACCCTACTTGACCCATTTGGGTTTGGCCTGGGCTTGAGGTAATTCCACCTTAAACTAAGGTACTCTATTTGCAACTTTTTACATGGGAGTAAAGAAAATAAAACCAATAGATATAACTCCATATAAGAAATTCATTTTGTTCACACACTTGGTCCTTTGCTCATCACGATTTTAATTTTTTTTTGTGTGAAGTCATTTTCGTATAGATGAAATAATTGGAATAGACTAGCGATTTAAATATGATAGAATGTCATGATAGCTTAGCTTGTTGAATGCACGTACTAAATACAGTTTATTAGTTTCTTATTTAATGACATTAAAAATGATGACGAGTTAATACTTGTACTAGTATATGTTTAATATTAATGCAGGCATAAAGGACGATTTAAATTAAGGGTAATGCTATACATACCCATTAGGGCTATATATAAGCATTAAAAATACTCTTGGAAATTGTATAAAATTAGGGATTCATAATAAAAACACGCGTATATCAGTGTAATTAGTGTGAATTTGTCATGATTTTTTAAATTTAAACAGTTTTTAAGAGTATTTTTAATGTTTATATGTAGCCCTAAGGGCTATATATAGCATTTTCCTTAAATTAAATGAAACACCAAATAATACATGTAACACTTTGATTATGTTTTCTAATATATATACTGCGTTGTACAGTAGTCAATTAATACTCCATGAATGATGGGTTCTATTCGGATCGGATAGCCCTTTGGAGAAGAAGATATCTATACCAGTTTTATTGGGCTTTTATCTTTGGGCCTATATAATGCATAGTCCAGTGCGAATTTGGATGTGATGAGTCTGGTGACATGGTGTTGTTTTACTTGTATAACAATGATATTTATTCTTTTACTCACATAAATTAAACTTGATCATACAACTATAAAAAAACAATTAGGCTTGTGTTGAGCTCGTGAGAAAACCCACATATGAGTGGAAGTGTTTCCACACATTAGTTGAGTGTATAAGCGAGAGTTTGTATTGGAAATTTAGAATGTGTATCCTATATTGAAGAAAGTAAAAAATTATATCCAATTTATAAGGCTAAGGGACTACTTCCTCTTTGTTATATGATTTTGAGGTGGAACCTCCTTGAACTTGTACAATGGTCACTCGTGACGGGTGTGATCTAGGCTCTAGGCCCGTTTATTAGCGCTTGTAAGCTTCGTAAAAACATCAAGTTATTTTTAACATAGGGTTGAATTATTTTATTTTATATTATTTTATTTTTTTAAAAAAATAGTGTCATAGAAATGATAATCAATTACATAGTACTCTATAGTAAACATTAATTTGTTCACGAATTTAAACGAGTAAAGAAACAAATATCATCACATCATCACTACGAGTCTATTTTGATTTATTGAACTGCACCGATTGGAGCATAACTTAATTGAACTTAATTGTTTATGAGAGAAGGAAATTAAAAGCTGAACTAAAGTGAAATAAAATTAAGTTGAAGAGAACCTATCCTCCGACCCTCCATGTACAACAATACTCCCTCCGTTTTTAAATACTTGCTCTATTTCTCCATGCGCGGAGTTTTAGGAGAAATTGGAAAAAGTAATACAATGTGGAGGTAGTGGGGTAGTTGAGAAAATAAAAAATTGTAAAAAGCAAAAGTAGTGGAACAAATAGGAGGATAGAAAGTATTATGTTGGGTCCACTAAATATGAGAAATAAATTAAATATTGTAAAAGTTTTCCATAAAAGAATATGAGAAATAAATTAAATATTCTTCACCTTAAAAAAATAATATTAAGTAAAAATAATTTCAGTTCAGTAAAAATAAGTTCAGTTCAGTAAAATTAATTTCAGTTCAGTAAAAATAATTTCAGTTCAGTAAAAATAAGTTCAGTTCAGTAAAATTCAGCTTTCTTAAAGAAGAATTATAATAGAAAATCAGTAAAAATAATTTAAGTTCCGTAAAAATAATTTCAGTTCAGTAAAATTAAGTTCAGTTCAGTAAAAATAAGTTCAGTTCAGTAAAAATAATTTCAATTCAGCAAAATTAAGGTGAATCAAACAGAGCCTAAGTATATAAAAACGGCCGAAAAAAAAGTGAAGCAAGTATTTAAAAATGGAGGGAGTACCAGCTAAACTTTACTCCGTAATGCAAGTGGTAAAGACTATAATAGACCCGGTCTACAATAACTTATTGTAGACCCAACTCATACAGATTTGATTATATCATACGAAATGTGATTATATTACTACAAAAGTGATTATATCATCCTGAAACTATTATGTAAATGTATCACTCAAAAAGTAAATTTATCATTATAAAAGTATCAAATAGTAAATTACATCATTCAAAAAATTATTTTTAAATTTTATCATCCTAAAGATAATTATATAATCTCATTAAATGGTTTAATATGAGATTTTATAATTCAAAATATGACTCACAAAAAGATAATTATATCGTCTAAAAAAGTGATTATATCATCCAAAATGTGATTATATCATCCAAAATGTGATTATATAATTTGAAAGTGTCAAATTTTGGGTCTACAATAACTTACTGTAGACCGGGTCCATACAAGACCAATTGTATACAAGTAGCCAATTTTGATGGTACTCAACATTTTCCCACAACAAGTAATAAAACACACAATCCAACAAGTGTCAATTACTTGTAAAACGGAGTACCTTCTTTTTGCATGGAACCAAGCAGAACATGCATGAGCATGACGATTTGACGAACCCCCAAATTACCTAAAAAATGTTGCATATTCATCTTCCCAAACACCATTCATTATTCATCATCAAGCTTAAACCCCTTCATTCACTCTTTTAAACCCCAATCAATTCTCCACGCCACTTTCCCCATCTTCTTGCATTCTTCATCCCTCAAATTTCCATAAACTTTGTTGCACAAATTGCACCATCATACATTCATACTCCATCTAACAACAAAAATTACCATAGTCAAACTCGAAAACTCGACAACAACGACGACAACATCAACGCAATTTCTATTCCCAACATCAAATTCCAAACAAATTCCCGACCCATCTAAATACTTCTCCTCACCCCTCCTATCCTCACCCCTTCCTTCCACATCATTTTTCACTAACTTTATCGTCGGAAACGCCGACCAACCATCTTTCATACACCCATACCTTATAAAACTTTCTCCCTCCTCACTTTCTCTCTTCTACTCATCAACCACCTCATCTTCCTCTTCCATCTCCCACTCTTTCTCCCCTGATCTCACCATCTCAACTCCTCAATCTTCCCGCCATTTTGTCTCCGCCTTCAGTGACCTTACTATAACCCTAGATTTCCCCTCTTTTGATTTTCGATTCATCTTAGCTAGAGGATGTCCCTACATTACTCTAGAAGTTTCTAGAACTTTACCCCTCTCTTTTTCCACCAAATCCGCCGTTAATTCTCTCTCTTCTTCAACCCCCAGAAAACAGAGAGTCAAGCTTCAAAACAAGCAAATCTGGATAATTTACTCTTCTTCTGATTTGAATCTCGAGAAAAAAGATGATACCCATTTTGTTAGTTCAGAATTGTTTTCTGGGGTTGTTAGAATTGCGATTTTACCAGATGAAAAAACCCAGGAAAATGAAGAAATTCTCGATTTATACAGTACTTGTTATTTTGGTCAAAAAACTGATTACCAGGTTTGACCTGGGTTGCGACAACTACATCTAGATTAAAGTAACGAGGCTTGCTAAACTTGGATCTACAAGAATGAAACAGGGGAAAAAAGGGGAAGAAGACACAGAGGTGATGACGCAGAAAACCCCAAGAACGAGGGTAAAAACTGCGGGTGGCTATGAGTCCACCAATCCACTAAGTAGTCAAATTTTACAGGTTACAATATAGGTTGCAATTTAATAACTGAACGATAAATCTCTGATTATATTCTATGGCTATGCTTTACTATTTTTGTGATGGTCCTTGCTATGGTCGTCTCTCTCCCTTTTATACTCCGAAAGCCTTCCCCAAGATCTTTAACGGCACTTTCCCTCAACTCCTCTGATTTCGGGATTGAGGGCCAAAGTTGTTCCTCCTTTTTCTCCGCACGTCCTGGTGCAAGGGCTTACTAGTTTGAACCAGTCTTCTTCAACAGCCAAATTGTAGAAAGTGGCTCCTATTTCCACGGATAGAGGTTTGACTCGAAGATTCTGGAGAATATTCCTTGCATCTCTGCTCAGCTTGCTTGGTTCCTTGACACAAGCTTCGCTGTTGCCTTCAACCTGTGCATTGCCAACCTATAACCTGTAACCTGACTACCTGTAGAACATAAGAATTTCGAGGTAAAAATTTTAGCATAACAGTTTGCCCCCAGCTTGTCTCTTAGATGTTCTAGTGATTTCTACGAGGCAAGCTTTAGAAATTTCGTTAAAAAAGATAAGTATTTCAAAAAATGTAATTCTTAATAGATAAATTCGAATTTGCTGCAAAGATAAACATTCTAGAAAAGATAACTTTTTGCCGTTAGAAACAATTAAATGCGGTATAAATAGATAAGCATCAAACCCTTTCAACTACTTCCCCTCTTTTGCGATAAACATTGTTCCAGAAAATCTAGGATTTTTCGATCCGCGAAAATTGGGGGAACCAGATTGACGAAGACAAGACGCAACTTAAATTGGGATTTCGCTGCTGTGGAGTCAAGCTTTGCTAATTCTCTTTACTCTGGTAAGTAATTTGTCTTTCGCTTTTTGATTTCGTTGTCTCCTTTGCTTAAATTTGCGAAAATTGCTTTCAATTATGGTAAAAATCAAACATGTTGCTAAGAAGAAGTGCCATAGACATATAACTAGGAACTTGAGAGTGAGCCAAAGTAAGATGGGGAGAGCAGATGAAGACAAGGCTAGCAAGATTACAGAGGCTGATTTGGCAGAGCTGAAAGCATCGGCTGGGTTCCCTGAGTCTGCTGTGCTGATTGTGCCTGGACCAGATGACAGGCCACAGCTCTGCAGCAATGATAACATTGTGTTCTATGAGTACCCCTTTAAGCATGGATTTCCTTACCCCTTCTCTCACTTGGCTAGGCAAATTCTAGAAACTTTTGACTTGAGCCCAGGGCAGCTTATGCCTGCTGTTTGGAATCTGATTAGAATCGTTAATGAGGCTACGGCCAATTGGGAGGCAAAAGTAAATGCAGCTGACTTTGTTAGGTGCTACGAGCTGAGGAAAAAGGACCTTGATAGGGTTACGATTTATAGGAGGGCTTCTTACAACCCTCCCCCTTTCCTGGGATATGAGACCCCTGACCGGTCGTGGAAGTCGAGGTTCTTTTTTGTATTGAAGGATTCTTTGGGGGAACCCGGAAGGTGGATTAGGAGTGGCTGGCATAAAGGTAAAGATTTGCTCTTTGGTGTGATAGGTTTTGGAATGAGGTATATTAACTAAGTGTTTTGAACTTTGTGCGCCTTTTGCAGACCTGCGCTTGGATGCTCTTAAGCCAGAGGACGGGTCAGAATTGGTTGTGAAGGCATTGTATCAAATTCCTGGGAAAGTTACGGGCGATCTTCCTACTCCTTCTGCTACTACTGCTAGTGCTACTATGTCTTCAGGTATAATTTCTGTGTTTACTGGTCTGCTTGGAATATAGTTTTTGTGTATTGTGTTTATGAGGTGGCGTTTGTTTGGTGGTATCAGGGAAGAGTGTTATCATGTCTCGGGAAGAGGCACTGCAGCGTCTCAAAAGGAAGAGGGGTGATAGCTCGGCAGGTGGTTCGATTGATACTACTATTCATCGAGCTGAAAATAGCCCTTCTAGGACTCTTTCCAACAGGGAAGAGGTTAGGGTTCCTCGCACTAGGTCTAGCGTTCCTGCTGACGCTGTGGTTATCCCGGATACCCACGATGTCAGCTTCTCTCCTGACTTTCTAGCTGGGGAAGGCACGAGTAATGGGATCTGGCCAGAGGCTCACAAGCTCCTGTTCCCAGCAGCTGCTAAGCGCTTGGCAAGTTTAGATGGTTCTCTGGCTCTAGCAGATGGGGCCCAACTGATTCTACAGGTATGGTTCCTGAACTAGCTCTGCCTAATCAGTTTGTAAATGGGTATCTATTGACTAAGTGCTTGGTTGGTGTAACAGGGTTTCCAGAATATTTTATATTCTAAGTCCCAGTTTGATGGCTTGGAGAGGAAGCTGCTAGATTCTGACAAAGCTAAAAAGATGTTGCAACTTCAGGTAGAGGCGGCTAAGAAGAAGGTGGAGGATGCCAACCTGCAGCTGGAGAGTAAGCAGAAACATTTTGAGGAAGAGATGAGGAAGAAGAAGAAGCCTTACAAGCTAAGGGTGAGGAGCTGAGTCAGAAGGTCAAGGAAGCGGCAGATCTCTATAAGAAGTTGGTTGATTTGGAGGATGAGAATAAGAATAAGAATATTGAGGCCGAGGTTACTCTAAGGATCAAGGCTTATATGGAAAATAGCTTCTTGCTGAAGAAGTTTGAAGGGGACGCAGGTGTGAAGAGGCTTCGCCAGCTTGTTGATGACTATCTGACAGTTGGTTATATCAGGGATCTGGCATCTAGCGAAGCTGACCCTATAGAACCTGAGGCCACAAAGTCTACTGCTGAGTCTTCTCCAGGTCACCAGCTTGAGTCTCCACCTAGGAGGGTTGAGGAAGATGTGCAGCCACATGATGCTTGATCTATGATGTTTTTATTTATTTTCTTTAGTCCTTTGATATTGGTTGTTAGAATAACGTTTTGCCTTTTCTAGATTTTGTTTTACCTCGTTTGTGGGAGCGAGGGTTTGAACTTTGTACTTTCTACTATTTGAACATTGCATATGAATTTCTTTTGAGTGACCATTTAATACCTTAGATTTCTTTGTCTTGCGGAAAACGCTTGGTACTTGCTTGGTCTTTGTGAATACGCGGTGTCTGGCGCTTAGGCCCATAGCTGCTTTGTTCATTGTACTCGTGCTCTTGGTTTCTGTGTTGCCTTGGTATTTCTCAGATTGTCTTCAGTTACCTGCTCGCATCTCTTTGGTTCTGCACAACAACAGGTTAGAGCTGACCGTTGGTGTTGCCACCAACGGCCCTCCGACGCTTAAGTTAGTACTGATCATTTTTTCGGAGCTAAGAAAATAAATATATACAAGTGCTGCTCTTTTTTTTTTTTTTTTTTGAATGAACAAAAACTCTAGAAGTGATAAAGTTTCAGATGTGCTGCGTTCCAGCTTCTGGGTACCAGCTTACCATTCGTTGCAGCTAACCTGTAGGCCCCTTTGCCGATAACCTCTACGATTTGGTACGGACCTTCCCAGGTTGCCCCCAGCTTACCTGCGTTGAGCTCTTGGGTATTTTGAAAGACTTTCCTTAAGACCCAATCTCCTACTTTGAACATCCTAGCTTTAACATTCTTGTTGAAGCTTCTAGCTACCATCTGCTGATAGGTGGCCATTCTTATGTATGCTAGGTCTCTTCGTTCCTCCACGGTATCTAGGTCGTGTGCCAGCTCTTCGCTGTTGCGCTCTGGTGTCATCAGGCCATACCTGGCTGTTGGGGTGGTGATTTCTGTAGGTAATACAGCTTCACATCCATATACTAACGAGAAAGGTGTTTGACCTGTAGCTGTTCTGGGTGTGCATCTGTTGGCCCAAAGGATTCTCGGCAGCTCTTCTGCCCATTTACCTTTCTTGTCTTTCAGCTTCTTTTTTAAGGACCCGATGATGACTTTGTTTCTGGATTCAGCTTGTCCGTTTGCTTGAGGGTACCCGGGCGTCGAGGTTACCAACATGATATTCCATTTGTCGCAAAAATTCCTGGTTGGGGCACTTATGAACTGGGATCCGTTGTCACATACTATTTCAGATGATACTCCGAACCTACAGATTATGTTAGTCCAGATAAAATTGATAACTTCTTTGTCTCTAACCTGCTGGAACGCATCTGCTTCAATCCACTTGGAAAAGTAATCTGTTAGAGCTAGCATATAGACTTTTTGGCCTGGTGCAGCAGGTAGTTTACCTACTATGTCCATCCCCCACCTCATGAAAGGCCAGGGTGTTAGAGTAGGATGCAGAGGCATAGAGGGTTTGTGGGTGATACCTGAATGTCGTTGACAGCTATCGCACTTGCGTACATACCTGTGAGCATCTTCTCGCAGGGTTGGCCAATAGTATCCACACGTAAGTATCCTGTTAGCTAAGGTCCGTCCGGCTGAATGGGCTCCACATTCCCCATCGTGGAAATCTTTAAGGATTTGCTCATAGCCATCTTCTTTTATGCAGCGCTGTAAGACGTCTCTGGTAGATTTTTTGAATAGGACACCATGTACGACCGTGTATCTGCTGGATTTAAACCTTAGTGCCCTTGCTTCCGCTTTATGTTCTGGCTGTACGCCGTGCTCCAGATAATCAAATATGGGCTGCATCCAGCTGGCGGGATTGGTGACAGGTGCGACGAAGTTGGGTTCTTTAAGTTCGATCTCAACGGTTTGGCTTTGGGCAGGGATGGATGTTTCCAGGTTATCCGGGTCCGGTTTTACAGGTTCTGGAGTGTTAGGTTTAGGTGGTGGGTTGGCTGTGTCTACGGCAGAAGCTAGTAGATGGATCAAAGGGATGGATGAGAATTTGGATTTCCTTAAGGCTGATCCCAGGTTGGCCAGAGCATCTGCTTGTGTGTTTTTGTCCCTAGGTATTTGCTTTATGGTAAAAGTTGGAAATTTGGTTGCTAGGGATTTGGCAAAGTTTAGGTTCAAAACCATTTTGGATTCTTTGGCTGTGAACTCACCATTCATCTGGCTTGCTACCAGGAGGGAATCGCAGAATACCTGCAGGTTAGTAACACCTAGGTCTTTCGCAAGATTCATACCTGCAATCAAAGCTTCATATTCTGCTTCATTGTTAGTAGCTTTAAAATCACAACAAATAGCTTGTACCATCATGTCCCCCTGTGGTGACTTCAGCACTACGCCGAGACCTGCACCTCGAAAGTTAGATGAGCCGTCCACATAAAGAGTCCAGGTACCAGGGTTAAGGACTTGGTTGATTTCCTCAGATTCCAAAGCTGCCTGCTGCTCAAGATCAGGGCTGAAGTCAGCCACAAAGTCGGCTAGGGCTTGTGATTTGATAGTTGTTCTTAGTTCGTATGTGATGCCGAATCCGCTAAGCTCGATTGCCCATTTGCTCATTCGACCTGTTAATTCTGGTCTGCGCAGAACAACCTTCACAGGATAATTAGTTCTCACCACTATGGGGTGAGTTTCAAAATAGTGGCGAAGCTTCCTGCTAGCAACAATCAGTGATAATACCAGTTTTTCAAGAGAGGAGTACCTGGTTTCAGCACTGAGGAGAGTTTTGCTTACGTAATAAACAGGTAACTGCTGGCTTTCGGCTTCCCTTGCTAGGACAGCACTAACGGCTTGGGTGCTGACCGCAAGGTAAAGCTGCAAGGACTCTCCATCAGCAGGTTTAGACAACAATGGTGGCGTCATTAAATAGTTTTTAAGGTCCTGAAGGGCCTTTTCGTGATCATCAGACCAAATAAAACCTTTGTTTTTCTTAAGGACGTTATAAAACAAGTGACATTTATCTGATGACCTCGAAATAAACCTATTTAATGCAGCTACTCTACCTGTTAATTTTTGTACCTCTTTTAGGTTTCTAGGTGATTGAATATCAATTACAGCGCGTACCTGGTCTGGGCTAGCTTCGATTCCTCGTTGAGTGACTATGTAGCCCAGAAACTTACCTGCAGCTACTCCGAATGAGCATTTTGACGGGTTCAGCTTCATCTCGTACTTTCGAAGGATGCCGAAAGCTTCCTCTAGATGGCTCACATGATCAACCGCTTTTTTGGACTTGCCTAACATATCGTCGATGTAGACTTCCATGGTGTCCCCCAGCTGGGCTTTGAACATTTTATTAACTAGCCTTTGATAGGTTGAACCGGCATTATTTAGACCGAACGACATCACTTTGTAACAATAGATTCCTTTATCTGTCATGAAGGCTGTTTTCTCTTGGTCCTCCGGGTGCATCAAGATCTGGTTGTAGCCGGAATATGCGTCCATGAAGGTGAGGAGCTCGTGGCCAGCTGTTGCATCTACCATTGAATCTATGTGAGGGAGCGGGAACGGGTCTTTAGGGCATGCTTTGTTTAGATCTGTGAAGTCGATACAGACCCTCCAGGTTCCATTCTTTTTGCTGACGACAACCACGTTAGCTAGCCAATCTGGATATTTGACCTCTCTTATCTTCCCGGTATCTAGCAGCTTCTGAACTTCTTAATTAATGATCTTGTTGCGCTCAGGGGCGAATTTTCTCCTTTTCTGCTTTACTGGTCTTGCGTTAGGATCCACGTTCAATTTGTGTGTGATGATTTTGGGGCTGATTCCTTTCATATCTTGATGCGACCATGCGAAACAATCCGAATTTTCTCTGAGGCATTTGATTATAGCCTCTTTTGGTTCGGCCGTCAATGCAGCTCTAACCTTAACTTTTTGCTTTGGCTTTGACTCATCCAACACAAATTCATCTAATTGTAATTCATCTGGGCGCTTGGGTGCTGGATTTTGCTGTAATTGCTAGATGGCAGGGCCATGGGGTTTCAGGGCAAGCTGGTAGCATTCTCTGAAGGAATTGTGTCTTCGATAAGTGCAATTACTAGATATATCAAGGATCACTATTATGGAGATAATAAGTTCGTTCTTTTGGGTCGTCATTATCTGTTGCTAGACTATGATCAATGATCTTTAGGCTAGTCAAATAGTCCAAAGCCTACTAGAATGGATCCTATGAGGTCACACAACAAGGGTATTGGGTTAAGCAAGTAAAAGGCCCATTAATGGGCCTCATGAGCAACTAACTAATCATTAAATGGATTGGGCTAGCATAGTTAGATGAGAATTAGTTTTTGGGCTTTTGACATGGGCTCTTATTTAGAGATGAGATCTATAAATAAGATCCATGCCTAGGGTTGCTTGCAAGCAGTCATAATTCACACACAGTGTATTTTGACATCAAGGCAACCAATCCCAAAGACCTTAATTCCTCTCTCTAACTCACGGCTTTCTCTCTCCTCCCCTCGTCCGTACGGCCGGCCACCTTGGTGGCGCGTGTGGTGGTTCGTGGTGGTTCATGGTGGTTCGTTGCTCGCACTTCTCCATAGAAGGTCAATTGAAGGGTTCAATTGCAACTAACTAGCATTAGTGGAGGTCTTAATCTGTGCCCGTGGACCAAGTAGAGGAATCACGCTTGAGGTTCTTTATCTCCCAATGTTCTTGCTCGATCGCACGTGGAATCACGCTTCAAAGGAACGATTATATGTTCTTTATGTGTTATGCATTAGATCTTGGGATTAGGTACTATATGAATATGATTCATGTTTTTCCGCTGCGTAGTGCCTATAATTCCCTACAGTGGTATCAGTTAGCCTATTGCATTTACACATATTGACTATAATTCTTTGATAGTCCACAATTTTAATTCAATTAGGAGGGAGAATAATTAATTATGGTTCAATCTTTATATTAAATGGAGATTTAATTTTTGGGATATGATTAAATATGATTTAATTGCTCAATTTGTTCTAGCAAAATCCGAATTAAGCCCTAGTTTTTCAAAAATTTTGATTGAAATAAAGCCCTAAAATTTTGATTTTGTGTGCTTAATTTTGATGATTTTCGAATATTTATGCTTCATAATTTTAATTGGATTGTTTTGATACATATAATATGATTTTTTGTATAATCAATAATTTGATTTAAAAGTTAAATTAAATTGGAATTAATTTTATGAAGAACCCTAAAATTTGAAATTGAATTGTGAATTTGATTTCAAAATTGAATTAGGCATAAATGTTATGTTTTAAAATTGAAATTGAATTTAAAATTTAAAGTTACCAATTTAATTCGCTTATGGTACTTTAAATTTTATTAAACATAATTGAATTTTGCGTTTACTTATAAATAACATGTCGTTCTAATTTTATTATTATATATAATCTCCTCGATTGAAAAATAAAGTTGAGAAACGTTCTCAAAAGTTTAAAAGATAATCCATAAACCTATATTCCAATTTTGCTAAGATTGTTCTAAAAGGCAAGTTTTAGAAATTCATGTCACATGTCTAAGGTTGGTTTTATTCAAAATGATTGAGTAAAAGGCCAGCACATCTTCATTTTGAAAAGTGTTTCAAGGGATATGATGAGATGGGAGGTACAAACCCTCTAAAATACAAGTATAAAAGTCCAATAACATCTCTTATCTTCAATATGATTGAATATAAGAAAGTGATTGGAAATCTTTATGATCAAAAGTTGATCAAATGACGCTATTCTTCATCCACTTTATATAAGAGTTAAATAGTTGATTAAACTCTATTATAAATAATGATTGAATAGACTTAGCAAAATCATGAAAAGTGCTTAAAGTAGTTGAGCAAGGCTTAAGGTATCATTTTGAACCTAAGAGAAATGTTCTAAGTGACTCAAATGGGAAAGGTTTAGGAATATATGAGGATTGCATTAAGAAGTTATAGGTCAAGAAATGCAAATAAGTTGCTATTTCTCAAACCTAGAACTACTTACATGCTAAAAGTTGTTATGAACAACAAATGTTTCAAATTAAATGGACCAATTCCAATTGATTAGAAACTACCTCATATAGTTGGAAGGTAAAAGAATGGAAAATGTTCCAATTTAAGAAGTATATTATAGAAATTGATTTAGCACATTGCTACTTTTTGGACATATGATGTCTTGTTTAGTTCTCTCTCATTGAGAATGAGGTTGAACTAAATGAAGAAGTATGGCTAAGGGAGAAATTAATCTACAAGTTTAGAAGCAAATGTTGCTACTTCACTAGTAGAATCTACAAATCTGGAAGCAAAAGTTGCAACTTTACAAGTAGAACCTATATTTCGCCTTACCTTGTTATTGGCTAGAATTAAATAAATGTTATTCATTCTTGCCATCATCAAAACACCATTCAATGTTAGTACTGACTAAGCATCGAAGATTCAAAAACGTGGAATAAATGTTATTCTATGCTTCATTGGGTCATAATGTGTTTTGAGTTGCTAAATAGGTTCAAAGTTCTATATGATAGAAATAATTGAACCATTTCTATAAATGAATTGTCTCTAAAATGTCAAATAATTCAAATGAAAATGAACATTGCATGCGAAAGATCCAAAGGGATGGACTCTCAATATCATTGGATTATGAATCCATTGATATATGTAATTATCATTCAAATTTGAAATTTTGACAAAGTCACCATTTAGAGAAATGATGATGTGAACTCAAGGTCGAATACATATCGATGTAAGAAAATCAAAGGTTCAAAGGCAAGAGATGGACAATGAAACTTCATTTGTGATATGATCACATGTGCTTAGTTGAAGCATAAGAGTGAAAATTTTGAAAAGTTCAAAATGTTCAGTATAAAGTTCAATATCAACTTGACAAGATAATGATTACATTACAATATGATTGTAATTGTGAAAATTTAAGTCAAGACATGTACTTGGCAACACATTCAAAATATTGCAATATGATCGTAATAATGAGAATTTAAGCCAAGACCTTGATAAACATCCAAGAGTTGTGAAATCGTTTTACAACAAACTCCGAAAGAAAACCTTGTGAAATGTTCATAAAAAGGATCTATCAATCTATATGAGATATATTTTGATAATGGATGTAAATTACCTATCTTCCAACCATTGTTCAAAGGATATACTTTTAAGATAAGCCACAAAACTAAACAAACTACATACGTCAAATCAAATGTAGCAAAGGCTTCATATGTGATATGGATAAGAAAATTTCTTATTAAGTCTTTCTACAAAGCAAGGAATAAAACATGTATTAAACCGTTTGATGCACGTTCGATTCCTATATAGAGCACGGGGTACTACTACACAACCATACTTAGCACAAAATGTTTGTTGCTCAAGTAAGTGCCCTTATGGAAATTGTTCCAAAAGGTCAAGTGGGAGTAGTATAAATCTCGAAAGAGTTCGAGAAAAGCAACAAACAAACATGGCTCAAACCATGGTTGGTTCACCCTATGCTCAAAAGGACAAGTGGGAGTATAAGAATCTCGAAAAGTTTGAGAGCCTTGAAAAGTTCAAAAAAAAAAATGAATTCGAAAATCTTGAAGAAATTTGAGAAGTAATTGAATCAAAGCAACAATATGAGCATGATTCACCTCATGTTACAAATGACAACGCGTGGTCTCATTAAGTGTAATGGGAATAATAACCATGTGTCGAAGGTAGTACATTCCAAGTGCACATCCTCAATTGTCGTTTCTCATTGAAAACTAAACAAAAGTTGTTGTATGAGTTTCAATTGTTGCATCAAACCCACAACGATGACTAGCATATGTAAAACTTAATCAAAGAAATATGATTTCATATTGATTAAGAGTTCTAAAATATTCATTTTGGAACATGATGATTATGCAAGTAATAAATATGATTTGACAAGTTATGACTCCAAGTGGTTTAAAAACCAGGAAATCTGAAATAGATTCTAAGTCTGTAAGCAAGTGTATGAAACTTGAATAATTTGCATAATTGAGTAAGACTCATTGTAAGCAAAGCAGACAAGAAAGAAAAATGTTTTCTAGCAAAGCAAAGACTTGTTAATGGATTCAACAAATTCATAGTATGACTATGATTACGATGAAACCTTTACATTAGTCACGTTGCAAAGATCTATTAAAGATGTTTTAGTGATTTCTACCTCATAAGATTTGGTAGATGGATTTCAAAACACTTTCTTGAAATTGTTCATGAAAGAAGATTTGTATATGATACAATCAAAAGTTTGAAGATCCAATAATCCTAGGGATGCATAGAATCATGGAGTTAGTGTTCTTAATTTTGTGAGTAAATCAAATCGTTTGCTGTTCTCGTAAAATGAAGAAAAGGTCGTGTGTGTACAAGATGTTTAGTGGGAGCTATGAAGTCTTCTTGGTCTAGTATAGAGAGCAATTGTTCATTTCTTGAAGGGTCAAGAGATGACTAATGCATTTTGTATGAAAATCTTAAAGAAGAATGATGAGTACATTTGGGATTCAAAATCTATAGAGATAGGTTTTGATGGATGTTTGAGCTTGGTTAAGAAACTTATATTGATAAGATTCTTATAAAGTTCAACGTTATATTGAAATGAGTTTCAATCCCATGTAACATGACACGTTGCTTAATGATTCAATACTTTGAGAAAGGTTGATGAAATTAAGGTCTTGAGTGATGATCCTTATGCAGTTTGCAAAGGATGCATCATGCATGTCATGGACTATACTCGTCTATTTGATTCACATGTTTTAGGAACAAGTGATGATAGATTTCAATTGAAATCCAATGTTACGTTGGAATACAAATTAGAAATTTCTAAGTTCCTTGTGAAAGGACGAAGGAAAATTCTTAGTGTATGGAGATGAAAATGATTATAAAATTTAGAAATTGCAAAATTCATGTTTATGAGAATGTCTCATGAACTCTACTTTCTAAACCCCTTCCATTTCCAAAGCATGAGAAACATGCTAATGAAATTGGATTGAGGCAAATGATGTAATTAGAAGTTGTATTTGTTTTTGGGGAAAAACAAGTTACATGTGTAATACATTCATTTGCAGAATTATGTTTATCAATTGAAACAAAGTTTCAATCTTATTTAATCGTGGTTTCAAGATTAAATAAAATGTCCAAAATAATTATGGATTGATGGGCTCATCAGGTTAATTTATTTAAATAACCTGGTGAATGAAACCCCACAGGTGAACTGAATTCATACATTATTTAAGTTCTTAGTTCGGAATCATTAAAGTGGACATAAATGATTTCATAAATTGGACTAGCATGTAAGATTGATTGGATAGCGCAGTTTCATGGGCTATAGGAGCGTAGTGAAGCTCGGTCAATCACATGGGTATGCATGAATGATGCATGATCGAACTATAGACCTACTTTGAAGTTCAAGTATAGAACTTCCGGATATATTAGTGGATTCCTTTGACATGAGTGGAACATTGATTTCATTCAATGATTGATGTAACTGTGTACATTCAAACGTCTTCCCGTAACTAGAGATTATAAAGGGTGTTTCCTGGTTACCTCATGATTTGAGTGGGAGCCTAGGTTGCCACAAGATTGGATAGAGTCTACCTATTTAATTAGGAATGTGTCTTGGCCCCTTGAAGAGGGAGAATTCAGAAAATGCATGGCCGTGCTCGAATGGATTACATAGTAACCATTTGTTTTGTAATTCTCACTAAGTTTTCAAGAAAAGATTTGTAGACTAATATGATCACGACATGAGATGCAATCATATTATCAAATCGACACACATTGACTTAAGGAATTTGAATATTGCGCACTTGTCTCAGACAAGTGAGAGATTGAAGGAATTGTGTCTTCGATAAGTGCAATTACTAGATATATTAAGGATCACTATTATGGAGATAATAAGTTCGTTCTTCTGGGTCGTCATTATCTGTTGCTAGACTATGATCAATGATCTTTAGGCTAGTCAAATAGTCCAAAGCCTACTAGAATGGATCCTATGAGGTCACACAACAAGGGTATTGGGTTAAGTAAGTAAAAGGCCCATTAATGGGCCTCATGAGCAACTAACTAATCATGAAATGGATTGGGCTAGCATAGTTAGATGAGAATTAGGTTTTGGGCTTTTGACATGGGCTCTTATTTAGAGATGAGATCTATAAATAAGATCCATGCCTAGGGTTGCTTGCAAGCAGTCATAATTCACACACAGTGTATTTTGACATCAAGGCAACCAATCCCAAAGACCCTAATTCCTCTCTCTAACTCACGGCTTTCTCTCTCCTCCCCTCGTCCGTACGGCCGACCACCTTGGTGGCGCGTGTGGTGGTTCGTGGTGGTTCATGGTGGTTCGTTGCTCGCACTTCTCCATAGAAGGTCAATTGAAGGGTTCAATTGCAACTAACTAGCATTAGTGGAGGTCTTAATCTGTGCCCGTGGACCAAGTAGAGGAATCACGCTTGAGGTTCTTTATCTCCCAATGTTCTTGCTCGATCGCACGTGGAATCACGCTTCAAAGGTACGATTATATGTTCTTTATATGTTATGCATTAGATCTTGGGATTAGGTACTGTATGAATATGATTCATGTTTTTCCGCTGCGTAGTGCCTATAATTCCCTACATTCTCGCGCTTGCCTCCTATCTCCTTCGACTACTGCTACTCCCCATGGGCTTGGAAATTTGAGCAGTTGATGATAAGTTGATGGGATGGCTTTCATTTTATGGATCCAAGGGGTTCCCACTATCACATTGTAAGCAGTTTTGCAGTCTATCACGTAGAAATTGTGCATCATATTAACCCCTTTGAGCAGTGTTGGAAGCTGGATTTCTCCCAGAGAATTCATAGGTTCGCCATTGAACCCGACTAGAACTGTGGACTTTTTGATGATATCTGATTCCTTGAAGCCGGCTTGATCTAGGGCATCTTTGAAAATTATATTGGCCGAGCTTCCATTATCTACCAGTACTCTCTTCATCTTGCAGTGACCCACATGGAGGGAGATCACTAAGCAATCGTGATGCTCGGGTTCGTTGAACCTGCTATCATCGAATACAACTACCATATCGTCCAGCTTCTTTTCTTCATTACTTGGATAGGTTTGGGGGATGCTGGATGCTGAGGTACCGACTTTTGATATACGCTTTGCGCTGGAGTAGGTTAAACAGCTGATGTTGGATCCACCTGATATTGCTTGAATCACGACACCTGGGGTTGGTGAAGCTGGCGGTCCTGATAGGGCCTCTTGCTTGACTTCAGGTCTCTTTCCTTTCTTCCCGAGGAGATCTTTCAGGTAACCTTTCTTGAGTAGCCAGGCTACTTATCTCTTAAGACTGTTACATTCGTCAGTCTTATGCCCATGATCTCCATGGTATTCGCACCACTTTGATTTATCCTTCTGGTGCTCAGGCTTGTCACTCTTTCTGGGCCATCTCACAGGTGGCCCGATATCTTTGAGGGCGTTTACTATCCCTACTACATCGGTATCAAAATCATACGAGCTGACATCTGGATAGTACTCTATTGCTGGCCTGCTGGGACCTTCGCTTGCTCCAGGTTCAGATATGCTGTTGACATTGCTGCGCCTTGGTTGCCAGCTACCCTGCCTATTTCCGGAGTTCTGATTGTTGAAAGATTGATTCCCCGAATACCCAGACGGTCTCCTTTCGACCCAGCTTCTAGCATGCTCGTCCTCTTCTACACGGACTTCGGCCATAGCCCTGGTTCTAACTTCTTCGAATGAAGAGCATGGGTACCTGGTCAGCTCATAATATAACCTAGATCTATATTGAGGCCCTTGCGGAAAGCTTGAATAGCAGTTTAGTGGTCACAATTCTTTATGCTGACCATTTCCCGATTGAACCTGTCCCAGTATTGCCGGGTTGTCTCGTTTTGCTTCTGAACGATCTGATACAGGTAACTGCTCTGCTTATCCAGCTCTCTGCTGGTGGCGAACTGCTGATAGAATTTGTTTACCAGGCTGGAGAAGCTGGCGATGGTACCTGGCTTTAAGTTGATAAGCCACTAGAGCGCAGGTCCTGATAAGGTAGCACCAAATTACTTACACATGGTGGGTTCAATTAGCTCCCACGGTATTGATAGCTGCCACATTTTTTGCTTGTACTGGGCCACGTGATCTTGAGGGTCAGTGGTTCCATCGTACATCTTGGGAAAGGAGGGAATGCTTAACTTTGTGGGAATGCGCACTTTAGCAATCTCCTCCACGAAAGGGGATTCAGCGAACCCATCACGGGATTCATAGGCTACGGGTTTGGGAGCGCCTGGTAGCCGAGTCAGGAGCTTCATCATTTTCCGATTTTGAGCTTTGATAACGGCAACTTCCCTGGCCATGGGGTTAGATTCTCCGCCATTCTGCTCCTCGTTACCACGAGATTTTTTCTCTCTCGTCTTCTCCTTCAGACTCGTCAGATGATACCAGGGTGAATTGGGGTATATCATCAATTTGAACCCTCTTCTTTTTATTGCTCTTGACAGATTCGAGTTCTTTGGACAGCTTCTCCAAGGACGCTTCAGATTCAACTTTGAGCCTTGCCAAGGTTGTTTGGGATTCTTCTTCGAGTTTCTGGCTGCGCGCGATGGAGGCTTTTAGCTCTTCGCGCAGTTGTTCGATTAATGCGTTTGCATTCGGGTCTGGGTCTTCTCCCATGATGAAGGGTGAACCAGTTTATCTAACTGTATCCCTACAGACGGCGCCAAACTGTTTTGGTCAAAAAACTGATTACCAGGTTTGACCTGGGTTGCGACAACTACAGCTAGATTAAAGTAACGAAGCTTGCTAAACTTGGATCTACAAGAATGAAACAGGGGAAAAAAGGGGAAGAAGACACAGAGGTGATGACGCAGAAAACCCCAAGAACGAGGGTAAAAACTGCGGGTGGCTATGAGTCCACCAATCCACTAAGTAGTCAAATTTTACAGGTTACAATATAGGTTGCAATTTAATAACTGAACGATAAATCTCTTATTATATTCTATGGCTATGCTTTACTATTTTTGTGATGGTCTTTGCTATGGTCGCCTCTCTCCCTTTTATACTCCGAAAGCCTTCCCCAAGATCTTTAACGACACTTTCCCTTAACTCCTCTGATTTCGGGATTGAGGGCCAAAGTTGTTCCTCCTTTTTCTCCGCACGTCCTGGTCAAGGGCTTACTAGTTTGAACCAGTCTTCTTCAACAGCCAAATTGTAGAAAGTGGCTCCTATTTCCACGGATAGAGGTTTGACTCGAAGATTCTGGAGAATATTCCTTGCATCTCTGCTCAGCTTGCTTGGTTCCTGGACACCAGCTTCGCTGTTGCCTTCAACCTGTGCATTGCCAACCTATAACCTGTAACCTGACTACCTGTAGAACATAAGAATTCCGAGGTGAAAATTTTAGCATAACGCTTGTTACCCTGTTAATGGCGAAGCAATTTTTGAAACCCCATTTAAGTTGGATTATAAATGGGAGAAAAAAGGGTGGGGAGATGAATTGTTATTGCTTGCTCATCCATTACATCTTAAGCTGATTTCTGCTTATAATTCTGGGATTAGGGTTCTTGATAATTTTAAGTATAAATCAATTGATGGAGATTTAGTTGCTGTAATTGGAAATCAATGGAGTTTGAGGGTTAATAATGTTCCAATTTCATGGCACTCTAATCGAGGAATTTGTGAAGAAAATTATCCAGAAATTGCTAGTGCACTTTGGAAAGATGTTGGTGGTTTAAATTCATCCCCAATTTCAGCCACCAATTCTTATCATTATGCAGCGCAGGTTGCTAAAATTGCTAGATTGGGTTTAATTGCGGAGGAAATTAATTGCATGGAGTTAATCCCAGTAATTAAGATGTTTTTAAGGGAATATATTGAGCCTTGGTTAGTTGGTAATTTTGAGAAAAATGGGTTTAATTATGATGAAAAATGGGGTGGTATTGCTTCTGACGTAGCCGATTATGGGTTTTGTATGTACAATAATCATCATTTTACATTGGGTTATTTTGTGTTTAGTATTGCTGTTTTGGCAAAATTTGATGTTGAATGGGGTATGAAGTTTAAGGGTCATGCTTATGCATTGGTTGCATCTTATATGAGTTTAGGGAAGAATAAGGAGAAATCTAAGTATACAAAACTTAGATCATTTGATCCTTATAAGTTACATTCATTGACAAATCCTTTACATGATGAGCATACTCGGAATTCCGAGATTCCAAGTGTTTCAATCAATGCTTATTACTCGGCTTCACTATTGGGTATGGTGTATGGTGATGATCATCTAGTGAGTGTTGGGTCGACACTAGCCTCGTTCGAGATCGAGGCTGTTAAGACATGGTGGCATGTTAAGGAGGGTGGTGTGTACAATGGGGAGTTTTGTAAGAAGAATAAGATGGTTGGTTTATGTTGGGAGTATATGAGAGAAGGTAAGTTGTGGTTTACAGCAGCTGAGAATAAGGTATTCAGGTTCTTCCTATAATGTCTGTGTTATCAGAGATTTTATTTTCCGACGTTGGGTTTGTTAGGGATGTTGTTGAGTGGGCGGCGCCGTCTTTGGCGAGGAAGGAAGCTACTGATGGTTGGAAGGGTTTCGTTTATGCATTGGAAGCAATTTATGATCACAAGAATGCGTTGAAGAAGATCAGGGATTTAAAGGGTTTTCATGAAGGAAACTCGCTTTCGAATATGTTGTGGTGGGTTCATAGTAGGATTGGGAAGAAGAATGTGTGTTGTAGGTTTAAGAAGGAAGCGAATGATTGTTGGTTTTGCACCTATTGCTGCTGATTTCAACTTATTAATGGCTTAATGCTGCCCTATTTTTGTGCAATAGTAGTTGCTTAAGGTCTTGTAGCAGTCTCCGCTTGTTTAGTCTATTGAACTCTTGTTCTAGTTTTTGCTACCAAACCTATGGTATTGTTCGGTAATTAACAGCTTGATGCCGTAAACTTAATAAGTCTTTTGTAAGTACAAGTTGCTTGAGCTCTTGTTAGTCTTGCTTGTTTAAGTTTATTGAGCTCTTGTATTAGTTTTTGCTACCACTATGCAAATTTTAGACTATGGCCTTGTTTGGTGGTAGCGGATAGTGTTTTGACTTTTGAATCGGTTGTTAAATCCAAATTCTATGTACTAACTACTAAATTCTAGTGAAGAAGCTTGGTAAATTTGTCTCGTTTATCATGACTTTGGGTATTTTCATTTTTCAGCAACTAGAATGCAAAGCTAAATAGCTAAAGCAACAATCTACCTATATGAAAAGATTATTTTTAGAAGTATTAATGAATGAGCAATAAAGCTGGAATAGCTCAGTTGGTTAGAGCGTGTGGCTGTTAACCACAAGGTCGGAGGTTCGACCCCTCCTTCTAGCGATTTTTTAATTTTTTATTTTTTTTTAAAAAAATATGTTTATGTGTCATTAATGTTCATTCAAGTTATACCATGTTGCCTGTTATTGAACAATTACTAGTCTCAACTCTCAAGTTTAGTAAACAGAGAACAAATGTTTATTTCGAGATCGAATGAAAGCCAAATTTGTAAACAAGTTGACAGATGTTTTTATTTGGAGATCGTATGAAGCCAAATTTAATAAACTGCTTAAGAGCAAGATTGCCTGCAATTTTACACACACACCCACATATGGATGTGAAGTATTTACAAATGCTGAATTTCCCTGAATCCCTCGATCATGGCATTTGCTCATTGCTGTGTCGCGATTAATCCTTTGACTCTTGCCAATTCAATACTTAGAGCAAATTCAGTGAATAGTTTAGTGCCAAAGACCATATGTATTTCACCATAATTTTAGTGTACTGATCTAATTTATAGGTGAGAACTTCAGTACTAATACTATTTTTTATGAATTCTAACCAACAAGCTGGAATAGCTCAGTTGGTTAGAGCGTGTGGCTGTTAACCACAAGGTCGGAGGTTCGACCCCTCCTTCTAGCGCAACATTTTTAATTTATTTTTTATTTAAACCTCAAGCTCAAATTATTTAGGATACTGTTTTGGTGTAAAGTTTAATGTGAATTTATTTTGAGCCGGAAGGAATATCCTGTGTATTAAAACTCGTCGAGTTTTTTGATACATTGGCAACATCCACCTTATCTTGGAGATCTCTGTGGTTGCAAATTACACATCTTACAGGCATAGATGTAAAACATTGCTGCTAGCTTGCTAGCAGCCAATATAAGTGTTGTAGTAAAAACTTGAAAGGGGCAATTTTAAAAAACACCCAAAATTACAATGTGTTTCTAAGGTAAAATGCACTTCCAAATGAGAGTATCTAAAAGTGTTCTACAGCTCTAAAATTATCTGATTTGAAGTTCAAGTCCTAGCAGCAGTTTGATCATTTTGATGGAGTCTTCTATAATGATCTGCCTTATTCTGCCTGAAAGCCCGGCATCCAATAATAAAAACTATAATGAGGACAGCGAGGAGTACGACAATCCCCGGAAACAACCTTTTCCACAATACGGCGAGTTGGCTAACAAACCCCTCTGCACAAGTACTGCAGTAGTAGCACATTATTTTGGTGTCCCTATTCCAAACATCACAGTCGTGTTTTGTCAAAAAGTTTACAGTGCAGTTGGCAGGTTGGCGGCAGCAACCTTGCTGTGTAAAACATAAACAAAATTTTTGTCAGGCTTGTTATAAGGAGTCACAAACGACAATGATGTAGACGTGTTGTAATCATGAATGTTATGAACACCGACACACCATACATCATCAAGTCTAAAGGATCCTAATGCAAATGGTCTAAGACGAGTTTTCATATGCTTAAGTTTATACATACATTATCTTGGAACAAGCTGATTTTAAAAAATTCAAACAAGAATTTTTCTTTTAATCAACTACGAAGTACTACATTATTTAGGGACAGGGTGAATTTAAGTTCATATTGTTTTCACATCCTACGAACGTTAAAGATATAGTGTAACAAACCTTAAGATTGTTTGAAAAGAAGAAGTTATCCTTTAGGCCATGACAACAAATATCCTTGCGGATTAAACACTTCCTGACTATGGACCAGTCAGCTATACCCATCGCTTGATCTTGGAACCAGAAAGTGAAGTCATTAAGATTGTGAGGCTTCCCAACATCAAGACGGACAGCACCTTTGGCGATAACAACAATCCAAAGCAGAACAGTAATCGTCACCACCAAAATGAGGATCAAATAGACGAGCAAGTAGAGCCACATAATGAAAGGGGAGCGGCTGCAACTCCCAATTAGTCCTAAGAATGATACGACCACAAGCACAATACCTATTCTAAGGCAAGGCGAACTCAGGAGAGAAAAGCAGGTCATGTCCTTATGGGTGGCCAAGAATATCCTAAGGAATAAAAGGAAGAACCCAATTAGGAGAGTTACCAAATTTATGCAGGCTGTGATGCCATTGCTTCGACGTGCCATTGCAAGGGATCTCTTGAATTAAAATCTGATAGTCGAAAAGAAATGGAAGTTGGAAAGGTTTGGGGAAGGAAATAAAGGTTTTTGTGGGTGTTTAGCAAAGAAAGGCGGTATCTTAATTATATTCAAGCAGGAGCTGGGGAAATGTACATTTAGCTAGGAAGGAATCTGTCATTGCATGGAATATTAGATGTTTTCAATACAAAGTCATGCAATGAATTCGCATATTTTCTTGTTCTTAATTTGATTTAGGGTGACAATAGAGTAGGCATCCGAATTTAGTTAATGTAATGCCAACACCCAACCAACCCTGCCCCATTCAAAAATAAAGGCTGTAAAATAGAATTCTGTATTTAGCTATAACAATTGTTCATTCTATTTAACGATCAACTCCTATTCAACCCATTTTTGGTAAGTGATGTCGTCAAAAACAAAATCCAAAATTTTATGGCATTACATGTTGTGATTTTCTCAATGCAGTGCATAATCAAAACAAAATACAAATTGAAGATTACCAATCCATCATTTCAGATTCATACGAAATTGGGATCAGATGTAGATTCATTTTATAAAAAGCTTATCTTTGATGGATCTAATCAACAAACAACACCAACAATTACGAAAATCTTACATGAACATCACAGAGCAAGGGGAAGATTACATAAGTCTAGAAGCCAAATGAAAGACATATTATTTTGTAGAAAAGTTGGTTTCATAGTATGAGGTTAGTGAACATATAACATGCATTAGTATCTAACCGAAAATAAAATAAAATTCTAATGCATATTGATAGACTGATAAGTTTTTCTTAACTTTTTTCAATCTGAAAACATTGAGCACACACACCAAAGAACAATCTTTAAGACTCAAGCAACAATCTAACCGAAAATATATTACTGAAAGTAAAGAAGTCCTGAACATGCATACCTTTTAAGGATTCAGCTCTTCAAGACACACGTTGGGGGATTTTGGCAAGTGATTCCCGTATCTTCTCCTCGGAAAAGGACAGATCGACCAATTTTCCTTGCAAAAAGCTGTCATAGGCTGGCAAGTCAAAGTGGCCATGTCCACACATTGCCATTAGAATCACTTTAGATTCTCCTGTCTCTTTGCAATGGAGAGCCTCCCTGATAACGGCTGCTAAGGCGTGGGTTGGTTCTGGTGCAGGGATCAGTCCTTCAGACCTTGCAAATTGTATAGCACCTGATGTATATCAAAGGAGGTTCAGATCATACTAAAGTTTCATTCAGTTGAGCCAAACAAATAACTATCATAAAAAATCTTGCTAAGCCATTGCGTGCTAGCTAATTAACACAAAGATTATCAGAAATACAAGCTTGAAGATTACAGGGAAGTAAGATACCTTGGAAACATTCAGTTTGCGGAATTGCCACTGCTTCCATCAAACCCAATTCATATGCATGTGAAATCAATGGTGCCATACCATGGTAACGCAGTCCACCTACACAATTATACCAACATTATAACAATACTGAGGTTAATAGGGGATTTCTGAAGTATAAAGACAAGGAACAATGAGAGAATACCGGAATGGATAGGGTCTGGAATGAAGTCATGACCAAGAGTGTGCATCTTCAGCAACGGAGTCATCCCAGCAGTATCACCGTAATCATAAGTAAACACCCCTTTGGTCAAGGAAGGGCAAGCAGCAGGCTCAACAGCTCTTATGAGAGGATTCATTTTACCACTCAGTTTTTCCCTAAGAAAAGGGAAACATAGCCCTCCAAAATTGGACCCTCCACCAGTACACCCAATTATCACGTCAGGGGTCTCACCAAATGCTTCCATCTGTTTTATACATTCCTCGCCTATAATAGTCTGATGTAACAGGACATGGTTAAGCACACTTCCTAGACAGTATTTTGTATCAGGGTTTGTTGCAGCAATTTCTACAGCTTCTGAAATTGCTATTCCTAAACTGCCGGGGCTCAAAGGATCTGATTGAAGGATTTTCCTGCCAGCCTCAGTTAAGTCAGATGGTGATGGGTGAACCTTGGCACCCCAAGTCTGCATCATCAGTTTCCTATAAGGTTTTTGATCATACGACGCACGAACTTGCCACACCTGCAAAATTATCAGCACAGAACAGAATCATAGTGAATTGTGATGATATGCACATACAATAAGAAACATGCAAGCCGAAAAAGTACTCATATAGTCAAATGCAGGAAAAGCTTTACATTTGGGCGTTCTTGTTTCAAGACACAGTCATCAATGCATAGAACATGTTTTCTGCTTTATGCATAGCTATAAGAAAGCTCCAACTGACATAACTCATGTGCACCAAAACTGAGATTAAGAACATGAAAATGAAAGGAACAAATTTCTCGAAAGAATATGAGAGCCCTAGATGATTTTCAACAGGAAAACTATGCTACATAGAAGAACTAGAAAAACAAAACAAGTAGCCTAGCATGTATATGCTGAGAATAACCAAAAGTATGCAAATTGTCATCATTTCTTCCTGGTAAAAGAAAGTTCAATCAAAGAGATCAGACCGAATATGTAAAACAATAACTGAAATAACACACAATCAACTAATCAAGTAACTCTTACTTCGCATTCTAGGTTGAATATGCTGCAAGCAAAGGCAAGGGCACTACCCCATTGTCCAGCTCCAGTTTCAGTCACAATCTTTTTGACACCTGCCTGCGTGTTGTACCATGCTTGCGGTACAGAACTGTTAGGCTTATGTGATCCTGCAGGGCTAACACCTTCATACTTGTAATAAATCCTCGCAGGAGTTCCAAGGAGCTTCTCCAATCTCTTGGCTCTACATTCATTTATGAAGAACAAATTTTAATGTACATTCTTATATGGATTACAATTCACAAACATTACACAATCGAAACATATACAGAACCTGATTAGAGGAGTTGGTCTCCATAGACTATAAATATCAATAACCTCCTCCGGTATTTCAATGAATCTTTCATTGCTCACTTCCTGCTTGATCAACTCTTCAGGGAAGAGAGGTTCCAAATCTTCCGGTTTAACAGGCTCAAAAGTCCGAGGATTCAGGGGTGGGGCGGGTTTAACAGAAAGATCAGCAGTTATATTGTACCAATGTTTTGGGATTTCAATTCCTCTCGAATCAGCTTGTGCTCTTACTTTAAAACCAGTGGAAACCTTCACAAATTTCAATGGCTTAGTATTCAATGATGAATCCCTTAAGCCATGTTTATCACCTAAACAAAATGATTTATAGTGTCAGAATTTAACTAAAACAATTCTGCATGAAATGGTTTACAATTATTGCTACAAACTATCAAATTTTATATTCAAAACCACAATAATGATCTAGATTCAACCCAGAAAAAATAACAAAGTTGCCTCATACTTCAATTTATTTCCAATTTAATGGTTACATTTATGATCTAGAAAATTTTAACATAAACCCAGATCACAAGAGACAGGGTTAGGCCTACCTCATGACCCATAAACAACTAACAATCTAAGTATGAAAACAATCCAATAGTTTGACTTTCTTATTGTAATGGTGCAAACTAATATTGACAATAAGATTAAATTGCCCAAATCTAGATAATTTGATCCAAAATTATGCAGTGGAAAGGTGTAATACTCCTTTCGTATCTAAATGTTTGTTCTTACTTTTTGAAACAATCACTGTCGAAGTAGGAATAACTTTTAGAAACGAAGAGAGTACTATTAGAAAACTTCAACTAACACAGTAAAAACAAAATTGGCACTAAATGATCCAAACCCAGAAAAATCCAAAAACAATTAGTTAACATAAAGATTGCAACAAAAATAATACAAGAAAATAAAGAGTTAAAAGGAAGATTACCCTTGAAGTTGAAGCTTGGACAAACAGTGAGAGAAGAAGAAAGAAGAGCTTGAGTTGCCATTATTTTAGTTGAGTTTACTGAAATCAGTAAAACTTTGTACTATAGTCTATAATATAAAATTAATTAATCCACATTATTATAATTTATAAATAAACAAGAAAAGAAAGAAATCTAAGTTGTTTCGTTTGCATTAAATTAGAATTGTTGGACTTTTAAATGATTCATGTAATCTTGGTAGAAAACTACACATTCAACGCAAGTTCAAGCGCAACCCATTAAGAAATGTGCCCACTTCATTAATGATTGGGTTTTTATTTTTAATGACGTTGTGACAAGTCTTTGTAGTTGGTTCTAGTGATACTCTTTGCCTTCATTAGAAGAGAGGTGATAAAAAAATCGGGTCGTAATTCAAATATAGTTTGGGATAATCATTAATTTGGGTCACATATTTGGTGCGAAAATATCACAGAGTAGAAAATTGAATGCCTAAGCTAGATAGTACCTTAAGTGCCTGGAGGTTATGGAGTTTGGTATTCAAGGAGTGATAAGAGGAACAGCTCACGGTTTGGTTCAATCGACATTTATATGCGGATATGAATGTCTGTCTTGAAGGTCTACGATGGGAAGCAAAGCGTTTACTACATGTTGTTACAATTTATAATCTAATACGGAAAGTATTGTCTGAATTTTATAACTAAATTATATTGTGATGATGAATTAAAATTTTATTGGAAAAATAAGTTTTAGTATCAAAGGTAAATAGAGCTTATTATAAGAATGAAAGTAACCAAGTACAAGGAATATAGTTTAAAACACCATGCGTACATGTTTTTTTTATACATTATTAATCAAACTCTATGCACAATTTTGACATTTTTACAAAAGATTACAAGTCAATCCCATTTACATTGAATCTTATGTGTATGCTTGAAGTTATACTTCATTATCAAAATCCCATCAATCCTCCTAACCAAAAAGCTCTCCACCAAAACATAACACCCAAATCTTTTCCATTTCATATTCTCTCTTCTCCTCCTTCCAATCTCTTCAACTCTCTCCACTCTCACATCATCTTCTTGATTTTCCATCCACCCCCTTTCCATTTGTATCCCTCTCATGGCATCGAACACCGCCAATCCCATCCCCAACCTCACCTTATTTCCATTGCCTGAATTGTTAGGCACTGTGAAACACACAAATCCTAACATAGGTTTCACTTCTATTGTGGCTTCCGAGCCATAGAGTAGTACCTCTTCTCTTTTAACCATCGCGTCTATGACAATGGTGTCATCCTCTTCATTACCCCTATTTGGTCGCGAGTATATCTCTTCCCAATATTGCTCGAGAGTGATCTCATAGAACATCGATTTCTTCATATGTCGCCACAACTTTGCCTCTTCCCTACATTAAAGTAGCAATAACAATCATAAACATGACTATGCATATAGATGTTGATGCATAAAGGCGGTCCAAAACTATAAACACCCAAATTTTGCTTATTGTTTGTTGCTTACCTAAGAAACAAGAAGGGGCTATACCATCGTCCTACAATAACTGCAGCATGTTGATTTTGAGGTGGTAGAGGATAAGACGGAGGTGGAGGAAGAGATGCTTGGACAGACTCATCAAGGCCTAATGCATCGTGTATTTTTCCTCGAATAGAACGATAAACTCTTACCTCCCATCCTTTCTTTCGTAAAAATCGTGGAGGAACTCCATCATAAGCAACAGACTTAGCATAGAAGCCACCACCATGGTAACGGCGGATCTCAAACTGTTGGTAGATGTCTCTGTAATCAAATGGCCTCGGTTTTATATCGTTTATAAAGTCAGAGTAGCAGCAGCATGAGCATATGTCTGACTTTTTTGAGCTTGTGCATGCTTTCCTAATAAACAAATAAACAATGATAGAATTAGGAAAATTATTAGATTAGAAGAAAGAATATACAAGGATTTGCTCCAAAGTACCAATATAGGATCCCCTTCACATTATTTAAGTTCAACTTTGTACTATACCATGATCAAATAATATAATAACCTAAGGAACTATTAATGCTTTTATAAGATAAATTATGTATAATCACCAATTCAGTATCAGATAACTTAGCCTCGAAAAGAAAGAGTTAGAGAGAGTACCCTTTGTGATGGCCTTTAGCACGTATAATGTAGTACCTATGAGCAGACAGTGGCTCACCAACAACCGGGAGGAACCAAACCTTAGTGACAGTAGGATCTCTGATGTCTGACGAATGAACAATCGACAGCATCTTGTTCTGAGGAAAGGGTAAAGTCTTAACCCTCTTATAATCACAAACACCCCAACAGTAAGTATCCTGCTCTTCTGTTAAATCATCAGTAATAACTAACACACCAGTATTTGGTGCATAATCTGGTGGCCTAATTGACAAGGAGCTTGGGTCTTTCCTGTATAATGACAGACCCCTTGTAACATACATTATCCTATGATCAAATATACTCTTAACAACTTTGATTTCTTTGTGATTTGTGAATTTGATTTCTTAATCTTATTGTATATGGGTTTATGCATATATATACAAGTATAGTCCACATTTTTTAAGTGTCATATCAACTTTAAATTGAGTGGTGGTTTTTCAGTACTTTAATGTAGAATGATGTGGAGCTTTACTCTGTTTTTCATGCAAAGTGATTTCAATTATTGAATTTGTTAAATTTTTAGGTGAAGGAAGTATTATTCCTTACAGATGAAGATATAAAGATAGTGCATCTTTAAAGCTGAAAGCAGTCATTGTTTTTTCTTTTATGTACCTTAGTGGGTCATACTATATTTTAGTACAAGCTGAAAGAGTGGTGTAAAGAAAGCAAAATAAGACAAACCCAAAAATCTGCATGCATATCCTGTAGTGACCAATAGTTTCATCCTCGGAAAAAAGCTGAAATTAAAATTTTAAAATAATAAGCCACATTTGACTCATTGCTTAAGCCGTTAAGATAACATGACAACTAATTCTAGACAGAGGGGTAGGATGTTACTTACAGCAAGGTCTATAACAACACCTCGAACTCTAAAAGTAGAAATATTAAAGATGTAACACATACTAATAAGAAGGGCTAGCACTCTAGCAGCCTAGCAGGCCATAAATCCCCGAATTAAGGCCATTTTGAGAAACATGTATTACTTGTAATTATTGTAAAATAAAAATATTAATAACACCAAGTCTTCATTCCTTTATAAAAGTGGTACAAGAGAATCAGATTCTTATGACAAAATACTCTGGAATGATACAAGTATCTGAATTCTCAGAAGGTGGATGCAGTATGTACATATCAAAACTTTGGTCAGTATATGAACCATCAGAATGTGAATGCAGTAGATACAACAACAACATCAGCAGGAAATTTGATAGCAGAACATGATATCATAAAGTTTATACTGAGAGTAATTCAGCCGAAATCATGACAGTCAGTGAATTTCAATCAGTGCCCTGTAATCAGTCAGTTACCTTCCTTTTCCTGTGAGAGAAGATTAAAATTTCAGCTTAAGAAATGCTTTAATGATTCCCATCATCTCACTCCCTGGAAAACGGCCCAGACAACCCCTTGCAGCAGCAATCTCGCTCAATTCAGAAACCGAATCACCACAGAAAGCCTTCACTGAGGCTCTTATTTCATCATCACATATGCACTCTTCCGCTAGATCTTCCCCAGCAGTCACAGTTGGAAGAGGAAAAGGTTCAAGGGAAGTTTCCATCAGGATTGATTCACCGCCTATTGCACCCACAAAGTCTCTCAATCGACACAGTGCAAAAGGAACAGGTTCAAAGCTGTGGTCCCCATATTCGACTGGTGTAGAGTGGTCACCCGTTACACAGAGGAAGTATTCAAACTTTCCTGTCGATTCAGCTTGCCAAAGGAGTTTAGCTAGCTGCCTTATTGCTCTATCAACAGCTTCTAATCCTTTGACTTTTAAAACACTTGCTTTATCATGGCCTGCATCATCTATCGCCTGCAAGAATAAATCAGTTTGACATCACAAAAGAATATGAAAAATGGACTTGGAAAAAGTTGTCATGAATATGATCAAACCATCAAATACACTATGCTATCTCAAATGGTGGAAACTCTAAAACTTAAGTAAAATTTGTGCTTCAGAAATCCTTCACAAAAAACATAAGCAAATACCAATCACAAAAGCTAAAAATAGCTGATTAAAGGAAAAAAGAAAAGGATCGAAAATTTTCAGCAAATGTGCACAAACATATTGAAAAATGATACAGGTGTGGAACTGATGCAAAAAAAACTGAATACAGGGAGTTCTTCTTGCTCTAGTTTGAAGTGTCAAACAGTCCAAAGTTTACATTTTATCCAGGTGTCCAAGGGTGGGAACCAGGTTTGGTAGAAGCTAAAGGTACTAAGTATCGAAGTAGGGAATATATCAACGGTTAAATAGAGGAAAGTTGAATACCTTGATGTGCAGAAACCCAAAATCGTATCCATCAGAATGGCCAGGCTTGTGATCATCCTCCCCAGGAACAAAAACATTTGGGCAAGAGTTTAAAGGAGCTGAAAGAGCCCTGGCTATTGCAGTTGCTTTGGAAGTTAGCAGGGTTCGATAGTCTCCTGTTGCTCCAGGAGCTTCAAGAATATCAATGCCAAGAGACATCCCAAGACCAGCAATGATCTTAGTAGGAGCAACCATGCACGGTCGTAGGTTGTGTTGCTTTTCAAATGGTGGTACCTGCAATAAGTGAAGGCTAAGAAAAGACACTGGATGAAAACAGAAACAATAAACAAACATAATAACATTCAAAGCTAAAATATCCAACTTACTAAAGAAATCGACTAATACAATCTTTTTCCATGAGGCAATTTTAGAACTTTTTGTACATTCATATTTATTTCCTTCTAATAGTTTGAATTTTAATTTCAATGAACTATAAAACTAGACTAAACCTCGTGACAAGTTATATGGCTTATACGATACAAACATGACAAACTAGTGAAAAGGCATGGATCATAGTTAAAACCAGATATGGCATAGAGCAATAAAATGATCATGCAATTAGCGAATTACACAAGTTTTAACTGTACAAGATTGGGAACTCAAGTAGGGAGATGAGCCCATTTCCCAAGGATCACAAAATAAGTCCAGTCCATATAATATTACATCAACTTATTCTCTATGAGGCACACATGAGCAAAACGATATTATAGGAAGTGGAGTAAGGAAGAACAGACCTCAATTCGGATACCACAACCTCGTAACAAGACAAGATTAGCAATGCTCTTTCCCTCTGCTACTCTCTTTGCATTCACAGGGTGTGACACAAGTATACGTGATATCTCCTTGGATAATTCATTCACAACAGCAGCTGTGTGTTTTGCTTCTTCAGTATCATCCAAGGGCTTGGCTTGTAGAAGTAAGCGGTTATCCTTGAAGGGGTCAGTTCCTGAAATATTCCCGCTTAACTTGGGTCCCTTCACTACCACTCCACATCTATGCTCTGTGGCATACCTGCACAAAACAAAACCATATATTGCAAAGTTTATCATCGAAGTTTTAGCGTAAACCATATATACCATCGACATGATAAACTACAACTCTGAATAACAATCACAGGAATACATGGGAATTTTCAAGTTTTTAAAATCAAGTAGCTAAAACAATAAATGTTCACTGGATAACAGGGCTTCACATAGTTGATCAATTGATTTCATGCAGCATAGGTCCAAAAAATGATATCGTTCACAATGCGGATGAAACCCTGAGACTAATATAAGATTGAACTGAAATGAGAAGCATATGCACCTGACTCTAACTTCATACTCAGGATAGGATGGCAATTTCATCCCATCCAGAGAAGCACAGAGAATAGGCCCCTCTTCTTCAAAATGCCGATCAGCCCTTCTACTAGTGACAATGCCTGTTTTCTCATCCAAGGTTGCAAAATTTGACTGAATCAAAACAAAATGGCATTACAAAAGCACCAATACATATAGAAATCATAAATATGCGCATGCCATGCATATACTCCATATCAAGTACAGTTATTCAGTAATTTTACAACCAAACATTGTCAATTACTCCTATAATCTAATCAAACTGTGACAAAAACAACTTAACAAAAAGTGATCATAGTGATAAATTTCAAATAAAAATTAGAGAATTGCTACCTTGAATGCAATATCCCCTGGTGACATGGCCAACCCAGCACCCATGGACTCAAATGCACCTCTTCCACGGTAATACACCCTTGGATTATAACCCAACAAAGAAAGATGGGCAGTGTCACTCCCACAACCTAAGCCAGGTTCAACAGGGTCCATAAGCCCATTAACTCCCGCTGAAGCCAAAGCATCCAGATTGGGCACTCTAGCCACTTCCAATGGGGTCTTAAACCCGAATTTCGGGATAGATACATCACCCAAGCCATCAGTCAGCACAAATGCTACTCTTCTCTTAGGATTCTCAGCCGGAGCCATACTTCTCAGGTATATCTTTAAAAGTCCCTGAACATATGATCAATCACGCCCAACAAAAATTAACTAGAGGGTTTCATTTCAGTCTAATATCCAGCAAAGAGTACCAAGATTAAGCTAATCATCTTACACTATTTCAACTAAACAAAAATGCTAACATTAACCAAGTTCATAATATACCAACACCCCCAAAACATACTCCCTCTGTCCCTTCTAGATAACAATAGTCGCATTGATAGTGTAATTTGAACTAGTAACGCGACAACTAAATCCGAACAAGAAGGATACATTGTTCCATAACTATGCAACCCAAAATTAAACCCTATAAAAGAAAATTCTCAAATTATATTCGATTAGTGTCTGCATGCACGAATTAAAACTAGAAAAATCTCTCACAATTCCAAAATTTAATTCAAAAATCACAATATGGTTATAAATTTCCAGGAAAATGGCAAAACCCAGTTATAATTACCACAATCACAATCAGAAAGTCTCAAAATTTCATCGCGTATGGAATTAATCCAAATTCCATCAAACCCATTTCAAAAGATAGAATTAATCAAAAATCAGATCCTAGAAACAAAGCACAATAATCTTATAAATTTACAATCAATATTAATCCACAATGTCTATTTTAAAGATAAAATTTCCAAAAATGAACAACAAAATTAAGATTTGATACATTGAAATAGAAACTTACCAGTAAAAATATAATCTTTAGAATTGAAACTACAAAACTAAAGCACAGATTATGAAGAGCTTAAATCAAATCTTATGAGAAATTGTTTCACTTTCTTTTTCTAAAGTGGGAAGCCATGGAAATTGGAATTGATTCTATTCTCCGTATACGTGTGAATTTTAAATTCAATAATGGTGTGTTTGGATTCTAGAATTTCATTTGAAATTCCGAAATTGGGACAATTATAGTGTTTGGATGTCCAAGAATTTCAAATGAGGAATTTGCCCAAATTATACAATTACCAAGTAATAACCCATGAAGGTAAGGATTTCAAATGACAAGGTAAATCATGTCATTTGAAATACTCAAATTCCATAATTCAAATGATGAAATCTATCTTCCCAAACACAACCTAAATTATTATGGACTGGCTTATTTCTCGAATCAAATTGCCAATTAATAATGGGCTTTTTTCTAAGACTAATTTCAGTTTTTTTAGGGTTCCTGCTAGTAATTGATATTGGGCTAGAAATTGGAACATGAGGAATGGGTAACGTGTCGTAATTTTGTGAACAGGGATTATGGGTAGAGTTGTCAATTCGGGTAAACGGGTCAAAATTGGGTCGAGTAAGAGTGGGTCGAGTCAACTCGGGTCGGGTCAATTCGGATTAATTCCATAAACTATGCGGGTCGGGTTGAGTAGGGTCATGCTTTAGTCGGGTCACGTCGGGGTCATATTTCTTATCGGGTTTGGGTCGGGTTGATAACAGGTCGGGTGAACAATAGGTCGGGTTTAATTCGGGTTAAAACGGGTTAGGGTAATTCTCGGGTTTGAGTCGGGTTTGGTTCAAGTCAATAATTTGCGGGTTAGTTACACGCCGGGTCATTCTCGGGTTTGAGTCGGGTTTGGTTCAAGTCAATAATTTGCGGATTATAATCAGGTAGGGTCATTTTCAAGTCAGGTCATTCTCGGGTTCAAGTTGGGTTCGGTTCAATTCAATAATTTGCGGGTTATAATCAGGTTGGGTCATTTCCAAGTCGGGTCATTCTCGGATTCAAGTCGGGTTATGTTTAAGTCAATAATTTGCAGGTTACAATCAGGTCAGGTCATTTCCAAGTTAGGTCATATTCGGGTTCAACTAACTATAAATAAATAATTAACATTTTTATCAAGCTAATTATTTCCTTTGACTATAATATATATGACAATATAATAGGGAACTACGGAGTATAGTCTATAATTTAGGAAGATAATTATCTCCTTTGACCATACAACAAATATATACTATATTTAACTCTTAAATTTGAAGATGATACTCCTTTATTTTGCTGACTTGGACCGACTTGGTCTCACTAGAAAAAATGCTTTGACCAACAATAATAAGGTGGTCTAAATTGCATTTAAGGTGATTTGAAATCGGGTCAGGAACAATTTGGGATGAATTTAGGTCGAGTCAATAACAAGTTGTGTTAATTTCGAGTCAAATTAGTAACAAATCGGGTTGAATTTTTGGGTCGGGTAAGTAATAGGTCTGGTAAAATTCGGGTCGGTTCAATAACAAGTCAGCTTGAATTTGGGTCAGGTCAATAACAAGTCAGGTTGATTTCGGGTCGGGTTTGTAAGAGGTTGGGTTAAATTCGGGTCGGGTTAGGAACGGGTCGTGGTGAATTCAGGTCAGGTAAGTAACAAGTCGGGTTAAATTCGGGTTTTGACAGGTTAAAACGGGTTAGGGTCAATTTCAGTTCAAGTCGGGTTCAGTGCAAATTAATTAAATTGGCCGTTGTAATCTGGTAAATCGGTGCAAGTTGTAAACCGGTAAATTGGCCGTTTAACAGCAAATAGGATGGTTCCACACACCCAATTGGACTCTCGTAGGGTATTAAGGACCATGGTAAACATTTTGGAAATTTTTATTTCCGGGCAAAAAAAGTCAAAAAATTCCAAAATTGAAAGCTAATATCCACGCTTTTTGAGAAATTTTGAATGTTTCGGGGCCCAGTGTCGAAAAGTCTTGAAATTCTATGGGAGACATCTCGGGGTCATATAATGTCGTTTGGAACCATACATGATCATTATTTGTTGTCATAAATGTTCATGTTACGCTTGAATTAGTGAAATCGGTGCAAATTGTAAATCAGTTAATTGGCCGTTTAACAGAAAATTGGATGGTTCCAAACACCCAATTGGACTCCCGCAATGTATTAGGGACCATGATAAACATTTCGGCAATCTTTATATCCGGGCGAAAAAAGTCAAAAAAATCCAAAATTGAAGGCTAATATCCACGTTTTTTGAAAAAATTTGGAGGTTTCGGGACCTAGCGTAGAAAATTCTTGATATTTTAGGGGATACATCCCGGGTCATATAATGCCGTTTGGAACCATACATGATCATTATATGTTGTCATAAATGTTCGTAGTATGCTTGAGTTAATGAAATTCGTGCAAGTTGTAAACCGGTAAATTGGTCGTTTAAAGGCAAATTGGATGGTTCCACCAACCCATTTGGACTCGTGGGGGATATTAGGGACCATGGTAAACATTTCGGCAATTTTTATTTCCGGGCGAAAAAAAGTCAAAAAATTCCAAAATTGAAGACTATTATCCACGCTTTTTGAGAAATTTTGGAGGTTTCGGGGACCGGTGTAGAAAAGTCTTGAACTTCGAGGGGATACATCTGGGTTCATATAATGCCGTTTGGAACCTTATGTGATTATTATTTGTTGTCATAAATGTTCGTAGTAGGCTTGAGTTAATGAAATCGGTGCAATTTGTAAACCGGTAAATTGGTCGTTTAAAGGCAAATTGGATGGTTCCACCTACCCAATTGGACTCTCGGAGGATATTAGGGACCATGGTAAACATTTCGTCAATTTTTATTTCCAGGTGAAAAAAAGGTCAAAAAATTCCAAAACTGATTAATCCACGCTTTTTGAGAAATTTTGGAGGTTTCGGGGCCCGTTGACGAAAAGACTCGAGATTTTAGGGGATACATCTCGGGGTCATATAATGTCATTTGGAACCATATATAATCATTATATGTTGTCATAAATGTTCATGGTAGGCTTGAATTAATGAAATTGGTGTAAGTTGTAAACCGGTAAATTGGTCGTTTAAAGGCAAATTGGATAGTTCAACCCACCCAATTGGACTCCCGTAGGATATTAGGAACCATGGTAAAAATTTCGGCAATTTTTATTTGCGGGCGAAAAAAAGTCAAAAAATTCAAAAATTGAATGTTTATATCCAGGCTTTTTGAGAAATTTTGAAGGTTTTGGATCACGGTGTCGAAAAGCCTTGAGATTTTAGAGAATACATCTCGGGGTCATATAATGTTGTTTGGACCCATATATGATCATTATATGTTGTCATAAATGTTCGTTGTAGGCTTGTGTTAATGAAATCGATGCAAGTTGTAAATCGCTAACTTGGTCGTTTAAAGGAAAATTGGATGGTTCCCCCCACCCAATTGGACGCCCGGGTGGTATTATGGACCATGGTAAACATTTCGGCAATTTTTATTTTCGTGCGAAAAAAAAAGTCAAAATATTCCAAAATTGAAGGCTAATACCCATGTTGTTTTAGAAATTTCGAATGTTTCGGGTCCCGGTGTCGAAAAGAAATAAGATTTTAGAGATACATCTCAGTGTCATATAATGCTGTTTGGAACTATAAATGATCATCATATGTTGTCATAAATGTTCGTGGTAGGCTTGAGTGAATGAAATCGGTGCAAGTTGTAAACCGGTAAATAAGCCTCTTAAAGGCAACTTGGATGATTCCATCCACCCAATTGGACTTCCGGAGGGTATTAGGGACCATGGTAAAAATTTCGGTAATTTTTATTTCTGGGCGAATAAAAGTCAAAAAATTCCAAAATTGAAGGCTATTATCCACGCTTTTTGACAAATTTTTAAAGTTTCGGGGCCCAATGTTGAAAAGACTTGAGATTTTAGGGGATACATCTCGGGGTCATATAATGTCGTTTGGAACCATATATGATCATTATATGTTGTCATAAATGTTCGTGATAGGCTTGAATTAATGAAATCGGTGCAAATTGTAATTCGGTAAATTGGTCGTTTAAAGGCAAATTGGTTGATTCCACCCACCCAATTGGACTCCCGGAGAGTATAAGGGACCATGTTAAACATTTTGACAATTTTTATTTTTGTGTAAAAAAAAAGTAAAAAAACCCCAAATTGAAGGCTAATATCCACGTTTTTTGAGAAATTTCGAATGTTTCAGGGTCCGGTGTCGAAAAGCATTGAAATTTTAGGGAATACATCTCGGGGTCATATAATGTCGTTTGGAACCATATATGATCATTATATGTTGCCATAAATGTTCGTGGTAGGCTTGAGTGAATGAAATCGGTGCAAGTTGTAAACCGGTAAATTGGTCGTTTAAAGGCAAATTGTATGGTTCCACCCAGCCAATTGGACTCTCGAAGGGTATTAGGGACCATGGTAAAAATTTCGGTAATTTTTATTTCTGGGCGAATAAAAGTCAAAAAATTCCAAAATTGAAGGCTATTATCCATGCTTTTTGACAAATTTTTAAAGTTTCGGGGCCCAATGTTGAGATTTTAGGGGATACATCTCGGGGTCATATAATGGTGTTTGGAACCATATATGATCATTATATGTTTGTCATAAATGTTCGTGATAGGCTTGAATTAATGAAATCGGTGCAAATTGTAATTCGGTAAATTGGTCGTTTAAAGGCAAATTGGATGATTCCACCCACCCAATTGGACTCCCGGAGGGTATAAGGGACCATGTTAAACATTTTGACAATTTTTATTTTCGTGCAAAAAAAAAGTAAAAAATCCCAAAATTGAAGGCTAATATCCACGTTTTTGAGAAATTTCGAATGTTTCAGGGTCCGGTGTCGAAAGCATTGAGATTTTAGGGAATACATCTCAGGGTCATATAATGTCGTTTGGAACCATATATGATCATTATATGTTGTCATAAATGTTCGTGGTAGGCTTGAGTTAATGAAATCGGTGCAAGTTGTAAACTGATAAATTGGTCGTTTAAAGGCAAATTGTATGGTTCCGGCCACCCAGCCATTTGGACTCTCGGAGGGTATTAGGGACCATGGTAAACATTTCGGCAAGTTTTATTTAAGAGTGAAAAAAAGTCAAAAAATTCCAAATTTGAAGACTAATATCCACGCTTTTTGAGAATATTTTGAGGTTTCGGGTAGAGTTGTCAATTCGGGTAAACGGGTGGGGTTTGGGTCGGTAAGAGTGGAACGGGTCAACTCGGGTCGGGTCAATTTGTTATAATTCCATAACCTATGCGGGTCGGGTTTGGGTTGGTTCATGCTTTAGCCGGGTCACATCGGGTCATACTTCTTATCGGGTTTAGGTCGGGTTAATATCAGGTCGGGTTACATTCGGGTTTGGTGAACAATAGGTTGGGTTTAATTCAAGTTTTCACGGGTTAAAATGGGTTAGGGTAATTCTCGGGTTCGAGTCGGGTTCGGTTCAAGTCAATAATAATTTGCGGGTTATAATCAGGTCGGGTCATTCTCGGGTTTGGGTCGGGTTCGGCTCAAGTCAATAATTTGCGGGTTATAATCAGGTCGGGTCATTTTCAAGTCGGGTTCGGTTCAAGTTAATAATATATGCATGTTATAATCAGGTTGGGTCATTTTCAAGTCGGGTCATTCTCGGATTTAAGTCGGGTTATGTTCAAGTCAATAATTTGCAGGTTACAATCAGGTCGGTTCATTTCCAAGTGAGATCATATTCGGGTTCAACTAACTATAAATGGATAATTATCATTTTTATCAAGCTAATTATTTCCTTTGACTTTAATATATTTGACAATATACTAGGGAACTATAGTCTATAATTTAGGAAGATAATTATCTTCTTTGACCATACAACAAATATATACTATATTTAACACTTAAATTTGAGGATGAAACTCCTTTCTTTTGCTGGCCTGGATGGACCGACTTGGTCTCCCTAGACAAAATGCTTTGATCAACTATAATAAGGTGGTCTAAATTTTATTTAAGGTGATTTGAAATGAAATCAAGTGAGGATCAATTTGGGTTGAATTTAGGTCGGATCAATAACAAGTCGTGTTGATTTCGAGTCGAGTTAGTAACATATCGGGTTGAATTTTTGGGTCGGGTTAGTAATAGGTCATGTAAAGTTTGGGTTGGGTCAATAACAAGTCGGGTTGATTTCGGGTCAGGTTTGTAACAGGTTGGGTTAAAATACGGATCGGGTTAGGAACGGGTCGGGTTGAACTCGGGTCAGGTTAGTAACAAGTCGGGTTAAATTCGAGTTTTGACGGGTTAAAACGGGTTTGGGTCAATTTTGGTTCAAGTCGGGATCGATTCAGGTTAATAATTTACAGGTTACATTCAGGTAGGGTCATCTCTAAGCTAGGTCAGTTCATGTTCGGGTTCGGGTCTCACATACTCGTGTCAACTCGGGTCTAGGGTTGGTTTCAGGTCGGGTTAGGGTCACCATTTTTTCGGGTTCAGATGGGTCAGTTAATAATCGGGTTTGAGTCGGTATTTCAGGTCGAGTAAACTTTTGACAGCTCTAATTATGGGCGTGTTCGGTAAAATATAGCTGTGAAGGTAGCTGTTAGCTTTGAAGGTAGTTGTAAGATGTGTAGGTAGCTTTTAGCTGTCAACAAGTCGTAGCTGTGAAGATAGATGATTTAGGTATGAGTGTTCGGTAAAATAGCGGTTGACTAGCATTTACATATAAAAATCAATATATTATATCAAAAACTATAGATTAAATTTTCAACGGCTACCTCAAAAGCTACCTCTACTTTCAAAAGCTAATATTTTAAACTTTTTATAAAAACTACTTTTACCACTAAAAGCTACCATAACCACTACTTGCCAAACACTCACTTTTTGTTAAGTAGTGGCTTGACCAAGTCAAACCACTGAAAGCTACTCAAACGCTAGCACCGAACACACCCTATATTTACTCGTTTAGTTATATTCCGTTTTTATATCATGGAATTATTAGGTTTATTACTTTGTTTAATTCAATTTGTCTGAATTCAATTAATTAAATTTGAACTTACTTGAATTTAAACCTTAGTTTAGTTATAGTTTGAACTTTGGCAATTTTTATTAGCCTTTTTTAAACCTCGATGTTTTACACAATTGATTGTAATTCTCAACTGGCTCCTCCTTTCACACAATCGATAGTCATTACTATCGATTGTATTGTATCTCTTGTAAAACTTAGATCAACATTTAATCATAAGTTGATACTTTGTATGTAATACTTGATCTACTTTGACACATTCTTATTATAAATAGCTTAATCACGAGTCACGACACTTTAATTTAAATACAGACATTTGAATCCTAAACATATTTTTTTTATGAACCGTATTGTGTTTATTTGGCTAATAAGCCACTCTATAATCAAACAAACCTCATAATTTACATTGGGATAATCAATTTAACAAGGCCAATAAAATAGAAATTTGATCGAGATAGATAATCAATTTATCAAGGCCAATAAAATTCACTCCATAGCATTTTACATCGAGCCTCTTGAGGATTGAAGGCACTTTTAAGATGAATAAAAAAACCTAAAAATTATAAAAATGTGATACTACGTACTAGGAAAGCTTGCCATATTGCCATACATGCATATATGCAAGCTTTACCCACTTATTAACAAAATTAGATTGATAATTCAAAGTTAATTATTAAGATCTTCATTTGTTCATCCCGGTGGCTTCCTTCACTGAATCCATAGCGCTAGTTGCCTTAGCTTGCACTTGTGATCCACCCTATGCACAATAAAACACCAAACTATAAATATATATACGAGTATACGACAAATTTAAACATATCGATATTGTTTACATATCTTAAAATATTCGAAATAAAAGTAGTCGTATTTCCTAGTGATTATTATAAATTAAATAACAAGGACAATGTGATAATTAATTATAAACCGTGTAATTTAAATTTGTTTGTGAAATACAAAGTATAATTAAATGAAATGTGAAATAAAAAGTACATAGAGTAGGGCAAATGGAAATCACCTCCTTAACGGTTTCCTTGGCTGCTTGGCCGGCACAACAAGCCTTGTCCATCATGTTACTTGCCTTCTCCTATGAATTCCCAACATTTTATAAGAAATCCGATTATCATCAAAATATATTAAATACGTACATAATTAAAAATTTTAAAATAAAATAATCAAAGATACAAAAGGTTTGAAGAAATAAAAAAAAAATCACCTCGGTTTGGGCCTTGGCCTGACCCGCTTGGTAGCTAGCGTTTTGTGAGTCCATTTTGTATTAGTATTTGAGAATGGAAAAGATTTTTATATTTTGGTTTGTTTCTAATTCTTGTGAAAAACTCAAGTGTGAATGATTTATTGAATAGAAGATGAATGAATTTATAGGTATGTTTGGAAATTAAATGAGTGGTTGATAGTTTTGTGAAATGAGATCCTTACAAATTGAGTGTTAAAAGGTTGTTGTATGATCCATATTTTAAGAACATCCATAATTTTAAATCTATACTTTGACTGATTCATAGATTTGGTAATTGGTACGAGTTACATATAATTGACATATAGTGTATTAGTGGAAGACAAAATTAACTTATAATTTTATTGGATTTGTTTAATGGGTTTTTTAAATTATCAAAATTTTAATTAAAGAATTGGTAAACAAAATTAACTATGAGTTGATAAGTATATTTCTTATGACATAGTAGGGCCTGTTCTCTTACGTTGAAATTCAGTTCAGTTCAGTTTAGTTCAGTTCAGTTCAGCTCAGCTCAGTTCAGTTCAGTTCAGTCCAGTTCAGTTCAGCTCCTAATTTCCTTCTCTTATAAAATATTCATTTCAGTTCAGTTCAGTTCAGTTCAGTTCAGCTGAGTTCAGTCAATGAGAACAGACTCGTAATATAGTATGTAAATAATGTAATTAAAGACATATGCGGTTAAATATGTAAGTTTAGATATTAAAAATCAAGAACTGCACATTTTATTACACTAGATGACTAGAATATACAATTTCCATTTTTTGTCAAAAAAAATATACATTTCACACCCCTTAATTTCAAAATTTAGATCAAACTCAAAATATTCACATTTCTTTGCAACATTCAACTATGACTCATAGTTTTCAATATCATCATCACAAGAGAATTCGTAATGAAAACGTTGTATATAAGAGATATCGTTCTCAACTAAAACCTTGGTCACAAAATTATTGTAACAAATTTTTGCCTTGTCACACAACGAATGCGCTGATATATGATAATATTCTGCTATCTCATTAAAGTCAAGTACAGAGACTTGAGTCATACTTTCTTCCATCTTTTTGACAATACACAAGTCACTAGGGGTGAAACAAACTCGGTTTAAAACCAAACCAAACCAAAAATCGAACCGAATAACAAATATGGTTCGGTTTTTTTTTTAGAGTGGTTTGGTTTCGGTTTGCAAAATGAAGAAAGCGAAGTTATATGGTTCGGTTTCGGTTTCGGAAAATGAAAAACCGAAAAACCGAAACCAAACCGAATTTTCGGCCCAACCCTAAAAAACCCTAGCCCAATTCTACAGAGTATATAAAGAAAAAAAAAAACCTAATCTGTTTTCAGCCTCCTTCCGTAATTTCTCTCTCCTTTCCTCTTATCTTCTTTGCTCTTTCTCTCTCCTCTTCACTCTCTGAGAGTCTGATTCTCTTCTTCGATCTCCTCTTTTTTCTCTTCTTCTATCTCCTCTTTTATTTTCCTTTTTCTTGTCTTTCTTTTAGCCTTTACTCCTCTTTGTCTATATATCAAAACTAGCACAATGTCACAAATTCCGCTTATTTTGGCCAAAACAAAGGTTTTTACATCGAAGCAAATATTTTTGTGGTCAAAACGAAGGTTTTCGTACAAAATTTGCGAAAATTGGCCAAAACGAAGGTTTTAATGGTCAAATTCGACCATGAAATCTCTAGATCTAGAGTTTTTCATGGTCGAATTTGACCGTTTTAAACCAAATTCGATATGAAATTCAAGGCCATTTTTAGGTTAAAAGGTATGTTTTCTTGTTTTTAATTTTCTTTATTTTTTTTTTGAATTTTTAATAAATCCATTTATATGATATGATTTCTAGAAATTTTTGTGCTTATTTTGGTAATTTCCATTATATTTGGTGAAAAATTGGTGGTGGTGGTTTCAGTTTGGTGTGGGTGGGGTTTGGTTGGGTTGGTTTCGGTTGTCGGTTTGGGTGGGGTTTGGTTTTGTTTGGTTCGGTTCGGTTTTGATTGGGGTGGTTTGGTTCGGTTTTTTTGCAAAATTTGATGTTTATGATGCTTGATAGGAAAATTCTGTGCGGTTTGGTTTTTTTTTTAAGAAAACCGAAATTTAGGTGGTTTGGTTTGGTTCGGTTTCAAAGCTAAAGTGGTGCGGTGTGGTTTGGAAAATCATGAAACCGAAATATGGTGGTTCGGTTTCGGTTTGGGCAAAAAACCAAACCGAAAACCGAACTTTCACCCCTACAAGTCACAAAATTATTGTATCATAATTGTTTATTAATTCATTAAATTCATCAGCCATACCGTCGGAAAGATAAAAATTTGCCCCCGTGAGCAAAGGTAGGTATTCAAGATTTGGTGCTTTAATATCAGATTTGAAATATCATGTATTTCTAACGACCTTAACGTCAATCACTCCACATACAATGTCTGATTCAAACCATTACATTGTTCGATAAATAGTTTTGGAGAGATTATTTATACCTTTGTTAAATTAATTTTATCGTCGCACACAATAATAAAACAGTACTCCGTATTAGTTGTATATAGATGGCCAAATTGATCCATCCATAAATGAGTATAAAGCCATTAGAAAACCGATTACCAATAGTTTTCCATTGGTATATATTCTAGAAATTAAAGAGAAGAGTCGAACTTTGTGTACAATAATCTGTTTTCAATTAAATTGTTTTGCAACAATATTCCAGGCTGTAAGGGTAAGAGGGCTAGTGGAAACGTAATTAATCAAGAAATTATTGAATATAAACGGCAAAAAAAGAGTTATCAAGAAAATAACACCCAACGAACGAACACTTGAAAAATAAATCCAATATATTAAAATGAGAGTACAAATACAATACTTTATTAAGGTGAGAAATAAACAAATAAAGAACTCAGTAAGGAGTATTAAAATGAATAATGGAATTATACAAGGAGGAAAGTATGAACAAGGAAGTTAGTTTAGTGGGTAGTATGGAATTGTACATTGAATGACAAAGTTTGTGGATTGGTGGAAATAAACTACACTCCAACTATTTAACTATTTATAGGTGTTTGGAGTGGATGGATTATAAGAACTTTTGAGATAAAGTTGCTAGTGGACTATTTCTAGAGAAATCAAGATGGTTGATCACTTGATCATCACCAATATATCTTACAAATTTTTGCCAAGACTATGCATCACTCCCTACACCCTCTCATACGATGTCATCAACTTCCCACACACTTAGCTGTTTATTATTCCCTCTATTTTTAAATACTTGCTCCACTATTCTTTTTTGGCTGTTTTTAAATACTTGCTCAATTTCCTTATTTAAAAAGCTTTTACAATATTTAACTCATTTCTCATCTAGTAGACCCAACAAATATCATATATTTTTTTTTTTCATTTTTTAATGACAACAACTCTAAGTGAAAATTATCGATAAACTAAAATATTTGAATGTCACTCTTAATGGTGGAAACTAGTAGACCCAACAAATATCATATATATATATGCTCAAATATTTATTAACTTCTCTATGGTAATGAGCAAAATCATAAATAAACCTCAATCCATCACGACTTCTTAAACTAGTGAAATTAAAGGCATAATGTTGTATACTTTTATAAGTGATAGAGAATATCCATACAATATTCTCATCCTAGGTTTAGGATATATTTTGTATAAGATTATCTTTCTCATTGTAACCCTATAAATATTGATCAATGGAAATCACTCTAATGAAGGAGTTTATATTATCTGACATGGTATCACAGCTTAGGTTAGATCTTGGGATCATATACAAAAATTCTCACCCTGCCGGTGGGTTAGAAAATTAAACCCACCGGCGGGATATACAAAGTTTTTTATGCTTCCGCAAACACACATATAGATTTTTTTTCTTTTCTCAAAGTTTTTTTAGAATCTTTATGTAACCTTGTGCCTCCTACGTAGCAATCGCGAAAGCCTCCTCCATCGTTGTTGTTGGCAATCGCATACACTACCGCCTCCCACTACTGGCAGTAACCACATCTGCCAACCTACTCCATGTGCCGCACTCTATTTCCACCTCCCCATGACCAACAATGATTCTTACATTGCCTTATTGGTTTTTTTTTTTACACATAATCACATAGATTTTGTTTTGGTGGTGGTATATCACAATAAGGTCAACTTTTGCACATCTCTTTTGCTATCAAGTTAGCTCCTTTTATTGTTGCAGCACTTGGAATCTTTGTGGAGTATTAATTCTTGCTACCTGGTTTCTCTTTTGAGAATTGATTAATTTCAAGCGGTGGGATTTAATCTTTTCTTGCGCAATTTTATTTGTTTTTCTTCAACTGTGATTTCACGTAGTAGTGTAGTGTCTTCTCTCCGATGATGGTTTGATCCCTTAACTTATTCTTCTCTGGATCTGCAACTTGGCCCAAGTATATGCGTGACTCTTCTCCTTCGGCCTAAAAGCGCATATCTCTACTATACGTAGGTCGTGGTTGTTGCTTCTCATCCTCATCACTAGCACACGTCTACTACTTCTCTTTTGATCATGGGTTACTATACTATCCTTGCCGTTCGATGCGTGATTCAGATCCAGTCTGAGCATCCGATTTTCTCCCGCTCTGATTGCGGGGGTGTGATAGAGAATATCCATACAATATTCTCATCCTAGGTTTAGGATATATTTTGTATAAGATTATCTTTGATATCTGTACATATCTTATAGTTACCTAATATGATTAGGTTTCTCATTGTAACCCTATAAATATTGATCAATGGAAATCACTCTAATGAAGGAGTTTATATTATCTGACAATAAGTATTATACATTGAGAAGGAACGAAAGAAATAATACGAGCATACAACATTCAATTCTCATTATTTATTTGTACTGAGTAATAACACAAGATGATGTTAATTTGAAAGTAAACAATAATTCTCATAGTGAAAATTAACAAAACTTAAGGTGCTAAGAGAAAATCGAAATAATTGAGGCAAATAATATTTCACTTCATATTATATAAGAAGTTCGAAGAACTAGTAGTAGAACGATATTACATTGGATATCTAGAGTATATATATAAATCATCTCTTTTTAGGATGAAATTCAAATAAACCCTAAAAACACCAAAACTTAATTAGTACTAGAAAAAAAAAATGGCTAGAAGCTCTAGCTTCACCCCACTTGTTAAAAAAGCTAGATTCATTAAAAAGTAGCCAAGACTTCAAATAAAGTTAGGTGCTTCATTTGTTCATTCCGGTGGCTTCCTTCACTGAATCCATTGTGTCTCGTGCCTTAGCTTGCATTTGTGCTCCAGCCTACATGTAAATATGTAATCAAATTATGGAATTAAGAATTTTCTAGCATGGGAGAAAATATGTCACCCTTGAAAGTAATATATACGATAAAATTTTATAATCAAAGTGCATGTCTTATTATACAACCGTCTCACACAAGACCTGGTTTAAAATAAGAGAAGTTAGAAACGGACCTCTTGAATGGATTCCTTGGTTGATTGGGCAGCGGAGCTAGCCTTGTCTGTCAAGTTGCTAGCCTTCTCCTGTGAGATAACACTCAACAAGAATTAGTACAAGTGCATACATGTTTAAGAATTGAACTGTGAAAATTAAGACAAAATTAAAAGTTTCAAAATTCTTACCTCGGTTTGGGCCTTGGCCTGACCAGCTTGGTAGTTAATGTTCTGTGAGTCCATTTTCTATGTATTGAACTTGTGTTTTCTTTTTGAGAAGATAAAGGTTTTCTTGCTTTTTTTACTTGTGAATAACTCAAGTGTTGATGATTTGCTTCTTAGAAAAGGAGTGTATTTATAGATGTTTTTTATGATCGAGTGAGTGGTTGATACTTTTGTGGAATGTCCTCCTTACAAATGGTGCTAAGATGTTGATTATGATCCATAATTCAAGGAAAATTAAGAATTGGAAGATCTAAAAATATTTCAATTATATTTTGATAATAATAATGTTGTATTTAGTTTGATTAGTTCCTTGCCAAGTGGTAATGTAATCGTTAGATTAGGGTTAGAGATGAAGTTTGGAGGGGAAATAGGAGGGTGTACGTTTTTATGGTTTCCCCTTCAATCTCGGTTTATTGAAGTTTACATATTTTATAATTAAAAACAAACATGTGCTTCAATGTTTTATATTAGCAACCAATAATTTTAACTTTTATTATTAGCTAAAAGAAATTCAGCAGCAATTACATATTTTATAATCAATAGACATTTTCCACTCACACTCTAATACGGGCCAAGATGAGTTAAACCACTTCATTAGCTTCCTAAAACAACGAGTTTAAAAAAAAAAATACTTAATGTTCAGATTTAAATTAGACCCATGCCCATCTATCTATTTCTCTTGTAGTTTTACACTACTTATGAAGCTATGAACAATTGGTCCCCTAAAAATATACGAAGTACTTACTTATATTATCAATGTCCAAATGGGCTGATATACTCGAATTGGGTAAGCAAAAATGACATGACAAGTTATTTAAAATAAGCCAGTGGGTTGGGCCACTTGGCCTATTTACCTAGAGAGAGCCATAAGGCCCAATTCAAAGATGTACCCTGAAGGCCTGAAGTATTACCAATTAACTCTTCTGTATATTACTCGTAAAATGAATATTACCATATTCACCTAACTTTCCCTCCCGATTCCAGGAGATCCTTGGATCAATTCTCACTCTCACGTCCCACCCTTGTGGCTCTCTAAACACACACACAAAAAAAAAAAAAAAAAAAAAAAATCACCTAACTTCTCTATTGCATTATTGCATGTATACTCTGACAATAGGATGATCTTCATAATCTTTTCTTTATGCTAGTAATATTAATATCCCTTACTCGAAGATATAATTCACATTATGACATTATTAGATAAATATTATGAGGAGATAATATCAAAGATACATCTTTGAATCTTTGATACTTCAACAATGTAGCTCCACCTCTACATTAACCATTTTTTATGTCAACGTGGTGAAGATTTTCCCAATACAATATTTGATATTATCATTACATTGCCCTTAAATATCCGTCTTTTAATACTTTATATACTTCTATATATAGTACTCCGTATATTGGAAATTTATTATCCTCTTTAATAATTACGAGAGATTTATCAAATGGAGACATGGAGTCCTTTAATTGAAGGTTTGCTAGTTCTAGCTCGGATAAGGGCAAAAATTTCACAATAAGATAAGTTTCTAATTAAATTAGTAGGATGATTTTTATTCGACTAACAAATCATCCTTAATCCTTATGTTGCAACTTGTAAAGGTACAATATGTGACTTGACGGTTTATCCGTATTGTTTAATTAATTTCCTCATATGCTAATATGGAGATTTAAACGTGTGTGACACACTATTACTCTAACTAGTTCTTGTTAAAGCCTTATAATACGCTCAAATTAAATGAGAATCTTATAATCTCATGCACAATTAATTTTGTGCACTTGCGCTAGCTTAAGGAACAATGATGTCTCTAAATTATAATTACATTCAAACTTCAATTCAATCTTATAGTAAAAATTACGGTAAAACGTAAACCTGGTTTCAGTGGTTTGTAATTCACAAGACTTTTAATTTATATAATTATCTAATCTAAGAAGAACAAATAAGAAACTAGATTATTATTTGCATGGCTCCTTAAATAGAGCATACAAGATTAACAAAATTACTATGAGAAAACCAAAAAAAAAAAAAAATGCCCTAGAAAATCTGGCACAGTCAAGCTAAGCTTCCTCAATGGCTCATAATTTTCGAAATGTAATTAATGAACTGCATCTATTTGCTGCTGCTCATGGAATCCTTCACTGCTTCCATAGCGCCTTGTGCTTTAGCTTGCATTTGTGCTCCGGTCTACATTAAACACAAAATTCATATATTATTCATAACCTAATATAAGTTTATATATATATGTACATATAATTTCATAAATGTAACACTAGTTGTAAAAAATGATGTATAAGGGCAATAAGAATGGACCTCTTGGCATGATTCCTTGGCAGATTGGACAGCATTGTTAGCCTTTTCTGAGATGTTGCTAGTCTTCTCCTGTAACCCAAACCAATAAATATAAAAACTTATAATATACGTTATACGAAGTAGGTGATTTTTAACAAAACATTATTCAATTCGACTAAACTCATTAACATCTAAACTATTTTGCAACCATTTTGAATGGTCGTCGTAGATGTTAATTAGTTCACCACTTCACAGAGACGGGTGTTGCTTTATATTTTTTTTTTTTTATATTTTACTTAGATATTTAACTTGTATTCATTTAGTATTGTCAAAATATTCTCTTTCAGTTTCTGGTTGTCAAAAAAAAAAATGTCGTAAGTTGATAAGGAATATCCTATTTAACTTTGTAGTAACGATATATAAAACAAACCAAATGTTGTTTTATTACCTTGGCTTGGCCCTTGGCCTCACCAGCATGGACACCAAGATTTTCAGAGGAGTTATTCATTTTCTGTTAATTTCTTTGAAAGAAAATGTGTTTTTTGTTTTAAGCTATTGAAAACACTGAATTTTGGATGATTTGCTTCAATTCCAAGGTTAAAGAGAGTTATATATAGTTGTTGCATCACATGAAAAAAGTTGACAATTGTATGCATGTAATGAAATCTTTAGTCTTCGATATGTGATTGGTAATTTTTTTTTTAAAAAAAAATTAAGTTAGGAAAAAAAGCAGACGTTAAAAAATTAGTTGATATAAGATCCATAGTTTAAGGAAATTCCTTTAGAAGAGGTACTAGCTTAGATGTACTCTATTGGTTTTTGTTTTGAACTTTTGATAACAAGTGGTACGGTTGTCCCTGTTTCTAGCTTTTAGTTGATGGTTGCAAGAAATTAGTTTTAACACGTTATAATCATTCTAATTACTTTGTAGGTTAAGTTCTTTGCTCTCTACAAAAATTATATTACTCATATTTTGCATATGGCAATTAAATGTTTTGTTAATGGAAATCGTCAGTCAATCAATTGGAAAGAAAAGTATAACAATTACTCCCAATTTCGTATCCTCAATCAATCAATAACACTATATTTTAATCGTGTTATTATTTATTTTAATTTGACATGTGTTTAAAAAAAATTAGCACTATTATGCCATCACTTTCTCTCTTTAAATTTACCACTATCATTCAACAAATGATAATATAGATTGACAGAATAGCATTATATTAGTTGAAATGAAATGATATTATATTATATTCATTGAGATAGAATGATTATTCAATTCAAGGCATTGGTTCAATTCATTCCCTCATTGAATATGAGAAAATTCAAGTTTCTCTCTAAGATAAATTTATAAATATATCTCCTCTCATAATCTAATCTATTTTTTTTTTTTTAAATGATAAAAGTGAAATAAAAATAAATGCATAAAGTTGTGAGATGAGATAAACTTAAAGAGATTAACCTGGGCTCGATCTCATCACACCTTCATCAAACAAATATATTATATTCAGTGCAAAAATTTTATTAAATCATTTAAAGTTAATCCTACGTCATATTCAAACATAGTTAAGAACTTGTTTTCTTCAGCTTAATTTCAGTTTACTTTCAGAACTTGCCCTTATGTGTCCCATGTCCCGTTTCTAAAAGCTTTTCATATTTATTTTATTGATTGATAAGAATAAACAATCAGCACATTATTGAGGTGATAGTATACAAAATTATATCCAAATCAATTAAAAAGACCTCTAGAAGAATTGAACAAGATGCCAAAACGCTTTTTCCAACATCATGGGGATACTTTTCAATTAAAATCATGCTTTAATTCATGCTTCCAAATCTTATCTTATAAATTTAATTCAAAGGAAAGAATATTTGGCGTGTAAAGGGATTGGAATTCCACATCATATCAACATCAGCAGCTGTTATCACGCGGGAAGCACACTTAGACATTACAACCTCTAATTTGTCGTATTTTACAACTTGCCAACAATCTCACTTTAATTCTTGCCCAACCCTTACCAATTTTTTTCAATTTGCTCAATGTATAATTATGGAAATATGTCATCCTCTTACCTAATTATATTACTAATTAAGGTATGTTTTATTCATCTAATTTGAATTATCTAATAATGTAATTTAAATATTTAATCATCAAATTTACTTATTAGGCTAATTTCAAATGAATGTGTTAAGTAAGATATTTGGTAATTACTTAGTTGACACGGAGTGTTATTGAACCATTCATAAATTAGTTATTTGAATAAGTGAAGAGTAATCTATTACTTTGTTTAAAGTATTACGGAGTACTATATTATGATAATATTAAATACGTGAAAATGATATATCAATTTTAATTTTACATTTTATAGGTAATTAATAAATTGCCTATATAATTATCAAAGCAATTGGTTCAAAATTATTTTTCTTATTCAAATATTTGCCAATCTAAAATGAACTTTAATAAAGAAAATAATTTGTCAAAGAAAATGACTATTAACAATTTAGACATTTCATTCTTTAGAATATTAATTAAGCGTTGAACATATAGTTGGAAGAAAGTAACATTTTTGAAATATTCTTTCTTTAATCGATTATAGTTTGAAAAAAAATTACATAAAAAAATGAATGTGCTTCATGCATGACTAATTAATATTTTGAGGAAGACTAATAGCTCTTCAATCAACCATTATCTACATCGATCGTAAATTACATATGACTCATATGAGCTTTTGAAGATTAGACTATTTGGGCCACTTGATAAAGACTTCCTCTATAACAAACTATGAAATAAGTGGATAAGTTATAATGGTATTTAAAATATACTAAATTGCTTTTTTTAGATTTTAAGCAAGTTACGTGTAGATGTGAGATCGTCTCACACTAACTTATTCTCGGATATTCTCGTATTAAAAATAGTAAGAACTTACAACTCAAGTTAAGTGTTACTTTATAGCTTATGCAGTTATGCATGTATGTTAGATCAACAGATCGTTCACTAAGTGATACACACATGTATATGTGGCCTCACACTAATTTATTCTCACTTATTAACAAAGGTACAAATCACTTTTAATGGGTTTACCTTGCCTCAAAAAATTCACACAAGTTACAAGATTGAGCCACGGCTTTAATTGACACACGTTAGTTTAAAGATCGTATTTTGACATGACTTTATAGGTTTAAAGATTACTCCGTTTTTTTAATTTCTAAGTGGTATTTCATAATCATCAAAATATTCAAAGAACAATATTTAGATTATAAACAAATCCACTTGAAAATTATCATTATCACAAGAAGTAAATCAACATTTACAATTCTTGAGAAATGAATTTAATTACAACCAAAAAAACGTGTTACTTTCTTTAATAGAAAGTTCTAATTTATTTATGTACATCCAAGCAGCAGCAAATTTACCCTTCAGTCTCTCACAGTCCAACACAACCTTTCATTCTTCTCTTCAATTCCATCCTACAAAAATCAAGTTAGAAAAAAGTTAGATCATACATCAAAAAAAACAATATTCATATTTTTTTTTTGCTTATAATAAAACTATTAATAATGTTACATCAAAATAAAAACAAAAGATTGATGTATACCCCATGAGTTGCCTATCAAGGTTAGAAGAGGACAACATCCCTCTATTTTCTTCAGCCCTTCTTAAAAGGTAAGGAATGACCTCCTCAACTGGCCCAAATGTTAAGTATTTGCTCACTTGAAAACCAGCATTTTTTAGCCCAAATGAAAGCGCCTCCGACATTCCATATAATTGAGCAAATTGTAGCCTTTCATTCTCCTTTCCTATCCCCAATTCCCTCGCTTTCGTCGCAGCCAATTTCCCTAAGATAACACAACAAATCATCAGCATTTGAAAGACAACATATAAAGGTAACGAAAAGGGTATTATTTGTGAGACATAAAATATTCATTTAAATTACCTGATTCGACATTATGGGTAGCAAGGACTGCGGCACCTGACCCACTAACGATTTTATTGAGCATAAATGATGCACAATCATTGTAACAATCATGTGTATCTTGAATAGTGTTATGAATAGGAGACTCAAACCCTAGTGAAGCAGCCAACTTGCTCTCACTAGACATATAAGCACCTCGTACAATCTTAAACCCAATTGGTAAACCCATTTTCTCAGCAGCTTCGGTTGCTATTAACATTCTTTCTTTAGCATCTTTTAAGTACGCTTGAAGTGTACCGTACACAATTGGGGTGTCACCCAATTTGTTGTACTCAATCGCCGAGTTATACGTCAAGTAGTCGATCCCGGGTTGAATTTTTGTGTCCTCGGCATCAACCGTTAACGGTACATTAAGCTCTAAACATCTTTGACAAAGTTTAGATAATCGTTCGTGGGCTAATTCAAGGTCTTGCTCTTCTTGTCGGGTTAGCGGGTCGGGTTTGTCTAGGGTATGGTATAAAGGGCTTATATGGGATAAAATTGGTAACGTGTTTTGTTTCCAAGGGAGTTTAATTGAAGGGTTCTGTTTCTCCCATCTAAGCCAATTGCTAATTTTAACCAACAAGTCCATACGACAAATTGCACTAATCTTCACTATCACAAAGCTTACCTGCCAAAAGAAATAGTAACAAACTTTTATTAGGTAAATTCTAAAAGTGCTAAAAAAAATGATGCAAAAAAACGTGTCACACATTAAAGTTGGCAAATTTTTATCTTGGTTTGGTTACAGATCTTCTTTGAATTGCCTCTCATCTTGAAATCTTATTGCCTCCATCATCTCTTCATCATCCATGCATCATGCCTCGATTGATATAGTCGTCCTTGGCCTAGTCGCGAGACCTCCACCTTAAGTGCAAGGTCCCGGACCATGCATAATTAGTCCTCGTGCGATGTACGATTGCTGTAGTAGATATTTGGGTTTTTGGGTCCCAATATCCCATGTAACTTGTTAGCATATACTCATATAGTACACACACCGGATTTTTTTTATCATATCCTCACAAAAACTTAACCAAACCAAACCAAAAGTCCAAAAGTGCCATGCAAACCTACCTAATAAGTCCTAAAAAAGGCAAATATCATGCAACAAAAATACCCAATAACATATTTTAATTAAATAAAGAAACTTACCTCAATCAATCAAAATTATACAAAAATAAAACATGATTAAATATAAAAAAAATAATATAAAAATTTTAAACATACCGAAGATGGAGGGAATAACTTGGTTGATTCAATAGTATTGAGAAAAGTCTTGTAATTCTGATCACATGAATCATTATCATAAGCATGCTCTAATCCATAGTTTAACATCCCTCTTAATCCATCACCATATAATTTTTGGACCGTCTCACTAGTTTCCTTCAAATCTTTTCCAGCAACAAATTGCTCATAAAAACTATGTTTAACAGACCCTAAAATTGCCTGACGAAATCCAGGAACATCAAGCAATTTTGATCTCATAACCCAAATACCCATATCAACAACAGGATCAATTGATGCCATGTTAAGATTACACACTGATCTTATCAATTTTGTGGTTGAAAAAGTTGAAAACAACTCTTGGGTATTCTCAAAATTCAGAATTGAGGACTCTGTTTTGGTATTGGTTTTGGTTTCGGTTTCGGTTTCGGTTCCGGTTTCGGGTTTTTTCACAACGAATGATTCAGGTTTTTCATCGAAATTGAAGGGTAAAACTGGTAAGGTAGAAGGAGATGAATTTAAAGGCTTTGTGATTTGGCTAAATCTCTGAAAAAGCTTTGGTGTAAATCGAATTGCCATCAATTGATAAGAATTCCCTGTTTTCCCCCTGTTTTTTATCTGTAAATTCCTCTGTTTTTCCTCTGTTTCTCTCTGTTTTCTTATTTCTCTCTGTTTTTTCTCTGTATTTTTAAGAAAAAAGGTTTTTGTGAGTTGCTGAAGTTGAGAACAAAAAGGGTGTATTTATATTGAAAAATATTAGGGTAAGTTGTTTTTAAAAATTGACTAAAAAGACAGTTAAAATTTGAGGTTATACTAATTTTTTGAGCCGTTGAAGAGAGAAAAGGCTGTATTGAAGCTGTAATTAGCGAAATAACAGGTCTATTGTTTACTAATTAAGGGAATCTTTCAAGGTGAGGATTCCTTGAATCTTATATACGTCAGCATTGAATCATACGGAGTAAAACACATCTATATTACGTGGAAAGTTTATGTTCTTTATGATTACAGCTATGTGTTCTTGCCATGCAAATAAATTAAAAAAAAAAAAAAAAAAAGTGATATTGCTTTCTAAAAATTAAATACGGACTTCTTTCTAAATCATGTGACATGTCTATAAAAACTCATGAGATTTCAATTTATTGTATAAAATCACATTGATTTGGCATCGGAAACAATTTACAAACCTTAATAAAAGGAAAAAACTAATACGAGTATCACATTTTAGTAATTTATACATGGAAACAAATCTTTTCACATATATACATAATGTTGAAAATAGTATTACCGAGGATTATCTTCATAAGTGTATGAATCATAAAACCCTTAAAAAAAAAAGTATGAATCATAAAATCACATGTTGATTATCATAATTAAAGTTTGATCTCTTACCTAACTTTTACAACTTGTTTTAATGTATTTACTAAAGATAAAAGATTCATTACTTCATTAGTAACGCAACTAATAGTCTACTAAATTAAAGAAAAAGAGAATCCTTCTACGAGTACTATATTTAACTAATCTAATTTGAGAATTTACGAGCTTACATTTAGGGCTTCATATTTCCATAATCACTCCTTTTAACTAGTACTAGTACTCCGTACGAATATACAGTCATTTATGACTAATACGAGTACAATGTACTTCTTTTTTTGTTTCGTAAAATTACAACATTTATTAGTTATTAACACCTTTTTTTTCATAGTCACAAGAGTCATAAGTAAAAAAAAAAACTTAATATATTAGAGCCGGTTCACATTTGCTGAACTGAGTTGAACTGAACTGAACTGATTGAAGTTGAATTGAATAAAAAAAAAAAAAAACTCGGTAAATAAATAAAAAGAGTTTCTTGAATCGTACTGAAAGTATCGCGTAATAAATAATGTTGGTCGGTTTAAGAATTGAAAAAAGAAACACCGACTTGCAACTAATTAGGGAGAGTTGTCAAATTGCCAAAACAAAGTGGCAACCCCTTCAACTTCAACTTCAACTTCAAACTTAAAACTGAATTAATTAAAAAGATAAACATTAAGTTAATTGGCATGTGGTGCTGACTAAGATACACCCCTTACATTTTATTTTATGACTATCTTAATTTCGTATGACTATGACCTTAAGTTTATTCAACGTTCAACCCTTTAGAATTTTGTCCGTCAAGCATGCTTCATTGTATTTTCTTTTTTTTTTTTCTTTTTTTTTTCTTTTTTTTTTATTATTATTTTTTTTAAGTTACGGTTCAAATATCTCACTTTAATTTTTTTATTTTGATTTTACGAACATTTTAATTATTTATTTATTTAAAATCTTACTTTAATATCTAATTTTTTTTAGGAAACTTTAATATCTAATTTTTGTTTATCATCGAGTGATAAAACTGTAAATAAATTCAATAAGTTAATATGACATTGTCGTAAATAATTAACAATTATTATTATTATTATTATTATTATTATTATTATTAATTTTTTTTTACTCGTACCAAATTAGTCTCAATAAACACTGCACCAAAAGTCTTATGATATCATATTTAATAAAAATAATTTTTTTTTAAAAAAAAAAGGTTAATTTGATAACAATTTTTCTAAAATATCTTGGATCAGCATATATAATACATTATTTCATATTATTTACAACGATTTGACATAAAATAAAGAGGAAAAATATCTAATCGTTGCAAATAATATAAAACGGAGGTAGTATAAGAAATAACAACATACACACATAGGGTCATTGGGAGTATATATGTAGTACATTCTTTTAGTGATTGTATGTCATATAACTAGTCATGTCATGTCATGACTCATGAGTGATTAGTTGATTGACGATCGTTAATCCCACGTCCCACCATATAAAATATGTTATCTAGTTGTAGTAATCTTCACTATCTATATTAATTATTCGTGACCACGTACGTACGTAATACATTATTGATTTGTTGCTCCATGGTCCAACTAGTTAGATTGCAACTTGTTAATTTTTTTTTTTTATTTCTTCCATACCCCTCATTATCATAGGTTTTCAGTCCACTATACAGTAGGAGTGTTTTCATTCAGATTTGATGATTTGCTAATTTTTTATTTATTTTATTTATTTTTAATTTCAAATAATCGTTACTTTCAGGTTGTGATTAAAACTTCTGTTAAGAGAGGAGCTCAAACCACTTAAGATATCCCTCAATCTCTTGGTACCGACTGATTTAGGTATTCAATGTTTTATATTCCATTCCATCACATATATTATGGTTACTTTAATTTGGAGTAATTCACAACTTATTGGTACTTGTAAGTTGTACTTTTACTTTTTTTATCGAATACAATGCCTTGATTGAACATGCCACATGCACCTTTACTACTCCGTAATACAAACTTCAATAAAGACTTGTTTTGTTAACCTTATTTTCACTTATTTTGAATTTAAACATATTTGAAAAATAAATTATAGGACGATAAAGATTAATCAATTTCAGATTACAACTAAAATAAGGAATAACCGAATAAGCTTACCTTTGTGAAAAGAGCTCACTCTTATAGTTGCTCACCTAATTACCCCTATGATTTTATACGTTTATGTTGCTACCTCTAATTGAAATGAACACTTATGAGACAAAGAATACTAATTTCATTACACAATAATTCAAAATATAAAAAATAAAAAAAAAAATAAAAATCAACAAGGTCATATTCGAAAATAGCTATAGTTTTGCACTAGTTGATGATGGTAGCCTTTGCCTTAGGTAGTCACTGTTGTTTTCTAATTTTGGGAAGTTAATGAATAATGAAATTTCTTAAGTTTACTGAAAAATGTAGGAAAAAAAATAAATAATTTTGACATAGTAATCAACGTTCGTCCTTGAGTATCGGTTGTGAAGAGATTAAAGGCCGCACAACATGACAGAAAATAGACGGCCCAAAATGAATGGCATATGAATCTCCCTACAACCTGGATTTTGTTCTATTTTTTGAGCTGTCTTACCATGTTCATTACACATTTTTTAAACTTTGCAACAATTTTTATTTTGAATTTAGATTTTTTGTCTTTCAACTTTGAAGCGGTACAACATAAATATTGACCATGCAACTTTTGTTTTTAAGTCTCACTTAAAGCCTTTTTTCGATTCCAAAAGATCATGGAATTGATTCTCAACCCCGCCCTCTATGGCTCTCCTAAACACTAAACAAATTCACTTTTAATTGTGTTCACACCATATATTTTTATGATATTTACTCACCCCTAAAATTTATATTCACATTAACATTTTACGGTCAAAGTTTAACCAAATTTGAAAATCACATCCAACTATGGGCCTGTTCATATTTACTTATTTTCAGTTCAGCTCCAATCAGTTCAGTTCAGTTCAGTTCAGTTCAGCTCCAATCAGTTCAGTTCAGTTCAGCTCTTAAATTCCCTCTCTCATAAAATATTCATTTCAGCTTAGTTCAGTTCAGTTCAGTTCAGCTCCAATCAGTTCAGTTCAGTTCAGCTCAGTTCAGTAAATATGAACAGACCCTATATTAGACCAATTAATAGAAGTATAGAACACAATCAACCATAAATAAAGTAAGAGTCAAAGTGAATAAATCAAGATATTTTGCAACAATTCTACAAACAATACAGTAGGTAATGGTTTCCTAATTGCTTGTCCGATTCCTCATGTAATGGAAGAAAAAGTGAAGCATGAGTAGTTTGTGACTAGGATGGTCCTTGATATTTGTCTGCATTTGAATTTTCAGTATTATGAACTAGTTGAGTGTTGGGGACTAATATCATGCAATTACAGCTGGGAGTCACTGACAATTCTGCATCAGAATTTCTAGATGTTACTTTCAGTATTTATTCTACAGTAATTTCCCGGTAATGCAAAGCTTACTAGATTTAGGGCATTTACGGAGTATTGAATTGAATTGAGCTAAGTTGAACTAATTGGAGCATAGCTGAACTCAATAGAGCTGAAATGAATTGTTTATGAGAAAAGTAAATTAGGAACTGAGCTGCACTGAACTGAAATTAAGCTGAAGAGAACAAATCCTTAATCTAAGTTGGGTTGGAACTCTGACCGGACACAACTCTCTCAATAAATGTTGTTGTGTTCTCAAGCTTATAAGCAAGAGATCTAACTAAGGTGGAACAACTTCCTTACTAGTTTATCGAATCACTTGTCATTACATATTACATGACTCGAATGTTTGTTCTATTGGTAAGCTTTGAGTACTCACTTAAATTTGCAAATATACTGATTTGCCATTGATTGTCAAAATGTTGCTAAATAAGGCCGAAAATACCAGGCCAGGCCTTAAACGGGCATCGGTCTGAGTAAGTTTTTGAAACAAAGCCCAGAATCCATCAATCTATATCACTGGGCCAAGCAAGGGCCTGGCCTGCTATGATGCTATCCAAGTTGAGGCCATATGGGCCTGGGCCAGACTAATCCACTAATAGCCTGGCCCACCTCTAAACTAATTACAGAAAAGAGCCAAATTTCTGCACGTAACAGAGAACCTTCATTTTTTGAAGTAAATGTGGCAAAAAAATAACCATTACCAAAAAAAAAAAAAAAAAAAAAAAAGAAGAGAAAGAAAGAATAGCAGTATCATGAGCTTAATGTTTGATAACCTAGTGGCCCCTGAGTTCCTTCAGTTTTTGGATCAGATTTTCCCATAATAGATGGCATCCAGGGGAATAATTTACCAAGCTCCTTGCTGATTACACTCGCGGTTGGTTGCTTACTGTTGATCCCGAACTTTGCTCTTTCTATGCCCTCCATTATATCTTCTCTTGAAACCGCTTCTCCCCCTGTTTACAAACAAATACATTTCAAAATGTTAAAATCCAATTTAAACATCGGCAAAAATCTATGAAAGAAGACCGTGACAATTTTGAAAAACTAAAATGAATGTTCAGATTCTGTATATGGTACATACAGATCATATTGCAAATTGAAGGAAAATTTCTGAAGTCCCATGAAGCGGAAACAAGGTTCATGATGCTGACTATTCTCTAGGGGGTGATGCCTCTCATGACTTGTGCACATGCGGACATAAAAATGGAAAGGGGATGGTGGGGGCGGGGGGGTGTGGAGTTAATGTATGTTTAGCTAAAGCGTGTAAACTGCATCATATAGCCAAGATTCTTACCTCTGCGTGCAGCAAGTAATGCAGCTTCATTGACAATGTTGGCAAGATCAGCACCAACAAGGCCTTGGGTGAGGGATGCAACAAGGTTGCAGATAAGCTGTTTATCTTCCTCCAGAGGAATATCTCTTAAATGCACAGCCAGTATCTTTTTCCTCCCTTCTTCATCTGGCTCTCCTACAAGAACTTTCCTTGAGAAGCGACCAGGACGACAAAGAGCCTGATCTAATGCTTCAGGTCTGTTTGTTGCAGCAATAACAATCACCTTTGTATCTGACTCAAACCCATCCATTTCTGTCAGCAACTGCAAGCATAAAAAATCCAACTCTCAGTCTAGTACACATGATAAGCAGTAAAAACCTCCAACACATGCAAATGATGTAACGGACCCTCAGATAGGAATATGAACAGTCAAAAGAAGTAAAAAACTACGACAAACCAGTAATTAACATAGTAGGTTGACTTGCCTGCTTATATAACACACTGAGTCACATCATGTAAAGTGTAAACATAAATACATAATGCTGCCAAAATACTAAACCAAAATACACATGAACAGAGCTTGAAAGATTCCAAGGAACTATTAAATAGACAAAGCCATCCACATAAATGATAAATCAACAAAGACTACACAATGAAGGATCTCAAGGAAGAATAACCAAGTACAACGAAAAGCACCAAGTCTACCAGCTGCTGATATTAAATTCTTCAATGCACCATGTGTTTTCTTTCTTTTCATTTTTAATTTATATGGGGGAGTGAGGGGGTTTATCATCTACTGAGCTTTCAGCAAGATGCACTTATATTTTATATACAAGACAAAGTTACCTGGTTGAGAGTCTGATCACGTTCATCATTGAAACTTCTACCCCGCCTTCCTCCAACAGCATCAAGTTCATCAATGAATATAATTGATGGAGCACATTTCCTTGCAACACTGAAAAGTTCTCTAATACGTGCAGCTCCTCTCCCAACAAACAACTCAACAAATTCACTGGCAGATACAGAGAAGAATGGTACACCAGCTTCTCCTGCCACAGCACGGGCTAGCAAGGTTTTTCCAGTTCCAGGAGGACCTACCAGCAGAACACCTCGTGGTAACCTTGCTCCTAATTTGTTGTAATTGATAGCACCCTGAAGGCACAATACTATCTACATCGGAAAAAAATGTAATCATGAGAGGTCAATGACAGTAACGATAATTCAAAGCAAATCCCCCTTTCCCGCCCCAATATATAATAAAAATTATGTCCTGGAGACCTGGACTCCTACGAATATCCAATACCCTCCAAGTCTAAAAAGTGAAAGATTAAAAAAAAAGAAAAGAAAAGAGAACAGTTCAAACATTCTCCCAAAATAATGCATGCTTAAAACATTAATCATCTGTTCAGTGCCCTCATGTATGACAGATTTGTCACATTCCCCACCTCAACCAGACACACAAAGTCGTGGAATATTGTACAATCATCAGACTTTTGAAAGGTCTAACAGCATGATCTCTACAAGGCTTTCTCATGGGTTTCATAAATTTCACTTTACATTTCCCACTTGGGTTTCCTTTGGTTATATATAGCTATGGAAAAAGGTCCACAGGGCTATCATGGGTTTGTTATAATCCAAACATAATGACTACTAAGGACCTTTTAACTTATAGGGACTGCCAGAGAATCACTTAACTCCTAAAGTTGAGGTCGGAGAGTATTAATTCTCACCCCTCAAAGTATGATTGATTGATTGATAATAGCCTTTGATGCTGGGAATATGATGGGTTCAGCATGATCTATGGTGTAGACAGCAAATATATAGACACAAATCAACAAGCAACCCCAGGAATTTTCTTGGAAAACCCAGACTAAATATTCATGTTGGAGGGGCCTCCTACACATGAATACAGCCACTACACCTATTCTGAGGTAATAGCCTCAGATTTGATGCCATGGATTGAATACTGATATCATAGTTATCGGAACTCGAAAGACCCTGAGATCTCCTGATTTTCCATGGAAAGCCTTAAATGGGTTTTAGACTTTATAGCTTTATACAAGCTCCAGGAATGCCATTTGTGTTTGGTGTCGTCTTTGGTGAAGATTGTATAGATCTTGGGTTACACTCCATTTAACCAAGGAAACTTCCAATTCTAATTTTTGCCTGGACTTCAACCAATGAGTGAATTAGGTCTGCTAAACATGATTATAGCTTAACCACCGTTTTTAAATTTGGATCTTTTGCTACATACTAACCTTCCAAAAAGGACAGTGCTAAGAGGAATTCCTTTTCCCTTAAGTTCTATAAACATTCACATGGGATCTAGATAAGTCTCATTAGATTGGTTTGCAGGCACCCAACAAAACATAACTGCTTCCCAACCTATATTCAAATAAGAAGCCCTTCCTATTAGAGAATTACATCTTAAATCTTTTCAGTGGAACAACATCGACTAGCTAAACTTTGAGCTTTGACATCAGCTATTAACACACAATCACACACAAATATGAATGTCAAATGTAATTTTGCAAGGAAAGTTGCATTTTAGTGGCCATCAACATGCAACTTCACCCTCATGTAATTTCTTCTCAAATTTCACATGACAACTATCACTAGAGCAGTAATGAACTGTATCGAAAACACATGCTCGAGGGCAGAGTTGCGTTATCATGTACGGTGGCACTACATTTTATTTTGGGCAAAAGTGGCCACAAGGCCCACAACCTCATCACACTATCACAGTTACTGCCATTTATTTCTGCCTACCAAATGAGTTGTCAGAATAACAAGAACTATAAGATGCTAAGATTCATCTATGATCAATCATCCAAATATTCATTGTATACAATGAACATACAGGAGTCATCCCACAGTAAGGTCCAAACACCAACTTAAGATGCCATCCAGGCATCCACCAGACGGTTTAGGAGCATAACTACACAGCCAACCAGTAATAGATCTTTCCATGTCTGTAGTACTCTATTCTAGTCTACATGATTGCTCGTGCATAGAAATCCTTATGATGAGAATAATTTAGCCGTGATTTGAACATAAAAAAACCTGACAACTCCAGGTCTTAAAATCTACTTGAAAAAGATGAATATACTCATCACACACACTACCCACCATGAATTTCCGAAAAAAAGAAGCTTTCTGGTTGTCCCATACCCTCAAATTACTTTGTAAAGCCAAAGCCTCTGATTCTAAAATCTGAGTAGGTACTTATTCACAAAAGCCTTAGGTGGTTGCCTAATTTCAAAAATCAACCCTCTATCACTAATTTTACTGCCTTCAAAGAACACACAAAGGTAATATGGATAGCAGAACTTAGCATAATTCATAATAATTTACTAAGGGATTATAAATCAGAGTAAACATGTTTCTGTCTTATGAGTGCATCTGATTTTACAAGTTGGAAGGTAAGATAGCATACCTCCAGGAGCTCAACTTTTGCAGTATCAACACCTTCCACATCATCAAAGCTAACAGCCTGATTACTAGGCTTTCGTTTCTTCGCAGGACCATTAGAAGCATAAAGTTGTCGATACAGCAGCCACATTAACGGAGCCAATGGAATCCATAATGTCAAGATAGTAAGTAATATACTCCTGAATGACATAAGTGCTGATTGAGGAGCTGAACTGTATGTAATTCCCTTTTCTCTCATCAAACCTAGCAGAAAGCTTTCGTCATTATCAACCTTTCTTGTAGCATACTGCCACTCAGGAGCAGCAGATTTTTTCCTAGTGCCTTTTGCAGGCACACCTGTGGTACTAACTTCAGTGGTAACCCCAGCCACGGCAGCAACTCCACCTACTACATTTTCAGCTTGATCATTCTCCAAACCCGAATTCTCTTCCTCTGATTGAGGAGAATCAACATTAGTAGCCTTAGTATTGTAGTATATCCGGCGAGACCCTTCTTCAAAAAGAACTTTTGAGGCAGACCCGGTCTGAATGCTCATTACCAAGTCCGAATAAGGAACAACTTTCGGTGATGGAATCGACATTAACTTCACAAACAAATAACAAACTCCTAAAGCAAAGGAAATTGAAGTGGCAAGGGTAACCTTCTTCATATGCTTTCTCAAAAACATCCCAAAACCATTCAACGTTGATCTAACTGAAACCCTTTTCAATCTTAATGACAACAACCTCAACCTCGGCCGCAATCGCAACGAAAACCTCCTCTTTACATCAAAAAATTCCCTATTCTCCAAAAGGGCATCTTTATTTTTACTAGTTCTATCACTAATTGACCTTACTTTATTACAACAAACAACCTCACCCAACAAATTACTATAAATTTGAGGCTTCATTGAATAAAAAGAAGCACAACCATAATTGGGCAATACAGAATAAGATCTACATATACAGCTATCAAAAGATTTAGCTCTAACAGCATGAAATTTATAATTTTTGGGATTACCCACTACTCCACAACTAGAAACCAGGCAAAAAGATGACATTTTTAATATGTAACTGTGAAATTGCTACTGAAATTGACCCATCAAAACTATAATTGGCAATCAATTGTAAAACCCAATTCTTTATACTGTTAATCAGAGTAATAATTAAGCTTAAATCCAAAAAAAAGCAACCATAAAAATTAAAAATTGAGCTTCTTCAGCAGAATAGGTGAAGAAATAAAGGGAGTTTTGAAATTAATTCTACCTCGAATAATATAATGCCCCTGAAGATTGAAGAGGTGGGATTGTGTAGAACAGAAGAAGTTGCTTCAACCTTTGGGGGATGATTGGGATATCATAGATAAGAATAGTTTTCGACTTAAACCCCTTTTGTATGGTTTTGGTGATTGGTGATATGGTAAACATCTAACGAGTTTAAGTTTGGGACGGATCTCATATTCTCATGTGGAGTTGTAAATTTTTATTTTATTTTTTTCAAAATACCATGCTATATAAATGATATTATATGGAATTAATTTGGAGTTTATAAAATACACACATCACAAAATCTCTACCGTATACATACATATAAAATACGAGTAATCTTTAAAAGACTTTTTGGAAGACGCTTCCTAACAATTTCTTCAAACTCAATTTCGACGATTTGGTTCGTAACAACTCAACAGCAGCGGAAATCATTATTAAAGATAGCAATGGAGAACTTATCAAGGCATCTACGTTCAATCTCGGCAATGCAAAAGTATTTATAGTGGAAGCTACGACTCTTCATAAAAAAAATCTAACTTGCTTTTCAATGTGATATTCAAAACATTGAAATTGAAGGTGATAACCTATTAGTCATCAACTTAATAATAAACATTTGGGCAATACCTTGAAAGATTGAGCATATTATCAAATACACTCGTTTTCTCTCCTTTCTTAGTTTCGCAATTGGAGTATCCAACATGTCTAGTAGTATGGCTATTGATGTTTATAATAACTCAAGTCTGTTTTTATTCTTTCTTCTAATACATTAGGAATTTCCCTCGTAAAAAAGCCTAAAGTTAAACCTATTTAATTTAATAAGAAGATAGGTATCATGAAGGAATCTAAGAGCATCCATAATGGTTGTGCAAAGACTTGCTAACAATTTTCTAAATAATTGCTAGCTACATGCTTACCATTGTAGAGCTATAACTTCTTGTAACTTAGCCAAACTACATAACTCTATCCACCCAACACACATATATTGATTATTTAATATTTGTAAATGAACAAAACCATAGGATTTATTAATTTTCACTTAATTCATGCATTTTTGCATGGTACTATAAATATCTGATTTTTTCTCAGCGGCTAATTATATATGTTTCCTGCATCTTAAGGAGCTCTTATCCTAATATATAGCATATGAGCACCAACGATACATGGTCCATAATACAAGGTAGAACCATCCTTCCAACATATAACTGACCCTCACTAGTCAAGCACTAACTAGTCGAGCATGTAACATACAGAAGCCAGAACCATCCTTTAACATAGTACCAATCACTCGACCAGCTTTCTCCAATGCTGTAAACCATTTCACAGCAGCTTCCTCTGGAACCACTTTCTTTCGTAATGATTTCCTCAAAAAGTCGACACAACATCAGGAAACATTTTGGCAGATGAACCAGCAATATATACAGACGCCCCTTTAGCGAGCAAAACCCGGACTTTCTGCCTATGCTCTGAAATCTCATGTTGTACATGACTTTATGTGGCTGCTCTCTCAAAAATGCAGCACAAAAGCCCCCACCTTTTTACTTTTGAAAGAACTCATTTATCTTGTGAATGGAGTATATAAGAAGATTTCCAGCCAGGTCCCCTTACTGAGATAAGCTGGCAAGGGGGAGTGATGCAACTAGGAAGTAAACTTTTTTGTAACTGAAGCAGAACATAACCCCAGTTCATAATGTGGCAGACGCTTTGTTGTATAAAACATCTGGCAAAAGATCAGAATGCATTATCCTCTGAAGTGTATGTACGAAACCATTGTCACTTTATCAGGATGAACAAGAGAGGGAAAAGGAAAGGCCCTAGTTTGCAGAGTGGGTGACCAGCCAGATCAACCATTTAAATGCAAACTCAAGGACAGGAAAGGGTTCGTAACAAAAGAAATTGTGAGGGAGTGTCACAGATGACAGATATGTCTATAATCTAGTACACCCATTCATGTGAAAATATAAGGACAGTAAGTTTTCCTATTAGCTACATGGGCATAAATCGTCTCTACCTTCTGGCAAGGCAAAAATATTTCATGACCTGCTGCAATGTGATTCACAACCTGCAAAAAATGCATGACATTAGCATCTGCTACAAGAAATAGCATTAAATCAACATCACCTAAATGCAATAAGAAGAAATATGTAGTTTCCAATTGACCCATGATCTCATAAGCAAATTCTATGTTAGTCTGTTGATTTAATTGAAAAAACAGCACCAGTTTTTTAGTAGTAATCACCTAAACAGCTAAACCGCACGGTGTGCCTTTTGTAAGTAGTAATCGACAATCATTCCTAAAGTATTCTATCTGATAACTAATTAGACATTCTTCTGCAGACAGCCAGACATTACAAAGCAAAAGCTAAGGCCATTTAGTCATTCAATTAGATATGACTACAAGAGTTGGGAAGAACCTTAGGGCCTGTTCTCATACGTTGAAATTCAGTTCAGTTCAGCTCAGCTCAGTCAATGAGAACAAGCCCTTAGATGGATACTGTAGTAAACATCTTGATTGCTATCTGCTTGTAGGTAAGAAGGTAACTAAAGGGCATAAATACTTGCTAAAAGAAAAAATGAGATCCATTTCAATGGTTAAATATACTGTTGGAAGAAGGCAAACAAACGATATTGGGCAGAAAAAAATCCTCAAAATCAAGGATAGAATTGGAAATTAAGAATCAACCATTGACTACAAAAAATGAACAACACAGCAACCCACATCTAAAAATCCACACCCACGGCCACACCCACACATTAAGATGAAACTAAGTTCAGCATAAAAATGCTATCCAACTTCATATCACCATTCTAATAATATCACTAACTAATATGCTAGCAATGACACCCAAAATCAAGAAATTATTCTCAATTTACCATATCCTGGACTAATATATGGATAAATAAACAGAAAAACAATTCATCTGTACATGAAGGCACAATAGTTTCAGATTTAATGACTACCAGCTAGGTATTTTAAACAGGATGAACAGAAGTACATAACATACACATCAAAGATGCAGCAACCAGATGGTTAAGTCTCTCCAAATCATCAAGTACATTTAGATTAAAACAACATAAGTTGGAGACAAAGTTAAACCAAAAGAGCAAAGCAACTTAAGTTAGCAGAAAATTTTATTTAGTTAATTTTTTTAATTAGCAGAAAAAGTTACTTGTGGTAACTTAGTAAACTTGCCTCATTGACATCAGGAAGACCAATCAATTTACCGAATATAAATATGCAACTCAAATCTATAATTCTATAAACTGCCAATATGATACCATCGCACCACGCTTCCAAAATAAGAGTAGTTGAACAGGATTCAGCAGAATGAGTTAAGACTGTGTTGTTATAGGCTTATAGCTCTAAAATTTTGGCAAGAGAGCCATTTGAAACTTTTTCCAGCACATCAGTACAACTAAACCTTCAATGTATGAATGCTCAGTACATCCAACAAAACCATCAAAATCTGAAATGCTGTCAATAATGGAAAAAAGCGGTCTTGTTCACTGCATGGCAGGCACATAAAAGGTTGTTGATTAGTCCAAAAGCTTCTAAACACCATCAGCAGCATTTTTGGTTTCTTCTCATATGTCAAGGCTTAACATAAGATCTTTCACTTCCACCTCCTTGACGTTATGATGCAAAGCTTCAGACACCATCAATCCTTATATACAGGTGACCAGGGAGGCTTATGACATGGTTTATGAGGATGTTAAATTCATGACAGTGGGATCAGGTCTTCTTCATAGTAAACCACCTATACAGCAAAAGTAAAGATGCCCCAATTTTGCTACACCACTTTTGATATCTCTGCTAAGAAACAGCTGAGGATTGAAGCAGTAACAGCAGATCTTCCGTGTGACAGAGGCCAAGTAAAGAAACAAGTAGATCGTATAAAGATAACAGTTACAGAAGTATAAGGCTTTGTCAGGGTATAACACTTCCAAAGGATAATTGCACATTGGCCACTTACCCAGGTCCTGAACGGATGAATCAGTAGCCTAGCATGTGAAAGCTGCAGCTACATATGCCACATTTGGCCCAATACATTTCCAATTGTCTCTCTGAGTATTGGAAACTTTTATTCCAACTTGATTTACTACTTATGTCCTTTTAGACCCAGGTGACCTGATGAACACTCCCTCCCTGATCAGCCCCGTCTTACTGTGGCTGCTAGCACAGAGGTAGCCTGATCCCTTCCTAGAGTCATGTGATCCTGTCATGACCCCGCACACTTTGAAAGAGCCCAAGAGCCTTATCAGTCATTGCCTTTCTTCACTTATGCGCTCATCGATTTGTCCTTGCCCTTCGGACATCAAAATTACGTTAAGTCCTACAAGACTACAACTGCCACAATAACCTTAACCCATTCTGAACAATTACCAACTAATGGACATAAAGAGATTTCTGACCACTATATATATATATATATATACACATTTCCAATTGAGATGGTCTAGGTAGTAGGGACCAGCTAAATGGAAAAACCCTTCCATAGTGCATTACTGGATCAGGCATTCGCCCAAATTTCCAAGGATCCTCACTGCTGTCACATCAGAGTTTAGGCCATTTTGCAACTGATCACTGAGAGAACCAGCACCTTTAGCAATCTTCAGGATTCACTAAGAGAACCAGCGCCTTTAGCAATCTTCAGGATTTGGCTTTTTGACCCAAACTGTTTGGTTAGTCAGTAACTTCCCACGAGTTACGCACTTGTATGCACTTTGTTCTTGATAGTTGATGCACTTCAATTTTTACAATGCAATCAAACACTTCATTCACCTTTTTGGTGGCTTTCAGTGTGGCATACAACCAGAAATTAACTTAGTACAAGGGTTGAATCCCCAACCTCCGGTCCTCCGGATAACAATATAATGGTAAAATTTATCTCTCTTTCTGAGTTTCTATATCTAGTCGCAGTGACGGACTGACGGGTGACCACTGCTTAATCAGAGACAACCACTTTGAATCAACAGCACTCTCAAGAAATGGAAATTCCAAGTCCTCCATCAGTCATATGATTGTAGTTGTTTACCTAACACAAGGTATCAGCTACTACAGTTATCAACCTTATCATCATACACTTCAACCTTTTCTCATATAATTAATCCAAAATTGAAAATAACTAGGATAAAAGTACACCAAGACTAAGGTCAGATTACTATGCTAGTTAACCTTACTTAATAGAAGTCTATCCATACAAAAGGTACCCAGGGAAATGTGATAACATCAGTATATCAGTGCAACTTCACAATCTTTTCATTTAGCAAGATAGTCAAAATAAAAAATCCAAAAAACTTAGAAGTATTACTTACCTTATGTCGAAAGTAAGCAGGACAAAGAGATACATACTGTAAGTCTGGAACTCAAAAGCTCGCCAGTACTGCCAAAACAGCTGTGTATTCATCTGCAATCAGTACATATCACAAGCATTCTGCTTAGTGCCAACACTGTGGCATTGTGACCATATCTGCTATGAGGACAAAAACCAACTCTTTGTATCTTCAAATGACGAATCAATCATTTCACAACTACATTGAGGCTTGGAAAATGGAAACTCAACTGATTAAACAAGCACGGTATGGTCAAACTCAAACTCATGTGTACCAAAAGTAACCAATACGCATCTGAAAATGAATGCTGCAATGAGCAAAGGAAGCATCTAAGCAACCATAATCACTGTGAGGTGAGCAGCTCAAAAAATAGCACAATAAAAGAGGTAAACAGAGTAAAATGCAGCAAAAGAAAGCATGAGCTAAAGAAAAGAAATAGAGATAGAGTCCATAGAGAGACTAGGCTGGTAGGCTCTAGCACTGACATTACTTCATTTATGCTGGAGCCCAAACTTACTAGATTTGAATATTGAGCTTCAGTTCAAAGGATGCCAAACCAATGAGTAATATACAACTAAAGGTCTACATCTCGCCTTACATTTCAATACTTGATACTTTGATAGTCAATATATGGTTATAATATGGAGAAAACGACCACAGAAATGCTCAAAAATACTAAAAACCTTCATCAATTGGGTGCATAATGCTAAATCTTCAGTAGACAATGTACAAGCATAATCCACTCCCTGTGATTTAAATATAACACCAAACATATCATGGATTTCATCCAGAAATAAAAAGAAAAAAAAGGATAACAGCCAAAAAAATGGAAAGTCAAAAAAGAGTGAACTTCATTATAAATGATTGGACTTTAACAGCAAAACAACATAAAGGAGCAAAAGCTTGATCCTCCCCATCCCCCTTAACTAACTACAACCATGAAAAGTTGTTTTTTTCCCCCTCGAAGGAGTGAAATTACATAATGACTAAATTTTAATATTAAAAACTCTATTGCAAACCTTAATTCCCTGTAACAAAGCCCTCTTTGCGGCCCTCAAACCCTGGCCTCATAAGCTTCTTTTCTCTCTTATCAATTTTCGATCGCTTCTTTTTGTCCTTCTTAGCCTTAATATTCTCATTTCTCTTATCCTGCTTCCCTCGCTTCATCTTCTCAGTAGTTTCAGTCCTCTGCTTCCACTTCTCAACACTCTTGGCATGCTTCTTCTTATCCTTCTGTAAACTTTTCTTCAGCAGCTTGGGATCATCATGCACTTTATTTCCCATTGTCCTCTCCATTGCTGACTTCCAAGAGTGCTGCTTTGCCAACTCACCACCCTTTTCCGGATCCTTCATTGCCTCTTCCAGCTTCTGAGCTCTTTGTAGCTCCTTCTCCTTCGACAATCGCCTCTTCTTCTTCTTATTAGATACTGCAATTAGAAACAACAAAAAGTAGACAATTTTCAGTTCCCATGTTCAATAATGTCCATCATAGTAACTACTTCCATCAATCCAACCTCGAAAACCATTTTAGCCATTCCAACATCTCATAATTTCATACACATATAAACCCATTAAAACTATAGAGCGGCACATAAATTCTACAATATCACATTCATAGTACAAAGTAAACTCAACACATTAATTCTACAATGGATCGTATCAACAAAATATATGTTGGACCATGTCATCTAACACAATTAGTTAGCACAAGAACAATAAAACAGTAAAGATGTTACTGACTTTCAAAGATTGAATGATTGCAATTTACAAGAATATGAACATATAATTCAACAGAAACAAGACATAAATTATCAAAAAGAAATAAAACCAATGCAAACAAAAGAGAATTTCCAATAATAAAATTGAAATAACATCAAAGAAAATCTTACCATCATCACTAGAAGCAGCTAATTTCACCTTCCCAAACTCAATTCCTTTAGCAGCTTCAGAAACTTCCTTCTCAATATTATCTCTTTCAATTTCTTTCTTCTCTTTAGCCTCTACATTCTCCACCTTATCATCATCCCTCCACCTCTTCCTCCCATCCTTCATCTCTCTCCTCTCCGCCTTCCTCCGCTTTCCCTCGCCGCTTCCATCGCCTCGGCTCGCTCGTAATTCCTCAATCCTCCTATGCAACCTCTGCCTCAGCTCCTCATATGTCACCGACCTCTTATCATCATCCAAATTCCTCAAATTCAACCCACTACCACCACCATTATCCTCCTCATCATCGTCGTCGTTATCTGAATCTTTCTTCACTGATTTTTTGGTCTCCAATGACTCCTTCAACAAATCTAGGGTTGATTTCGACGATTTCTCAGGGTCTAATCGATCACGTCTCGATTTCTTCGTGTTTTCAATTGATTTAAGCTTCGCTTCTGCTTTCGCTGCTTTGGATAGCCCTTGAAACCACGGTTTATCATCGTCGTTCGTCGGAAGATAGAACTTCGCCGGAATTAACTCCACAAGCTTGTCGAAGAAGCTAGCATGGTCTTTGACTAAGGTTTTGATGTCGCCGACAACGTCGGAGGAGTTTCCGGCGACTGCGGCGGCGGTGGTATCGTCGGCGTCGATAATTAGGGCGTCGGAAGTTTGCTTCTTCTTCTTCATTTTTCGAATTGCGACGATGAAGGAAGGGTCAAGGAGAAAGCTGGGTTTTGAGTAAGGGGCAAGAGTTTTTCTGTTTTTAGGGTTGCGATTTTGCAAAAGATGGTTTTTTTTTTTATTTTTTTCTTTTTTTTTTTTTTTTTTGTTTTCTGGGCTTTCTTGTACGAATTTTTTGTTCCAATATTAGTTCCAGAGGCCCAGTTTTTGTTCTTTGTTGAATTGAGCCCAACCAATCCAGCTTTTAGAATTTTTATATACATTCGGGTATATTGTACACCTTATTAACTTAAAACTAGCATTTTGATCCGTTCGATGCACGGGTTGTTACTTGGATAAATTATTTTCAAATAAAGGTATACTTTTCATAAGTTTAAACTTTTTGATATAGTATACGAAGTAATTGTTTATTGCTAAAACTTAAAAAAAAAAAAAAAAAAAAATGGTTAGAGTAGAACTTTGAAAGAAGATGAAGGATTAGGTATGTATACATGAAGATTGTGGATTATGAAGTGACGTATTAGTTTAAGTTATATTTTAAGTGTATGAGATGAAAAGACAATTTTGATTATAATTTATATATTTTATGTAATATGTACAAATTATGGTGGAAATGAAACACTTCATTTTATTTCTTGAATTTCCAAGTTATAGAATACATAAAGACTTAAACAAAAAAATTAAGGGATGTGACATGTGGCATGTAGGATAATGAGTGACTTGTGATGACATGTGGCATGTGAAAAATATGTGGTTTGTGTTTTTAAATACTAGTATAGATAGACTAGTGTAGATATAGACTAGTATAGATAGATTATTTTTTATTATTCATTTGATAATAAAATGAAAAATCATCATCAATCAATATACCTATACTAAAGGCGAAACCATAAATGACACTTGTCATAACCTGGTTAAAATTTTTCACTAAAAGATGTTTTTTTTTTTTTTTTTTTTTCCAAAGCTTCTAAGAGAAGTATTTAATTTAATACTTACTTTACAATAATATTTCTTTTAAGTATATTCATTTTTACGCATTCAACAAAGATTTATTTATTTATTTATTTATTTATTTTATGACGGGAACAAAGTCATATAATACAATAATGCAATCTTATCAATAACTTTGTAATGTAATCCATAGTTATTTTTATTAGTCGTGCATGCATTTCTTCCTTCGTTTTCTTTAATGATTTAAAAAATCGTAATTATAGAACTTTCATCCTATTTTGCAATTTGATATTATTTTTTAATAGTAAAATAATTGTATTAATGTATTAAACTAATGATAAATATTGAAATTACCGTGCATGACACGGGATCTAACCTAGTAAATATCTAAATAAGAACAAATATTCATGGTTGTATGATACATGCGGGTGTATATATATTGAGTTTGATGCTCATTGATGGAGAGTAGATCGAGTAAAACTAACTCGATTTTTCAGTATTTGATTCGGATTATTGACTCGGACTCGAAATATAGAATTTTTTTTTAGTTAAATTTTTTAATTTAACTTGATATAATGAATTGAATCAACTTTAATCTAGAAAATTAATTAAAATATTCTATTAATATGTGTACTAAGAATGGTAATCTGTATCTTCTAAACAAGCTTATAAGTTACAGTGTATGTGTGAGTTTAGACAAAAAAAAAAAAAAAAAAACAAGAAAGTGTTTGTTTTAGATTTTTAGTATTAAGGGTCTATTATCTTCATATTATTTTTAATTCAGTTCAGTTTAACTCTAATAAGTTCAATTCAGTTCAGTTCTTAATTTCCTTATCTCATAAAATATTTAGTTCAATTCAGCTAAGTTCAGTCAATCAGAATAGACCCTAAGTCCAAATGAATATATACAGATACTGATTGTCCCTCATTAAGAGGGGATGTTGCTTATTATTACAATAATAAATTAAATGTATGATATCAAGTATATATATATTTTTTATATATTATCAGCCATGAGTTAACTTATTCGAACTTATCATCATCAATCCATATGTGTCATCGATTATTGTAGTGATATTTTCACTTGAATCTTATATGCCTTTTTCCTTAACCTTTTTGGCTCTTGATTCCATTATAGTTGCGCCACAAAAATTACCTGAACTCTACACAAGTTTGTAACTCTTATCAATGTACATTTATGATATACTATGAGAGGATTTAATAAACCTATTCCATGATACCATTTGAAGCACTTTAAATTTGTAGATATAATATCATCTAGGTTTAAGGGCCTATTTTCTTCAGCTTAATTTCAGTTTAGTTCAGTTCACCTCCAATCAGTTCAGCTCATTTCAGTCCACTTAAGTTCAGTTTTTAATTTTCTTCTCTCATAAACAATTCATTTCAGTTTAGTTCAACTCAAATAATTTATGTTCAGCTCAATTCAGTAAAGCTAGACAGACCCTTAATTTGTATGAGTATGAATTTTTAGAGTGCAAAAATAATGATTCTATACATAAAAAGGAAAAAAATTTGGATGCAAAGGTAAGGTGTTAATTAAAATTGCTACATGCTAGATTATGTCTCCTCGGTTTGTTCTAATAATATACTTCAATCATGAATATTTTATTTTATTTATTTAGTCCAAGATGATTGAACACCAATTTTAAGTGTGATAATTGACGCGTTAAATTAAAATGATATTTGATTGATCAATCATATTTAGTCATGTCGAATCTCATGGCACACTATCCTCTAACTTTAATTATTCATAATTATATCCTATTTAATATAGTTGACACAATTATAATCCGACTATTTGTATGTACGTAATTAAATATTAGAGAAAATTATATTTAAAAGTTGATATTATGAAATTATATAACAAAATCTTACTTATAAGATTAATTTTTAATATATTAGTGAATTTAAAAAATGCGTGTATTAACACTTATTTACGAAATATATTGCAAAAAGTCAAACTGTGTCACTAATTTGAAATCAGTAGAATATTATTGAGCTATGAAAAAGGATCCAATAATTATGGGGCAAAATTTAATAGACCTTCCATGTCCTAACATGTCACCATAAACCCTTTTAAAACAAAGGTTAGAGGAACATTCTTTTCCACTCAATTGTGGCTAACATGCAATATTGTTATTGTCAAAAATTCCTAAAAGTGGAAAATAATCAAAATATAATTCCAATAAAAAAGAGAAAATAAAATAAAGAAAGGAATTACACAAAATTCCCCCCAATCAGTTCCCAGGTCCCAGAGTCAAATGTTCATAATTTCTGGTTGGTCTATCTCATTTTTGGTCTTCATCAAATAAATTTGCCAGATTTTCCAACACATCAACAAGATTTTGGTAGAAAATTATACTTTTCCTAGATTTTTGGCCCCAAATTCCTTAGATTTTAGTTAGTTTTCTACTTCTAGATCACCGTTGTTTACAGAAGAAGTCGCTTCTGGGGTTTCTACTCTCATGGTATCTTTCTTCCTTTCGCTATAACTTATGATTTTTTGATTTTGAAATCATATTATTGATCGTTTAACAAATTCCTGTTGACTCTGATTGAAGAATAATCGTGGGGTTTAATGGGTTTTTCTCAGATTTTGAATTTTCTTATGTAAATTGTCATTTATTCTGTGATTTGTGGGCATTTTTCGCGTGATCTTTCAGTTTCTGGGCTCAAATTTGTACTATCTTGTTTGATTTAGTTTGTTTGATATGCTGTGTTGGTCTGTTAAGCTGTAAACTTAATTGGGTGTTGAATAACTACTACATGCATAGATGATTATATGCTATGTATGTGAATGTTGGCTGGATGAGTACGAAATCATGACAAAATCACGCGTCGATTGTTGTTACTTTGCTTACTTTTTGCTTCTTTTAGGGCTAAACAGAACATTAACCTGTGATTATGAATGAAAACATATGCAATTCCACTTCTAAATTTTGTTCTTTTGCATTTGCATTGAATTCCCAGAAACTTGGTGCTGTTCAGTTGGGGCAAGTTGCAACATGCTAATAACAGTGGTAGGGGAATATTGGGGACTTAAATCTTGTGTTAGATAGTAGGATGGAAAAGAAGAAAATAGATGAAGATGATTCTGGACCATCATCACCTAAACTAGTGGACAGATTTGGGTTTATAAAGCCAGAAAGTAGCAGTTCTCCTGATCAATTGAAGAGGAGCAAGTCGACTTCTGGATCCGAGAGGTAATTATTGTGGAATTTATAGTTGTCTTAGCAATAATCATAACTACATCTGCAATTCTTTGTTGGTTTTGTCATTTTTGGCTTTTGGGAAATTTTGAATGCATAATTTGATGACTCGTGACTTAATGTTTTATGTAAGATGATGTTCATTTGACTCTTTTCTATCAATTGCAAGTGTCTTCTTCTTTTTCCCTTACAATCGTTAAGGATAGCATAAGCTTAGTATGAAAACTGTTGTTTCTATCTCAACCAACTGGACTGCCTTTGTAAACTTTAATAACAGATCACACTTTGACCTAATTCTATCCTTTAATCGCTTTGATAGCATAATGCTTGATGGAACAGTGTGCCAGTGATACTACTCGCTTACAGTTGTTTGTTTGCTTGTTTTTTCCTTCCGTGTTTTAGCTATTCACAACTTATACACTGTTGCATTTGTTGATGCATGAAAATTTGTCTTTTGCTCAGTATACATAGGCAACATAGCTGAGTCTTCAAAATTACATACCCCTCCTTTCCATTTATCTCTCTATCTTTTGTTTCCCATGTATTATTGATTACACACATGAGATGAATACCTTTCACAGGGAGGAAAGAAGAGTTCGAAAATGGAGAAAGATGATTGGGGTTGGTGGGAGTGATTGGAAGCATTATGTAAAGAGGAAACCTCTTGTGGTTAAAAGACGTATCAGAAAAGGCATTCCTGATTGTTTGAGGGGCCTAGTTTGGCAATTAATCTCTGGAAGTCGTGATCTCTTGCTCATGAATCCTGGGGTCTATGAGGTAATCATGCTCCCTTTTTTTTTAAAAACCTTAGAGGTCAGGTTCTATCCTTTTCATGGGGAGTTAGTGATGCATTATCTTTTGGCTTTTGGGCTATAGTCAACTAAATATGATTGATTCAACTTGCATGTGTTTCTTATTTCATGAAGTAATTGACAATCATTGATTTGTTGGGTATTGAAGTAATGGTCAATTTGAAACCTCTTTGTTAAAGATGTAAGGTTTATAGAACCAAGGGTAGGAGTTTATTTGGAGGTATTGGGTTTGGACTTTATGCATTATTGCTAACTTTTTCTGGAAGTCTCACGTGTACAATTTAGCACTATAAAGGAGAGAAATAAACTTGCCAATATCCAATTGGACCCTGGGTTATACAACTAAAACAATCTTTCTGCGTCACATGGAAAACAAATGTACTCTCGCTAGGAATGAATTTCTCTTTTCAAGATAGTTTCAATTAATAGAATTTGCTCAAGCTTGTGAACTCATTGTATTTTGGGAGACTTTAGAAGCAATGGCTGTTGTTTGATTGAGCTTTTGATCTCATGTGTACAGCAATCTCAATGTTCCTTGGGACAGTTCTTGTGATTGGTTCCACAACTGTTAAGCAATATCTTGGTATTTTTTGTATCTGCCTATTTTTCTAACAGTAGTTATTTAATATTTGGTTTGTCAAATAGTCTTCTATCATTCTATGAAATCAAGAAACCTATTGTAGTCTGTTAATTTTTGTCTTCTACCCAAGTTGAAGTAGTCTGCATTACTCTGCAGTTTCAAATGTGTCTTAAGTGCTGCTAGCCTGCTAATTTTAGCCTCAAGTGCTGCACCATAGGTACTGTATTTCTTGGTGGTGAAATTTGATCTTTTTATTATATTTTTATAAATGAGAAATGTCTGACAAGCTCTACTGTGCGTTTTTTCTGGCTTATCTCGTTATCTGTATTGAGCAAAAGTTACATCGATCCCATTTGATGATATACGAGTCAATGTTTTAGGACTCTTGATATGCTTAGTGAGCTAGATCTAAAATTACTGGGTCTTTCTCTTTCCCATTTCTTCAAGTAGGGTGGGGTGTACCCTTACAAGATTCTGATGCATGTGTATCATAATAATTAGCATATCATTTTTATGTGACATTAGCAGATCATGATGATCACCTCCTATTTATCTATGTTGGTTATGTGTCATTTGTCAATTGTCTTGCCTCTTTAAGTCTTAAACTTAAGCATGTTGCTGTTTTAACTCAAGAATATCATTGGATTTTTATTGTCCAGTCGTGTGTATATTGAGTGACTTTATAACCAATTGGTGCCTCATAGCTCAATATGTAGAGTTGGTATTGAGTATTTGTAAAGTGTCTCTGGATTAAGGCTTTGATTGATTGATTGCAAAGTGTCTCTGGAGGGCATTGCTTTTTTCACTTCCATTTTGTTTATTTTCTGTATTAGGTTGCATGTATTGATGCCATTAACTATTTTTTGGCAGCAACTGGTTATATATGAAACTTCAGCGTCAGAGCTGGACATTATTCGAGATATATCACGTACTTTCCCGTCTCATGTCTTCTTCCAGCAAAGGCATGGTCCTGGTCAGAGATCTCTCTACAATGTTCTAAAAGCATATTCTGTATATGACAGAGATGTTGGATATGTTCAGGTTTGCTATATCCTGTTACTTCCTTTCAGGTGAGGACTTGTCAACTATAAATTTCTTGATGAATCTGTTTTCTGGAATGCAGGGTATGGGGTTCATAGCTGGTCTACTGCTTCTTTATATGAGCGAGGAGGATGCATTTTGGTTGCTGGTTGCATTGCTTAAAGGAGCTGTTCATGCCCCGATGGAAGGGTTATATCTGGTAATATATGATTTTATGCATGAGTGATGTATTATTTGGTTTCGACTTTATATAGTCCCATTCAATTGTTAGTACATGCTTTGGACTAATGTCCATATGCAAAGTTATGGCTAGAGTTACTGTTAGCTTGTATCTGTTGTAAATAACTTTTAGGACTTTGTGAATGTATGTCATGTACATAATACTGCTCTTGGCTGGTGAGAGCCCTGAGAGAGTGAGAGCTGCTGGGTTGTGGAGGACTATTCAGAAAGTTGTGAAGAAACATTGACCAATGACTATAACATAACTACAATTGCTACAACATGAGCTCGTTTTATGAATAGAAATGTGGTCAATGAACCCTGTTTTGGTATTATAAGTTCTGGACCTTCCGGTCCTAGATATTTAGGTTAAATTTAAGAGGATGAGGTTTATGCAGAAAATAATGTTCATTGTTAGGTGCCACTGTGCCACTGGCTATTCACTTTTGTGCTTGTAGTCGTAGTTGCAGCTAATATTATGGTGATGGACTGATGGTTGTTGAAAATAAAAGAGGTAGTAATTAATCAAGGGAGCTGTCCAAAAGGTTTTGAATGTTTACTGTGTCTGAGAGATTGCTGTGTTAAAGGTGTGTTTTAAGCCTTAATTTGAAAAGCAGGGACCTATTTTTGATCCGTTAGTTAAACTTGGGAGATTAAACTTTAGAACCATCAAGTTCACTGAAAATACTGATTCTGTCCTTGATGCTTTCTTTATATTTATTTTGTAAAGTTCTTGAGTTCTAGGGTTGTCCTAACATAATAGCCTATCCCCTTGTTTGGGGTTTTGGTGTAGTGTTGTACCAGGATGGTCATCATCAATCTCTCTCTGTGGTCTGGCTAGAAAGATTACAATATAAGCCATTGACCCAGAGTGTGGAGTACATGATGATGAACTCAACGATGTTTGCAGGACCTATTACAGGTAGCACAGATGCCAAAAAGTATATGACATGGCATTATGGAAGTTTTTTGCCAAGATGTTTAAGTTGGTGCTCCCATGGGATGGCTGCTTCAGTGGTGTTTTTGTGTTTGTCTTTAACTCTTGGGCTTTTAACATAGCGTAACCTGTGGTCTATGGGTGTGTCCTTTGTTGCAATCTTCTTCATATTATAAAGACGTCTGATTTATTTATTATATGGAAAGTCTATCGCTGTTAACTTTCTCTTATAAAATTGTAGTCTTTTCTAACTCTTGGAAGTCATTACCTGAATTTCAAGCGTTGATGTTTTCTCCTCCTTTAATACTTATGGGTATAGATATATGACTTTTTTACTGTGTCCAGTCAGGATTGCCTTTGGTACAACAATACCTCTTTCAGTTTGATCTTTTGGTGAAAGAATACTTGCCCAAGCTCGGAGATCATTTTTCTCAAGAGTTGATAAATCCCAGCATGTATGCAAGTCAATGGTTCATTACTGTGTTCTCTTATTCTTTTCCCTTTCACTTGGCCCTCCGAATTTGGGATGTCTTTCTTTATGAGGTTAGTAAATTACTTTAATATTTTTAATCATATAAAAAAAAATCCCCTAATGTTTCGGTATTCCTGGAATTGTGTTCATGTTTTTTCCCCCTTCATGGACAGGGTGTAAAAGTTGTCTTCAGAGTTGGTTTGGCTCTCTTGAAGAGTTGTCAAGATGACTTGGTGAGCATTTGTACAAATTTCTGCTTTTAAGTTTAGCTTTTATTGGGGATGATAAAGACGAAGAATTGTATTTATATTGTACTCATCATGGCGTCATGGAACAATATGTGCTCGGATGTGGTGGCCTTACTTGAATGGTTAATAATAAGAAAGGTTGTGGAGGACTTGTATGTGTGGGTGTTACGTGTGTTCTCGTGTTATTCTTGGATCAATTATATGTAGAGTCTGATTTCCCATGGGTTGTGAGTGAGTTTGTGACTGAGTTGGCTCATTCTTATGTCTATTTCTCTGTTGCTTTTTGTTTAAAGTTTAAACCCTGATTTTACTTGTACTTGGCTGCTGATGATTGAAGTGTTTTATTTGATTATCAGACGAAGTTACCTTTTGAGTCACTCATACATGCGTTGAAAAATTTTCCCGAAGAAGTGATGGACCCTGATACATTGTTGCCCTTGGCCTACTCAATCAAGGTTAGCACTTCCATCTTTATTACTACTATATAACTCAGTTTCTCTTATGTGTTAAAATATCTTAGATATATGATGGGTTTAAGTGTTAGATGGCTGCCTTTTCATGGACATCTTACATGATCAAGTATTCAAGAATAATGGGGCTGTTTTGGGGTTATCTGACGAATAGGATGGTAATTTTGGAAGAAAATCACCTAGCAATGGATGATTTTGTCGATCTTTGAGACTGGGTGGTTGTGAATTCTTATAATCAAAGTTGTAACTTAGCCAAAAACTTGTTTTTGCTGTTAACCCGAAACTTTTTAAAAAATATTTACTACTATTTACATATTCTACAGGATGTACTTGTGGAACCTCACACACTTCCCTAATATACTCAGGCTGTACACTGTACACTGTACTTGGTGGAACCTCTCACTTCCTTACCTAACACCAAAATAAATTAATGTCAAAATGATCCTAAAGAAAGATTTGGCTAATTTGGCAGGGTCCTAGATTATTTTAGGAACGAATTGTGGTTTTGGTACAGTTTCTTCCCTAATTTTATAATGTTATAGAAGGTAACTTTTGCATGCTTACATTTCATCTCAAGCCAGGTTTCCCTTGACTAAAATTTTCACATCTTATTCTAATTCAGTACTCCGTATAATTAATGCTTCGTCAACTTTTGATGCCTAGATTTCAAAGCGTTTGGAAGAGTTGAAACTTGAATATGAGAAAGTACATGGGAAAGAAGGCCAATCCATTATCACAAGAGGGAAGCAGAAGCAGCTATTAGAAAGGAATGGTTCTTCTCGTCATAGCAAGCGATTTGAGAAGCAGAAAGGAGAATCAATTCAGTCTCCTGAATTTGTCAAAAAAATTCAGTCTCCTGAAGCTGTCTTGCTACAAAAACTCTCATTGCGGAGACATTTCTCTCATCGAAAGGCAGAATATGACAAGCTCGATGGGTCAGTAACTCAATCTGGTCAAGAGTTACAACGACGTGATTCTCAGCTTATGTCTAGACATGCCACTAGTTAATACAACAAACATTGCTTCTTTCATTCTTTCATAGTGTGATTGTACATTTGTGTGAATGTATACAGAACATTAGCGCCTTTAGGCCAATATGATTGCTTATGCGATCTGATTTTTGTGGATATATATATATATATGTCTTCTTAGTAATACAATCATGGTGATTTTTTGAAAGTAGGTGGCTGTTTCGTCATGAATATTTATACGTATTTCTTCAGCAGATGGAGGTATACTGGTTTAGCTTAAGCCTTTTGTCAATTGCTGGCCTGTAATGTGTTTTTGTTTTCTAGATATACTCTACATAGCAATGCAGTCAAAACAGTGTAATTCAAGCAAAACAGAAACGATAGGTGTTTATCAGTGCGAAGTACTTATACAAGCTCCAGTATTATTCAAGCAAATATTCAATTGAATTGTGATCAACAACGAACAATAACAACAACAAGATTTCAAAGCCAACGAATAAAAGGAGGACAAGTTCAACATTAATCTCCATTCTATACCCATATACTTCGCTTGATCTATTTGTATGCGATGCAGTACATGTTTTAAATGTTTAAATTTATACGAGTACATAATAAGGGCCTGTTCTCATTGACTGGACTGAACTGAGCTGAATTGAGCTGAGCTGAATTGAACTGAACTAAACTAAACTGAATATTTTATAAGAAAAGGAAATTAGGAGCGGAGCTGAACTAAACTAAGCTGAACTGAACTGAACTGAATTGAATTTCAACGTAAGAGAACAGGCCCTAACTCCTCTGTAATGCTATTATTGACCATTTCAATGTACATTTTCAACTCTGAAAAATTTACTCTATAAAAAGTTATATTGCAAAATCATAGCACACAAGATTATATTTTTATCTACGTTTATGAATAGATTTATTTTTGTTGTTGGTAAAGAAAAAAAAACCATATTAGCAATAACCTCTCACACGTCAATTAAAACTACTCACTAATCGGAAGGGTTAGTTAGTTAGTAGATACTTGATGAACAAGACATTGGGCGGGAGGGGAGAGAATCAATGGCAGTGTGGAAGAACTTGATCACCAAAGCCACCAGCACATTGAAAATAAAAAAACCACGTGTAACTCAGGTGACGGAATTCTACTCCGATAATCGTATTCGTGATATCTTAACGCCGGTGACGGCGACGGTCACCGGAGTTGTTCAAAAAGGTTACGATGTTAGCCGGCAGGTTGACGGCGCCGTTAGAACACAAGCGCGTGTAATTCACGATTACTTTTCCGATGATCAAATTCGTCAACTCTTAAGCCGTAACCTTAAATTTCTCGTTCAAAACAGTGCTCTTTTCGTTGCTCGTAGTTATGGTATGTCACTTATCAATTAATTTTTATTTTTATTTTTCTGGTGTTTAAATTTTGATTAGGTTTTTGTGAACGTCAAATTTTGTGCTATTAAAATTTCTTTTTGGGCTGCGATGTTTTTGTGCAATTCAGTGTATGATTAAAACGAACTCTGATTGTGATGAGTGCCACTTCGTGTTGTGACACTGCCGGTCTCGAGCCGGATAAAGAAGGAGAGTCGCGGTAGGTCTATGGTGGCTAGCGTAAAACCTAGTCACATCTTATAGACATGAATCGAATATTGTTGTATGATAACAACCATAATTTGTTCAACGTTGCATTGTTGCAATGTAGTATAATACGAAGTATTTGGTAGCACCTTTTAATGTACAACTAATGAAGAAACATGGCAAGGATTAATGCTTAATGACCCTTCCGTAGGACTTGTTAATGACTTATAGTGTAGAAAAAAGAATGAAGATGATAAGTGATACAGATTAGAGATAAAGTACAAGTGAAGCAAAAACGAAATGTTGGGAAAGTCCCACATTGACTAAAGAAAGAAGGTATTAGGGGGTGAAGTGTTTATAAGCAGAAGGTTGTTTGATTAATAATGTATGATCCTTCAGGCAGTTAATGGGATATGATGAGTGGTCATTTTTCGCATTTTTTATTGCGAATTGGGTGTCCGCCCCAAGCCTTATTTACGACAATATGGGCACCCCAATTTTATACCATCTGATCCCTATTCCTGTATGAAAATATGTTTTTGCAAAAAATATAATTTTTGTATTTAAAGTAATGAAATGATTTTCAAATTTTTTTTGAAATGTCTTTTATGGTTTATTAATTAAGATTTGGGTTCACAAAATAAACATTATGTTTTTTTTTTTGACAAGCAAATAAACATTACCAGTATTCATATTTTATCAAACATTTGGTCACTACTCACTTGTGAGTTGGACTGAACACTCGCATAAAACATTCATTGAAGGTTGGCTGTTTTCCTCGGAGACAATAAAGAGTTACAGTAGGGTGCTTAGTTGATGTTTAACTTGGCGCGAGCTTTAGGATTATTTGCCTCTTGTTTTGACCTTGCAACTTATCTACAGTTTAGGTGTACCTGATGCTCAAAGATTTGGTTCTTGTTTAATTGATTTTGTTGTATATCATGATATATTCTAGTTTTAACACTATTTTTGGAAAGTGTTTCATAAAAATATATGCCACTGAGGAAATAGTTTCAAGATTGAGCCATCAAGGAACTAGTGATGTTCATTGTTCATGACTTCATGGTTGAATTTGGATTATATTGAGGTTTTACTTAGTTGTGCACCTTACATTTTTGTAATCAAATTAGCTCATTGTAAATTTTGAAGATACAATGGAGTCCTCTTGAATTGATAATCTCAACCTCCCATAACCAATTCAGTATGATACCATCTTTTTTTCTTGATTTAAGGACCTAATTCGGCTTTCCAAATATGGAAATATACCATGTACTTTTCCAGCCCTTGTCATTTAGAGTTTTGTCATCGAGTGGAGGATGGTTGTACTTGTGTTTGCTCTTGTCTTAAAATCTCATATCTATGTTGTATATGAAAAAAAAAGTCTCGGCAACTTCTACATTATGTATTTATGTTGATTATTATGAATGTTTATTTTCTGTTATACCAAGTTTTGATTTGAATTTAGCTTATTGTCTGGCTAGTCAAGCTTATCCTTGCTTCAATTATCCTCTTCACCAAATTGTTGTTACTTGTTAGTTGTGCTGATTTATCTCTTTAATACAATTCTGAACCTTGTGTTCAGTCAGTTTTTGTAGGTAGTACTTACTTGGTTACAACTATCAGGCTTTTTAAGTAAGTTTAATCTGATTGACTGATTCGAAAACCCCAACATTTTCGTGTTCCAAAGTCAGCAGCTTAGCACTGACCATAAATAGTTACACACTACATTCAATCAATTGGCTCATTTATTGACATTTTTAGACAGACAGACAAACGAAGAAAAGATCTTCCTAACGCTTCTAATATTCAGACTACAGAACTATATTAACAGATGAAATAGGCAGAGTATGAAATGTTTTTAGTATCCTTTTTTCCCTTGTGCAATTGGTTTAGTGTATCATTTTACAATATGCAGTAAAATTTCTTGCAATATAGTGATCATCAGAACTCGGCATTGTTTGTAGGGGGTGGTCCAATCATTGATATTGTCTCGGCCTCATTGCAAGACCAAAATGCTGCCTCTCAGAAGGAAAGACTGAAAGAGCTAGAGAATAAAGTAGCTAAACTTGAGAAGGCATTGTGCTCAAGGGAATTCCGTGTGGAAGCTGATATATACATGGCACGTACTAATTCGCATGATAAACTGCACATGAGAACACACATCAACCTGAATCCTGAGGAGATACTACAGGTGGTCTTAATGAAGCACTTAGGTCTGAAAATTATAGACGATTTTGTTATGGCCAAAGCTCGATCTAAAACGTATTTGAAGCCTGCATTTAAGTTAATTGGAAGCCCAGCAGCGTGAATAAGAAGATGAAGCAAGATGAGCTCTTTGCTATGGAATGGAGGTGGTGTTTGCATCTGTGTAAATATTGGTTTCAGAATTATATTATGTGCTTAAAATAAATTAACAGTGACTGTTCAGTTGTTTCCAGGAGCAAATGTATTACCGAGAATATGTAATCAAGCATATTAGCTTTCTGTGAAGGGAGATACTCCAGGTGCAAGTACTTTCGGTGGATTTAATTTTAGTGTTAGTCAATTAAATAAATTGTACTTAATGTGACGGCTAATTTTGAATTTAATCCAAAATAAAATCATCTTTCAATTTCTATTTTTTTGTATGGTAATTTTAATTCAGCAATATGTTTGTACTAGATGACATAAATAAAATAGTTTTACTCACACACACACACACAAAAAAAATGATCTTTCATGTTCTTTTGTATATGAATAAATAGTGTAGTTTTTCAAAGGCCATAAAAGTTTACAATTTGACTTTGAAAATGCTACTCTGCGAGAAGATTCAACAAGAAAGAGTACAAAACTTGCACAAGTTTGATTGACAACTTGACAAAGCTCTTATATAATTCCACCTGCTTCTTGCCTTTAGAAGAATTTGGCAATTTAATAACCAGAGATTATAAGTTTGTAACTATATTTTAATTAATCATTTTGTAGAAAAATGACTTAATACCTTTTTTAAAAGAAAATGTTGTCACTCTTGCTAGTAGATAACGACCATTGTACACTCTCGGATGCATAGACACTGCATATCAGTAACTATTACTCTATATACAATATTATCACACGCCGTTTAAAAGAAAACGGAGAAAGTATTTTATTACTTATTTCATAATAATTTGTCATTTTTTATCAACTCGCATTAGTAGTGCCTTTAATATTTTTTTCCCTTGAAAATTGTCTCTTCCTCCATCTAAAAGGTGAACATTTCTGGTTGCTTCTCATTTCAGCTTTTATTTGCTACAACTACAAACGATTCTCCAACACTTGTTGGATTCTCAAATCATCAAAATCTTGTTTTTTTGCTTAAAATTCTTTAATGATAGTGAAGTATCTTCATCTGTGTACTCTCAAATCTCAAAAAAGTTGGCAAATTTATTCAATTTTCACCCTAAAACCCCTAATTTTTGTTGATTAAGATAAAAGGGCCTCATAATATCTTCTTAATTATGGGGTCCTTTCTAATTTTAGTGGGTATTTCTGGGAATCTATGCTTTGTGCAATCAATCAACATTTTATATAGATTATGATCTTATTAAGGATTTTTGCTTTCCTTCTTTAGCATATATTCTTTGGTTGTAATGTCAATTTTGGCCATTTCTTTCACTGTTGTAATTTTGGTCAACTAGGGGTTCACTTAGGAGAAGATTTGGGTTAATCCAATCTAAACCCCACAAAAAGATTGATGCTTTGGTGTGTAATTCTGTTCCCATTTCAGTGACGCACACCACCTGTTTGATAAAATTCCCCAACCAAAAAACAGAACATGGATGATGGAGAAGTAGAGCCTTCTGATTCTTCCTTGTTACAGAATTCAAGTACATGTAAAAATAATGATATTAGTCTTCCAGGAGGATCAGCATCAGTTGATTCATTATTTGATGAATTATTGAAGCATACAAGAACTTGTACTCACACTCATACTTGTAACCCACCTGGCCCTGATGCAGAGCATACTCACACATGCTATCACACTCACACCCAGGTGTTTTCATCGGAGGATGATACCAAAACTCGGTGTGAGACCTCGTCTTTAAAGGCTAGAAGGCCTTTAGGTAATCGAGAGGCGGTTAGGAAGTACAGAGAGAAAAAGAAGGCGCATACGGCCTATTTGGAAGAAGAAGTCAGGAAACTTCGTGTTTTGAATCAGCATTTAGTTAGGAAGCTTCAAGGGCAGGCTGCTCTTGAGGCTGAGGTACTGAGACTGAGGGCTCTGCTGGTTGATCTTCGCGGGAAGATTGATACTGAGACTTTTTTGTTTCAGAATCATTGCAGTAGTAACACTGATATTATTAGTTTCAAAGAAGGTGATTATGGATTTCAGCCTACTAGTAGTAAAGCAAACAGACTGCAGTGTCAGACTCAAGTTCCGTGCTTTCTTCAACAAGAGAACCAGTCTATGAGTATGGTTGATGGCCAAGGAGGAAACAAGGCTGTTTTTTCATGGCAAGAAAGCTGTCAACCAGTGATCTTAGATTGTCACGGTACTGAAAATGGGATGGTTGGTACTTCAGATCACCAGCTTGAAAACATGGATACTAATCATACTATAGGTTCTGCTAAAAATCAGAGTCAATAGCGCAAGGAACCCTCTCCTTCTGTAAGAAAAGTTGGTGTTTTTTGACATCCTGCAGGTCTTGTTGCTTGGTAATGTAGATGTATAAGCTCTGATCTTAGAATTTGCACATGTTTAGTCTTATTGTAAATTCAATGCCACAGAAAATTATACTTTGTGTTTAATACCGACCAATTATCAAATAACATGGTATGACATGATTTGTACATATTTCCTGCTGTCTAATTTTTCTTGTGAATTAGTATAGAGTACAGACAAATTACACAACAAGAGGCGCTACACTGAGCCCGAGGGGATATCAGATATGTATCTGAGCATCAGATTTTTGGTGTTTGTTCTTAGTCATGGAAATGTGAGGACTCTTATCTCATGCGTTTGTAATAGTTATGACTTTTTGCCTTGCATATATAATTATCCATACCATTGTAATTACTGACTTCCCAAGTTCTTGCTGTGGAAGGTGAATCCGGCTGTATTCATTCCTCAATAGGGTATGTGTTGGATTTACTTCTAGTATTATTGTTACTTTGTTCTTGTATTGGGATACATTTGTGTTCATTAGTTGTGAAATTAGTCATACTTAGATGATGGAGGACAAATTCATGGTGTCTTTGGAATCTTTATTAAGTGCTGTAATGCTGTCTTGCTCTAAGTGCAGCTCTCTGACTTTCTATATGTTGCTTGCTTTTTTGGTCATTTGCCCCCTTCAATCTGTCGCCCAAACAAGACATGTTACAAGTTTTATCCTTGCAGGTCCCATGGCCAAAATGGTAACCTCGCTGCACACCCTTGGTCTTCCCTAATCCATCACACTGACTCTCATACCACCACATCAATCCCCATCCCCCAGTACTCGTGCCACCTATATTTGTACGACTGGAGAGTACAAACTGCCACGTACTTACCACCAGTAAGGTCATCACCAATCCTCCATGAACAAGACCTATGTTCACCAATCACCACCACTGTCAAACATTGCCCCATTGATCTCGGCAGCTTGACTGTGATGGAAAAGGGCAGAAGATAGAGGAAGGAGGGGGAGAGGATTATTTTTCCCTTAAACATAAAGGATTGGATCCTCTTAGTTCATCTCATGAATCATCTAAAAGCTCCTCTTTGGTTAATACTTAAAAATTGATGGTAATCGGTGTAGGGCTGTAAAGATACTATTGGCATCAGTCCTATCTTTCTACAGCCTAACTTTATTACACAATGGAAAATGGAATGTTCGACAGTTTGAGTAGTGAAAGTTTTTTTTTTTTTTTTTTTTTTTGACAACAGCAAACCGCAAAGAGCCTAAATAGTAAAAGTACAACCGTTAACGCGACATTCATTTGCCAAGTTATGAGCCCGAGCAACCTGATCCCTGCTTACCTTCCAAACCAGGCAGATCTCAAGAGTAGTGAAAGTTGGTGTCTAAATTGTATACTGCTTTTTCAAGGTTTCATTGTTTTTTTTTTTTTTTTTGTTTCTTGACAACAGCCAAGGTTTCATTGAATCATTGTTATAAAAAAAATAAAAATAAAAACCCTTTAAAGTGCAAGATCGTAAGTTGGTCTAATTTGGCAAATTAATAGCATATAGTTAATGAAAATTTATCATTTAAAATGTCACCAACCGTGTTTCTTGCATTGTTTTAATTCTTTTGCCATTGAAATGGTAAAAATTGATCTTTTATTTACCTTATTTTTAGGCTAATGAAATTTAATGTATAAAAATTTCACTTGGGTGTCCTTTGGAGCATTTGACTGATTGACCCTTTAATTTTTTTCCCCTTTGACAATTGCCAAAATCACTGAAAGTATGATTATAAAAGTTCAACATGGCGTTTAAAACTTAAAAGATAGGCAATAGTTGAGTATACGTCTTTTCTAACAAAGCTATGGGCTGATCCATGTAGCACTTGATCCTACCTAGTTAATGAACTTTGGTTTAGTATTGAAGTGGTGTCAATAGTGTCAATGTGATCTTCATTTAAGTTAGTGCTTTTTAGAACTAATATATAGGCATATTTCTATTAGATAGTCAATAATTATTTAGTGCTCACTTATAAAGTCATTAATGATACAGAATTAGTGTTATTTTTTATCCTTAAACATAAAAATAACAGGTGAATTAATAAAAAGACATGCGTAAACGTATTCACCAATTTGGAATCAAGACAAAATAAACTAAACTAGGTCAAAAATTGAAAGTTTGAAAATTCAAGGCTTGAAGATTGGACTAGTGTAGGATTGAAATATGCCCGGACTGTTAAAGTTGGTTTAAGATTTAGACTAGACAAAGGGCCGGTTCATTTTAGCTTAATTCTAGTTAAGTTCAGTTCAGCTCCTAATTTCCTTCTCTCATAAAATATTCATTTAAGCTCTATTTAGTTCAGTCCAGTTCAGTTAAGCTTAGTTCAATAAATGTGAACAGGCCCAAAATTCTGTATGTATCTTCAATAGTTATAATAAAAAAAAAACTAGGTCTGGATTAAGGATATGTTATCTTTACCTAGTTTTCAATTAATTATGTGAAGTTAACCGAACTAAATTTGAACTTATCTGAACTTATTTAGTTGTAATTTGTACTTCATAACCCTTATCAAAACTAATCTTATTTGAATTTTAGATGGACCATACATGTAGCTTGAGTCTTATACTAATAATGTTTTTCATTCTTTGCACAGATTCATAAAATACATGCAAATTTGTCAATAGATGTAAATATATGGTCAAACCATTTTAGGCCAAATATACCAACTATGTTTGCAAGGCTTTTTCAGGGCGATTTAGCCCATGAGCTAATAAGGGTAAAATACTTTGATAATCGAGTGTCTTTGAAATTTATTAAGCTTATATAATATTATAAGGTTAAAAGTCTTAGAACAATTGGTTGTTGGTGTAGTGGTGATTGGGACTACACTTGGTAGGGAGGACCCGTGTTCGATCCCCCGCAACAACAATCGGGAGGGCACTGGAACCTAACCACCCAGAACTGATCCCCGAATCCGGATTAGCCCAAAGGGTGAACCGGATGGAACACACCAAAAAAAAAAAAAAAAAACAGACTGTAATAATAATTTTATTTTCTCGATAGTCACAATCGATGATAATTACTACCTACAGTACTTGATATACATCTTTAAACTATAGAACACGATATAAAATATCTTTATGTATCCGATATACTCGTATTAGCTGTATATACTATATGTATTAGGTATATAATAATATATTGCAAAATATTAGCTAGAATATAATTTTTCCTGCTTTCTCAAAAAAAAAAAAAAAAAATAATTTTTCCTAAGTAACATAGGAAAAATGCACCTAATCATAATAATATTTTGTTAATTCAAATCAAAATTGGAATACTACTAGTATTAAACCCCTTTAAATATATGACATTATATTTTTATTTTTTTATAAACTCATAATACATCACGTAAGAAATTTTTGTTAAGCAAAATAAAAAGAACTCTTCGCTCGTCTTCACCCTTTCTTCCTTCATTTTCTCTCTCTACTTCTCTCAACTTCGTACCAATTTTCTTCTTCATATTACATTCACCTGTTTTTTGCTTCGAACTAAATTTTCAAAACTCCAATTTCAACTTGGTTTATTCGAGCAAATACTTTGAAAACAACTGAAATTTTTCACTAATTACTCTGAAAAATCAAAAGGGGTTGTGTTGTAAATTTAAACTAAGTGATTTTTACCCAATTGGGGTTTTGCTCTGTTGGTGATCTTATTGTTTGTGAAGTGTTCTCTGATACCCTTTTAGGGTTAGATCTAATACCCAATTTTGCTATTGTTTTTTGTTTGCTGAATCATTGGAGAAACATAAAGGTTAAGAATTGTTTCTTGAATAATTGAGCAAATTATGGTTATGGAGTTTGTATATTTTGCGAATTTTTGATGATTTTTGGTTTATTTACAGAAATGAAGAGATTACGAGATGAGAGCTTTGCTGGCTCTCAATTTAAACGACCTTTTGGTGCTTCTCGAGGAGAATCGTGAGTTTTCCATAATTTGTTCTGTTTCTAAATTAGGAAAGTTATTGTAATAGAATTTTGTTTAATTGTATTGTTGATCATGTTATTGTGGGAAATTCATGTTGTATAAATTGTTAATTTGAAACAAGGGTTGTGCTAAATTTTCTATTGGTAATTGGGAATTGTTAAGTTTGAAACCTAATTTTGGAGATTATGGTAGTTTGGTTAGCAGAACCCTAAAGTTCATTTTGGTGAAATTTATGGTTATGATTACAATTTTGTAAAGCTTACTCTTGAGAGCATAGAGGGATGCACATTTATGTTAATTGGGACTTCAAGACTTGTATTTAGGGCTGCAAAACGTGCTTGGAGTTTCATGATTTTTTCCCTCTCATGCCTTGATCTTTCTTCCTAGTTTTGAGTGAAGTGAGATGAGATGGTTAGGGTTGTTGAATTCGGCTGAGATTGCTTTGCATGAATTTGGTTGACATTTTTTTTTTTTTTTTTTTTGTGTTTCTGTGAAGATATGGGCAACCTCAGAACAATGGTGGAAGTGGGGGCATTGGACAGAAGTTGACAACAGATGACGCCCTTCAATATCTTAAAGAAGTGAAAGAGATGTTTCAGGATCAAAGGGATAAATATGACCACTTCCTTGAGGTCATGAAAGATTTTAAGGCACAAAGGTAAGATTTTTATTTTATTCTAGGTTTAAGCTTTGTAATTTTGTATGTGACCGTAGTGAAAATACATAGATGGCTGTTAGTTCCATTTGCAAAGTTGTAAAATGTTATTGGTTTTCTTATTATGTGCAGAATTGACACCGAGGGTGTCATAGCTCGGGTAAAGGAACTATTCAAGGGGCACAATAACCTGATTTATGGATTTAATACTTTTCTTCCTAAGGGTTATGAGATTACCTTGGATAATGAGGAGCCTCCACCAAAAAAAGCTGTGGAGTTTGATGAGGCTATAAATTTTGTCAACAAGATAAAGGTAGGCATTTATACCTTTTCCGTCCATTAAAGCTTGACATTTTAGCTTCCTATTGACAGTCTCTCTCTCCTTCCTTCCTCATGCAGAAGCGATTTCATAATGATGAGCAAGTGTATAAATCTTTCCTTGATATATTGAATATGTATCGTAAGGAGCATAAAAACATCAGTGAAGTTTATGATGAGGTAAGTTGTTGGCCTTTCTTCAGTATTATATCATGGCTAATTGGCTATTTTCTGTTATATTGCTGTTAATTTTATTTGCTTCTGTCTCTATAATTATTTTGCAGGTTTCACAACTTTTTGAAGACCACCCAGATCTTTTAGAAGAGTTTACTAGATTCTTACCTGATAATTCATCGTCAGCAACTGTTCACCATTCTCAGCACATTCGAAGTAGTTTACCTCGATTTGATGAAAGAAGCTCTGCTGTGCCTTCACGACAGATGCATCTGGATAAGGTAATTAATTTCAATTTTGGCTCTATGATTGTACATAAATGCCATTGTCCTATTTGATTGTTATCATCTGTTAATCATAGCAGCGCCTGCGTAAGGAAACTAAGGATAGAGTTGGCTCTTCCCATCTTGAGCATGATCATAGTGTTGAGCGCCCTGACTTGGATGAAGATAGAGGGGCAATAAAGTCACACAAGGATCAGAGGAAGCGTGATAAGGATAATCGTGAAAGGAGGAATCGTGATCTGGATGATAGAGAACCTGAGCACGATAACAATAGGGATTTCAACAGCCAACGTCTTCCCGACAAAAGAAAGCCTACACGCAAAGTTGAAGGTTTTGGAGCAAATTCCCTTTTGGCATCTTCAGATGACAAAGCTGGTATGAAAAGTATGTCTAATGATGTGGCAAATATGTTGCGATGCTTATGCATGTACTTATTTCAGTTATTTGCCAATGCTAGAGGTCTTGCTGATGAATTTGCTGTTGAATTTTTGCACTTTATCTTTTATGTGACTTGACGTGGAAATCTAAACTTGTGGATTTTTCTTCTTATCTCAAATTGACTTGTAATATTTATTACTCAATTCATCGGATTTCTGATATGTCTTCTGATTGATGCTGTTTTAGGCATGCATCCTGAAGCATTTAGTTTTATTGAGAAGGTCAAGGAGAAACTGGCTAATGAAGATGATCATCAGGCATTCCTGAAGTGTTTGCATATATATACTACAGAAATAATCACCCGAAATGAATTGCAAAGTTTGGTATGTATTAATCAGTCTTTGCTTAAGAAACATGATATCTTTGTTCATTGGGAATTTTTGTTTTCCGCATTATAGTTTCCTGCACATTTATTAGAAGCTGGTTTGAGCTGTGTCCTTTTATAGACATTTGCTTGTTTTGCTCTATGGTTGTAAATGTTATTGTAGACCAAAACTCTTATAATTGCATGGCTCATATTGATGGTTCTACACATTCATTAGAAGCTGGTTTGAGCTGTGTCATTTTATAGACATTTGCTTGCTTTTCTCTATGGTTGTAAACATTATTGTGGACCAAAAATCTTATAATTGCATGGCTCATATTGATTGTTATATTATCTTGGATTACGAATCACAAGAAAGGAGTAGATTTCACATTTGACTATTACCTGAGGCATAAGGATCCTGAAATTATCAGCTGCTAGGAGTAATGTCCATGATGAATTCACCCTACCTAGTGAGGCATCTACAAATTGCTAAATTCTTCTAAGTCATCTGCCTTTTACTTGTTATCAGTCTCCAGTATTATTTCCCAGAGAGGAGAAAACTTTGTAAGCCAAAGTCATGTTCAGTAGGGTGGTTATTGGGTTGTCTTGATTAAATTTAATTTTAACAAGCATTTTCCATTATGACTCTGACTTCCACTCGCTAGATAGATGTGGTCAAGTTGCTAGGTATTCTAGTTTTCTTGAGATAAATTAATATTATTTGATGTTCTGAAGTCTAAACGGTCGATCAAACTCTTTACTTTTTATGCTTCAGCTCTAAATTAAACGACCTGACCCGCTCCCAAATGTGGAGCTTGTTTGGTTGGTTGAGGTTTAATTTACTTTTGCCACATGACTTTTTTTTTTTTTTTGCCCTGATATACTTCATTGACCCCATTTGCAATGCCACATTTCATTCAAGACAAGGTTCTTTATTTTTTTTTTTAATGTCTACTACCTAGGTGTTGGCTGCCTTAAATTGTTTTGTTGGTCAATTCAGTGTCATTTTTTGATGGGTAAGTTACTAAGTTCCCATGGAAAGGGGAAAAAAAAAAAATCAATTTTCTCACTTACATCAATTACAGTGTGTGTGTGTGTTTTCTGAGAGAGATGTTTTGCAAACAAGGACAATATCCCAAAGTTTTTGTCTGCTATTGAAGACGGAGTTTTCATTAAAAGTCCCAAATATATCTTATGCTCCTTACTATCTTGGCTACAAAGTAGTCAAATTAAGAATGCACAATAGACATAGCTGCCATAAATCAAACAATTCTTTTCAGGTGATTTACGATGGTAAAAATTTATAGATTTGGGCTACTGTAATGATTGGTTCTCATAAAGGTGGAGGAACTTATTTTTTACTTTTGGGGTGGGGAAGGGAAGATTGTGGCAACAGGTAACTGCTCAACTTTTTTTTTTTTTTTTTTCATTGGGCCATGCTTACTGTAACCAAGACAAGTTAGGGTCACATTGTATTGAATGGGATGCTGCTTTAATTTTAAGGTCTTTGATGACTCTAGTTTATCATTTAAGGTTGCTGATCTGCTGGGGAAGCACCCGGATCTTATGGAGGGATTTAATGAATTTTTGGAGCGTTCTGAGAATCATCTAGGTAAGATTTGAATTTTAAGTGCTCAAGCCCTAGTTCTCTTTGGTGGTGGTGGTGGTGGTGGTGGTGTGTGTGTGTGTTTTCCTCTGGTTTCTTACCTCTTACTTATTGTTTCGATTTGCAGAAGGATACGTTGCCGGTGTTTTAGGCAGAAGTAAGTATTTATAATCATTTTCTTGTATCTCTTTGTGAGTTGATATACATAGCATAATGTGTGGCAGATTCTTAGAAGAACTTCGGTCATGTTATTTTTTGAAAATCTTCATTATTAATAAGGATAATTTTTGTTGTGATTCCTCGTATATTATTTACATTATTAATTGTACTCAATTTATCAGTGAGTTTAATGGAATGTGGTTTGAGCTGCAGAGTCTTTATTAAGTGATGGACATTTGCCAAGACAAGTTAGGGTGGATGAGAAAGATAAAGGGCCCAAGCGTGAGTTAGATCCAGCTAAAGAAAAACCTAATAGGGAATATACTTCTAAGTCGATCCAAGAACTTGATCTTTCTAATTGTGAACGCTGCACACCAAGCTATCGACTTTTACCTGATGATGTATGTTATAATGCCTATCAGCTATTGTTTCCCTTGGTTTAATTGAGATGTGCACTAATTCACTATGGTTTTCTTCCCACCACAGTATCCAATACCAACTGCAAGCCAACGATCAGAAATCGGTGCACAGGTTTTGAATGATTATTGGGTTTCTGTGACCTCAGGAAGTGAGGACTACTCCTTTAAACACATGCGCAGAAACCAATATGAGGAAAGCCTTTTTAGATGTGAAGATGACAGGTAAGCAGTTGCAGTGTATTGATTTACATCTTTTTGTCACAATTTTTTATTTTTAAATTAGCTTTTCTCCATCTACAATTTTCCGTGTGTGTGTGTGTTTAAATGCCTCCACAAGCTTTTACTTGATGTGAGCTCTTGTTTTGGTCCATCTACCATTGATGTTTCTGTGAACTTTGACTTTTGCCTTTTAGGTTAAACTTGCGATATCATCTTCCTAATTTCTGTTCTGAATCAGAATTTTTATCTTTTGTGTTCAGATTTGAGTTAGACATGTTGCTGGAGTCTGTGAGCTCTACTGCCAAACGTGTGGAGGATCTACTAAACAATGTTAATAGTAACATGATCAGCTCAGATGGTCTTATTCGTATTGAGGACTACTTTACACGTATGGTCTTTTTTTCTGCTCCTTTTACCACTTGGAACTACAAGTACTCTATTACGTAGTATATGAAACTTGAAATTTGCATTTCCTTTTCCTTTTTGTATAATAGAGTTTTTGTCTCATACAGCTCTAAATTTGAGGTGCATAGAGCGTCTTTATGGTGACCATGGTTTGGATGTGATGGACATATTGCGTAAAAATCAAGCTCTTGCGTTGCCTGTAGTATTAACTCGACTTAAGCAGAAACAAGAAGAGTGGACTAAGTGTCGTACAGACTTTAACAAGGTTTGGGCTGACATATATGCAAGAAACCACTACAAGTCACTTGATCATAGAAGCTTCTATTTCAAGCAGCAAGATTCCAAGAACTTGAGTGCAAAGGGTGAGTAATTTTTTTGATCCACTTTAGTATCAGACTATTGCTGGTGCTTTGTATACATGATCTTTCCTTGAATTGTCCTTCGCACCTCAAAATTGAGTGCAATGCAGACCGACTGCTACATAGGGATTGTATTTTTGTTTCATTTTTTTTAATTTGTTAATTGAGCCTTTTCATTGCCAGACTTAGCCTTTCCTCTTCTGTTGTAGTAGTGATGAACTTATTACTTTATCAGTGAGGAAAGGCTGAACGGTCAGTCTGTATGTGTGTTGTTAACTTTCCTGTGTTAAAGGTTTTATGAAAAAGTAAAAAAGTCATAGCTCGAAAGTATCTTGAGAATTCTCCCTGGTGATTTTCTTCCAAGACAGGGGACTATTTTCGACAGTGCCATTTATTTGTTATTTTATTATTTATTTTTTTCTCTCTTTAACTGACTCGTCTTATATCTAGTTGCTACATCATTTGAAAGACAGGGGACTAGTCTGCATTTCTTAAATCACTGTTTTGTAATGCTAATTTCTTCTAAAAAAAGGTTCTCATAATGAATGTGTTTGCCTTTTTATATCTAGTTCTTCTCATAATGTTTGTCTTTTTTAATTGTCATGTCTTATATCTAGTTGTTTTATCTAAAATTACAAAGTTTAGATTGAGCTAGTCTGCATTTTTAAATTTACTGTTTTTTATTGGTGATTCCTGCTGTATGGTTCTTAGTATGAAAAGGAACATTATGACATTCAAGCTGCATTTTAGGCTTAAGCACAACACAATTTCCTAAAAATCTTGAAGTAGTCTATATGAGTGTTAAATTTGTTTTTCTTTTTACTTTTATTTAGCTTTTAATTTAACACCTTTTCTGTAACAGCCTTGATTGCAGAAATCAAAGACATCAAAGAGAATATGCAAAATGAGGATTGTATGCTTTTGGCGGTTGCTGCTGGAAACAAAAGGCCGTTGGTCCCTCATTTTGACTTTGAGTATCATGATAGTGACGTTCATGAAGACTTGTATAAACTAATAAAGTTTTCTTGTGAGGAGGTTTTGACAACCAAAGAGCAACTAAACAAAGTGATGAGGCTTTGGACTACCTTCTTGGAGCCCATTCTTGGCGTTACGTCTCGGACTCATGTTGCTGAAGGTGTTGAAGATGTTAAATTTCGGCAACGGCCTACAAGAAATGGTGCTGTATCAGAAATGCTTGGGAGTCCTGCAACTGATGCTGCAACTGTGAAGCCTAGACAGATGAAATTGAATGTAAATAGTGAAGAAAACTCACTTGCTGATGCTGCTAAATGTTCTAGGACTAATGGTGATGCTACAGCAAGAGAGCTTAGTTTTTGTGAATCAGATGCAGTGGGTAAAGAAGGTTCGTCATTTGATGCCCAGCCAAAGACGTTAAATGATGTTAGTGCAGCTGAACGGTTATTTAGTTCCAGTGCATCACCTCAAAGTGCTGCAGAAAGTCGCCATGGTAGAAGCAATACAGAACTACCATCAGGTTGGAATCATGCTCAGACATAAACTTTAAGTTTCTCTAATTGAAATATTTAGGGAGTGTACCTATCATCAGTATACTATATAGATGTGCAATGTTTGTTAAGGACTTAAATACTTTACCAGTTTACCTTTTGTAACTATTATGGCTTTTACGATACTGAGAATTGACATTTTGAAGGTTCTCAATCAATCATATTGAAGCCAGACAATGGTGATGAAGATTCTCAGGGTCCCAAGAGTTCTATTGATGCTATTCAAGCACGATCAATGGTACGTCATGTTTGTATTCAATTCATTTATAGAATATTTTTTTATGAAGCTGATCGCATGTCTTTTATTTATCTTCTCTGCTGACTTTCAAATGCCCTGTGATGCCAAGCAGGCTACGGATGCTACAGCTGCCACGCTGGTCAATGGAAACTTCACCCAAGGCTCTAAAGTGAATCAGCGCCTTGAAGAATCTACTGGGCAACCCAAAGTTGAAAAAGAAGAAGGCGAATTGTCACCAAATGGTGATATTGAGGAAGATAACTCCGCGGCATATGGAGAGGCACAAACTGGGCAAGTAAAACGTAATACAGACAACCAGAATCCTCAAGTTGGCAATGGCGAGGATGCAGGGGTAGAAAATGATGCAGATGCTGATGACGAGGACAGTGAAAATGCATCTGAGGCTGGTGATGATATGTCTGTCAGTGAATCTGCTGGTGACGAGTGCTCTAGGGAGGAACATGAAGAAGAGGAAGATGTTGAACATGATGAGATTGAAGGTAAGGCTGAGAGTGAAGGTGAAGCTGAAGTGCACTATTCAGGTGGTGATGCAAGCCCATTGCCATTATCTGAACGTTTTCTGTTGTCAGTTAAGCCTCTTGCGAAACATGTGTCTTTGGTTTCTCGAGACATTGAGAAGAAAGATTCTAGAGTTTTTTACGGAAATGATAATTTTTATGTCCTACTTAGGCTCCATCGAGTAAGAACATGTTCCTGTTGTTCTTGATTTCTTTTTATCATTTCTTCTGCATCTAACAGCCCATTTTATAGTTGGTAATAAAAGGTGGTAATGCTAATGAATTTATACATGATTTTGTAGACTCATGACAATGTCCATGATAAATTGAAAACACTTGTTCATCCATAATGTGTATTTACTTATAAATTTCCATTACAGCCCACACCATTACCACTATAGAGGTGGTATTGAGTGGTAATGGAAATCTATGACGTAATACATATGTTTGGGGATGGAGTTATATTCCATGGTCATTGCTATGTGACAATTTTTAAAATTTTTCATGTAAAATTATTGCCGCCATTAATTACCATCTACCAAATGGACCGTGTGTCGTCATCTCTTAACTTTTTTCTGTTGACTAAACTAATTGGAGTTACTTGATCTGTGATGTTGTCATACCAGACATTGTACGAAAGGCTATTTGCTGCTAAAACAAACTCCGAAACAAAATGGAGAAATTCGAAAGATTCTAGCCCTTCAGATCCATATGCTAGGTAATGAAGCATTTATACTACAGTCAATGGAATCATACTTTTATTTGGTGCTTGATAGATTGTGACTTTGATTTCTTTGCAGTTTTATGACAGCCCTTTACTATCTGCTTGATGGTTCATCTGATAATTCAAAGTTTGAGGATGATTGCCGGGCTATTCTTGGAAATCAGTCATATGTGTTATTTACATTGGACAAACTGATATATAAACTTGTAAAGCAGGTATGATGCTCTGACCCAATCTTTTTGTATTAAGATAAAAGGGGAAAAGAACTATGTTTAATGTTTTCTTTTCTGATCTTTCTTTCATACAGCTTCAAGCTGTTGCAACTGATGAGATGGACAATAAGCTTCTCCAACTGTATGAGTATGAAAAATCACGGAAACCTGGAAAGTTTGTTGATTCAGTCTATCATGAAAATGCACGTGTTTTACTGCACGAAGACAATATTTACCGGTTTGAGTTTGTAAGATTTTGATTCTCAGCTCTTTTTTGTATTTAGCATATAGCTCGTGATATTTCTATGCCGTGTTTTTTTTGAAAAAATATTTACTTATTTTTGTGCCTCTAGTCCTCTTCCCCTGCTCGCTTGTCAATTCAGCTGATGGACAGTGGAAACGAGAAGCCTGAGATGGTTGCAGTTTCTCTAGAACCTAACTTTGCAGCTTATCTGTACAATGATTTTCTCTCAATTGTCTCCAGTAGAAAAGAATCCCAAGGAATCATGCTGCAGAGGTATTAATTTCTATGTTCATAGCTAATTACTGAAAATTAGATATAAATATGTATGTGCTCTTCCATAGGGATGGCATAAATATTTTATCTTCTGCTATGGTTTTCAAATTTCTTTGTTCTTGCTTCTCATGGTTCTTTATCTTTAAATAAGAAAAAAAAAAATAAAAAAAAAAAAAAAAAATGCCTGGTGATTTCAAGATTTTCACCATATTTCTAAAACAGTACATTATGGCTGGGATCTGGGAAGAGGGTTTGGAGTGAGAAAGGAGGGTAGACGGATGCTCTTTAAACTACATAATTTTTCTGAAGTTAAGCGTATTACTTCTTTGATCTCCTCTGGAAGTCCTTTTATCATTGGTTCACCTGCCCTCTGATGCAGGAACAAAAAGAAGTATACTGGACTTGATGAATATTTGGCCACGTCAAAAGCTATGGAGGGCATTCAGTTATTTAATGGCTTGGAATGTAAAATAGCTTGCAGTTCATCCAAGGTGTGTTTCACTTTGTTGTCACTTGTGCATGGAATGCTCTGTCAGTCTGTTGGTTAGCTTTTCAAGTAACATCTCATTTTCTTTCTGGTGAAAATACCACTCTTTTCTGCCACACAAGTTGAACTGTGTGTCTGTTGAAATAATTTAATGCAATTATAAGTATCTGATTACTATCTTTTTTTATTTAATTCTGGCCATTTGTTCCTCCATGTTTTCTCATAGAACTTCCTTGTGAAAAATTCCTGTTTGCTTGATGACGCTGCATTGCTACTAGAGCATGCTTCAGTGTTCATCTTAGTTAGGATATTGATATTAGCCCAACTTGCAATGAGAGATTACAATCATCTGTGCCTTTGAAAGACATCTCCACTCAGTTTTGTGAATTGGTAATGTTGATCGCATGTATGGCTGGCATACTTTATATCCTACCAGATATACCATTCAGCTAATATATTTTTGCTTTTGATCTCTGGTTTGCTTTGTGCAACTGCTATGTGTGATCGTGCTGTTCTGTTCATACAGATATCCTATGTTCTGGACACAGAAGATTTCTTTTTCCGAGCAAAGAATAGAAGGAAAAAATCGCAATCAGATTTGTGTGCAAGACTTAACCAGACAAAGTTAAACAAATTCCACAAGTTTTTATCTGAAGCATGCCAGTAAATTACAACTCGTACAGATGCTGTAAAATTCAGGTAACTTTTATCTTGCATATTAATAGCTTGCTTCTGTTCTTCTCGCAATGTTACGATGCAGCAAACATTTGAACCATGTGCACCCAAAAAGATGTGCAAAGTTCTAGTTGATGTCAATATTCTCATCTCTAGCTGTCTTTTTACAGGTTCTAACAATATGTAAAGTGGAACACCCAAGGTTATCCTTGATTGATGAATCTCCCCTGGTAAATCTCTTCATTCCTGGGAAAAGCGCAATTGTTTATGAAAACGATATCTACTTGACCCTTCTGCGCTTAGGGTTCGGCCGAGATGATGTACATAGAAACAGTTGGTGAAGATTTATGCTCTTGTAGAATACTTGTATGATTATATAAATTCCTCTATATTGTAGTCTTCTTGAATTCTCATAGGTATTGCAATCTTCAGCTGTAGCGCCGTCTGATGGGTTCCTGGATGTGGAACCTTTAGTGATATAGATGTAAGTGTATACAGATTGTAGAGAAGATTTTCAGACATTTATGATATGGATTTTTTTTTTTTTCCCAGTATTGTTTTGTCAAGATTAATCTTGCCCTTGTTCAGTTTGCTTGTATTCCTTTTGTCGAATGTAGTTGTCACATTATTAGTTCAAATTACAATATCAACATGGTTATGGATTCGGTGTTGTTGTATAGAGTATTTATTTATCTCGATCTTGTAATGGATTGGGCTAGCAAGAAATTTGGAACTGTGGAGTACAGAGTAAAGAGTAAAAAGGAAGCAATGATACTCTACAATATTCTAGAAGACAGCAGAGAATTCACAGAAAGGTTGGGTCACTTTCACCAGTCATTCAAATCTCAGGCGTATCAATCTCACCCATATTGAAAGTGACATATTCTGTGCATACTCCTATATATCAAGGACTACAAATCTGCATTAACCGAATTTAAGTTGTGCATAACTTTATACTTGTATATGTCTTGTGCGTTTTGACTTTCCTATGTTTTTATTTTTTATTTTGTTCGTCTTAAGTGAAAGTGCTTGTTCTATTTTTCTAAGCTATTGAACTGAATTGAATTAAGTTGAAGAGAACAGGCCTTAGGTTATACTCCGTATTTATTACATGTATGTCACCTATCTTATTTGATTGGTTAAAGTCTTAGGATCAATTTTATTTATATGGATGGTAAAAATTTAAAATTAAAAATGTAAAATTCCTGTGAATATTTTTTTTTTTTTTTTTTTTTTTTTTTTTTTTTTTTTTTTGCCATTTGTGCCTTTGTGGAATAATTATACATCCCACTTAAAGTACTTTCTGCTCATTAATCATTACCGTTGACTTCCCTTATAATATTATCAAAGTACTAAAGTCTTTTAGTTACTTTAAAATATCAAAGAATGCTGTCAATATGTGTACATTAAAAGCCTTTTCTCAGAACTCAGCTGAACTGAACTGAATTGAGCTGAGCTAAACTGAAATGAATATTTTATAAGAGAAGTAAATTAGGAGCTGAACTGAACAAAAAAAAACTCCGTGGCAATATTATGTGTATCCAAACAAATATAAAATGTTGTGTTACCAGTTTCCAAAAAAAAAAAAAAAAAAACAAAACGTGAATTGCTAAATACCGCCAACAAAATTTATCAAACCGCCAACATTTCAAGTAAAGGGACAACATTGCCCTTACTAAAATCTTCCCCATATTCTCTCTTAACCTCATTCCATGATTTCCATCCACCACTTCTTAAGCAACCACATCAACCACCACCAATCTAATCACACCACCGGTACCACCCACGCCACCATGTCGACCACTACAAACCCACAACCACCGCGTCAACCACCACCATCTACACCAGATTGCCAAGAATAATAACAGTTAATCAATATAATTATCTACAACAATAGAAATAAAATTAATTACAATTATTTTGTAATAATAATAACAATTAATTAGAATAAGTTTTGAATAAAAAAAAAAAGTTTTTTTTTAAAAAAAAAAATTGCTGGCTAACGACACTCAAAACCGGTTGGCCGCCACCGGTAACCGGCGGTCAAACCGATTGACCAGCACGGTCAACCGGTTTTGACGGTCGGTTACCGGTGGCGGTCAATCGGTTTTGAGCGCCGGTTACCAGCCACCGAAATTTTTTTTTTTAAAAAAAACTTAAATTCAAAACAAAAAGCTAATCGGCAAATTTACCTCCTTCCCCGGTTTCTAGCCATGTCCCCACCGTCACCCATGTACGCGCCACCACCTCTTGAACGCCGCTGACTGGTACGTCGGTTGTCTCTGTGGTGGTGGTGGTGGTGGTGGCTGTTTTTGGGGATCTTGAGGGGTTGTTGATGAGAGAGAAAAAAGAAAGAGGAGAAAGATGGGTTTGGGTTTAGTATTTTAGTAAGGGCAATAATGACATTTTGCTTAAAAAGTTGGCGGTTTTGATAATTTTTGTTGGCGGTATTTAACACCTCCCTTTTACAATACATACAAGATACAACCGCAAGAGATATACTCCCTCCGTTTCAAGTTACTCGCAACAATTACCAAAAATGGCCGTTTCACATTACTTGCAACAAGTTTTTTTTCCTTTTAAAGTAAGTTTTTAGTGTGATTTTACAAATATGCCCTTACTTTTGGTTTTAAACACCTTAATTAAACTTTTAATTTTATCTCATTAACTTAAACTCTACATTAATTAACTTAATCATTTCCCCCAAAATCATTCCCCTCCCATTTTAATTAAAATGCCAACCACCACCACTACCATCACCACCACCACCACCACCACCACCACCATACCCAGAATTTCTCTCTATTTTTTCACCGATCTACCCTCAATTCGACCACAACACCTCGCCGGAAGTCATGACGCTGTCGGCCGTCCCTTCGCTTGTGGGTTTGGGTTCGAAATCTGGGTTGTGGGTTTTGGGTTTGAAATCTGGGTACGTGGGTGGTGGTGAGTTGCGGGTTTTGGTGTTTGAAATTTGAATTCGTGGGTTTTGGGGTTCGGAACTTGGGTTCGTGCGTGGGTGGTGATGGGTTATGGATTTGGGGGTGGTTCCGTGGGTGGATTTGGGGGTGGTTCCGTGGGTGGATTCTGGGTGGTTTCGTGGGGGTTTCGTGGGTGGTTTTGTGGTGGTTTCGTGGGTGGAATCGGGGGTGGGTTCGTGGGTGGTTTCGTGGTGCTCGGTGGTGGACTGGTAGTGGTAGGTGTTGGTGGTGGTGCTAGGTGGTGGTGCTAGGTGTTGGTTTTGGGTTGGATTAGTACTTAAGTGTATCCCTAATTTTTCAATAATCAAGCTTATGATCTTTTGCCTAGGAGTCCGCAACTCCTTCCTTTGTTGCGAGTAACTTGAAACGGAGGGAGTTTATAACGTGTACTAAAATTAATTCATTTTTTGCAATTTTTTTTAATAGTATACTAAACTTAAGTTTCTTTTAATAGTATACTAAAATAGCCCCTTGCGAATTAAAAAATTATGCCAATCAAAGTAATAACGAACATTAGAAGACACAATAAACAAGAGAAAAAGTTGGAAAATAACTTTATAAGTATATATAAACACATGTACATGTGAATATGTGATGTAACAGATGTCAATTGTTAATATGGATTAGAATTTAATTGACATTGATTATTTTTATAAAAAGGGGTCCTTCATCCTTCTCTTTTCCCTCCCTAATTTTGTGGCCTCATAACATTCGTGCTGCGCTATATCTAAGCCATCATCTCCTCCTGTCTCTCTCTTAATTTTCTTTTCTTTTCAATCTATTTCACCGTTACCAATAATCAAATATATTCTTCTTCTTCAATAAATTCTGGGTTTTGTTTTTTAAAATAATAATAAAAACCTTTTGATTTCAGAAATTTCAGAATTATGAGGTCTGATACAATTTCTGATGCTCGTGTTTGCGGGCGTAACAGGAATTCTTCCAAGAAGAAAAGGGTATGTTTGTTTTTATTTATTTTTTTGTTGAAAAAATTGAATTTCATTTTTATTTTTGTTTTTGATCATTTTTGTGTTTCAAGAATTGATGATTGTTTTTGTGAAAAAAAAAAAAAAAAAAAAAAAAAAAAAAAAAAAACAGGGGAGCAAACATGGGAAATCAAAACAAAACAAGGTTAATGTTACAAGAGATCAAAGATTATCCCAAGGTACGTTTACGCGTAAATTCTTGTATCAGACGGTTTGATGATCATAATTGATCTTGGTTACGTTAAGAAATTTTGAAAACATGATTGATTATTTTTAAAATTTTTGTTCTTTAGGTTTTCTTTAATGTATGTGAATTGAGTTTTCGAAATGTTGGGTTTGGATTCCTTAAACAACTATCTGAAACAAAAATGATGTTAATTATTAATTTGTGGGATTTTGATTTTGATTTTGATTGATAGAATTTGTCTGGTTTTAGGCAGGTTACAAAGGTTTTGCTAATTTGATGTTCTTGGTTTTTAATTAATGTGGTAGTTTAAGTTTTGATGATCTTGTTTGCTTATTTGATGTATTTTTTTCGGTTGGCTTATAATTTGTTCAGTGGACAACAATGTCGTTGGAGAATTCGAACTTTCTCAATCCATTCCAAATGGCTGCAAGGGGGACACAACACAGGAGCAGGACAATCTGGCTGTGAATGCAAGAAAACACGAGGGTGAGATACCGATATCATGTACTGATGAAGCTGTGTCCCGGATGAATGGTTCGAGTATCAGAAGATTTGATCACAATAGCAGTAGTGCCAGTTGCTCTAGTAGTTGCTGTGACATAGATGAGAGGTGTTTAGATTATTGGGAAGCTGTGGCAGATGCTTTGACAGCAGAAAACAGGCAGACTTCAGATATGGAACACCGTGCTTCAGAAACAGAATCTGCTGGTGTAAATTGTCGGTATCAGGGAAACAGTCGCGCTTGGAGCCTGTATGATGTTGATCGTCCTAGAAGTTTGCCTGGTCTTCCAAAACTGCAGCAGTATAATCAAAATCAGCTGCCTTCAGAACACTGCTTTTCGAGTGGACCTTCTGCTTGTCCGATTTGTTGTGAGGATTTTGATGTTACAGACTTGAGCTTCTTCCCTTGCCCCTGTGGTTTTCAGCTTTGCCTGTTCTGTCACAATAAGATACTCGAGGTAGATGGCCGTTGTCCTGGCTGCAGAAAGCAGTATGATTCTGTAAACGCTGATACAGATTTAGCAGTTCAGCCGAATGATCCTTGCAGCAAGTATACATGGTTTTAAGAGACTTGTTCTGTAGATCATGCGGTGTATATGAGGAGTTTATTTCGTGTTTCCTGATACTTTACAAAGTTCGACTTGACTGTGTTTTTCTTAAGATACCTATATCAGTGAGATGAATTAGCTGAGGGACTATGTTAGACCTGTGAAGCATTCATTTCTTGGTGATGTTTGCATATGCTGATGTATGGATTTTAACACCACCAGAGACTAGTTAACAAGATTACCATCTTTGTCCATACATTGTTGCCGTGCCTTATTGACTCCCTAGACAGACCTTAGAAAAGCTACTTATATCCGTACATATTAGTTATCGTACTATTCCGTATGTTCATTAGTTGTTGTACAATTGGTATGTTGAAAATGTGAACTTTTTACGAACACCCTAAATAAATGTGAGTTTACCCTTGACAAGTGATGTTTCGTTTAGTTTTTCAAAATTTTACAAATTTACAATGAACCCTATTCTGTCTTTTTAATCATTCAATCCTACTGTGGGCATGTAGTCCGGGGGATTGCATTTTAAGGCAATTGAAGGCGACAGTATTGGCATTTCAGGAAAAACAAAGTTTTTGTTTGATAAGGATGAGATCAACCTCACAGATACAAAACTACTGGTTCATAGACATTGGACGGATTACGGATATGGGTGATTGTTAATGGAGAGGATATTTTGTAAGCTCATTTAGATTAATTGAATATCCGAATAATAATAAAAGTCGGTTGTATTGCAGTTTTTCCAGCAAAAATACAACAAGCATCTTCTGAGATGAGAAAGAAGGGATGAATATACAGGGCTATTTCTGTACTCTTTACAATAATCCAACAACGCAGCTGAGGTGTAATCTGTTTTCCAAGCCTCGCAAGTGATGTCCTAACAGCATACACCTGCCAGCAATGAAGACGCCACTTAGAATCAAACCAAATAATTGTTAACACAACACAATCTACCAAAAGATGACTATTACTCTATTACGTATGTGATAAACTACAGCTACCTAAATTTGGTAGTGCAATCAGTGAAATAGATGAAGCGTAAGGGAAAATAATGCTAGAAACTTCATAGCTTGATGTCATGCAGTATTGCAGATGACTCTAGAGTCTTGACTAAATGCAAGCAACAAAGTAAGAGATTACTCACCAGAACAAAAGTTTTGCAAGCGAATCCCTGGAAGTGGTGATCATTTCAAAACCTTCACTGTCACCAACTTGGTGGTTCTTTATGCTTGCTATGGTCGGAGTCTCAATGGATTTGGATATGGGGCTATCTTTGAAAAATCTATGTATAGTATTTTGAACTAATTCATGGATTACTTCCTTTACCTCTACTGAATTAGGCTGTGAGAGTTCAGACACCTGTATATGCCAAATATGATGTCAACACTTGCACATGAACATTTAAGATGACAATAAAGACACTAACATTAAGATCAAAATCTTTTAACACTCACCATAGACGACTCCAAGGACCTGAGGTACTCCAGCAGATTATTATTGTTACCCTTACTTGATTCCATTTGCACAGAATCTTGCCTCTGTGCGTCTAGTTCCTGAAATGAGAGAAGTTACAAGTTTAGAATAAACACTGGTATGAGTGGTATCTCACAACATACACGTCAAAATTCACATACATTTCTGCAATAAAACCTTGTATCCATAAATGTGGCCTCAACAGCAGGACAGCATATCAACAATGAGCTCAAGACAACATGGAGTTGGGCTGTAGAACAAAAATGTAGGGTAGTTCTCACAGTAATCCAGAAAAAAAAAAAAAAAAAAAAAAAAAACATATTTTTGTAGTCTTCTAAATGGTGCTAGTTAATGTCCAGAAGCTTAGCATAAACGCAGTATACTTCAGTTCACCTACTCCCATGATTTTATGAGTTGCCCAAAATTTTCCACTGTGAATTAAATACTAGGCCCATCCAATCAGAGAAATGATAGCCAGGGGGGAAGAAGCTCCAAATTTTTGGATAAATTCAAGAACCCATGAAGAAAGTATTATCAATGTCACAAGGTTGCCCTTAGAATCCACACTCATAAAAGACAGTCTCAAGCTTTGGGACAAGCTTAGGAAATTGAAGAGAAGTTAACAAAACAGGCAAGTTCAATCCCAGGAATTCCGTATTACTTAAACACGGCACAGGAATAAACAACAATAATACCACTAAACAACTCCAAGTGGACAGATTCTCACCTTTTGTGCAGAGCTTAACTCTGTTTCCAACTGTTGGATGTATCTCAAAGCTTCAGGAGATAAATCCTTTAAGCTAGAAGAAGTAAGCTGCTCAAAATTATTGATGCCTAAATCATTACATGCATTTGCACCTTCACTCTCTCGTTCCTCACGGTCCAATCCATACGCCTCACTCCCCTCCTCAAATTTACGTGATTCCGAACTATCCATAGACAGCTCAAAATTTCTCATCAATGATATGCGATATTCTGCATTCCACAGCGTATACCTATCACGATTAAAAATAACAAGAGTTTAAACATTTAGCTACATCGAATATAATTTACTAAAAAGATATATCTATGAAATTGCCTTTCCTTCCAATATCTTAGAATTTGAAACCAAGCAATATAAGAATTTGAATCTTCATCACTATCTAAATAACAAAGGGACCAGACAAAACCTACAAACATTCAATCTACAATTACTAATCCGCCTATAGCAAGCAGAGTTCGCAGATAACTCGTTTACAAACTTACATTCCTTATCAAAACCGACTGTCTGCAAATTCATCTTAAGGGGTTGTTTCGGGGTGGGTGTTGGTAGGGGGGTTAAGGTGGGTTAAGACCTTTAGCATTCTCTATAAAAATGTACTATTTTCATCATCATCACATACAGAAGTCACTGAAAATTCTATGTGAAATAAGCCTTCCAACTGAAATCTTTCAATTCAAAGCTCAAACAATCCAAAATGTATTAATTTCCATAATCTAACAATCAAAATAGCTCAAATTCACCTTTGAAAAGTAGCATTCTTTATCCAATTGCACCAAATCCACAATCAAAAACAGAATTCAACTGAAAATTTCTCTTTAAAATTGCCCTCCCTTTCAACATTTGACAATCCGAAAATCCCAATTCTACAACCAAAAAACACAATTAACCCAAAATTCATTGCAGAACTCTAATAATTCGCCAAATCAAAACATTCAATCAACAATTCAACAATCAAAAACACAATTCATCCAAAATTCACCGCAAAATTAACAAACCACATTATAAAAATCCAAAAAAAAAATACTGATCAAACAATTGAGCAAGAGACAATACATTACCCAGTTATGATGGAAGAAGCGAGAAGATGATGAAGAGGAACCTTCGAAACCCTAACAGAAACAGAAAACTGATCGGAAGGCAAAAGTCCAAGCATAGTAGAAATCGTCTGTTTCATAGAATCCTTAGCAGATTCAGAAACACCTTTGGAAATATCGGAAGTATCCAGAGGTTCGATGCGCTTCAACATGGTAGCAATAACGGCGAACTCTCTAGAAAATTCCGATTTCCTCGTATCGGAAAGTCCGCCGCCGCCGACGCCGGAGATAAGACATCCGATGATGCGATTCCGGCGATAAGAAAGAGTGGTTGGTGGAGAGAGAAAATGGCGAGAAGATGAAGAAGAAAGAAAAGAGAGATGGTTTTGGTGTTGGTGTTGGTGTTGGTGTTGGTGAGAGAGTTGAAAGGGTTTGAGAGAGAGAAATAAGGCTATGCCAGTTGTTGACGCCATTGATGAAGCTTTTGAAGCTTTCTCTCTCCTCGTTTGTTGTTTCTCTCTCCTCTTATGAGAAATGTGGAATTCTCGAGGGGTTATTTCGTGTGGCTCTCTGCGCTTTGGTCGGGGCGATTATCGGCGATATTTTTTGGCTTTTGGTTTTTGTTAGAATAATGTGATTTAATTAATTATTTATAATTAGTGTGGATTATAAATAGTCGTATATTTTGTTTGTTGTTGAGTGAATTTCAGGTGAGCAAATGGCCAACAGTTCTCCGACTTGAAGTCGGCAGATTACAAAGACTGAGCACTTGTAAGTTGCAACACTTGTAGTTTTGTGAAACTTAACATCATACCTCTTCAATCTAAGAGTCTTGAGAGAGTCCAAGGTCTCAGGTCATGATGCGCATATTATCCCGAATACATATTTTGTTCTTCTAAATCTAAATAGGGTTAAATTGCTTGAACTCGTATATTTTTTTTCATTATATTGTTATGAATCTTGCTAATGAGAAGAGAGGCGAGAGATGAGCAAGATGTTCTACCGATACAAAAATTCCCAATTTATAATTTTAAGGGTTTGTTTTAATTTACTAAACTGAACTGATTGGAGTTGAACTGAACTCAACTGAATATTAGGAACTGAACTGATTGGAGCTGAAATGAACTAAGCTTAAGAGACCAAGGGTCTATTCATATTTACTGAATTGAGCTGAAATGAACTGATTAAAGTTGAACCGAACTGAATTGAAATGATTGGAGCTGAACTGAACTGAATAGAGCTGAAATAAATATTTCATGAAAGAAGGAAATTAAAAGCTAAACTGAACTAATTGGAGCTAAACTGAGCTGAGCTGAAATTAACCTGAAATGAATAGGCCCTAAGTGTAGTATCTTTTATGGTTAAAGGGTAATGATATATGTAGCCTAAGGGCAATATATAAGTATTATATACACCCTTGAAAATTGTATAAAATTAGGAATTTATGACAAAACACGAGTAAATCAGTGTAATTAGTGTTTATATTTTTATGATTTCTTAACTTTTTATGATTTTCAAATATAAATTTAATGCTTATGTAGCCCCAAGGGCTATGTATAACATTTTCCTAATCCTTTTTTATTTTCGGATTTGAGGAGTCCATATAAATAATAACATCATGATTTCGAATAACACCATTTATTAGGTGACTATGACCCCTTCTTATACTTTTTTTTATTTTATTTTAAAGATGAAGAAGAGGGGCAAGCCCCTATGACCCTATCCCTTCTTATACTTTCGAATTCGAGGAGTCCATATAAATAACATCATGATTTCAATAGCAGATTTTAGGTGGTGTGTATATGTTGAGCTTATACAAAATATGGTTTTACAAAGCCACAAAACGCATATGTACAACAAATTAACAAAACATGCGCTACTTCAAATCTACTATACATCATTAGTCATTAGGGTTGTTCATCGGTCCAAGACCGGACCGGACTGACCCGGATTGGGCCGAAGACCGAAAATTAGAATTTTAAGAACCGAAGACCGGACCGATTAAGTTAGGACCGAACCCGGAGCGGACCGAAAGAATCGGTCCAAAACCCGGACCAGACCGCTTTGGACCAATTTAAGAATTTTTTAAAAAAGAATACTAAATTTTTTATAAAGTTTAGGAAAGCACAAAAAAAGTATTGGAAAAACTATATTGTAACGTCATTTTTACGTCTTTTTTTGTATGTTTAGTGCAAAAAAACTTATAAATTTAAAGTTTTCTAAGCTTATTAAGGATAATTTTAACCATTATTTAAGGTTTCACACATATTTTTAATAAAAAAAATCGGTCCGGTCCAAAACCGGTTTTCATAGGGTTTTGGACCGGACCGGACCGAAGACCGAAAAAATGAATTTCAAGACCCAAAGACCGGACCGATTAATTCGGTCCGGTCCGATCCGGTCCATTTTTCGGTCGGGACCGATTTATGAACACCCCTATTAGTCATTAGTGATCCAAGGAACCAACTACCACATATTGCCACTACCACCAACAATCATGGAGTTAATCAATCAATTTGTCTCTTTAATTCTTCACTCTTGCTTTATAAAGTCTCCCTCATATTATCATCCTTCATCCCTCTTCATTCACATATGACGTAAAACTATAGACCATACTTCCCAACCACCATCACCAAATCAAAATCCTTTACTTCCATCCACTTAACTAACATAAGTGTCACATTCCAACAATCTAATGTTTTTTCCCCTTAATGCGACGAAATTAATTTTCATAAACTTGGCGACATACACATTACTCAAATCAAACCACGAAATCATGCATTTTCCATGACATTTTTTAATTGACTACTAGTCAAGTTGTCAATCATTTCAAGCAATTCAAAAACAAAAAAAATTAGATTTGATAAGTAATATAAAATCCTTCTTCTTCCTTATTTTTTAATGAAAACTTGTATTTAGTAATAGCATTAGAAAGTACTCCCTCCGTTTTTAAATACTTGCTCAATTTATCTATGCGCGGAATTTTAGGAGAAACTGGAAAAAATAATAAAATATGGAGATAGTGGGGTACTTAAAAAAATAAAAAATTATAAAAAGCAAAAATAGTGGAAGAATAGGAGAAGAGTGAGTATTATGTTGGGTCCATTAAGTGTGAGAAATGAATTAAATATTATAAAAGCTTTTCAAAAAAGGAAATGGAGCAAGTATTTAAAAACGGTCGGAAAAGGAAAGTGGAACAAGCTAAGTATTTAAAAACGGAGGGAGTATTACACAATACATATTATTTGGAATTTAGGACCTGTTCACATATCCTGAACTAAGCTAAACTGAACTGAACTGAATTGAACTGAACTGATTGGAGTTGAACTGAACTTAACTGAGCTGAAATGAATATTTTATGAGAAAGGGAAATTAGGAGCTGAACTGAATTGAACTGATTGGAGCTGAATTGAACTGATTGGAGATGAGTTGAATTGAAATTAAGTAAATGTGAACAAGCCCTAAATTTAAAAAATGTTTAATAAGTTTTTTGAACTTCAGATAATATATGATAAATTCAAGTATGTGAAAATCAGATGAATAAAATACGCTTTTGAGGTCATAAATTCGAACTTCATCAACTACATTTGCTTGGGAGGAGGAGATTTCTTTACCCTCCTACTTTTAAGCGTTGACCTGCGAAGTTGGTTTAACTTAATTTATACTCTTAACGTTTTTAAATATTTGCTCCATTTCTCCATGCGCGGAGTTTTAAGAGAAATTGAAGAAAGTAATAAAATATGGAGATAGTGGGGTTAGTGGAAGAATAAAAATTAGTAAAAAACCAAAAGTAATGGAGAGAATTGAATGAGAAAGAATATGAAATTAGTAAAAGTTTCATATACGGATGACCGTACGGTGCGACCGGCCATATATATATATATATATATATTTTTTATTTTTCTTCTCCCTCCTCTTTTCTTCTTCCATCTGTACAACATTTTTCTTTTTCCCCCAATTTTATTTGTATCTCCTCTTTCCTTCTTCCATCTTCTACAACATTTTCCTTTTTCCCCCAATTTTATTCCTATCTCCTCTTTTTTCTTTAAACTTCATTAATGGTGTCATCTTCTTAGCCCAAATTTTTTCAAACTTCATTAATGGTTTACTTTTGGAAATTTATGTTCTACGAATTTTATGTTGAATTCAAGCTTATTTGCTGAAGATTTTGATTATATAACTTGTAAGTTGTTAAATTTTGTTACTTAATTTTTTGTTTAATTGAAGAACGAAAAACAAATTGTTTTCGTGTATAGTGGTGGTTTCGTTGGTGGGTAGTGGTGGTTTTGTGGATGGGTGGTGGTGGTTTCGTGGTTTTGGGTTCTAGATCTGGTTTCGTTGGTGGTTTAGGTTGGTAGTGGTTCGTTGGTGGTTGTTGTTGGTGGTAGTTTTTTGTTGGTGGTGGGTAAGGGGTTACTAGATCCAGTCAGGGGTGTAATCCCCCATATTTTAAAATATATTATAAATGAAATTATATATTATTTATAATATTTACTTGTATTTTTTCCGGAATTTAATTTCAAAAGTTTCAAATTATTTTTGGGGTTGATAAACGATTTTATTACAAAGAACTTTTTATGAACCTTCCTTCTATAATTTATGTCCAACAAACAAACCATACCCAGTTTACTTTCTTAATTGACCCATTAATTTAATGAGGCCCAATATCCCTACTTACCCTACTACCCTCTCTCCTATAAATACCCCATACATCCCAAAAATTTCCCCACACAAAAGGTTAGTCTTATTTTCTTTCTCCTTTATTTTATTAATTTGTGTAATTATAATTATTGATTATGGGTTTTGATTTTATTGTTTGAAATTAATTTAATTAGTATCAAATTGTATTTTGATGATTAAACTTTATAATTTCAGATTTTATAAATGTTATAATTTTCGGATTTTGTAAATTTAATAACCTTGGGTTTTTAATCATTGAAAATCATGATTTTAGGGTTTTTATGAACAATCGATTTAGGGCTTTTATAGTAATGGTGTTTTGAAATTTTGGTGATTATACTACTAATTAGTTTAACTTAATTCCAGATTATTTTGAACACGTAAATTCGTGTTTTAATGTTTAGATTTTAGTTCGTTAATATTAATCCCGTTTTAATCCCGATCAGGTTCTGAACTCATCCGATTTTGACAAAAAAGTAGTGTTTCCATGTGGAAACAATGTTTTAAGAAAGACTCACTACCTTTGGTAGTGAGCACCACCCTCTCGTGGCCAAATTCAGCCTCTAAATATGATTTTCGGGCAGTTTTTGATTTTTAACGAAGTTTTTTTTTTATGCTTAATGTTTATAATTAGTTTTGGGTTTTGATTTTATAGTATAAAGTTTATATTTTTAGTATCAAAATCATGTTTTTATGTTTTAAACTAATAATTTCAGATTATAATTGTTGTTATAATTTTCAGATTTTATAATTTTAAAAACCTAGGGTTTCAATTTATTTAAATTGGGATTTTAGGGTTCTTATCACTAATTAAATTGGGGCTTTTGTTCCTATTGGATTTCTATTGATTAATTAAGCATAAAAACATGTTTTTAATGAAGTTTTAAGGATCTTTAATCAAATTTATATTGCTGGAAATTTGGTTAAGTATTAATTTATTATTGTTGCTTGTTTTCTAGGAAGTGATTATTTCTTAGGAGACTTTTAAGTGATTAAAAGTGGCACAAAGGATTGTTTATACGAGGTACGTACATGTCTACTTCGTTGTAAGTAGTATCATGTTTAGGTACCAAAGAAAAGAACTTAGTTTCATGATTAGAGAACACTTGGATGAAAATTGTTTGGTTATACATTTAATTAATTCATGTGCTTATGTTTATGAGACATGTTTTGGTGAATTGATTATGTTTGTATGGAATTATGGATGCAAACATGTTGAATTATATTGGATTAATTGTTTGTATGGAATGTTGATACAAACATAATTTTATTGGATTGGTTTGTTAACCACATTTGGATTATTAAAGGATTGGAATTGAATGGTTTAAGTGGAATGAATTTATTAATTATTCCACAGGGTTATTATTTATTTATTTATTGCTCAATCATAACTTGTTAGTATGTTGAGTAAAGGTGGATTAAGCCGAAATGGCTAGGTGAGTTGACTATGTTCAACAATTTTGAATAATTTGGAAGTTTAATTGGAATTAAAGGTCAATTTGTGATGTGATCACCATTGTCCTAAATAAGATTAAAAAAGAATTTATGTATGATTGTTATGTATGGTCTTCTTGATTGAGTCGGCTATTAATTAAAATTGTAATCACGTAAAGTGAAACATGGATGAGCAATAAAACTCTGGAAAGCGTGCACTTCTAGAGTATTGACAATTATGGGTTGGGGTACACGGTGGTAGCCCGTGGCTTTTCGAGGCTTGTTTGATCAACATGTCCTCTTTTCTTTTGGTATTTACATTTTTATTTTATAATGAAAGTTAGATGGGATCCTAGACTAACTTTGTGAGAATGGAGTCGCGCCCATTCTTGCATCGCGCTAAACTTTTATTTTAAATGGTCATTTGGGACCAAAATGATTTGGTGGATTGGACAACCTCGTCTATTGCTTACTCCAAACTAAATTAATTAAATTAAGTATAAAGAATCAAGTGTTTGGAATTTATTAGCAAGTATGTTGAGTCGTTTGAATTGTTTAAGTGTAGAGTCTTGATTAATGAATTCGAGTTGTATATTTATTTACTTTAACTAGTTGAGCATGCTAGATTTTGTGCATTGTAGCTTGTATGTACTCAGCTTTGCTGATTGCGTGCTTTTGTGTGTTTTCTTTTGGTCATGGCCTTCGCCTTTCAATGACCCTGTGATGATCCAATTATTACACTTGTATTATTGGGGAGCAGTATTGCACAGGTTAGCTTGATGATGTGAAGTTCAGGGATTTGACATACGCATTGTCAAGGGATTGGTGTGATTGAGAGTATTCGTTCTTTGTGTTGAACTTATTTATGTTTTACTATTTTAATTATGTTTTGGGATTTTGGAATATTGGTTTGGTTTTAATAAGGGCCTTTATGGTTCCAATTTGTAAGCTTTGACTTATTGGTTTTCTAAATTATATTATTTTAATATTTAAGTTGGATTTCCGCTGCAATACTTTGATAAAGCCTTAACGTTTTAACACGTGGCGGTAACATGCCAATGGTTCTCCTCTATTTTTATCTAAAGTAAGTGGTTTGGAAAAGGGAGAATTATTGGGGTGTTACAAGGGGTTACTAGGTCGGCGGTCAGGGGTTACTTGGGGTTACTAGGTTGGGGGTTACTAGGTCGGTTAGGGGTTACTTGGGGTTACTAGGTTAGGGGTTACTAGGTCGACGGTCAGGGGTTACTTGGGGTTACTAGGTCAGTTGGGGGTTACTGGGTCGGTTAGGGGTTACTAGGTCAGTTGGGGGTTACTGGGTCGGTTAGGGGTTACTTGGGGTTACTAGGTCAGGGGTTACTTGGGGTTACTAGGTCAGGGGTTACTAGGTCAGTTAGGGGTTACTAGGTCGGGGGTTACTTGGGGTTACTAGGTCAGTTATGGGTTACTAGGTCAGGGGTTACTTTTGTCTTGGAGTTACTTTGTCTGGGGGTTACTTTGTCATTTGCTGATTTGTAACCTGCCGCATGGTGCGGCTAGCCGCACCAGAAACGCACTGATGAAATTAATATTGTTGGGTCCACTTGGTGAGAAAAATTAATTAAATATTGTAAAAGCTTTCTAAATAAGAAAATGGAGCTAGTATTTAAAAACAGCCGAAAAAAAAGTGAACAAGTATTTAAAAACGGAGGGAATAAGAGCATGTTCTCATTGACTAAACTCAGCTGAACTGAACTGAACTGAACTGAATTGAGTTGACCTGAACTGAACTGAACTAAGTTAAGCTGAACTGAACTGAACTGAACTAAAATGAGCTGAATTTCAACGTAAAAGAACAGACCCTAAGAGGTGTAGATTGCTTAATTCAATAGAGTCCTTTATCTTATCTTACATTTTATTTTTATTATTATTTTTTTAAAAAAAACTTTATAATTTACCAACATTTTAATAAAAAATGTGTGGCTAGGATTGCGTTGCAGTCTTCATAGAGACTCACAAATAATTTAAACATGGTCTGACCAATCACAAACGAATATTCGAAGAAAGCGCCCACATTCAATCAACCAATTATAATTCAGCTTTACTATTCATTTATTAAAAAATACTCGTATAGTAGTATACGAGTATTTCGTACTCCGTATTTTTTTTTATTTAAATACTCCGTCTCCCCCATAGACGCCCCAAAAAGAAAACGTCCTGCCTGTTTGTTAATAGTTGACCTCTCCCATCCTCCGATTTTCTCTCTCTAACCTTTGTTGTTTCTCTCTCTAAATTCAACAATGGGTGGCGGCTTCCGCTGGGTCAGACCCGAGGTTCTCTCTCTTCCTTCTCTCTTTCTCTCTCCTATTTGTTCTATATTTTTCTACGATTTTTTTTTATGGTAGATTCAGTATTTTTAGATCTGTGAAAAATTTGCTATTATTAGCATGAAAATCGTATGATTTGGGATGAAATTCAATCAGATCTAATGGAGTATAATAGATTTGATTAGAAAAATATAATAATTTGTAATATTTTTTAATAAAAATTGTTAACTGGGTTTTGTAGGTTTACCCTCTGTTTGCATCGGTTGGTGTAGCCGTCGGAATTTGCGGGTTTCAGCTCATCCGGAATATTTGCGGCAACCCAGAAGTGAGGTATATCTTTCTCTCTAATTCAATTTCTTGATTTTCCTTTTAAATTCTAAATAGAATTATTAATATAAAGCGGGATTCATAATATTATTATTAGGTTTAATTTATCTAAATTGATTTCATTAGGTTGTTTTGATGTGTAATTAAAATCTTTGTATTATTGTGGTAGTTTTGAATTAGGTTTTAAATTCGAGTGAATAAGCAATTTGAGTTGTGTATTGTTGTAAGGTAAAATATGGTGGTTTATCTCGTACTTGTCGATTAATTGTGTGAAAATTAAGGGATTATACAGAAGCTCGGCCAAATTGTGTGAAATTGGATTTGTTTCAGGCATGTGTGAATGTTTTGACATGGAAGTTTTCAGTTGATTAGGTTGCCCTGCTCTTGAACAGAGCAATGTTAATTTTCTGGTTGAATTTTTCATTCTGTAAGTGATTGTTTGCGTGCTAACTGCTAAGTTTATGATTTATAGACCTCGTGATGATTCCGATAAACTTATTTGGTATTGATTTAAACTTGCATAGGTGGTTTATGTTGTTGATTTTTCATTTGAGCCATGCCTTAAATATGTGGGCGTATGGGCGATTAGTTACTTCTTAATTAGGAGATCATTATTAGCTCGCGTTCCTAGTTATTGATTTAGTCACGAACTGAGTGGAAAGAGGCGTTGTGAATGTAAGCATGTTGGCTAACATGTCCGGGATAACTCATATTCAGTTTAGAAGTTAGAACTTGGAAGTCCTTCCCCAAGTGGGAGAGTACCTGCAGCTGATGGAATCCCTAGTAATTTTTATTTGTGTAGATTATATGAATAACAATAACTTATTATTTGATCCTTATCTTCATTTTGGCTCAACCAACATCTTTGACTGAGTTTAAGCTAGGGACAATGTTCCTATTACTTCCTTGCACTTATTATTTTTAAGTTTCACACGCCAACATACACTAACATTACTCTTTGATCATGATTCATGTATCACTATACTTTTGTTAGCGAATACGGAGTAAAATTTATACTAGATACAATCTAATGATAATTAAGTTGTAAGTGAATGATGCACTTGATGAATTAGAGCCCCATTATAGGCCAAATGTAACCAATTAAAATATGGTGGATTCTCTCTGCTTAGAGTATAATATCCACGAGGAAGCTATTAGAATCACATTTATATTGCTTCCAGCATTTGATGGAAGTCATAGAACTATAGAAGTGTGGCATAAAAATATAAAATTAAGTGAGGGGAGTACCAGCTCCCAGGAATTAGAGTCTAGCCCTTAATAAAATATTATGATACTCACTTGGAGTCGAGTAACAGGAAGTTGAACTCCATTATGTTTGTATTGCTTCTTTGCATAATATGGAATTTACTGGGAATAGCTCAAGTTTTTACATAAGCACATGTTTAAATAAACTACTTAAAAGTGAGCTTTGTTGCTTTACATAGTCTGAGGTTAGCGATCCTAGAAGGAAGGAAGGAAGGGAAGGGATGAAGAGATCTGAGGTTAGTGATCTTAGAAGGGAGGGAAGGGATGAAGAGGTCTGAGGTTAGTGATTCTAGAAGGAAGGGAGGGAAGGGATGAAAAGAGTTTCTTCTTTTTCCTATGACTTAGGAAAGATTTGTGTCTTTCAAGGGGAAATAATAGTGGAATCCTCCAATTGTGCCTTCTCGATTCCATATTCTTCATTCAATTTAGGTTAATAAGAACCTGTACTCTCCCTCAGTCCCTCTCCTTTTTAATCCATGGTTGGCACTATTCTGCAAAGTGAAGATATGTTCACTATCCAGTTAATTTCTTTTTTGTGCTAGTTGCCCTTTTAGTTTCTTTACGTTACAGAAAAAATATCGTGTTCTTGATAATTTACAATGTGTTGCTAAAATTTTCCAGGGTGACTAAGGAAAACCGAGCTGCTGGAATCCTGGAGAATTTTGCGGAAGGAGAGAAATATGCAGAGCATCCCCTTAGGAAGTTTGTGCGCACCAAGAGCCCTGAAATCATGCCAGGTCTTAACAGTTTCTTCAGCGATCCACAGTGAAGCTCCCTAAGGAATAGCACTATGTTGGCCCTATGTTATAGTGAATTTTACTGAAGTTGCTTCCTTATTATTCCATTAAAAATGAAATTAATGATGTTATATAATATTTGAACAAAGATGGCATTGTGTTACTTGGTCTACCCTCCATTTTTTTGAAGTCCTTGAGATATGAAAGTGGTTTAACCCATTCATGGGAGACCTTGTATTATAAAAAGCCTATAACACCTTATTGTTAGGCTGCTAATTGAATAATCCTTTCAAGTTTCATTTTTGTTTCCGTTTATTATGAGATATGCAAGTTCAGAGATGTCCAAGAAATGGAGTTGTGGTGTTGCTATCCTTGGTTTGCATCTACTCGTAGAACCAAGGAAGAACCTCAGTACTGCATATGCAATGCTTATTACCAGTTATCAGGGTTGTGGCAGCACCAGATGCTGGGATAGAACTGATAACAATTCTGCTATTGTATCTGTTGCCATTTGCATGAACACTTTCTAATCAAACAGGACTCATGAGTGTATATTTTGTTGATAGTAACAATATAACCAAGCATCTAATTTCTGCTAAGGGTAGAATGCATTAAGAAATGTTTGCAACAAGATTGTAGTACCCCAAGAAGCAACATGAACCTGATTTAACCGGTTTTTGCATTGCATGAGCATAAAACGAATTACACTTTACATGATCAACTCGAAAAGAGCACATCCAACCTTTTGTCTTTGTATTTTGCACTTACTACCTGACCATAACTCCTTATAGTGATCGATTAAGCATTCAAGCCATTATGACTTTACGAGTGCTTGATTGCTCTTCTGAGATGCTAAGTAGAGCTGTTCATGGACGGGTCAACCCGCTAAATCCGCCCAACCCGGCCCGCAAAATAAGCAGGTTTGGACAACCATTTTGAAAAAAATTGTTAATTTGGGCGGGCTAGGCCCGACCCGTTAATATAAATGGGCGGACATGGACAAGACAATATGTACCGTGGGCTAGCCCGTCCGGCCCGTTTATTTAAAAAAGTAATAGTTTAATGATTTTTTAGTTAGTTGATTATGTATGTAGTATATTTTAGAAAATAAATACAAAGAGACTATATTGGACTCTAACCTATTATTAGCTACAACTATTTATTTCAATTTTATATTTAATCATTATACTTGTATTAAATAAGTTCATTCTTTCCTTTTTTTTCACTAATATATGTCACAAGTTAAATATGTTTTTTTCTAGTATCATTAGTGATCAAGAAATTTTTAAGATAACTAAATCGAAATAATATTAACATATGTAAATGATAAAAAAAAATAATTAGTGTTAAATATATGTTAAACAAATATTTTAGGCCCGTGAGCCCGCGGGCAAGCCCGACCCGTTAAAAGAGCGGGCTTGGACAATTTATCAAGCCCGTATAAAAGGGCTCGGGTTAGCTACAATTAGCCCGTTGGACAAAAAAATGAAGTATAGGCCCGGCCCGTTTCCCGTCCAAGCCCGCAAACGATCACCTCTAATGCTAAGGTTTGTGAGAACCTGAGAGGGCTATGGTCTTAGATGCACTTTATAAATCTTGTATCAAATATGCAAATTCTTTCAATTTTTTCAAAAGAAAAACTCACACAAATTATTTCGAAATATTGTTGTACGAGTACAATATAGCTTTATCTATACAAAGTAATTAATATCATTAATCTTAAAAAAAAAAAAAAGAAATTTATAATTTAGGCTAACTTTTGTGTTCAGATAAGTTTAGATAAATTCAGATAAGATAAGTTAATGAAATATAAGTTTAGATAAGTTATGATTAGGGTTAATTAGGGCTACAAATCCACCTTTAATCATATTCTATTAAACTATTTTGGACAATTTCAACAATTAATCTCATAAATTGAACAAAAATGTTTTTTAATCATTTATTACACCATGAGAAGCATTTACAGTGCAATTAATAGTCTTGTAAAATCATTTACCGTAGCACAGTAAAATTAGTTAATACTTCGCTTACCGGCTTCTTCCTTTCTTCCTACCTTGTCCATTATTAAGAAATTGCTGCAAATGTCAATTGGGAGACTAGGGTTTATCGAACCCCCAAATTAATTTTTTTTATCTGCACTTTGTTCACTACTTTAATCACAGTTGCTATCATCGAGGCTTGCTACCAGGTCTTTTCCCTTCTCCTTCAATTCTATTTTTCATTGTTTTCGTTCAATTTTCTTACTCCATGCTTTCAATTATGAAGTGATTGTTACTAGTTTTGATAATTTAGGGTTTGATTTGTGAGTTTGATTATTACGTTAGATGTTTAAGCCATTTGTTGATGATCATCTAATCATCACTTTCATATACAATCTTATGCGTGTTAATTTGATATTTCATATGATAGTTTTTATTTCCAGGTTTTATATGAATTTGTGATATCTTGAGCTGGGTTTATCTGTTATCTGTAAACTTCTTGAATATGTAGTTGGATTTTCTTCAATTGAAATGGGTTTTAATTATCTGTTTTCTGTTTAGTAATTCATATGAAGATGTTCTAAATTAAGGATTGGATTTTTCCTTACTCAAATTTGCCTCTTTGGGTTTGCTACAAAACTTGTTGATCTTTATTGTAATTGCAATGCCCTGGTTTATGCCCACCTCCTGTTCGACAAAATGCCCACAAGTATGATTGTGGGTATGCGTGGGATGGGCTAAGCACATCCTTACCAAACCAATTTATGCCAAATTTCTGCCCATCATTATTCTGCTCATTTCAATTAATTTAAGCTGCTTGATTAGGCAAGTGATTTGGTTTACTTACGATTTATTCCTCAGTTCCTCACGCTATACACTTAAAGGTACTCGATCGTTACCAAAGAATGAAAGATGTAAATCAAATAATATTTGGTTTATTTGAAGGGAAGGAATATGGATCCCTCCCCTTCCCTCTACCCCAATTCATATCCGATATCCCCCTTCTCTCTCACTTTCTCTTCCTTTCCATTCCCTTCTTATCTTTCTCACTCTCTTATAGACTAGTTGGAAAACAACTTGCAGAGATTTGTGATATTATTCTTATATTTTCTCTCATTCTTGCTCAGTGACAATATGACCAGCTATTTATGGAAGAAGTATGCAGATTATGTGTACACCAAATGGGAAAGAACAATTTTGTGGGATATGATTGAACCTTACAGACGGCCTAAATCATTTACGCCTCTTGTAACTCTTTATGTTGCTGCTTTCTACACTGGAGTTATTGGAGCAGCAATCACGGAGCAACTCTATAAAGTAAGTGACTTCTTCTTCTATGGACACCCCTCCCCCCCCCCCCCCCCCCCCAAAAAAAAAAAAAAAAACCCTACATTTTCTGGATATTTTCATGTATAAGAATCTAAGGCAACCATTATGTGCGGCAAAATCGTTCATGGGATTATCTTGGTTTTATTCTATGCTTGCTTCCTTATGACTGATTTAGAATTTAAGTGAATAGTTTTTTTTTGATAAAAGTGAGTTATGGCCCACTTAGATCAAGAATTGCCATTTAGGCCACCTACTCCCACAATTTCAAGGAATTCTTCAGTCCTTTTGAACTTCTTGACACGAACAGATTTGGGCTCCTATCACTTCCTGTTATATGATCTTTTGTTGATAATGCAGTATTGATTTGACTTTTTATCTGGCTCCTTGTGAAAGCAGTGCAATTTTACTGTGAGCATAAGGAATGTAGTTTTCAATGTGGCTATAGACACAGCTTTTCCAGTGCACAAATAAATGCTCAGATTTTTATTTTATTTTTTCTCTTAATATATCTATGATTATTATGGACTTTCCTGCTAGTTTATCTATTATTCTATATTCTAAGTAAATTAACTCTGAGAGATTGCCCATGTTTCATATAGATTCCTAAATGCTTTGTACAGCTGAGTGTGAACAACCTAGGCTAGCAAATATTCTCAGGAATAATTTGGTATTTAGGGGAAAATAGAGTGTTTTTAGCCGGTGACATTTAGTTATTATTGAAGAGTGAAGTTTGATCATACAAGTGTTTTTATTGTCCGCCCCTTGTATAAGAACTTCACTAGTGGACATTGAAGAGTTACCCCCCCCCCCCCCCCCCCCCCCCCCGGCGACCTTTTTAGAATTTGGTGTGAACTGTCTATGAAAACAGAAAACCTTTTTGGGTTGTGTACTGGTTTCTTGGTTTGGCATTGGGGAAACCTGATTATTATATTGTGTGCTACTGTGCTGCATAGCTTTTGTTATGCTATTGAAAATTTTATGTTATGCTCATTACTAGTTACAGCTGAGCTTTTTATCTGATAAGTAGTAGTGACTAGCCCCTTGGCCTGTGTTCTATGAGGCGGTGGAGTTAGGCCCAAGGCTTTCTCGGTTCTTAACATTCATTGCTAACTTCAAGCAGGAAAAATATTGGGAAGACCATCCAGGAGAGACAGTACCTCTGATGAAACCCATGTTTTATGGTGGTCCATGGAAGGTATACAGAGGGGAGGTTCCAGTCTACCCCAGTGACAAACCCAAGGAAAATAAGAACGAAAGTTGAGATATCATAACTCTATATTCTTGGAGCAAGATTACATACCTGAGCTTAACTTTTACCTTCTCAACCCTCCTCAGTTTTCTTTTATCTTTGTGTTTTAGAAAGTAGCCGTAGATGGGTGACAGCATCTTCGAGGTATTTATATTGTTGTACATAAAAAGGTACGAAGTACCATATCTAGTTATCTACAATGTCCGATCACTCTTTTTGGAATGAATTTCATTTATTTGATGTGCATCAAATAATTACGAGTGTTCAATTTTTGGAGTCATACATAAAAACAAATATCTCATAACAAGTTTATAACGATGTAACGATAAATGATGTTTAATGATCATATGTTATCTCAAGCCTATTATACAAATGCATAATTGATCACTCGTTTTTCTTGTGTGCTCATGATATGCTTGCTTAAATAAAATAAAATCGAAATATTAATACTGTAATAGAAAATTTAAGTACAAACTGACACCAATTGGTTGTTGGTGTAGTGGTGATTGAGACTGCACTTGGTAAGGAGGATTGTGTGTTTGATCCCCCGCAACAACAATTAGGCGGGGACTGAAACCTAACCACTCAGAGCTGATCCTCAAATCTGGATTAGCTCAAAGGGTGAACCGAGTGGGACACAAAAAAAAAGTAAAAAAAAAAACCCCAAACTGACAACTACGCCGTATATACTTTTCGTATCTTTCTTGCAAATAATGCTTCAGGTGTGCAATATGAAAATATTTCGTCTAATTTAATTACTCTTCTCCTTCCTCCATCCCCTCTTTATTCTTTGGAGGGTCTAATTTTAATATATTAGGGTTATCATTTATTTTTCTCTTCAACACAGAAGTACATCTTCTCGTTGATTTCATCCCAATGAAGTCTAATTTCATCTTCTGCTTTGAGTCCTCTTCGCTTGACAACTTTGCTTTTGTAATTTTCAATGAGCACATAACTGTTACTTGATGGCCATCTTTTTAATATCATCTTAAATTCATATTTATCATCCCAATCAATGATATCAATTGGATAACCACCATTCTTGCTTTGCTCTAGAATTCTGGTGTCGAATTTGTCTTTCACCCAATTCTTTTTGAGTAAAAGTCGATCTTGATTATCAATGTCACTTTTTGCTAGGACTTTCGTATAGCTCCATTTGGGTGTGGCTTCGAATATAATGGGAGTACTACTATTTTGAGAAGACGAACTAATGGAAGTAATTCTACTGGTGGTGTTTTTAGAAAGAGAAAGAGAAAGGGTAAGATGATCTTCCTTTTCCCCTGTATTTTCCTTGAATGAAGATAAATCGACATATTTTTTACCATTAAACTCACAATTTTGGTCTAAAAGAGTAGATTTTATGGGTTTTTCCGTTTCCATAAAATCATAGAAGGCGTAATCGTTTATCCAATGTTGAACCCTTTGTTTCTTTATGATTGATTCATCATAATTTCCCTCAAAATTTGAACTTTCTCCAATATTGTTACTCTCTGTTTCTTTGCTTTTTTTCATGATGATCAAGAATATAAACAATTTTCTCTAAGGTTTTGAAAAAATTAGAAGTGCTAAACTAGTAGAAAAAAAGAAGAGTTTGAATGTTGTAAATCAAAAGATAGAAGTATATTTATATTGGTGTAATTTCCTTGGAAAAATTATAGTTCTACTAGGATTTGAAAATCCATCCTATAAGAATTATAATTCTACTAGGATTTGAAAATCTATGCTTTATCCTGCATCTTTTTTCAGAAAGAAGGTTTTTTTATTTTTAAATTTTTTTTATACACTTTTTTTTTTACACTTAGTTAATGAAATGGATAATTATATGATCATTGAATCATTGATTTTAAAATAAAAGACTGATAATTTTTTAAAAGAAGAATAAAAGACTGGTACTATTCAAACTTCACCTTTTTTTTTTATTTATTTTTTTTATTATTATTATTTTTTTTATTTTTTACAGTACAAATATAAAGAGGCGTATACTATCAAGTTAAATGTTGTGTTATACATTACTTACTCTATCATTTTATTAGAGTTTCATTTCTAACATTAATTACACACATAATAAAGAAAAATGAGACTCTAATAAAAGGAATGAGGGAGTAATTTCTTTATCTTAATTTACTTCTTTAGAAAAGATATCTTAATTTATTACTTTTTTTTTTTCTTTTTTTTGACGGAAATCTTAATTCATCAATCTTTTAAAAATTATGAAGTAAATGTAATTGACTTTGGGCTTAGACCAAATTAGGAATCTGACTGAGTTTTATACAGTTGGGAGTGTCTTAGATTAGTCAGAACATTGAAATAGTTATGTGCAACTAACTCTGTGCATGATGGGAGCTGACCATTCATGAAATACTTGTAGATGAAGAGATAAAACAGAGGAGGAGAATTTTATACAAACTTCATTGCATTTTATACTAACTTGCAAAGAATAACATGGTGTAAGTTGGTATTGTTGTGGTTGTAACACCAAAAGTGTTCATGGAGAAGAAGTAAATCTCGGCTTAGCCCGGTGACACTGCTACTCATGATCCATGGAGGATATGATGTTGTTTGTGATTGTGTCTGATTAACTCATGGAAACGTCTGATGTTATCCTCAGGCCGTTCGCCTTTTCTGCCTTTCATCTTATCACACTTGGTGATCAAACACAAAGGTACTCCGTAATAGGTAAATAGGTATCGATCTGAAAAGCATAAACTAACCAAAGCAACAAGAAATGAATGAAATTAATCAAATTATAACACTTTCTTTTAAACAATGAATGAAATTATAGCAATTTGTGCAACGCATGAGACTAATCTACATCGTACTCAGCTCGTAGTTGATATTTGAAACGAGTACAACACAAACTATTATTTTAAGAAGTTTAAAGTAGAAATTTAGAGATAATGTATTAAAATAATATGATGTCACTCTGTAGTACGGATCGGAGTACCAAAGTAGTTAATTGACATTTAATACGAAATTTGGGTACAATTAATTGAAACGTTATTTTGTAATTAATTTTTTTTAAAGGAATTTTAGATTTTTTATGTCAATAGTCACTAAATGCTTTGGCCTCCGTACTAATTAACTACGTTAACAAAGTGTTTTTGATTGTTATAGATCCTTTTAGAATTACGTCTCTCAAAGAAAAAAATATAATTAAAAATAATTACTGTCTTTATGAACTTGAATTAAAAGTGTTTTGATTGTTACTCGTAGTTGTTATTCTTAATTTCTTACCATCGTAATTAATGGATAAACGTACTACGTAGTACATTAAGGAAGATTAAATTGAAGTAGAGATCAAAATACTTAATTTAATTCAGTTATTTATTTGCTGATGACTACACGAAGAATATATAAATTAAATTGAAATAATCAAATATATTTCGTCGTAATAAGGGAGAATTAATTGAATTAGTGATCACTCTGATCAGAATTGTATGCTAATGATCTGTTGCTTATTTTCTTAAGGTATTTCGGACAATCCATGCTAATGTAAGATCATTTATACACCTTAAATGATTGCTTACTTTCTTGGAGGAAGATTGTTTCAGCAAGACAAAGAATTAGAACAACACATTATAAATTTCACCGATAATAGAACATTTAACTCATAAGAAGAAAAAAAAAAAAGGCCTAATACAAAGAGCAATTTTGCACTTGCACCAAGCTTATGAAAAATGGCTCATGAAACAGGAGATCTAAACACTTTTCTTATCAAATCGGGTCATGGAGTGAAAGGTTTATCGGAGATGGAATTGAAGGATTTGCCAAAGGAGTATGTACAACCTCAATCAGAGAGGCCGTCCAACATGAAGATCATGGAAGAGGTGTCGATCCCCATAATTGATGTGTCTAATTGGGATGACCAAGCAGTTTTAAAATCAGTATGTGATGCTGCTCAGAAGTGGGGATTCTTTCAAATCATCAACCATGGGGTGCCACTTGAAGTACTTGAGGATGTGAAACGAGCAACTCTCGCGTTCTTTGCCTTGGCACCAGAGGTCAAGAGGAATTATTTCAAGGAGAATTCTCCTAGCAATCATGTGAGGTTAAGTACTAGCTTTATACCCGAGGTTGAGAATGCCTTAGAATGGAAGGATTACCTTAGCCTCTTTTATGTCTCTGATAATGAGGCTCTTGCTTTATGGCCTACTATTTGCAGGTAATTAACTGTTAAGCTGCATTATGAAATCACTAATTATATTGTATTGTTTTTCATGAGAACGCTGAATTCAGCAATATAATTATCTGTAATACGATTGATGCTCAGGGACCAACTTCTGGATTATATGAACAAGTGCCAAGTTGTGATTAAGTCCCTCCTGCAAGTCTTGATGAAAGGACTCAACATTCATGAGATCAATGAGGAACAATGGTCACTTCTTTCGGGTTCCAAAAGGATTAATCTCAACTTCTACCCAAAGTGTCCGAAACCTGAACTTACAGTAGGAGTAGGGAGGCACTCAGACGTGTCCACCTTTACCATGCTCCTGCAGGATGATATTGGAGGACTCTTTGTTCGAGCACCTGATGGAGAAAGTTGGGTTCATGTGCCACCTATCCCTGGGGCACTGGTGATTAACATTGGTGACGCGCTGCAAATCATGAGCAATGGCAAGTACAAGAGCATAGAACACCGTGTAATAGCAAATGGAAGTAAAGACAGGATTTCAATTCCCCTGTTTGTGAACCCAAAGCCTAGCAAAGTGATCGGACCTTTAAAGGAAGTTTTCGTAGAGAGTGATGAGAAACCCAAGTACAAGGAGGTGTTGTATTCTGATTATACTTTGTACTTCTATAAAAAGGCTCATGATGGCAAGGGAACCCTTGATTTTGTCAAGATATGATCTTTTCAATAGGGATGAGAAAGGCAATTCGGAATGATAGAATGAGAAAGAATAATACAGGGTTTTCCTGTTAAGATCAATAATAAGCTTGGATACAAATGTATTTTTAATTTAAATCTTGATTGTATCGTATTTCGGAGTATGTATTAAGACAGTAGTTGAAGTTTATGTTACAGATGCTTGTATAAGATAGTAAAATAAAGATATTGATGCCAAAGCAGACAGATCCTACTTCAAATTTTAATCCCACTTAGCTTACAGATGAAGTCTTTGCTCAGTATACAAACTTGGCAAAAGATATCATTGCTCAGTAAAATAAAGAGTATTAATAGTATTTCAAGCAACATAAACATCTTCCCATTTTTTTTTTCTTTATAAAATTTCAAAATTTCATTACATTTATACAACCTTGGCAAAAGATAACATAGGGTAAGTAGTTATAACACCAGAAAACTTCTAATATACTGTCTAACTATCCCAATAGTTTCTTAGTTGTGACATGTGGAGAAGAAGTTGGTCTCGGCCTAGACCAGTAACACTGCTAGTCATGATCCATGGGGGGTGTTGTTTGTAGTTCTGTCTGATTAACTCATGGAAACTTCTGATGTTATCCTCAGGCCGTGCGCCTTTTCCGCCTTTCATTTTATCACACTTGGTGAACACAAAGGTGATAGGTATCTGAAAAGCATAAACCAAAGCAGCAAGAAATGGAAAATCAGTAGCACATTTAAATCGCATTCAAAAATGTTAAATGAACAAACGAGTATATAGTGTTCAAAAATTGGATACATTGTTGCGACCAAGCCAATTAGCACAATCCACATCTATCTTCTGTGGGGGAACACTTGCATCAACTAGGAGTAACACAGAAACAAGTGCATCTCTATTCAAGAAGTAGCCTTTAGTGAATGCAGACCAATCTGTTCGAGCAGATTCAGATGCTTTGGCAAACCTATGTAAGAAAAGCAGTAAAATCAGGCATAAAAAAAAAAAATCTTACAATTGTTGCACAACTGAAGCAGATTCAAGATCATCATATGCGTAATGGCTATCCACCATAGCTATCCAAGGTTAAATATGACTCAATTAAGGGCGGTATCATACACAAGGACAAGAAAGGAGACATTTACTTCCTAATTTGGAAAATAAACAACACTGTTGGTCCTAAAGGCACCAAATTAACTACAGCGGAGCTGTCCCTAGCTTCCCCCTAACCGCTGACTTAGGAGATAGCTTCAACGTAGCCTAAATAATCAGTCCGCAGTAAAGTTTTACAGGATGATCATTACTGTAATTTTTAAAGCAATGCCTCAAGGTGTAAATGCAATCCTTTTTTGGTACTTCGATATGATTCAAGCATATGATCAAGTTTAAGCGCGAATAACAATTATGCACAACAATATACAATATTCCCAGCATGAAATAGACACTAGAATTACGGAAATTGCCCATATCATATAACCAAAATTACAGAGACTCACCCATATCCAGGCAAATCAACAATATACCAACTCTTGTTGATCAGAAAATGATTGATAAGCTGAGTCTTCCCTGCATATAATTCAACACCCAAATCAGACATATAGTACACAAAACAAACAAATACCCAACAGCGAATCTCCCCTAAAATTCAATCCCAATTTCTATTAAATCAAATCAAACTAATCACATTTCATACACACTTCAATTATGTTTTTCATTGAGGAATTTAAACAAACAGGTGGTGGGCATGAAAGAAAACAAACAAATTAACAAAACCTGGTTTTTTCGATGTCAAAGCAACTTCTTTCTTCTTAACAAGAGTATTAATAAGCGAAGATTTCCCAACATTAGATCGACCAAGAACAGCAAACTCAGGCAACCCATCAACGGGGCAATCCTTAGCCCGACTACTACTCTTCACAAACGCAACTTCCTTAATCTGGGAATGACCCGCATAAGGTCCGACAACAATGTTGGATCCGGGTAAGATCATATCTTCGGTTATGTCATTCGGGTCGACACCCGGCGGCACAAAGAGCACAGTGCTGGTGAATTTGGTGGCATCCGAAGGCGGCGGAGTAGCTGCGGAGCTTGATAATGCATGTCGATGGAAAATGGGGGTTGTTGAGGAGAGAGAAAATGAGGATTGCAGAGGAAAGGAGAGAGAAAAAGTGAAGCTTTTTGAAGGGTTGGAAATGGTGAGTAGTAGAGAAGATGATAGTTGAGGGATGAAGGGACGAGTTCTTAGTAGCAGCATTTTGTTTACCCGCCAATTTTATTAGTTTTGATCTCCCAATTGCTCTATATATCACACACTAGCACACTATGTTATGTTGTTAATGGGTAATTTAAATGTATCGGATTTTGAAGTTACATGGTTCTAATCACCCAAACGACCTCTTAAGGTCTCATGGGGTTCATGGAAAACATCTCGATTTGTTTTATTTTTTGTCGGAAAAAGTTGAAAAAAAATGTCCCAATCTAAAGGCTATAATAGACATTGACCGTGTGAGACCTGTTGGGTGACTTAAGTATTAAGATCATAAAAGTTAATTTGTAACCATTACAGACATACTAATGTTATATTGTACCGAACACGATTTTGGTTTAAATGTATAACTATTTTGAATTTTCGTTGTTTTGATAGTTAAAAGGTAATAGAATTGATTACAACCATCAACCTAACATTTCAGGGTCTTATAAGTAAATTTGAATATGGTTTCATGCGTATACATTAGATGCACATATTACTTTCAATAAAACATTTTAATTACATAAAAGGACAAGTTCAAACCTCAATTTTACCTAAAAACTAACATAATAATAATACCCAATATCACAAAATCATACCTTTTCCCATAAATAATGCAACAATACAAATAACACACACAACCAATGACACTTTTGGAGCAACAAATTTCTCACTTGATACAGCAAAAAATCCAAGTAATCACACAAAGATACTCCCACAACACTTTTGACAAAAACAAGACCAAAAACCTCTACAACAACAAATCTTGAATCTACAATTACCCCTCCACCAAAATTCCACACTCCTTCACTCTCACAAACACCAAGAAGAAAAGTCATAAATCAAAATCAAAATCAATAAAATCAAAATTAAAAAAGAAAGAAATTTCCCAAATTTCAGATCTTTTTCTCTCTCATCCAAAATTCTCCTCCATGCCCATCTCCTCTTACCTCGGGAACCGCAGCAGAAGTGGCGGCGCTGGGTGGGCCCGCTCATTTCTTCCGACAACAACCACCGCCGCTACCACCACAACCCCGACAAAATCAAAGCTCCACCGCAAATCACGGCGAAGAACCCAATTGCGTGACTTCATTTGGGCCCACTTTTTCACCATCGGATTATCAATCTCTCTCCTCCTCTTCACGGCGGCGCTTTTCCGCTTCGGCCCATTTTCTCTCTCCTCCCCCCGATTCTCAAGGCGGTATTCTTCTACCAGACCCAGAAAGCCGAACCTCAGGAAACTACCCTCTGCTTCTCACAACGACGTCGTTTCGTCTGCTGCTGCTGTTGATATTACTACCAAAGATCTGTATGATAAGATTGAGTTTTCGGATGTTGATGGTGGGCCTTGGAAGCAAGGATGGATGGTTACTTATAAAGGGAATGAATGGGATAATGAGAAATTGAAGATTATTGTTGTTCCTCATTCTCATAATGATCCTGGTTGGAAGTTTACTGTTGATGAGTATTATGATCGTCAATCTCGTCATATTCTTGATACCATTGTTGAATCTCTATCTAAAGTAAGGTTTCTTATCTTATGGTATATAATTGGATTAATTTTACTATTGTTTATGGTTTAATTTGGGGTTTTTATGATGTTGATTTTGTTGGCAGTATTTTGTTTAGTGGGTTAGTTTTAGAATTGTGAGCTGCATTGAGTGAAGTTGGTAAATTAAGCTTGTAGTGCTCAGTTGGAGATTGTGGTTAATGGGTCTGGTTGACTATTGCGAGGTTCTGGTTCAATAGGGCACTTTTTTAATTATGTTGATGTGAAATTTCTTGGATTTTGTGTTCATTTTTTAGCTTCCATAATTAGCAATGCACATATTATTGGATTTTGGGTAGGGAATTTGAGGTTTGTGAGGTAAATTTTGTTGGGGTTTTGTCTGTTTTTGTTGATGTACTCTATATGATTAATTGTTTTACTCCATCAAAAAGATGCACATCATTTATATTGGATCACATTACAGGGATATAATGAGCCTCGATTAAGATTTAAGTTTCTATGAGCTCAATATTGTTGGGTTTCTAATTTTCTATGGAAATGCTTTCCTCTGCTTTACCATTAGTTCGAGTTGATGCATGTTGTTGAATTTCGGAGTCTCTTTTGGAGTTGTCCTTGAAGTTAAACGTTAGTTACTATGTAATTGTTATATGTTATGTTACTCGGGGTAACAAATTCTAGTTGGAGTTTTGAGATCCAACATGTGTGCTAGATGTAATATGAAGATTCCTAGTAACATAGTAATATTGAGTGGTGTCCACTAATCGAGCTTCCCCTTTTGCTTATGGCCTGTTTCTAGGTAGTAAAATGTTAGTGATGAAAATGTACATTTAAAAGCAGCATTGCTAAGAAAGTATCACCCTAATGACTATGGTATTGCAATCCCATCCCAAACTCGTGTTTTTCTCCATAACGTATCATTACCATCCATTACCATCCCTCTAGTGTTAATGGATGACAATTAAAACTTGTGAAGAAAAGAGATGCCTGGTAACAGCATCATTATGGGAATTGTCTTAGGATTTTACTTACAAATTCATTCCCATCTACCAAACTAGCCGTAAGTCACATTCATCCTGAGCCCATTTTCCCAATCTTGTTTTTTTGAAGTTGTTGAAGGATTAACTTGTCACGTTAACTATTTGAAAATGTTACTTTGCTAGTTTACTTTCTCCAGAATTTTGGGTCCAGAGTATTACCTACTTAGTGATCTAGTTGCTTGCTTTTGAATCATCGAGTCACTTTATTTTTTAATTTAATGGAAGATTTTGTATTAAGAACTACCTTTTTTTGGTTACACATTTAGAACCACTAATGGAGTAATCTTTTTTTATTGCAATGCTACATAAACCTGTTTCATCATCTTCCATCTAATTAATGTTGAAGTTAACACACCTTTGAGTTTATCATTTAATTTTCCTCTTGAACCTTGGTGTCTTAGGATCCACGGCGCAAGTTTATATGGGAGGAGATGTCATACTTGGAGAGGTGGTGGAGGGATTCTTCAGAGAGCAAAAGGGAATCTTTTGCAAATTTAGTGAAGAATGGGCAGCTAGAAATTGTTGGAGGTGGTTGGGTAATGAATGATGAGGTAACACTTTTTTTGACATTGACCGTATTGCGGCTGTTTAGCTGTTGCTATCATCAATTACTAAATTATGCTGTTGATTGATTTATGAAGTAATGAAGTAGCAAGTTATTTTTTTTTATAACACAACCTTTTATTGGATACTTTGGTGAGTAGTGGAAAAATAGATAAAACTAAATAGTATTTGAAACTCAGCTAACATATATTTCCTGTGTGTGTGCAGGCCAACTCCCATTTTTATGCTATCATTGAGCAGGTGAGGTTATCTGTACATATTCTCTTCTATATTACACCTACAATAAGGGCCTTTGTGGCTTTGTGCACTAGCAAGTTAGACTTAGCTTAATGTATGATATTTGCGAACAACAATAGTTTGGAACAGGAGCTCCCTGTTCCCTCACATTATCTGAGGTGTTTGTATTTGTAGCTATGCTCAATGATCCCAGCTTATACAACCCATAGATGACCGTGTTATCATCGATGCTTCTAGCTTTATATAAAATCAATTTATGCTTTATTAAATATGTCTTTACTGAAAGCAACATCTTTAATTCTTACATTAATCTCATGTTTTGCTATTCTATCTAAATTCACATTTGAGGCACAGGTCAAAGGCCTGATACTTGTCTGCAGTTCTGTATTCTTAGCCTAGTTCAACAATCTGAAAGTATCTTGCCGTAAGAGGTTATCATGCTATTCCGAGTATTTCTATAGCTGTACTCCCATTATGAAGATATTTTCTCTTGCTTACAGGGCTGGCTAAGTTCCTCTGATCTTCATGATTGGTAATTCTTATAAAGATAATATTTGCTATGTGGTGGTTATGACGGCCAAGATAACTTGTCTTATTTGACAACATGTAAATTTGTATCTAGGCATTTGTGCAAAGTTCATGATTCATTTTTCTAAAATAGTGACCATCTTACAATAACAAACTTATTTGCTTGTGTAATTGTGCTATGAGGATTATGTGTGGATTTTATCCCATTTTCTGAGTTCTTTGATTATCAAGTCTTAATGTATCTCATGTTAGCCATAACACTTTGTTGATTGGGCTACTATCTGTATCCGTGTTAAGTTGTATTTATTTTTGCTTGTCATGCCATGCCTTGTGGGTTATTTTCCCCCCTTCTAGAATTCTAGACCTTACAGTAGCTCATTTATGTTATTATTGGTCAGCCAGATGATGATTTTATACATCAATTTATAGTTATTTAGTACTATTGCTGCATTTAATATTGCTTGTGCTCCTGTCTGATCTAATTTTATGCATCAGATGACTGAGGGTAATATGTGGCTAAATGAGACCATTGGAGTGGTTCCTAGAAATGCTTGGGCAATTGATCCATTTGGATACTCTCCTACAATGGCATATCTTCTCCGACGCATGGGTTTTGAGAACATGCTGATACAAAGGACTCACTATGAGCTCAAAAAGGAATTAGCCTTGCATAAAAACTTGGAATTTGTATGGCGTCAGAGCTGGGATGCCCTGGAAACTACAGATATATTTGTGCATTTGATGCCCTTCTATTCGTACGATGTTCCCCATACGTGCGGACCTGAGCCAGCTGTATGTTGTCAATTTGATTTTGCTCGGATGCGGGGTTTTATTTATGAACTCTGTCCCTGGGGTCATCATCCCGTGGAGACAAATCAGGAAAATGTGCAGGAGAGAGTAGGAAAGCTGTTGGATCAGTACAGAAAGAAATCAACCTTATACAGGACAAACACACTTCTTATTCCTCTAGGAGATGACTTCCGTTATGTCAGCATAGATGAAGCAGAGGCACAGTTTAGGAATTATCAAATGTTATTCGATTATATTAATTCTAATCCCAGCTTAAATGCAGAGGCAAAGTTTGGCACTTTGGATGATTACTTTCGAACCCTCCGTGAGGAGGCCGAGAGAGTGAATTATTCACTTCCTGGCGAGATCGGATCTGGCGAAATTGAAGGTTTTCCTTCTTTATCTGGAGACTTCTTTACTTATGCTGATAGGCAGCAAGATTATTGGAGTGGCTATTATGTTTCAAGGCCTTTCTTTAAGGCTGTTGATCGTGTTCTGGAGCATACACTTCGCGCCTCAGAAATGTTGATGGCACTGCTATTAGGACGTTGTCACAGAGTTCAATGTGAAAAGTTGCCGGCTAGTTATGCGCACAAGTTGACAGCTGCAAGGAGGAATTTAGCCCTGTTTCAGCATCATGATGGAGTAACTGGTACAGCTAAGAATCATGTGGTCAAGGACTATGGAACTCGAATGCATACCTCTTTGCAGGATTTGCAAATTTTCATGTCCAAAGCTATTGAAGTACTGCTTGGCATTCGCTTTGAGAAAAATGAACAAAATCCCTCTCAATTTGAGCCAGAACAAGTGAGGTCCAAGTATGACGCACAGGCTGTTCACAAGGGTATTATTGTCCAAGAAGGAGCTGCAAGATCAGTGGTCATCTTTAATCCTCTGGAGCAAACCAGAAATGAGGTTGTGATGGCGATTGTTGACAGACCAGATATAAGTGTCTTGGACTCCAACTGGACTTGTATTGAGAGCCAGGTTTCTCCTGAAATGCAGCATGATAAGGGCCAAATATTTACAGGGAGGCATCGTGTCCACTGGAAAGCTTCTATTCCTGCTTTGGGGCTTCAAACGTATTATCTTGTTCATGGAGCAGGGCAGTGTGAGAAAGCAAAGCTGGCAGACTTGAAAATTTCAACTTCTGATCAGTTATCTTGTCCTGCACCATATGCTTGCTCGAAAATAGAGGGAGAGGTGGTTGTAATTCAGAATCGTCATCGAACTCTTACTTTCAATGCAAATCTTGGCTTATTGATTAAAGTTGCTAATAGTGATGGTTCTTTAAATAATGTGGGCGAGGAGATAAGCGTGTACAGTAGCGAGGGAAGTGGTGCATACCTGTTTAAACCTGTGGGTGATGCACATCCTTTCATTGAAGCTGGTGGACAGTTGGTGGTTACCACAGGCCCCTTGATGCAGGAAGTGTATTCTTATCCAAAGACTCAATGGGATGAAGCACCTATCTCTCACAGTACTCGAGTTTATAATGGGGAAAATACCATTCAGGAGTTTGTCATTGAGAAGGAATATCATGTTGAATTTCTTGGGGATCAGTTTAATGACAAGGAGCTTATAGTCAGATACAAGACTGACATTGAGAATAGGAAGATTTTCTTTTCTGATTTAAATGGTTTTCAGATGAGCCGGAGAGAAACATATGATAAGATTCCTGTGCAGGGAAATTATTACCCAATGCCCTCCCTTGCATTTATGCAAGGACTTGATGGTCGCCGGTTTTCAGTTCATTCACGTCAATCACTGGGTGTGGCAAGCCTAAAAAATGGATGGCTGGAGATAATGCTTGATCGTCGTTTGCTGAATGATGATGGGCGTGGTCTTGGGCAAGGGGTAACTGACAACCGTCCAATGACTGTTGTATTTCACATCCTTCCCGAGTCCAATATTTCTTCTGTTTTAGATCCCAGTTCAAAAGCCCTTTCTTTAAACCCTTCTTTGCTGTCCCATTGTATTGGGTCTCACTTGAATTATCCCATACACGCGTTCATTGCTAAGAAAGCACAAGAACTTGCCCCACAACCACCACCACCGAGATTCTTCTCCCCTCTTACTTCTTCTTTACCATGTGATTTGCATATTGTGGACTTCAAAGTGCCCCGGCCTTCAAAGTATTCATTTTTGGAGCATCCTGTAGAAGATCCAAGGTTTGTTCTACTATTTCAGAGGCGGGGTTGGGATTCATCATATTGTCGAACTGCAAGATCTCAATGCACAAAATTAGCAGATGAACCTGTTAATCTTTATAGCTTGTTCAAAGACCTGGATGTCATGCACGTAAAAGCAGCATCTTTGAATCTCCTACACGACGATACAGAGATGCTTGGTTATACTGAGCTTTCTGGAGATGTTGTGCAAGAGGGGCATGTTGTCATCCCTCCCATGGAAATACAGGCATACAAACTTGAGTTGCGACCTCACCAATGAAAGCGGGCTAACCCTTTGGTTAATTGTCTTCATCTTGCAGTTGATGCAGAAATGATTTACTTGGGGACACTATCTTGAAATGAATCTGCCATATATCAGTGTCTCAGAGAAGAGTGTGTACCAAGATGCTTTATAGCAGCACGAAATTGTTGTCCATCATTCTTGTACACAAGCATTTAGGGCATGCCCTTAAAATGATGTGCCGATGTTGCCGGTTGATTCTGTTCCCAGATAGTTGATGGTTACTCGGTCCAAGTGATAGATGAGGAAGTTCTTGATCGGCCATTTACAGATCTCTAGGATGATTGTGGTTAGGTTCTTGTGTAAGAAAGTCTGTTTTGTGAATGAACTATTTCCATACTGTTGATATGGTCAAAACCCTGTAATTTAGAGGTAGCTGTGTAGGTGATAGAAATTGTTTCCTTTTTTGATGTGACTGATTATGCAAGGGTACAATACTTTTTTGGTAGATTGACAGACGCTGAAAAAACTCTTGTAGCACTCAAATGTTCAACTCACTGCATTGCTTTTTTTTTTTTGTTTTTTTTTTTGGTGAATACGAGGGGCAAGCCCCAAAAGAACAAAGAACAAATCAAAAGACGCTGAAAAACAAACAAAGGAAAACTAAAAACAAAAGAAAAATGACTGCATTGCTAACTGTCAATGATTATATAGTATTATAGTGCATACTGCTCTCTGAGTGTGTGTGTTTTGTTTCCCATTATTTATGGGGGAGTGGTGAGGTACTGTCATGCTAACTGAATCGTTCGGGACTAGGGCGAAAATTTAATCAAGTTTTTTCCGCTCAACTTCATTGAAAGCATTTGAAAAGTTGTCTAGGTCTTCAGGCTATCTTTCCCACATTTGTGTTCTAAATCGGTGGCCTGCCTTTAATCATATATACATCAAGACGAACCAAAATGCCATGAATTATGAATGTAATGGTAATCACGGGGAGGTAGATAAAAAATTTCACTTGTTCAATCAGATAGATGCAGTAAAAAAGAAAGTGTTTGCACAACTCTTCTCCAAGATAGATACATGAGGTGGCTTTGACCAGTATTTCAGAAATTAGAGATTCAGTATGTGTTGCTCAAGATGTTTTATCAGTCAAAACATAAAGTCTCAGACAACTATCACTAGGTACAAAACACACCTAACATAGCAGAATTTTTTCTGCCCACTCCAAGTCATGTGAGAAAAATCAGAAAATGCTTCCGTAACTATAATATGATCTCTTCTTGCATGCTCACATTAAGAACTTTGTTTGGAAGAACAATGCAGTTAATGACAACAACTTCGTCTTCTACATTAACAGATTCTCCTGCATTGAGAAATTTCTATATTCAGAATCTGAAGTGTTTAGTCAAAAAAAAAAAAAAAATCTGCAGTAAGATAACAAACCCTGAGATTGACATAAGAACTGAAGGGATGTAGTCATTACCAAGGATTGTAACTCCAAGCTTAGAGTCGTAATCACCATCAGCCTATATGAAACATTCAATGTAAAGTTATGTGATGATCAAAGAACTTAATACAAAGATTAGTTTCAAACATGATTTTCTTTTATTTGGTTCCGTGCTATAAATGTTACATTCTCTTTACAAAATAGAATTATATTTTGCCCTTGGGAAAACTAATTTCAGCCCTTCACATACCAAATTAGAGGAAATGGAATAAACCGCATTAACTGAAAAATGATTTTCCCCAAGTCCCAACCAAACATAATCTTCGTAATACAAGAAATTAGATCACTGAAAAACTTGCCTGAACACGTGACCATCTCCCAACTGAAGACTTCCATCCAATAATAGCATGTGTAACAAGTGCATTTTCCTGCAGAAGGTTAAATAGTATCAAGTCATATTATAATTAATGTATTGCTTTTACTAGTAAGCATTATTTTCATTAATTCAGTACCTGAATCTCAACATCATCCAAAATGATGCAGTTTACAAGCCTTACACCAGGTCCTATGCGAACATTAGCTGATATCGACACATTTGGACCAATCTGTGCAAATAAAAATAAAATTAGAAACTGTGTATCATATGCTTCTAAAAAGAGAAGCATTTTAGAGTACAAATTTCAGAATATGTGTTTTAGACTTGGGAATATATTCTGATAAGACCCTGGGTCAGTACATATCCATCGAGATACACTAACAAATCTCAAGTAATGATTAGACAAGTTTTTGTTACCTTTGCAGTCGAATGTACTTTAGCTGATGGGTGGATATAAACATCACCAACAATCGTAGCATTCTTTGTACCATCCCCACTAGCCAGAAGATGGGGAGCATTCTGCTGAAATAGAGCAAGGTACAACCCAGAACATTTCAAGGACATGCTGTGTACAATCAAACATGGCTGCAATTTAGCATTGACACTCCAAAGTTAAATGGTTTAATATAAAATGTTTTGTCAAAGAACATACCCGGGAGTCTTAATTTGTTCCCAGAAATCCAATGTTTCATAGGTATACAATTGTTTCTTTCCAGCCAAAGGAGACAAAATGTCCTGGTCCAATCTTACAAAATCTGCAGGGAGGGCCCTTTTAAGAATTTTTTTGATATCAGATCTCAATCAGTGTGCTAAAGAGCTCTGAAGTAAATAAGTGCATACAGATAGTTTCTATCGCCAACATTGAAGGTAACACACATGAGCTTTCTTTTTTTGGTTAAAAGAGCCAAGATATAATTTTGTTTTTTTATTTTAAAAAAAAAAAAGATAGAAACCTTCCTAATGCCTTAAAATTAACTCTGAAGGTTCAGTTGATAAATATAAGGTAAAACCCCCAAATGGTTTCAAGAGATACAGCCACAGCATGTCAGATTAGCAGAGAAACAATCATCACATTCCAGCTATATGCCAATTATTAGAACATGTCTTCATCAAGTCAAAACATAGTGTCATAGTTAATTTACATGAAATCTCAGTAAACTAGGCTAATTTTCATGTAAAAGTTGATAAACAAAACAATTTCAAATATAAAAGTCACCCAGTCATAGGAATGCTAGCTCATACCTCGTAGCTGAATGCAATGACTCATAATTGGACAAGCGACGTAGAGATCCTGTGAAATTAAATTATTCTCAGTAAAGAAAAATAACAGCAGATTTGCAGAGAGAAGGTTCTCTCTTGACTGTAAATTGACTAGTAATGACATCTCAACAAAAAATTAATTGCTTCACAGTTCACTCGTCCGCTCACAAAAGGATTGGATAGATTTCTATCATCATCTACCTAAAAAACATATGCGACAGGGTAACATGCATGAGAGGTAATATATCTATATAAGCCAAAGTCAAAGACAGCTCAAAGGTCAAAGTCTGAATTAAAATCCAGAATAAAATCACTACTGATTTACTGAAATTAAGGAATAAGAACTGGCTACTTTACATTTCCCATGACTCTAATACATTTCAATCTAATTGTCTTTTACAAAAAAATAATTTAAAAAAAAAACTTAATTGATTGTGTAACATAAAAACTCAGGAAAAGCTTTAGTCTTTCATATCATTTCCCATATTTAACACTTCCTTTTCACATAAAAAGCTTAAATTTTAAGACCTTATTGAACAAAACTAACTGGATAAACATATCTGGCAGAGTGGCAGTAAACTCTTGAGGAACGCAGTGCATTGTCATTGTGAGTCTTTCTTTGACTTTCAACACATAATCGTATTGTGCATTGCATGGATACAATAGTTAACGAAAAAAACAAAATATTGGTAAAACTACATGAGGTTAATGTCAAGTTTTTACAATCATAAAAGAGGATGCTTCATCATCTTCTACAATTTACACAAAAGAGAAGCATGACTGAGACTAGCACTCATATGAGTCATATCATGTAAAGTTAGTTTTAAGACCATGTCCAAATTGGTAAAAAAAATTACTAAATTAACAGTAACAGAAATCATCCACCCTGTTGCCCACCCAGTAAGAAAAAGGAGACCAATAGTGTGAAAAGTCTAGAAAAAATGGAGTGTTGACTATAAAAGTTTGCATAAAGCCCCCCCAGGCCACCCCCCTTTCCCCGCACCCCTCTTATAATTTAAGGAAAAGATTGCACAAATAATGGAAATAACCTCTGTCTTCCTGATTGGCAAGCACACCCTGGATAGCTGAAAAAATTTCTGGAGTAAATACATATATGCCACAATTTATCAAATCACTAACCTGCAATCACACAAAGCAATGAACAACAAGATATAAAAACTCCTACAATGACAACGCAGAAACTATTGACACTTGAGTAGGGTGCATACAAATGTCTCAGGCTTTTCTGTGTAGTGCAATAACTCTTTTGTATCAGAATCGGCAACCAACTCACCAAACAGGTTGGCTGATTCAGCAGAAACCTGCAGATAGAATCACTATTAAGGGTGAATCGAGGAATTATTGGAGCAATTCTAAAGACTGGTTTTAACAAGTAACCAACCTTAATTACTAACAATGTACCCATACCACCATATCTCCTGTGGGCATCTGAATGAGTCAAAACAAACAAAAACAACCAGGGGTTAAGTTGTAGTACCTTCAAAGATCCATTAGTGTACATCACCACAGACAAATCGAACGTGCAAACTAACTAAAGAGCTATAATGTACATTACCAAGCATGTTTGCTAGTGGGAAACTGCAGCAGACATCAAAATTCAGAAGAAATATATGTGACTGCAAAAAGAGAGGAGAGAAAACAAAAAGGAGTCAGTGATTCTGAGTCAATGTCCTCACTTCTCTGTTAAATTCAAATGTAGTTGATATGGTAGGATGCCAATAAATTTACAGAACAATAGAAAGCTAGATAAAATTTGTTCATTCAATATTCAAAGGAATGCACATTATTACAATTCATCACTAATATAGGTAAATAGTTGGTTACAAACCGGCCCATCTTCCATAATCAGATCTCGAAAATGATACAGTCCACCAGCAGACCCATGTGGTTTGTCTTCTTTCAAATATCTAAAAATGAGACAAATTGTAAATGCTTTAATTCAGTTAAAGAAACCCCTTGAGCCATGATAGCTTTAAAGAAACAATATAACACAAACAAAACACAAGTTCAATTTTGAGATCACATGAAGTTCTCATGTTCAACCTTGACTCTTCTATGATATCAAATTAGTGTAAAGTCACAAATTCCTCTAAGAATAGCTCAACCGAAAACTCGAAAACAAAGATAGAAACTCACCTAACCGGAACTTTCAGCTCATTTGAGATTGAAGACACATATAAAGCAAAATCACGCTCTTCATATAATCCAATGAGAAAGATTTGAACCAAATTTGGTATCTACATACAGAATAAACCCTCAATCAATCAAAGTTGAACAAAAATTAATCATCAAAATTCAGCATTAATAACAACTATATACGATAACATACAGTTTTGCAAGCAGAAATTTGATGGTGGATCATAGGATGGCCAGCTATAGGAAACAAGGGTTTTTGAGTATTGAATGATAACGGTCGAAATGTAGTTCCTGAAATTGACCCAATACATTCAAACATATGAAATCACAATATATTACTATGAATTGAGAAATTAACAAATGGGTATGAAAATAAATTAGGAAAGTCTTGATTTTTCTGAGTTTTTCTGATGAGTCTGATTTATACCTTCGGTGGGCCCACCGACCAAGATCACAGCAACTGCTTTATCTTCCATTAATGAATCGCAGTTTATAATTTATGAACTGGGTTTTGTGATTTGAGGAGCTTCGCAGTGATGTTAACTAAAAAGGTCAAGCCTTGCTACTGCTTCAACTATTTTCTCCCACTTCTTGTTTAGAGGTCAAAAGTTCATAACGAATTGAGTCTTTTATTCTTTTCACTTTTTTTTTTTTTTTTTTTTTTTTTTTTTTTTTTTTGTGGAATTGGAACATAGATAATTTCATTTGGGCAACATTTTTTTTTTTTTTTTTTTTGACGGGAATCGGGCTCAAAATTTATTAATCAATCAAAGGGCTCAAATCAGCCAAAACATAGTCAGTATACACTGGGCAACATCTCTTGTGTAACTTATGATCGCAAATCTAATTTTTTTCGTGTGAACTTCAGTTTAAAAACACAAATATCTATACTATATACTCCCTCCGTTTCACATTACTCGCAACAAACTTGGCAGTTGCGGACTCCTAGGCAAAAGATTGGAGAATGATTAATTAAAGGAAGGGGTAAGTAATTAAAGAGAGAGAAAGTAGAGGGAAAGTTAGTGGTCCCAAATAAAGTAGTGGGAACATGTGAGTTAAAGGTGGGTGGGATTTTTTTCCCTCCCTTTTTTTTTGTTTGGCTGATTGTACTTAAGAGGCAAATTGTTTTCCCTCCAACATTTTCATGAAAATTTAAAAACCACATTCAAATTCCTGAATTTTTCAAATCTGACTAGTTTCCAAACAAAAGCCCCTTTTAAAAGGCTTATTTCAGATTCATTCCCCCCTATTCAATCAAAAGACAAGTTTGGGAATAGGGGGGGGGGGGGGAGGGAAAACAGTGTTCACCATTACAAACATAGTTGATCACCTACTGAAATTGTTTCCAAAAATTACAAAAACCATCATCATCATTAATTAATCCTAATTCCTAAGCTGAGTTAGTTGCAGCAGTTGTTCTTTGTACAGAAATTAGGCTCCACTGAAAGCTTCTAAAAAAAACCAGGCACCTCCACTTCATCACCTACCACCAGATCTGCATAAAAAAAGGGGACTCATGGAAGAACCATTTGACGATTTTTTTGATATAAATCAAATATTGATGGAGCAACACACGGAAGAGTCAAGTGAGACCAACAGCACACAAACAGGGTCTGATTCAAATGAAGGTAATCAGCAACAACACAATGAAGGCAGTGATGCTGGGGACTCGCAGTCAGAATCAGAAGAAGAAAATCAGCAACAACAAAATGGTAAGCAACGCAGAGAGCTCAACATTGAGGAAAAAAGACATATTGTATATGATATTCTGCTTAACATGGAAGGGGACTCACTTCCAAGAGGTCTACTAACCTCATTAGCAATAAAGCACCATGTACACAAATCTACTACAAGTAGATGGTTCAAGGAAATCAAAAAACAGATTCTGCTGGGGAATGTTGTTGATGTGAAGAGCAAGAAATTAGGGAATGTAGGGCCTAAACCAAAACAATACACAGATGAGTGGCTAATGTCTGTCCCACTGTACAAGAGAACAACTAACAGGAGTTATGTTGCTGCATTGAAGGTAGCACATGTTGTCATACACAGATTAAAAAAAAAAGGCAGACTAAGGGCAGTCTCAGCAACAAATCACCCAGCCCTTAGTGATAATCACAAAGTTGCAAGGTTGAAATGGGTGCTTAATCATGTGAACCCTATTCCAAGTGAAGGTAATCCTAGTTTCATGGATTTTCAGCATCATATTCACATTGATGAGAAATGGTTCTATTTGAACCCAGAGACAAGGACTTTCTACCTCACACCAAATGAGGAAACACCATACTTAGCACAACAGTCAAAGAGGTTCAAACTAAAGGCCATGTTTATGGGAATGATAGGGAAGCCACTATATGATGAGGAAGGGACTATGCTTCACTCTGGGAAGTATGGGCTCTTCCCATTTGTGAAGTATCAAATGGCTAAGAAAAAAAGCAAAAACAGAGATGCTGGAACCGTGGAAACAAAGGCCATAGAAAGTGTAAACAGAGAAGCAATTAGGGACATGATATTACAGCACATCATTCCTACAATTCATGCTCAATGGCCAGCACAACTGTCAAAGAACATAATCATTCAATGGGATAATGCTAGGCCTCATCAAATTCCAAGGGATGAAGAATTTTTGGTAGCAACACAAGCAAATGGGTTTAATATCCAATTTGTATTTCAACCAGCCCAATCCCGTGACCTAAATGTTTTGGACCTTGGTCTGTTCAGGGTAATACAATCAATACATTATCAATCTTTCCCAAAGAATCTGGATGAACTTTTGGAGAAAGTTGCTGAGGCTTTTGAGGTTTTTGATCCAACACTCAACAGGTATTCATGGATCACTCTACAGTCATGCATGGTAAAAATATTAGAAAAAAAGGGAGGAAACAACTTCAACCCACCACACATGGGTAAAGCAAGGCAAGACAGAGAAGGCACACTGCAAGACATACTAGAAGTGGACAGGGAGCTCATCACAGAAACTGTGAACTACCTCAACACTCCTTTTGTTGACACAACAGGGCATCAACAAGACACACAAGACATGGAAGTGGATGCAGATTAACAAGATGGTGAGACTCATAGCAATTTTTTGAACAGGGGATGCAACACCTACACAAGATCACTGACTGCCACACATAACCAGTAAACCTTTTAAATTTTATTTATTTTGCCTTTTATATGTATTGGTTATGTGTATTTTGGTAGATAGGATAGGCATATTAGCAAGGCAGTCACTGCAGTGTAGTGTTCAATACTTAGGACTTTTGTAAAGTATCCATATTTTGAATATAAATTACAACAATTAAACACAAAAGTTTGTCCATCAGATGGGATTGTCTTAAACAGGGCTAACTCACTAACAAGGGTACCTCAACAACAACTTTGAATTGAGGTTGTTGGAGCCATCCCTTGGGAGTGGCTGCTATCATATGAGTCCCTTCATCATATGGACACAACAATTAAATACAGGATTGATGCATAGTTTAACAGGGACTCAAAGCACCAACAACATACACCCACATGTAAGGCATCAGGGACTCATTTAACAGACATCACCAACCACTTGCCAAGTAATGCACCAACACAGACCAAGCACAAGGCAATAGGGACTCAATGACATATACCACAGCATCATCAACACAAACACTAAGGAACAACAGATACCAGAGCATAACCAACACAAACCCTAACCATCAAAGCATCACCATCAAAAACATGTATCAGCAACTAATTACAGGGCATAACCAACACAAACCCTAACCATCACATACCAGAGCAATATAGCAACACAAACCCTAACCAACATGCTCCAACACAAACCCTAACCATCAGCAAAATAGCCCAAACCCTAACCACGCAAATTCATACAGTAACTTATCAATCAAAAACATCAAATCAACAAACTTAGATCATTATAAGTAAACATAAAGAGAGAAGAATCGTTACGCTGCACGGTCAGTTACTGGGAGGGAAGTCATGAGGATACTTCTCCCTCAAATAAGCCATAAACTCCGGATCCCAGTCGCTGCAGTCCTCGGTGAAGACAGATCGGACCCTTTTCTTGCCTCTGGAAGACCTAGAAGCAGCGGTAGCCTTCAAATGCTCCGGAAAAACAACGGCTACAGGTTCAGGGGACTCAGGGACCTCAGCCACAGCAAGAACAGGGTCAGTACTGCCCTCCACCACTAGATCAGGGCCCTCACTTTTGTCTTCTGGCAAAGAAGGACCACCAGCACTAACAACTAAAGACGGTTCAGCCTCAACAACCTTAGGTTTTGGTAGATCTACCTCGACAGCATCATAATCGTCTTCACATCCAGTATTTGGGCCAATTTTTGCCCCAAAATGGCGTCGAAGATACCTGGTGAACACCAGAGAGCAGCGGCGAACTGGTTTAATTTCTCCAGTACCTCGCCGCGCAGTGTACAGTGAGAAGGGAGGGTCAGTATCCTCCTTTTTCTGGGCAGGGGAATCGTTCTCATTTGGAGGGGAACTCATTTGGGGATTTTTTTAGGGTTTCAGAGAGAGAACGACGGAGAGGCGAAAGAGTGTAGAGGAGAGAGAAGATGAACTGAGAAGTAGATCTAGGGTTTATAAATGAATTCTAGAGAATTCCAACCATTTTGTTCAAACTGGGCAGCATATTCAATGAGGAGCAATGAATGAGGTAGTTGAGAAGATGAATAAACTCTGATGAAATAAGTAGAGGGGGGATTAATTTTGGTGGGAATGGTTAAACTTAATTGTTTAGATTTAGGATGAAATGAATATGTTTAATTTCTGTTAAAACAAATTAAACAAAATAACTAAGGGCAATATAGACATTTCCCCCCTAAAAACTTACTAAAAAAGGAAAAAAAAAAACTTGTTGCGAGTAATGTGAAACACCCATATTTAGTAATTGTTGCGAGTAATGTGAAACGGAGGGAGTATTAAAATGTGTTCCTAAATCAATTTATATGTCACGTAACACCTTTCTTAATTAGTGAAGTATTTCATTTTAATTATGTGCTCAAATATATGGATTGGAAATAATTTGAACTCAAGACCTTAAGTTTCAAAACTTTATTGCTAGCCACTAAGCTATACCATATTATAGAGCAATCAATTCGGGTAAACGGGTCGGCTAGTGGGTCGGGTCAACTCGGGTTGGGTCAATTCAGATTAATTCTATAACCTATGCGGGTCGGGTTTGGGTTGGGTCATGCTTGAGTCGGGTCATACTTCTTATCGGGTTTGGGTCGGGTTTAGGTCAGGTTAATAACAGGTCGGGTGAACAATAGATCGGATTTAATTTGGGTTTTCATGGGTTAAAACAAGTTATGGTAATTATGGTTCGAGTCGGGTTCGGTTCAAGTCAATAATTTGCGGGTTAGAATCAGGTTGGGTCATTCTCGGGTTTGAGTCGGGTTCGATTTAAGTCAATAATTTGCGAATTATAATCAGGTCCGGTCATTCTCGGGTTTAAGTCGGGTTCGGTTCAAGTCAATAATTTGCGGGTTATAATCAGGTTGGGTCATTCTCCGATTCAAGTCGGGTTATGTTCAAGTCAATAATTTGCTGGTTACAATCAGGTCAGGTCATTTCCAAGTCAGGTCATATTCGGATTCAACTAACTATAAATAGATAATTATCATTTTTATCAAGCTAATTATTTCCTTTGACTATAATATATATGACAATATAGTAGGGAACTATAGTCTATAATTTAGGAAGATAATTATCTCCTTTGACCATACGACAAATATATACTATATTTAACTCTTAAATTTGAGGATGATGCTCTTTTCTTTTGCTGGCCTAGACCGACTTGGTCTCCCTAGACAAAATCCTTTGATCAACAATAATAAGGTGGTCTAAATTGTATTTAAAGTGATTTGAAATCGGGTCAGGAACAATTTGGGTTGAATTGAGATCTGGTCAATAACAAGTCGGGATAATTTCAAGTCGGGTTAGTAATAGATCAGGTTGAATTTTTGGGTCGGGTAAGTAATAGGTCTGGTAAAATTCGGGTTGGGTCAATAACAAGTCGGTTTGAATGTGGGTCAAGTCAATAACAAGTCGGGTTGATTTCGGGTCGGGTTTGTAACAGGTTGGGTTAAATTCAGGTCGGGTTAGGAATATGTCGGGTTGAATTCAGGTCAGGTTAGTAACAAGTCGGGTTAAATTCGGGTTTTGACGAGTTAAAACGGGTTAGGGTCAATTTCGTTTCGAGTCGGGTTCATTCAATGCAAGTTAATTAAATTGACCGTTGTAAACCGGTAAATCGGTGCAAGTTGTAAACCGGTAAATTAGCCGTTTAACAGCAAATTGGATGGTTCCACACACCCAATTGGACTCCCGTAAGATATTAAGGACCATGGTAAACATTTCGCCAATTTTTATTTCCGGGCAAAAAAAAAATTCAAAAGATTCTAAAATTGAAGGCTAATATCCACGTTTTTTGAGAAATTTTGGAGGTTTCGGGGCCCAGTGTAGAAAAGTCTTAATATTTTAGGGAATACATCTCGGGGTCATATAATGCCGTTTGGAACCATATATGATCATTATATGTTGTCATAATTGTTCGTAGTATGCTTGAGTTAATGAAATCCGTGCAAGTGATAAACCGATAAATTGGCCGTTTAAAGGCAAATTGGATGGTTCCACCACCCAATTGGACTCCCTGAGGGTACTAGGGACCATGGTAAACATTTCAGCAATTATTATTTTCGGGCAAAAAAGTCTAAAAATTCCAAAATTGAAGACTAATATCCACGCTTTTTGAGAAATTTTGGAGGTTTTGGGCCCAGTGTCGAAAGTCTTGAAATTCTAGGAGATACATCTCGGGGTCATATAATGACGTTTGGAACCATATATGATCATTATTTGTTGTCATAAATGTTCGTGGTAGGCTTGATTTAATGAAATCAAGGCAAGTTGTAAACCGGTAAATTGGTCGTTTAAAGGCAAATTGGATGGTTCCACCCACCCAATTGGACTCTCGGAGGGTATTAGGGACCTTGGTAAACATTTCGACAATTTTTATGTTCGGGCGAAAAAAAAGTCAAAAAATTCTAAAATTGAAGGCTAATATCCACGTTTTTGAGAAATTTCGAATGTTTCGGGGCGCGGTGTCGAAAAGTATTGAGATTTTAGGGGATAAATCTCGGGGTCATATAATGCCGTTTGGAACCGTATATGATCATTATATGTTTTCATAAATGTTCGTGGTAGGTGTGAGTTAATGAAATCGGTGCAAGTTGTAAACCGGTAAATGGGTTGTTTAAAGGCAAATTGGATGGTTCCACCTAGCCAATTGGACTCCCGGAGGATATTAGGGACCATGGTAAACATTTCGGCAATTTTAATTTCCGGGTGAAAAAAAGTCAAAAAATTCCAAAATTGAAGGCCAATATCCACGCTATTTTTAGAATTTTTGAAGGTTTCGGCCAATATTATATGTCATTTTATTATAATTAAGGGGCCGTTTTGTTGGGGGTATTCATCAAAGGGAATGAGAATCAACTAACCCAATTCCTTTTGTTGTTGTTTGTTAGATACTTTTTTTATTCCCTTTACCCTCTTCATTACCCTTAATCCCTTCCAACTTGATTCCCCACCCCATAGACTTTTCCATTCCCTTTCCTTAGCCACCCCTCCACCACCACACCCACACTTGCCACCACCCTTTTACCTTACCCCCACCACCCAACTGCCACCGGTTACACCTCCACCGCCATCGCCGCCCACCGATAAACGAAACGCTCCCCTTCCTGAAAAACCTTTCCCCACCGCACAAATAACTCTCTCGTCACCCTTCTTAGCTGCCAACTACCCTCTCATCGCTCTTCTTCGCTGCCAACACCCTCTCGTCGACCTTCTTCGCCGCCAACTACCCTATCGTCAACCATCCCACTAACCTCCTTTCGTTTCCCTTCTTCGCTGCCTAACACCCCTCCCCTCCCCTCCCCTCAAAAACCTTCCCTTACCTCGAAAACCCTAGAAATAAATATCGATCTCCTCCTCTGTGTAAAAACTGTCAGCCACCCTCGATGGTGGTGGGAGAGCTGGGGGACGGTTATACGGGGAAAGGGAATTGTTTCTAGGGTTTTTGTGGGGCTGGGGAATGTTTTACGGGGGAGGGGAGAGCTGTCCAAGGGCGGAGAACGTCGGCGAGGGGCAGGGGAGCGGCAACGAGTGTTAGGATGCATAACCTCCCCTACATTCATAACTCAGGACTTGTTCTCTTCATTCATCTTAATTTCAGTTTAGTTTAGTTTAGCTCATTTTAGTTTAGTTCAGCTCAATTTCTAATTTCCTTCTCTTATAAACAATTCAATTCAGTAATTTTTTTTTTTTTAATAGCAAAAATATTTCATTAATTAAAAGTCATACGACATCTACAATAGAGATTCGACGTTAACAAATACATAAGATATTGAATCAAATAGAATTTTCCTTCATAAAAACTACGACCGTCGAGTAGATCTTGCACTGCGGAGCATCTTCCGCTTATATCGCTGAAAATTACAGCCTTGTTGGAGAGACAATCTAACGATCCTTTGTAGCCGTGAGGATGTTTTCCTTCTGATTCATCTGTTCGTATTCGAAAATTTGATAACTTTTTCATCAACGAAATAATTTCACGACAATTCATTAGATCTGCTACGGATTCAAAACTAAGAAATTTCTCCCTCGAAAAGAGGAGATAAACCTTGTCTTTCGAAGGAGGTCGAAAAACCCTTGTATTTCAAAGGAGATCGGAAACCCTTTCTTTCGAGGGAGAAAAGTTCCTCCCAAAAGGAAGAAACATTATTATAAACCTAAAAAAAAAATAAAGAACAAGAATTGGAGCTTTCCACCGATTAAAATTGATGAAAGCCCTTCAAAATTCAACAGTGGAGGCTAGGATTTTGGAGAGAAAAAGGAGAAAAAATGAGAAGAGGCGCATTCAATTCAGTAAATTTGAACAAGCACATAGAAGGCTAAAATTTTCTCCACAATTTCAGCGATAGACTCTCATCATCTATGTGACTCTTTTAAAAAAAAAAAAAAAAGTTTGCATAGCCAAATTATTGCAACTTTAAATAAAAAAATAAAAAACAAAAGGAAAAACGAGGGAATATACGTAGTATTTACGGTGTAAATAAAACAAATCAAACCTTAATACTTTACTCGGGTTTCTCATTCCTCTGATAATTCTAGTTCAAATTCTAGCTTAGTATGATTTCATAAACTGCATCTTTTATCTTGAATCCTCATTTTTCTCTCCGATTTTGTTCTTTGCTTGCTATCAGCTTTCTAGTGCTTTTTCCAGGTAAATTTTGATTTTTTTGGTGTATATAATCCACGATTTATATCGGTATTTTGTGTTTGTTTGAGATGATTCGATCAATTGTGAATTGTTGTCGAAAACTTATTTTGAAGATTTCAGTTTGATGAATCACATTTGAAATTAGTGAGTCGTTTGGTAAAATCATCGAATTTAGGGTTTATAAATTAAATTCTATGCCCTAGGTCATGGAAAATTAGTGAGTCGTTTTGTGATTTTTAATTGCTTAATTTGATGATTTTGCATTAATTGTTAATGCATTTATCTTGTAGTTATATGCCCTAGCTTATTCCATAAAATCATGGAAATTGTTGTAGATATGTTTGTTGATTGAAGCGACTTTTTTGTATTTTTAAGGTTGAGTTGCAATATGCTGTCAGGAGTTAAGCTTATCTCACGGGATCAGGTTGATAAGGTAAAATATGTTTTCTCTTCTAATTTCTTCTTTATTGTGATTTGTGAGAGTTTTTGTGATTGATTTTTATGTTGGCGAAACGCATACCCTTTTGTCTCAGGGGAAACTCGAAGAATCGAGTGAATTTAAGAAAGGCGGTCGAAAATCGAGTAGCAACAAAGAAAAGAGTAGGAGGAAGAAGAAGAAGGATTCTGAATATAGTAGCTCAGATGATGAAGGACATGAGAAAATTAGGAAAAAGTCTAGGAAAAAGAAGTGGTACTCTTCTGATGAGTCTTCAGATTCTGAGAGTGGTGAGGATGATAGTAGAGGAAGGAGGAAGCGGAGGAGTAAGGGTAAAGAGAAAGATCAAAAACATGATGACTCGGATGTGTCTGGTAAATCTTTATGCTATTTTAGATTGCTTATTGATGTAGAGTTGTGGTTTTCATCCCTGAATATTGAAAAGAGGTTAATTAACCGCTTTTTTTGTTAAATTGAACATAGATGATGCTGTAGGCCCTAACCCTACAAGTAACATTGATATTGTGAGAAAAGAGATGGGGTTGGACTGGATGTGTAGACCTGCTGAAAGAGCAGGCAATAGTGCTCAGCCAGCGCATGAGGAGAAGCCACTAGAGTCCGGAAGTGAAGAGGTATGCTTAACTAAACCTTCGACATTTATCATGATTCATGATTAATGTCATTGGTGAAGTCAAAGATCAACACTGAAACTGGCTTCGTTAAGTTATTTGATGGTCTGCATAATTTCAATGGTCTTGGTTTCAAGCAGCTATTATTAATTAATATTTCTCATTGATGAGGTGACTTATTATGTGTGGGAATTTAGTCAGATTACCTATAAACAGTATGATAAAAACTTGCTAGCAGCTCTATGCACACGTTTGTCAATTACAAAAACCTTGTTTGAGCAGTAATATAAATATTTAAGACAATGAAGGTACATCAAAAAGGTTTCGCAAAATCATATTGACCTACAGGCTACAAATATTTGAGGTTGATTTAGAATAATTGCACGCAATGTCAAGATTAGTTGCATGAAAGCATCAAGATTGCTGCAGAGTAGATTAGGATAGTGTATATCCAGTTACCCGCCGTACTGTGCAAGTTATAGTATGAATCTAAACCATTGACATAATTTATTTAAAAAAACTTTAAGAGTGTAATGGACAAATGGCTTAAGATTATAAAGCTGCAATGTTCTTAGGCAAGGGAGTTCCGACTGTTTGAGTGGACATGACATTGTTGTGGCATTTTATTTTTGAACTTACTTCTTAGCTGCATGTTGCCTTTAACTTTACCTTTTTGTCATAGCTTATATTTTTGGAGAACTCAATCATTAAAGCATATTTTTGGAGAATTCAATCAATGAAGTATATTTCTGGAGAACTAATATAACATAGGAGAATTAACTTATCTGCTTTTTCATCAGATGCCAAAAAAAAATCCCAGAGAACTGAATCCTTATCTGAGGGACAATGGAAGTGGCTATCCTGAAGATGAAGATCAAACAAAGTCCAGCAGTGAACAACTTTTGTCATCTTCTGTAGTGGGGGATGGTGGAGCAAGCTGGAGAATGAAGGCGTTAAAGCGTGCTCAGGAGCAAGCAGCACGTGAAGGGCGAAATGTTAAAGAGGTATGTTGCACGTCCGCAAACTTTTAGGGTCATGCCTCATGCTAATTGTTAGCCAATTTTCCCCTTATATTAACGATGACAATTACTTTTTTTCAGGTTGTTCAAGAAAGGTGGGGATCTCTTGGCCATCTTGCCGTGTCTGTGGCATCTCATAGTGCTGCTGCTCCACGTGCTCATTTGCATGCTATAAAATCTCGAAGGATGGGAGCAGGTGGGGAAGCTAAATCAGACGCAAACAATGAAAGTAAAAGGGGTATTGAAAAGGTGAGTTATTAATTTACACATGTCACTGACTAGCTCAATTACCTAGTCTGTTATGAGTTATTGATTTATACGAGTTTCTTTATATATCCTGTTAGCCATACCACTGCACTTTGATGCTGTCAATTCACTTCGAAATGGTCTTGCTTAAGTTGGCGTTGCCAATATTGTAATATACTACAAATGCTTGTAAAAAGTTGACTTTTGCACAATTCATATATTATGATTCAAATTTTTTATACTAATTATACTCCCTCCATTATTTTATAGTTGTTCCATTTGACTTTGTACACTATTCATATGTTGTACTTTGACTATATTTTTTTTGTTAACTTATAAAACAATTTTATAGTGTAATATGTAAATGGATTTGTCTATTTTGTACGTCTTATTTTCTTCTTATTAAAATGTTAAAATTTATGTATTATGTAAATGGATTTGTCTAATTTGTAAGTCTTATTTTCTAATTATTAAAATGTTAAATTTTATAAAAAAAGTAATTAAAGATAATAGTGGTTAAAGTTCTATGTGAAACAACTAATAAAACAACTAATAAAACAACGGAAGTAAATAACATATGAGATCATGAAAAATGTTGTTGGATTAGACTCGGTGTTTATTTTTTCTAATAATTTTTTTTCTTCAAATACGCTGCAAAAGTCAAACAGTTGCAACTATTTTAATGTTGAGGAAGTATTACCAGTAACATTATCTATCATGTCACTGTTGGATTGCAACGGATATTCTCAAGAATGTATAAGTTATAACGAGATGAACAATTCTTTTGGTTTTATTCATTGTGTAATAGATGTAACTTGGGTATTTTGGGCTTCTGACTTAATAAAGTTGTGTCCAGCTTAATATCCCATATTTGAAAAATCACATAATTTAACATCTTTTTTTTTTTTTTTTTTCTTAAAAAATTTTCTTACAGGATATCGGGCATGAAAATATGAGGACTATGTCTGCCCGTCATCCTGAGATGAAAGCACCTAAAAATCATGATTCATTATCCTGGGGTAGAAAAAAAGGTCAAAAAATGAGAAGTGAGGATGCTGCAGTGGTCTCAAATGCACTTTCTAGCCTAAACAGCTTTTCTAATGATGGGAATTTTATGAGTGAATTCATGAACCAGCACAAAAAAGCCAAAGGTGACTCTCAAGATGCCTCGAGCTCAAAATCTGATACTATTCGAGAGGCAAATTCTGATTCGGTAATAAAGAGATCTGGTGAAGATAAGCAACCTCTGAGTGCTAATCAACTCGCTGCTAAAGCTATGCAGCTAAGGCTGAAAGGCAAACATGAGGAAGCTGAGAAACTTCTGGTGAGATTCTCTTACATTTTTTTATCTGATGTAGAATATAATATAATATGGCATTTGGATAGGCTGAATCTCAAAATGACGCTATAATGAGGTCGATGAGTATCCTGCTCTTATTTGGCCCATGTATTTTTCTTTGATATAAACACATTTGTCTGGAGCAAAATTTGGGAGGATCTTAGGAGATCTGATTTAAAGGTGGCAAATGCCCTAGAAGCTTTAAAATTGCATGTACTTCTTTTTCATGAAGAATAATGAATTAACTTTAATTGGCTTGGATTTGTAAATATAATATTTATTGGAAAGAACATTATGCAAAATATCTATTTGTTGTTGGAGCAGTTTAAAGTGAAGAATAGGGTGTTAAATACTCCTAGTTCCTTAAAAAGGGTGTCTTTAACTTTTTATATATCTTTCCCCTTCCCTCCTAGTCCCCTTTCCTAAAAATACTCCTCCCCCTTCCCCATAATTGTCTCTGTAAGCTATAGAGTTTGGCATTAATGGCTTTGCTTTAACTGGAGCTGTCTGTCTTTATTTTTGCCAGAGAGAAGCTGAAAACAATAAAGTGGATCACGATGCAGGGGAGAGATTAGTGAAACTAAGAAATGATGTCACTTCAAGCAGGTATACATTACATCATTTCTCTTGTTCTTACTTGAAGTGCAAAGTTGCCATGAAACCTTGTGTACATTGTCTGGAATTGTGGCATCATCTTGAAGTGATTCATTGTAACTGGTACATTTATTATATTATTAGATATGTTGTGCAAGAGAAACAGCTGCAACAGAAGGGGAGAGAAGATGATGGTGATAGGCATTTGGCTCAAACGATTATGAAAAATCAGAAATATAGTTTGTCAACTCAGGCTGATGACGAATATGACTTTGATGGAGCACCAGCTAAGAAGAGCAAGAGGAAAGGTGCAGACAATGACAACAGATCACATTCTAAGCAAAATGTGGCGAAGCGCATTGTTACTCAACAGGAGCGATGCCAATTCTGTTTTGAGAACCCAAAGAGACCTAAACATCTTGTTGTGGCTATCGCTAATTTTACTTACCTAATGCTACCACAATTCCAGCCTGTTGCCCCTGGCCATTGTTGCATATCAACATTACAGGTACAATTGTTTTTCCTGTAGATGAGTTGACATTTTTAGCTTCCTGACATTTAATTATCAACAAATATAAATGCATAAAATTGGATCCAGCCTTTTCTGTTCTAGCACTTCATAGATTATTGCCATTAATAACGGCTTTATACACATTTATATGCATGATGATAGGTTATAGCTAATGACTTCAAAATATATTTATTGGATGTGGTGTTTTAAACTTTAAATCATAGATCTGTTTTTGTTGTTTGGTCTTTGTAATTCTAAGTATCTTTGTGTTCATCTAAACAGCATGAATTGGCCACGAGAATGGTAGATGATAATGTTTGGGAAGAAATCCGTAACTTCAAGAAGTGCCTCATTATGATGGCTGCTAAGCAAGACAAAGAAATGATCTTTTTGGAAACAGTGCTTTGGTTGGCACAGCAGCGCCGCCATTGCTTAATTGAGTGCATTCCTTTGCCAAAAGACATTGCAAAAGAGGCTCCTCTTTATTTTAAAAAGGTCAGTTTTCTGCTCAATATACTTGTTAATTTTAGAAGTGTCCCTCAATCGTATGCCCCTCTGCATTGGTGCCTGCCAGATAATGGGGTGTGTTCATTTATTTTTGATGGTGGGGTGTGTTCATTTGCCAAGCTGATGTGGTGCTGTTAAGTGTTTTAAGGATAATGGTCTTTAATAGTTCTGAGATAGTTTTACTAGCTTACACTGAATCTTTGGTCCCTAGTGCTTGTTTATCCATTTTTATCTTCATCTCATTTATTTGTAATCTCCTTCAAATTGGTTCTAAGCGTTCCTAAAAGAAGTATGTCAATAATCTCATATGGTTACCCAATTTTGACAAAGCTGCCCAAAACTCCTTTCAGTATCATAAAATGAAAACAAGCTACTCTTTATTTTTCTGTTTTGACTTTCAAATATGCATGAGGAGGGGGGGGGGGGGGGGGGGGGGGGGTGGGGGGGGGTTAGGTTTTTTTTTTTTTTTTTTTTTTGCTGATTTGATTCTAACTAGTTTAGGCATCAATGCATCATCCTTCGGAGGAAAATAAATGGTTAGGATCCTAACTCTAAAGTATGTGCTTTTGGCCCAGAGCTCAACTGCTCTATGAGAGACAAGGACCTACTCTGCCACCTTGTCTTGACTGGGCAGGCCAACATAGTTAGCAGCCAAAATTGTACCTTGCCATTTGCTAAAGATGGGTGAATATCTCAATCTAGTCCCTGCTTGTTCAGCGACATTGTATATTAAGATTAATTTGTGAGTGAATAGTGCAAGAAATTGATGTAATACGTATTTATTTTATTATCCATGTATTTATTTTATTAATGGGGGAATGATTTAATTTTGCAGGCCATTGATGAGGCTGAAGATGAATGGAGTCAACACAATGCAAAGAAATTGATTGATACAAGTCAGAAAGGGCTTCGTGGTTCAATACCCAAGAACTTCCCCTACTTCCATGTAGAATTTGGGCTAAGCAGGGGATTTGTACATGTAATTGATGACGAAACAGAGTTCAAAAGCAGTTTTGGTCTTAATGTCATTAGGGGTATGCTACAGTCCCAGGATGAAAATATGTATCGTCGTCGTCAGTACGAGTCAATTGAGGTTCAAAAAGAAGCCGTCGCTGCATTTGCACGAGACTGGGAACCTTTCAATTGGACTAAACAGCTTGAGTGAGTTAATGAATCAAGTTCAAGTGCTGTTAAACTTGTCTTGGTTTACCAACAGTATATTGTTGTTTTGTTGTAGATTTTGAGGAAAAATATTGTACATACGTACTAGAATTTTGACATTTTATTTAACTAGAGAAAAGCTCAATCCCAGAAATAGCAATCAGAATTCTCATTCTTTTAATTGTGAATTGCAAATACTGATGATCTGACTTTTAGAGCGAGAGTAGGTTACTTGATGAACTACTACTGTTCTTATCATGTTTATTTACTAACTAGAAAAATTGGATAGATTGCAAGAATGATACTCATGCATCATGAATTCATGATGAACTTTTGTTAAGCCAAACTATCCATGCAAATGAGAAGTCTCACATTAGCCAGTGAAAAGTATTTTCATTCTATCACCTGACCAGCAGAGTGCAACCTTATTTAATAGGGATCCTGTTCCGTATAATTTTACCTCTGAACCCCTGAGTTCCAATGATATCGGCCCTCTGAATCCCTGAGTTCCAACCATATTGGTGGGATGACCTATGTAAATGTGTTCAAAGTGGGATTAACATTAGCAACCATGTAAGCATGATCAGGTTTGCTGTTGCATAATCAAATTTGTGGTGGGCTGCGCTACCATTGCTCACCTGTTTGATACATTTCACCATTATTTATTTTGTATGTTTGATTAGACTTTGATTACTAAGCTAAATATGTTTTGTCCTCCTGGCTCGTAGTTTATTTCAGGCCTTGCAGTGATATAGGCATGTCCAAGTGAAGGGCCAACATCACTGCAGGCCAAATCGCAAAAACGTAGTGTGCACAACTACACAAGGGACCTCCTAAGCTGCATTAGGTCTCCAGTTTTCTGGTAGAGTGATTTATTCTGGATATCCATTATGCTCTATAAAATATTTAAACCAAAATATAATGTTCATGAGTATCGAGTATGGTGCAGCGATGGACTGAGGTCGGGAAGTTGCTGTCACAAAGTAAACTGTTTGATCTCTACTTGAGGTTTGCAGTTTGCTGAACCAGTAGTTAAAATAGAAAACTTGACAACAATTCAAGGTAAAAGGGATTAGTTATTTGTAAGTTCAATAGGTTTTTTTGTAAGTTCAATAGGTTAATGCAATGTGATTAGCTCTATAACGTCAACAACATCAACTCTATAACTCCCACATTGTTATCTTACAAAGCCGACATCAAGTTTAAGAACACTTGAGCAGCATATGATGGATACGACCTTACTTGAACAGGATCTGTTCTATAGGATTGTACCTCTGTATCCTTGAGTTCTAAGGAGACAGAAAACCAAGTCTGGTGGATGAACTATGACCGTGTGATCAGAGCGTGATTAACAGCTACCTTTGGTTCTCGGACCACTGGTGCCGTAGATGATCGTTCCCTGGCTACTTTGCGAGCTTGGGATGGTCGCACAGTTGTCTGACAGACTCCAAATATTTTTGCATGCATTTAGGTCTCCAGTTGTCTGGTAGATTGATTAATGTTCATGAGTATCGAGTATGGTGCAGTGATCGACTGAGGTTAGGAAGTTGCTGTCACAAAGTAAACTGTTTGAGGTCGACTTGAGGTTTGTCACAAAGTAAACTGTTTGAGGTCGACTGAGGTTAGGAAGTTGCTGTCACAAAGTAAACTGTCACAAAGCTATAAGAGCATTCTCAACAATGAGCAAAAAAATGCTCATGAGCAAAACCTTGGGTGAAATTAAAACAAAAATGACTTACATCAATGAGCAAAAGCAAAAATGCTCATGAGCAAAATGAAAATTGCTCATAGGATGAGCATTTTTAAAAATGAATAGTAATTATGTGGGGTCCACAAGGGTATTAGTTTGTAAGAGAGAAGATGTAGTAGAAAAAGAACGGTGAAGAAATTTTTTTTTTTTTAATCTTTGGTGGGATAAAAATATAATGACAAAAATGCTCATTAGTTGGAAGAGAGGGAAAGTGGGTAGAGATAGAATAAGGAAACTAATTTTGCTTCTTAATAGTGCTCTAACTCAATAACATCAACTCTATAGGTTAATGCAATGTGTTAATTGTTAAACTCTATAATATCAACAGCACCAACTCTATAACAACTAGAGGTAAAAGGGATTAGTTATTTGCAAGTTTAATACGTTAATGCAATGTGATTAGCTCTATAACGTCAACAACATCAACTCTATAACTCCCACATTTTTAATTTACAAAGCCTACATCAAGTTTATAAACACTTGAGCAGCATATAACGGATACGACCTTACTTGAACAGGATCTGTTCTATAGGATCGTACCTCTGTATCCTTGAGTTCTAAGGAGACAGAAAACCAAGTCTGGTGGATGAGCTTATGACCGTGTGATCAGAGCGTGATTAACTGCTACCTTTGTTTCTCGGACCACTGGTGCCGTAGATGATCGTTCCCCGGCTACTTTGTGAGCTTGGGATGGTCACACGGTTGTCTGACAGACTCCAAAATTTTTGTGCAGCCTATGATTTTCTAAATAATTTTTTGGGGAGAATGAATAATGTAATTGTAACAACAAAGTTTGATTATATTGCATACACTAGCTTATGGTCCCGGCTACTTTGTGAGCTTGGGATGGTCACACGGTTGTCTGACAGACTCCAAAATTTTTGTGCAGCCTATGATTTTCTAAATAATTTTTTGGGGAGAATGAATAATGTAATTGTAACAACAAAGTTTGATTATATTGCATACACTAGCTTATGGTCCCGGCTACTTTGTGAGCTTGGGATGGTCACACGGTTGTCTGACAGACTCCAAAATTTTTGTGCAGCCTATGATTTTCTAAATAATTTTTTGGGGAGAATGAATAATGTAATTGTAACAACAAAGTTTGATTATATTGCATACACTAGCTTATGGTCCCGGCTACTTTGTGAGCTTGGGATGGTCACACGGTTGTCTGACAGACTCCAAAATTTTTGTGCAGCCTATGATTTTCTAAATAATTTTTTGGGGAGAATGAATAATGTAATTGTAACAACAAAGTTTGATTATATTGCATACACTAGCTTATGGTCCCGGCTACTTTGTGAGCTTGGGATGGTCACACGGTTGTCTGACAGACTCCAAAATTTTTGTGCAGCCTATGATTTTCTAAATAATTTTTTGGGGAGAATGAATAATGTAATTGTAACAACAAAGTTTGATTATATTGCATACACTAGCTTATGGTCCCGTGCAATGCACGGATTTACCAAGATTTATAAATATTTTTATTTCAACAACTAGCTTATGGTCCGGTTTACAACTTGCACCGATTTGATTGACTAAAGCTTACCACGAGCATTTATGAGAATATATAATGATCATATATGGATCCAAACGGCATGATATGACCCCGAGATGTATCCTCTAAAATCTCAATGCTTTTCGACACCGGGCCTCGAAACATTCGAAATTTCTCAAAAAAGTGGATATTAGCCTTCAATGTTAGAATTTTTTTGACTTTTTTGGCCCGGATAAAAAAATTGCCGAAATGTTAACCATGGTCCCAAATACCCTCCGCGAGTCCAATTGGGTGGGTGGAACGATCCAATTTGCCTTTAAACGACCAATTTACCGGTTTACAACTTACACCAATTTCATTGATTCAACCCTACCACGAACATTTATGACAAAAAATAATGATCATAAATGGTTCCAAACAACATTATATGACCCTGAAATGTATTCCCTAAAATTTTAAGACTTTTCGACACCAGTCTCAAAGACTCCAAAAATTCTCAAAAGGCGTGGATATAGCCTTCAATTTTTGAATTTTTTGACTTTTTTCGCATAGAAATAAAAATTTTCGAAATGTTTACCATGGTCTCTAATACCCTCTGGGTGTCCAATTGGGTGGGTGGAACCATCCAATTTTCCTTTAAACGACTAATTTACCGGTTTACAACTTGCGCCAATTTTATTAATTCAAGTCTACCACGAACATTTATGACAACAAATAATGATCATATATGGTTCCAAACGACATTATATGACCCCGAGATGTATCTCATAAAATCTAAAGATTTTTCGACACCGGACCCTGAAACCTCCAAAATTTCTCAAAAAACGTAGATATTAGCCTTCAATTTTGGAATCTTTTTTACTTTTCTTCGCTCGAAAATAAAAATTACAGAAATTTTTACCATGGTCCCCATTACCCTCCAGGAGTCCAATTGGGTGGGTGGAACCATCCTATTTGTCTTTAAACGGCCAATTTATCGGTTTACAACTTGCATTGATTAAATTAACTCAAGCCTACTACGAACATTTATGACAACATATAATGATCATATATGGTTTCAAACGGTATTATATGACTCCGAGATGTATCCCCTAAAATCTCAAGCATTTTCGACATCGGTCCCCGAAAGCTCCAAAATTTCTCAAAAAACGTGGATATTAGCCTTCAATTTTGGAATTTTTTCACTTTTTTTCGCCCGAAAATAAAAATTGTCGAAATATTTACCATGGTCCCTAATATCCTCCGGGAGTTCAATTGGGTGGGTGGAACCATCTAATTTGCCTTTAAAGGACCAATTTACCTGTTTACAACTTGCTACGATTTTATGACAACAAATAATGATCATCTAATTCAAGTCTACCATGAACATTTATGACAACAAATAATGATCATATATGGTTCCAAACGACATTATATGACCCCGATATGTATCCCATAGAATTTCAAGACTTTTCGACACGGGGCCTGAAACCTCCAAAATTTCTCAAAAAACGTGGATATTAGCTTTCAATTTTGGAATTTTTTTGACTTTTTTTCGCCCGGAAATAAAAATTGCCGAAATGTTTACTATGGTCCCTAAAACCCTCCGGGAATCCAATTGGGTGGGTGGAACAATCCAATTTGCCTTTAAAGGACCAATTTGCCGGTTTACAACTTGCACCGATTTCATTAATTCAAGCCTACCACGAACATTTATGACAACAAATAACGATCATATATGGTTCCAAACGACATTATATGACCCTAAGATGTATCCCATAGAATTTCAAGATTTTTAACACGAGCCCCCGAAACCTCCAAAATTTGTCAAAAAGCGTGGATATTAGCCTTCAATTATGGAATTTTTTGACTTTTTTTTTCGTTCCGAAATAAAAATTGCCGAAATGTATACCGTGGTCCCTAATACCCTCCGGGACCATTCAATGTGCTTTTAAATGGCCAATTCAATTAACTTGCAACGAACCCGACGTGAACCGAAATTTATCCAATACAATTTGATTAGGTATTGGGTGCAAGCAGCCAAGCATTGTTGTTGTGAATCTGACTTCTCAAGTTTGACATCCTTTGTTTCAGATTTTGTAGTTATATAAAGCTAAACAGATTTAAGGACATAAGGTGATTTCAAGAGCCTCTTATCTGAAAGCTAAACTTGATTTAACGAGAGGTCTGTTGAGTCGTAAACTCTAAATTCTACAGGTGACCATCAATGATCAATCCATCTCTACACCATATCTCATAGGACAAAGGATTTACTGGAAAGATAACTATTATATGCAATTTTCTTAGGGGATTTTTTTCTTCTTCTGAGTAGACAGTTGAAAGTATGCTCGATTGGTATTATTTTTGTAAAATAGAAACTCTTTATTATTGATGATATGGGGAATACTGGAATAGTACTTATAGAAGCATAACATACTTTTTAGATTTTCTGATTGTCACAATAGGCATAACATGTCTACTTATTTAGGCTTCAGGTTTTGGTAATGGTATGATCATCTCAGATATGCTATGTGAAGTAGGTTGTAGAGTTTAAAAGGGTTCTTATAATCTTATCATATGCTGAAGTTAAACAATCCCTTTTAACTTAGTGACAGTGAATTGTACTGGTAGTGTAATAAGTAGAGACTAGAGAATGAAATTGTTTCAGCAGTCCTCTTGGTCAGAGAAAGAAATTTAAAGGGGCACGAGGCATGTGCACAAGGGCAAGGCTTAAAACATACTTCGTATTACCCTTTAAAAGTACCTATTTTTTTTTTTTTACTGTTGAGGGTAGCATCTTGGCTTGCCTTAGAAAGACAAGATAGCACAAGCACAGGTAAGACAAGGCGAGACTTCTTAAGATATGATAACATGGAGTGGGTAAAGGCATGAATGAGATGGTTCATGTCACCAAGGACTCTTGAGATTGTTTCGGTAGTTCTCTTGTGTTTAGGCACCAAGATGTTTCCATGCTCCGACGTTCCATCCATAATCGAATTACTCCGTATAAATTAGGGGTGAGCAAAAATTCCGGGTACCCGGAATTGGAACCGGAACCGGTTAGGAATTGGCGGGTCCGGAACTGGAATTGGACCCGGTGGTTCCAATTCTGGGTAATAAATTAAGGACCCGGTTATAACCAATTCCAATTCTCAACTTTTTGGACCCGGAACCGGTTGGGTACCCGGTTACCCAATATATGCTAAACTAAATTAAATTTAAATAATAAAAATACATTGAATGTATCTAATCTGTAAAATAAAAAAGTATTATTAATACCTAACATAATTACAAATAGCTTAATGTACATATAAATATAAGTGTTAAATGCTAAAAATGAACCTAACTAAAATAAAATTATAATTTGTATTATATTTTAAAAATTACATACACAAGTGGGTACCCGGAACCGGAACCGGTACCCGGTGGTTCCAATTCCAATTCCTAAATTTTAGGACCCGGTTGAACCAATTCCAATTCCGGTTCCGAATTTTAGGACCCGGTTCCAACCAATTCCAAGTCCGGGTCCTAAAATTTTGATCGGGTACCCGGTTTGCTCACCCCTAGTATAAATGAAACTTAAACATTTGTCGTTTTTTCAAGAAGCAACACATGATATGATAAATATCCAAGACTTGCAGTCCCACAAAACCCCTATATTCATCCATTGACGATCCTTTAGCTCTCCTTGATTTTTCATTCATCTCTAGAAAAATAATTCACCTTTACAATTGAATAAAACTGTCCCACATAGACAAATCAAAATATAATTATCCCATATCGAAACACTAGAAACAAGGAAGGGGTTACTATAAAACAAACATAAACAAGTGGCTAAATTTGATTTCGGGCTGCAATAGCCTGACTTTAATACTTGGGCTTGACTATTTTGTTTGCGTTGGTTACCTAACGGTTGATGATGTAGGATTGTAGGCTAACTAACTTCAACTAATTCATCGTATTACGTATTCATCGTATTACGTAGTATACACTTAAAATGACATAATACTTACTTAAAATGACAAATGTGACAAACATTTTCATCGTATTACATAGTATACACTTAGTGTCACTTAAAATGACAAATGTAACAAACATTTAGGGATAGATGGAGTATTTTTTGGGTTTATTTCCATTTAGCTGATGTTGTGTAGATTAAATTCATAGGCAAGTTGAGAAGAAATTATATGAGTCCGGACTTATAGTGAGACGGATATTAGTCATTGGACATTTCCTACAATATAAATTTTGAATATATCATACAAGTATTATGAATTGATTAAAATAGGTTTACACAGTGTTGATTAGTCAAACTGTTAATCGTAAACCAACACATGCTCAACATGACCCGACCTATTGCCAGCTCTTATATAGCCAAATTGGAATCCAATTGAATACTCAAATTAATAAGGAGCTTGGAGGCATGATGTAGTGCATCAAATAAATTGACCTCATTCATAAGAGGCCATGCTCAATAAACAGGTGGTTGATCAGTTTTGGGGAAGTTAGGTATTAAGATATCCTACTCCCAACTACACACCATTAATATGACAAGCTAATTACAGCCCAATTATTTGCCCTTTTAAACCAGGAATTTCTCTCTCTTATCAACTGACTACTTCGTTATGCTCTAGATTTAAGCTCATCATTTGGATCTCCGCCAAAATTACCCAGAAAAATTAAAAGGGTTTGCTGCAAATTCAATCTTCTGTACTGGGTTTCTCTTAATCTTCTCCAAAATGAAGGTTTTGGTTGTAACGCGGAGTGGAAAGGAGCTCTTGAAGGGCGGAATCGAGCTCAATGATTCGGTAATTTTGTCTCTCCATTTCTTGATTTTGCGTTCATTTTTCATTCAAATTATGGTTTTTTTGGCATGATTTTGTTTTTGGTTTAGTAATTTTGGGTTTCTGGGTTTGTTTTGGTTTGCAGGCGACTGTTTCTGATCTACAGGAAGCAATTCACAAGAGAAGTAAGTATTTTTACCAATTACAGCCATTGTTTGCTAATTAATTATACGAGTACGTTTTATGGTTTTGGCTATTTTTGTATGATGAGCTTGAAACTAAGCATGTACTAACATTTACACCGTAGAAAGAGTTTAGGAATTGAAAGCTAGATGTGACTTATGTGAGTTTTGTAGTGGATTAAGGTAATTTTAAGGTAGTACCCGTGTTGGATCGTCAACGCTACGACATAAGTAGGACACTTTGACATTAATGAGCCAAAATCATGAAAACTTTCAACAAAATAGTCGAGTTTTGCACTTTGACACAGGTGACTAGTAGTCTAGTACCCAAGTTTGACTAACATAGGTTTATAATCATGTTACATTGCTGACTTCCCAAAGGAAAAGTGCTTTATAATTCATTTAAACCATGGCTAAGTTGGTAGTTATGCTAGAAAGAAGAAAAAAAATCTTTATAACTTTGCCAAATCCTTTCTCTTCAAATTGATGAATAACCCATTGATTATATGAAGTTGAATTCCCGTATTTTTTTTATTTGACAGTAGGGTCTCTACTCACTGAACAATGTTTACATGATTGATATGTAATATGTAACTGCCCAGCCTATTTATGAGGTGATTTTGAATGAATGATCCTATAGAGGACAGATGTTGCTTAAAATGTCGAGATGAATGTTAATGGATTGCAAGTGCGAGACATTTTTTGTCAGGGAAGAAGCAGTATGTTAAGCTCTTAATTTGGGGAGTAGTTCTATTTTCATAACCTTCCGGAAATCATATCACTTGGGACTCTGGATTGAAACTGTGAAAACAAGCCATAAATTTTAGAAACTGATGTTATCATGCAATACTTGATAGCAACGTATTAATGAAGTTTAGAGGTATGGTATTAGTTTTGAAATGTGTCTGATGTAGAAATTATCTTATTGGCGTAGGTAGAGGTTTTTCAGGGACAAATAGCATTTTGGCTATTGCAGTCAGCGGTTTTTGTTTTTTGCTAACACTAGGATGACTTGCAGTAGGTAGTGCCGTAGTGGCATTGTTTAGTGTTTGTTTTGTTTTTTCCCCTCTTGAGTTAGAGATAGTGGAAGAACATCAAAAGGTTTTCAATTGATTAATTTGATGAATTAATTATCAATATTTCATTTCCATTTTTGGTTTTCTTTGGCTATGTTGCCTCCTGATTCCTGAATATGATTTGCCTTGTAGCCAAGAAATATTATCCTTCCAGACAACGTCTAACTCTTCCTGTCCAACCGGGATCAAAGGAAAGACCAACTGTCCTAAACAGCAAGAAGAGCCTCAAAGAGTATTCTGATGGTAATTCAAACACCTTAACTGTGGTGTTCAAGGACCTGGGACCCCAGGTTTCTTACCGCACTCTTTTCTTTTTTGAGTACTTGGGTCCTTTGGTAATCTACCCCATTTTTCACTACCTCCCTGTCTATCGGTTCTTTGGCTACAAAGAGGAGCGTGTCATACACCCAGTGCAGACGTATGCTTGTTATTATTGGTGTTTTCACTATTTCAAACGTATCATGGAAACATTTTTTGTGCATCGCTTCAGCCATGCAACTTCTCCTCTGTCCAATGTGTTCCGCAATTGCTTGTACTACTGGACCTTTGGAGCTTTCATTGCATACTACGTGAATCACCCACTCTACACCCCTGTTAGTGAGCTGCAATGGAAGATTGGATTTGGATTTGGGTTGCTCTGCCAGCTTTCAAACTTCTACTGTCATATCTTGTTGAAGAATCTGCGGAGGCCTGATGGAAATGGAGGTTACCAGATACCTCGTGGGTTTTTGTTCAATATTGTGACTTGTGCCAACTACACCACAGAGATTTATCAGTGGGTAGGCTTCAATATTGCTACCCAAACTGTGGCAGGTTATGTCTTTGCCGTGGTTGCTGCCGGTATTATGACTAACTGGGCGCTTGCGAAGCATAGACGTCTCAAGAAGGTAATGTCTACAATCTTCCGCTAACGTGAATGAATAAATCCCTTTTTGAAGTGCTAAATATTGCAAGTAGCCTGTGTCCCACTGAACTGACTAAAACAAACATGTGGACGCACACAAACACACACACACACACACACACTAGAAGAGAAAAGAAAAAAGGTGTTTTTTTTTTTTTTTTTGGGGGGGGGGGGGGGGGGGGGGGGTTGAACTTTCTAGAGTATGTTAGGAGGCATTTTTAATGTAGTAGCATATCTACACTCAAGCTCTTCCTTTAGGGGTAGGATTGACGAGGCAGAGACCCACATGCACATATTTGGTAATGCTGTGAAACTAAACTTCTAGTGACATGGATTCCACCAGAATGCTGGCCCTTAGGGGGAGGGGGGTAAGCTTCATGTGCTTTTTAAGACTCCTTTATATAGCAACTGGTAAAGTAAGATTTTTGTTCATTGTCAATTTAACGCATAAGTGATGATTTTGTAGCACATAAACTCATAGAGTCGTTGCTGTTCTGATTGATCAAAATAACAATCATAGTAGAGAAAGTCACTTGAGCCTTTTTCTTGGATAGACCATGAGGAAGCTCAAGTAGATATGGAGCCTTCTTTAGCCTAGACACTGGGCACACCAACTAGGCAACTACTTTGTCTCTCAAATATCTGTCACTTAAATATAAGAAGTACATTTTACTGTTTAGATGACCATATAGCAACAATAATGGTTTATTATGGCTTATCTGACCACTGTGTTCTCAATTTTTTAGAATCCCTCTTGTAATTGTGAACACTGGAGGCAAAATCTGAGAAGCAGTATTCGCTTTAAAATACTTGTGTATCTTCAGCTTTATAGCAGTTTACAGGCTTCTCGTGATTACAATTAGTGTACTAAGTTTGTTTCTACCTTTATGTTTTTATCTCATCTCCTTTGCCCTTGTTCCTGCAGTTGTTTGACGGTAAGGATGGAAAACCCAAGTACCCACGCAGATGGGTGATATTGCCTCCATTCCTGTAGAAAAGAGCTGCAGTAGATTTCCTGGATCGACACTGTCTCCATCGTTCTGTCCCTGTTTCAGCTAGCCCAATAATTCAAGCTACATCTTGCTATAAGTTATTCAAGCTTCATGTTCAAGCTACTCGATTAATCATGTTCTCGTTGCTGCAAACTTACTTCAGTTTAGTAATCAATCCTGTCACATCTCTAGATCATTTAAGTAAACTTGTATCCCTATTTTTGTATCTCCATAAGTTTTTCTTTGTTTCCCGTCTTTCAGGATAATGAAATAGCACTCGAAACCAATCATATTAATACCTTATTCATCAATGCTTAAACATATCTTAATTTTAAACCTTTCTGTCAATCAATTTAGTGATAATTTTGTTACTTTTTTCCTATCTTTACAATGAGAAATGTTGGCCTTAAAGTTGGATCTGCCTTTTTTTCCTGCTTTAGAATTTTATAATATGAACGTGCAATATGCACATACTATTGTTAGCCTGTAAGGTCTGTAGGTATCTCCAGCTAAGAAGAATGCAGAACTTTATTTTTTTGTTGCAAAGAATGCAGAACTTTATAATTGTAATGATTTCATACATTCTGTTATTGTTACCTCTTTTTTTTTTTTTTTTTTCCTTTGTGATTGTTGGTATTAAAATTATATATTTACATAATTTTCCAGCCAACTTTTTATAATAATGGATCGCACTAATGTCTCACATCAGGAATCTATTTGTCATGGACATGAAATCTGTTAGAATCTTTTATCCTAGTATATAATTATATATTGCTCAATACAGGTTTTGTGTAATGGTCAAATATACAATTCTTAACCATATCCTAACATTCTTTTCTAGATTATTACTCGCAACTTATTAGACGTTTTAATCTAACTTTTTCCTCTAACATTCTCTTCACACGGGAATCCCGAAAGTTAATACTCTTGTAATCGATAATTCATGTTAATCAATGATTCAATGTAAGCTAATCTAATATATCTTGTCAAATGCATAACATAACATCAATTTGACATACATCTACCCTTTTCTCTCATTCTTTTAAAAAGCAATACCCCATAAAATAAGATAGTAGCCATCACAAAATGTATTTTGCACCAAATTTTTCATTTTTTCTCCTTCAAAAGTTTTTGTGAGTTATGGTTTGAGCCTTTGAGGACATAGCAATCCATAAAAACTGACAATATACGGAAATATTGACAATAAAAAATCAAATATGACTTACTTCCTCCGTCCCATAATAACTGACACGTTAAACTTTTTTCACTATATAAGTATTTATATATTAGCTTTGACTTTAGTTTTTTTATTAACACAATAGCAACATATATTAATATATTATCATCAAATATATTGTTACAAAGGTAATGATATAAATTTTCATAATATTTTTTTTAATAAATTTCATGTATGTAAAGTTTGACTGTGTCAGTTATTCTGAAACACAGAGAGTGTTGTCTGTAAACAAGCTATTAGAATCACCAATACTATTATACAAAGTTTTATTTTTTCATTATTATTAAACAAAGATTTGTATCAACAAATTATGGACATAATCCTTTAATTAAAAAATAAAAAAGTAATGATTAGTAATGTTAAAGAATTAATTTTTCAAAAAAAGAAGGGGGAAGGGAAGAAAGCAAAGAAGTGGGGGCCAAAAGCGTAATTTACAGCAAGAGATTGACTGGAAAATCGCGGGACCACTCACATACACACTCAGTATCACCACCTTCCATCCTTGCTTACGTGTCATTAAATCCGAATATCCAGGCTGTACAAACGGACGGCGGAGATGTCACAGCGACCTTCTTAAAATATATTCCTCTGCAATTCCCCCATTTCTTCTCATTTTCCCTCCTCTCTCTCTCTTTCATTCATCTTCGACGTTTTCTCTCTCCTCCACTTTCTCTCTCTTCAAGGTATCATCATTTTCTCTCTCTTAATCAATTTTGATTCATGTGTTTGTTCTTTTAATCTTTGATCATCGACATTTGCTTTTTTGTTGCGCATTTTTTTGGTTCAATTTGTCATAATTTTGAGGTGAATTTTTTATTTTGCTATTCAAGGTCTGAATTGATCATCATTTTAGAGAATTTGATTTTTTTTTTTTTTTAATCCAATTTGATAATCGGCATTGTTGTCAATGCCGCAATTTTCGGTTTGATTTGATTTTTTTTTTTTTTTTTTTTCTCCTGAGTTTTCCATTTCATCAGAATGCCGGCTGATTTTTCTGATCATTTTGATGTTAAAATTTGTTATTATGTATTGTTTTGTATGAACATTGTCAGAAGATAATCAAATTGAAATATTTTGGCTAATCAATGTAGATGTCTATGATCTGAGGCTAGTTTGTAATCGTCAATTCGAAAGCATTTGGTTTGATAAATCTGCAATATGAGTAGATGCATTACATAATAACGATCATCAAATAATTTTGATTTTGTTGTTATGATTTAAATGTGGTAGCTTTTGTTCATCGTCGTCTTTTATTTATTGTACTCCGTAACATTCACAAGTGAATCCTGAGAGAAGGTAGGATCTAGCTTGTGATTTGTGAGGTACTTCAGAAGAATTCTTAGGAGGATTGATTAATTGATTGTATACATTGTAAAAGATAAACAATTGGAGTGAGGGTGTGGTAAGACAGTGATGAATGATAAGCGCGAACTGACACTGCAAGATTAAAATGCAAGTTGCCTAAGATGTAGATGTCTGCAGCACATTCTTTATATCGCGTTTGTTAGGAATTTCTGCAACAGCTTGTAATCTACATCCCTCTAAAATTTTGATGAATCATATTCCGTAGTAATATTTTGAGACATTCCCAGGGTACAGCACAATTGGAATAAGTAACAAACTCGTACATTTAATCAATTCTTAGGAAGTTATGAAGTTTAATGGCACATGTAAATTGAGTATAGACTATAGAATAGATAGAGCCTGAACATGTAAAAATGATCCTTTTAAATTTAAGGTGGATTGGGAGAGATCAACCTAGAAAGATTGGAGGGGATTTGATGGCCCTTCAAAGTCTTAAGTAGGATGGAAATTTGGTTGTCTTCTGTGCTTTCCTGTGAAAGGGCTTATTTTTAAGCACTAAGTTTAATGCTTTGTTTATGAATATGTTGGCCTCTCAATCCAGACTCCAGAGATTGTAAATCGAATTGCCAATTTTATACTGTTATACAAGAACTCATTAGTTACAGTAACTGTGGCGTTATCAATCATGATCTGTAGCTGATTTTGGTTTAATTTCAGCATACTATAAAAGATGGCCGACGGTGAGGACATTCAGCCACTTGTCTGTGACAATGGAACTGGGATGGTTAAGGTAATTGTCCAACTCTGGTTGATGTTTTTTATTGACACAATTTTATTTAATATCTTCCCACATGTATCATAAAACGAATTATTATTTTTTCAGGCTGGATTTGCCGGAGATGATGCTCCAAGAGCTGTCTTCCCAAGTATTGTTGGTCGTCCCCGTCACACTGGTGTCATGGTTGGCATGGGTCAGAAAGATGCTTATGTTGGAGATGAAGCTCAATCCAAGCGTGGTATTCTTACTTTGAAGTACCCTATTGAGCATGGTATTGTAAGCAATTGGGATGATATGGAAAAGATATGGCATCACACTTTCTACAATGAGCTACGTGTGGCTCCAGAAGAGCATCCTGTTCTTCTGACTGAAGCACCTCTAAATCCTAAGGCTAATCGTGAAAAGATGACTCAGATAATGTTTGAGACTTTTAACACCCCTGCTATGTATGTTGCAATTCAGGCTGTTCTTTCTCTATATGCCAGTGGACGTACAACAGGTAAGCTGTCAAAGATAGATGTGCAGCTTCAATTTTTGATGGTGTAATATTTTCTAACACCTGAACACCATCTGTTCAATAATGATTTCATGACTACATTTCCCTTGATTATTCATATTCCATCTGTTCAAAATACTTTGCCTGCATAATGCTCAGAATTCTACACAGCAGAACTTCATGTTGCGATATTCTCTGATCCATGCAGGTATTGTGCTGGATTCTGGTGATGGTGTCAGTCACACTGTCCCCATCTATGAAGGATATGCCCTCCCACATGCTATCCTTCGTCTTGACCTTGCTGGTCGTGACCTGACAGACCACTTGATGAAAATCCTCACTGAGCGTGGATATTCTTTCACCACCTCAGCTGAGCGAGAAATTGTAAGGGATATGAAGGAAAAGCTTGCCTACATTGCCCTTGACTATGAGCAGGAAATGGAGACAGCCAAGACTAGCTCTTCAGTTGAGAAAAGCTATGAACTCCCCGATGGGCAGGTCATCACTATTGGAGCTGAGCGCTTCCGTTGCCCTGAGGTTCTCTTCCAGCCATCATTCATCGGAATGGAAGCAGCTGGTATTCATGAGACTACATATAATTCTATCATGAAGTGTGATGTGGATATCAGGAAGGACCTATACGGAAACATTGTTCTCAGTGGTGGTACTACTATGTTCCCTGGTATCGCTGACAGAATGAGCAAGGAAATCACAGCCCTAGCCCCCAGCAGCATAAAGATCAAGGTAGTGGCACCTCCTGAGAGAAAATACAGTGTTTGGATCGGAGGATCCATCTTGGCATCCCTCAGTACATTCCAGCAGGTGGGCAGCTTTGAATTTGCTTATGAACATGAACAAAATTTCATACTTTGTTTTTACAGACACGCGAGCTCGTACATTCAAAGTTTAAAAAGCTATTTTATCTATTTCCTGAACCTAATATGCTATTTACTATGTAACAGATGTGGATTGCAAAGGCCGAGTACGATGAATCTGGGCCATCAATTGTCCACAGAAAGTGCTTCTAAGCTTCTTGACGAAATGGGTGCAAATGTTACTTCAGATCGTCATCTTTTTAATGGAAGACCCTATTATAAGCTTTCAAGTACAGAAAAAACCTGCTGTTCATGCAATTTTTTGTTTATTTATATGTTGATTCTCACATAGTGTAATGATGACCATGAGAAGGTGAGGAGTTGTTTAAAAATTGTTAAATTCTTTTAAAGTGAGTAATTTTTGGAAGTTCAATCAAATCCTTTGCAATTTTTTCTATACGTCTCAATGTGCCTGCTCTGCCATGTTATTGCAATAATAGCACCTCTAAATGCGCTCTGCTTGTTACTTTCTGATTTCAAAGTAAAACTCCACCCATGCATCAAAATGAAAGTGAATGTGGGGGTCATATAATGTTGTTTGAACCATATAGGCCAATAGTCGGTTAACATAAATGCTTGTGATGACCTTGAATTAATGAAGAAGACGTTAATGAAGAAGACCTTGAGTTAAATTGTAAGACAAACACTATCCAAAATGGACTCCTAGGGTTTCATGGGGTCCATAGAAAGCATATCAACCTCTTTCATTTTCAATTTTTTTTTTTTTTTTTTTAAATGTTTAAAATTGAAAGCTATAATTTAATCAACACTTTTTGACAAATTTTAAGAATTTTTTCCAAAATTAAAAAGAAGGTAAATGGTATTCCTTGGGATCATATAATCCTATTTGGAGCCATATATTGTAATTTTGCCACTAGACGGTCACATAAAAACCGATATTGAGGAAAACAATCAGAACATTTGGCACATCCTTTTTAAATAGAGCTGTCAATTCGGATAAACAAGTCAGGTCTGGGTCGGGTAAGAGTGAGTCAGGTCAACTAGGGTCAGATTAATTCCATAACCTATGCGGGTCGGGTTTGTGTCGGGTCATGCTTAAGTCGAGTCACGTCGGGTCATAATTTTTATCGGATATGGGTCGGGTTAATTACAGGTCGGGTTACATTCGAGTCGGGTGAAGAATAGGTCGGGTTAATTCGGGTTTTCACAGGTTAAAACGGTTACGGTAATTATCGGGTTCGAGTCGGGTTTAGTTCAAGTCAATAATTTGCGGGTTAGAATCAGGTCGGGTCATTCTCGGGTTTGAGTCGGGTTCAATTCGGTTCATGTCAATAATTTGCGGATTATAATCAGGTCGGGTCATTTCCTAGTCGGGTCATTCTCGAATTCAAGTCGGGTTATGTTCAAGTCAATAATTTGCCGGTAACAATCAAATCGGGTCATTTCCAAGTCATGTCATATTTGGGTTCAACTAACTATAAATAGATAATTATCATTTTTATCAAGCTAATTATTTCCTTTGACTATAATATATATGACAATGTACTAGGGAACTATAGTCTATAATTTATGAAGATAATTATCTCCTTTGACCATACAACAAATATATATTATATTTAACTCTTAAATTTGAGGATGATGCTCCTTTCTTTTGCTGGCCTGGACCGACTTGGTCTCCCAAGACAAAATGCTTTGATCAACAATAATAAGGTGGTCTAAATTGCATTTGAGGTGATTTGAAATCTGGTCACACTAGTGGAAAAAATCTTATTTGTAACAAGCTATTCGTAACGGACATATGATTTTCCGTTACAATTAAGTCATTCGTAACGGGCAAATTCAATGTCCGTTACAAAAAAGTTGTGAAATGGGCAGGAAAAGGGTTATTCGTAACGGACAAATTGGTGCCCGTTACGAAAAAGTTGTTATTTGTAACTGACATATTAGTGCCCGTTACGAATAAGTTGTTATTTGTAACAGGCATTATTCTGCCCGTTACGATTAAGTAACTAATCGTAACCAACAAATATTGCCCGTTACAAATAGAAAAGTCAACAGAATTTTGACCTTGTTATTTGTAACTAACATAGGGTGTCCGTTACGAATAAAGTTTTAAAGTAAGCCCTAAATTTTCACTTTCCCCTTTCTTACTCCCTCTGTAAAAAAAATTCCTCTTTCTCTCTCCAATATTGAAGCAGCTCCCGCGCGTTTTGCTCCTCTCATTCTCACTCTTCTCCTCCATTGAAGCGCACTTTGAGTTCTCCATTATTGAAGCGCACTCCGAGTTCTCCATTATTGAAGCGCACTCCGAGTTCTCCATTGAAGCGCACTCCGAGTTCTCCATTGAAGCGCACTCCGAGTTCTCCATTAGTGAAGCGCACTCCGAGTTCTCCATTGAAGCGCTGTATGAGTTCTCCATTGAAGCGTTGTCTGAGTTCTCCATTGAAGCGCTCATAGTTCTCCATTAAAGTGTACTCTTTCTCTGTCCTCCCCCAATTTCGTAACCCTTGTTTCAGTTTGCTTAATTGCAATTACTGAATTATAGGTTTTATTTTTTTTTCCCCAAATTAATTGATTGATTTTACTATTTTCCATTTGTTTTGGGTTTTATTATGTTTTAGTTTAAAAGCCTTTGAATTTTGAGCTAAGTATGAATTAATTGATTGATTTTTTCCCTAAATTATTACTATCTTTCTGGATCCCCCCTTACATCGTGAATCCGTTTATTTGCAGTTGCCCTGCGCATGATAAGCTTTGGATGTGATTACCACTGGGCACAAAAAGATTCTCGCTTTGATCAAGAGGTAGTTGTATATTTTGTGGTCTAATTAAATTGCGGCCTTGGTCTCTCTCTGCAATTGTATAGCGTGATTGCTTGCTGTTCCTATTTCTCATTGTTAGTTCATTACATTTTCCTCACTGTTATCCCTTGCTTGTAATGGTTGCAAGAATTTGTGAGCAGATGAGCACAACTTGTGGATTCACTTTAGTGTGGATACGCTATGATTGCCTTTCACAGATTAGTGATCTTATTTTCTTTCTCAGATTTTATTTTCTGCTTCAACTTTAAGTGATACTTGCATGTAGTATATTGGATAATACGTATGTTTTTGTGCATTCGGCATGTCGGCCTTTTATAAGCTGTGTGCTGAAAACTATTGTATATTTAGCTTGTTTTCTAGGTTAAGTGTTCAGTTGTTTTAGCTCTAAATTATAGTTTTTGTATATTTAGCAATCAGATTGTCTGACTTGTTTTTGGAGAAAGTTACCTGCTATCTGAGAATATATGCTGTAATGCTACATTTTCTATGATAAATTCAGTTTATATGAAAAATTATATAGTGAAAATTGCAACCAAGTCAAGGATGAGGCTGCCTACTATATTGATTCAACAATTATTGAGGTGCACAAGTGGAAAGGAAGTTTTGAAAAAAAATAAATAATAATAAAAGATATTTCCTTCAATGGTGTGCTTATTAGATCATATTTCTCTGTAACTGTAATGAGGCTGTGTGGATTATTAGATATATAAAAAATATTGGGGAATAATGCCAGCCTTTGTAGTGCTTATGAGTATGTGTGTGTTTTTACAGGAAGGAACTTATGTGTTTGAACTAATTGTTACTTGGATCAATATGTTGCATCTTTAGGATTTCGGAATTGAATTGACATTGCTTAGACATATCGTGATGGAAACACTTTTATTGCATTATGTGACTACAAGACCTTGTTTTGTACAATCATAGAGTTGGCAAAAAATCGCTTTATTGAGCTAGGTGCTGAGCTATGGCATTGTTGTCACCAATTTTTCCCTTGTGTTTTATCCTCAAATTAAAATGGTGTTAAGTTGCTGAAATATCTGTGTTTGCTTCTTGCCGACTAACTGTTATGTCTTATATAGCACTTTGTGCATTCCTGCCCTTTCCTACTGACCTTTATCATTGATGTGTCAGGGAAAGCATGCATTTGAAGATATAAATGACTAGGCCAAAAACTCCAAAAACAAGTCAGACAATCAGATTTTCTTTATAAAATTGCTAATTATTTTGTTTATTCAACTGATTTTAGATTAGGAATGTAATGTAGATTCACTAGATTGCAATTGTTATCTGACCCTAAGTTTAAAAGTCTTACTACAGTGATATTCCTGGCCATTTGTTTGGAAATGGAAACTTACTTCTATTTAATTTGATATTTTGATTTTGGTGGGAAATAGGAGTGACTTGAATCTGATGTTTCAGGAGCAGCTCGGTCCTTAGCTCCCTCAACTCCATTAAAGCAGCCCCGTCCTCATTTCAAGATGGTGTTTTGATTCGGCTTAAATCTGACAATTTGGTATGAGTAATTAATTGTTTTGTAGCTTGTTTTTTTTGTTTAATTAGTACATTGCATTGAGAGTTTCTGTCTTATGATTTTTGTTTTGTAGCTTGTTTTTTTTGTTTTGTAGCTTGTTTTTTTAGTTTAATTAGTACATTACATTGCATTGAGAGTTTTGTAGCTTGTTTTTCAAATAACTTGTGTTTTTCTCTTAAATGATGTAGTGGTCATTGGATTCTTGTGGTGGTCGATCTACAATTAGGTTTAGCTTATGAGTTTGACTCTATAAAGCTACCTAAAGAAAATCCCCGAAAATTGAAAATTGCCGAGATTATGATGACGTGAGCCACAACCTTGAAATTATGCCCTAGTTTCTATATCATTTTTGTATGTGGTGTTGTAGATTATTTTGTTCTAAGCGTTAGAATATATATTATTTTTGTAGGGCTTATAAAGTATATCGGGCGAATCTCACAGGGAGTGAATTGAAATCACAAAGGCAAAAATTGCAATTCATACAAATGGAGGTAAATACATTACTCACCCCATATTGTTATACATTGTTCACTTTGAAAACAAAATTTTTAACTATTTGTTATATATACTAGTGTGCTCAACAACAAGGAGGCGTTGAATGTGGCTACTACATTATGACATACATTTATGAGATTGTTACTTCTCACTTGGAGTGCAAAGGTGTCTTAGAAGAGGTTAGTAGTTTTTTTTTTTTGCAAATTTTGAAACTTTTTTAGCTCTATACGCTCCCAAGAGTAAGATAATGGTCAATTGTTATTGATTTCAATTTATAAAAACCAAAATATAAGGTAATTAAGGATGTTTAGTATTATATTGTGTTAATTTGAACCAATACATGAAAGATGGGAAAGGTAGAAGTCCCTTAGGCAATTTTGAAGCCTTTTTGGCTCTATACGCTCCTTGAAGTGAGTAAATGGTTACTTTTCACTGATTTCAATTCATAAAAACCAAAATATAAGGTAATTAAGGATGTTTAGTATTATATTGTGTTAATTTGAACCAATACATGAAAGATGGGAAAGGTAGAAGTCCCTTAGGCAATTTTGAAGCCTTTTTGGCTCTATACGCTCCTAGAAGTGAGTAAATGGTTACTTTTCATTGATTTCAATTCATAAAAACCAAAATATAAGGTAATTAAGGATGTTTAGTATTATATTGTGTTAATTTGAACAAATACTTGAAAGATGGGAAAGGTAGAAGGCCCTTAGGTAATTTTGAAGCGTTTTTGGCTCTATACGCTCCCAAGAGTGAGATAGTGGTCAATTTTCATTGATTTCAATTCATAGATACCAAAAAATAAGATAATTAAGGATGTTATGTGTTACATTGTGTTAATTTGAACCAATACTTGAAAGATGGGAAAGATAGAAGTCCTTTAGCACAATTTTGAAGCCTTTTTGGCTCTATACGCTCCCAAAATGAGTAAATGTTAACTTTTTATTGATTTCAACTCATAGAAATCAAAATACAAGTCAATTAAGGATGTTATGTGTTTTGTTTCTATATTATGAGTTTTATTTCTATAATTTGGTTCATCACATTTATTCTAATGATTGTTTTTATTATGGATTGTTTTTATTTTGTAACCTCCTTCATATGTTTTTTTTTTTCAATAGGATTTTTGTCCAAGGACCGCCCCGTATAATGTTGACGAGTTGAAGGTGGTTCGAGAACAATGGGCGCAATACTTTAGAAGTAAATATTTATTGAATGCTTAACTATTAGCTTAGGTAGAACAACGTAATATTTTTAGTGTTGTTGTATATGTTTGATAAATTTATACAAGTTTTTATTTGTAATGTGTTACTACTTCAGTTTTTATATTACGTCGTATTAATTTTTACGAAAGATTGTTCGGTATAATTGCTTTTTACAGGAACAGGTATATTATTACAGGTTTTAATTAATATATATTAATTATATATAAATACATGTTGTCGAAATTAAATAAAATGAAAATTTAATTTAATAATTATTTGTAACGGGCAGCAAAATGTCAGTTACAAATAACCAGTTATTCGTAACGGGCACTTTTGTTGCCCGTTACAAATGAGTGTTAAATTATATACCATAAAACTCTATTCGTAACGGACATTTAATATGTCAGTTACGAATAATCACTTATTCGTAACGGGTGTTTTATGTGCCCGTTACGAATAAGGACTTATTTTAATAAAAAAAAATTTATTCGTAACGGACATCTTAAATGTCAGTTACGAATAACTCATTATTCGTAACGGACAGTGCCCGTTACGAAAAACAATGGCCATCCGTAACGGCCGCATACGTAACGGACGATGCCCGTTACGGATGACCCCTTTTTGCCCGTTACGGATGAGGATTTTTCCACTAGTGTCAGGAACAATTTGGGTTGAATTTGGGTCGGGACAATAACAAGTCGTGTTAATTTCGAGTCAGGTTAGTAACAGTTCGGATTGAATTTTTGGTTGGGTAAGTAATATGTATGGTAAAATTCGGGTCGGGTCAATAACAAGTCGGGTTGATTTCGGGTCGGGTTTGTAGCAGGTTGGGTTAAATTCGGATCGGGTTAGGAACAGGTCAAGTTGAATTCAGGTCAGGTTAGTAAGAAGTCGGGTTAAATTCGGGTTTTGAAGGATTAAAATGAGTTTGGGTAAATTTTGGTTCACGTCGGGTTCGGTGCAAGTTAATTAAATTGGGCGTTTAAAAGCAAATTGAATGGTTCCACACACCCAATTGGATTCCCGGCCCGGAGGGTATTAGGGACCATGATAAACATTTCGGCAATTTTTATTTCCGGGCGAAAAAAAGTCAAAAAAATTCCAAAATTGAAGGCTAATTATCCATTCTTTTTAAGAAATTTTGGAGTTTTCGGGGCCCCGTGTCAAAAGTCTTGAAATTCTATGGGATACATCTCGGGGTCATATAATGCCGTTTGGAACCATATATGATCGTTATTTGTTGTCATAAATGTTCGTGGTAGGCTTGAATTAATGAAATCGATGCAAGTTGTAAACCGGTAAATTGGTCCATTAAAGGCAAATTGGATGGTTCCACCCACCCAATTGGACTCCCGGAGGGTATTAGGGACCATGGTAAACATTTTGGCAATTTTTATTTACGGGCGAAAAAAGTCAAAAAATTCCAAAATTATTGAAGGCTAATATCCACGTTTTTTGAGAAATTTTAGAGATTTCGAAGCCCCGTATCAAAAAGTCTTGAAATTCTATGGGATACATCTCGGGGTCATATAATGTCGTTTGGAACCATACATGATCATTATTTGTTGTCATAAATGTTCGTGGTAGGCTTGAATTAATGAAATCGTTGCAAGTTGTAAACCGGAAAATTGGTCCTTTCAAGACAAATTGGATGGTTCCACCCACCCAATTGGACTCCCGGAGGGTATTAGGGACCATGGTAAATATTTCGACAATTTTTATTTCCGGGCGAAAAAAAAGTGAAAAAATTCCAAAATTGAAGGCTAATATCCACGCTTTTTAAGAAATTTTGGAGGTTTCGGGGCCCGGTGTAGAAAAATATTTATATTTTAGGGAATACAAATTAGGGTCATATAATGCAGTTTGGAACCATATATGATCATTTTATGTTGTCATAAATGTTCGTGGTAAGTTTGAGTTAATGAAATCGGTGCAAGTTTTTAAACCGGTAAATAGGCCGTTTAAAGGTAAATTAGATGGTTCCACCCACACAATTGGACTCTCGCAGGCTATTAGGGACCATGGTAAACATTTCGGCAATTTTTATTTATAGGCGAAAAAAGTAAAAAATAAAAATTCAAAAATTGAAGGCTAATATCCACGCTTTTTGAGATATTTTGGAGGTTTCGGGGCCCCGTGTCGAAAATCTCGAAAATCAAGGGAATACATCTCGAGGTCATATAATGCCGTTTTGAACCATATATGATCGTTATTTGTTGTCATAAATGTTCGTGGTAGGCTTGAATTAATGAAATCGATACAGGTTGTAAACCGGTAAATTGGTCCATTAAAGGCAAATTGGATGGTTCCACCCACCCAATTGGTCTCCCGGAGGGTATTAGGGACCATGGTAAACATTTTGGCAATTTTTATTTACGGGCGAAAAAAATTCAATAAATTCCAAAATTGAAGGCTAATATCCACGCTTTTTGAGAAATTTTGGAGGTTTCGAAGCCCCGTGTCAAAAAGTCTTGAAATTCTATGGGATACATCTCGGGGTCATATAATGTCGTTTGGAACCATACATGATCATTATTTGTTGTCATAAATGTTAGTGGTAGACTTGAATTAATGAAATCGTTGCAAGTTGTAAACCGGAAAATTAGTCCTTTCAAGACAAATTGGATGGTTCCATCCACCCAATTGGACTCCCGGAGGGTATTAGGGACCATGGTAAACATTTCGACAATTTTTATTTCTGGGCGCAAAAAAAAAGTGAAAAAATTCCAAAATTGAAGGCTAATATCCACGCTTTTTAAGAAATTTTGGAGGTTTCGGGGCCCGGTGTAGCAAAGTATTTACTTCCTCCGTTTTCTTTTACTTGCAACACAGCCTTGTGGCACGTGTTTTGAGGTCGGGTTTATGTAATGTAAACGGACAAATTTTTCATTATAATTTTTACAAATGATACTTAACCCTATTCTAATTTTCGCGTAAAAATTAAATTGATGAAATCGCTCGTTTACCCTCACTAATCATCTCCTAAAACTGCGTGCTTAAAAGGTGTGTTGCAAGTAAAAGAAAACGGAGGAAGTATATTTTAGGGAATACAAATTAGGGTCATATAATGCAGTTTGGAACCATATATGATCATTATATGTTGTCATAAATGTTCGTGGTAAGTTTGAGTTAATGAAATTGGTGCAAGTTTTAAACCGGTAAATAGGCCGTTTAAAGGTAAATTAGACGGTTCCACCCACACAATTGGACTCCGGCAGGCTATTAGGGACCATGGTAAGCATTTCGACAATTTTTATTTATAGGCGAAAAAAGTAAAAAAAAAATCAAAAATTGAAGGCTAATATCCACGCTTTTTGAAAAATTTTGGAGGTTTCGGGGCCCCGTGTCGAAAGTCTCGAAAATCAAGGGAATACATCTCGGGGTCATATAATGCCGTTTGGAACCATATATGATCGTTATTTGTTGTCATAAATGTTCATGGTAGGCTTGAATTAATGAAATCGATGCAAGTTGTAAACCGGTAAATTGGTCCATTAAAGGCAAATTGGATGGTTCCACCCACCCAATTGGACTCCCGGAGGGTATTAGGAACCATGGTAAATATTTTGGCAATTTTTATTTACGGCCGAAAAAAAAGTCAAAAAATTCCAAAATTGAAGGCTAATATCCACGCTTTTTGAGAAATTTTGGAGGTTTCGAAGCCCCGTGTCAAAAAGTCTTGAAATTCTATGGGATACATCTCGGGGTCATATAACGCCGTTTGGAACCATACATGATCATTATTTGTTGTCATAAATGTTAGTGGTAGGCTTGAATTAATAAGATCGTTGCAAGTTGTAAACCGGAAAATTGGTCCTTTCAAGACAAATTGGATGGTTCCACCCACCCAATTGGACACCCGGAGGGTATTAGGGACCATGGTAAACATTTCGACAATTTTTATTTCCGGGCGAAAAAAAAAGTGAAAAAATTCCAAAATTGAAGGCTAATATCCATGCTTTTTAAGAAATTTTGGAGGTTTCGGGGCCCGGTGTAGAAAAGTATTTATATTTTAGGGAATACAAATTAGGGTCATATAATGCAGTTTGGAACCATATATGATCATTATATGTTGTCATAAATGTTCGTGGTAAGTTTAAGTTAATGAAATCGGTGCAAGTTTTAAACCGGTAAATAGGTCGTTTAAAGGTAAATTAGATGGTTCCACCCACACAATTGGACTTCCGGAGGCTATTAGGGACCATGGTAAACATTTCGGCAATTTTTATTTATAGGCGAAAAAAGTAAAAAAAAAAAATCAAAAATTGAAGGCTAATATCCACGCTTTTTGAGATATTTTGGAGGTTTCAGGGCCCGATGTGTAAAAGTCTTGAAAATCAAGGGAATACATCTCGGGGTCATATAATGTCGTTTGGAACCATATGTGATCATTATTTTTTGTCATAAATGTTCAATTCATTGTAGACTTGAGTTAATCTAATCGGTGCAAGGTTTAAACCGGCAAATTGGTCGTTTAAAGGCAAATTGGATGGTTAAACCCACCCAATTGGACCCCCAGAGGTTATTAGGGACCATGGTAAACATTTCGGTAATTTTTATTTCCGGGCGAAAAAAGTCAAAAAATTCCTAAATTTAAGGCTAATATCCACGCTTTTTGAGAAATTTCGATGGTTTCGGGGCTAGGTGTCGAAAATAAATGAGATTTTATGTGATACATCTCGGGGTCATATGATGACATTTGAAACCATTAATGACTATTATATGTTGTCATAAATGTTCGTGGTAGGTTTGAGTTAATGAAATAAGTGCAAGTTGTAAACCGGTAAATTGATCGTTAAATGCAAATTGGGTGGTTCTACCCACCTAATTGGACTAACGGAGGGTAATAGGAACCGTGGTAAACATTTCGACAATTTTTATTTTCGGGCGAAAAAAAGTCGAAAAAATACAAAATAATTGGCTTATATCCACGCTTTTTGAGAAATTTTGGAGGTTTCGGGGCCCGGTGTCGAAAAGCTTTGAGATTTTAGGGGATGTATTTCGGGGTCATATAATACTGTTTTAAATCATAAATGATCATTATATGTTGTCATAAATGTTCGTGGTAGTCTTGAGTTAATGAAATCGGTACTGTACAAGTTAATTGTAAACCGATAAATTCACCATTTAATGGCAAACTAGATAGTTCCACCTACCTAATTGGACTCCCGGGGGATATTAGGTACCATGGTAAATATTTCGGCAATTTTTATTTACAGGAGAAAAAAAAGTCAAAAAATTCCAAAATTTAGGCTAGTGTCCATGCTTTTTGAGAAAGTTTGGAGTTTTCGAGGCCTGGTGTCAAAAATCCTTTAGATATTAGGGGATACATCTCGGGGTCATATAATGTCGTTTGAAACCATATATGGTCATTATATGTTGTCATAAATGTTCGTGGTTGGCTTGAGTTAATGAAATCGGTACAAGTTGTAAACCGGTAAATTGGCCGTTTAAAGGCAAATTGGATGGTTCCACCCATCCAATTGGACTCCCAGAGGGTATTAAGGACCATGGTAAATATTTCGGCAATTTTTATTTACGGGCGAAAAAAAGTAAAAAAATTCCAAAATTGAAGGCTAATATCCACGTTTTTTGAGAAATTTTGGAGGTTTCGGGATCCGGTGTCGAAAAGACTTGAGATTTTAGGGAATATATCTCGGGGTCATATACTGTCATTTGGAACCATTTATGATTATTATTTTTTGTCATAAATGTTTGTTGTAGGATTGAATTAATGAAATCGGTGCAAGTTTTAAACCGGTAAATTGGTCGTTTAAAGGAAAATTGGTGGTTCCACCCACCCAATTTGAGTACCAGAGGGTATTAGGGACCATGGTTAATATTTCGGCAATTTTTATTTTCGGGCAAAAAAAAAAAGTTAAAAACTTCTAAAATTGAAGGCTAATATCCACTCGTTTTGAGAAATTTTTTAGGTTTCGGGGCCCGGTGTCGAAAAGTTTTTAGATTTTACGGGATACATCTCGGGGTTATATAATACTGTTTTAAACCATAAATAATCGTCATATGTTGTCATAATAGGTTTGGTAAAATTCGAGTCGGGTCAATAACAAGTCGGGTTGATTTCGAGTAGGGTTTGTAACAGGTTGGGTTAAATTTGGGTCGGGTTAGGAACGGGTCGGGTTAAATTCAGGTCAGGTTAGTAACAAGTCGGGTTAAATTCGGGTTTTGACGGGTTAAAACGGGTTTGGGTCAATTTCGGTTCAAGTCGGGTTCGGTTCAATTCAATAAATTTACGGGTTACATTCGGGTCGGGTCATCTCGAGGTCAGTTCATGTTCGGGTTCGGGTCTCACATACTCGGGTCAACTCAGGTCTAGGGTTGGTTTCAGGTTGGATCAGGTCGGGTCTGGGTCACCATTTTTTCGGGTTCAGATGGGTCGGTTAATATTCGGGTTTGAGTCGGTATTTCGAGTCGGGTCAACTTTTGACAGCTCTAATTTTAAGTGATGCCAGTTACGTTTAGTTACAGTGTTAAGCGCTAAAACCCATGTTTTGATAACAAATCCCGTTTATATCACAGCTCTTTGTAGCTCTTTCCAGCAATTACATACTCTGTATTGCTTGTAGTCAGTAAAGTACTGGGTGAATGAATATTCAAAATAAATAATGGGAAATCTCCAACTTTGTATATCTGGATGGCAAAATTGGCCACATAATGAAGTGCCTCAATAAAACATTGTACAAATAAATCTCATCTTCTTAGCTGTGTGAAGCTGTAGGAAAAAGAAACGAATACAAATTTTAAGTCCTCAACTTAAACTGCAATGCAAGAAATACAGTTTTCAACTTAGCGTATTACTCTGTCCACTATAGCTAATTAGCTACCTCTACCACGAGTTAGATTGCTATTGTTAGGTATAGAAGCAGTGTAGTACAGACCCCTCCAAAATGATTTTCACATTCAGTTTATACAATAATGAATGGCAACTATAAGGCAACCCAACTTTCTGTGTTCGCCTGTATAGCCTCTTTGCCTGGATTCGATAGAACAGGATGAGGACAAACATGCTAAGCAACTCATGTTGTGAAAGTTTAAAAGCGGCTTTGGATGTCTTGCCGTATACCAGAAGGTTTCATCCAACAAGGTACACCGTACATCAAATAAGCTTAGACAGTTACTCTCCACATACCCGTCCTATAACCTACGGACATGAGCACAAGTTCCCAAAGCATGTTGGGTATGCTCAACATGTTCACCTTTGATCCTGGAATCTCAGACCAAGTGACAGATATCTCAACCATTGGAATGCCAAACCACTTGCACAAGTAGACAAGCTCTACATCAAAACACCACCTGTAGAACAGGCAAACGGTGAAGATGATTGATAACATTTTTAAGCATGTACTAGTATAATGAAATAATTCAAAGCAGTAGTTATGGCTGATATCAATTTAAAAAGAGCATGGTTCGCAACCATTGTGCTAGTGCCTAGTACGGATAGACCATAATAAACAAAGGCCAGATTCAAAGACACCAACTCCTGGGATGAATATACATAAATCAATAAACATTTCTTTCAACTACAATTAGTTGCAACAAATTATGTACAAACTAATCAGAAGGAAGTGAGAAATACTTGTTTCACAGGCAAATACAATTAAAATCTCTCAAATTTTATCCCTTATTTCTCTCTTATGTTTAGCACCCTGTAAGAAACTAAGTGTCTTTGAAAATGCATAGTTGCATACCAAGATCATTACCATCTAGCTTTCTTGAAAGCACACCAGTAAGCAGCTACGAAGGAAAAGCCAGAACTCCAAGAAATAGACTACTCAATAAATAACACAAATATGGCATCTAAGTACTGAAATTCTTGAGGGAGCGTTTTTCACGGGATTTTCACAAATACGAACCAAAAACATAACATATAATGATATGATTAATACAGCATGTCACATATAAACTTCAACAGTCACTGCAATACAACATTTTAATTTAAGGTGATACATCTAACACAGCATAGAAAGCTTATAATTACCTTTTTAGCCTAACATTTCTGAAAAGTTTCTGTGCAGCAGCCCTGGTGAACATCTTGAAACCACACTGCAGGCATGCAAAACCCATGGTAAGATAAATGCATTTTCAGATGTACTTCATACAATTTCTAGATCCAAGAAAAGAAAAATTAGTGATTTCAATGAGAATGAAGATCCAACATAAAGCCATATCAAAGAATAATACCTGCGTATCACGGATACCAGGACCAGAAGCCAAAAGAACAACAAGATGGAATCCTTTCATCAAAAAGTTACGATACCATTTTCTCTGAATAAGAGAAAAACCATATATATTAGCATTAGTTCTGCAGTTAGAACCGCAAATAAAAAGGTAAAGTTGAGGAGCTTTACCGTAGCAAGAGCCTTATCCTCAAGATGAGCACGTGAACCAAACGCAGCAACAGGAACATCACATACTCTAAAACTTGAATCACCACCACCAGAAGCATTTACATCTATCTCCTTTCCAGCAACTGTAAGAATCTAATGGCCAATACACTGTATGAACAAGCATGCATCTATGATCTATATACTCCAAGATAGTTTAGACCCATTTTTTTCTCCATCATTCTCTGTATATAGTGACTTCAAGAATAAGATAAATAGTGCCAACCTGAGTTTCAAGTTTCTCCAAGTCATTGACTTTAGTTGCTCCATCCGCATCCAGCATAAGAAGTAATTCACCACGAGAATGAAGCATTCCCTGTTCAAATAAGCAAAGAATATCAATCAGTTATTATCTGATTGTCATCCAAGCAGCAGAGTTCCTCCAGAAACATTTAAATATACTTTCAAGAAGTTGCTCACTAGATTGAGTCAACTCACCTTTCTAATAGCTTCCCCCTTCCCATAGTTTCTTCCAAGAAGAAGAACCCTAACATTTTCCACCTTGTACTTTCTGACAAAGTCAAATGCCACTCTTTTGGTCCCGTCAACACTTCCATCGTCCACTAATATCACCTAACAAACCATATGATTTGAAATCGTTAATCATCACATAATATGATTTTACTTCAGTGTCAGAGTGTCTAGCACAAAATTGCTGCTGACATCTGCTTGTGTAAAATTTTGAAGAAAAACAGACCCTTGCAGTTCTCAAGTATGTTTTAACAAATAGAGGAGTTAAACAAACCAGGGTGTAAATGAGCCCCTTTTTATTTTTATTTTGAGAAAGAGTAAATGATACTTAGAAGCCCAAGCAAAATTCCTAACTTATAGCAACAAAGATAAAGCTAAGGATCCTAACATCAAAATCCATGTTATTTGTGAATGCCTATGCTACATATACGAAGAGGTCATCTAATACAAATATTACAATGCATCAGAAAGTAATCAATTAATAAAGCACACTACTAGCTTAAATCTCTTTAGTGAATTATTTACGTCAGGTCATAAGTCATTAGAGGTAGAAACTTAATTTATCTCAAATTTATTATCTATTATAAAAGCTGAAAGAGCCAGTGTATCCAGCTATTTTCTTCAAAATAGGAATTTCTCAAAAGTAAGTTTGAATTATTTTTGCAATATCTATAATCCCTGCATAAACCTTGATCATTCTTTTGCATACTACACATGCTGCAAATAATGGAACTAAACAGCATTATGGTATGCACATCTGTTCCTAATACTACGTATACAAAGTTGAATTATAAACAAACCCTAAAAGTGAAGCATGATATACCCATGTAATACAATGCACTGTATATTCAAATCTAGTGCAGTTTATGTTATACCTCATAAGTGAACGACTTATCTTGCTCTCCTCGCTGTTGCAAATAGCTGAAAATAAGACAATATATGAATATCATTAATTAGGTCCCTCCCTGTTAATGCAAATCACTAACAATAAGACAAGATAATTCACCATAGTGGTGACATGACTTTAATGGCAGCACTTATATATGCAGGGAGGTGACCATGCCTTCTAATAGGAGGGAATCAGAGATCATATAGTTCAGCATTGATCACAACATAAAGGCTGATGTTTCCGTAGACCTAAGTTTAAGAATTAGCTTTATGCAAGCATGTAGAATACGAAGATTATCATTCTGCACTTTAAACATCATGACTATCCCATTTGCCAAACCAGAAACAACACTGATTGTACAAGGTTTGTCAGTGTAGCAGGCTACTCCTTCAATCCTCTCTTACTTCCATCAATTTTTCACCTTGGTTCAAGGCATGATCATACCGCCCACTAATTGTTCATACATTAAAATAGAGTGAACCATATTATGAAAACAAATTATGAACTTTTGATACCTAACAAGAACACATTCTTTTGAATTCTGAAGCTTTAAATTTCAAATTATAAAACCTACATATAAGGTAACTTGTCATCAATCTGTACATAATTACAGCATCAGGAATGACAGTGAAGAACATTTACTATCTTTTTTTTTTTTTTTTTTGGGGGGGGGGGGGAGAGACAAGTTTTCCAAAACATAGTATGTAAGATATATCGAAGTCAGGGCCTTATGTTGTATTAAAAGCACTAACAACAAAAGAGGTAACAGATAGACAAACAGAGAATATTTAGGATCTTATTTTGCCATTATACTCTAGACAAACTTACTTAACAGTTTCCTCAAGTGCACTTGGAAGTCTGTGCTCCTCGTTAAATGCAGGAATTATCAAAGATATATACTTCTCAGCGGGATCAAATATAGAAGGGCATGGAACCTGAGAAAATAGTTTCCTACTGAAGTCAATAATTCTGATAACAAGATTTCTCAAGCAAATATTTATGCTTAGGTTAAGTTGAATATGTGGCAGCGCTCAAAATAAAACAAATCAGCATTGACGAAAAAGGAGTGAATCCAAATGTGTTTCCAACATTTCTTTAACACTCAATATACATTTAAATATGCCAAGTCGTAGCCAATAATTGCCCTCTTGGCACATAATGGTGTGCCAGTGTAAGTTTAGCAACAGAAGGTTTGATGCGCCTAAGAATTATACGAGTCACATATTCCAATCACACCTTTCGATCAGTTAAACATATGTAAGGTCCTTAATTCTTCCAACACAAAGGTAAATTTGTGAATTTTTATACCACAATCCACTCATCAAACAATGCAGCATCACTCGCTAAGTAATAGGTATTCTTAAGCACATTTGAAACAACTTCAATCACAATTTTATAACCTATTGAAATGGTACAGCAAAGAAAGTTTTCAGTAATCACCATTAATTTCTGACAATTATCTTAATTTCCTTTCTTTTTAACAGGTCTAACACAAAACAATACAACCAGAAAATTCAGGAAGATCAACATAAAATTCACAAAACAAAAATCACAAAACAACAGAAACCCTAAAATCAATCAATTTTCCAAAAATTTAGTATCAATTTATCTAAACTCAGGAAATACAACACATTAAGTGAAATATAAGTTATAATTGATCGAAAATTCCACCTTATTAAGTGAATTTGGATCTTCGAATATTGCTTCACCTTCAAAATGACTACAAAAAACAAAATCATCGAAAAATTAAGAGTATGAAATCACTGAAAATGCCTAAAATTTAGGGGAAGATGATAACATACGAATTGTTGAATCGGCGATTATAAGCTTCGAAGAAGATGATAGAAATAATGGCGATGATAACAAGTAAAGCGGCGGCGCCGAACAGCTCCACCACCGTCAACAGCCCTCCTCCGCTCATCTCCGCCGTCTCTTTCTTTTCCCACTTTCACGATGATTGACTCCTTCCCACCGAGTTATTTATTTATTTATTTTCCTTTTTTTAAATTCCAAACTAGATTTATTTTCTAGAAAAAAAAAAAAAGTAAAATAGAGGAAGAGTAACTTTACTTCATAAAGAAAATATAAATAAGAGTAACGTAGACTAAAGGTAATAGTTGTATTATGGAGTATAAAAATGATTTATAATCAACAAATGTTTAGATCAATTGATAAGGGAGTTGTTCTACCTTAAACAAAGTCTTTGATTTGATACAAGACTAAAAAATACTTTAACAATTGTTAGATTTGAATTTGAGTCAATTGAAGACTAATATGGTGCTCTTGATTTAACATAAGTATTTTGTTTGCAAGTGTGTGATTGTTTATGACGAAAATAATCTGATAAAGTTATAATAAACTATTAGAGAAACATTCTACTATCCCAAACAACTTTCAATTTACCAATCTCACATAAGCCACCTACTACATATTAAATTATACTTCCCGTTCAAAAAAAAAAAAAAAATTATACTTCCTCCATTTCTTTATAGTTGCAACTTGCAACCGTTTAACTTTTACACTAATCATTTGGCTCACTTTGATTAGATTTGATGATTTATAGTTACCTATGCAAAAATATAATCATGTAAGATCTTGTTAGATTTGTCTCGTTTGTATTATTTTAATATCAAATGCTTATAAACTTTACACATTTGTAGTTAAAGATATTAACAATTGAAATCATGCATCAGTCACCGTGAAAAGAAAAGGGTTGCAACTATTAAAAAAAACAGGGGAAGTACTTTGTAACTATATGGCGATTCCCTTAAATTCTACCTTATGATATTGAATTTTAGTAAAAAAAAATTTCCTATACTGAAGTTTGGAGTATATTATAAATAATTAATCTATACCATTAATATTAACTAAGCCCGTCTAGCTCAGTTGGTAGAGCGCAAGGCTCTTAACCTTGTGGTCGTGGGTTCGAGCCCCACGGCGTAAGATTTTTTGTTTCATGTTTTTTACTTTTTATTTTTTTTTGGTTATTTTCTTAAATCATGTGGACTTACATGGGCTGGACCCCTTACATTGGACTGCAAAACACATAGTATACTTCTTAATGGATATGGCTTGCAAATATGCAATATTCATTTTAATTTGCACAACAAAATCCTATTTTATGTTTCTTTTTGAGCCAACTCCAATTGGAAAACACTTTATTCTTGAATTTCCTTGTAAAAGGACCATAATAATGGAAAGATGATGAGTTACTACTTTATTTTATTGTCAAATAAATATATATTTGTATGATTATCCATGTCATTTATCCTAAAAATAATGGTTTTATGATGTAGATCATCAAACATGAGTGATTCTTTAAAATTAGACGGTGAAACACAATTGTTATTTAATTTAGTTCTATGTTAATTGGTCTGCTAAATGTGTTCCGCCTTGAACAAATCCATAAGTTTCCAAATGTATGGGACATTTTGTCAAATCGAATATGTAATTGATATAGACATGTAAGTAAATCACAATTTGATAATTCTTTCCCTTGTCAATCATGACAGTGATTAACAATAGATTAACTGCCATTAACATCTAGCTCAATTGGTAGAGCACAACCATATATAAAAGACGTCCATTAAGCTTATATGCTAATTATTTATAACAAACTCACATATTAATATCACCTTAACACATTCAGGACAATTGAAAAGCAAAATTGATACAAGGTCCATATTTTCCTCCATCAATGGTACTTTTAAAAAACATAACCCTAGTTTCAATTGTAAGCTAGTACAAATTTTCATGTGCAACCGCTGTACAGGTGGGGCATTCTGATAAGTGATAACAGAGAGCATTGATTAAAGCTTGAGGGTGACACCAAATTAAAGAGAAAAATGAAGATGAAAAGAGAATAATTAAGAATCCATTTGTTTATTAACTTTTTTCAGACCATAAAGATTATGGGCTATTGTTTAGATTGGCCCATCATCTTTTTTTCAGTTGGAAAATTTTTCATTAACACAATTAATTTTTTTTATTTTTTATTTTTTATTTTTTTTTCATATCTTTATTTATCATCATCACATCCATCTGTACCGTGCACCATGCCATCATTCATCTTTTTGTAAAAATAAAAAAATTATTTTCTTCTTCTTATCTTTCTGTCATTATAATTATTATGAATGTTTTCTTGCTCCCTTATCAATTAATAAAATTTTTGTATGGTTGACAATTTTTACATAGTGGTATGCATTATTAGCCTATTTAGCCATATGTAGGTAGAATGTGCACCATTTTTATCTTGGTAATTGATACAGCAATTGAAACATTGGTGTATGAAAAAAGATGGTATGATGAGTAAATCACGACTTTTATATTCCATATATCCAAAATAAAGAGAAAGAAAATGTAATTGTATGTAGAGTAGGTTGTTGATGGGTAAAGTAAGCAAGGTTGAGAAATTAAAAAATAACTGAGAACTTGAATATTTAATACTTAAAATGACTATTGTTTTTAATGAGGGTACATCATGATATTTGGTTAAAATTTACCCCAAGAACATGTTTTTGGCAATTTGACTACAAATGCAATGTCATTAGGTAACCAAATAATAATACGAAGTAATAGTTTCTTTTTAACCCATTTGCCTGTGGAATCTGGGGTTTTTGATGCATACAAGTATCTTTGTTGGAACGTTGATAAACTAATGAAATGCTTAGCGTATCCTATTACCTGATAAATAGAGAGTGAGAGATAACTCAAGTGGTTAGAGCTTTCCTCCCGGTTCCGATCGATCTTGGGATTGATTATCACCCCGCCCTTGTGGCTCTCTAAACATCAAAAAAAAAAAAAAAAAAAAAAAACCTGATAAATAAAAAAATAAAAAAAAAAACTAATTTATAAAGAAAAAAAATATATGAAACGACATGTGTGTCCTTTTGTGAGAGAAGAAAATCTTTAATCCTTCCAAAAATAGGCAAATTAAATCATTGAACGAAGAACAAGGGGATCCGGACATATACGGAGAAGTATAATACTTAATCACTTTTGTTGTATTTTTCCCAAAAACTTAAAAAAGGGGAAGAATTCTGAAGACTGAAGTTGTACGTGGGTTCTGTGGCAAATTAATAAGGAGAGCTTGGAATTTGTTAAAATGTCATGTGTTATGCTTTGGAATTTGTAAGAATAGACTCAGATCTCGCCACTCGCTACTCACAAGCAAACAGTATATATGTCGATCTCTAAAATACTCCTATTCGTAGTTTGCAATTTTAAATTTTATTCACCTCCATCATTTGGTAATCCAACGCTTATTACAATTCGAGTAATCTAGATTTGAGTCAGATTACTTGGTTTTAAAACCTGAAAAGTACTCTCGATCGAAACCATTGCATATTTGCATTCTTAGTTTTCCACGCATAGTTAGGGCTTGTTCTCATACGTTTATTTGCAATTCAGTTCAGTTCATTTCAGCTCCGCTCTTAATTTCTTTCTCTTATAAAATATTCAATTTAGTTCAGTTCAGTTCAGTTCAGCTCAGTTCAACTGATTTTAGTCTATAAGTATGCAACTTGTAGAAACTAAAGGACAATCCTTGACATTATATTAGTACTCTGTCTCCGTCCTTAAATTACATACTTACTTCTCTCTGTTGTGTGAGAAATAAATGCTAGAAGTAGGAATAGATGAAGTAATTAAAAAGACGTTCATCTTGTAGAAAATTTGTACATTGGATAAGTATCTTTCTTCTAACTTAAAGCAAGACCATCAACATTTAGAATAGAAACTTTTCTGCCAGTCCTTAATACGAATAAGCAAAAGATAGATGAACTGTTAATATATTCCTTGAACATTCTATTAGTAGTAATCTTATCACGACTGTCCAATTGGTACCACATCATTCACACTTGTTTACTCTGAACTTATTTGTTTCTCCTTTCTCTATTTTGCTTGCATTTTTAACTACCACGGTAACTTGGTTACAAATCTTACAATACAAAAGTATTGTATGGAGCACAATATAATCTTATCAACTCCGGGACTACTTTGTTGAACGCAATACGTTTATTCTCAGCTCACCTCAGGCCCTTACTCGTTGGTAAAGGTCATACAACTACTACTCTTCATCTATTTATACTTTGTATGGATTATTACGACTTTACGAGTATTAAAAACAATGATCCTACTAACTTCATAATCATGATGAATCCAAACAAAACAGAAAACAACAAAATTTAACAAACTTCCTGACAAAAAAAATTTCCTTATATTGCAAGTGATTGACAATTTGACATAAAACAATAATTCAAGAGTCAAGAAGATTACATGCATACTAAAGCTTTTATCAAATCACTATCTTGAGTTCAACTTAAGTAATAGAACACCTAATAAATGTGCTCCAAGACAAAAATGTCACATACTTGTAATTCATATTCACAATGTACGTAGTACATCACTATCTAATCTCCCAAAGTGACTTATAACAAAATTCTAACAAAATTTTAGATTAAGCAATGGAGAACACACCATAACATTCTATTTAACTATAAAATAATAAATTAATAATTTTTTTTTTTTGGTGTTTAGAAATGAGAGTCGATCCCAAAATCTTCTGAAACCAGGAGAAAAGCTCCAACCACTTGAGCTATTCCTCACTCTAAATAAATTAATAATTTAACTAGGAGTATTACGTATATCACTTTTAGTCATCGTATTTTCACTTATTTCACGAAAAATAACTTAAACCCGGTTTTCAGTAATTTACTATACATCGAGCACACTTTTGTCAGATTTAGTATCATTTTTGTCAGATTTATCAATGAAGCATAAATAACTCTTATGCGTTTTAGTGTAACTTTTGCACATTTTATTGTCACTTTATAACGGATGAACATCCGTTTTATTTAAAAGTTAATTAAAAAAAAAAAAAGCTAACATATCCGTTTATTGATCAGTAGTAGAACAAAATTACATGTACAAGTACAACAACCAAGTCAAAAACCCAGGAAAAATTAATATAAAAACCAAGATTACCCCCAAAAAATAATACTCTGCTACAAGAATTATATAATAATAAAAAATTAATGAGCAGCAACAGAACGAGAAGTATTATTATTAGTAGAAGAAGAATGATTAAGAGACCTTTGATTAGGCAAAGCAAGCATAGCCGTATGATCAAGAAAATCCTTAAGAGAAACAACCGAGTGTAGAATACTACGCAAATCCTCACCACACTGGAACCCACCTCTCTCACCGCTTCTTCTCACACCAAAAACATAGAAAGTAATACACCCTTTTCTGAACTTAAACCTGGCAAAATCCCACCCATTCATCCCTCGAATCAACCGTTTGTTGACGTCACCGAGAGGGATCTCGTGCGGCCACGTCAGATCGGCGGCGGATTTTCCGGTGATTGAGTCGAAGACGAAGATGATGATTTTGGATTTCTTGGTGCCCAAGCCAAGAGTAAGGGTGTGCCAAGCGTGGTGGGCTAAGATGGTGAAATTGGAAGGGAGGAAAGCGATGGTGGAAGGGAGGGGTTGTGGAGGAGAGAGATTCAGGAGGAGAGAGAGTTCTTCGAGGCGGCATCGCCGTACTGTGAAGGATTTTACGATGAATTGCCCGCCGAATTTCAGGCCTTTTACGTCGGTGTTGGGTTTGAAGGAGATGTTTGGGGCGGTTGATGCGGTGGTTGGTGCGGCGGAGGTGGTGGTAGTTTGAGGGTGGATGTGATTGTGGTGTTTGTGTTTGGGTTTTTTCAGAGAAGGGGTGGATTTTTTGATATCTTGCATTTTGTTTGGGAAGAGAGAGTGAGTGTTGTGGAGTGAGGAGAGGAGAGAGAAAGAGGTGAGGAATTTGGGAAAATTGGAGGGGTTTGATTTGATTTTGGTGAGTGGTTGATCGACAAAATAGAGTTCATTGGAAAGATTATTTGTTAGTCTTAAAGTGGGTTTATTTTTAATAATTAAAAAGAATAATATTAGTTGTTGATTTAGATGTTTATTATTGGATGATAATCATTATTGGTCATGAGAAGAAAGTGATAATTGACTTGTGTAGAGAAAATTGTTATTTTTACCTTGAGATAAATCTCACATTAGGGCCTATTCTCATCTGATTATTTCCATTTCAGTTCAACTTCTAATTTCCTACTAATATTCATTTTAATTCAATTCAGCTTAGTTCTAATAAGTTCAATTCAACTCAGTTCAGTCAATGAGAATAGGTCATTATCCTGTCTTAAAAGATTGCTTCTATACGTAGTACAATAATCTTTATTTCAGCTCATTTCGTTTTTTTATTTTAACTCGAGCTTTGGACCACACATCTTGTATGCCTGTTAGGGAAATAATCCAATTCTCATATCTTATTTGGTAGCAATGCACAATATAGCATGTAACAATGGGCCACGATCGTACTCTTTAGGAAATCTTAACTCCATTCCACAATACGAGTATCAACTACTAGTCTACTACTCACATCTATGACCTCTTTATAAGCATTGTATTAACTTATGATGAAGTAATGAACCTTTTAAATTCCAACAGAATTGGATAAACGCAAGAATAAATGGGTACGGATGTTGTCCTAAATATAGGAAAGCTATACATAGACAATTAGACACTGCCTAGAAATAGGATCACGGAGTCTTCCATGGCTATCTACCTTATTCCTTCAATTCCAGCGGTTTGGTTAAATAATTTGTGATCCCTACAAATGAGACTTTTGTAATCAACTCAGCCATTATAGATATTTTTTTTTTTTTTTTTTTTTAAAATATGATTCAAAACTGTTTCCTTTAACTTCGCAACTTTTTTTTCACTGTCACCAAGATCATTTACTTCAAACTTATAATTTATGCAGTAAAATGTATTTGTTTTTTTAATAACTGTATCACACACGACAATATTATCATATACATTGGTGTACCTATAGAGAAAGGTACACCCCAACAACGCCTAGGCAACATGTATATAAAACTCATTTGTGAGATGCCGTGTGTATTATATGCACGAGCTATTTTAAATAGATGCTGCAAAATCCGATTTAGATTGATACATGAAGTTAGGGTCATGGTAGATGTTACAACAGCCTGGTTTGTCAAGAAACAAACAGACAAAAGTTTGGTGAAAGTTGCTAGTCCTTGTTTGAGAGACAAGTAAGCTTAATTAGTACAATATCGACTATTAGCATATAATGTCTTTTAGGAGAAGATGGTTTTCCTAAAGCTGAAGCTTCCGTTGCCTTCAATCAATCAGTTTTACCCAAACTAATTTAGATTCTCAAGGAAGGTTTCCTGTCCCTCCAAGATTGTTTGCACATCTCCATCTTCTTGATTTAGTCAATTCAATTGAATATTAATCTATCAACTTTAATTGGTAATTTAAAACTAGCTATAAAATTTGATAGTTTCAAGTTTTGATTAGTTCTCACTAAGAAAACATCAATCCCCTTTGCCTTAGCTTCCTCTTTCTCCGGGATTAGATTTGAGACAATCAATAGTTAAAGAGTTACAACACTAATCGTATAGCATAATAAAATTTGCTTTTAATCAGGGAATTGAACGTTCTCTTCCCAAATTCCTATGACCTCGTGTATGTTGTACGTTTGGTAATTGTTAAGTAGTTTTGAGGGTTTGGGATCCCTTGTCGGGTACTCTCCCCCCGCCCCTCCCCCGAACTCACACATCAATGTTGGTCATAATGGTATTAATGTAAAAATAATACTTCATAGTCCGTACTATGGATACTTGTACTAAGAAATAAACGAGGGAGTGAAGAAAATGTAACCTCTAAATCAAATATATAATGAAATGTCATAATTTTGATTGATTAAAACATACATAATTTACACACTGAAAATGATAAATCATTATGCTAATTAGTGACCATCAACGAGAGTGCTAAACTACACAATTATTATGTCAATGGGTTAAGAATAAAAAATCTTGTTGAAGGGACCTCCTAGTCCATACCCCCTTAACTTCAATTTAGCCTACTGTTCTTTAAGAGAAATTAAAATTTACATGTACCATAACCTGCAAAAAAGAACGCATAAATTAGTTCAATGGAAACCAGATTCAGGAACTGAAGCAAGATCTTAAGCTTAAGCTTGATTACATCGAAATCACGAAGATTACAACTTAAGTCTATTAATTTGCAAGGTGTGCTTGCACATCAGAAGACAGAACACTCAAAGGTAGCAAATCTTTGATGTAATAGCATTTTTAAGGCCTTGTTCAAGTCAATTGTAAAATTAGTTATCAAGTAAAAGTTAATTTCACTCAGTAGGTTGGCAGCTGGCTACATATGACAAGTAAACTAGTAAATCGATCATACATTAGTCTTGACTATCAACAAAACTAGCTTAAATCGATTTGAATCATTAATATTTCAGTTCAGCAAAAAAAAAAAAGGCCGTTGATATGAGAGTATGAGGCCTAAAACTTAGATCAATCTACATGTCATTGAGAATCTTCAGGTTAGGCTTTTTGAAATCAGGAGTTGAAACATGTCATTATCAATTAGCACATAAAATATGTATAGAGGAGCCTTAATACTTACTTGGATTCTGGTTGGAGATAACAGCAGTCTGGGAGAAGTCACACTGGTAAGGCTGGCGACCCTTGGTCTGGTAAAATGTGTTCATGGCATATGTCGCGTGAGACCTAACATTGTTTGGGTTGTAACATGCACCTCCTGGTTGGATGGGTTTGCAGTCAACTCCTTGGCTGCAGACGTAGTTGATGTTGGACTGCAGTTGTGCATCAGTGGCCTGTTGTTTCGGCACACACCATCCTTTAGCAGGGCCAGGTCTAGCAGGAGCAGTCGACTTTGGTGGTCCTACACTAGGACGTGTCTGAGACTGCAAGCCAAGGAAACACCAAATATTTAGATCATAATGCTATATTACGACTCAAAACTATAAATAATGTTAGTGGACCAACTCAACCAAAAGCTTAAGCATAAAAACAGCTAGGAAGAAAACATTACCGATGAATTACATACCTTTTGTCCATTCCTCAGAACACCAATGTCGTAGACAGGGGTGAAGTCGGGCCTAAACAAACCAAAGTTCCTCTCAGCAACAGGTCCAGGCTTCTGGTTTTCAGTAAACAACCCGAAAATGTAAGTCTCAAACTTCCTGCCAGGCATCAAAGGAGTTCCTTTCCCCGAGTTGACAGCCATAACCAGTCTCGAGTTAAAGGTTTGAGCATCCGCGGGACTAACCCAAGTCTGGAAAGACTCACCAACAGTAGGCCAACCAGTCTCGCCTATCACAATGCCAACATCTGCATAGCCCAAGGCCTTCATGGCAGAGTAGACAGCATCCATCTGAGACTCGAACATGTTGTAGTACATCTTCTTGGTATACCTATCAAACCTTCCTCTATTCCTCTTAAAGAGGCAGAAGTTGACGTTCTTAGGATAAACATCAAAGTATGGGTAGGGGTTTACGACAAAGGGAGCCTTGGTTTCGCGGAGGAATTGGAGCATTGGGGCTAACACACCCTTGTCCCATCCGGGTCGAAAACGGCCTGTGCTTGGGGGTTGTGACCTGCTTAGGATGGCCAAGGAATGAGGAGAAGAGACCTGTAGTTCATAGCAGAGCATAAAATGAGTTTCATTCATCCATTTTCTCTAGGAAAGCAAAGTTTTAGCTAAATTCATAGACTGCCACAATTCAGTAATCTTTTTAGTTCGTGTTATCAAACAATTGGTATTACTTTAAGTCAGAGCCTAATGTAAAATTCATGCATCATTTTGCAAGTTTTTTTTTTTTTTTTTTGACACATGCAAGAAATTTACAGCAATTGGCTTAATTGATTAATCACGAATTTCAATGTTACTTTGTAGAATCTACATCAGGAATAATTTACCGTGTTATTTTGTCACAAAGTCCCAACTTATAATAATTAATGATATGATATGTTTCCAATTTTTACAATGTACGGAATAATCTTTCATAGTTGTTGAGTCGTTTGTATTACACTATATATATACCAGTATATTTATTTAATCTACGGTACTGTACACTACATACAAGTATTTTTACATACAAGTATTTTATACAAGTATATGATGATACTTACATTTTGCACACATCCCAAATTATCAACTTGACTATTAATCTTGGTCTTAGAAAATTAATTCGAGATTGCCAAGAAAATGCAATTGAAATGTGGTGCAAATTTATCCAATCTCTAAATTTATGAAATTTTTGTACAAAATTAAAGCAATGATGCATTCATACTGCATCAAAGAGGGCCAGGGTGTTGAGGTGTCTGTTTTGTCCTGCAAACCCTGCTTCACCATTATGCTTTGAATTGTGTGGTTCTTACAAAATATAGATTACAGAACCTCATTTCTTCACCTCTAATATTATTGACGCATAACGCCTTTTGTTTTTAATCTATTTTTTCATGGGCCAAATTTATTAAGTCAAAAATTCTAATCAAGATCCACCAATTACAAATTTTAGGCCCATATCAAAATTTCAAACACGCTTTAAATCTGTAACCCAATACGTGTATTTTGCAACCCAACACCTTGTCACAAATAGCATAATTCCAGACTTGCAAGCTGCGACTTGCAAAAGTCGCAGCCAGGAATTGATTTTAGCACATCATTAATTGATTTGGCACACTCCCATAGTCCCATGTGAGAGAACATGGAAAATTGTGCTCTCACATAAAGGTGTGTCGAAATCAATTATGGTGTGTCAAAATCATTTCCCGTTGCAACTAAATGGACAATTGTATTACTTGCAAGTTGCAACTAAATGGACAACCGTATTTCCCATTCTCATGATAGTCTGCAACATTGCAGCAGACTTGAATTCATTATTCATTACTCAACAAAGCTACATCTATACATTCATGATTCATTAATACATTATTTATTCAACACTAAGAAAATGAAACATCATCTTTGGTACGTTTGAACTAACCAAATTAATTACCACCATTATTAACCAAAACCACAATTAACCATTGAAACAAGCAATTAAAAAGCCATAAAGTAACCTCCAAAAAAAAAAAATGTACATACCTGAATATGGTTATGACCAGCTTGTACGAGGGCTTGGTGAAGGGTACGCATAGCAGCAACAAGATTATCAATGAGGTTTTGTGGGCCCCAATGAAGGACCTCATTACCAACAAGAACTCTTATAATATTTGTTTGTGGAACAAATGGTGTAACATACGTAGCAACCCATTGTTGTGCACCAGGGAGTTGTACAAGGTTCGGAATCTCGCCATTAGGCACGGTAATTGTCACGTCAATACCCGTGTTAGCGAACGCCTTTACAATATCGGAATTGGCATCAAATAATTTGATCCTATTTATTGATGTTTTTGTTTTGAGGAATTCCGCCACCTGAGCAGGTGGCGGAAGGTTATCCCCTAGTGTACCGTAATTCACCCCGACGTTCCATGCGACGGCGGGGTGAAGGTTAAAGTGGAGGAAAGAGAATATGATGAGAAAGTTGAATAGAGGATTCATGGTTGGTTATGAGATTGTGGTTTAAACTTTGGGAGAAAGATGTTATTAGGAGATAAGGAAGGTATAAATATATTTTGAGTAGGAGAGGCTAGGAGGGAATCAAGGTGGAAACACACCCAACTTTCTTTTAGCTGTCTTTTGTTTTGGCTTTTTTACCATTTACTATATTTTCCAATTTTTTTTTGTCTCTTAATTAAGGAAAGATGGAATCCTATGTCATTGGTTCTTTTTATTTTAATTTTTTTCTTTTAATTTATAATGTGTAACGGGTAACTCTATTAAGCTATTAACATATGAATCTTATGATATGAATAAAACGAAAAATTTAATCGTGTGACTTATCATATACAAACCTTTATTTTTTATTACGAGTACTCCGTAATAGACACCTTAAAAAGTACACTGTATTTAAGTATGGAAATTATATTGGTATGAGAATTTTAAAACCGACCTCCACATGCTTTTTTTTACTTTTATGGGACAAAAAAAGTGGCAAATTTGGTGACAAAATCTTTTAATGTTAAAATGGGCCACAAACTCGTTTTGTGGGGTCCAACCAATTAGATCACCGTGTTGACTATTATAGTAAAGGTTTCCGTCGTAAGTGGCGGACTGTTGTCTGTTGGATGTTCTAAGCATGTGGTTTTTTTTTTTTTTTTTTTTTTTTTGGGGTGTGCATATTCGTTTTAGACCGTTGGCAAAAGGCAGGTTGAATAATTTGTGCTTTACTTTAGAATAAGAATAAAGTTCATTAAATTAAGTTACTTTTTTCTGTTTTTAGATCTTTAGTACAATAGTTTAATTGATTTACGCTTACAGATTTACAGGTGTCCTCAACTACCAATTGAAAACATAGAATTATGCTAACGTTCAAAAAGTTGAAGAAATTTCAGATAACTTAGTTAGAACGCTAATGAAGTTCAAGGCAATCAATTAATGATTAAACTTAAAGTATTATATAATAAATTTCACATCCCAGGGAGCTTAAGTAATCATTAAACTAATTCACAAGCTAGCAACTTCATTCTTTCAAGACGAGTGAGAATATCAATTGCTTTTCATACTAGTCATGTAATTCATGTATCAACATATATATGAAAATCGATATTAAAACTACGTATACTAATTATTTACATTGTATAATTCAAGTTGACATCTTTCTTTACAATAACATAAATAAACATGCAGTTTTAATACGAAATAATTTTTATTTTTACACGACAAAAATATGAGATATAATTCACGCAAAAATACATATAGTTGATCAGTGTATAGTGTGCCTAGGACAATAGGAGTATTAGTAATGTTATCTTAGTAAAGCACTAAAGCATAGTTACATTGGCATATGTGTGCATAATTGCAGTTTATTCATGTGTTGATACATGTTAGTTGTAAAGATACTATAGTGTTTATCATTATTTTTGACATGAAATGAATATGCTAGATTGATTGCTAGCTATCTAGCAAAGTAACAATTAGTAGTATCAAAATACGAGGAGAAAAAAAAAAGATAATTCGAAAATATATTTTGTGTACAATTGTACGATCAAATATAACTCCGTATACAAGTTTTAACAAAATCTACTCACTCAGGGTCTGTTCTCATTGACTGAACTCAGCTGAACTGAACTGAATTGAGCTGAACTGAACTGAACTGAGCTGAACTGAACTGAATATTTTATAAGGGAAGGAAATTAGGAGTTGAACTGAACTGAACTGAGCTGAACTGAGCTGAATTTCAACGTAAGAGAACAGACCCTCAATCTCAGTTTCAAATTAATTTAAGCATTTTTTTGTTCAACTTTAAATGTGCCGGAACTTGAGTTGACTAGTCAAACCTTGAAAGAAATAATACTCAAAAAGCAACACGGTGGATTTGGATGAGGCATGAATGTTGGCAATACACGATGCAAAGATATCATCTCATCAAAATACACGAACTAAACACGGTAAACTGTAAGATACTAAGGTTGTTTGTGAGTTTATCCAATCCATAAGTAATTTGGGATAACACGGTTGGCAACAGATATTTTGGATAGTTGGATAAGCGTGAAGGAATCAATCAAGTTTCACACCATAATTTGTTGGTTGGGCTTGGGCCAAGTGTTGTTGTATTGTTTACAGATGGGCTGGCGGCCCATATATGTAATGTGTTGCCATATTTTGACAAAATAGATTGTTGAGAACAATATGGATGTATAAAACTATGTATGATATTAAATAAAATGTCGATGTGGGACTAAATATTTATCAGTATTCATGACAATTGACAAACTTTCTGTTATTAGAGGTCCTAAATTCTAATAGTCACACCTTTTGGCTAATCAGTAGTTCGTCTATTCTGGCGTTTCATGATTCTTGTAACTCCTTTAATTAGGCATCTCTTTGTTCACGGTTCACCTCCTGGGATACGAAGCGTAAATCAAATAGAGCTTGTGTCACAACCCCCATCTGACGCGGTTCAGGTAAAGCCTATATAGCTAATGCTAGAGTAAGGATCTTGAAGGTGCAAAATTGATGTTCTGCATACATTTCATCAATTTCATTTTGGATGGTGTGTGAAGTTAACTAACAGTGCAACACCAGCTAGGCTGCAAGTCTTTTCTGTAAAAATGGTTAGTTATGACAGCAACTACGAGGGCTAAAAATAGATTTGAGTCTGTCAGACAACCGTGTGACCATCCGAAGCTAACAAAGTAGCTGGGGAACGATCATCTACGGCACCAGTGGTCCGGGAACCAAAGGCAGCTGTTAATCACGCTCTGATCACATGGTCATAGTTCATCCACCAGACTTGGTTTTCTGTCTCCTTAGAACTCAAGGATACAGAGGTACGATCCTATAGAACAGATCCTGTTCAAGTAAGGTCGTATCCATCATATGCTGCTCAAGTGTTTATAAACATGGTGTTTACTTTGTAAAATAATAATGTGGGAGTTATAGAGTTGATGTTATAGCGCTAATCACATTGCATTAACCTATTAAACTTACAAATAACTAATCCCTTTTACCTCGAATTGTTGTCAAGTTTTCTATTTTAACTACTGGTTAGGCAAACCTCAAGTAGAGATCAAACAGTTTACTTTGTGACAGCAACTTCCCAACCTCAGTCCATCTCTGCACCATACTCGATACTCATGAACATTATATTTTGTTGTTACATTACAATTACATTCTTCATTCTCTCCACAAATTAAAATAAAGTAAAAGATTACATTGTTCATAGGCTGCAATAATATTTGGAGTCTGTCAGACAACCGTGTGACCATCCCAAGCTCACAGAGTAGCCGGGGAACGATCATCTACGGCATCAGTGGTCCGAGAACCAAAGGTAGCTGTTAATCACGCTCTGATCACACGGTCATTAATTCATCCACCAGACTTGGTTTTCTGTCTCCTTAGAACTCAAGGATACAGAGGTACGATCCTATAGAACAGATCCTGTTCAAGTAAGGTCGTATCCATCATACGCTGCTCAAGTGTTTATAAACTTGATGTCGGCTTTGTAAAATTAAAATGTGGGATTTGTCAAAAATTATGTTTTTGCTTTAAAGTAATTAGCTATCCAAATCTATAGCTCAAGGAAACATAAAACATAAGGTAAATTATATCTGAGTAATCTGACTAAATTGGACTTCAATTACAAGTCTCACCATCAATAAGTCATTAAGTTGACAAAGTTGGAGTTAAAGAGTTCAAACACATCGCGTTAACCAATAGGATTTAGCTATCTCCGTTTCCCTGAATAATTGTCTAGTTTAACAAATGAAGTAGTTGATAAGAATCATAACCAACAAATTACACACAGAACAAATTCAATACAACTGATATCATTTGATCAAATATACAGAGCAGTCATTGGTAAATTCTATCAAACTGTCTGTATTAGTGTATTACATATGATCTCTACTATGGAGTACGAAGTATTAGATAACAATAGAGTAATCGAAGAAAAAACAGCATTGTCAGTGCAGGCAGGCATAAATTCCCTTCAGATCATACTGTAAGCATTTGAGTTTTGAGAAACTAATCTTATTTGGCAAATATGAATTATGATCTGATGACTTGCTTATATGATATAAAAAGTCTTTTTTTGATAGAAAAACTTTAAAAGAAGATCAGCATCTAAATCTACGCATTCAAATGATTTTTTCTTTAATCACTCGCCGTACCACAGACTTATCATTATTTATAAGTACATACTGATTAAATGAAAGCACATTATTTTGAAGCTTCTAGGAACTACAATTTGTTAGGTCTTGCAAAGGTAACAAACATTCAGCTTATTTGCATTAATTAGTTAGTAATACAAAAATATACTAGTATAATACTCTGCATGTCTAATTGTCTGCTGCACATTGTCTAGGATAGTATGATCAGGCCTCTGAAGAGATTCAGGCATCTTCTGTCAGACAACGTGATTAGTTGCAGAAATGAGGGAAGATAGTTCTTTGAACCTCGCGATATAAACAGACTAATTAATTACTAACAAGATTGATAGTTAAAGATAATATTGGTCAAAATGGTGAATTAACAATGGTGAAATATCAATATGGTAGAACTAGTAAACGGAGTACATAATTGGTCATAATTTAACATTTGTAAGCAACACTTCAGTTCACACGGCATAATTTACATCAATTACATGGTCATAAGACCAGTTCTAATAGTACCTAGTCAAATAACCTTTGCATCAATAAAAGGTTAAATCTACTGATCACGGTAATGTTTTCATATGAGAAAATTCAAATGGTAAGTAGCAATTAATTTAATTTTCTCTAGAGGACTAGCATACTATTTCCCCTTCTGACCAAAATAAAAATTGAAAATATTCGAAGTTTTCAGCGTCATGATCATGATGTTCGTTACACAGACCGATTCTAGATGTGGTATGATTCCTCTGATTAGTTCTAGTAATGACATAGTAAACAAGCAAAGAAGAAAGGGAAAAAGAGAAAACAAGTACTCAACTTGACAATTTCTTTAATAATGTTTCTTAATGTAACGCGAAATGACTAGTTACACTAATCTAAAAATTCAAGTAGGGGTGTGTGTGATCAGCTGTGATAGATGTTTTTGAAGTTTGAAAATTTCCTCAGGAATTAAACAAATCCTTCAAGTTGCACGATATGTTAACTATATAAACGAGTATTATCTTTTAAGTTTGAAGCAACATTCATAGCCTGCACACAAAGATTAGCAAGTAACTTGTCAAATAATCAGAGGGAAGAAGAGCAGGCAGCTGATATTTTTGGCACAACATACACAATGGCAAATAACTGGCTTATTATTTTTGTCTGTGCTTTTGCATTGCTTCCACTGTTTACTAACGTAGCTGCAGATTCATACGATTACAAACCCTCACCATACTACTCGCCCTCATATGTGTACAAATCCCCATCATACTATAAATCTCCACCACCCTACTCTCCCTCGTACTCCTACAAATCCCCTCCATACAAATATAAGTCTCCACCACCCTATGAATATGGCACCTACTCACCCTCGTACTCCTACGAGTCCCCTTCATATTACAAGTCTCCACCAGCTTACAAGTCCCCTTCATACTACAAGTCTCCACCAGCTTACAAGGCTCCTTCATACTCCTACGAGTCCCCTTCATACTACAAGTCTCCACCAGCTTACAAGGCTCCTTCATACTCCTACGAGTCCCCTTCATACTACAAGTCTCCACCAGTTTACAAGTCCCCTTCATACTCATATGAATCCCCTTCATACGACTACAAGTCTCCACCAGTTTACAAGTCCCCTTCATACTCCTATGAATCCCCTTCATACGACTACAAGTCTCCACCAGCCTACAAGTCCCCTTCATACTCCTATGAGTCCCCTTCATACTACAAGTCTCCACCAGCCTACAAATCCCCTTCGTACTCCTATGAGTCCCCTTCGTACTACAAGTCTCCACCCTCCTACAAGTCCCCTTCATATGACTACAAATCCCCCGAACCATACAAGGCTCCTTCATATGACAAGTCCCCTGAACCCTACAAGTCCCCTTCATATGACTACAAATCCAAGTCCCCTTCATACTACTACTCTCCTAAACCATACTACTACTCACCCTCGTACTCTTACAAGTCTCCACCTCCTTACTAAACTAAAGTCTCCACTATCTTACCTAGTGCCCTAGCTTCAAAAATCATAATCATAAGTCACTCTCCCTGATACTGTTTATCTTCTACTTACTACAAACAATAAAGAAAATTGTCAAAGTTTTGTTGTTTATTTACACAATTTGTTTACTCATCTTTGTTACTTGGATGTTGAATAAAAGTGTAATAAGTGTGCTTGGTTGCTGTGGGCTATTGACCCTATTGTTATATAAGAAATAATGTATCTGAGTTCTTAATTGAATTTATGGATTGATAATCTTGTGCTTCTAGTCTGATCTCCAAAATTTTATTTAGGTGCACCTGATGCTGCATACATCACTTTTAAATTTACAAGTATAAGAATGAAATCCATATCGTGTCCAAATACTGATCAAGAACAGACGCGATTTACCACAAGTACCATCAATATATGATAGAATTGAAGAGTGGTATCCACAAAATCCTACAATTCAGCTACATTTACATGTCCAGGTCTCGTTACAGATAGTTGAACGCGCACATATATTTTAATGATAATCTACACAAAGTACATGATGTATAAACCTTATCCACATCAATACATTAACATAAAGGATCAATACCAAATCAAAAGCTGCCTTGTTTAAGTGTGACTTTGAAGGGTTCTCACTAAATCAGAAGTTAAGTCAAAACAATAAAATAATGAAACATAAATGGAAGTATATAAGAGAGCAATTGTTATTGCAAGCAAAAAAAATCATTAAGGGTCTATTTGTTTCATATAACTTTGTTTGAAATTATTTTATCTTACCTAATTTGATTTTACTTCATTTTCTGAACTTATTGTAGTTGAATTTTCTAAGCTTATTTTATCTTCAACAGATAGACTAGAACAAATCAATAAAAATAATTATAATAATATATTAATAACACTAATTTAATCTCCCTTATTAATATACCCTTATTCATTTTTTTTTTCTTTTTTTTTACTTCAAAAAAAAAATCTTTTTTAATGAAAGGTATAGAAAAATTGCTTCGTTTTTTTTTTAAAAATAATAATTAAAAAAAAAGAATTGCTTCGTCAATCCAAGGGATAATAAAGTTAATAATATAAACTAATCAGATATTCACCTAATATATTGAAATCTATTCGTATTTATCAAATTTAGGAAACAACTGAAATTTACTTATATTTTACCACTTTAGCCTGCACGTAATTAAAACTGACTACCCCTTATATAGCCGCAAGCCGCAAGCCGCATTAGACTATCTTCCTAATTTTTCCCAAAAAAAATTGAATCAAATCCCTAATTGCGAAGTAGCAATTAATCAACCATTCAACAATGGAAAAGATGAGTAAAAAAACTGGTGTTTTTGTTAACTTTAGAACTAAAACCATCATGAAGAAGAAAAGGATAATTACGACTTCTCAACTTTTTTCTAGGAAACAAATTTCCCTTAATTTATCAATCTCTCAGTTTCTTCGCGAGGTCGATGATGTTGATAAAATGATTAAGGTACTATTTTTTTATTTCTTTCTGTATATATTTATTTTTTTGTATTACTAAACCCTAATTTTGTAGGGTTTCTTTTGTTACGGTTAGATTAATTTATTTGAGTAAAGAATACAAAGTACAATTTTACTCTTTAAGTTTTGTAACATATGAATGATAATATGATATGATATATTTGTATATTTGCAATAACAATTTGTTTTATAATTTGTACGTCCACTATAGTATAATGAGGTGAATCAATTAAGGATTCCATGACCTCGTTAGATTTCTTTTTTAATATAATTTGTTAGTACAATTATTTTCATAAATTGTACCTCCAAAATAACGAGGTAATTCAATGAAACTTGAAGTGTCGAGTAAGGATTTCATGACATCCATAGGACGTTGATAATTTGGGACTAAGGCTTTGTCGTTGTTGTTTTTTTTTTTGATTTTCTTCCTAATTTGTTCTTTGATTCGCTCCGCAGTCAGTGACGAGCAAGGAAAAAACATGGACGGTGAACCGAAGGGATATTACTGAGATCACATCATGCTGTAAATGTTGTGGCTTCTTGTTATCCCAAAGTGACACAGACATCCATATGTGCAAGAGTTATAGACTCTCCGAAGATCCTACAAAAAAATTACCAAGATATTATATTATCAGGCATTGCCAAGTTTGTCAAAGCTACTCATATGCAGGAACCAAAAGTTGGCATAAATTTCCTCCAGGAGAATCGTCTTCCATATCATTACTAAGATTTCTTCTAGAGAAGCTCGGTTTCTATTTTCGTGTACTTCAATTGATGTTGATCGATGCTTGGCTTGTGCAACCGAATGATCATACCACGGTCATCTCACTTGTCTTAAAGGTCCAATTCGAAGGCCCTGATGGTTCGAGGCTAGAAAGAAAGTGTGATGTTGTGTTTACACCAGCTTATATGAATTGTCCTTCTTGTTCAGATTTAATTGATGAAACACAACTGAGCTATGTTGTGCAACTTAGACAGTACGCTTCTCAAGACAAAACTCTTCGCGCTATAAAGTTACGTGTGCTGACCACACAACCAACACTTTACAACATTAAGAAGATGAAGCTTGCAAAACAAGGAGTGGATTTCTTATTTGCTACTAGAAAAGATGCCGAGAATTTGTACAACTTCCTCCTCACTCAAACACCTATTAAGCCTGATCAATTTCGAAAGAAATCTATGAAGTCTTCTGATCCTAACAGCAATAATCATACCGAGATTTGGTACATCTCAGCTGTGATCTGCCCTATTTACCTGTATGATCTTATACATCTTCCACGAAGTCTCATTGCTTCACATCATGTTGGACCTCTAGTTATTTGTATATCATCCTATAAGTTTATTAGAGTTATCGATCCCTTAACATTGACTCAATTTCAGATACGTGGCAATGATTATTGGAAGGAACCTTTTGAGCCTCTAAAGACTAGTAGTGAACTAGTGGAGTATAAAGTGTTAGATGTGGAGATCATTTCGAGTGAACAGTTGTATTCTTTAGCAAATGTCAAAGTTGCACGGGTCTCAGATATTGGTAAGAATGGTACAGAATCTTTGGTTAAAACTCATCTTGGTAATGTTTTGAAGCGTGGGGATTATGTTCTTGGTTACGAATTGTGCAGTATGAATTATTCTGCTGATGTTGAAATTGAGAATTCTGTGGATACACTGCCAAATGTTGTTCTGATTAAGAAGAAAAGTGCAGCAGCAAAGCTCAATATTAAGGTTACTAGGCAGAAGGCAAGTCCAGAATATCAACAGTTCTTGGGAGATTTAGAGAAGAATCCAGAAGCAATGTTCAATTTGTCATTGAATGACAGGGAAGGTGAAAATCAAACCTCGGAAATGGTATCCATGAAGCCAGATAATTCAGAACTTGAATTGGAAGAATTGCTTGCTGATCTTGATTTGAGTGATGAGCAAGAAACTAAAAATCCGTAATCTAAATTTAATTCTAGGATATCTTTGCGAACTTTTAAATACGTTGTGTGACTGAATTTGTTAATTTTTGTTTAAATGAACAATAAGTTTTGTGCAAGCTATATAAATTCCTGCATTGCATAATGCTGAATGTATGACTATCAGAATAATCAAAACAGTATGCTTTTAACTGTCTAACCAGATTAGGAAAAAAAAAAAACCTTAATTGTAAAACACCTCAACAGAGCCCTTGTTTACTCATTTATATCAAGTTTAGCTTTCAAATAAGATAATCTTGCAACCACCTTATGTCTGTAACTCAGTTTATATTAGCTTTCAGGGATGAGGCTCTTGCAATCACCCTAGGTTTTGCGATGACCCTCTACGTACACAGGGCAGAGAAACTTTTTTCAAGGTGAAACTAGGCTGCAGGTTCAGGTATTGAATAGATACGCGGTCTTATAGTAATAAAACGGAATGTGAAACTTGAGAGGCTAGACTCATAACAACACTTGCACCTAATACCTAAGCAGGCATCCCTTCACTTTGGCGGTTTGGCCTCCTAGAGTCATTTACTAAACACAGGCAAAGGAACCCTCTTATTCTTATTTCTCCTCGTCCTTTTTGTTTACGATTAAGTGGGGTGTTTCCTAAACAGGCAGACACCAAAAGGAACCTACTAATAATAGGTAATCCCCATCGTAACAGCAATAACAGTTGATACAAGACTTCAGGACACAGACATCTGCGAGTCCTGTAGTTAAGTCATCTTAGATCCAACATATCCTAGATAATAGTACTCGTACGAAATTAAGATGTTTTTTAAGAGCATTATGGCTCAACATATAACGAAAACAAACACCAAACTATAGGCTTGTTGTTACACAGCATACAGATAATAGCCCTAAATACACATCTTATCTAGTATCTACATATTGCTAGAAAAACCAATTGGCACATAAGTAGTACTCAAATTCCTTTTAAATCCTTATATCGTTAAAGTATCAATGCACTATTACTCGTCATTTCAAACTACCAATGTACAAATCATCTAACAATTCCACGATACATATTCAAATTTGCACAACAATATATGTAAATAATATGATCAAAACGAAGTAGTAACGTTTTCTGTTTGTTACCTAGTTGAAGCAAATCTCCTCATTTAGCTCTGTTTAGAAGCAATCAGCTGTTTTTTAAGAGCTTCATTCTCTCTCCTCAATTTCATCATCTTCTGCTTTAGCAAATCCAACTGTTTGTCTGACGAAGAAAACTGTTGATCAGCTGCTTTCGTCTTCGAAACGAGCAATTCCTTCTCCAAATCCCTAACTTTCTTACTCAATTCCTTCTTCTCTTCCTGCTCTACAAATATACAATCCCTCAAATCCTCAATCTCTACTCGACTCTTCTCCTCCACATCCTTCAATCGATTCCTTAACGAAATCAGCTCATGATGCAGCTGATAAATCGTCGCTTCATCCGCCGATTTTTGACGCGAAATTTCCCCAATTTGAACCTCCAAAACCCTAATTTCTTCCTCGTGATTTCGCTTCAATGATTCCACAGTTTTCCGATGATCTTCTGCAATTTTGAGTGATTCGGTGGTTAATTTCTGCAATTCCTCTTTTACATTGTGAGAATTTCCTCTGTGTTGTAATTGAAGCATAAGATTGTTTAGGGTTTCGAGATGAAGGTTCTTCAATCGTTCATTCTCTCTCCTCAAAGTGGAGCAGGTGAGCTCGAGAGATTGACGATGGTTGATTTCGGCATTGAAGTTTGATTTTAGGGTTTGGATTTCATTGATGCCATTTTCGAAATCGTTGGAGATTTGATCAGCGAGAGAGAGTAACTTCTCCATTTCTTCATCGCTCGTTGCCGCCATTTTTAATCCAGTATGGATTTCAAAGTAGTACTCGTACAATATACATTCCTATGGGCAATGGTCTTTTTAATGTTGTTATCCAAGTAATAATCCGACATTAGTTATACGAGAAAATACAGGGTTATCACCTTACTAAAAAAAATGTTTATCACGTGGCAAAAAATATACCGTAATAAAATTGTTTTAATATTTGTGCTTTTACAACTAAATTACTTTGTAGAGTTACATTATGACAATAGTCTGCCCTATTTTCAAGGGTAATCTAGTTTATCTCCCTGCAAAGGTCTAGGCCACTTTGGGAGTAGTCCGTACATCGATGATGGTAGTGAGAAGCAGAACTCATAAATGGCCCCTGTAAACCAAGCGAATTCAGGATCTGACTTGAAAGATTTGCCGGCTTGCCTGGATTTAAATTGATCAAGAAGTTACAAACCTCTGATACATAATTACGAGGTTTGAATGTTTGACGTGAATGCCAAATACAGTATGTTTCAGGATCTTAGAAGTACATAAGAATTATGTCAAATACAGTATGTTTTAGGATATTAGAAATACAATGTAAGAATTAGGGTATTTGTTGTCATATCTCCGAAAACATAATAGTAGTATATTTTTGATTTTATACTCACTCAATGCATGGTGGAGAAGAGATGGAAAGAAGATCGACGAGTTTTTTTTACTCGGTATATATATATATACACCTATCCAGCATCCAAAAGTTATGTAGTAAATCCAGAACATTTACATGTATGCCGCTGCAGCGGACAGACATAATCCAAAAATGGAAGTTTAGCAGTCTAACCATCACAAAATTCAAATGTTGAGCACCCAGTCTTTCTTCCTTTCATCCGGCATACAGAGAAACATCTTTCTCCACAGAGGGTCATCATGAATATACCTTGTTGCTTTCACGTATGAGGCTCCATCTATTCCTTCTAGCAAGTTCAGTGCCTCCATACATCTAACAACATCGTGAACTTGCACAGACTGGTACCCACAACCATCACCGCTATCAGCAACTGAATCCAAGGAAGGGGTTAAGCTCAACTTCTTACTGGTTTTTTGTCTCTTAGGAGTAATAGACTTCTCAACCAAGATATCTTTACATGGGGTCTCTGGAGTTTGGCGCTTCTCAATTCTCTTGGCTCTATAAGGATCACCATCTCCTTCACTGGAATCTCCTCTAATGTATTGGATTTCTGGATCACCAAATATCACGCATAATTTGTCATAATCTTTCAATCCTTTCTTTCTGAAGCTTTTTGCTCGCCGATATTTCTGCATTAAAAGAACAAATCATTCAAGTCCAAAATTAAGTTTACTCATCAAACTAATGACATGAATTATTACCAAATTTCAACTATAAATTGTAGAAAAAGGTTGAAAATCATACTGTAGACAATTTCCTCCACACAGCATCTGAAGCAATAACTTCTCCAGTTATCGAGTCATACACAATGTCTCTCTCCTGCAACAGGTTACTAAAGTCACTCCATCGAGCCCTCAGGTTGTGATATTTATTCTTCAACTGCAAATATGTGTATTCCTTCCCTGTTCTTTGTCTCAGAGCCTCTGCAATACTTTTCCATGCTGCATTGGCAAAAGTAGTCGCTTGCATGTTTCCCTTAGCAATTTCTTCCGCCATTATATACACAAATAGAGATTCATATTTTTCAGTCCAAAGAACTTCCACTCCATCGATTTTCAGTGTGTCATAGTCACCAACATCCTGGTTTGAGTCTGCCATTCTACGAGGTCCAGTCACTTCCCTGGTATTTAAAGGTGTTAATAATTTAATATCACATATAAGACAGTAAACATGCAACACTAACACAGCATATACTTTTGCCATTTTCTTTTTATTTAAAAAGGATAAGAAAAGAAACAAATCCAAGAGTGAACCCTAGCTGTTGATGATGACACTGTAACACTATACATAGAATCCCTAAGGCATAACATTAAAGCCAAATTGCACCTGTGAATCCAGAATTCCAGTATAGGCAGGTCTTGGGTCAGACTCAAAAACTACTAGTGATGTATGAACCATCAAATATCACCGCTGAAAATTAAAAGCCACTCCTTAAAAGGAAAAAAATCATCCCGGCTCCTTCAACAATAAGCTAATTTGACACCGATGGGCCTGTGTCATTCAGCATACGGCAAACTGACAAACTAGTATAACTTTAGAGCTAAATCTCATTTTATATTCAAACACCAATTATGTCATCTAGCAAAATGCAAAGTCCACATTCAAATCTCTCTACTAAGAAAATGATCATATTTTTGCGGTAGATTGGAACATTTTTATGCTAAATGGCCTGCAGAAGGCACTAAATTATGTCTACTACAGAAGTTGAAGATTCAGGCAGGCATCAATGCCTAAAAGGGCATAGTCCAAAACATGTCCTAAGTTAAAGAGATGAACTCAAACAAGAAAGGACAACACAATGTTCAAACCTATTTGTTCTTCATAGCTCTTCAACTGACAAGATTGGAGTTTGGCACACTTGTAGTAATAAACAGAATATCTTCTGACCTTGCCTATATCCCTAGACGCCAAATTAGGTTCTGAAGTGCCAATAACAATCCATCGAGACACATATCGTGAGGAAGCCTATCAACTACAACATGGGAATGTGACAATAATCCAAAGAGGACCTCACGCTTAAACTGGTTCTGCATTAGATTGTTGAACCCTTCTCTGGCAACACATGCTCCTACAGTCCTATGTATACATAATTTTCCAGATGCAATAGGAAGACTCACTACCGAGAACATTGTAAATTTTGCCACTACAAGCTCATTAGCATTACAAGGCACATATAAGGGATGTCTAGGACAACATGGTTTGATCAATCTCAAAGATAACATAAGCAAATAAGCCTTTCAATTGCGAATCTAGAAGAATCAAGAGTTAAACCTTACTATCATCAATTAAGTAGCAAATCAAAAGACATTTCATTCTCCGACATTTAATAAGCCGTAAGAATATATATGGAAAGTAAGTTGGAAACCATGCAGACATGCACTAACAAGGGTACAAGCACAAGTCGGCCACGGGTTTTGTAAATACTATTGGAAATCCTACGTGAATTTCGATAACACAATCAACCAGGAAATCTAAGTGCATTATGAACATATAAATATTTCAGTCTGTAAATCGTTAAACGCCTGAAGCTCAAAGGCACAGCCAGGGGTTTTGTAAGTACTAATGTTTGAAGCCTTCAGACTCCGTGGCTTGTAAACCTATGCTGCATAATATAAATAGCTCAGTCTATGAAGTGGAAATCCCAAAGTCTGTTTTAACATCAAACAAAACTCTTTTGGAGGCGAAAAACTAGATCTATACAATTGGAAAACCCAAATTCTGACTGTAAAACTTTAAGATCTCTTGAATTCGAATGCATTCAGCCCTTGTAATATAAATTGCTAATACATCCCCTTCACCAACAAATGCACAAATACAATGCAGTGTAAAATTTAACTTCATTTCAGAAGAGACATTTTTACATCTTGTATATTCTATTGAAATCAACATTAAGTGATCAGACTCTTTTTGAACTAGATTCAACTCTCTCAATTCCTCAATAATTATCCCCAATCTAACAATCAAACAACCAAACCATCCCTTAAAATCTGGGGAAAAAATTAAACAACAATTCTATGAATTTAAACTTTAAAGGGCTACAATTCAAAAGAAATTAGCAATCAATAACTCAATAGAATTTAAAGGGCTACCAATTTATACCTCTAAAAGTAAAAATTGTAGTTTCTCTATGAATTTATACCAATTTAATCGTATTCCAGATCAAAATTTCAGCGATAACAGTAGTGAAACATTCAATCATATCAAGCCCTAAATGAATACGATACTATAATCAATAAAAAAAAAAAAAAAAAAAAAAACAAATTAATAAACTTAAGGGATAAATTTTCATAATTTAAATAATTAAAAATTAAAAAGGGGAAGGAACAAAATTGCAGAAATATCGATGAAATTAAAACATTGAAAACAAATTGAGTTGAGAAATTACCTGGGATTCACACCATTCCAGGGAAGAACATCAAAAATGGGAGTTTGGGAGCCCCACTTTGTTAGATTTAACTGAAACTCTACCAACAACTCTACAGTTCTCCGTTAATTTTTACTCCGTAATTTTATTTATTTTTTATTTTTTTTTTTAGGACTTTTCTCCGTAATTTTTATTACGACTATTATTTTCAATCTTACCAATAATATTCGAAACTCAAAAAATTATAAAAAAAAAAATAATAAAAAAGGGTTAGGTGCGAAAATGGGCTTCAGGCCAGAACTAACTCCACTGGATGTTAGTCCACCTACTGACCAACTCCCTCATAAATCATAACCTTCAAATAATGCATTTTTACAAAAATACTCCGTATGTAGCATAATAAATTTAATTTTGGTTCAGTAAAAATAAGTATAGTTTAATAAAAATAAGTTTAAGTTTTTGAAATTAAGTTAAGTTCAGTTCAGTAAAATCAACAATCGCAAGGAAGAAAAATATGATAGAGAAATTCCGTTACATTCATTGTGTATAAGTAGAAAATTTTGTTACATTTATAATTTTTGTCGTTTATGGCTAATATAACATTATAAGGCAAATATAGGAGAAGTGAGATACGGATAAACCAGTTAAATGATCTACCGTTATGTTCAATATTTAATTATTTTGAAAACCGTATGTTAGGTATTCATTCTTAAAAGCTTGTTATGTTCTTTGTAATTTACCTTTAAAGATCCGTTAAATTTGTTATATTTACCTAATATTTTATGTTATGTTACTTTGTTACATATGTCAAATTACACTTGATATCTACATCCTTTAGGATTTTTTGCTAATTTTTACAGAATCACTCAAGTACACAACTTATTACATTCCATATAACACTAACCCTATTCTTAAACATTAACTTGATTATATGTGGACATACACATTGACCTACCATTCAAAATACAAGCAACGTTTTCACATTATTGCTTGTTAACTCCTAAGGGCTTGTTCTCATACGTTGAAATTCAGTTCAGTTCAATCCAGTTCAGCTCCTAATTTCCTTCTTTTATAAAATATTCAGTTCAGTTCAGTTCAGTTCTGCTTAGCTTCAGTCAATGAGAACAGGCCCTAAGTCCTAATAAGCCCTAAACAACATTCTAATGAAAAGTGTGACCAATGACTATCCTCTATCCATTGGATAGGATCAAGGATATCTGACTCGATCCCCCAATTCTTCTTGATTTTTTTTGTGAATAAGCTTTTCTCTAATAAGGTAAATATCTCCTCATTTAAAGATCAATATCACCAATTATGATTATTACCTCACTAATTATAATTATTAAACTTTCCATCCTCGTCAAAACTCTATTTTCAGAATTGCAACACTTTAAGGACTGCTTAAGCAAATAAAATTATATTTTGGACCAATCTCACTAGCATACATAATTAATTTAAATCACTATATATCAACGACGTGTAAGAAAAGATAATTCTCAAAACTCCATACTTCTATATACAATACAATTAGTAGTATGGATTGGTGTATGTAACAAATATGGATCATATTTATAATATAGAAATCGATACTTACAATCTTATACTAAGCTTTTTTATTTATTTTATTTAATTTTTTTGGTGTTTAGAGAGCCACAAGGGTGGGGTGAAAATCAATCCCATAATTTCTTGAAACCGGAAGGAAAGCTCTAACTACTTGAACTATCTCTCACTCTCAGCTTTTTTAATTTGCATGTATTTAAAATAAAAATTAAATAAATAAAAATAAACCTCCAAAAGCAAAAGGGTGCCTAATGCAATTTAAAAAATTTAAGGCCCTAATACCCAAACATAAACTCCACCTCGACTATATATACATGTACACCCCTCTCATACCAATTAACCATATAGCCTTGCTAAGCTCCTTAATTCCTTTCTCTCGTGTTTTTCACTCTTTCACCCCCCAAAACAATGGCTAACAACGCGACGATGAGAGAGCACAGATTCAGGCCAACAGCCATGACCATGTCAACATTGAGCACATTGGGGGCACGAGGACAAGCACGTATTACCGGCAACGATCCTAACGGGACGGTGTCATTCATCCATGACATGAGCTCCCCTTCATACCGCTGGCTTCTTCCAGGATGGCTTGCTGAAGAGCGTGTTCTTGGTAATGGACGTGTCTATAAGGTACGTATGTGCATGCTATAAATAAATCCCTTTTCATTTCTCCTCTTTTGTTTGTTTATTTACATATTTTTTCTCTCCTTGAAATTAAACGTTGATTTCATTTTTTTTGTTTTTTAATTTACAAATTTTGGCTGATGAATTCTCTTGAATCTATTGACTGATAATATTTTCTAGTAGATATGTGTTATGAGTAATTTTAACAAATTTTAGAAGTGTTTTATGTGGTTAATAATTCTTAGAATTTAAGGCAAAGTGAAATTAAAATGAGATCGATTTGTTTTTCGTTCAAAACAAAAAATGAGATCGATTTAGGCCTTGTTTAGTTCACCTTATTTTAACTTATTTTAGAAAAAATAAGTTCACATCAGATCGGAGCAGAAAAAATAAGTTTAGATCAGATCATCGTTTTATGTGCAGTTTTCTATTGCTATATATCTTTAATTTTGTAATGAAAAAAATTATGAAAATCACATATTAATAAAATACGTAGTACACGTTATTAAAAATCTAACAAGACCCCACTTGATATATTTTTTTCCGTATAGATTATCGTATATTTAAGGTCAAAGTTTGGTCAAATCCGACATTCAAATCAGATCAGCAAAAATAAGGTGATCCAAACATGACCTTAATTATTTGCTTGTTAAGATCGGGGTTTGAGTGAACATGTTTTAAAGGTCTTGACACGAAATTAAATAATGTCAAGCTTGTATATATTAATCCAAAAATAATTAGTCGAGTTAATGTGTTTTTACATGCAAATAATCTTTATTTTGATTTATAGAATTTATTGCACAATTATTTGTGTGATTAATTTTTAATTAAATGATTATAAATATACATTCTAAACAAAATTTAAATATTTTCATTCAATTTGCGAGAAGATAGACGAGATGATACTTTCAAGACTCGAAATTTATGTTTGTATAATTGTATGTCAATCAAATATTTGGTAGAAATTAGATCTAGACGTCTAGTGAACCAATTAAAATATATAATTATATATCTAGAGAGCACCCAAATAAACTATTTTATAATTTTATTTATATATAATTCTAAAAATTGATTATAAACTAGCTAAGTAGAAATTGTATTCTCTCCGTCCTAAAATGCATTGGTACTATTTTGACTTTTTATAGTCAAAATTAATAAAATTTAACAATATATATATATATATATATATATATATATATATATATATATATATATATATATATATATATATATATATATATATATATATATATAATCATGCGGGTAAGGGAAATGTGTAAGGAAATTCCCACCCCAAAATGTCTTTAATGGGCCGGGGTTTGATCTGATTCCATAACATCATTATCAAATTGTAAGATGCAAATTTTTTCACTAAATCAAGTCTTGCTAGATCATGTATTGACGTATTGTTGTATATACGTGTAGCCTTGTTAACTAAATATATATAAGAGGTTTCGTGTATTTAATTAATTAAATAGCTTATGAATTTCTATCTAACTTCTTTTTTTTTTTTTTTTTTCAAAATGTAGTATTATTATGATCCTAAGGGCAATCTGTATAATACCAAATATGAAGTACTCTATCACTGGTCCAAGCATGGAATCTTTGTTCTTGACTTCTAAAAAGGTATAATGCATAATACATTTCGTTCAATATTAATTTCCACGTATTATACGCATTTCCGTGTCTAATTAATTTGTTTATTTTTTTGGTATTTTCAGGACTCTTGAGCTGCTGGACAACTACATGGTCGAAGTCTCGAAGAATAAATATCCATAATAAACTATATCTTGTTTTATTTGAACTTCTCTTAATTTAAGAATGTAGTTTGTTTGGAATACTTGGGAAGACAATTGTTTCGACATAATTTGATGATTTTAAGTGTTTAACTATTTGATGAATGATTATGGTCTTCTTTGAAAATTTGCAAAATTATTGAATTTGCTTAATACTGCCTATCTCACAAATCCTTACCCAAATTTTTTTCCCTTTAGTTTGTCTTAATTTGCTTACTTTTCTTTAATTAAATTATTTCATCAATTATAAATTGGAATAGTATTGTTTTTCTTGCTTATTATTTCAAAACAATTCATACTATGCTTAACTTGATTTTTAAAAATTATTTTGATAAATTTTTTTCTTTAAAAAGCCACCCCATACACATCCTTACAAAATCCAATTGCCCAAAAAAATGAGCAAGACTTTGTCTGATAAAAGGAACTTAATGTTTTCTAAAATATTTTAAATAATTCTCGTTAAGTAATCGAAGACTGTAATATTGTGCTCCATATATCTGTGAAATTGCTACACCCACCTATCTTTGAAATTGCTACCTACCACGCCAATTCAAGTACATGTTATATATTTGATTATACAACAACAACAAAAATGATTAAGTTATTTGATTAGCAATTTTAACTATCAATATGATTAAGTTATTGGTCTATATTTAACCGAATAAGCATGAATTATAAAGAGGTCGAGGTTGATCATAAAATCAAACTAGGAGTTTGAATGCTTACCACCTCTCCATGCATAAATACATTAGAAGAATTGGGAGAGGAACTTGCATAGTTGCATATACATGTCTGATGTCTTTCATGTACTTGACTAAAAAGCATCCTAGTTTACTCCTTGTGTCTTATGGACTGTTGACCTATCGTTCCATGATAAAAAAAAAAAAAAAAAAAAAAAAAACAGATGTTATGTATCCACGACTTATATATAGAGAGTATGTAGTAGTGTAGACAATTAAATGATCTACTACTGTTATACTCAATATAAATTCTTTTAAAAAGCAATTATGTTCGGTATTATATAATTCTTTTAAAATGTCATTAAGTTCGCTGTATTATAATTATCTGATTAATTCCGTTATGTTCGACATAAAATCTTTTAAGAAGTCACTATGCTCGGTATTAATTAATAAACTCTTAAAAGGTCGTTAAGTTCATTATTGTACAGTGATTAATTACCTGATTAAAATCTAATTTGTACAGCTTAGAATAAAATCTTTTAAAAAGTCATATGTTTGGTATCATTAATCTCTTAATTAAAAGGTCGTTAATTTTGTTGTATTTTAATAACCTAATTAAAATCCGTTATGTTCAATATAAAATCTTGTAAAGATTCATTATGTTTGATAAGGTCGTTAAGTTCTTTGTACTGTAATTACCTGATATATGTTATGTTTGGTATAAAAACTTTTTAAAAATTCACTACGCTCGGCATTAATAATCTCTTAAAAGGTCGTTATGTTCATTGTACTGTAATTAATTACTTGATAAAATCCATTTTGTTTGGCATAAAATCTTATAAAAAGTCATTATGTTTGGTGTCAATAATTTCTAAAAAGGTCGTTAAGTTCGTTATACTGTAATTACCTAGTTAAAATCTGTTATGTTCTATATAAAATCTTGTAAAAAGTCATTCTGTTCGGTATTAGAATATAATCTCTTAAAAGGTCGTTAAGTTCGTTATACTATAATTACCGGATTATAATCTGTTATCACTACAAGAAAAAGGTCTAATTCCGACGGAACGGTTCCGACGGACATGTAAATCCGTCGGAAAACACTTAATTTCCGACGGATTTATTTTCCGTAGGAAATTTGCGACAACTTTGGAATTTTCGTCGAAAATCCATCGGAAATTTACGACGGAAATAATATTCCGTCGTAAATTAAGTGATTTTCGACGGATATTATTCCGTAGGAAATTTCCGACGGATTTTATTCCGTAGGAAATTTCCGACGGAATATTCGGTCGGAAATTATAGTTTTCGACGGAATTAAATTCCGTTGGAAAATTTCCGACGGAATATTATAAGTTTCCGACGGATTTTTTTTTTTTAAAAAAAAAAGGAAAAGAAACAAACCCCCCAAACCCTAATTAAAAACGGCGCCCCTCTCTTCTCTCTTCTCACTCCTCTCCTCTCTTTTAAAACGGATTCTAATTTCTCTTTCTCTCTCCTCTCTTCTATTTCTCTCTCCTCTCATCTTCTCTGAGTTTCTGCTCCTCTTCCTCACTTCTCACGGTCTCCTCTCTCCCTTTTTTCTTTTCTTTTGTTTTTTTTTTTTTTTTATTTTCTCCTCATCTTCTTTCCTCCTCCTCTTTCTGAATTCGACCATATTTCTTGCTATTTCATATTAATGGTTCTCTTGCTATTTCATATTAATGGTTTATACGGTCAAATTCGACCATGAAATCTCTAGATCTAGAGGTTTCAAGGTCGAATTTAGCCGTATTAAACCAAATTCGGGTTGAAATTGGAAGCTTCGGTTGTTAAATTATGTTTTCTGGTTTTAATTTTTTTTTTTTGGTTGTTGGTTGAAATTCGTGCTTTTTTTTGTTTTTTTGGTTGAAATCTGTGGGTTTTTTTTTATTGGTTGAATTTTGTGGGTTTTTTTTTTGGTTGAATTTCGTGGGTTTTTTTGTTTTTTTTTTGGTTGAAATTCGTGGATTTTGGCGGTGGTGGTGGTTTTTTGTGGTGGTGGTATGGCCAGATTTGTTGTAGATCTGGGTTTGTTTTGGTGGTAGATATTGATTTGGGTGGGTTAGGGTGGTGGAAATGGTCGTTTAAGGTTAGGGTCGGGGTGGGTCTGGATCGGGTTAGGGGGTGGGTCTGGTTTGGGTTAGGGTGAGTGGTGGTGTGGTTCAGGTAAGGGTGAGGATAGTGGTGGTGTGGTTAGGGTAAGGCTGATATGGGGGTAGTGGTGTTGGTGGTCTGCAGTTGGGGATAGGGTGGTGACACGCCGTGCCCTGGTGGTGCGGCGGTTTTTTTTTTATTGTGATTGAAATATTTTCCGACGGAAATTCCGTCGCAACTTTCCGACGGGCACAATTCGGTCGGAAGTTGCGACGGACTTTTTCGGAACCAGAAAATCTGTTCCGACACCGGAATTCCGTCGGAAAGTTCGTCGGAGAAAGGTTTCCGACGGAAGATGCCGTTTTTTCTACAAAGGCTTTTCCGACAACCGGTTCCGACGGAATTCCGTCGGAAATGCCATTTCCGACGGATTTTGGGGTGTTTCCAACAGAATTTTTCCGTCGGAAACGAGCTGTTTTCTAGTAGTGTATGTTCTCTATAAGGTCTTTAAAAAGCCATTATGTTCAATATTAATAATCCCTTAAAAAGCCATTAAGTTTGTTGTAATGTAATTTCAACTCCTGATTAAAATCTGTTACGTTCATTAATCGTTATATATTCACGTGAGACATCCGTTACATGCGTTGTATATATTATACCTATATCCAAATGAATTAATAAGGTGTACTATAAAATTTAAAGAGTAACACATACACAACTTACATTTTATATAAGTAGTATTTATGTACATAAGATCAAACCTTAATGGTATATATGAATACTTAAGGTCTGTTCTGATAAGATTATTTTCAGTTCAGTTCAGCTCCTAATTTCCTTCTCTTATAAAATATTCAGTTCATTTTAGTTTTAATAAGTTCAGTTCAGTTCAACTTTAATAAGTTTAGTTCATTACAGTTCAGTCAATCAGAACAGGCTCTTAGCTTGATTATACTTTGACCATTCAAAATACCAAGTAACGTTTTTCCCCTGCAGGACGACCTTGCTTGCTTGTTAAGTCTTCAAAAACGTTCTCATGAAACAAGACTAGTGTGAGTGTGAGTGTGAGTGTGTGACTACTCACTAAACATATGAGATAGTGTGACTACTTAATTTTTTTTATTATTATTTTTTTATTTTGAAGGATAGTGTGACTAATTAGAGATTGTGCAAAACTCTATCTGCTTTTTGGATTGGATATCAAGGATATCAGACATGATTCGCCAGTTTCTTATTGATTTTTTCTTCTCTCAACAAGGTAACATATCTCCTCATTTTGGGATTGTTATCAGCAATTATGATTATTATTATTAACCAGCATTATTGTCCAACATTATTAACCATTGCATTATTGTACTGTCCAACATTTATTTTCAAGATTGTCACTTTTAAAGGACTACTTGAGCAAATAATTTTAAATGTACAATTTGGATCTCAATGTTTTTAGCAAACTTAAATTGCCTAACGACATAGAAGAAATGATCATTTGTAAATTGTATACTCACCTAAGCACTCGACTAAATGAATAGATTTTAATTTAATAAGTATATATACTCATTTACGATGGTGAAAATTAAACAAGGACGACAGTTTTATTAATTGACTAAAGTAATATGTATTCCGTACTATTATGTACGGTTGTACTGAGTATGTACCAAATATACTCCATAGATTGTTAAATTCTTACAATTAGAGCAATATTTTTTTTGGTGCACACAATTAGAGCAATATTTAGTATTGAAATCCATACAATCTTACACTAGCAATGACGAGAAATTGTTTTTGCATGCATCAAAATTTTATTTTATTTTTTTCACAAAAAAAACCTCCTAAAGAAAAAGGATATCAAATGAAATATGAACAAATTTTAGGGCATATAGCCAAAACATAAAACTATTTGCCTATATATACATATAACCCCCTCTCTTCTCATTACTTTCTCCAATTATTTCACTCTTTAAGCCCCCCAAAAAAATGGCAAGGAAGCCTACTTCAAGCTCCTCAAGAAGATCAAAGATGGTCAGGGGTGACCAGTACGAGCTAACGGTCGAAACCCGGGCAACCCTGAACAAGCTGGGAGATCGAGTTAAGATGCGTATATCCTACCCCGATTTTGACGGCGGGGAGTCATTCATCCATGACACGAGCTCCCCTCAATACCATTGGCTTCCTCCAGGCTGCCTTGTTGAAGAGCGTTTTAATGCTACTGGAAAGGTCTATAAGGTATATATATATGCATAAATTAAATTCGCTTTCATTTTTTGATTTATTTACGATTTTGAGTGATAATTTTTGTTGATGAGTGAATTATCATAAAATATCTTTGAATTTGTGTTATGTGTAATTATTTTGAAATGTTTTAATAATTAGTGGTTTATAAAACTTAATTTTTAGGGCGAAAAGAATTTAAATTGAAATTGATTTTAAAGTAGATCGATGAGTTTTGAGTGTACACGTCTTAAATGATTCTATATAAAATGTTATTGAGTGTATATATATGTATATATGAATCTGAAATATTTTAATTTATTGATTCAATGTTTTGCGTATATATTTTACATGCAATTCTTAATTTTGATTTAAGGACTTTATTACATATAAACTTTGTGTGAGTAAATTTCTTAACATTTTAAATATACATTTTAAACAAAATTCATTTTCATATAGTTTATGAGGAGATGGATGAGAAGAAATAAACTTTAAAGTCTTAAATTTATTCTTTTATTTTAGGGCTAACAATCCCTAACTCAACCCCATATCTGACCCGAAGTCACAGAGAAACCCGAAATTGACCCAAGTAGACCAAACTTGAACCTGAACAACCCGAATTTGACCTGCTTTGACCCAAATTTCATATTTTGTAATAATATTAAATTTTACACTATTTTTAATAGTTTCTAAGCACAACGCGAAATTGTTTCAAAAAAAAAAAAAAAGCACAACGCGAAATCGACCTGAAATCTAACCCAAACCCGACTTGTTGACCCGAATTGCCGCCCAATTTTAAATGAATCAATTTTTGGTAGAAATTTTAGGTTTAGGGTCTGTTGACATTTACTTAATTTCAGTTCAATTCAGATCCAATCAGTTCAGTTCAGTTCAGCCCTAATTTCCCTCTCTCATAAAATATTCATTTCAGCCCAGTTCAGTTCAGCTCTAATCAGTTCAGTTCAGCTCAGTTCAGTAAATGTGAACAGGCCCTTAGAGCGAACCATTTTAATTATATTCGACAAAATACTACTCAGTAAAATAAATTAAACATTTTTTTTTAAACCAAATAAATAAAATATTTAATATTTTTATACTCCGTTATATTTACTTTAAAATTTTGAATTGTAATTTGCTCAATTTTCAACCAGCTAAAACATCATTTGGAGTAAAATAATAAAAATTGAGTAATTAAATTAGAGGGGTGTCACGTTTTTCGGTTTGGTATTTCCTTGAAATTGGTTGACTCATATACAAGTTTCAAGCTTTCAACCATTGTTTGTTAGTAGTTACGTATATTTGTGCAGCTTTTGGGACTTTGGTTAATTAGGGGATACATTAACGTTAGGGGCTGCCTGGAATGGGTGTAATGGGAGGGGAAAAATTACATGAGTAATAATTCTGGATTTTTTTAAAGTTTGGATCTAGGGTAATTAATCAGTGGGGTAATCTATTTCCCTAAAAATGGGGTTAATAATTACCCACCTCCCCCCTAGCATAACAATTTCCCCCGTAACAATTCCTCTTCTATACTGCATCTTCTTTTCCCCTGCTATGTACTCTCTCCTTCACCTTCATATCCCTCCACCCAATTGAAGTTGTTGCCGCCATTATAGTCGCGCCTAGTGGAAGCTGCTAGCCGCCATAGCTCATCAATTCCGGCGAATTACGAACAAGTATCTTGAATCGGACTCACTGGTTGAAGAGATAGTTGAACAAATGGTTAGGGCTTTTGATCCTTCAAGTGAGATGATGCTCGTGGTGGTCTCAAGTTTATCAACGACATGGTGGTTGTCGTTGATTGCCATGAATTGGTGGTCTTTACCCTAGGATTGTTGCCAAACCTCAAAAAATGAATTATTACTCTCTAAATCAATGCTCAAGTAGAATCTACCCCGTTAGATGTTACCCCCTTCATTATTTCTGGAATTCCAGGCATGCCCTAGAAGAAAACGTTTATAGAAAACCCCTCTAATATCAAGAATTACTCACTTTTTATTATTTTACTTTATTTTTTAGGACCATTTTTATTATTTTACTTCAAATGATGATCTTATTGATTTTCGTCCATTGGAGTTTTGATGTTTGCACAACAACAAAACGGATATATAAGGTTAATAGGAAAACATTGGTTGATTCCTTTCCTTTCAAAATATCAATTACAGAGTACTAATTTAAAAGTTTAGATCTAATTTTAAAAGTAAAGCCGGAGAAGAAGATGATTAATAACCTATTTACGTTGTATTATAGAAGTAAAAAGAAAGAGTGTTTTGCACGTTAGGTTTTGAGCAAATAATAAAGCCACAAATCTATTGGTCGATGTTGATTATTACTCGTATTAATTGTCTTATTTTATGATTTATTTTGTATATTTGCTCTTAAATTTTTATCCGAAGGAGATATAGAGTGGTTTAATTTTAAAACGCTAATTACTTTTTTTATTTGACTTCTTTTTCAATTTTTCATAATGTAGTATTATTATGATCCTGAGGGCTGGCAATACTACGCTAAGTGCGGTTTTCTGAAGTGCTTGGAGAATCAGGGAATATTTGTTCCCTAAACGGTAATAAACACCTCCATAAGTTCCCTTTTAATTTTTAGTACTCCATAATACTTCTTACGGAGTACTAAAAATTGTTTTAAATTCCATGTATTTTACCCATTTTTATGTCTAATTGTGTAGGTTTTTTTTTTTTGGTATTTTCAGGATCGGAATATGCTTGTGAGCGACTATATTGGTCGAGGTCTTGAAGGATAATAATTGAAGAAATTATTATGGAGACTTAAATTTCTGTAATGAGATGTTTTTCATCCGGATATTATAATCTAACCTTCTCTTGATCATGTTGTTTGCTTGGATTCCGTAGATTGTTGTTTTATCATAAGTTGATCTGTTGATGTATGCTTTATTTGGTTCGATTATTAAGTTAATTAGGGGTCTTGCTTACAAACTTCAAAAGTATTAAGCTAATAATAGCTAGCTTGATGATGGAACTATATTATATAATTAGCTTGCCTAAGCTAATTTATGTGAGTAGAAAATTTCTAAAAGATGAGAGACTAGTAAAATTTCTAATAGATTTCTGTATTTTGTATTACGGTATGCACAGAGTATATTAGGGCTTATACATTGGCCCAACTATATACATTAAATAAATGGTGGCACGTGAATTAGCTTGAAATCTTACCTGATATATGTGGATAGTTAATTTGGTAGCTAAGCTAGTTTGTCATTGGTGATGCTAACTGCTAAGTGTTAACAATTGGATAATTGAATGTGCTTAATATTCCATCTCATCAAAAAACTTTAAAAAAAAAAAAACACCTTACTTCACAAATCGTCACAAAACCTCACCATATACAGCCTTCCTAATCCAATTGTTCCCACATATAAAGATTTTGTTGATGGAAGTACTTGCAATACGCAGTACGTAGTATTACAAATGTTTTCTAAAATTATACTCTTATTTTTATTTATTTTTGACTAGGGAGAGGGTTAAATGAGGTTGAACCCTTCACAACTAACCTAGCTATAGTTTAAGACACACTAAGGGTCTGTTCTTATTAACTGAACTCAGCTGAACTGAACTGAATATTTTATAAGAGAAGGAATGAACTGAACTGAACTGAACTGAGCTGAACTGAATTTCAACGTATGAGAACATGCTCTAAGTTAGCGACATACTGTGTACTACATATATGTTTTTTTTTTTATTTAAACAGTGTATATGTTATTAAAATAATTGAATAAGCTCACTACTCTTTGAAGAAACATGTTTTATACTATTAATGCCGCGAACTTTGAAATAGCTACTCTTAGTATCTACTACTCCGTAATCCGTATTTAATACCACAAATTTGAATACCTATCTAATACCAAGCTACGTTACAAACATTACAAACCTAGCATTGATTAGTATCACAGGCCACCTCACAGGCCACAATACATATATGACAGGCCCAAAAAACAAAAAAAAACAAAAATATTAACAATTTAGGTCGTTTGGCATTGCGGCGGTTTTCTGTTTTTTGGTTTTTTGTTTTTTAAAATTATGTGATATATGTCCCAAAATGAATCAAAAATTATTTAAACTTATTAAAAACATGATTATTTTAAAAATTGACAACAGAAAAGTGGAAACACTTTTTTCTTGTTTCCTGTTTTTGGTTTTTGATTTTCAAAAAAACAGAAAACTAAAAACCAAAAATGATGCCAAACAAGCCCTTAATTTTAAGATCTAAACTTAACTGAATAAACATTAAAAATAAATAAATAAAGGATTGATACATGATGCAATTGTTGAATTACTTTTTCGTATGGGTTGAGTACTTGAGTCTCATCAAAACATACACGGTATATTTCTGTACAATGGTATTACTGATTAAAAACCAACAAACACGATAAAGTCAATCAAAATTCAAGACTCTTGGTAAAAAAAAAAAAACAAAACAAAAGACTCTTGAATTTTAAAACAAAGTTTGTCCTCAAAAAAAAAAAATTTAAAACAAAGTTTGGTTTACATATAATGGAGTAAGAAATAATGCATCATCTAACATTATACGTAGTATACAAGTAGGTAGTATTAAAAGATTTGAAACACACGTCTCTCTCATGATGACGTAACAAGGGAACCAAACGCAACGAGGGAAGCTACGGAGCATATACTTTAACCGCCCGTGTCAGCCTTGCTTGGTCTAGATTCTTCTACACTATACAAAGTGCTTACAACATTTTAGGGCTTATTTGGTTACACAAAGAAAATAGGAGAATTGAAAAATTATGGGAATTTACAAATGAGTGAGTTGTTTGCATGGTTGACAATAAAAAGTGTAAATTAAGGAATTGTAAATTTATGGAAATTGTGACTTTTCACAAAACATGGGAAGTTACCTAACCCCTATAGGTAACTCAAAATTCCCATGATTTGCAACTTCCTTCATCCTAACCAAATAAGTTTACACAATTCCTAGGAATTAGATATAGCCATATAGGTATTTAATTCTAATGAAATACAAATTCTCACGGGAATTAAATTCCCTTATCAAACAAACAACACCTTACAGAACGGGATTAGATCATAATTATTACGGAGTACCTTCGTTTTAAATTATTTGTAGCAATTTGATATAAATTGTGAACAGGAAATATATAGTTGTTACAAGGGATTGTTTATTTGTTTGACATATAAAAACAAGGGAAATAAAAAGTTCCTAGATATTGAAAGTTTTATGTGTTGTTTGGTTGACAAAAATTTAATGGAATGGGGAAGTGGAACTTCCTATGAAATTTGAGTTCCCACAAAATATAGAAACTTACTTACCTAACCCCCCATAGGTAAGTAGAAATTTTCATGCGAAGCAATTATAGAAATTTGATAATGGGAACATTAATTCCCATAAATTTGCAATTTTTGAGAAGTTCTAACTCATGTGAACCAAACAACAACTTAGTTTATTACCTATTATTTTTGGGTGCGGAGGGATGTACAAAGGGAATATGAAGTTGTTTTGAACACTTATAAATAATGTAATCCTTCCTTCTAATTGTAAAATGGGACCTAAGTTAACACCCTAACAAGTAAGGTATATAAAAGAATCTAATTCAAAACATGTATTCTCATAAGTTATCAAATAACAAAAAAAAAAAAAAAAAAAAAGTAGGTCTAATAAGAGCATAATCAAATAAAATAAGTCAAATCAAATACGTAGTATAAATACATATTATGAAAAATATTCCATGCAAGTATTGAAAAATAGTCATTAATAATGTAAAATAATTTAAAGTCAATAACTTTCTTAGTCCAGCTTCGTGTTTAAGTCTATAAACCAACAACTTAATTATATATTTATATATGTATATGCATAGTACGTATGAAATTATCAAACTATGTTTTCCTAAAAAATAAATACTTTGTGGAAAGGAATTATATAAGTATATATGATAAAGTTACTTCGTGTCTAATATGCTTTGTATGTAATTATTATAGTTAAGGTTCAAAGTCAAGCTTATGATAATGTGAATGAATAGTTTAAAAGTCAAAGAGCTAGCTAGCTAGTTGTACTATACTCATCATATATTCTTTTTTCTTTTTTTAGACAAAATACTCATCATATATTCATATACTAAGGGTTTGTTCTCTTACGTTGAAATTCAGTTCAGTTCAGTTTAGCTCAGCTCAGTTCCTAATTTCCTTCTCTTATAAAATATTCAGTTCAGTTCAGCTCAATTCAGTTAATGAGAACATGCCCTAAGTAATACAGTAAAAATTCCTCCAAAAAAAAAGAAAAAAAAAAGTAATACAGTAAATTAATGAGGCATTATAAATTTAAGGGTAATCCATTGCAATTAAGCCTTGCATATATTCTCTAGTCTCTATTGTCTTTTATCATAAAAAATACTACTTAGTAACAATAAGTTCAATTCAATAAAAATAAGTTAATCATGTAAAAATCATTGACTTTAAAAATAAATACAATGTATGATAAATTCACAAACAAATCAATATAATAAATGGAATATTTTCTTAATTTCTTAATATTTGTCTTTTTAACTTTTTATGAACAACTTTAATGGTAAGCTAATTAGCAAATCAACTTGTTATACCACATAAAATTTTAAGCTAATTTCATTTATAGCTAGTTTGTGTCTCAATATTTAGCTACGTACTAACTAGATCTCGGCTTGTTTGGTTCAACACGGAAAATTATTTCCTGCATGAAATCATGTATCACGGGAAGTTTTTTTTTTTCCTTGCTAATTGTAGTAAAATTGTGCAAAGATGTTTGGTTGATATCTAGGGAATTAGTATTTCCTAGAAAATAATTTCCGAATTATTCACATAAGAGGTGTCTTGGTGAGTTATTTCCCATAATATGTGGGCATTTACATTTCTTATAACTAGGTTAGGTCCCGTGCATGTTGTTAAAGTTCCAATATATATATATATATATCATATTATTATAAAATAAACTCTTGCTATATTGATTTAGTACAATTAAGACAATTTACATTTTAGCCAATCTTTATTTACCTTATTAAAAATTCACATTAAATAAATTTTAATCAAAAAAAAAAAAAAATCAAAACTAAAAGACACACCAGGAGTTGACATGTGTCAGTGCTAGTGTGTCTTTTAGTATATAGTTATTGATTGATTGATTGATTTTTGTAATTAAACACAACATATTTTAGCTATTGTCTGAGAATTTTTAATTTTCTGAAAATACCTTCTAATCAAACATGCACTTAATTTTAAAATTAGTTTTTTAAAATTAATTTTAAAATTAGTTTTTTAAAATTAATTTTATTATAACATCAACTTCTCTTTCAACGATTTTTTTTCTTAGGGTAATTTGTTTGACCAAGCTAATACCCGTCCCTAGCTACAAGACGTTTTTAGGACATGTTCACATTTACTGAACTGAACTGAACTGATTTGAGCTGAACTGAACTAAAATGAATATTTTATGAGAGAGGGAAATTAGAAGCGAATTAAACTTAACTGATTGAAGCTGACTGAAATAAACTGAAATTAAGTAAATGTGAACAGACCCTTAGAGTTATGCATACGATATTACGATGATACGGGTTTTCTAAATTTAATTAATTTTAATTTTAATAGTATTTGATTTTTAATCATCGAGTGCATATCTAGGGTTAGAGATTTTATGTTGAGGGGTTCAAATTTTAAACATGTGTCCAACTTTAGACGGCACACCAAAACACAAGCAGTTCTTATCTGTCATGCCTTTGAATTTTCTCGTCCATTAAAAAAACCCACCTAAATTTATCACCAACCGACTTAAATACGTCAGCAACCATCTAACCGTCCATCCCAAATCCCTAGATCTAATCTCAGCCGTTCCTTTCCACCCTCTTCATCAATAAATTGCCCCTCTTCCGCCTCACAACTTTGTCATTCATTCAATCTTATCATCTATTCGCTTTTTCTCTCTCCTCTCAAAAATTATGCAACTCTGAATTTCTCAGATCTACGTTATTTAGATCTGAATCATGAATTTATTTCAATTGATTCGAACAGATCGTTCGACGATCTACGTTTCGAGTATGATTTCTTCGTGTTCCGTCAATGGATGATCTCTCAATTCCGATTCACTCTGCTATGGCGGTGATGATGCTGGGTTTGTTGTGTTCTTCAATTTCTGGAGGCGAAATACTATAGATCGTACTCAATCAGAAGCAGATTATTCATCGGAGATGGTGAGTTTTCAGATCTGACCTGTTTAATTCATAGTTTTGTGATTCTGAGCCTTTAAACTATCAGATCTTGTTGATTTATGTAATTTTTATTCAATTAGTCTCATTACTTTGATTGATTATACGTTATAGCATGATATCTGCAAGATCTTTCGATTAAACTTGATTCTTATAAATTTTAAACGATTTGATTGCTAAGAACATGATATAATAGCATGTCTTCGACTTATTGACGCAGATCTCATATGTCATAAAGATTTTAATTATACGATTGTTCTTAACTCCTGATTTATGTTTATTTTGTCTATCTTAGATTGATGCAACTAAAGAGCATGATTTATCAAGATCTTTTGTTGTTTATGTTTCTTGTTAATGATTTGATTAGGTTAGACCTTAGATTCTTAAAGTTTTACAATCTGAACTCGATTTATTGAATTACGTTTCATAGCTGAATTTGCAATATCACAAAGTTCTCGAGCTAATTCGTGTTAACCTGTTTCTCAGATTGATGATACCTGAATGATGAATCTCACGGCTAATCTGAACGTTATGAAACCCGTGCTGATGGTGATTTCACACACGGTCGAGTTTCTTTGAAGCTAAAGTGAAACCGTAAATTACAAGTGGATTTTCAACTGCTCGTTGCTGCTCTGCTGTAATGGTGGTTTGTATGTATTGCCAGTATGATGGTATTGGATTTATGATGTTGATTAGATTTGAATCTGGTAGGATTCATTTCTCTGTGTGCGAAGTGAGGATGAAAAAAAATTGTGAGTGAAAATAATCCGACCTTTGCCATGTTGGGTGCGCTCGCTTGGCAGGTCAACCCTTAATAAAAAAAGAAACATTTTTGTGGTTTGTTGGGGAAGATGGCACGGTGTTTTGGCCGGCTCTTCCCCACTGTGTGCTTGTGTCTGTCTCTCTTCTCTCTTTCTTTCCTTCTCTCTTTTTCTCTGTTCCCTTCTCCTTCGATTGAAATCGTAGTTATGCATCGATTGACAGCCCCGATCATATCCGTCTCATCCTTTGGAGCGTTCGGTTTACAGGTATATTTTCTTAGCTAATACTCAGTTGAATATTCCATTAACTATCAATTTCGGTCTTCATTTATAACATGGTTTAGGTTTAGGGATTGAGATTATTATGCCGCTAAACTTGAATTATCATACTAAAAATAATAATAACCTAGTTCTGTCTTAATTAGAAGAAATATCATTAATCAGTAGTTAACGGTCATTTATTAGGGAATCAATGATTAAAGGATTCCGGTTAGTTTTATAATTTAAACTAATTTGATTACACCTTTAAAATTATTGCATCATTCCATTGTTAAATAGTTTTATAGTTTTATTACCATCGACGACCGTCATCTATCTTGGCCAATTTAAGTTGACCAACATATTATCGTATTTCATTTTATTAATCAGTGCTAGTCATTATCAATTGATCCATTAACTATCTGAACTGAACTGCCCTAATAGACTAACTTGTCTCAATTATTTTTGCTATTGATCTAGTTTTAGCTTTTATTTTGCAATTTGTATATTTTTCATTTCATTTTATTACTATAAAAAAGATTTATTGCATTTGCAAATATTAAAGTATTAATTTTCAACAATATCCCGTGGTGGCATTGATGATGTTATCAATGATCTGCCTAGTAGGATATCAGTTGTAAAGTAATTGTGTATAGGTTGTGCTAGGTGTTACTAGGAATTCTATGTACTTGTATGAATTGTGGGTGTTGCAAGATTTTGTATATGAGTATTGGGCAGTTTGTTCGACCATATGCCATTGTTAGTGATGCCGAGGACAAGGGATCGGAGTGGATGCTGGAGCTGAAGACACGAAGACCTGAAGTTAAAACCTTGAACGCGCAAGGTATTGATTTTGGTTGCTGCACGGGGTTCCTTTGTTTCAGTCGAACAATATTAGTCTCACACCTTTGATATGTGCCGGCCCTTTTTTGTGGTTGATTTGTTCTCTTTCTAGTCCGTACATTAGTATATGTTGGATACGGTATGGTTCTTCAAGTTGCTGTACCGGTGTATTTGCTCCAGTGTTTCAGGTTGTTTTACTCATGTGGATGCTGCTGCTTTAATTGGAAATGGAAAGGCAAATTATTTGTTACACAGGCGCTTAATAGCCTGTTTTCTAAATATGAATTGAAGCAAATTTTCAAGGAACGTCAAGTGGATAAGTTCTCTTCTCTTGTGAAATCTTGTTTATATTAAGCACATTTTAGTTCTGTAAATTTATTGCAGTAATAATTTCGTAGTTGATGGCTATTTACTTAGATTTGTCCGAGGCCTGTTGGAGACGGATATGAGTTTAATCTTCGAGTTAAATTAGTGCAGTACTTTTATTCATTCCTTTATTTCCTGCGAAAGGTTGCCATCTTATTTGTGTTTTAGTTAATATTTGTTTTTTTTTTTTTTTTTTTTTTTTTTGACAAATAGTTTATATTTGTGAGTACTAATAGTTGAAACATTTTTTTGTTAGTTGGTAATTTGTGATTTTAAACGCTATTTTTGCGAGTTAATGAACCTAACGGTTGAATACTTGAATTTTGGGCTTTTTTTTTTTTTTTTTTTCCTACAAATTCTATTTAGAAATTCCTTTTCAAGTTGAAAATCAGCCTTTTTATTGAAGGTTTTGATAAAGATTGTTTAATTTTATAATATGTAGTAATTTTATCATTGCTTATTTCAGTCTGTGTTGGATTTTGGTTTTGTTTTCAGTCTATTTAAAAAAACCGCTTTTAGGCTTTTGATTATAAAAGCCATTTTTTTTATCTAATTAATTTTTTTGTTTGAGGAAGTTTTTTGGCAGAGTATTTCAAAGTCATGTTTGTTTTTTTCTTATTGGAAAAATATTTTTGATGAAACTATGAATTTATGGAAGTACCACATCTTGTACTTGGTTTATATCTTCTACTTAGTATATATCTTCTACTTTAAACGAATGCTTATGTGTTTCAAAAAAATTAAAAAAAATTGCTTTGTTATAAATGGTTGAACTTTGTTTTTTCATTTCATTTGTGCCCCGTAGGTTTTTACAATGATTGACTTTGCTGTGACTTAATAAGTATATTTAGTCAAAATAAAATGGTTAATAATAACTGTTAACGGACAGTTTGTCTTAAAGCATAATGTTAATGATATTGATTTAATTTACATAGCAATGCTTAAAAGATTTACGGAGTATTGTATTGGTTTGGTAATTCTAAGCACAAATTTAAAGAACTATAAGGAAGAAGTCTCGTTAACCTGAATGATAAATGGAACTGTAAGCTCAAAATGGTAGAGCGACCAGGGTATACAACCTGGTAGGTTGGTGGTTCGAATCCACCCAGGTCCCGACAATATATCAAAATCTTGATTGGCTATTTGAAAGAAAATACTTATCTGTCATTTTCTGATTAATAATGAGCCACATTAGCCTTGGATAAAGTTGGAGAGACTTGCATTAATTGTATTAACAAGAGATGATGTTTAGATATTACGGAGTAATATTAGTCTATTAGAGGCTGTTTAAAGCTGAATATTAACTGAATTGAAACATTAAAAAACTGCATTAATTGTTATTATGTAATTTCGTTGTTACTGGGTTAATGTTAAGCATGATATTGGTGATTATGGAATTTGTTTGTTTTAATTGTGGAAAGAAATCATTCAAGTATAACTATTTTCTTCTTGTTTGAGGAGGGTAGGTAATTGTTATCTTAGATTTTAGAGAAGTAACAAATAAAGTTGTCAATTCGGGTAAACGGGACAGGTTTGGGTTGGGTAAGAGTGGGTCGGGTAACTCGGCTCGGGTCAATTAAGATTAATTCCATAACCTATACAGGTCGGGTTTGGTTTGGGTCATGCTTAAGTCGGGTCATACTTCTTATCGGGTTTGGGTCGGGTTTAGGTCAGGTTTAATTCGGATTTTCACGGGTTAAAACGATGATAGGGTAATTTTCGGATTCGAGTCGGGTTCGGTTCAAATCAATAATTTGCGGGTTAGAATCAGGTCGGGTAATTTCTCGAGTTTGAGTCGGGTTCGGTTCAAGTTAATAATTTGCGGATTACAATCAAATCGGGTCATTTTCAAGTCAGGGTCATTCTCTAGTTTAAATCGGGTTATGTTCAAGTTAATAATTTGCAGGTTACAATCAGGTCAGGTCATTTCAAAGTCAAATCATATTCGGGATCAACTAAATATAATTATCATTTTTATCAAGCCAATAATTTCTTTGACTATAATATATATGACAATATACTAGGAAACTATAGTCAATAATTTAGGAAGATAATTATCTCCTTTGACCATACAACAAATATATACTATATTTAACCCTTAAATTTGAGAACGGTACTTCTTTCTTTTGCTGGCCTAGACCGACTTGGTCTCCCAAGACAGAATGCTTTGATTAACAATAATAAGGTGGTCTAAATTGCATTAAAGGTGATTTGGTGAGAAAATTTTGGTAGAATATAAGTCAGGTCAATAACAAGTCGTATTAATTTCGAGTCGGGTTCGTATCAGGTTGAATTTTTGGGTTGGTTAAGTAATAAGTATGGTAAATTCGAGTCGGGTCAATAACAAGTCGGGTTTAATTTGAGTCAGGTCAATAAAAAGTGGGCTTGATATCGGGTCGGGTTTGTAACAGGTTGGGTTAAATTAATTCAGGTGGGATTATGAACGGGTCGGGTTGAATTCATGTCAGATTACTAACAAGTCAGGTTAAATTCGGGTTCTGACGAGTTAAAACGGGTTTGAATCAATCTCGGTTCAAGTCGGGGCCTGTATCGAAAAGCCTTGAGTTTCTAGGGAATACGTCTCAAGGTGATATAATATCGTTTGGAAGCATATATGATCACTATTTGTCGTCATAAATGTTCGTGGAAGGCTTTAGTTAATGAAATCGGTGCAAATTGTAAAACAGAAAATTGACCGTTTAAAGACAAATTGCATGGTTCCATCCACCCAATTGGACTATCAAAGGGTATTAGGAACCAAGGTAAACATTTCGACAATTTTTATTTTCGGGCAAATAAAAAGTAAAAAAAATTCCAAAATTAAAGGCTAATATCTACGTTTTTTGAGAAATTTTGGAAGTTTCGAGGCCTGATGTCGCAAACTCTTAAGAATTTAGGGAATACATCTAGGGGTCATATAACATCGTTTGGAACCATATATGATCATTATATGTTGTCATAGATGTTAGTGGTAGGTTTTAGTTAATGAAATAGGTACAAGTTGTAAACCGATAAATTGGCCGTTTAAAGACAAATTGAATGGTTCCACCCACCCAATTGGACTCTCGGAAGGCATTAAGGACCATTGTAAAAATTTCGACAATTTTTATTTTTGGGCGAAAAAAAGTTAAAAAATTCCAAAATTGAAGGATTATATCCACGCTTTTTGAGAAATTTTTGCAGTTGGGTACAATGTCGAAAAACCATGAGCTTTTAGGGAATACATCTCAGTATATAATGACGTTTGGAACTTTATATGATCATTATATGTTGTCATAAATGTTCGTGGAAGGCTTGAATTAAATAAATCGGTGCAAATTGTAAATCGGTAAATTGGTCGTTTAAAGGCAAATTGGATGGTTACACCCACCCAATCGGACTTCCGGAGAGTATTAGTGACCATGGTAAAATTTCGAACAATTTTATTTCCGGGCGAAATAAAGTAAAAAAAAACTCCAAAATTGAAGTCCAATATCCACTTTTTAAATTTTTTTTTGAGATTTCGAGGCTTGATGTCGAAAAGTCTTGGAATTTAAGTGAATACATTTCGAGGTCATTTCGAGGTATGCTTGAATAAATGAAATCGTTGCAAATTGTAAATCGGTAAATTGGCTGTTTTAAGGCAAATTGTGTGGTTCCACCCACCCAATTGGACTCCCAGAGGGTATTACGGACCATTTTAAATATTTCGACAATTTTTATTTTAGGGCTAAATAAAAGTCAAAAAATTCCAAAATTGAAGGCTAATATCCACGCTTTTTGAGAAATTTTGGAGGTTTCAGGGCTCGGTGTCGAAAAGACTTGAGATTTTAGGGGATACATCTTAGAGTCATATAATGCCCTTTGGAACCATATATGGTCATTAGATGTTGTCATAAATGTTCGTGGTAGGCTTGAATTAATAAAACCAATGCAAGTTGTAAATCAATAAATTGGTTGTTTAAAGGCAAATTGGATGGTATCACCCAACCAATTGGACTCCCAGAAGGTATTAGGGACCATGGTAAACATTTCGGTAATTATTATTTTCGGGCAAAAAACAGTCAAAAAATTGCAAAATTGAAGACTAATATCCACATTTTTGAGAAATTTTGGAGGTTTCGAGGCTCGATGTCGAAAAGTTTTGAAATTTTAAGAGATACATCTCATGGTAGTATAATTCCGTTTTGGAACCATTTATGATCATTATAAGTTGTCTTAATGTTCGTGGTAGGCTTGATTTAATGAAATCTGTGCAAGTTATAAACTAGTAAATTGGTCGTTTAAAGACAAATTGGATGGATACACTCACTCAATTGGACTCCCGGAGGGTATTAGGGACCATGGTAAAAATTTCGGCAATTTTTATTTCCGGGCAAAATAAAGTCAAAAAATTCCAAAATTGAAGGCTTATATACACGTTTTTTGATAAATTTTTGACGTTAGGTACGGCGTAGAAAAACCTTGAGATTTTAGGGAATACAACTCGTGGTCATATAATGTTGTTTGGAACCATATATGATCATTATATATTGTTATAAATGTTCGTCGTAGGCTTGAGTTAATGAAATCGGTGCAAGTTGTAAATCGGTAAATTGGTCGTTTAAAAGCAAATTAGATAGTTCCACCCACCTAATTGGTCGCCCGGAAGGTATTGGGGACCATGGTAAACATTTCGGCAATTTTTATTTTTTGGCGAAAATAAGTCAAAAAATTCAAAAATTTAAGACTAATATCCACGCATTTTGAGTAATTTTGAAGGTTTTAGGGCCCGGTGTCGAAAAAGTCTAAAGAATTAAGGGATACATCTTTGGTCATATAATTCCGTTTGGAACCGTATATGATCATTATATGTTGTCATAAATGTTCATGATAAGCTTGAATCAAAGAAATCAGTGTAAGTTGTAAACCGGTAAATAGGCCGTTTAAAAGCAAATTGGATGGTTCTACCCACAAAATTGGACTCCCTCAATGTATTAGGAATCATGGTAAATATTTCGGCAATTTTTATTTACGGGCGAAATAAGGTCAAAAATACAAATATTGAAGGCTAATATCCACACTTTTTGAGAAATTTTGTAGTTTCGGCGGCCGGTGTCTAAAAGTCTCGAAATTTTAGGGAATAGATCTTGGGGTCATATAATAACGTTTGAAACCATAAATGACCATTATATGTTGTCATAAATGTTCGTGGTAGGCTTGAGTTATAATGAAATCGGTGCAAGTTGTAAATCGGTAAATTCATAATTTAAAGAAAAATTGGATGGTTCCATCCACAAAATTGGACTTCCGGAGGGTATTAGGAACCATGGTAAACATTTCGGCAATTTTTATTTAGTGTAGAAAAAACAAAGTAAAAAAATTCCAAAATTGAAGGCTAATATCCACGTTTTTTAAGAAATTTTAGAGGTTTCGGGGCCCAGTGTCGAAAAGTTTTTAAATTTTAGAGGATATATCTCTGGGTCATAAAATGCCATTTGGAACCATAAATGATCATTATATGTTGTTATAATGTTCGTGGTAGGCTTGAGTTATTGAAATCGGTGTAAGTTGTAAACCGGTAAATTGGTCGATTAAAGGCAAATTAGTTGGTTCCACCCACCCAGTTGGACTCCCGGAGGGTATTAGGGACCATGGTAAACATTTCGGCAATTTTTATTTTCGAGTGAAAATAAGTCAAAAAATTCCAAAATTGAAGGCATTCGTATTTTGAGTAATTTTGAAGGTTTCAGGGCCCGGTGTCGAAAAAGTCTAAGGAAATAGGGGATACATCTCTGGTCATATAATGTCGTTTGGAACCGTATATGATCATTATATGTTGTCATAAATGTTCGTGGTAAGCCTGAATCAAAGAAATCAGTGTAAGTTGTAAACCGGTAAATAGGCCGTTTAAAGGCAAATTGGATGGTTCCACCCACAAAATTAGACTCCTTCAAGGTATTAGGGATCATGGTAAATATTTTGGCAATTTTTATTTACGGGCGAAAAAAGGTCAAAAATACAAATATTGAAGGCTAATATCCACACTTTTTGAGAAATTTTGTAGTTTCGGCGGCCGGTGTCTAAAAGTCTCGAAATTCTAGGGAATAAATGTCGGGGTCTTACAATAACGTTTGAAACCATAAATGACCATTATATGTTGTCATAAATGTTCGTGGTAGGCTTGAGTTATAATGAAATCGGTGCAAGTTGTAAATCGGTAAATTCATCATTTAAAGGAAAATTGGATGGTTCCATCCACAAAATTGGACTTCCGGAGGGTATTAGGAACCATGGTAAACATTTCGGTAATTTTTATTTAGTGTAGAAAAAACAAAGTAAAAAAATTCCAAAATTGAAGGCTAATATCCACGTTTTTTGAGAAATTTTAGAGGTTTCGGGGCCCAGTGTCGAAAAGTCTTTAATTTTAGAGGATATTTTTCTGGGTCATAAAATGCCGTTTGGAACCATATGTGATATATATATATATATATATATATATATATATATATATATATATATATATATATATATATATATATATATATAGTTTGGTGGAGTTGGTGGTGAAGTCACCTTGTGACTTTGAGGTTACAAGTTCGAGCCCTACAACCTACTAAATGCTTGGGAGTGGCAACATTTAGAAACATTTTTGAATTGTCTCTTTAGATTGCAACATTTTTCATTTGTTGTCTTTGTAAAAGTGTTGCCTTATGTATTATTTTACCTTGGTTTTCAAAATTGTTGCCTTTGAATAAAAATGTGTTGCCTTATGAATAGACAACGGGGGCATATACTACGCCTCATATGTGTTGCCTTAGCTACAAGGCAACACTTTTGTTATATTAGGCAATGATTTTTCACTGTTACCTTTGCTTTATTTTGTTGTAGTGGTTGTTCGTTCTATCCACCCAATTGGACTCCCGGAGATGGAGTATTAGGGACCATGGTAAACATTTCGGTAAATTTTATTTCCCGGCGAAAATAAGTCAATAAGTTCCAAAATTGAAGGCTAATAACCACGCATTTTGAGACATTTCGAATGTTTCGGGACGCTGTGTCGAAAAGCATTGAGATTTTAGGGGATACATCTCGGGGTTATATAATGTCGTTTGGATTCATATATGATCATTATATGTTGTCATAAATGTTCGTGGTAAGTTTGAGTTAATGAAATCGGTGCAAATTGTAAACCGGTAAATTGGTCGTTTAAAGTTAAATTGGATGGTTTCACCCAGTCAATTGGACTCCCGGTGGATATTAAGGACCATGGTAAACATTTCGACAATTTTTATTTTCGGGTGTAAAAAAGTCAAAAAATTTCAAAATTAAAGTCTAATATCCACGCTTTTTGAGAAAGTTTGGAGGTTTCGGACTAACAAATAGTGGAAGGTAATTATTACCTTAGTTTTTAACCATACAGTTAGACTTGTTCTGATTTACCGAAAAGAACCGACCCTTAATAATGGTAATGATTTAATTGAATTTATTCCTATCCTAAAAAATACTCTGACCAAACATCATGCTCTCAATTCTATGCCAAGAACTATTGAAAAATAATAATAATAATAATAATAATAATAATAATAATAATAATAATAATAATAATAATAAAAAAAAAAAATCTATGCCAAGAACTATTGAAAGAAAATAATAATAATAATAATAATAATAATAATAATAATAATAATAATAAAAAATTTATGCCAAGAACTATTGAAAGAAAATAATAATAATAATAATAAAATAATAAAAATAAAAAAAATCTATGCCAAGAACATTTCATGAGACAATCCAATCAAGGCTTTGTTTTAGTTGTTTTTATTTTTTATTTTTTTTCCTTTTTTCTAAGGAAAAATTGTAAATAATAATCCCAACTTTGCTCCATTTTCTTTTAATAATCCCAACTTTAGATTATTCTAGAATAATCCGAACTTTAGGGGCTGTTTTCTTTCTTCAATCCCATTAACCGGTTACCTGTTAAACAGGTTATTTTCTTTTTATTTTTTAAATACAAGCCACATGTCAAGAGTTAATTAGCCAAAAAAAATTTTAAAATTAAAAAAAAAAAAAAAAAAAATCAGAAACCCCCTTCCCTTCCCTGCCACCCCAGCCACACCGTCCACCAAAACCTCAGCCTCACCACCCACCGGAAAACTCCAGCCTTCTTCCCGTTGGCCAGCCGCCCCTTTCCACACACGCTACAACCACAAACAACAACAACAAACACCAGCAACTCAGCCCAAACTACCGCACAACTCGCAAATAGCCAAACAACCACCATCACCACCAGCCTAAATCGTCAACCACAACACCCATCACTACCTCATCATCGATTCGCCACCTGCAATCAGAAATTCAACAACCAATTTCATCAATTTCAGCATTCAATAGCAGTAACAACTTCGAATTATTCTCATGGAGTGCGCTCACGGGGTTGGTGGTTCGACGGGGAAGGGGGAGTGCGCTCACGAGGGTGGTGGTTCAAGGAGAAAGGGCGACGGGCGACGGGACGGGAGTAGAGGTGGGTGACCAACGGGAAGATTGGGGCGGCAAAGGCAATTGAGCTATTGCGGAGAACCCGAAGTGGGTTTCGATCGAGGTGGCGAAGTTGGATCGGCGGAGTCGGAAAAAGTTTATGCTACTGCGAAGGACTCCGACGCAGGGGGAGGTTTCAGGGGAGTTCTGGTGTTTTCGGGGTGTGTGCGTGGGTTTTGTGGTGGCGGAGGGCAAGGCGGTGGATGTGATTGGGGGTTACAGTGGGAGGCTAGGTGGTTTCTGGTTTTTTTTTTTTTTAAATTTTTTTTGCACCAATGACAAGATGACACGTGTAATGTAACCTACTATTAGAGGTCATTGACTTTTGTTAAACGGTTTGGGATTGAAGAAAGAAAACAACCCCAAAAGTTCGGATTATTGTAGAATAATCTAAAGTTGGGATTATTAAAAGAAAATGGAGCAAAGTTGGGATTATTATTTCTAAATTTTCCTTTTTCTAAAGATTGATATATTTTGTGCTTCTTAAACAGGTCGTTGTCGTATTATTTTGTCTGACATTATTTGAAATCGTGTATGATATACATATATTTTTTCCCATGAACTTATTTTGTGAACTTGAACTTGTTTATTACAACTAGTTCTATAAAAGGATTTTTCATACGAAGTATAACTTTTGAAATCCCTCTCTCAGAAACCATGCATTATCCCTGATGTTAGCTTTGAAAAAAAATATTCCGTAATGTTTGTAAATATCCATGAAACTAATACGGAGTGAAGTGCATAAAGTAAACTTTTGAAGTAGAAACTTGTGAAAATAAAAATTTATATTATGTAAAAGTTGCTTTTATGAATTACAAATTTACAATACTGTGGACTTCTGGAGTATAATAGCATAATACGGAGTAATTACACTAGTTAATCTCACTATCATGTTGTACAAAAGCCTAAGGTATGGTGGTCTTGAATCAATCGATAGTTAAGACTAAAGAGGCATAATTGGATGGTTTTTAACCATTTAAGTAGTCTCTTGAGGTTTTATAGGGTCCTTTACAACCAACTATATACGAAGTAACATTTATAACTAATGGGCATATAATGCACTGAAAATGAGTTTAGCTAAATGACATGATCATGAGATGTATATATATTAGGGCCTATATTTAGTGTGTATTTTATATAGCTAACGGGCCTATCTCATGAGCCCTAAACTTTGCTAGGTTGTATATATACTCTACTCGTGACAATATAGTATGCCATAGTGGTATTTAGGAAATGCAAAAGGCGATTTCAATCATTAACAACGCATTTAGGGGTCCATTGAGATGTAAATAATCGATTAACTTATCACATCTTCGTTGGCGTTTGTTCACTATATTGTTTATAGTGATGTTACACCCTCCATTTTTGATATTGATAATTTATTTGTTGATAGTGAAGCCTTTGATTTTTGGTGTTTTGATAGTGAAGCCTTTGCAATATAACAATGAAGGCATCCAAATATCGACTCGAAGGTATCCAAATTGGGGCTACTTTATGTTAAGAAACACAAATAATTTAGAGCTCTAATTTTTATTTTATTTTTGAAAGATAGAGCTCCAATTTTTAATTGTTGGTTTAAATAATTTAATGTGAAGCAATTGTAGACATACAAATAAAAAGAGGGTACACCATACACATGATACTATCATGCATTACCAAGAAATGGGGATTATGCATGCATACAATGTACCTTTGGATGTCCTTTTATAATTATTTAAAATACAAGTTGAGTATTTTTCATCATTTTTATAAAAAGAAGAAATTCCAAAATTCTCTCCCTTTTTACAAAAATCAGCTAAAAGTTCCCAAAATGCACCCATCGAAAATACAGCCAATTGTATTTTAGTAAACTTCGTTGAACACAACACAAGCAGACAACTTTGAAAGTTGAAACCTTTACTCATTGGAATGCAAACAATATACGCCTTACCATAGGATGATGTACACTTTCGTAAACGCGTAAGCCGACCATTATTCAATAGAGAAAAACGTGTCTGAAAACATCATGGTAACTTCGTAGACAACCAGCAAGCAATCCCGTAAAATTTTACAATATATTTACGTCAACTAATACTCCCTTCGTCCCTTAACTACATTCCTATTTCTAACATTTATTACTCACATAATAAAGAGAAAGACACGTAATTAAGGGACAGAGGGAGTGTAATAATACGGAGTATTAGAAATTTAGAAAGCATTGATTTTAAGAGAACTACTATAAAACGTATTCAATAGTTGTATTATTCCCGTAAAGATGTACTGGGAAAGTTATGTTTAACAACAATATAGAGATTATAGAGATTACATATACGATTATAGACTAGTAAAAATAGAAGAAAAACAATGACAAAATCTCCTGGGAACCTAAAAATGACGGTCCAGGAATACATTTTATAGGTGATTGCCAAAATATAGTAAAAATATTACAAGATCCAAAATGAAAGGAAAAAGAATCAAGGATACTTCAGAACCAAGGGAGTCCCGGCAATGAGATTCAAGAACACAAAATTAGCTTACGATAAACATACAGAGCTCTGGACGTGGAATGAGGCCGACATGTTGTTGCTTGTGTTGTACGAAGCTATATTTCTTGAACCCTGAGATGATCCCACTGTCGATTTTATTCCCTATTCTTGAAGAAAAAGAATTTTTGGTTTTGTAAGGTTTAGTAAAAGAAAAAGAAAAAAAAAAGTATCTCTCAACGTAAGTCACAATTCCCGCGGCAAAAACTTTTGTACAGCTCAAAGGATCCTGAAAGAAGAGGCTTTCCTCCTTTCAAGTTTCAGCCTTCTGCTGGCTTCGCTCTTAATAGGCTTCAGCAATCGCTCAGTTCCAATTTCCGACTGAAGGGCGGACTGCAACTGCCTTAGATGGCCACTGCACTGTTGATGGCCAGTGACAGTAGAGCTATTGACAGTCGGCTCTTCCAAAGTTACCTTTCTTTGATAAGGCGAATGCCACTTAGCTTGTAAATAAGCAAGGGACCTCCATGGAGGAAGAGGCATAGAGTTCTGCTTAAGAGAAACCCTGGCAGCTTCAGCCATAACTTGAAGGAACTGTTTCAGCTTTATCAAAGAGCCCACAAACACAACTGGAAGTGATTTCAATATTTTGTCATATGATTCAACAGCTCTAGCTATCTCAAAGTGGCTTCGGAAATCAATGTCAATTATCAAGCGTTCGGTGCTTCCATCATTCAAGTAATTCACCACATCAATATACTCATGGTCACCTTCATTAAGAAAGGAAAAAAAAGAGAATACAATCAGTTCACGTCTACTATACTTGTCACTAAGATAAGACCTCTCCAGAGTCTCCACTAATAAAAGCTTTTTCATTCACATAGAAGAAACTAGACAGATCCCCACATTGTCTGATAGCGAATGGTTAATTGAATTGATTATAAATTAACCAGAAGAGTCTTTATGTTCGAAGAAAACACACTCTAAATTAAATACGATTATTTGACAGACAACGGCCACGCTACAGACAAATTTAACTCACAACTCTTAGATAATGTTGCACACATAGTTCCAAAAGTTCCAACTTCTAGCCAACAAATTTTCTCTCTCTTTCCCCAACATTCAGCATGAACTGAATGAAATTTAGCAAACACTAACAATGAATTACAAAGGCTAACGTTAACAATATCCAATACACACGCGTGTACTTTCTCTCAACATCCCACATGCTTATAGTGCACAGTTATCAGCAAAAAGGTTGGACATTCAAACAGTTCATAAAAAGGATAAATCCAAAAATACTACTAAAAGATGTTCAACAATTCCATGGAGCCCCATGAACCAGCAAAAGCAAGGAGTTTTATTATTGATCGTAAATTATACTCGTAATTGCAGTAGATGTCAACAAAACAGAATGATTAAAAGGTGTGATAAAATGAAGAATTTTAGGGATATGACTTATACCTCCAGGAACCTTGTTACAACCTTGCCATTTCGAAGGACACACTGCAGCATCGTAGCCTGATGATCTGAGAAGCTTTACCAAAGAATAACGAATACAACTTCCATTGCATAGACCAGCCTTAAAAAGCTGGAGATCCTTTCCACCCATCGAAAGTAAAAGGGATTGAACAACTGAATTCAGGTCACTCTCATACTGATCCACCGAGCGCTTAAAGAACTGTACAATGGCATTAAAGAAGAGCTCAACACAATAGCTAGAGGACACACTATGTCAAACATCTTATAGAGGCTATAAATCAAACCATGAAAGCAGAAATGGACCTAATGAATGTCATCCCTACGACTATCAAAACAGCAGCAGTTGATATAACCAAAATTCGGATCATAGTATTACGCTCCAAATATTGAATCTTATGAACAAAACAAAATAACATCTCGAAATTGCAAGTGGTGCATAGGATACAATCCAATAAGCTGCTTCTACCGCAATAATCGTATAACATTAGAATCAAAACTCGAATCAATAAGCAAGTATTTCAATACTCAAATATAATAACACATTTCTCTTGAAGTGACCGTAACTGTAAGAAATCCCAAAATGTCATTGTTCAAGGTTAATCCAATCAAATTCATAGCACAAAGTTCCAAATTTACAGAACTATCAAACAAATTCATCAAAATTCAGCCAAAAAAACGTTCTCTTCACGCTAATTGAATTCACTACTCAACTCCTTGAAGAATTTCACAATTAAACAGGCAATTTTATATAAACTGGAATTGAAATTCGTTCTCTCATATGCAAGCAACTGAAATTCAAACACAAAACGTCTAATTTAAGTAACTTCCTAATGTAACAGTAAGGAAATTCAGCTCAAAAATTAAAATCCATTTATCTAAAAAATTATAATCGCAACAACAATTAACAGCAAAATTCAGCTAATTTCAATTCTTTTATCTCCACAACTAATCAAATTACAAAATTTTCTTCAACTCAAACAATTTTTTCAAAGTAATCTCCCGCAAAAACCACTGTACTAGCTCAGAACAATCCAATTTCCATAAATTTAAACAATTTTCACCAAAATTCAACCAAAAAAATCAAAAAATATAGTTAATTAAAGCGAAGAAAAAGTACCGAAATCTTGTCGGCGAGGTGGTGAAGATCGGAGAAGCCAGATTCGCCATCACTGCTACACAAAGAATCGGCACCATAACTTCCATTATTCTCAAGAAAATCACTAACCATGGCAGCCAAATCATGCTCGCTTTCATGGCTGAACTTTCTCTCTCCTCCGCCACCACCACCGCCAAAACCACCGGCTAACACCGTTCTCCGCCATATATCTCCGGCAGGACTACAAACCTTGACTTCCATATCATTCACCTCCGTCGTCGACGCCGGAAAAACCTTGGCGCTTCGATCGAACCACAAATTTCCGAACCCTAATTTTTTGCCTGTTGTTCGTATTTTTATCATTCAATTAAAATTCGAAAACTTTTCAATTCAAAGATTTTCGGCCAAATTTGACCGGAGAAATATTCAAAAATTCAATTAACAATCAGCTGAAATTGTTAAATGTATGAATATAATTGAATTCAAAATCTATGAAATGATTTTTTTTTTCTTTTTGTATTTTGTTTATGAGTATTATTATTTATTTGTTTAATAATATTCAAATTAATTTGGTGCGTTTTATGATCCAAAGGGTGTGTTGGTGAAAAAAAATAAAATTGAAGAGAGAGAAAAAAGTGGTAAACATACCCAAAGGATGAAGAGAACGAAAGAGTTGCGAAATTTGGTCATATAAAGAGAGTGGAGAGAGAAATCTTTTTTATATGACGAAAATACCCCCACCTATTTTCCAGAATTATGGAGATGTTACTGATTTGTAAGTTTTGATTAAATAAAAAAAAAAAGAAATTAATTGAGTCATTTTGTAATTTGTAGTTCAGCGGGAAGACGGGAGATTTTGGATTAGGTTTTGAATTAGGACGGTAAATTTGGCCAGATTCTTTACCATTTTTTTTGATAAGTTATGCTAACCCAATATTTTGAGTTGTTATTTTTTTTTTTTAAAGGTGAGGAAAAGATGAAACATTATGAACTTGTGTATTAGTCATTAATGCTGGATGTGATACAAAATAATGGTGATAAATCATAAACTTATACCCTACATATAAAATTTGTAAAAAAAAAAACCTTAGCTTGAATATGTTACATAGTCATAATATGAGGAATTAATTTGGGTAGGGTTGGATTATATATATTTTTTTGACCAAACAATAACCGACACATGACAGTGTAGACCATAACCGATGACGGAATCTGTTAAGTGGTGGTAAATCAAATTTCGGAAAATTTTATGGCATTAAAATTAATTTTTTTTATAGGGTTGTTAAAAACCATTTTCGGGTTATTTTTAGGTGTAAAAATCTAAAATTTTCTTATTTTTTCTTTATTTTTTTTTACGCAATTCTCTACATCTTCTTAAATATGGAGTATGGTTTCCTATACAAACAATCAAAATAAAAGTGCAAGTGTTTTCACAAATTTTTAGATACGAATAAACGAGTTTAATTTTCAAATAAGGGTTTGTTCACTTCAGCTTAATTTCAGTTTAGTTCAGTTCAGCTTCAATCAGTTTAGTTCAGATCTTAATTTTCTTCTCTCATAAACATTTCAGCTCTTTTCAGTTCAGTTAAGCTCCAATTAGTTTAATTCAACTCAGTTCAATATTTATGAACAACCATAAGTCTTTGATCATATAAGTCTAATACGATCTTGAGGTCTTCATTCAACCCTAAACCATACACCGTATTCCGTATGAAGTACTTGAGTACGTAAATAATACGGAGTACATACTTGAAACTTGAAAGGTAAGAATGCAATATAGAAGAAGGGCAATGAAGTAAAAAAAGGATAAGAGAAAGAGTAATGCACAAAAATAGGAAGATGAATCATAATGACAACATTATTAAAAACAATAAAAATGTTATGGCTTGGGGAGCAAGGTAAAGTTATAGAGGATTAAGGAGAGAGAAATTTCAGGAATCTTTTTAGGGAGGATTACACTCTGGCTGGATATAATACAATCAACAATAATCAATAAATCAATAATTTATAAATCAATAATCAATCCTCTGTTTTTAATTTTTATTTTTGAAAAAAATGATTGATAGCTGATTGGATGAACCCATCCAAAACGCGCCTCACACGGCTCCCTCCCTACTACAGAACACTACTCCTAGTCACTAGGAATTTAACAGCTTTTTTGAGTTTACTTACTAAAGTTGAGTTGAGTTGGAGTTGTCTGTTTCTTTTTCTTTCCTTTTCAAAAAAATAATGACGACATTTTCCCATCATCTTTTTACTTCTTAAGGTTGGATTGTGGGTCCCTCTATCCCTCTCTCATCAATCATTCGTGATTTTGGTGGGTTAATTCATCTTTATGGGTTTGATTTGAATTTTTTGCTTATTATAAATACAAGTAAATTGTGTGTGATTTGATTTATGCTAGAGATACCAAATACTCCTATGACGTATACTCCGTAATCAATAAAGGGAAATTTAAACTGATTTAAACAGATATAAGTATATTTTTTTTTTTTAAATTAGGACTTGTTCTCATTGACTGAACTCAGCTGAGCTGAGCTGAGCTGAACTGAACTCATCTGAGTCAGCTGAGCTGAACTGAACTAAACTGAATATTTTATAAAATAAGGAAATTAAGAACTGAACTGAACTGAACTGAGCTGAATTAAGCTGAACTAAACTAAGCTGAACTGAACTGAATTTCAACGTATGAAAACAGGCCCTTACTTTGATTAATTTGTTCCAAAAAAAACTTTCTACCAATTTTGATTAATTTAAACATATTAAGTTTATTTGAATTTTTTTTTTTCATTCTCAAATAAGTTGCAAAAAAAAAAACCCTTTTAGTTACGAGTATTATTTTAAGAATTATGTCACATTCAAAGCTTTATATATTTTTCAAAGTATGGATAAGGAAATAATACGTGGAGCAAAAGAATTTTTCAACAATGATATTATTTAATTTTAGCTACAATGATATTATTTAATTCAGAGTATCAAAGTATGAGAAGATTTTCAAGTTTTAGCAAGATATAAACTTTGTAATAGCTTCCAAACAAGATAAATCATCATGCATAGCATATAAGATTAATCCGTGTAATAAACTCCTAATACGTCTTAAAACCCCGTTGTAACTTGCTTAACGTTTGTATCATAACACAAATATGTCCCATATTATATTATCCTAACTTCCTACAAAATAGGGGCAAACCCCTCTTAATTATTTTCAAAACTACCTCAATTAACCAAACATTTTATTTCTTCCTCATAAAATAGATTTGCCATGTTTAATAAATTCACCCATTCATAAAACAATCATCCATAAGACCATTAACATTATCCAAAATGCCACCCCATAATCACCTTATCCAATACCTAATCCTCACGTCTTGTACAAAAGCTAGCGTGTTAATAAACAATTTTTGCTTGAAAAAGTAGGAATAAGCTAGAGGAGTTGGGAATTAAAATTTGATTAATTAGATCTTGTATATTTTATTATCCGTTTTCTTCGCATTTAGCCATTGACTTTTACGATAAGCCATGGTTGATTAGTTGGTATTTTTCATTATTTTGGCTAAGCAATTGAATTAATAATAACTTAGGTAACATGTTTAAGATATGTTTTCAAATAAAGTATGCTTTCATCGAGCCTTAAAGTCAATGCATTTCATACGGCAACTAGTCGAGTTTTGAAACAATGCTCAATAGTTATGCATCAAAAATCTCAACGTAGGCCATTGAGTCAACGTTGAAGGCATCTCATATAGTCATATGGATTAGTCACTCCATTATATAGTAGGGAATAGGGATGATGATAGAATCTAACTCGCGAGCTACTTGAACACAAGCTTTGCTCGATGCCTCAATATACGTATTGCTATGATTTAACCATAATGGAGCTCAATTTGATAGAGTCGCGAACATGATAGAAATGTTTGAACTTAAGTATGCTTACATGTTATGAAGATTTGAAAATACTATCAAGGATCACAAAATATAAGCAAAACATTAATTATATAAATGAACTTGGATATTTGATCTACTAGAAATTTACTCGAGCTCCCCAATGGATGTTACGTTACAGTCAAGTTAAAACACTCATAAAACTTTACTCATCTCCTACCACATATCTACTATAAATAAAATATGATACACACTATGTTTGATTAAATCATCTATACTCTATAATATATAGCAATTTAGGGCTTCCTAACGTTTAAAAACAAAAAAAGACTGAGTATAATATACCAATGCGAAAAGTATCAACCAACAATACATCAAATAAAATCTCTTGAAATATCAATTGATAGATCAATTAGTATCTTACTTTCAACTACAAAAGATTCCACTACTTTAAACAATAAGGAAATAGAACATATTACAAAACGGGGAAAGGGGAATATAAATAATTAGCTAAAGATTGTCCATTAATCAAAGAATATTGAGATAATTAAAGTCAAGAGATTAGGTCTTATGCTAATGCAGAAGGAATAATCAGACTTTAAGATCGCCAATTGGATATAGCTGGCATATGTTTGCACTTGGAAAGAAGTTACATTATCTATTTATTTTTTATGAACTTATTTTTTTGATAATGATATTGAATTATTTATTTAATGATTTTGCATATGCTCTGAACTATAAACTAAAAAGTTAACACATTTGTTGGCTGAATAAATTAATTTGGCAGGTAAACATCTAATTGCCAAGTGTAATCTTATGAAGTCAATGATCAGATGAAGCTAGGAGTATGAAATAATACTTCAAATTAATTAGGCAGGTTGACTAATTTAATAATATGAAGAAATCTAGTCAAACAAATATTACGAGTTCACAACCAATCCAATCTCAAGAATTTATTTAAAATATTACAATTAGTACAAGAGTTTTAGTTGAGCTAACTTGTAGGATGAACTATATTAACATCCTATCTACACCTACATCTTGATTGTCACTTTAGTTTTTCCATATCGAATCTTGACTTTAACTTTTTTTTTTTTTTTTTTTTTTTTTTTTTTTTTTTTTAATAAATGGTGACTTTTTTTTTAAGACAAATAAAGGGTTTTCTTTAGAAAAAAAAAAAAGGATGACTTCTTGTTCTTTTTTGACAAGAAATAACTCGATACTCGTATAATATAACCAGATAATAAGTACATTTGAGTTTGTATTAGTAATACAAACTCAGTAATATTTTATTTATAATTTATCAATACATTGATTGAAATCATAGCCTTGACTCTCAACCAAAAAAAAAAAAAGCCTTGATATCTAAGAATAAGTTCTTAAAAATAAATTTCTTTTAATCCAAGTTACAAGCACTAGTAAAAATAATACTCGCAATAGCAGTAATTTCAAATGAATTTGTATCTCAATAATCATTGACGTGAAACTTTCCATGAATTATACATGTATATACACTTATCACCAATCTAATACAGCGAATACCACCCGTCTTCTAAAAAAATGTCAACAAAATTAGCCAGCATATGCACTCAAGTTTCCATATCTTAACAAGCAAATGACACAAAGATTAAAGAGTGGCTTCTCTGTTCTAATACAAGTTTGCAATGCATGTTCCATTTAGCATCAATGTAGCTTAAAATCTCTGAAATAGAAAACATCTTTCCTCAAAACTTAATATTTGAACCATCTAAATTTTCTCAAAAATGAGTACAAAATCTAATAAAAGAAGTTCAATTTTGATCATTGTGATGACAACCAAATTTACTCGAAATGCTAAAACTAGCTGTCGACATACAACAAAGGAAATTCATTCATGCACCTTTCTCTCTAATCTTTGTGGATCTAATCCAAACAATAACTCAACAATATCATACTATAAAAATAACCAATAAATGAATAATGGGATTCCTCACATGTTCTTGGATCACTACTAGTAACAACTTTGAGATCAGTCTTTTTTTTTATGAAAAAGACTATCCTACGTATTATATAGGGTAGGGTAGATAGAGTGGGGACAAAGAAAGGAAACATAAAGTGGTGTAAATTTAGGTATTTCTCTTTCATGCCTACCCATTTCTTTTTAGTATTAATTTATAGAGGTATATCCGTATATGCTAGCATCTCCTTCCTTCCTTTTGTTTTACTACCTAATACTTCGTATAAAAACAAGAATTTGGCCTTTGTTTTTATCGGTAGTTAGGAGTAATCCCTTCGTTTCATAATATCTTACCACATAACAAAGAAGATTGTATTGTGTTAAGTATTTTATACTTATCCTGTTTATCAAAATATCAATCTATTATTACTGTATATTTGCAAATACTAATTAATTGTAAATCATACAATTATTAACAACTCGTTAATAGATATGCATTAATATAGAAGACACTTAACTTTTTAAAAAAAAAAAAAAGAAGACACTTAACTAAGTCAAGTGATTTCTTTGAAATGGACATGTCTATAAATTAAATTTCACATAACTAAAATATTTTTAAATATTTTCAAATTCAGAAATGTTTTAATCAAACAATAAATAAAAGAGATAAAATATGGTCCCTCTCTATCCTCTCTTTTTCCTTGTTACTTCAAAGCAACATGGATTTCTATGAAGCCTACAAATATTATTATGGCCACTAGACACACACTTGGCATCCGTTAAATGCAAGAAAATATCTGTAATTTTCTTAGATCACCTTCATATATAAATGATTTAGCATATCTTTATCAATCTATTAATACATATAATAAATACAAGCAGAACTATTTATTCATATTGTATGCAATTTAAGTAATGTTTTTACGGAGTTCATCCTAATCCTGTGACAAGTGGTTAGGAAAATGTCAGCGTTACTTACTCTACTGGCAAATGTGTCTGAAAGGATAGTGCAATAAAGATGAAAACTACAACCACAAAATACAACTTGAATTTTACTTTGTATTTAACTTAACCCAACTATAAAGGCTAGTTCATTCTTCATGGGAGAATTACCAATAAAGTTGATTTTTCTAAAAAGGGTGCTTTAATTTATACATGGGTGAGGAAGGTACTCCTCATCCACCTCTCTATTAAACCTAACATCAAAAGGAAGATATGGACATGTAAAGCAACTAATCCACCCGCAATCGAGGTTATTGTATACTCCCTTTATCCCACAATGTTTTAGTGTCTTGCGCATTCGTGAATTAAAGCAAAAGAATGAAAATTTTATTGACGAACTTACTCAAAGGGCCTGTGTTGTATAGTTGTATATGCATTATTGACAATATTATTGTCAATTGGACCTATTGGTATATTATCACAATATTGCAGCAAAAAGGCAAATATTATCTTCAGTCATGTCAGTGATATACCATTATACTAATAATTCCTATCATTATTTTTCATAATAAATCCTCGTGGTCATATTTCAATCACAAAACCTTTTTTTTTTCCTAAAAATTGTTTTTTCCACGTTCAATGTAAGAATGTTGTGGCCAATGTACCCAGCTGATAAAATGAAACATCAATGGGCCAAATTAATGTATAAAAGCTTGTATATGACAAGCAGAACTTGAATGATAACAAGTTCCAAACATTTACCAGATAGCAGATGCCAACACCTTGGGCATTGTTTGTTTCTCCCTACCAACATTATTCCTAAAATGATTAACAGCATCAAAACTGCTTACCGTGTTTCTTACAAATTCAACAAAGCTAAAACCACCGACCGTATTTTACATAAATTTTATACCACAACCTACAGATGCTCCACAGCAATTTCCTACCTAAATGAACGGAGAAAGCGCAGATTTTTTTATATAATGGTGAAGAATCAACGAAACAGAAATGGTTTTGTTACACTTCCTCACAACTATATGCTAAAACATTAGATAAATACTTTATATAAGGGATAAAAAAAATATAAGTTAGTTCAACAAATGTGATTGAGAACCCAACTATCTGGGCACTAGACACGGAGATTCTCTCTATGATTTGCAAGTTATTATAAAAATTATCCAAAACAAAATGTTCATGTTTATCATCAATCATCCACGACAACCCATGACCAAAGAACAAACAACGCTAAAATAGGACTAAAGAAATGAGATTTGTTCAATGACTTACATAGTTTATGTGCAAGATACATCAGTTAGCCTAAATTATACTGTAGAAAGCCATGTGCTTGTTGAGCAGAAGGTAGCAACCTGCCAGGAATGAGTGAATTTTCAATTTCAAACTTTCAGAATCGTTGGGCAAAATGACATTTTAAAAGAACTAAACTAAACGCAATCAACTACTTCTCGAGAAAAACATGTACTTGACATTCATGGATTAAAAAAATCAAGTTGTTATGCACTTCTATGCATAGTCATTACAGTTTGCTCTAAATACTATTGTTGTACGAGGAATAATAATTAAAGCACAAAGTGGCAACTCATATTATGGTTAAAGCAGCCTCTTATTATTGTTAAAGACGGCCAGTTAATACATGATCGTCTATCCTTGAATAGAAAAACCGCCATATAAAGGCTGGCATGCAAACCACGAAGATAAAAAATAATTTAAAGTCAATCTTGTTTTTCTACTTTTTAACCTTCGATAAGCTGTTTCTTCTTTAATCAATGACTGGTTAAAGTCAATGCTAAAGTTTCAAACACTTATTGGAACTCCTTTATTGAATAAGTTGATGTCCTTGTATGTTCTTGAACACTGTTTAAGACCATTGTTATATATTCCATATAAGGGCTTTGTTTGACAGAAGGAGCTTCGCACAAGTTTAAGCTCAAAATTAGACTGTTTCTATAGATTTTTATCAGATATTCTGCTGAGATGATAAAAATTAAAGCCTTCAAATGCATGTTAAATTTCCGACTTGTTAATGCTTAGCTAGCATGGATCAAATTTCAAGAACTTGATCAATTGGAAGCTTACCTACAAGGAGGTACAACTAATCTGCTCTTGGGGATTGACTTTCCTACCGACGACGCAAATCCCTCTGTAGATAAAAAGGGAAGAAAGTACAGGGCATTAGACAATTATAATTTTCCAAGTCATGCAGTCAATGATGAATACCTTTCTTACTTCAACCTAATTTCTATATGCAAGTCTTTAGATATCATGCCTACTATAGCATAAGTTAAAGTAGCCTACTATATGCAAAAGTAGCTTCTGTCTCAGGACAAATTTAACATCAACAGAGGCATGATATATATTAGATACAAAGGCACATGCAGAAAAGCCACTTGTCAATGGTGAGAACAAAGTGCATCCTTCAATTACAAGCAAAAACATGGACAATCATGGTGCACAATTGTGGAATGGTATATTTCTAGGACAGCTGATCGGTGAGTTAAGGACGTCTAAAGAGTTAAAGCTCAACAGTCTGAACACCAGCATGCTAATAATTATTAAGAGTACAACTAGTGGATAATTGTCAAGTTTTAGTCAGAATTCAATGGTCAAAACAAGTAGATGTATACGGGCAAGACATGTAATCAATACTAATAGTTTCACAACTCACTGTGGAAGAGAAGAAAAGGCAACATTAAGCAAGGAAAAGTAGGAAAACACTGAACCTTTAAATCAGCCTAACAGCTAACACTAGCTTTTACACTAGATGATGAAGCCTGAACCAGAATCCAGGACAAGCTTGAGAGCACATTGCTCCAAGAGCTTCTAAGGCTCCAACCCTTTTAGAATTAACAAATGTACATTTGCAATAAGAAACTTACTCTGGGCCCACGGTCAGTAGCCTGTGGTTGTCTAGTGGGCATTTGAACAGGCTGTTGAATCATCTCTGGACTGTCATGCTTGTAGAATGACTGGAGTGTTCTCACAACAAATGGGCGCACTATATTCACCTCCATTGCAGAAAGATTTTTCAGCTGATACCAACTCACAGGCAAACAAAATTAATCAGAACCAATGGATACACCTCATGTTTTCACTTAATCAAAGGTCAAAATTCAAACAAACAGATCCACATATACACAAGTTCAAACATGGCAAAATAAAAACTTGGCACAATCCAGTCCATTATAAGTGATCGTGGCAGGGTCCATACTGAAAATTAGCAGCATTACACCCCCCCCCCCGGCGCGTGTCCTGAGAAAAGAGCAGCATAATAATATGCAAGGGAGTTGCCTCCTGAATTTATAGCCATATACTTATCAATTTTTAACAGCAACCAGAAAGATTGATAAAGAAAGACATAACACAATCTTTTCTGTTAGTCGGGTAGAAAATTAGGAGTTTCAATAGTGATAGTAACAAGCTGACACCAACAGTTGGACCAAAAATCAACATCACATCGACAAAAGCCCTTGTATTTTTATAGATCAAAACAATAAGAATATCCAGATAAAAACTTGAATACAAACCTTTACACAAACAAATTCCTTTGTTTTTTACTATACTATCATCATCATCATTCTAGAAAAAAAAAAACTAAACATAATTATATATTTTAAGAAAATATAATAAGCCAAAGATGCTACATTAATAGCGAATGATAAAATTTACGTGCAATTCCATTTCATCATAACCAGTCAGATCCAAACTTCCAAAGCAAAAAATATTCAATGTTTGTTTGTTAGTTTTGATGATAAACCATCTACTGTATTAAAAGTTGACTATATTTGCTAAGAATTCTGAAAGCATTCAAACCATATAAAACTGTAAGACGTCACACAATTGTCACGCTAAAATGTGCCTCAAGATATGATATATCAGTATTTAATATTTTTAATTTGTCTTAACTGTTATTATCTGAGCTTATTTAGCTAGAGAAAGTACTTAACAAGAGCAATAGAACACAATGATCACTGCCTCATCAAGTTCTATTGCTGAGCACAAAATATAGCAAACACTACAGTTCCACAGCCTTATAATATTCCCTATTTGGCAAGATAGCTTCACCATACTTAAGATCCAAATTCCATTAAAATGATAAATGTATCATGCTCAAAGCTGCCTTCTTCTGTCATATTGAGTCATAAAAAGTTTCAATGGTGTTCATTGATCTCTGAAATCATCATAATGATCTTAAAAATTCCCTTGCTATAACTAACATCTTATTCTCGGAGCTGTCACATGCCTAACCCTAACCCTCCCCACCCCCACCCCATCCCCATACCCGTCCCAAATGGCTGAATGGGAAAGTGTTACTTCAGCTTATGGATATGCCAGGACAAAGCCAATAAACTGTAGAAAATACACATTTGCTTTTTCTAAAATAAAGCAAACTGAAGGGCAAAAAACCACCAGCACATTCTCTTAATATGATATGATTCATGAAAGGCACAACTAAGAATAACAATTATGAGGTCTTTGTTAAATGAAGTTTAGTTTGAAGCAACAAACAATACCTTCACTGCATGCGTTCGAGCAGATATGGTCTCCAAGCCAGACTCGACTTTATGGAACCTCACATCCCTAATGTCTTCAATGAGAGACCTCACCTGCATAACATGAGTGGGCTAAAGTTTTAGCAGGGCAAACATCAAATGCAAAAAATATGTTTCGAAAATCTTCAACTGACCATGTATATGTCTGGAATATCATCCCTGGCACTGGCATAAACAAATTATATATGTCAGTTGAACCTCTTAAAAGGTCATGGATCAAGTAAACACTGTTTATTAGGACTTACTGGTCAAAGAGAAGCCGAGAAATTTCGATATAATGGAAAGGTAGTGGCTGAAATTCCTTAGGGGAATCTCGTTCAGACTCCAAAACTTGTGTTAACCTCTCTGATATTCACAAATGTATATGTCAAGTCGTTAACAAACCCCGTGAAATTATGTCATAACACAATGCAATAAAATCAAATTATTTATATAAATATTGCCATATCTTCATATTCCAACAATTTAATAGGCAATAACAGAGATACAGACACAATGCACGCACATGTTGACAAAACTTCATATTATAAATCCAGTTTACTGCAAATTTTATCGAAAGTAAGTTCTCTAAACAACAAGACAACTTCTTAATTGGGTGACTTTTATGTGATTTGAGGCAACAAGAGTTTGCAGTACACTATACGCCGGTTGTATACTAACCAATCTCATATTCAATTGACAATAAAACTCAGATAAAAGTACTCACCAATGGACATCCACTCGGGTGGTCGAATCGTGCACTTCCCCCTTTTCTTCAATGCCACAGCAAGCCACAAAGGTACTTCTGTTGCTATTTGGGGGCGGAATGGACCATAATCACCCTAATAATCACACCAGACCACTAAATTCAACTCTCTAATAAAACCAATTAGGGTTTAACCATAAAATTGACAACAAATAAATAAAAAATTAATCAGCAAAATTACCGATATCAAATTGAGAGGCTCCATTCTCATATTAGGTACAATTTCAATCATTTCATCTTCAGCCAAGAATTCCATCTACAAAATCCAATTAATTGCATTTCTAACAAAAAACGAATATAAATTGAGGAAGATGATGTGAAGATTACCTCGGCTGCTGTAAATACTGAAGACTGGGGATCTGATTGGCCCGCCATTTCTGGAAAATTTGCTAATTGATTAGCTGAAAATTGAAATGCTTAAATTTGAAGTTCGTCGCCTGAATTTTGCCTAAAATGATTGATAGAATGTAGTTTGGGGAAAATTTTGGTTGCGTGAAATTGCAAACCCTAAATAATGATGGCGGGAAATGAATAGACTAACTAATGTCACTAATATTCACCTTTTGAATTTTTCGCCTAAAGGTCACTTGATTTTTTCAAGATCTGAACTTATTAACCTAAAACTTATTTTGGTGACTATAAATTAAATTGGGTAGCCCTAATTAATCCTTATCACGACTTAACCGAACTTTTCTTAACTTATTTTTCCTGAACCTAACTGATCTGAACTTATTAACCCCTAGAATAAGGTGAACATAACAGGGTCTACGTAGTCTATAGTAATCAACATTTCTGCATATGAAAATATTAAGAAGGATTTAACCATATAAGTCAATCGTCAACCATGCAAATCACAAAGTCTAATTAAAAAAGAGGAAAAAAAACCCATAAAATATCAAATACTACATCCGTTTCATATTATTTGAACGATTTGACATGAAGTGTAAGTAAAAAATGTTTAAAGTTGAAAATATTACGAAACAGAAGTAGTACGTTGTACGTATAATCACATAGAATAATTAAATTAAAGTAACACTAGTTTCTATTAATTCCACACATAATTACGATAGTCTAGTTGCCATAAGAATACAAAGTACAATAACAAAAGAGATATCATCCGGTGCTATGGCCTAAGAAGTCGCCTCATTCTCGAAGTGCGTGGTTCGATTCTCACTAGTGATAAATCCTTTACTCGGGATTTCATTGTGTAACTAATAACATTGTTCAGGGAGAAATTTTGATAGTTTATAGAAACGTTGCAAGTATTAACATCTTAATAATTCATATTGTGCCAGTGTTTTCATGGAATCGGTTATGCCAATCGAAAAGGATTGCAACAATGACATTTGATTATAAAATTATTGTAAAGCATTTGTTTAAGTTTTGTATCAAAATGGTATAATCTTTTTGGGCAGGGTTTGATTAGCTTACAAGATGATGGGCTGCAAATTGCTAAAAAGTGGTCAGTCAAGTCCAAAGTGACCAACTTTATATTAATCTAACATGAGACAACCTAAGACAGGTGCATACATAATTACACATAGGCATATAGTTATACGAACACTAACCTAACTTTATCATGCTTGGTGGTGAGAAGAAGATCCATCATAGGAAGGGGATGTAAGGAAAATTCTTCCTATAATGTGTTTGGTGAGATTCGACTTCTAGCATCACGCTTGAAAGAGAAGTCAGAGAGATTCGACTTCTAGTATCACGTTTGAAAAAGAAGTCGGAGAACTAGCCAACTACTCTAGCCTCCTATATATTGCATATGTACTAGTCCAATGCCATCATATATATATACATATTTTGGTGTTTCACCTAGTTCACCCTTTACACTATTTCGGATTCGGGAATCAGTTATGAGTGATTAGATTCCAATCCTATCCCGATTGTTATTGTGGTAAATCGAACTAATACCATCACATATGGAGTATATTTCATAATGTTTTTGATATATGTACCCGTTTATTATCTTCATCAAAGTTATACCCATATTAGTTCAAAACTTCAAACTACAAAAACTGATTTTGGCACACCCCTATCTAAGAAGAGCATATAAAACTGTGCTATCACATAGGGGTGTGTCAAAATTAATAAAGGATATGCCAAAATCAATTTTCCAATACGGGAAACTCCGCGAAATTATTCAAACACGAAGCATCCATAGGAGTATAGGACTCAACAATCGACACCACCTAGGTGTAAAGTCAACTCATAAGTCTCAACTCATGTGGTAGTGACAAGGAGCACACCGTTTTGTTCGTCACTTGTCAGGCTGTTGCAAAACTACTCACACCACACACTCTAATTTGTACAAAAACTCGAAATTACCCTCGACAAAACGCAATAATAATGAACTCTGTCCAACTTGTCAAGGTCATAAACGTAATTTTAAGTTCAGAAGTTACTAGAATATCCAAATATTCGCACCCGCCGAAAACCACACATAAATAAACTATCCACTCACTCACTACCTTCTTTACATCTAATCGTAATCACAGAAATCTGTAAACCTAACCTCAAAAAAACCAAATCTCAGATAATTTTCAATCTTCTTCTTCAAAAATGGGCAGGAAATTCTTCGTCGGAGGCAACTGGAAATGCGTTAGTCTCTCTTTCTCTCTCCTATTCACTCTCTTTGGTTTTGAATTTTCATCGATCTGTTGTTTATGTGTTCATTAGAAATGTTGATCGATTTTGCTTTTTTTTTTTTTTTTTTATGATTTGTTGTTGTAGAGTTAATCTGGTAATGAATTTTTGAAATCGTCGTTGAGTATGATTTTTAGATCGTTAATTTGAAATATCGATCAAATCTAGATGCGAAGCCCTTTTTTTGTGTGTTGATGTTTGTGATTTGTCTGTTTATCGATTGAGGCTTTTAGTATAATTTTATGAGCAATTAGGGTTAATTAATGTTTGATTAATTGGCAGTCAAATCTGCAATTAAGATGTTGAAGTACTTCAATACTAAGTAGCTAAGATGTGGAAGTCGTGACTAATCTAATCTCATGGAGTAGGAGAATTTTAAGAGTAATTAAGGTTAATTAATGGTTGATTTAGTTGTTTAATCAATTCACGTGAAGTTGTTAGGTTGTTTATTTAATTGGACTGTCAGATCAACAATTAAGATGTTGAAGTACTTCATTACTTGCTAAGAGGTGGAAGTTGTGACTTACTTCATGGAGTAAGATAATATGAATAAATTTTAGGAGCATTTTGGTAATATCTGGAGCATGTATATTTGATTTAATTAGTGTATTGTCGTGTCTGATCACGCGTATTGATTTATGTTTCTTTAGAGAACAGAGAAGTAGGAGTTGAATGGCTTATAATTTCTTCTATTAACTTCATGATTGCATTTTAGAATAGACTTTACAATAAAATGGTGATGAATTTAGTATGTATATGATATATATGCGGATAAAGGAAGTTGTATATAAAATCACTGTTGATTTGAGTTGTTTATTTATAGAATCGTGTGTATGATATGTTTATTTATTTATTTTTACCTTTTCCCTTTTCCCTTTTGCTATAGAATGGGACTTCAGGAGAGGTGAAGAAGATAGTAGAAACTCTCAATGCAGGGAAGATCCCATCAACTGATGTTGTTGGTGAGTGATTGTGAATCATATAAGGAATTTTGAATTAATGTTATTTGTGGTAGACAGGGCAATTAAAATTCTTTTTTGTTTGGTTGCTTTAAGAGGTTGTGGTCAGTCCTCCATATGTTTTCCTTCCCGTGGTGAAAAGCTCATTGAGGCCTGAAATCCAAGTTGCTGCCCAGAATTGTTGGGTTAAGAAAGGTGGCGCCTACACCGGTGAAGTTAGGTATGTTGAATTATTTTTTCCTTGTTGCTGTCGTTTTTTTCTGGGTTGTTTTTTATGGTTGCATTTTTTTTGTAGGTTTGCTTGTTTGTGCTTTTACTTGACATATTTATTCATAACTTCCTGTCTATTAACGAGATGTGACAATAATCTATTTCTGTGTAGATGTCGTCGGATTATCTGACCTTTTTGCAACCAAACTATCTCATTTAGGCATATCACCTTTATCATTCTCAATACATTGGGTGTGTCCTAATAGGCCTGTGGATACTCGTCCTGTTGGTTATTTTCACATGTTTGTTGAATGAGTTGGACAAATATATAGATGAGTCCATTATTAAGATACTTGTGAAGAGTTTTGTTATGAAGAATGTCGTTTCTGAATGTTATTTTGGGATTTTAATTTGTCATTGAAATTTATATAGAACAATCAAATTTTGAAGTTGTTAACTTTGGCTTCAGGGGTTGTCAGATATTAGATGTGTTTCTAAACTATAATTTATTTACTTATTTCTTATTTGACCATTTTCTAAATGTAGCGCGGAGATGCTTGCTGACCTAGATATTCCATGGGTCATCCTCGGTCATTCTGAAAGGAGGGCTTTGCTAAATGAGTCCAATGAGGTAGGGATTGGCATTTTCGTTTGAGTTACTAGTATCATGGCTGTTTTTGCAGTGCATCTTATTGCCTTGGTTAATTTCTGTAATCTTTGCTATTTATTTCTGATATGCATATTTCTTCCTGAAGTTTGTTGGGGACAAGGTTGCATACGCTCTCTCAAAAGGTTTGAAGGTCATAGCTTGTGTTGGAGAAACCCTTGAACAACGGGAAGCTGGCACCACTATGGAAGTTGTTGCTGCACAAACAAAAGCAATTGCTGGTACATATTCTGATGTTCATGTATGATTATATCATTGAAAATGTCGTGCGCTCTGTAGACGTTAAATTGAGCTTGAATGTGACTAGTCCAGCTTAAGACTAGATGGGATTCATTATTATGTTATATTAATGCTTTAGATGCGTAAAATAATCAAATCTGCCTGTGACAAATATCTATGTATATCATAAAGCATTACTCTATCGCATTTAGTTTAGCATGTTCGCCATGGATCCCCATTATCTACCTAATATCCCCAGTATCTACAATTGCCTCACTTTTGTGAAAAGTTAGTGTATGGATGTTGGTAAAAGATGAACATTCATGTATATCTTTGTATAGCAGAATGTAGCTGTTTGGTTAATGTCCTCTATATGTGCTCATGTTAAGCCCTATCTAACTATGTGGAATTTCTTCTTAGTTATACATGCACCTTCATGTTTGTATAGTTTTAATTCTTGAGCATGGTTGGATTGTAGATGTCAAGATTGCTTCATGATATTTCTGACTTCTGATCCAATATGATTTTATTACCACAGACCGAGTAACCGACTGGACAAACGTAGTTGTTGCTTATGAGCCAGTATGGGCTATTGGAACTGGGAAAGTTGCATCTCCAGAGCAGGCTCAGGAGGTATACTTTTAGTTTTCTTGTCCAAATTGGGGTTGGGTGTTCTTTCTTGCTGCATTATCAGATTTCTGCCTCTCTTTTAACAATACAGTAGCTAAGTGTGTGGTAATAATTCTATGATGATATATATATATATATATATATATATATATATATATATATATATATATATATATATATATATATATATATATATATATATATATATATATATATATATATATATATATATATATTTTAAATAAAAATGATTTTGTTTTTCCTTAAAACAAGTTTTTATTTATTTATTTTTTAATGCTTTTATTGCTTGGGGCAGGTAAGACTATGTACATCTCTGACCTTAAAACCTTGCATGGGATGGTTTTAATGTTTTATATTGATGGTTTTATATTGGGTAATTGTTGCATTACGCTCATGTCTTTTTGGTCTTAGGCTTATTGTGGTGCATTCAAAATTTAGAACAGAAATGAAATTGCAATATGCCAACATCCTCAGCGTGTTTGCCAAAGAACTGGATAGAGCTACTCTTGCATAATCAGATAAATAAATTAGTTTGGATTCAAATAATCTTCACCAATAATGACATATTTTATGCTTAGCCATGTTTATTTATTGGGTTGATTTTTGGCTTCAACACAAACGTTGGTCTATCTTATTAATTTATACAAGTAATTTTTTTTTCTCCTATCAAGCATAATTGTATTTATAGCTGGTTTGATTTTTGCTTTCTACAAATTCAGCTACCAAAGTTGTAGGCCTCTTGGGGGTTTAGTATTCTTATTTATTCTATTGCATGAATTTATTATAAGCTTTATTGTAGTCATAACCTTTGTGACCATTTTATTTCATGCAACAGGTACATTGTGAATTGAGAAAATGGCTCGCTGCCAATGTCAGTTCTGATGTTGCTTCCACCACAAGAATTATCTATGGAGGTACTTACCTTCTTTTCTGGCATCCTCTGTCCTTTGGCCTTGTCTTGTATCCTATCATAATGCCTTACATACTCCTAGCTTCTGTTTTTTACTCTGATTCTGTTGATAATTCTTAATCATGCGTCAAGTTTATAGGCTCTGTGCAAGAGAATTATGTAATCCATAATTTTTTTCATTCTTCTGGATAGACCTCTCAGTAAATTATGATGTTTGGTGCTGCAGGTTCAGTTAACGGTGCTAATTGCAAGGAGCTGGCTGCTAAGCCTGATGTTGATGGTTTCTTGGTTGGGGGAGCCTCTCTAAAGGTATGTTTCTCACCTATCTTTAGATCTTCTCCTTAACCTGCTAACTGCTTCACATAAGTACAGTGTATTTTAAATTTCTTGCTCTTGATCCCTAATCATGATTGATTTTTTCTTTGTTCAGCCGGAATTCATCGACATTATCAATTCTGCTACTGTCAAGAGTGCTTAAGTCTACGGTGTCTGAAAAAGCTTCAGTCAGGAGCTGCATTCAAGGGCGATTTTTTTTTAAGCTGCTTTTGAGAGAATAAACTAGAATCTGAATCTCTGTATTTTGGCTTACCAGTAGCGTTTGGCTATCATGTAGTGGAAATAACAATCTGATGTTGAACTATTTCACTGGATGACTATTACCCAGTCTCATTATCAAATAATTTCTCTGTCCAGTTTGAAGATTTGACTCGGCTTCTAAAAGATACGAGTACATTTTTGGAGTCGTTGATGTTACTTAACACTCTGCCAAGTATTGAAGTCAATGTAAACGATTGGAAAAAAAAAAAAAAGGCAGGTCCATCTGAATTAGCTAACACTACTATCAGGTCTGTTGTTGAGCATCATTAAACTGGCTTAAGAATGGACCTCTGAAGTACAACTAAAAAAATAAGTTCAGGTCAGATCACAAAACATAAGTTTAGATCATATCATCGTTTTATGTGCAATTTTTATCGCTAAATATCTTTAATTTCGTAATGAAAAAAATTATGAAAATTGCATATTAATAAAATACTCATTATTAAAAATCTACCAAGATTCCACTTATATATATTTTTTTTCGTTATAAATTATCGTACACTTCAGGTTAAAGGTTGGTCGGATCAGATAGATTCAGATAAATAAAAATTAGGTGGACTAAACAAGCCCTTGATCGGGAAGAAACAATGACAATGTGTAATGCAAAAATCTTGGCTAATCTTCTTGTGAGGCCTACTTCAGTGTAGAAAATGTTCTCCTTGGTTTAATTAGGGACATTATTGCAGGTTGGTAGGTGCAATAGGATCTGTAAAATAAAGGCTTTCTTGGCCCCAATTGAAATAGGAAGCTATTGTTGGACCATATTGTGCTGGGACTATGTTGAAGAAACAATCTTTTAGGGTGGGGATTGGGATGGGGCTGTGATTGTGGTTAACATCATTAGGGTTATCAATCTATCTACACCTTCATGCAAGTCATACAAGAAGATAAAAAATTATTTGGATGTGTGACGCGACGCGAGTCTTCTCGGTGTTAGATGTCGACTTATGCTTTTGGACTAGTTCAATTTGAGGTAGGGTTTAGTAACTCGTCATTGATATTGTTATTGGTTTACACAGCTTCATGCAAGTCACACTAGAATATAAAAGTCTGTTTGGATTTGTGTTGCGAGTCGTTTGGTGTTAGATGTCTACCTATTTTTAGACTAGTTCTTTCTATTAAATATTAATATCAATTTTAAGCAGGGTTTAGGATCAGTTTTGATTTACTGAACTGAAGTGAACCGAATTGTTTATGAGAGAATGAAATTAGGAACTGAAATTAAGTTGAATAGAACAGGCCCTTGTAACTCGTAATTGATATAGTTATTGGCTAAGGAATAAAGACTTTGTCTAATGAATTGAAATTTTCATCCATAAGCTCTTTTGAAATTTGTTTGGCAAATTAGAATCTTGAAACTTTACCTAACAAAGAACTGTAATTAAAAGGTACCGTACAATATGTAGTAATGTTTCTTTTGAATTGAATGTACTATATTATATGAAATTGAGGTACACATACTAATCACATACTAGTATTGTATAAGATAATTTTAGTGGCATTTTACATAGTTAAGTGTAGAATGCTGACATAGAATAGATGATACGAAGTCTTAGATTATTAGAGGAATAGTAAATGGTTGATATTAAAAACTTAGTTTATAGCACGTGGATGTAGGGCCTATTGTCTTCGGCTTATTTTCAGTTCAGTTCAGTTTTTAATTTCCTTTTTTCATAAAATATTCAGTTCAGTTCATGAGAGCATGCCCGTAGTTATCCTTGCGAGAGCAGCTAGCCAGACTAGCACTAAACTAGTCTACACTCAATCCAACTGGACATCAACATCCCTTTATTTATTTTTCATGTTATCACCAGAATTATAAGCAAGCTTTTGGTATACATCTTTAGCCTAATACGTACGCCCATGATTATGAGCTAATGACATAAATGGCATCACGACATTGACGACTAGTATCGTTTTTTATTTTCACTGAAACACTCATATTATTTAAATTATGTTCATCATCAGCTAGGAATTTAATTACTTAATTTATTTATTTCTTGTTGTTGGTTGTTAGAGGGGAGGTTGGGAATTAGTATTTGTATCATTATTTGACTCGTGTTATTCTATGATCATTTGTCAAGGACTACGTAATTTTTTCATATAAACAATTATTCTCATTTTTCATTTGTTGCAACTTGGAAGTGGACAATTATATTCTCAATAATACAGTAGACCTTTTCTTCTATTTTGACTTTTCTTAATACAATGAATATTTTAATTTCCTAACTACTCAACTTTTTTAGTATATAGTATGAAAATTGATCATCATCAGCTTAATTTGTTCAATATTTCTGAATATTTAAATAATCACTTTTATTTATTTGTAATTTGTTTCCTGTAAAAGTTACTTTGTGATCCTTATTCTTAAATGAAATCATTTTATAAAAAAAGAAGTTGTTGATCCCTTAACTAATTACTTTCTCATACTTTATTTAACTAAATAACTACGGAGTATTGATCTTAATTACATCAAATTAACTATTACTCCAAATCAAATGGGTGTATTTCTAAAAATGGAGGGCGTATGGTGATTGATAACTATCAAATAAATGATAACATTTACAAATAATCATATACGTAAATAAATAAATAAATAATACTTGCATCAATGTTTTGGTAGATGACAACTAGTTGCTGATATTTTAAAACTTGTCAAAAACTGTGACTAAATCTTTTTCTAAACGACTCTTTAATCTTTATAATCCAGAAAATATTACAGAGAATAAAGCAACCAAGGTGATTTGAACCGATCTAAGAACTCTTCATCCTTGTGGAATTGGTTACGTTGCTAGTTGCCATGCAGTCTTCTCATGCACTTTCTAAGGTGTCTAGAATGCTTACTAATTCTTCATGCTCTTAAATTATTAGGTAAAAAGAAAAAGTTAAGGCCCCTCATGCTTAATTGCTTAAGAAATTGATGACATTATTAACATTATTATTATTTATTATAATGAAAAGCACCTATCATTGAAATAGACTAGTGGACTTAATTATGCGTTATGAAAAGTACTTCTAATTATGGAAATGTGTTCCCTAATAAAGTAATAATAATGAAATTAAAAATATTACAACTAGTTTATCACAAGACGTGAGGCCATGTATTTTGAAGAAAGAATTTGACCTTCACTAGTCATTGTTCTTGTTGGTAGAATGGTAGGTACTTTGAATTTGGATAAGTTATTTTGCATCAAACAATAATTTTCTCCTCTTTCAACCTTAAATAAAAATATCTTCTTGATTTGACGAAAAAAAGCAATACAATCAACTTAAGAATTCGTTCTTGTTAATACTTGTAGGTTGAAAATTTTAAAAACAATTTTTTTTAGTGAAATTATTTGTTGAGATGACTTCTCTCATTGGTCAAGTTATTTAGATAAGATCAACTGAATTTTTATATCATAAATTAATTAAGTATTTTTTTAATTTTTTTTTAATTTTTTTTTTAATGATTTTTATCATTAATGTTAACAAGGTACAAAGTGTATACTACGTATATACTCAATATGATGCAAAAAAAATGGACCAATATGAAATCGAAGGTACTCAACTACTCATCAGAGTCATCACTCACATGTTTGATATTGGTGCTCAACATTGAATATGCTAAAACCTTTTTATTCTATTTGTAGATCTCATTCTAAGAGGACTAGATACTCATGCAGAAAAAAAAAAAAAAAAAAAAAAATCTTTTTTATTTTTTATTTTGACGTAAAGAAAATCACCAATTGCAATTACTTAGAGTTTTCCAAAATCATAGGTTTAAGATGAGATTTTTATTTATTTATTTATTTTTAAAATCACCTATTTTAAGTACCTTTTTCTAAACTTTATCAATTAAGCTAGCTGACAATCTGACATCAACACAAAAACAAAAACAATCCGTGTGTGCCGTGTGCGTAATGATAGACATTAGACAATGGGTAAATCTTTATCAATCTCAAATTCTCAATTATAAAACATGAATTTCTTGACCATAATCACCAAATCCATCTCCCATAACATAGTAACACACACACATGCACATAGATGATAGATCAGTTAAGTTAGCACTACCTACAATAAACTATTCAGTCAACTCAAAAAGTCTACTACTGAATTATTTTAAAATGTAAATAATTACATTTTAATTTTTATTTCGACTGCATGCCAGGCTATTTCGCGCAAAAAGCTACTGCAAAACGTTGAAAATTCTTTGTTTTCATATCAAATTGCTCCCACCTCTCATCTTCCCCTGTCTTTTTCACTCTATTAAAATCTTTACTACAACTTGCTTAAATTTCTGGGTATTTTCCCTTTTTAATTATCTTTTTCTCACATTCAAATAAATTCTACTCACCCCACCTTACCAGATATCAGTTTAGTTTCTTCAAAAAAAAATTCAGGAGAATTTTTCCTGAATTTTTAGCTTTAATGGGGTGTTGTTTAAGTATTCAGATTAAAGCTGATGAAAGCCCTGTTCATCATTCTGGTAAGCGCCCACCTAATTAATTATTTTTTTGGGGTTAATTTTTTTGTTTGTATTTTACACTGATTTAGTGTTTGAATTTAGTTTATTTCATGTTTTATTGGGTTAAATAGTTTATATAGTTATACATACATCAAATAATGTTTTATTGTATGGTGTTGGTTGGTTTAAGTCATGTTATCTTTGATTGAGAAATGGATAATTAGCTATAATTTGAAATACCCAAGTGAATTTTTCATTTTGTTATATTTTGACTAAATTGGTGTTATTAATGATTATTTTGGTGGGTTAATTGGAATATCTTATACTTTTAATCATATAAATACATGATTTTGCATAATCTACATGGTAGAATTGGATTAATTTTTCTTTAAAGGGGATGATGAATTGGAACTTTAGAATAGTCAACTATAGATTAATGCTAAGGTTTTACTAGATTTTGGGCATGGGACAATGTCCATTATATACCCAAGGCTTTTCTATATAGCTAATTTGATTTCGAGATAGCCTTGGGTATAATCGATTCTAGGTATACCCGGGTGTATAGTAGAAGTAATCGTTGATAATATTGTAACTGTAATTAGATATATATATAGAGCATACTTTGTACTATCTCTATGTCCATTTCTAAGGTTTTAGTTAAATTGTTTGTGTTCTTATATAGGTGATGGCCATGAACGAGCTCGATCTGATAGATTAAACCTAAGATCAGAGGGGGAGATATTGCAATCGTCGAATTTGAAGAATTTTTCTTACAGTGATCTTAACCAAGCAACTCGGAATTTTCGACCTGATAGTGTGCTTGGAGAAGGTGGCTTTGGTTGTGTGTACAAGGGGTGGATTGATGAGCATACCTTAGCACCTGCTAAGCCTCGTTCTGGAATGGTCATTGCAGTCAAGAGGCTAAATCATGAAGGGTTTCAGGGTCATAAAGAATGGGTGGTAAGCATTAATTTCATGGCATAATCAAGTTAACCTACTGACTTTTTGTGAGATTCTTTTGATTCATTGCTCAATCATTAGGCTAGCTAGTTGTTTCGTCTAAATTATTATGTTCGCGTTCTGCACTTCTGTTGTTCTTACCTTCTGTTGATTTGGGTGTTTATGTGGATAACTCTTACTAAATCAGTGTCTGTTTTGAAATGCAGACTGAGATCAATTACTTGGGGCAACTACGACATCCTAATCTCGTGAACCTGATTGGATACTGCATAGAGGATGAGCACCGCCTGTTGGTATATGAGTTTATGCCTCGTGGTAGCTTGGAGAATCATCTATTCAGGAGTGAGTTTTATAGTAAACTTTCATCTTCAATGGACTGAAGATTAATTTGCTGGTTTCTGTCTTCTAAATTGTGGAAATCTGTTGTTTTTGTACAGGATCATCTTATGTAGAGCCTCTATCTTGGAAACTCCGAATGAAGATTGTTCTTGGTGCTGCAAAGGGGCTTGCCTTCCTCCACAGCCCAAAGATTAAAGTCATTTATCGAGATTATAAGCCTTCTAACATACTCCTTGATTCAGTAAGTCTAGCTCCTGTGTATTATTAGCTAATTAAGCAATTCTAAACTCGCTTGCAATGTTTAACATCCTAAATGTGTAATACAGGATTTCGATGCAAAGCTTTCTGATTTCGGTTTGGCTAAAGATGGGCCATGTGATGACCAAGGCTATGTATCCACACGAGTCATGGGTACCCAAGGATATGCAGCTCCTGAATATGTAGCTACTGGTAAGAGAAGAGTTCCTCTCTCTGATTTATCTTATCACATGTCTGTTTTTTCATAGCATACAATCGTCAAATGTTTTGATAGTAATTTATTTAGGGTTGATAATGAATATACTGCTAGTTCCATTGGACTTGATTGGAAAAAGGTTGGACTTAAACTGTACTCAAAATATTTGTACCTTCAGACTTGATTAGGAGTCAATCCATTGAACTTATTTATTGTAAGGTTGGATCTTCGATGTGTAAGCCTAATCTGACTTTGAGTTTTCTTTGCATTTTCTGCAGGTCACCTCACTCCAAAGAATGACATATACAGTTTTGGGGTCGTTCTCCTTGAAGTGCTGACAGGAAGGCGAGTGTTAGATGAAAACCGGGCTGTGAAGGAGAGGGACCTACTAAAATGGGCAATGCCTTACCTTCGGAAGGAAAAGGTAAGCAGGATCATGGACACAAGAATCCAAGGACAGTACTCTTCACGGTCAGCCAAAACCATAGGCAACCTTGTTATCCAGTGCCTGTCAATAGACCCAAGGTTTAGGCCAAATATGGATGAGGTTGTCTCAACACTAGAGCAACTCCAAGACTGTAAACCCACGGGTGGTGATTTATACCCTGCTGTCCATCGCGATTTATATCCTGTCAACACTGAAGTGAAGAGTTCTAATCGGCAAAACCAAGGACCCAAAAATCGGAGGAGGAGTAACATTGCTAATGAATTTTGCAATGGTGGTATTTTTATTTCTCCCGATACTACATCATCTATACCACCTGTTCTAAGCTGACATGAGTTCTTTAATTTTCTTTTCTCATCTTTCGGTTAAACTGTTGAAAGGATGGTAGGAGTTCAGAGAGTGTAAGTGTTTCTCATGTCGCGTATGATTTAGGAGCATCTGTTATGGAATGAGAAGAGATAGTTAGGTAGGTTGTGTTAGCATTTGGGTTTTCTAATGTAAATTGAATAACTTGGGTAATGGGTGTACTAAATCCCATGCTTTGGGTTATGATTGTACAGCAAGTTTTATTGTTGTAACTTTTTACATTGTGTGGAGTAGATTTATTTTAACTTATTTAACTTTTGTTTGTTTGATAATATTTTTCAGAGGTGTTGTAATGTAAATAGATTTGCTTGCTCCTCTGAGCTCAGTATTCTGCAATAATATGTCTGCATGATATCAGACTTTTCCATCTTCGAGTGCTCTTTGCCTTTGCTCTATGCTGTATGTAGCCTTCAGAGTTGTAGCTTTACCACAATTTACTCAAACACTGTCTAATCTGATTTAGAAAGGACTGCAAAGAGCAGTAATGTAGGTAAAATTAGATTTGTGGTCTCGAATTCCATCACTAAAACTTTACTTACCAACCTACAATGTTAGTTATTTTGAAACTTAAATATTCCACCAATGTAAATTTGCAGTTTTAGCACACACAATGACACAAATTATGAAATTAAGAAAAACTTCCAACACAAAAATCTTATCTATATTTATTACATCATTGAGCCATAATTATTCTCTTACAAGTAGCTTGTACTTCGTATATCATACTTCCTCCGTTCTTTATTACTTGACCCGCTTTGACTTTTACACTATTCACCACCCCTCCTTTGACCGTCTTTTGTGAATAATATGTAAGGAAAAATATATTCATGTATTATCTTTTTGGATTCATCTCAATAAATACTATCATAATATATAACTTTTATAATTTTTACTTATGGAGAATTTAAGTTATTGATCGTTAAAGTTTTGCATTGGCAAGCGTGATAAAAGAAACAGGTCAAGTAAAAAAAAACAAAGAAAGTAATTATTTATCCGGAATCGAAAGTTTACTCGTGTAAAATTTTTTGTTGCAAGGGGAAAGACGAGTGCATTTACAGGAAACAAAAGATCCATAAGCAAAATACTTTGTAAGGTAATGACTCAATACAATGACCACCACACTACTAATTTAGTCGGGTGATAACCAATAACATTTCCTTTTTTCTTAACATGGAAAAAATTATCCTTCGAATACCAATAATAAGGACATTAGAAAAATAAAGTCCTTTAAGCACACAATACCGTTACTCTAGTCTTTGGTCCCTAATTTCGGTACATAGACAGTCCAACTACAATACAAACCGATCCGATCTGATCCGTTTAACACCCCTTTCAGGGACGCTCGGACTAGGTAGCCAAAAAAATTCACTTTAACCTCTTCTTTCCACTACTAGTCGCCAAGTTGGTGCAATACAAATTGCTACTCTACTCGTTACTCTTATCATCCATTCACCAAACATACACAGAAATACACAAGCTGAGGTTTTGGGTTTTTGCTGCATCTTCTTCATCTTCTTCTTCCCCAAAACAAAGCAACCAACAATGGCGCTACTACAGCAAGTATGGTCTATCCCAATTGCACGTGCCTCAATCCACTCACGTGCTTTTGCCCTCACAATCTCCTCTCGTTCATTTACTGTTGTTGCTTCTGCTTCTGCTTCTGCTTCTCCTTCTACTACTATTACAACTACTGCTGCAACTAGTATTGATACGACGCCGTCTAAACTTTCAAAAGCACCGCCTACCCGTGCGTCACTTTCTGACCCCCGTGTTCTTCTCGGCATGTCTGAGCTTGAACTTCAACAACTTGCCCTTGATTTTGGCCAGGTAATTTTTTGTTTTTAAATTAATTAAATCTTGTTTGTATACATGAATTGTATTTGATTTTTATCCTGATTTTTGATGTTTAATTGATGGTATTTTTTTGTGGGAATTCAGCAAGGTTATAGAGGGAAGCAGCTTCATCATTTGATTTATAAGAGGAAAATCAAAGAAATTGATGAATTTGTTCAATGTAAGCCCTTGATTTTTTTTAATTTAATTAACTGATTTCTAAAATGCTTAGAGAATTTTCAAACAAATTATGAGAATTTATGTCACTAATTAGGGGGTTTGCTTATTTATGGGGAAAGTGCCACAGGCATTGAGGAATGAGCTGCAAGAGGCAGGATGGAAGGTGGGCCGTTCGCCGGTGCATCATATGGTCACTTCTACTGATGGCACTATTAAGGTTCAATACTTCAATCCCTTGAAAACCCCATTTGGGTTCATTGCTGAAATTTAAGTGTTTCTTGGTTTTGTATTGTTTGGTGTCAGTGTTTTGTGTAATTCTGTTGGATTGCTCTATGGTGTCGGATTAATTTTGAATTGATGTGTTTTGTGTATGTTGCGAAATTTAAATTCCCAATCGAAAAGCATGTATTGATGGGAATTGGAAATTTCTTACTTCTAAAAGGCTTAGGGGTAAGAATTAAGATATCATTGTAATTTCTACTAGTGTTGTTTGGGATTGGGATTTCTATGCAGACTGCAGAGTGTTAATATTGCCCCTTCTTTTTAATATATACCTTGCTATAGGTTTTTGAAAAAGTTTACGTGAATTTGTAGATTGAAAGTTTTGTACATGTTATAAACTTATAATATACACCATAATAATTGCAATATTCTCTTTTGTTGATTTACTTTATGAGGGTGATAGTAATGTAGCTCTTCACTGAAGTTGCATAAGAAACTGATGAACAGTTTATCAATCTGAAATACTTTCTGCTTTTGTGATCATATTCAAGTGTGATAGAACTTACTCTCATTTAATTCTTATTACTGGTGTATGCTTTTGGTAAAATGATGAGGCTAAGAATTATTGCTCTTTTATTTGGCCTCAAAGAATCTTTGTATTATCCCTGCAGTTACTGCTAAAGCTGGCGGATGACAGGTTGGTTGAAACAGTAGGAATACCAGTGACAGACGAGAACGGTTCAGTAAGGCTTACTGCTTGTGTTTCATCACAGGTCATTTTCTGAAACAGGCCTTAATTTCGGAAGAATCCTCTGCCTTAACCTCATATATGATATTTGTTCATTTAAAAGTCAATTACTTTTGTTTGTCCATCGGATCTTTCTGAGTAATGCTACTCATGTTTTATGCTTTTCATGTTGGTGGAGTAGGTTGGTTGTCCATTACGATGCTCTTTTTGTGCTACTGGGAAGGGTGGTTTCTCGAGAAACCTTCATAGGCATGAAATTGTTGAGCAGGTTTGTTCAATCTCTATTCTGTCTATTGCAAATTTGCAAGGTCTTAATTGTTATTAGTCCAAAAGCATGGAGCTATACACATGATGTAGCATCAAATTTCAATTGATTAAACTGAGTTCAAAGGGCAACAACTTATACCTAGAACTCAAGAAGCAATTACATGCAAGCATTTCATTTCCTCATATATTGCCATGTCATGAGTTATGCTTATGAACTTAAATGCTGCAAGAGGCCAAGAGCTTCTTATACAATCCGTTTATACCAATTTTTTTTTTGCCTTTTCTATTTCCCAATTCTATATTCTTCTTTGTACTACCTGAAATCAAGAAAATTTATTTTGAATTTAAATGAATGAGCTGTAATTTTTTTTTCCCCTTTGTTTAATATGGCATTGATATTTTTATAAAAAAATCTTTCAGGTCTTGGCTATAGAAGATATATTTAAGCATCGCGTCACAAATGTTGTTTTCATGGGCATGGGGGAGCCTATGATGAACTTGAAATCTGTTGTTGAAGCGCACCGATGTCTGAACAAGGTAGTGCCTATCATTTGTTTATTGGAAGATTGCAAGCACTTTTTTTTTTTTTTCCCCTTTTTCAATGCATTAGCCTGTGCCTCAACTACCCAGCTCTTGCTGATCATGGTTCGTGGCTTTTTTTTTTTTTTTTTTGGTGGCATCACTGAACTGATTCACTGCTGAGGTTAATCATTTTCTTTCAGTAACTTAACCTAGTTGCATTTTAAGTTTTGAAAAGCAAGAACATCAGGATCTCTGTCCAAATCGAAAATCTGGAATTCTTTGTCCATTGCTCTTGTGACAGAAGAAGTGCCACCATGTTTTCTTTTTTCTAAGATGCAAGCTCTATGGGAACAATTACTCTACTTTTGACACAGATGATAAACATGAGTTTTTTTTTTTATTTTTTTATTTTTTAATTTTTTAATTATTTTTTTTAATTTTTTTTTTTTTTTTTTTTTTTTGGCATGTTATATATTCTCTGACTCAACTGTCTTGGTATGCTAGTTTTTTCTTTTTACGCTCATTTAAAGTGTCATCTCTTATTTCAGGACATTCAAATTGGGCAAAGAATGATCACGATATCAACTGTAGGGGTTCCTAACACAATGAAGAGACTGGCTACATACAAGCTTCAATCCACATTAGCTGTCAGGTACATCACCCTGAGAATGTCTACTAGTATTTCTCTTGGAACTTTGTGTAATTATTTTGGTCTAATAAGCTGTACAGATATGTAGCTTACTTGTTTATCTACCATTGTGCTTAGTGGTCTTATGTTTACTAGAAGCGGTACTACTTTCTTCATGCATTCCCTTTGTGTGCTTAAGCTGTTTTATGATGTTAATATCAATTTATCTACAACAATAACCACCTAATACGGATCTCGTTATATTGATTTGTTATGCTAGTAAAGTATAATATATTCACATGGATATATAATTTGATGTAGTAAGTGAGGTGGTCCCAATTTGGGCTTTCTTCCCATGTAGTAAGCTCTTTCATGTGTTGATATGAATCCCCAAACAGCCTGGACAATGTTTAGGTGCCCAAAGACTTCACTGTGGTTCATTTTAGGACTTGTATATTGGATATCTTAATAGTTCTCCTGGATCTGACTTCTGGTCTTTACTAAGGCTAATCTGTCAATGCTGTAATTATGTGATCCAGGAGACTTCTTAGTTATTGTTGACTCTCTGCCAAGCCTCGGAAAGGTCTCACAATTGTGCTTTATAGTCTTTTGGCCCTTCATGCTAGATTTTCTAGGTCATTTTTTGATGGGTGTCATATGTGCTTCAGATAGATATTATAGACCTGAGCAGTATAGAGAAGCTAGCCTGAAATATGTCACCATCAGTATATTAAGTAAACGATGGATATGTTGTCTAATAGGCCTTTGGACCAACCTGGCTTTGCATTGGGAGGCTTGATAGATAGCATCATAGCAACATTAAAACAGTGATGCATCAAAATGAAATGAGCTTTTGTCTCTTCATTTGATGTAGATGTAATAGTATATTCTTCATTGTTGGGACTTGAGAAGGTGGAAAGAACGTCAGCTAGTGCAAGAGGTTCTTGCTGTAGACAGATTGATGGCCTCCCGGGGTGTTATGGGGAGCACCCCTGACCCCTTTCCTTTTCGGTTCTGGAAAAGTTAAAATTGTCCAAAATTTAAGGCAATATAATACACAAAATCAGATAATTTTTGGAGGTTTTGGGATCCAGTGTCGAAATTTTTTATGATGGTAGGGGATAAATCCTGGGATCTTATTATATTGTTTGGAACTATATACGACCACTAGTCGGTCACATAAAGGCTCGTGGTGGGCTAGAGTTAATTAAGAGAGGCATGCACGTAAACGGCTAAATTGACGGTTTTAAGACAAAGTGGATGATTCAAACTGCCCAAATGGCCTCCCGAGATGTTGTGGAATCCATGCGAAGCACTTTGACCTTTTTCCTTTTCGGTCTGAAAAATGTAGAAGATTGTTCAGAAGTAATAATTCACGCTTTCGGACCAATTTTTGGAAATTTTTCCAAAATTGAATTGAATGCATAGTGTGACCCCTAGGGTCATATAAGTTGGTTAGGAACCATAACAAGCTACCAATAGGTTTCAACTACCCAAATGACCTTTATTTTAGCATGGCTCACTTGGTACTTTTAAAAAGAATGAAGTAGCATTTTTTGGATGTGCCAAAGATCCTATATGTGAAAAAATTAAGTAATGTGCCAATATCCTATACTTCGTTTGCTATGCACCTCTTGTTAAACTGCTTTGTGCTACAATCACCAAGTATTCTCCCAATTCCAGCTGTAAGATTTACTTTTTTGTAGCTTGCCATGTAGGTTGCTTAAGGCCACTGTTAGAGTGTTTGGGTTATTAAGACTTTTGTCTTTTGAACTTTTAATTGTCATCTTCCACTTCTAGTTGTTCTGGGACATGTGTGATTCCCTTTCCCTTGTCTCTCTTTTGTATGTAATACTGAATAGTAGTACAATTATTTCTTGGGGTTGGAGATGTCCAGAAAAAGCTGTTCTCTTTAGTAATGATATGTTGAGGAAATTGGACTTATCTCTGCTTTGGAAATTGCTCTATTACTGCTTTTACCTCTATGTTGTACTTCACTATATATCACATTTCTAGAATGTGTTTGATATTGATTTATCCCCCCCCCCCCCCCCCCCCCCCAAGAAAAATATAATTCTGATTGATTAGGTTTTTTGGCATATGTAGTAGATATTCCTACATATCATCATTTTCTGTATTCACACCTGATGCTCTAGTTGTGATGGTTTTAACTGATTACTAAACAGCTTTACTCTGTAACTTGTGCTTCAGCTTACATGCACCGAATCAGAAGCTTAGAGAAACGATCGTCCCAAGTGCTAAAGCTTACCCCCTGGAAGCATTGATGCAAGATTGCAGGGATTACTTCCTTGAAACTAATCGAAGAGTGTCTTTTGAGTACACTCTTTTAGGTACTATTTTCAATTAATTATGCCATTAGAGTTTTGGTGTTGTGCAAAAAGTTCACTGGCCAATGTCTGTTTCAGCTGGAGTAAATGACTCCGTAGAGCATGCAAAAGAGCTTGCTGAGCTTCTACATCAATGGGGACGTGGTCATCATGTGAACCTGATACCTTTCAATCCGATTGAGGGCTCTGAGTATAAGAGGCCCTACCGAAAGGCGGTATGTTTGCTTTCTTTTGTAATGTTGAATTCTTGCTTCTAAGTCTCTTGGAAATTCCTAGCTCAATTTTAGCACTAGCTGGCTATTAGATTGGACTAACTTAGAAATTAGCAAAAGAAATGAATTCCTAATGACTGATGGGGTGAGGGAGGGAAGGTATAATAGATCCATCACAGAGATGGGGAATGAATATATAATCTCAGGGACATTCTTGACGTTCCTGACATATATTGGGGAATTCTGGGTTTCCTGAATCCTGATTATATAGGGATCAGTTTTAGAAGAAATTCATCTTAGCTTATGATTTTGCCCAATTGCCCATCTCCAAGATCTTTTCATGACTTTGAGGGTAGGGACTCTTAGGAAGGGTTCGGGAGAAGAGGATCATAGAATTGTAGGTGGCTGGAGGCAGCAAAGATTTTTCCTCGTCACTTGAACATCAATATTGACTGGAATGCACATATGTTTTATAATTACTACAGGTGATTGCCTTTTCTGCTGCTCTGGAATCTCGCAAGATAACCACAAGTGTACGTCAAACAAGGGGACTCGATGCAAGTGCAGCTTGTGGACAGCTGAGAAATGAGTTTCAGAAGACACCTTTGGTTAAAGATGCTGAAGCTGCTGGTGCTGAGATGCAACAATCTCAAGATGTCGCCCTTGCTAGTTGATGGCATTCATTAGGTTCAGTGTCACTTTTGCTATAATAAGGATACGAAGGAAACTTGCATAAGCTGGTGCCAGACAAATAGCTATGTGCGTATCAACTTACATCTTTGGTGAATGAGAAAGGGGACTTAGGTCAAGATTATAGATGATAATATCGAGTTATTGACAAGAAGAAACTATTCCTTGTTGCTGCCTAGTTACAACAGCCTACTGCTTATAATTATGGGTTATGGTTCTGGACAAAGCTGAGATTTTTGAAGATGTGTACAGTTTTGTAATATCAACTCCAATTGCATAGCTTAAAGTGAACCTTGTTGAATTAACATTCATAGATGCCTTTTTTTTTCTATTTATTTTTTATTTTTGATTTTAATCAACATATTGTTATAGTTGTTTTTATTATTACATAGCATAATAAAATTTTTAGAGTTAAATTATTCAAAGAGTTAACCTCTATGTTTATTTAAGTGTCCCACTTTGCTTGATATTTTTTTAAAGATACTTTGATTGACACATTTTTTTTGAAGATACTTTGATTGACACTTTTGCAACGCGAAAGGTTGATCAATAATATCGTTAGTTAACAATAAATATAAATTATAAAAAGCTAACATTCAGTAACTACACCATATAAATTGATAATTTTATTTTTTTTTTGAAAAAAAATTAATACCGTACAATTCTTATATGAATATGTATGTTTTTATGTACTTATATTACGTAACATAAAACATTGGTCCAAATGGTAAACCGTATATTATACGTGAAGTCTTGAATAATGCAAAAGTCAAATAAATAAGGAGTTTGAAGTTTAAGTGTTTCCGGTCCGCAAGGAAAGAAAATACCAACACCTGAACCGGCCAACGGTTCACAGTAGTTAACCGTACATACGTTTTCGTGTCGTCATTTAAAAAGAAAGTACCAAGCTTAGGCGTTGAGTTTCAAGGGTTTTCTCTCTCTTTCGGGAGTTCGTGTTTCAATTCTCTCTCTTCTGTCTTTCTCTCTCCTCTTCAATCAACTTTCTCTTTCAATCCAATTTCTGGTAATCTTCTAATTCTTAATCCATCTTCTTTTTTACCTTTCAATTTTATGAATTTAATTTGTTATCTTTATTTCTTTTATTCGTCGGCGACGAAACCCTAATCTGCGATTTTTTTTGTTTTTGTTTTTGTTTTTGTTTTGTTGTTAAATTAATTTTGATTCTTGGAAAGTTTTTTTTTATGTTTGTATTTAGTGAATTAATTTACCTTTGATTTGGTAGATTTTGTGTTTTTGAGATTGTTTATCTGTGGATTCTGTTGTTTTTTTTCGAATATAATCTAGAAATTAGGGTTGGTGAATTCTATTCTTATTGTCAGTCGATTAGAGGTGAAGGTGGTTAAAGGTTTTCCGTACTAGATTTTTGTATGAAGTAGGTGATGTTTTTGATTAATTATACAGTATACTTGTAAAAGATTGGAACTTTACCTGCGATTCATTTGTCTCAATTTACCAGCTTCCTTTTGAATTGAATATGTTGTAGAAAATTGCTTTGTTTTGCTTATTGTATAGCTATTTCCAAAATTTCATCAAAGTTTAGTTCAAGTGGTTAGAGCTCCCCTTATGATTACAGGAGATCTTGGCATCGATTCTCACCCCCGCCCTTTGTGGCTTCTAAAAAATAATAAAAATAAAAATTAGTTCTTGTATGAGCCTGAGAACTTGTTTTGATTGCGTGGTTTGTTTTCTATCACTTTGTTCCCTTGGTGTTGGTATATAAGGTTCTGTCTAGAAGTGTTGTCCCTGTTTTAGTTGTGTTATTGAGGTATTTTAAGCACTTTGTTTATTGTCTGCTATCGATGTAGTTCTTGCTTTTTCAAAAGTAACTAATGATTTGTTTGTATCGTAGCCCACGTCATGAGGAGGTACAGCCCTGGTTATTACAGTCCCCCACGAAGGGGTTATAGTAGTCGAGGAAGAAGCCCTCCGAGAGGTGGATATAGCCCCCCAAGACGGGGTTACAGTCCTCCAAGAAGAGGACATGGTGGTTATGGAAGACGCAAGGAGCCAAATCATGGAAGCTTGTTGGTTCGTAACATTCCATTAGACTGCAGGTAACCGCATATGATGCTTTTCACTACACTGTTTTATGCTTGTTATCTTGTTAATTTTATTTTTCAGGAATAATTTTTTTTAACACTGCAAATAATAACCGAAAGTCGTGTTATTGTAGACCTGAAGAACTTCGAGTTCCTTTTGAAAGATTTGGGCTTGTCCGTGACGTCTATATCCCAAAGGATTATTATACAGGGTGAGATGTTTTTGCTTTCTTTTGTTTTGTGCTTTAATTTCCAGGAATCGTAGGTCTTGACATGTCATTTTCTTATTCTTCGTCGATCAACCATCTTTTTACATTAATTGATACATTATATTAGTTGCATTATTAATTGTGTTGTGCATCTCCACTCATCCTTGGCACTGTCAGTCTCTATCCCTGATATGGAAATAGCATAATCTTCGTTTGTTCAATAACCTGGAACTAATAAATGAAATAATTGGGACTACATTTTTTGGGATGAGGGTAGTGGCAATATGCCAATATGTGGATGCTTGCGAAATTTCTTTGGATAGTGCCTATGTAAAGTGACATTCTTCAAATTTTGTCAAACATATCTCTTTGATTGTCAATAAGTTGTTTTCTGAACTGGTTTGTCAGGGGGTGTATTGGTTTGAAGTTAAACAAGCCCAAGCCCCACTTTTGATCAAGATCCACTGTATATGATTGCTTAACATTTTGCCTGCCAAGATTTTAGAAGTAATGTTATAAAGAAGAATCTACCTATATGAAGATAAAGTATGTGATGATTATCAATGAAAGCTTGAGTTGAAGAATGATGATTGATTCTTGATGAAATGAAGACAAGATGGCAAGGTTTTTAGTTTCATCCAGGGTTGAAGAGTTTCATTTATTTGCACGTGATTCATTTAAATACGCGCATTTGAGGAATTTCAAGTCCCATCCTTTTGAAGTTGACATTCACATTTTTTGAGTGCAAATGGAAAGGTCAGTACCATAGTAGTGGACTCTGTATTGCATTTTGTGTAAGGCTGGTTTGGGCTTCTTGTTAAGGACGAGCTTTGGTAAATCAAGAAAGAGGTATATGTATTGACATTATGGTCTTGCATCACTCACTGTTTGTTTGCACATTTCGGTCTTTGTTTGTTATGCATTGAGTGTTTTGTGAACTCTGTTTATGAATTGCCATACAGGGAACCTCGTGGCTTTGCCTTTGTGCAGTTTGTGGACTCTTATGATGCTTCAGAGGCTCAATATCACATGAATGGGCAGATTTTTGCTGGACGAGAGATCAGCGTAGTTGTTGCTTCAGAGTCTAGAAAAAGGCCTGAGGACATGCGCCGGAAAACCAGGCAGAGGTAGGCATGCATATCTGTTTTGACCTCAAGACTATTTGTGATTGAATGCTTGATGGGAGCCTGGGTAGTAGTGAGATATTTATTTGATGATTGTTTTTATTTTTGGTATCTTGTGCAGAAGTGGGGGTCCACGATATGGTGGACGAAGATCACCTGGTTACAGTAAGTATTGGTCTATGCTTATGAATTGTCATTGATGTTATCTAAGGAAGCATTTTTCTTGCCTTGGGTCTTTTACGATTTTTTCATTAATCGTGGGACTGGAGATTTAATATTATTGCAGTTTTGTGCGTATGGTTATCATACTATACTGTGCAGTTAGCCCATATTTGTGGCCATGTCTGATGCTCATATTCTGTTTAGTTGCTAAGTTGCCTTAATTATTTGATATAGCTCTGGAATAAATAGCTCTATTTCTAGATGTTACTCGTAGTAAAAAATCCAAGTTATACTCCTATTTGATCTGGTTTTTGATGCCAAACCATAGATTTTATTTACTTAATCCTTTATGATCAATGTTTGATTAGGGTATCTCTATGTTGTTGTCAGGACGCTCTCGTTCACGATCAGTTTCCCGCTCACGCTCGCCTCGCTTTCGCTCTGGTTCTGGCTCTAAAGGAGTTCATCACTCAAGGTGCATTTTAAATGCTGTTCAAATCTACAAGTTTCTAATATGCATATGCATGAGGGTGCATTATAATGCTAATATGTTGTTTTCAGGTCCTATTCCCCCTCTCCCAGAAGACGTGAGGAGTACTCAGCCTCTCCTAGTAGGAGGCCTGTTGATCGCTCGAGATCGCCAAGGGATTCACCACGTGGTGGAGATGCCCGTAAATCATTTTCCCCTGATCATGAAGATCGTAATGAAACTGCTGTTGGGTATGACAAAAAGTTGTGTTCATTTTTTGAGTTTCTATTGTGATACTGTCATTTGTTAATTAAGGTTTTACCGCATTCATACTGAGTTATTGGTTATCCTCATTCCAGGAAAGCTAAATATGAAGCTGAGGAAGAACGAGGCCGCGGAGATTCTCCAAGGCGTGTTTCTAGATCACCATCTGGCTCAAGATCTCGATCTGCAGATGCATCACCAGCCCCTAGTAGATGAGCGGTGGATGATGTGATTCTAGTTTGAATCAGCTTGGGCTATAATCTGCTGAAACAGTTTATAAACTGCTTGTTCTTTTAGTTTAAATGTCATGTGAACTGGGATCTTATAATCTGTTATTATGGTGAGTCGTTCAGACTTTTTGGATCTTAATCTAGTACTTCGTACTTCATGTCCTTGCCAAAGCTTCTGTCATGGATGCTTTTGTTATTACTCCGTAGTATGGATTATACATTTTATGTTATCTGATTGTTTAAAAATGATTGTTGGAATCCTTCTTCGAATCATTAGAATATTATTATTTTTTGTATAAAATTATAGAAATATTCCCAACAATGCAAATTGATAGAGTATACGTATAAACTGATGGGGACTTAAACTAGTACTCCGTCTATTCCAACTATACTCTCTCACAAATAATCCCAACTACGGAGTATATGATTTACTGTAACTTGTGACCGGCAACCCTCCATATCCCCTCCTCTTTCCGTTGTTACTTGATCTCTCTGTTGAGTCACTACAAACACGGTTAATGTGTATCCGTGTTCAATAAAATGAGGATCAAAATGCTGCTCGGCAAATTTCCCTACAAATAGGTAACCATTTTATTATACATGGAAATCCATTTACTACAAGATCCAATTGATTCAATAATCAACATTTACATATTAATATTACCAAGCTTTTATTTGGACAAGTTAAAAAGTTAAACAAAGTTGTCCAATATGCAGCAAACTCCAAAGTTGAATAAATTGTAAACAAAGAAAATATTATTCCTTGCAGTTATACTAATTATATATTCCTAATCTTCCAAAATACAGTGAAAGAACATTGACTAACTTGTGCTATTATCTTCCAATTTTTAATTAACATTGTTCTTAAAATATATATATATATATATATATATATATATATATATATATAATAATATATGCAAATTCACATAAAAATAATTAGTTTTGCTTGTGCTGCTTAATCATTTTTTTCCCACAATTATATGCAAACGTTGTAGTTGCCACAAAGCTCGTTGAATTTTATCCAATTATCATTATGTTGGACAAGAGTTGTTAGCGGTCAAAGTATAGATGGTTTGACATAAATTAAAGCCGCCATGGTTCTATTTTTATAAACGGAAGTATAAAAAACTCAATCAATTAATTAACTAATAATCAGAATATGTCATAAGAATTTTCGCATGACTTGACTTTCTAACATTCTAGGACATTGAAGTTTACCGTATCTTCGAGAAAACATCCTCAAGTAGGATGTAATCTACCATTAATGTTTTTAAACCCTAATGTTGCACACAATGTTATTTATCCGTAATGACAAAACATACTTCGTATTTCTTCTGTCTTTGAAAGTTTAACTTCTATATTTTTGGCATATAAAGTAATTTGCAGCGTGTATGTAATCTTTAAATATAGTAACGAATATAACTAGATTTCACATGTAAGAAAAATATTTACTTTTTATTATTATATAAATCATAAATTGTACTCGGTTTATGGTTGACATTATTTGATTTTGATTGCTTGAATAATGAATGAGCTGAGTCAATTTTTGATGAGTAGAGGTAGCATGGAGTATGTAAATTTATAAATATTTCATCCATCTAAAAATAAGTCTTGTTTAGTTTAACTAGTTTTTACTTATTTAAGAAAAAATAAATTCAAATCAGATCTGATGAGAAAAATAAGTTTAGATCAGATCCTCGTTTAATTTGCAATTTGTTATCGCTAAATATCTTTAATTTTAATTCGTAATGAAAAAAGACGAAGATTACATAATAAAACATACATTATTACGAATCTAACAAGACTCCAATTTATACATTTTTTTCCTTATAGATTATGGTATATTTAAGGTTAAAGTTTAGTCAATTTAGACAATCAGGTCAAATCGGACTATACCAGACCAGTTCAGACTCGATCAAATATCAAAAATAGAGTGAACTAAACAAGTCCAACAATACTTAGTACTCGACGATCACCTTGTTTTATAGACAAGGTGATTAACGGATATGAGAAAATTTAGACATACTTATTGGATAATGGATACGTATATAGTATCTTCCTACAATCCCAGGTACAAATACAACTACTAGCACATCAATGTCAGATATAAGAGTAATCAAAATTCAAAAGTGGCGTACTTTAATTACATTAACCCCTAAAAAATAGTTAAATAACAAAGTTTCTCTTTATTATGAAATTCCCTCCAAAAAAAAATAAAATAGTGAAATAGCCTAATTTATCAAAGTTTGACCTGACCTATTCTGTAATACGGAGTAGTTCATTATTTTCTCCGTCAACTTATCACAAAAACGAGTAACGATTCCAGCTTTATTCCACCTTATATATATAAGGACTTACTCTCCGCAAATAAACTTCATCTATCATTTTCCAAACCTTAATTTTTTCATTTAAACTAAATTCGCACAAATTAATAAATTTTTGTTTTTTTTTTTTAAGCCACAAAATTATAACTTTTTAATTAAATTCATCAGAAGATTATTTACTTCAAAAATAAGAGAAAAAGTAAAAAGATAATTAGGAAGAAATGACAGGAGGATTGCTTGAGGTTTTAGTGGTTGCAGCTTCTGGTCTTCCCAACGTTGATTTTCTAAGTATGTCTTGTTTTTCTTCCTTTTTTTTTTCTCTAATTTATTTTTATGATTTATTTCGGTTTTTAGTTTTGCTAATTTTACATCACTATTATTTCACATGTTGTATAAGTTCATGCATGCTTGATATGATTTGGTAAATTCGTCCTGGAAATTTGAGTATTTTAAAACTAATTACAACAGAAATTTCCATTAATTTGGAAGGGCATTGGAGAAATTTGGGTAGAAGTTCAACAATATAATTAAGATGGTTGATTATGTTTTAATCTCCTTTAAAGATTGGTTTTGATCTCGAGTATAGTTGCGCGTATTGATTGAATCTCGTTTACATCATTACTTTTTACGGGTGTTACAACTCACAACTCTTTATAAACCAATAGTGCTGATTAACTTATGATAATTACAGTAGTTGACTAGTTGTTCTGTTAATTTCCTGGAGTAATTCTCTAATTCATACTCCCCTAAACTAGGCTAATAAAAAACGGAGGAAATATTATTTGTAACACCCAATGAAAAATAATGCTATTCAAATTTCAAATTCAAAAAAAGTTGGTTTTTGAACCAAAATTGTCGTCTTATGCTTTATATAATCCTGGAAATCATGTACACCAGTAATTTATGCAGATTGGCAGCTATGCATGCAAGAGTTGTGTCATACTTTGACTCCAGTCAGTTTCAAATTGTAACAAATCGAGTCAACATTGAGTTTATGCCATTTGTTTAATGTATTTACATTAATTTAAAAACGAAGGGAGTAGATAATATAGATATCAATTACGAATAAAATAAACATATGGTGTAGTAATTTATTGAATCAGTTTTTTGCGGAGGACTAAACTGAATAATCACTTTTGATTTATGTAGTCGACCCTACTCATGAGATTAAGACTTTGATTAATTGAGTTTGTTGAGAGGGACAATTGTGTGCCATTGGATTTCGATTTTTGTGTGTATGATAGCTAAATCACCCATAAGAAACTTTGAGTCAAGCTTAATTGTCCTTTGATAATTAGATGGCTTATTATAAGTTGAGTCATGCATGCCACAACTTCGAAGTATACGTGGGACTTTTGATGGTTTCAAGCTGATTCATTCTCTTAATTACATCGATTCGTACAAGTTTTCTTAGCACTTCAAAGTTGTTAACGGTTTTATTTTTATTATTTGTTAGCAGATAAAATTGATCCCTATGTCGTGGTTAAGTACAAAGGCCAAGAGCGAAAGACCAAAATTGCAAGAGGTTTGTATTTTTATCTTTATACTTGCATTATTACCTTTTTGTTCTTCCACTTGATTACTATTTAGCTTAGCGTTAATACTATGTTTGCCTAGATTTAGTTGTCATGTTGCTAGTTGAAAACCTTAATTTCGGACAAGAAAAGTTGAGCTGAGAGTAGATTATAAGATCAAAGTTTGATTAACCCCTTTTGTTACGAGCTTGATTAGGCTTTAGACATAACAAAAATTGAAATTTACTTAACCATTGTGCATATTGTCCATTGCAGGACAAGGCGGTAATCCAGAATGGCACCAAAAATTGACATTCAGGGCAGAGTACCCTGGCTCAGGAAGTGACTACCACATCAATCTAAAGATCATGGACCACGACACCTTCTCTTCTGATGATTACATTGGTGAAACGACGTATGTTTTTTTTCCTTCTATATCAATTCTTACTGATGAAAATTAATCAATTTATCACTTTAGAAAGCCTTGAATTTAGATCATTATTAGTTCAACAATTGGCTTTGGCATTGACTAGGATGAAAATAATAGTCTTGTTGTTTGCTCCGGTAATGTGACAAGTAAGTCTAGATTGAGGTTGTTCAATGATCAATTGGTATGCTAAAAGAAATCTATTATAGATACATGATTTTGTGTGTGATGCACAGCAGAATGAATATAACTTTGCTATATCCAAAGACATATATATTAAGTTTGGAGTTGTGATTGATTTAGGTGGTTGGCTAATCGAGTAATTGGTGTTGTATAACAGGATTCATGTGGAAGATCTTCTAGCTTTGGGAGTGGAGAATGGCTCATATGAAATGAATCCGACAAAGTTCAGAGTGATCGGAAGTAATGATAAGTACTGTGGTGAGATCAAAGTTGGTGCTAAATTCACCAAGGTACAATTTCTCTCTTTTTTCTTAGATGTTAAGGAAAATATTCTTTTAGTTTGCATGATTATGCTTGAATAGTTGAAAAGTACATGTTTATAACATGCATAATTACAGTTTTGGTACCTGATCTAAGTTTCAAAACTTTAGTACAATGAAGTAGTAATTCTAAAGATAATCTAAAATACTTGAGTAATAATCCGTATTAACAAGAGTTGTGGATAAGAAACTATATAAGAGCAAAGGTAGAATTGTAGAAATGCTAAAGTTTTTAACACCAAATTGATTAGTGAGTAGTGACTTTGTTGTAGATTTCCAACTTACTCGTTATACCATTTTTGGCACTTAACCTTTTTGTATTGATTGTAGGAATGATCTCAATCGGTATATCTAAATTGTGTGTTCATATTGGATTTTGTAGGCATCAGATTACGACGATGATGAAGAGTTTGGAGGATGGAAGAGTAGCTACGGTGATGACTCTGATGAGTAATTAACTTCTTTATTAATCAATCATAATTGAGTTGGACTTCAATCAATATTAGTTATTGTAAATATTTGTATTCTGTAGTTGAATCGATTTGGAAGTTTTCACCTTCTAGTGTTCTAGTTTTAACGTTGAATCGATTTGGAAGTCTTCACCTTTGAGTTGATCTCAGAAGACTTGGGACAACTAATTTTGTAATATAGTTCAAATCTTAGAATCTATTCAATTGATATCTTTATTCAGCAAAAGATAAAAAAAAAAAAAATCAACAAAATCTATCAATCTTGTAGCCTTGTAGGGATCTTATGTGAAGACAACTGATCAACTAGCGGATATATTCACCAAGGCTTTGAGTAAAAGTCAATTTATGTATTTACTAGGCAAGTTGGGCATTTGTGACTTGATTGGGGGGGGGGGGTGTTAGGGCCTATATTTAGTGTGTATGTTGTATAGCTAACGGGCCTATTTCATGAGCCCTAATCCCTTGTATAAATATGCTACCCTATACTCTAATGAAATTACGGAAATTATTTCGTGACAGGATCCAATTGTACTTTTCATCTAAATTGCGCTGATTGTACAGCGTATTAGTTTTTTTTTTTTTTTTTTTTTTTTTTTTTTTTTTTTGAGGAAATTGTACAGCGTATTAGTTATTGTGATATACGAGTATTCGTACTTTGTATTTATTTATTATTGAGAAAATTGATTGGTTTTCTTTTTTTCCAACATATTATTACTTCACTTAATGATACATGCAACAAAGTAAAGTATTCACATCTTTTTGCATTTTCCTTTACATTGTTTTATTGATGGTTTTGTAATCTCCAACTTATACTCTAAGGAAGTAAAAAAAAAAAAAATGTATTCATATGAAGTACAATACTATTTTGTATTGATGATTCAAACGCTATTTATAAAAAAAAAAAAAAAAAAAAAAAAAAAACTTTGAAGAAATTAAGCATTAAAGGAGTATTCATTGTCAAGCAGGAAATATGAAAACTTAGGTTAACTAGTGAAATTTATTCATGATCAAATATAATTAAATTTATTTATGATTCTAAAAAATAATCTATTAAATATTTTATCAGTAAGCCTTCTTAGCTCAGTGGTAGAGCGCGTGGCTTTTAACCACGTGGTCGTGGGTTCGATCCCCACAGACGGCGTTTTTAAATTTTGCAATGTAAGATATATACGAATTTAAATATATAAGTTAAACTTGAAGTAATTATCATTAAGCCTTCTTAGCTCAGTGGTAGAGCGCGTGGCTTTTAACCACGTGGTCGTGGGTTCGATCCCCACAGACGGCGAGATTTGTTTTTGGAAAGTTTCGTTTTTGGAGAAATTTCAAGTAGACCATGTGCTTCTTAACCATGTGGTTGTGGGTTCAATCCTCACAAATGGCGATAAAGTGTATTACTACGTAATTTTTTACTTAATGAAGTTTCATTTTTAGAGGAATTGTAGAGTTAGTATCCGGGTTCAAGTCAACTTCATCTATATGGCATGAGTCATACTATATTTCGGCAAGGTCCATTTTAACACTATCATTCAATTTTACCTGATCATTCAATTTTAAGTATGGTTTGAGTTTAGTTTGAGTCAATTTCGTATCGAGTTAATTTCAATTCGTATCGAGTTAATTTCAATTCTTATCGATTTAATTTCAGATCGAGTCAATTTCAAATCATTTAGCTTTTAGTAAGATTCAAAATTGAATTGAGATATTCAAATTCGATTCAATATTCTCAGCTACTACATATATTGAGCATAAATAATCTTGTCATTTTCAACTACTCATTTCAAAATGGGGCTAGCGGACCTAAGCAATATAGTATTAATAAGTTCAGCTCCTATAAGTGATTGACTTTATAATATATTGCATGTTTGTATCTACTAAACTAGTCTACTTTTGTTCCCAATCAATCCGTCTATGATATTCGTTGACCAAAAGGCTAACAGTAATTTAAAAGAAATAAATTAATACAACAAGTCAATAATTAAATTAAATAATAGTTGTTTAAGGCTCAAGTTTAAGGGAAAAAAATGGTTAGACGTTGAATGTTGATTCATCAGCTATAACAGCAATACAGCATAGCTAAAGAACTCAGGTTAGTTGAAGCATCACTACCGCAAAACGGCAGAAAATACTTCGAAATGGATACAGTTATGGATATATGTGGTTGAAAAATTCCTTTTTATGGGTTTGTCTCAAGGTTTAGTTCTCACTATTCAAGCGACTTTCAAAATTTCCTTGCAAAACACCATAAGGTGACTTATTATATTACTCGAACTCTCAAACGCAAAGGTGTGACTTTTTTTTAAAAAACATAAAACATAGCATGGATTATTTGGGCAAAGGTGTGACTTGATACAAAAGTGACTTGCTATATTACTCGAACTCTCAAAGGTGTGACTTGATACAAAAGTGACTTGCTATATTACTCGAACTCTCAAAGGTGTGACTTGTTACGTGTCTGATGTGAGACCCGTCTGACCCAAGACTTGCAAAGAGTTTAAAAAGTCCTCTCCTGCTTGAATTAGTAATTGGTACGTGGTATAATGTGTTACATTCAGTTAATATAGTCAGCACTATAGACATATCATTGCTGATGTTGAAGTTTTAACCCCTTTGCAGATCTTGATTAAAATATCATTAAAGCCAAGGTCAAAAACTAGTTAAATTTAATTAAAAACATAAAATAATCTTGTCAAATTCAAAGCACCAAAATCCTGACAATCTCTTTATCTATTGTGCCACCTGTTTCAATGAATTCTGAGTATAAACCTGTAAGAAGTATTTTATTTTGGGAAAGATGAAAAAAAACAGTCATGCGCTTCACGTCCTTCACCTCCCTTCAAATAGGCATAAAAATAAATGAACACAAATGATTTCATGTGATTTATTTCCTTTAAAGTTATTATCTTAATAACCTTAATTTGATAAGTTATACTTTCTCCACCATCACCTGATCACTAACCTCTCCACCGCAATTCAACTCAACTCAACCTGCTTCTCGTTATTCATTCCTTTCCTACCTTTTTGTACTGCTGCCTTTATTTCTGTCTCGTCATTTGTCCTTTATAACTCGACTAACGTTATGGGCACCAACCGGAATGCTCATATGTATGTGTGAATTGTGAAATTTCTTGCTAGAACGAACAATGAAATTCGAAGACTTCCTAATGCCATCAAGTGAAAAGCAACGCAGAAGGATTGCTCTTGAGGAGGAGGTAATATATCTTTTGAATATTTAAGAATCTCCAGCTTATACAGCTACAACAAAAATTATCAGAGCTTTAATCTCGATGATAGACTCTGGCTACCAAATATTCTTATAAATGTTGAAAACTTTGATTACCTGATTTTATGTCCTACAGGTTGAGGAACTGCAAGAGAGACTAACTGGGGAGCTGCAGATAAACGGCGTGCTGCAGAATGCAATAAAGGGATCTCTTCTTTCCTGTTCTTGCCTTTCTTCAAGGCTACCCCTGGAGGTAATTGTAGCTTTCGCTTTCTCGTAGTACTAGTTGCCTAGATGTTAGACCTGAAATTAGTTAACTTGCAGACATGCCAAAGTTAGCAGGTTATCAGGTCATAAAAACAAGAACAATAATGAAGTTTGTGCATTAATACAATAACTCCAGTGAAGAAAACAAAATGTTAACTGATTCCTACATTAATAATCACATGAGAAATTCTGAATGTAACCACAAAATTTCTTAAGAGTTATTTAAATTATATTATAACTTATAACCAATCGGAATCCAAGGTTTGCAAAACATGTCCAAAATCACAGTCTAAATTAAGCTTCTGGTGCAGGTACAGGTGCTTCTAGCAGAATTAGAAATGGTAGAGAAAGAAATCAATTGGCTAGAAACTAAAGTTGAAAAGCTGAAAAAGAACAAATACAACGAGAAGAAACTTATCAAAGATAGCGAGTTAGAGCAACCGAAAAAGTACCTTGAGTGGCAATTGCCATACAAACAGCAAAATGGTAGAGAGCTTAAAGATTCAAAATGGGTTACAGTAACAAGTCATAACAGGCGAAAAAGCAGTTTAGACGATGGAAGATTATCTTTGAGCTCTATCTCAGACATGGAAAGTTCTTTTGCGAAAGGTTAGTAAAAACTGCTTTTTAAAAAATCAGAATTCCAATCTATACAATCAGAAACTCCTTTTAAAGAATAAATGTAGCAAATACTCCGTATGGAAATTGTAATAAATAAAGAAATATATCTTATTCACTTAAATTTCATTGCACCATGAATGAAAGCAGAAGAAACTGCCAAGAGATACCTGAGAATTATCAGAAATAAACCAAACCGCATCATAGATGCTGAAGCTAGCAGTGAGGAACCAAATAGACTCTCTGAAGAACTTCTCAAATGCTTGATAAACATATTTGTAAAACTAAACCAGACATCATCAGAAAAAGAATCAACTTCTGCTGCTTCCAAGCACAATTTAAACTGCATCAACTCCAAAGGCTTTTCACCCAAAAATACATTCAGCTGTAAAGCAAGATCATCTATCACCAGTGATGATGGAGTTTCACAGGATGGCACAGAAATTGGGTTTGGCCCTTACAAGAAATTCATCCAAATCACAAGAAACTCACTGAAGATAGCTCGGCTTTCAGATTCTTGTCCTGCAACCAGAAAATTGAGGTACCCAGTGCATTCCTCAGTCAGCAAATATTCACTGTAAGAACGAAAACTGACATGCTGTAGGACTCTGTATCAGGGTTCTGCTGCAGAAGTTATGCTACGTGGACCTGTCATTCTTGAGTAACAAACAAAAGCTAGCTTTCTGGATCAACATCTATAATGCCTCTATAATGCATGTACTGTAAGAAATCTTCAACCAGTCCGAATCCAACTAGATACCAAAACTTTTGGTACTAACACACTTCTTTTGTATTCTGGAACCAGGCTTACTTACAATATGGGCTGCCAAATACACAGGAGGGAATGTTGACACTTCTGAACAAGGTAGGTATCCATGCTGCAGATCTTCATCCTTTGCAGGCTTAGAAAATATGTTCAGTAGCATGAAGCAAAGCTAGAATAAGAAAGCAATATTTAGAAAATTAAATCTGTATGATAGGGAAGAACTGATGCGTACTTTTGTACCAGGCAGCTCTAAATGTTGGTGGAATAGTGTTGAATGCACTGGCAATTGAGCATTACCTTCTTCGACATCCAAGTGATCCAAAACTTGTAAGTAGTCACAGAATCATCCTATTTCCATCTTCTTAAGTATAGTGATTTGATATTTTATAATTGAAACTAGAGAGGAATGCATAAAAACATCTATGCATGCAACATTACCTATGCAGAGCGCTCTTTAAACCTACATTTGATTATTCTCCAACCCCTAGGCCAACTCCTATACAAAGTAAATCTTTGCTAACTGGGATAAGAAAGAAGAAACTAAACTATCTTAGATTTCCTCAGAATATAAAAAAAATCTTAATTCATCTGAGGAGTTGGTTAACAAATAATATGCAGGGGATGGAATCATTCAAACAAAGTGGAAGTTTTAATCCTACACTATTCTCTGCATCTTCAAACTCTTCACCTAACTCATCATTTCTATCATAGGATCTCATAAACGAGAAGGAAATGTTACTGCGCCGGGCTTATGGACTGCGGTATCCAGAACCGAACATCACCTTTGCACTTTGCCGAGGCAATTGGTCTTCACCAGCAGTGAGTATAATCTCCTTGACCATATACACAATTATCACCTGGTGTTACCAGTAAACCTCAAGCTAACCATATTAGTTTTTACAATTTACAGATGTGGATATATACTCCAGAAGATGTTGTAGATCAATTAAGTAGAGCAAAAGTGGAATACTTGGAAGCATTTATACGAGTAACAAGCAAGAGGAAGATCCTAGTGCCCAAACTCCTTCAATGGCACATGCAAGATTTTGCAGATGACATGGAATCATTGATAGAGTGGATATATAGCCAATTACCACCAAATGGGGTATTAAAAAGAGCAATAATGGAGTGCCTATACGAAGACAGAAAGCTTCCAACAGGAAAGATGATAGAAATTGTGCCTTACCAATATGAATTCCAGTACTTGCTGCCACATTAGAGGAATAACAAGCCTGAAAAAGAAACTAACAGATCTGGTGCAACAGGCACACTAAATAACATAACTTCACATAGCTGTATAGCTTCATTCATAATGGGATCGATTTATCAAAAAATTCCTATCCCGGTTCTCAAATCAGTAGAAATTGTACAAAATATATTCCGTAACTTATTAACAGATGATTCAAGAAGTCCTATGTACTAATGGTAGTATCTAGGTAGCATTAGTACTAGGCTGTACTTACAATCAACAGACAAATTATAACCAGAGACTTCAACTAGCTGTGGAATAGTTATTGTAATATGCACAGTCAAACTATTCAGTACTATACTATCTCCACATCCAACTATAAAATTAGGTACAAATTGATTTCACATTCCAGTGGCATGTACCCAGCAAAAAGATTGTGTCAAAAGTGTGTAAAGTTAACACACCTCACGGGCTCCAGTTTGACTGGAATATGATATATTGCTAGCTGCCATTCTTACCTTTACATGGGAAGTTTGTTGGCAGAAGCAATAGGAACTCTACCCAGTGTTCACTCGGCCACTAGAGGCGTCAAGGTTCTCAAGGGTAGTCAGCATGTACATAACTTCACCGTGATAACTGAATAAAGCATTGCAATGTACAGAAAGAACTGAATAAAGCATTGCAATGTACAGAAAGAACAATTCACACGTTGATTTCATTGATAAATTTTCCTTCTCGGAAAGTTTTACAGATACCTCAACTCATATACAGCCCACAGGCATGTCCAGCACTCTCTTTATAATAAATATGACCAAAAAAAAAAAAAAAAAAAAAAAAACAGAATTAGTTGAAGGGGTGAAAAGGAGTATGCAGAAAATGTTGTATGAAGGATAATGATATTAAAGAAAACATGGTAGCACAAGAAAGAAGCTCATCCACTTTTTTTATGAGCTGCTAGGCGAGGATTCAGTTAAGAAATTTACAACTCTATTCAACAGATTTAAGCCAAAAACAGTTTCTTCACAGTTGACCTTCACGGATATATTTAATGGTTCTGAGCAAGAACCTTCAACAGTAATGGTAATCAAGCAAGGAACAGAACTGCTTAATATCTCAGCACTGAATAGTAAGCACAAACCTGATGCATCATCAAGTTTAGAGGCCAATGGAAAATCCACAGATACGAGAAAAAGGTTTGCATTACTTAGCATCTTTAGTGCTATGCTCTCACATATTATAAGATACACATCCTTTGTCAAATAAGTGTCACTTTTGTCCTTGCTCAGCTCCACAATATGATCAGCAAAGGTGCACCTGAGACATAATAGTAAACATTAAATACCCGGGAAAAAATAAATAAATAAATAAAAATCGGTAAACACTGAGACAACAAATCAAGGACAAATAGCACCGAATCCAAGCAAAATAAGATAGCGACACACTTGCATCACATTAACTGATGAGTGACCCAGCCAAGCAAAAATATTATAGGGTTCATTGCCAATATGTGTATATATTTTAAGAAGATGGTCGCCCTTACATTATCATACATAAAATACACTATCCATAAGAGACGTCATTGCTTAGCTTTTTGACAGAAAGAAGTTACTCCAGTAGTCCATTACTAACTAAATTAAGGGCAGTTATTACAAAAATTCTCCGTCCTGATGATTTTTATATTTTTATTGAACAATAATCAATGCAATAATGAAATTATTTAAGAGCAAAGTCATCGTTTCTATATGTAGGCATCATGATGGCAAGATGAACTGGAGATTTTCGAACTTGAAAAGACAACATGATCATGGTTCTAATAGTCATACCACATGCAAATTGATTTTCCATTAGCCTAAATAAAAAGTGAAAGAGGAGACAGCATTGGGTCAAATTACGATCATGAATGTGACTATTCTTCCATCTGTACTCTGGCTTTTAATAAGCAACTTTTGATTAATTCATGGTTTAGGACAAGCTACAGTGTTTATAAAAAATAATAACATGAATTTCTATGTTGAGTACCACCCCTTAAGATGATTTTAATCATTTAAGCTAGTTGATCATCCACATTCAGCAAATAATCATGAACAAAACTAGAGTAAGAACAAAAATAATTAAGTGCCATACCTTCTCACATATTCAAACATGCCAGGCAACTGTGATTCCTTATTTCTAAATTCTGGAACATCCATTTTTAAGGGCTTTATAAAGTAGCCAATATCAGGCCGCAACTTGACAGGGTAATTCTTGCCATTGCACTGTAATGACAATTTTAGGGGTAGCAGATGATGATGAAACCGGACCTGAAGAACCCGTTTTATTATTTGACTTGGTCCAAGAGAATCGATTCCTTCCATTGGAACCAAAGTTGGAACGTCAACCTGAGCAGCAAATGACCTGAGATATCAAACCCTTTAATCAATCACTGCTTTTTTAAGTTTAAAAAAAAGGACTATAAGGAAGCTCTGGAAAAATCACAAAGGAACCAAATAACACAAAATGAACCATTCCACCCATCAAGTACTGCCACCTAGAATCTTCATATTTTTTTGAAAATCACAATGGAAACTAATGGCATCATGCACTCAAGTTAATGTCACAACATGAAAAATGTGATAGCATAACATTGTCTGAAAACTTCCTTTCTATATTAATGATAAAATAAAGTTCAGACAAATGCTATCTCAAAAGGAACCCACCAAAATAGCAGTGTGGAAAATGTGTCATTGTGTCAAAACATCAATCATCATAGTGCAGAGTAATGAAAAAAGAGCACTGCACATAATAATACCCCTAGAAACATCAAAACAAGACCTAAGCTACCCACTAATCAGAAAGAAGTATAGATTCTGGAAATCAATCCTCATGAATTCATGATCAAGAAATTCCTGAAAAAATCATTCACCTTTTTCTAAGTATCTTCCTCAAGTTCACTGTTTGCAAAATCTATTTGACCAAAAAGCACTATCCAAAGACAATTGTGTCCCAGACAGCTGAACCCCATAGCATTAACCTAAACTTGTTCCTCTATACTGGTACCTCCCGCATCCAACCTTTTTCCATCTATTTTTATTCTAGAGAGGTGTCAACTTTCGAAACATACATAGACGTGTCATGTGCAGTTGCCATTCCTTGATTGGGAAAGCATAACCCAGCAAACTACATCACAAGTAAGAAGCAAGGCACAACATACGGAGACATTTGATGCAAACCAATATTTCCAAAGCTGAAATATTAGAAGTAAACATTTAACTTCTTCAGCTGCACATTAAATGGACACGGGAAGTTCTTCATATGTTCTTACTAAACTTTGAGTAAGCATGCGAGACAGGACTCATAACATTCTCAGTGAAAATGATAGGAGTTCTGGCCTTCTGAGCATAATTTTTGAGAAATTTCACATCAACAAATTATAGTTTAAGCTTAACTGACAACTCAAATTTAGCAACAGAAAGCACCCACAGAATCCACAGGTTACAATGACAAATATTTTACAAGAGATGGGATATACTCATCATGTCAAGTACACACATCAGTTTCCTTATATCGTAGCTAATATATGTGTGTGAGTGAGAGAGAGAGAGAGAGAGAGATGCTCATATAAATAGTTAAGGATTTAAAAATTAAAAGTATATCTATGCATTTCAGTTAATACCTCTCTGCTGTCATAAATTCTTGTTCTGTCACATCTGGACCTCTGATGGGGTCTTGATCTACCAACATCACTTCTGAAATAGGCTCATCAGAGCAATTATGAAAAGTAACCTCCACACAAGTTAGCAATGGTGAGATGTCTGATATCTGAGAGGAAAATGAATAATCCACCTTCAACCCCTGACCACTCACAGTATCTAGAAGTGTATATGATTTAGGCTTGACCCGATTGCTGAGATCATCAATGGAGATTCTGGCAGATACCTGGATGGCATCACTTCCAGATGATTTCAGGTCCGACAAAACAGGCTGCTCGCCCAACCATGACTCTAAAGCCCTCCTAGATAAAATTTCCTCCACTCCAGATCCAGACGGGTCGTGAATAGTCTCAGCACTATTCTGCCCCTTAGATGAATAGTCCATGTCTGAAATCTGGATCAGTGGACCTGAATTATTATCAGCTTCACTTAGAGTTTGGCTCTCCTCACTGCCATAATTAGAAACCGAGGCACTATCTGAATACTGAGAGCTGAAATCAGATGCACTTCCTTCATCCAGAGAACCAGAATTTCTCTCAGAATCATCTGTTACATAGAAGTCCCCAGACTTTTCTGTTCCTTGGAGTACATCAGAGTCTTGGTCAAAATCGGCAAGAAGCAAGCTACAAGGTTTAGGGAGAGGCTCATAGCCTAGCGCAGCATGAAAAACTATTTGTGAAAGAGAGCCAGGAAGATAGAAACGGGAACTTATGGGTTCAGACAATGGTGACCCTTTAGGGAGCCCGAACATTTTTTCTGCAATGAGATAGACTGCCTCCTCTTTGGGTGAAACATAGTCTACATCATTATCATGAGAGCCCAGAAACGTTGACAGTATCTTTGATAAAACACGAGCTCGGTCACGGACATCATATTTCGTGTCATTCTTTGCCAATTCAAGAACATAAGTTACAAGTTTTTTAATTGTCAATTGATCTAGATCTTCCCCTTTGGCACCCAATAAGACCTGAATCAAAGGAAAAAGAAACCATTCAGTTATGATTTATACATTTATTGACAACACCAAGAACATGAATAGCAAGCTTATCCACCAACGAGAGCATAGAACAGCAACTGTGAATAGAAAATGCCAGAGTTTACATCACGTAAGGTATCGGAAAGGACCAAAACCCCTTTTTTGTGCCACATTCATAGGCATGCAATTGTCAAGTCATATAATCTGCAATTCACAGAGATTCACAAATTGTTTCCAAAAAAACTCCAACACTGTACCCTTGCTTCAAGGAACCGTACTTGCTGTTGATCCAATTAGTGTACGATACAACTCATACAAGTCAAAGAACCTTGCTTGTGGTCAGACACATGAAGCATATATGAGGATAAGAGCCATTACACTTTGATGCCATTGAAGGAATTGTGTCTTCGATAAGTGCAATTACTAGATATATCAAGGATCACTATTATGGAGATAATAAGTTCATTCTATTGGGGCGTCATCCTCTGTTGCTAGACTATGAGAGATGATCTTTGGGCTAGTCAAATAGTCCAAAGCCCTTTAGAATGGATCCTATAAGGTCACACACAAGGGTAATGGGCCTCATGAGCATTTAATTAGTCATAAGTATGATTGGGCTAAGTGTAGTTTGAGTGGGATTAGGAATTGGGCTTTGACTTAGACTATTATTTAGAGATATGATCTATAAATAATAGTCATGCCTAGGGTTGATCAAAAAAGTCACAATTAACATACGGTGAATTGTGAATCTAAGCAACCAACATCCAAAGCCCTCTCCCCTCTCAAACTCACGACCCTCTCTCTCCCCTCTCACCCACGGCCGGCCACCCTAGTGGTCCTCGTGGTGTTGCGCGGTGGTTCTTGGCTAGTTCGTTCATCTTCGTAGAAGGTCGATTGAAGAGTTCTCTCGCGACTAACTAGCATTAGTGGAGGTCTTAATCTGTGCCCGTGGACCAAGTAGAGGAATCACACTTGAGGTTCTTTATCTCCCTAGTTCTTGCTCGATCATCGGTGGAATCACGCTTCAAAGGTATAATTCTTACTTCTTTATGTGTTATGCATGAGATCCTTGGTTTGGTGCTATATGAATATGATTCATGTTAATTCCGCAATTAGTACCTATAATCTCCTACAGTGGTATCAGTTAGCCTCTTGCAATTACATATATTGAGTAATAATTCTTTGATAATCCACAATTTTAATTCAATTAGGAGGGAGAATAATTTAATTATGGGTCAATTGTTATTTTAAATGTGATTTAACAATATAGAATCATTAAAGGTGTTTAATTTGCTCCATATTAACCTTGAATTGATCCGAATTTTTGCCCTAATAGCTTCGAAAATTTCGAACCCCAAGAACCCTAATTTTGAAAATTTAAACCCTAATTTGTGAAATTTTGTGTTTAATTTTGATTTATTTCGATTGTAATATGTTTAAAGAATTTAATCTATTTGATTACATGTTAAAATTATGAATTTTCATGATCAAATTATTTAATTTAAGTGTTAAATTAAATTGGGGATTAATTTCATCAAGAACCCTAATTTCAAAATTGAATATGATTTAGTTTTGGAATTAATTGGACCACATAAAGTTTAATTTAATTTTACAAAATCTGTTTTGTTTTATTTAATTGAAAATAAAAAAAAATCAAAAAATAATAATTTCAGCAGCAGCAACCGCGGCTGGGTGGCGCTGCCACGGCGGCTGGCGCTGCCGGTGGTCCGGAGGGAGGGGCGGGGAGGGGCAGCAGCACAGGTCAGAATAGCAGCAACAGCAGCACCGTGCACCTGCAGCGCGGCACTGCTGCTGCTGCCCTGCGCCGCTGCCCAGCAGTGTACACCTTGCGGTGTACGGCCACCATGGCTGGCTTCGGCTGGCGACAACTTTTTTCAAAAAAAATTTATTTTATTTTATTTTGGATAAAATCAGATTTTCAAATTTTAAAAAGATAAGTTTTAATTTTGAAAAGATAATTAACAAGATTAAAGTTGTTAATTTTGTTAAGTTTGGATAATTATGGAGCAAAAGATTCTATTTGGATAATGATTGATTAAATAATGTGATTATCCCATAATTATTTATGGATAATAATTGATTTAAAATATATGATTGGTTAGTAATTAGGATAGAATTTCCTAAATTAATTAGGATAATCATGGAAAATAAATATGATTTATCTTCCATAATTCAAATAAGATTTTATTCTATCTCATACCTAAATTAAAATAAATGATATTTTATGATTGGTCATGAATAATATATGATATTATCTAATTACAGTAATTAATTATAATATGAGATATTTAGAAGCCATGTTTCCTTTATTGTGAACATTCGATGTTGTAGTTTAGGAAAGCATGATGAGGGATTTATTATATGGCACTTTATAATATATGATATTGTTTATTGCTATATATAGACTAGTATGGCCCATAGATTCTAAATACGATCTGCGCATCGTGATGTATTTTTGTAATCTAAATACGGTCTGCGTGCCGTTAAGTATTTTTGTAATTTATTTTATTTTATTTAAGTAGTAGATAGAATAGAATAGTATTACAGGTTGCAGTTGATCCAAAAGCCAATGAAGTGAAGGCCCAAAGGAGCAAGATGGATGAGATCCATGAAGGTTCAAGTGGGAGCGTTTTTGCTTTATTAGTTTCTTAGGATTAAGGGGCCATACTATGTCATGTTTTATTTATACATTAGTAGATTATGCATGTTTAGGTTTATTTATGTTGCTTGATGATGCGCTAGAGTTCACTAAATAATCACAACATAATAAATCTAGATCCCAGTAATATTGATGCAGCTTTTCCAATTAAAAACCCGACGAAACCTTCGATCGTTTATGATAGGTCGGCCCTTAGCACAGGTCATAATATATCTTGGGGAAGTGGGGGTAGGACCTCATTCTACACTTTTAATTGGTTATATTCAACAAGGTTACCTAAAGCGTTTAGAACCTTGAAGCAAAGGGTAATAATTAAACATGTGATGGTTAATTATTCAACCAAGAATTACAAGAGTTGTAATCAGTAAAGAGTTTACTCACCTTGAAAATGTAATAGTTGATGGCAGGGCCTCACTCTGGTTAATTATTGCACAAATAAAGGATCTTGGAATCATTTTATTCAATGGGGATCATTTAAAATTGAATAAAATGCTTTAAAGCTACCAATAAATTTTAAATTGATTATGGTACTTTAAATTTATTAAACATAATTATTGAATTTTGCCTCGTTTTGTTTTTGTTTGTAAATGAATAACTTATATGACAACACAGATTTACCAATGAAACTCAATTTAAGGCTAAATCTCAGAAACTACAGGGAATGGGAGGACGAATTGAGAAATGTTCTCACAAGCCACAAGCTTGAAGCTCGTCTGTATGTACCCATTGGGAACAAGTGTGCTCTAGGTCAAGATCCTGAAAGGCATGCGAAATTAGTTTCGGATGCACAGAGGGTCAGGAACCTAATACTGGAATCTATTCCAAACTGTTGGTATAATAGATTCAATCGGTATGAAGTGACCAACTTGTATCAATGTCTTCGTGCTATCTGTAGAGGTGGCATGGGGGCATTGGGTAGTGGAGGTGTCAACGATCCTAATGTAAGAGAGATCGTTAACTCGATCCCTCGGCTGACAGTTTAAGGTATGAGACTTACAAGATTCATGGTAAGATAATGGCAAAGAAACTCTTACCTGGTCAGTGAGTGAGGAACCATGTCAATGAATTGATTGATTTAATCAATCAAATGGATATCCTTGGGAAACCGATCGACGATGACTCCGCGCGTGACATTATCTTGTTCTCGCTCCATGATAGTTTTGATATAGTAAGACTTTCTCATAATGATGAGGGATCATCAGCAAATTTGATCAACATCTTACTTAACCATGCTGAAGAGTTCATGATAAGGAGAGAATGCCAATGCTTCTTTTGTGGTGGATGGCAAGTCCATACACCAGGGTGTCCCCATTACACACTAGTGAAAACAGAAGGTAAGAAGTTACTTGATGTTTTTGTAGTAGAGATTAATCTTACTTCATCTTCCACTTGGGTATTCGATACCGAATGTGGTGCTCATATCGTTAATGACGTGCAGGGCTTGAAAGGAAGTAGGAAGCTAGATCCAGGGGAAATAACACTTCGAGTAGGAAATGGAGCAAAAGTTGCTGCACTTGCTATTGGGAGTTACCATTTGAGACTTCCTTCTGGACTTATTTTAGTACTTAATAACTGTTATTACGTACCTAGCATTACTAAAAACATTATTTCAGTTCCAGTTTTAGATACTGAAGGTTTTTCATTTGAAATAAGAGACAAGCGTTGTTTTATTTCGAAAGAAAATATGTTATATGCTAATGCTAAGTTAATCAATGGCTTGTATATCTTAGAATATGCAACTCATGTCTACAATATAGATCATAAAAAGCAGAAAACAGATGGTTCAAACCCAACTTACCTATGGCATTGTAGGCTTGGTCATATTAACCAAAAGCGCGTCCAGAAATTACATAAGGATGGACTTCTCTCTTCTTTTGATTATGAATCATTTGAAAATTGTGAGTCATGCTTGCTTGGGAAAATGACTAAGTCACCCTTTACGGGTATAGGTGAAAGAGCTAGTGACCTTTTGGGACTCATACATACAGATGTGTGTGGACCAATGAGTTCAAAAGCTAGGGGTGGGTTTAGTTACTTCATTACTTTCACCGATGATTTAAGTAGATTTGGTTACATTTACTTAATGAAGAACAAGTCGGAAGCCTTTGAAAAGTTCAAAGAATTCCAGAATGAAGTACAAAACCAACTTGGGAAAACAATTAAGGCATTACGATCTGATCGTGGTGGCGAATATTTGACCCAAGAATTTGATGAACATCTGATTAATTGTGGAATACTTTCACAATTAACCCCTCCAGGGACACCTCAGTTAAATGGTGTGTCAGAAAGGAGAAATAGGACTCTACTAGATATGGTTCGGTCTATGATGAGCTTTACTGATCTTCACATATCATTTTGGGGATATGCATTAGAGGCAGCTTCCAGAGTACTAAACAGAAGCCCGTCCAAAGCAGTTGAGAAGACACCATATGAGTTATGGAATGGAAGAGTTCCAAATTTGTCTTATCTCAAGGTTAGGGGATGTGAAGCCTATGTAAAACGTTTACAAAGCGATAAACTACACCCTAAATCAGACAAATGTTTCTTCGTGGGTTATCCTAAAGAAACAAGAGGGTTTTACTTCTACAATCGCGAAGATAACAAAGTGTTTGTTGCTCGCGATGGTGTCTTTCTAGAAAAGGAATTCCTCTCTAGAAAGCCAAGTGGGAGAAAAGTGGTTCTCGAAGAAATTCGAGACGAGCAACAAATGGATGTGGATAACACCACGTCAGAGGCGAGGGCGCATGAGACGATTAATCATGCGTCGGAGCAAGCTAATTCCACTAGCGAGACTCCTATCGTCCCACTTGAATCTAATTCATGCAAAAATCTTCAAAGAGTTGGAGAGAAAATTTCTACTGTTGCTCCTACCCCACGTAGGTCTGCCAGAATCAGAAACAAACAGTTTGTTGAGGTTCTGTTAACTGAGGATTCTGAAATCTTCCTATTGGAGAATGAGGAACCCACAACCTACAAGCAAGCTTTGGTGAGCCCCAACTCAGATAAATGGCTTGAGGCCATGAAATCCGAAATGGAATCGATGTCTGAAAATAAAGTGTGGACCCTAGTAGACTTGCCTAATGGGTTAAAACCCATTGGTTGCAAATGGGTCTACAAGATTAAAACAGACAAGGATGGAAATGCCTACATCCATAAAGCAAGACTGGTTGCAAAAGGGTACAGACAGATTCATGGTATTGACTATGATGAAACCTTTTCCCCAGTAGCAATGCTTAAGTCCATTCGGATTCTTCTAGCGATTGCTGCATTTTTCGATTACGAAATTTGGCAGATGGATGTCAAAACCGCCATCTTGAATGGGTTCTTGACGGAGGAAGTGTACATGACACAACATGAGGGTTTTGAAGATCCAGAAAATCCTAGAAAGGTATGCAAGCTTGAGAAATCCATTTATGGATTGAAGCAGGCATCCAGGAGTTGGAATCTTCGTTTTGATGAAGCGATCAAAAGGTTTGATTTTATCAAAAGTGAAGAGGAACCTTGTGTATACAAGAAGTCTAGTGGGAGCAGCGTAGTTTTCTTAGTCTTGTATGTGGATGACATACTACTCATGGGAAATGACATACCAATGCTTGAGTCAGTCAAGGAATGGTTAAAGAGTTGTTTTTCCATGAAAGACTTGGGTGACGCCGAGTACATTTTGGGAATCAAGATCCATAGAGACAGGTCTCGAAGGATGATTGGACTAAGTCAAGAGACTTATATTGATAAGGTTCTTGACAGGTTTGAGATGACAAACTCCAAGAGAGGTTTTCTCCCCATGTCCCATGGCATTACGCTCAGTAAATCTCAATGCCCGGTTATGCCAGATGAGATGAGACGTATGGCTATCATTCCTTATGCTTCTGCAATAGGATCGATTATGTACGCCATGATTTGTACAAGGCCAGATGTTGCATATGCTCTAAGCATGTGCAGCAGGTTTCAAGCAAATCCAAGTGAAGCACACTGGACAGCTGCCAAGAATATCCTTAAGTACTTAGAGAAGGACGAAAGGAATGTTTCTAGTGTATGGTGGCGAAGATGAGTTGGTTGTCAAAGGTTATACGGATGCGAGTTTCCAAACAGACAGGGATGACTTCAGATCTCAATCTGGATACATTTTCTATCTGAATGGAGGAGCAGTGAGCTGGAAGAGTTCGAAGCAAAGCACTGTCGCAGACTCTACGACAGAATCAGAGTATTTGGCTGCTGTTGAAGCAGCTAAGGAAGCAGTTTGGATAAAGAAGTTCCTAACTGAGGAGATCGTACTAAGTGCTCAAAAGGGAATCGAGGTATACTGTGACAATAATGGCGCCATTGCTCAATCAAAGGAAGCTAGGTCACATTTCAAATCCAAACATGTAGAGAGGAAGTTTCACCTCATTCGAGAGATCGTTGACAGAGGAGATGTCAAGATGAGCAAAATTCATACGGATGAGAACATTGTTGATCCGCTTACTAAACCCCTTCCATTGCCTAAGCATGAGAAGCATACTAGTGCAACTGGATTGAAGCGAATGATGTAATTAGAAGTTGTTATTTGTTTTTGAGAAAAATAAGTTACATATGTAATACATTCATTTGCAGAATTATGTTTAATCAGAAATTCTATTATTTCTCTTATTTAATTGTGGTTTTAATATTAAATAAAATGTCCAAAATAATTATGAATTGATGGGCTAACTAGGTTGATGACCTTTTGAATGAAACCCCACAGGTGAACAAAATTCATACATTATTTAAGTTCCTAGTTCGAAGTCATTAAACTGGACATAAATGATTTCGATTTGGACTAGCATGTTAAGATTGATTGGATAGCGCAGTTTCATGGGCTATAGGAGCGTAGTGATGCTCGGTCAATCACATGGATATGCATGAATGATGCATGATCGAACTATAGACCTACTTTGAAGTTCAAGTATAGAGCTTCCGGATATATTAGTGGATTCCTTTGACATGAGTGGAACATTGATCTCATTCAATGGATGATATAACTGTGGTACATTCAAACGACTTCCCTTAACTGGAGATTATAAAGGGTGTTTCCTGGTTATTTCAGAAGTTGAGTGGGAGCTTTGATTGCCACAAGATTGGATAGAGTCTTCCTATTTCATTAGGAGTGTGTCTTATTTTGGCCTCTTGAAGAGGGAGAATTCAGAAAATGCATGGCCGTGCTCAAATGTGTCACATAGTAACCATTTGTTTTGTAATTCTAACTCAGATTTCAGGAAATGATTTGTAGATTAATAATGATTACATAAGATGCAATCATATTATCAAATCGACACAAAATGACTTAAGGAATTTGAATATTGATTGAAGGAATTGTGTCTTCGATAAGTGCAATTACTAGATATATCAAGGATCACTATTATGGAGATAATAAGTTCATTCTATTGGGACGTCATCCTCTGTTGCTAGACTATGAGAGATGATCTTTGGGCAAGTCAAATAGTCCAAAGCCCTTTAGAATGGATCCTATAAGGTCACACACAAGGGTAATGGGTTAAGCAAGTTAGAGGCCCATTAATGGGCCTCATGAGCATTTAATTAGTCATAAGTATGATTGGGCTAAGTGTAGTTTGAGTGGGATTAGGAATTGGGCTTTGACTTGGACTATTATTTAGAGATATGATCTATAAATAATAGTCATGCCTAGGGTTGATAAAAAAAAGTCACAATTAACATACAGTGAATTGTGAATCTAAGCAACCAACATCCAAAGCCCTCTCCCCTCTCAAACTCACGGCCCTCTCTCTCCCCTCTCACCCACGGCCGGCCACCCTAGTGGTCCTCGTGGTGTTGCGCAGTGGTTCTTGGCTAGTTCGTTGTTCATTCATCTCCGTAGAAGGTCGATTGAAGAGTTCTCTCGCGACTAACTAGCATTAGTGGAGGTCTTAATCTGTGCCCGTGGACCAAGTAGAGGAATCACACTTGAGGTTCTTTATCTCCCTAGTTCTTGCTCGATCACCGGTGGAATCACGCTTCAAAGGTATAATTCTTACTTCTTTATGTGTTATGCATGAGATCCTTGGTTTGGTGCTATATGAATATGATTCATGTTAATTCCGCAATTAGTACTTATAATCTCCTATAGCCATGTCTGTCCATAAATCATGGCCAATCACAAATATCAGTAATAAAATACATATTTAGGGTTATATTGAATAACTCTGGGTTTATAAATTGAAAAGTTGATAGACGATAATGAAGATATTACATTTGGGCTTTTATTCTCCTTAGATAAGCGGCCCAAATGGTAATCTCATTGAGTTATTTGGTTCACTTTACTTTTTTTTCACAAAATAAGTTGCATAACTTTGAGCCACTTACATATTATCCGTTCTTTCTCACAGAATTCTTTTTATATTTCTGATCCATAAACAAAACTAAAAACAACGCAGGAGCAATGTATGTAGTTATTCAAAGTATGACTACTTTCTCATATTTTCCTACTATACAAAAACAAAACAGTCTATTACATAGAAGTACAAATAGGAGGGTAGACAAAGACAAACATAAACCATAGGAATACACATTTGGGCCTTGCCAAGATCTGGGGAATGGAGTGAAAAATCAATGGTGTAAAAAATTTCAGCTTGCACTCTTTGCCTGAATTCAGGTTAACCTTTTGGGCCCTTAACATTTTCTCCTCAAAGGAGAGTAATACATTACCCACACAGCACCAAGAATTATTGTTACCCGATTAATTTTTCTCACCACTTTCCAATTCCACTTGCCTCCTCTCTCTGTTTCATTTACAGGCTCTTTAACTCTCTCTCCTCACCACCACCTCTCTCCTTTCTCTTTCTCCCTCTTTCCCTTCCATATGCATGAGATTGCAATCCTCCAAGTACACAAGTATCTACTTTCAGATCTGGTTTGTACTATAATTTTTAATCTTAAGTTATTCATCAATTTTGATTTTCAAGTATAAACCAAGTTATGTTGTTTCATGAAAAAGTATCATTTTTTATTTTTGGTAAATTATTGTTGAATTAATACTGTAATTGGTTATAAAATTAACTAAAAATCTGTGTGTTGCACGGGACTTAAGCTAGCTTCAAGCATTAACAAATAAACGGGAACAAATTGATTAAATGTTCTGCTCCATTTGAATCCTCTTATTCTTCAAACAAAGTACACATTTCTCATAGTGATGAATTGGATACCTGGGCATGCAGTTATGCCCCCATACCCAATCGATCCATAGCCAAAATTTGATTAACATTGCGAAGGTAAAACATTTAGTGATCACTACAGATATAATTTGGCATGAAAGCATCGATTACAGACATTAATGACAGGCAAAAAGGCAATAAACAGTGAATTGTTAGAGTGAGAAGAGCCTAGGAATAGTAGATATTGACTTACCTTAGTAGCAGTATTAAGTATTTGAAGCTTTGTTTCAGTAGCTTCTGTAGTGAAGCAATGAGCAAGATATCTGAGTAATGAGGTTAACATCAAAGGAACTCTGTCTCCTAAAGAGTTGTATTCACCAACCATCCATATAATTATTGCTCGTGCTGCAGGCACCTTAACTGAATCCAAACTTCGAACCAATTGAATAATAACCTAAATGTCAAAGATTGAGATTTAAAAACATCAAGCACATGTAAAGTGGCAAAATCATTTCAAAAGAGCAATAAAGAGTAATCATTCTCTGACTTATTAAGTAGTCTTGAAACAGGATGATAAGGAATCCTCGTCGGCAACAAAAGGCATTTCAACCAGATGTCCGGAAAAAATTCTGAACTTCCAAGTTCCAAAATTTATCGAAAGCAAAAGAAAACCACCTTCAAGCTATGATCAGAAGATTCACTTTAAAGAATAGTAATCAAAGATCTTCAGAAATATGCTTTGTTTACGTAGTAATATTGAAACTATCCCCACAACCCCACCAAGCGATAATCAGTATCAAGCGAGGTCCTACAGGCTACAAGCAAAAATAAACCTTGTGGAGTTCAATGACAATTTCATATTACGAGTATAGCACAATCTATTATTTTCAAAACTTTCACAAAACAGTATCCTAAATTCGAGGGTTTATTCACAGAAACCTTGTATTTCAAGTGTTCCCAACGTGAGAAAAAGAGAGAGAAAATGACAATTTGAACTGGAAATGATTAGCTGAAGCAAAACTACCTTTTCATGACTAGGTGGATCTTGACTTATGATGGCTTTAATAGACATCACTGCTTGGATCAAAATTCCAGCTTCCTCATCCAAAGCATTATTCTCACTCGTCAAGAATTCTGCGACGTATTTTATTTATTAATAAATTCAATGATCTTGTACTAGAGTTTAATAATTAAAAAAAATAAAGAGAATGCTTAAAAAAGCACACCCATTTTGGTAAGTGACAAGAGTCCTTCCAAGCATATATTAGAAAGTTTTGGGAGACGTTGAGCACATAAACCAATAGCAGCAACTGTATCAGCGGCAAATCTTCTGTCTGGATCTTTAATGTAATCCTATCAGCAAGAAAATGACAGTTAACAGAATATACAATGAGAAAAGCCACGACCATGGAGACTCTTGACCTTAAACTAAGAAATTTATTAAGGAAAGAACAATATTAACTACATGCAGTCTACTGTATGATCAGTAGAGAATCAAATACCAAACAAAGATAATCCTCCAAATTGACTTTTCTGACCTCAAAAAAAACCATAGTTAACCAACACGAGCATTAAGTTCCAGAATTGACAAAAAGTTAAGGCTACTTTCAGTTTTCAATTGTTCAGGATCAACAACAAAATATCAATCCATATAAAACATTAAATTAGCTTCTGCACAGGTAGCAATATTTCTGAAGGGGGTTTGCATATAATTACTTGGTTGAGTTGGTTCTATACAAAGGTTGACAAGCAAGAAGAGCCTCCTGTTCTAAGCTTATTCTTTTTTCCTGAACATAGGTTAGATTTGTCTCAATGTTAAGTTCAAGATAATAACATTCATTTTTATAATACGTTTTTTATTGGTATTGATGGCTTGATGCTCAAATGTACGCATTAAAAATTGTGCAAAAAACAAATAATAACAACTTAAAGAAATGGAGGGAGTATGTCTCAAGCAACTAAAGTGGTCATTACCTCCACATGATTAAAACATCAAATTGAGAGTATTGTCCTACTGAGAAACAAGTCGCATAATAATTAAAAGTGGGTAAACAACATCAACACATCACATTATTATAGCTACCCTTGCATAAATGCATAGTGAAAATAAAGATGTTCATAAAAAGGGAAAGAGAGAAAGAGATGAGTACCTGAAATTCTTGAAAAATGCAAGGAATTGAAGAATCCGTAGCAATCAAAGAGAGAATATCAAGCTTTAGAGCTTTTATCTGGTATGTTTCTGAAGTTGACATGAAGAAATCTTCATAATAGTCGGCAAAAAGTGAAGGCATGACTTTAGCAAAAACTTGAATATTACAGAGAACCTAAACAAGCCAAGCATATGGAAAAATCAGTGGCATCATCTCAATGCACTATGCACCACACAAGTAAAGAAACTCTACTAATTAATTTCATGACCACATCTAGCCAGAGAAACCAAAAAAAATATCCATTTCTAATCTGACATGCTCCAGAGACTCTAAGAAAGATGCAAGCCTGACTGAGATCAAAATTATCACCAAACAAATACTACAACAAGATTACCACATTAAAGATGAGGTAACATAATTGCATAAGACAGATCAATTGCTTAACAAAAGGTTTTTTTCTGAAAATAATTGTCCTGTGGGGGAGCAAATATAAATACAAGTAGGCAACAGCAGGTGATTGGACATATTTTACAAAAGCAGATAATGACAACAGTGACTCTAGGACATATTGCAGAAACAATGGAGAGTAAAAGGATTAAGAATAGAGAAACCAACCACATATTTTGAAGCGCGTGATGATCTCAATACAAACAACAATGGTTTTACAATTTTGTTTACACTATCCTTTGGTGCCATGATCCAGTGCACTCCAGCAGCTGCAAGTACTACAGCACTGTTCTGACTCCATAGAAGGGGTGATGTACACTTCAGAAGCATCTTCAGGTCATCATTTGTTACAGCAGAAGTAAGGGATACATCATCTATGTTAAAAAGCCTCCTTTTCTCAAAACTCGATCGTGATAGGTATTCATCAGAACCTTCAGTGTACGACCTGGCAACCAAGTCCACTAACTCTGGCTGACAGCTTCCATAGCTTAAGTCATGGCTGTCTAGTAAGTGAATGTCTGCATTTGGACCAACCTTCTCACAGCTGTTAGTTCCAGTAACACAGGGAGAATACAGCACAGATTCTTTTGCAAGGCCATGCCTTGCAATCACATAGCGCAACAGAATTCCAATCAAGATTATTTGACCCCATTCTTCTACATCAGGGAGAATCTCACAGAGTCTTTTATAATTTCTTGCAATAAGAGGTAAGTTGCTTGGACATATTGAACTAAATGAAGCAGCAGCAGCTCCAACTATTCCAGGTGAATGATCATTTAGTAATATACCAATAATCTGCAGAAGAAACACTCATTACACAAATATAAATAAACAGCCAAATAAATTAACAGAGCTGGTTTACAAGGATAACTAAAGAGTAAGACAGGGTGGCAAATTCCTTTGACACATCGAGTGTAAAAGTGGAACCTCTACATGAAAAAGATTAATAAAGAAAAGAAATTAAGAGAGAGAGAGATATAGACACTTGAGAGGCAGAAACTATAGATGGGGTGTCCAATTCCAAGAGTATGAATTCAGACTGTAAGAAAGTATTCAAAAAATTTTGGAGGTGCTGGGCTAGGATCTTTCCCTACAAGCATGTCAGAGACATATTGCGACATATAATCCAGATTACCTCACATGAGTATCTACACATCATATTATGGCTTTCATATAAAATACCTCTTCAATTGCAGAAGCATTTTCTTCAAGCCGCAAATCATTCAATTTCGGAAGAGCATTGGCTGCACATCTCCTAACATAGACAGATGGATCTCTGGCACATTTGTTTATAGCAGCTAAAACAAGAGGTGCAATTACATGTAGACGGATGCCTGCCATGGTACGGAGAGCCCATGCACGTACCAAAGGGTTGGTATCCCCTAAGTCCTTCTGGAAACAATTAATTGATAATAATGCTTCATTTGGTCGCCTGGAAGACAATTGTCAGTATATATCAATAAGTATGAGAGGAAGAGTACAAGTTTAAGGATATGATTAACCCATTAACCTTATGATATCTATCCTTAAATCTACATTGCTACAGAAGACATCCTAAACCAAGTACAAAAGATTGTGTACCTACGGCTGGGAAATGGAGCTGTGGGTCAATAAAGATTTGTACGAGTATAGTTACTATGTATAGACTATAGTTACTATGTATGCTCAAAAGAAAGCAGTCCTCTTGTTTCCTCACTGGTGATTTAATAAACACTTGGAGATGAGGATTTAAATGTCCTTTAACAATAAAATTTAAGATATGAGCAAAGTTAGGAATGAAAAGTTCTCACCCAACAAATCAGTTTTGCATTAAAACTTGATTAAATTATAACACTCATTGAATCTTTTCACCTTTGTTGAGAAGCAACTGTTAAACGAAATTCATCTAGAAGAATGCTATAAGTATCCATCAAGGCATCAACAGTCAAGATGAGTCAATAGCATGTAAAAATGTTGACATAGTGCAACTAATACATAAGCTTTATTCCCTAGTTACCTAAGACTACTAGTTGCTGTCCCTTACAAAAGACAGTGCCAGTTCTGTATTCCACGGACACAAATGCAATAATCAAGAGAGAAAGTAATAAAGCTATAAAGCTTAACAAATAACTCTAAATGGACTTTTCCAAGAGATGTAGGAACATTAATTATTACTTAAGAAAGCATACTTTTCAGCGTAATGCAGCAGGTATACATAAACCAGCTTCTTAACTTCCAATGAATGTGATGCTACATTCTTCACAACCTGAACACAAAACAAACACAAGCATGTCCTAATAAATATAACTGATCATAAAGCCAAATGAAACCTTTCAGCAAAACGCGCTTCCTCAAGAAACCAAAAAGAGAGGCATAACATGATCAACATAGTTCTAACATAAAAATCAAATGAGCGAACAAGTCCACTGGGCTCTACATTTGCTTACAACATAACAACAGCATCTACATCAATATTCAACAATGTAGGACCAATTCGCTGTTACAGTTAAACAGACAACACGTATGGAAACAAATAATGGAGTATGATCTGCATTCAAGCTAACTCTTCTTCTAGTGATAGATCAGTCAATTCATCCAATACAATTCAAACATGAGCAAAAATAATATGCATTTAATCTAATTACTCTTCTCGTATTAAATTGAGCTTACAGAAACAAGCATAAATCACTCAAATCCAATCTCAACTTCAAATTAAGCTCAATCAACATAAAATTAATGCAATAACATGAAATTAAACTGGAAATTCAACCTGAGGGAAGAAATTGGAGACATCAAAGCCTTGAGCAATGAGAGCAAGAAGACGTTTAAGCGCTTCGCACTTTTCGGAGTCGAATTTGCTATCGAGAAGAGGAGCGATGCTGACATCTTCGGGATCATCGTAGAGGTGAGCGTCGGTACCGATCCGAAACACCATTGTCGACGCTTTGCTGAATGATTCGGCGGTTGCTCCGAATTGCGGGAACATTTCTCTGCAATTGATCGATTTTTGAGTGATTTCTAGGGTTCTTGAAATTTGGAAGTGAATTTTCAGAGAAAAAAGGGGAGAAATGGCGGGGGAGGAGAGAGATTGAAGAATGAAGAACCGGCTCTTTTCGAACGTGATAGCCCGGCCTACAACGGTTTTGATCAGTACTCCAGAAGTCCAGAGTGATTAATTAGACAATTGTGGTTTTAGAAAGGCTCTCGAGATGGCTTATTGCTTGTGTTATGGCTCGCGTTATCTTTATTGATTATTTAGACGATGTTGATATATTGTAGTAATCTCGGATTTACCTCTTAATTTTTCAAAATATTAAAAATAAATTATAAAATTGATGATATATATAATAATTAACATAATTGTTTTTTTTTTTAAATATTAATATAATTGGACATGTGAGATTTATATTTTGATGAACATGAAAGAGAATGGAATGATGGTTTATAGAGGATAAATGGAATGGAATGGAATGGACAAAGGAAAAGAAAGAGAATGGAATGATTCCCTAAAATTTAGTTAGTTGTTTGTTTTGAAACACTACCCACCTTCTCCGACCACTCAACCACCACATCGCCCCAAAATTTCTTCACCTTTCCCACCTACTCCAGCACCACCCAGCCACTGCTTACTGACGTTCACCGCACCTCCCCCACTCATCTCCGCCCTCCCCTCCCCCCCGAAAAGCCAAACCCTTCTCCCACCACCGCGAAAAACCTAAAAAAATTGCACCTCCGCCTTCGCGGTGGTGGGAGACGGGTTACGGGGGAGGGTTTGGCTTTTTGGGGGGAGGGGAAGGTGGTAGTGAGACGGTGCAGTTTTTCCGGTGGTATGGTGGTGTGTTGGTGACTAGGGAATGAGAATAGAAATACCTTTGGGGATGGGAATCCCTTGGATCGGATTCGAGTCGAATGTGGCTAAATCCGAATCCGATCCGTTTAGTAAGCGGACCCTGGACTCGGATTCGAATCCGAGTCGGAATCCAATCCGACTCGTGATTCTCGGATCCGAATCCAGTTCGTTTATACGGACCTCTGAAATGATCGTCGTATACCTATAATTGTTTGTACTGTCATATACCTACAAAACAAGCAAATAATTGTCCAAAGTTATAGAGCATATGCTTATACTCTCGGATTCAGACTCGGATCGGACTCCGTCGGACTTTACGTAGGGTCTAAGACCGATCCACCTCCTATTCGGATCTATTTTATCGGATTCGGATACAGACTAATTTTAAACGGATTCGAATTGGATTTTTTTGCTTCGGATCAGATTGGATTCGAATCGAACTCAGATTAAATTGACATCCCTACTTAGAAGCATTTGGGGGAATGGAGAGGGCAAAGAGAATTGGAAGAAAGGCCTAACAAATACCAACAAAGGGAATGAATGCAATTCATTCTCATTAACAAAGTTACATTGATAAAGTTTAAAGTAATTTAAAAACCAAAAAAAAAAAAAAAAAAAAAAAAAAAAAAAAAAAAAGTTACATTGATGAGAAAGTTTAAAGTAGTTTAAAAACCAATAAAGCATGCTCTAAGATAACACACTCATATTACCATAATTTTTAAAAAAAAAAAAAAAAAAAATACTCGACATTATGTAAAAAAATAAAAAATACACCCGAATGTATCGTACACCCATGAGTATTTTGCTCTCCTTTTGATGATTGTTTTTTATTTAATCATCAAATGAAGAACAAATACTAACCTTGGGTTAGTTGGGTGTACGGTACACCCGAGTGTATATAACAAATTATAAATGTGGATGTAATATTGAGGTGTAACCACATACTAAAATCATTAAATCTTGGGTTTTCCAATTAGCCAAAAATGACATCTCAATAAACTACGTATTTAAAACGGGATGAGATTATATAGAAGTTCATAAATTATTTTTTGATGATTTATATAAAATGCTCGTCGGAGGTGATTATTATCGTGATAGGATAATATAAGTTGATATTGTAACCAATTGACTACTCGATCTTGATCAATTCGGTGCAAGAGTCTAGTACAATACACTAAAACTAATAAATAGATGTGCAAGCATCTTGTTAATAGATGTGCAAGCATCTTGTTATTAGGTTCCACTCACGCATCTTTGTATAGATATACTTGTGTTTTGCTTAGTTTGCCAAGCAAATTAGTTTGATCTAGTGAATTGACTTAGCTGAACAAATTAACATTTCTTACTCCAGCGGTTAAACAAATCATTAGAAAATCTTGATAAGTTGCAAACAAGTCCTTAATTTACGCTGTTGGAATTTCTCAAGAATTCCAATAGTAATCCAAGGAACTTTAGACATACACCCGATGCTAAAAAATCCTTTATAACTCCATGTATACAAATTATGGTACTTTCGTTTTCTTAATTGCACCATTTTCACGTTAGATTGTAACCATCTTTTAGAAATGGGGGGAGTAACACTTAAGTAGCATTAATGCATAAAAATATGAAGTATTATGTAGAGGTAGTGCTGTCAAATTTCAAACCGAAACCGTTTACCTGTCCGAAACCAACCGACCCAAATGAAAACTGAACCGATTTAAAACCAATTTTGTAAAATCGAAAACCGACCCGAACCGTATTTAAGTAAAACCGAAACCGAACCGATCCGAATAATGTCAAACCGTATAAGAACCGAACCCGTTAACAAACCGAAGCAGTTTTAAACCGAACCGAAAGCAAACCGAACCGAAAAAGAACCGAACCGTTTCTAACCCGAAACCGTTTGAACCGAGGTAAAAACCGTTTACACTGAACCGTTAACAAACTGCAACCCGTTTGCACCGAACCGTTAATAAACTGAACTGTCTGTAAATCAAAATGTAATTTTGATCTCACAATAACTCATCAAATCATGATTATGACACATCAATTAGATGATTGAATAAGAAGCAACTAACAATGTGATAGTAAAACAATAATAATTCATTAATACACTAAACTTTTATAATATACGTTACTTCGTAATAAACTAGTAACATCAGTATGACTAAACTTGAAAATAACATGATATGTATTTTTAAAATCGATGAGAATTTGTATATAATATAATGCCTAATGCCTAAATATGAAGTGATGAAGTCTCGGCTTGATATAAAACTTGCTAACGAGCAAAAGGTTAGTTAGCAAGTACTATGAAATTTCAAACCAAAATTGTTTAACTGCCCGAATCCAAACGACCCAATTAAGAACCGACTTTTTGAAATAAAAAACCGTTCTGAACCATAATTTAGTAAACGTGAAATGGAACTGATCCGAATAACGTTAAATCGTATAAAAGGCGAACCCGTCAACAAACCGAACCAAAATAAAACTGAACCGAAAAAGAACCGAACCGTTTCTAACTCGAAACCGTTTTCAACCCGAAACTGTTCGAACCGGTATAAAACCGTTTACACCGAACCGTTTACAATCCGAACCGAATTAAAACCGCTCAAGATTAAACCGAAACCGAATCGAACCGATAACTATTTAAACCGAACTGAAACCAACCCGCGATACATTTAAACCGATTTCAAACCGACCCGATTTCAAACCGAATCGAACCCGAACTGTCAAACCGTTTTGACAGTGCTATGTAGAGGTATCAATTCGGGTGTCCGAATCGAGTTCGATAAAATCCGCTAGAATGGGTCTATTTTAAAACTCAACTTATGCTTAATTATTATGTTTACGCGTCATAAAATCTAAATTGGGTTTGGTTTAGAGGGGAAACCTCTCCAAGAAATGTTAAATATGTGAACCACATTTAAACCCCAGCCCACTTTGCAGTATACGCACAATTGTATCAATCGTCCTCCTTGTAAAAACCTTGAAATTAGAGTAGTTTACCGAATCTGACTTGGCATCATACTCGCTCAAAACAGCGCGTTTTTCCCCGTAAAACGGCATCCCCAAAATCAACTTTTAACTTTTTTTCAACGTTTTGTCATTTTTATCAGTGTCACCTTTCACTGCTTTCAGTAACCCACTCTCTTCCCCAAAACCTCCCCAAACTCTCTAAATCGTCTTCAATTTTTTCCCAGATTTTCATTGATCACGAATCTCTATTTTATTTAGCTCGCAAATCTCAATTTTCTACTCTTTCTCTCTCCTCTTTACTCCAGAATTTCTCAATTTTCAGCTTTGTTTTTGGTTGTTGGCGGATTTCCAGCATTGTGCATGGTTGAAGGATTTCCGAAATTTTGAGTAAAATCTGAGGTATTTAGCTGTTATTCCTGTAATTTTAATTTCTGGGTATGATTTTGAAGGGGTTTTGTTTGTTCTGTTTGTTAGATTTTAAGTAAGGAAGGATTGGAATCTTTGAATTTGACAGTTTTTGGGGGTTTTATTTTAAATGTTTGTAATTAGGGTTTTAACATTGGAACTGAAATGTAGCTTCCCAAAAATCTAAATATGTTGATTTATTGTGTGGCTAGTATTTTTTTTTTTTGTTATTTGTTGATGTAGGTGTGAATTGTTGTTTTGGTTTGTTGGATTAATTATTTATTTAAATCCTGGTTTAGTTGAAGTTTGAGGGAAAATTGTGAATAATATTTGGTTGTTTGTTGTTTAGTGACTAAATGTACATAGGTAATATGCTGGTTAAGTTTTGATACAATATTAGACACTATATGATGAGGGTTTTTGGTTAAGGGTTTTCTGATATGGAGTGTATTCAAAAGAATCGAAACGACATTCGACTCTGAAAGGGAGGGGGGTTGTTTCACAGTAATAGGAAAAGAGAAATATCTTCTTTTTATGCCTGTATATATTGTTGATGTAGGAGTGAATTGTTGTTTTGGTTTGTTGGATAAATTATTTATTTAAATCCTGGTTTAGTTGAAGTTTGAGGGAAAAATTGTGAATGATATTTGGTTGTTTGTTGTTTACTGACTAAATGTACATAGGAAGTTTGCTGGATAGGTTTCAATACAATAATCGACGCTATATGATGAGGTTTTGGTTAAGGGTTTTCTGATATGTAGTGCATTCGAAAGAATCGAAACGATATTTGACTCTAAACGGCGAGGTTTTGGTTAAGGGTTTTCTGGTTTAGTGGTTTTTAGTTGATTTGGCTGCAGCCTTAGTTTGAACAATTTGTTTTTTTGGTGAACCATGGTTAATAGAACTATAGAAGGGAAATGGTGGGGGGTGGGAAGATGGTTTTACAATAATAGGAACTGAGAAATATCTTCTGTTTACTTCAATGGGATGATTTTGGTTTAAAGTGGAGGTGCTAATTTAATGAGTACCTTTCTGTTTTGTTGTTTCTAAGTTCTGAAATATGCCTTTATATTATTACAGGCTTGTTGAGTTTGTGCTGTGATCGCAAAGAGGTGAGGATTTCATGGCTCATAGCTCTGAAGAGGAGGACACTGACATTAGTGAATCTGAAATAGAAGAGTATGGAGACAAAACATTCGAAGAGCTTAAGAAGGGAAGTTCCAAATTGAAAGTCTCAGAAGAAAAGTATACTTGTCCATACTGCCCGGGGAAAAGGAAGCGGGACTTTCTCTACAAAGAATTGCTTCAACATGCTTCAGGGATTGGAAATGCAAGTTCAAATAAGAAAAGGGCAAGGGAGAAGGCAAATCACCTTGGGCTTGCTAAATTTTTGGAAGATGAAGTACGAAATCAAGCTAGCTCGTCGAAACAGGCTAATGGTGATGCTGCTGTAGTTGATTGTGACCATGATGACAAGTTTGTATGGCCTTGGACAGGAATAGTGGTGAACATTCCTACTCGATTCAGAGAGGGCAGGTTTGTAGGGGAAAGTGGTTCAAAATTGAGGGATGAGTTGAGAGCTAGAGGGTTCAACCCCAAGAGAGTCCATCCCTTGTGGAACTTTAGAGGCCATTCTGGTACTGCTGCAGTGGAATTCAACAAAGACTGGCTGGGTTTGAACAATGCATTGGCATTTGAGAAAGAATATGAATTAAATCAACATGGAAAACAGCATTGGCAAGCAAAGGATACTGAAAAGTTTGGGCTGTACGCCTGGGTTGCTCGTGCTGATGATTATGATTCACCTGGGATTATTGGGGAGCATCTGCGGAAGATTGGAGACGTGAAAACAGTGTCCGAGCTTGAAGCAGAAATAGCTCGAAAGGCTGGCAAGCTTGTCTCAAATCTGACAACTGTGCTTGAATCTAAGAAGAAGAGTTTGAAGGAAATAGAGACAAAATTTACTGAGACTTCCCACAACTTCAACAAGCTGGCAGAAGAGAAAGACAAGCTTCATCAGGCATATAATGAAGGTACTAATAATTACTACTTCGTACAATCTTGTGTATGCACCATGATTTTAAGTGCTATTCTAATTTTTTATCTTCACATTTAAGTTATACTTTGTGCACCACGAATCTTATTAGAGATATAAAGTGTAAGTGTGTAATCATAGCTGTTTGAGACTCTTGTGATCATCTCTTTCTGGGAGAAATATTCATATGGAGCAGATATTTTCCTTTTTACAGTACTTTTATTGCATTGTCTAGGATTCTTGATCAAACATTTGATTTGAATGTTTCTTAGCTAGAAGATGTTAACTGTTCTCTGCTGATAAAGGAACTGGCTTATTGTTTGGGCTCTAATCACTCTATTCAGAAGCTTCAATATTGGTTTAAGTGCTAGCTAAGACCTTAGAATACTACAGAATTACTGGATGATCAGTGAGTGAACATTCTGTTGTCCTAGCTCTCTCAAACGGTGTATAGAGCATCATAGTTTCTTTTCAATTTAGTCTAGTCTCTGATGTGTTCATTTTGTGTTGCTTTTCACTATGTGTATTCATTGGGGTTTGTGTTGATCAGAGATTAAGAAGATTCAGCTGAGTGCTCGAGATCATTTTCAAAAAATCTTTAATGACCATTCCAAGCTTAAGCAGCAACTAGAATCTGAGAAAACAGAGCTAGATGTCCGTGTGCACGAGTTAGAGAAGCGTGAAGCAAATAATGAAACTGAAAGAAAAAAACTCCAAGAGGAGATTGAAAAGGTATAATTTATTACTCCGTATTCTACAAGAAATCTGATATAAATTTTATTAGATAAATTGCGTTATAGTGCCTCTTAGCAGTTGTTCATGATTTCTGCATAAGACCTTGATATATTGATTTGTTCTCTGTTTAGAATGCTGTGAAAAACGACTCACTTCAACATGCATCAATCGTGCAACAAAAGGCTGATGAGAATGTGCTGAAGTTGGCTGAAGAGCAGAAGGTTGGTGACTGTTCTGACTTTCGAGTGCTGTATGACAGTGTTACTTTGTAAATTTATGATTTGTGACACAACATTGTCTTAATTTTGAAACCAAATTCTTTGTCTTGATAACAGAAACAAAAGGAGGATCTACACAAACGGATTTTGCAACTTCAAAATCAGCTGGAGGCGAAGCAAGCACTTGAGCTGGAAATTGAGCAACTAAGAGGGAAATTAAATGTGATGAAGCACGTGGGTGATGAAGGAGACATGGAGGTAATACAAAAAGTAGACTCGATGCTCAAAGATTTGCGAGAAAAAGAAGAAAACCTAGAGGAGGTGGAGTCTTTGAATCAAACTCTTGTTGTGACTGAACGCATGAGCAATGAGGAGCTCCAGGATGCTCGTAAGGAATTGATAAATGTATGCAATAAGAGCTAAAATTTAGATTCTGCACTGGTCACATTTTCTTGTGTCTTGCCTATCCTTTTCACACTCCCTAATCCTAACACTGCTTACTTGAATACAAGGGTTTGAAAGAGATGTCAAATCGTGGCTTTATTGGTGTCAAAAGAATGGGAGAACTAGATAGTGCAGTTTTCCAGGAAGCTTGCAAGAGAAAATATCCCGAAGACATAGCTGAAGACAAAGCTGCAGAGTTCTGTTCTTTGTGGGATGAATATCTCCGGGATCCTGAATGGCATCCTTTTAAGGTGGTTCGGGTTAATGGTGAGCATAAGGTATGTGTGTAATAATTTTGTCTTCATGTTATATATTATAAATTTATAGCTTCACTGGTGTGATTCTTGGTCTTCTCATCATGATTTATTCTATAGCTATGTATCATCATCATCTGCATAAAGCTTGCATTGCTGTCGTCATAGGAGGAGTTAAAGATTTGTCTTTTGCATTTTTTAAGCTGTGTTGTTTTTGGATTCTCTGTGTCCAAGCGGTTGCTGTCTTGCTGAAATTATTAGCTGTGGGTGATATTATTCTCTCTGCCTCTCAAAAGTTGAAACTTCTTTTTTTTTTTTTTTGTGGGAATGGATTAATTGGTGGAGATGCTTTGCATATATTATTTAAAATATAAAAATTGTATTTTTAAGTATAAATGGATAAAGTTTGCTTTAATTTGCATTCACAGAAGTCAGCTTATTAAATACCGAATTATCCTTTTCACAGGAAGTAATAGATGTTACTGATGAGAAGCTGATAGATCTGAAGAGAGAGTGGGGTGATGATGTTTACGATGCTGTTACAACTGCATTGAAGGAAATTAATGAGTACAACCCAAGTGGTCGATACATTATTACTGAATTATGGAATAACAAAGAAGGCCGGAAAGCTACATTACAGGAAGGAGTATCATATATATTGAACAAATGGAAGGATTACAAGAGGTTTAGGGGTTGAACTCCAGGTTAGTATATGCAACTCTTGCATTTGTTCACGGAATTTAGGTCAAATGGATTGAAATTTTCAAGTAATATTCCTCCATACTGAATTGTTTGTCCTCTCTCTCTCTTATCAAATCCTTAATGCGTAGTTTAGGACCATGAAGTTGATGCATTTTTTTGCATCAATGATGAATTTTCTGCTTCTGTAAAGCACCATTGTAAGTTAAGTTACGTGAGAGAATTGAGACCAAATGATCTTCGTGTTTGAGGAACTTTGCTTAATGAGATTAAACCGCGTGTAGTTTTTTCTCCATTACACAATTATGTTTAACATATTTTCATTTAAGATGTCCCTCAAATTACATTATCTTTTTTTTTTTTTTTTTTTGAAAGTTTATTTTCCCCCCTCTAAAGTATGGCCCCACTCCCAATTGTATCTCTATACTTTTCACTCAATTATGTACAAAAACACATGTTAATTGTGAGGTGGAGGCAGTATCACTCTAATAATCTAATTATTTTTTTCCAACTGACATCCAAATCTTTTAATCGTGGTATGCCTTTTCTATGGGTTCTCAGGTGCTGTTTATTGTAGTTTTCATTGCTTTCTGAGAATAATTATCCCTACAAGTGTTCTGTTATGCTTATGATCTAATGCCTCAACTGTCAAATTTGGTGCAGAAATTTATTTCATGGTGTATATCTTGTTGGACTGATGCAATTATGAAAGTATGAAATTGGTATGGAATGGTTACCAATGTTTGAAATCTCTCTTGAGGATTATATTTGTGAACGCCTATTGTATGATAAACTGACCTAAAAACAATTATGCTGATTCGATGCAGGGTAAAGCATGCAAAACATTGGGTTTGACAGCTTCACATGCAGGAGGCATTTCGGCAAGCAGAAATGTTTTCCATTAATAATATGTATTGAAACAACAATTTTTTATCCCCCTCACCCCTGTAAATCAGGCACCTGTTTCATTATTTGTTGGTGGCCTGGAATACAGACATTTAGACCATATCATTTCCTGTTTGGACCTTAATGATTTGTCTGTACTGGAAAACTGGCTGTTAGTCTGTTCGATGATAAAATTTGCAATGTGGTGCTGTCTTATTTCATCCTAATGCATTTATGTCTTGGTTAAAAATCTCAAGATGCATTTAGCCGAAATGCTTGTTTGTTAGATAGAGCAAGTGAGCAACCGCATGGCCCTTCATAATCTGTTTAATCTGGAGCCACTTTATGGCTGTTAAGGTCTTGCTCGGTTTGTTTCAGTTTAGACCCCATTACCCTGTTCCTCGTTCTGTTGTGCTCTCCTTTGGTAAGGGACCTATATGTCTGACATTAATCTTTACATGCGCCTACAAAACCACCATGAATGTTCGATTACAAGATTAGGTTTGTAGCCTGAATGTCTAAGATTGCTTTTGTTCCCTTTCTCCCTTAGGTCCAAAGCAGCTGAACTACCAACCAAATGAAACATATGCTAAGCCATTCCATATAAACTGTTTCTTAGTACAATTTCATACACATATTGGTCTGCCCTTATGCTACGAGTTTTCTCCAACACCTATTCCCTTCGTCAAGAAACGATTATATACAAGTAGTATATAAGTGCAAAGATTAGTCCAAGACGATTAAACACTAAATGGGAAGGATAAAAAATAAGCAATAATTAACGAGTGAGATCAAGTAGCAGATGGTTTAGTTGGCCTGGTCTTAGTGGTGGTGATGGAGTCTAGGTTGGTTCGAGTGATCGTGGAGGGTTCGATATCAGCAGTGAACATTGTGTTGCTGGACTCTGGAGGCTGTGGTGGTGATTCGAGTACACGAAATTACGAAGTATTACATAATTTTTTTAACGCAAGGATAATGTGTAGTAAAAAAAAAAAACCAAAAATATCAGTAAAGAGCGCCAATTTCACAAATGGCATCTAATTTGTTAAAGTGTGATCACACTTCACACACATATTGTCCTCTGAATTTTCTCTCTCTAACAGAACTACAGAAGAAAGAACAAACCTTGTTTTTGGCACTTGGTATTGCTATTATCTCAATTCTTTTGTATAATTAATTTTTAATTCTATGCTAATTGTTCCTTTTTTTTAACAGCCATTCAAAAGATAATTATTCTTTCCAATTTGGTCAGTGTACCCATTTTTCAGCTCTAAATTTAATTTTGTTAATTGCTACTATTATTTTCATTACTGATCATGTCAAAATTAACTCAAATTTGCAAGTTGGCTAATGTTAACGTGTAAATTTAAATTTGCTACTATTATTTTTATTATGTTTGTTTGTTGAATTAAAATTATGATTTTCAATGTGAAATTTATAGACCCAGTTAATCAGTTATAGAGGATTGTTCAGTTTTCTGTTTAGTCATTGTCCATAATCTTCATATATATTTTTGTGAAAAAGTCCTAATATGATAGAATGTGTATTAGTTTAGCACAAATTTGATCACCTAATGTAGTTTATGGGGCGACTGTAGCAATTTGTTGGTGGTTTTAGTTAGTCCTAAATGAATGAAAGAAAAAGCACACTGTCAATGGTTTCAGTAATGGACTAATGGTAGATTGTTTAATGTTGTATTGACACTGTCCAAATGGTTGCCTGGTGGGTTCCAAGTTAATTCATGCCCTTTTTTTTAAAAAAATTTATTTATTTATTTATTTTCACCTGGTCTGGTGTCCATTCTTTGATATGTCACCTTGATTTAACCGGCGCCAAAGCTTTTTATTGAAGTGTGTGTGTGTTGGGGGGGGGGGGGGGGGCGTGTTTCTTGTTCTTGTACTCTTGTTTATGTGGCCGTTTACCATAGTATAAAGAAATCCGCTATTTGCTCATATTGCCAATTGAAATAGTATCAGGAAATCATAGTTGCAGGCCTTGCAGCTGTGAGTATGACCAATTAACCAATTTGCTGAAACATGTAATATTGCTTATGGTATCTGTTGTTCTTGCTACTTTATTTGCTGTGTGTTTGGCCTGCATCTTAACAGTTTTCTTTCAAAACTTTAATTGTATCATTACGCAGGACATTATGTGCTGCGTAATAGGTTAGCAGTCATTATGCTGTCATTTGATCCTGGTCTGACTTTCAAACCATGTTACCAAGTTAGCCTATAATATATGAAATTGCTGTCCTGTTAACAAGATTTAATTAGTAGTTCTGGCAGTATTCACTATGGCAGATGACAACAATGGGGAGTTAAACAGTCTGCGTCGAACTGTGGTGAGACTTGCCAATGAGTTAGATTACAAGAACCATCTATTGATGGAGAAGGAAGGTCTAAGCCTTGAAAGATTTGCTACAATGAGCTCTTTAATTGAAGAGAAAGATAGGCTTCTTGGTGAGAGATCTGCTGTAATCGGCTCGTTGATGGCACAAAAACATAGGCTACACGAAATTTTCGTCGAAGGTGATCAAATTTAGCAATTAGCAAAACTAATGTATAAGCCCTCTATTCTGAAAGATGAATGACATGTGCAGTGATCATGTACTATGCAGTATGTACAAAAATGTTTGTCCAAATCTTTGACCGATGAGAAATCTTGGTTCTGTTTTCCCAAAAGATTTGTATTTTCATATAGCATGCTGTTAAGTGTTAATAATGAAAAAGGAAAACTGTCTCTTAAGTAATAATGATTCTTCTGTCACAAACAATTTGTTAGTAGAACTGCAGCTTATATTCAGCCTTTTGCTAGATAGATTCTTACTAAACCCCCAACTTCTTCTCCCCTTTCTTTATAAAGGGGTTTTCCTAGCCTGAAGATTATCTCTTTGTTAACGTCTTTCCATCTTTGAATGTCCAGAGATGCGAAAATGTGAACATTTGAAGCAAGAAATGAAGAAAATCAGACATGAATTAGAAGTTCAGCAGCAAAAATTGGATACTAGAACCATGGAACAGGAGGAACTTCTGACTGTAAAAGGAAAGGGACTCAGGATTGTGACTACCAAATCTACAAATGCTAATACTTGTTTCAAATCTCCAGAGTTCAATCTGACTGTCCCAGAAAATCGATTAAATGAGTCCTTTGACAAGCATGACAACCTGCAAAATAATCTGGAGAAGGTAAGCGCCTATGAAAATTTACAAGTATTTGATGAGTAAAATGTGGTACTGAAAGCTGTACTGCAGCCTGCAGGATATTGATTATCCCTGGAGTTGCTTCTTTGTTATAGGTAGATAGTTGATAGTTCTGCTACTTTCTTCACTGAGGTGTTCACATATGTTTTGTTCATAGTAGTATAATTTACCAGTTTACTACCTTGTTTTCGTGAATTTTATTTCTCTTCTCCACCTTCAATTGTGTTGATAATCATGTCTTCCGTCCTATCTTATTACTTTTGTATAGAAATGTTTTTCTCTTGTATGATGATGACATGGATGATTTAGCCTAATTGAAAGTGTATATTTCTCAGTTGCAACACTTGCAGTCGCAGAATGAATATCTTGAAGCACAGCTAGAGTTTTTGAGGAATGAACTTAACGAGAAAGGGGAAGCAATGAATCAACTTAAAAGCCTTAATCAAACTCTTACATCGAATAAGTCTTCAAGGAACGAAGAGCTGAAAGCTGCAAGAACGGAAGCCATCAAAGTATAGTTACTTTTCATTCTTCTACCAACCTCATCCTTTTATGTCTATCTCCCAGCATCGATCCCTTCTATTTTCTTTGTAAAAACATATATTTTTCATTGATCCATATTAAGATATGAGAAGGGTGTTCCATATATGCACTTCCACTTTCTCAATTTTTTTTTTTATCTAAATAAGAAGTGGATTATCATTAATTTTGACTATGTTTTTTTTTTTTTTTTTGGCTGTTGTTGTTGTTGTTGTTTGTCATCTCAAACAGTGTTTCCTAACTATGGAATGCAATGGAACAAAAATTGGGATCAAGAGAGTGGGGAAGATTGATCCACAACCTTTCCGAGATGTATGTTCTAAGAAATTTTGCAGCTTAAGCTGGGAGGAAAAATTCAATGAATTATATTATTTATGGCAAGAAAATGTTAATGATTCTAGCTGGAATCCCTTCAAGAAAGACATCATCAGTGGGGAATTGAGTGTAAGTCTGTAAAAATCTCTCAGTTCCTAATTGTGACTTTGTGCTTGCTTAGAAGCTTATATTATAGTTATGTCTACAGTCCTGTTTCGTAAGAATAAAGGTAGAAAACCAATGTCAGTAAGTGATTATTTGCGTAAAAGTCTACCAACCATATGATTCTTATTTGGAAGATGCAGGAGGTTGCTGATGAAAATGACAAGAAACTCGTAGAGTTAAGAGAAGAATGGGGTGAAGAAGCATACAAAGCCGTTGTTAATGCACTAGTGAATTTTAGAACATACAATCCCAATATGAAGTCTTCTATGCATGAACTTTGGAACTTTGAAGAGGGAAGAAGGGCTGATTTGAAAGAATTAATTCAGTACATAATCCAGTGCTGGGAAGTTCAAAGAAAAAAAGACAATGAACAGTCTGAAGCAATTGGTGAGCTGATGGCAGAGAAAGAGAGACTACTTGGACAATTGGCAAGTATCAATATTCTAATGAAAGAGAAGGACAAGCTTCTCAAAGAAAAATATGCAGCAGTTGAAAAATCGATAGCACAGGACATGGAGAAGGATAAACTACTGGACAAAATGTCTGCGACTATCAGCAAATTGAATGCAGAGAACCAAATATTACTTGAATCTTATAATGCAGGTTTGTTTTTTTTTGAGAATATGATGCTGATGCCATTTAGATTAGTCATGAAGTTAATTAACACTAATGACTAAACAAAACCAAGTTTTTGGTCATTTTAGCCTCTAAAAGTTGTCATCTCATCCTTTTTTTTATGGTGGCATTCCTATGTTTTGCTAGACCATATCACCATAAGGATTTGGCAGTCTACCTTGGACCACATCACAGTTCCATCTTTATTTTTTTCTTTTTGGTTTGGTTTAGAGTGGAGGGAAGATGGGAGGAATGACTTGTTTTTATTTATTTGTTTTAATTTTTTTTAATCCGTCTGACATTCTTTAATTTTTTGTAGAAAAGAGTAAGACCCAATGCATCGTGGAACCAACTGAAAAGTTTAAGCATGAGTTGCAAGATCAAGAGGAGCTGGCAAAGCAAACAGAGGAGCGCAGGGAGACAAAACGTCTCAATTGTGGGAGTATTGAAAGCTTAAAAATCAAGGAGGAAAGTACTGCTTGGTATCTGGATTATTTGGTAGATAAAGGTGGACCTGCAAAAAAGTTAAAGGACTCCAAAGTTCATAATTCCAAAGGGCAAATTTTCTCAGCATCAGAAAATAAAATGGTAAATATTCTTACCTTGTATTATGCTTGCATGGGAAATCTTTACGCCTACCACCTTATGAGAAGCCTAAGTTACTCTTTACGAACCAGAGACATTACAATCTGATGTTTAAGGCTTGTGCTTTATGAGTGTGTTTGTATTTTGGTCCTTCTGAAACAATCTTTCTACTTGTCAGAAAGAGGTTTCCTACATCATAACCTTCTTATATCTGTCTTGTAGCCTGGTGAATTCCTCTCTGGTTGATGGTGCTGTTTATGCCTATAAATCTTGCTTATTCGTCATGACTTTGTGTTGTTTAGACTTTGAAGGTCTAAGTGCTTATTTAATTTAACTTCATAGAATATTTGTTTGTATGGACGAGTAATGCTACTCTAGTTTAGGATATAGCATGTTAGTTTGGCAGCCCATTTCTTCGTATGTAGGTCAACCAGTTACAATTCTGTCATTATCCTTGATACTTGAGGGCTTAAAGGCTAGGTCATGATCTTATCGTTCTGTCGGACTTCACAAAATTTTCACCAGTTAATAATGCCACTGGTTTTCATGGCAGCATCTTAGATTAGTGGCATCTTCCACTATTATTCTTTATTCTGGGTTTTGTTGCCACTCTGATGCCGAAACCTGATTAGTTTTCAGCACAACCATCTCCCTTGCACTTTTTTCACAACCTATAATTTTCTGTTTATGATTATGAAAGTTGAAGGCTATTAAGTGGATTGAAAATTTTGTTATGTTTCTTGTATGATTGCCTCATGCATGAAATTTTTTGTATGAATGAAGTTGCAAGATCAAAACATGGGAGAATCATTAAAGCTTCCTAAAGCTGAGCCTGACATGTTTGAGGAATCCTTGGAGGGGAGGTGGAATGTATTAGGATTTTTACGATCAAGCACAGACTCATATCTTCTGCCCTCCAAAGATGCTGTTTCCTCTCCATCACACTCAAACGCCCTGGAAAGAAGTAAGTTTTTATTTCTTACTTGCTGCAAGAGCTTGAACAGAGAAAAGTAAATCCTTGTTAGGTTGGAAATTGTTGTCTTACATGGATACGAATGAAGATTTTCAGGTAGCTTCTGTGAAAAAAGAAGATGAGATATAGTTTAATGAAGAGAAGGGCATGTGGCTTGTATGTAATACAGATGTTCAAGTGCCGTGAGTAAAGTTTAAGATTAAGCCAGTTCAAGAAAGTCGGTGGAAGTTGTGACAAGATCAATATCATGCAACAATCTATTGCTGGAATAATCTGTGTAAGATTTAAGAGCTTACAGTGATTACAGTACCAGCAGAAATATAATTCTAAAACTATTGCAGAACTTTGAAACTCAAGCTGTTTATGATGTTTTATTGAGTAAATGTGTAAAACCTTGGTCAGTTTTGTTAACTGTGTTATATCTTTTTCATGTCTTTCTAGTTGCAAGTTTGCAACCTGCTAATTATTTCAAAATTCTGTTAACAAATTTTTCTTTTTCTGCATTGCTCTCCCTTTAGCTCTTTACTTCTCGTCTTTTATGGTCATTCAATTTAACATCCATATTACCTTCAAAGTTCAAAATCACAAGATCATGTAAATATACGTGCTACAGAACTCAGTATAGAGTTTTTATGGACTTACAGTTACTGTAAAGTCATATAGAGCTACTTCAATTCTGGTACAGATTGAATATTCATAGGACAAGAAATTCGAGTTTGTTATTTTCAGTTAGTCAAAAATTCAAGTTTGTTATTTTACTGTTGTTTCTTGTCAATCTGTTGCTTCACTTTCTTTTAACAAGTAAAATTTTTGATCTGTATACTTTACTGCCCATTTAGGCTCTTACAGAAAACTCAATCATCTAAAGAATTTAAAGACTGATAAAGCTCAAGATTTTGCAATTAAGCTCGAAGTTAATAAATTTTCATCATAAAATCCCCCTCAAAACCAGATGCTGTCCTTACTCCTGTGAACACTAGCATTCAACTGTCAAGACTTTGATCAATCTCTTTCCATATTGGGATGTTTTCAGCTAAATATATGCTATTTTCTTCACTTATAAATATATATATTTCATCTTTCATAGAATTGATGGGAACGAGAGAAATTCAAGAATACAGATGGGAAGGGGTGTTTTCAAATAAACATGTACTAATTTTCTCACTAATAAATATTGATTAATATCTCAGCATCGCCTTTACAATTGAAACATTAAAAGTATAAATTTAACCAGACTATAAAAATGTCTTGTCACAAATGTAGCATTGAGATAGTTCAGTCCAGTTGCATGTAAAAGGGCTTGTATGTTGTATCAGACACACCATCAAGACTTTTACTTATCTCTTGTACTACTAGTACAACAGGCCTTTATTGTACTATATGCTTTTCTCCTTGTACCACTTTACTTAACGCATGAGAATAAATGAATTTTAGTAATTCCTATCTGTAGCATATCATATTAAGTTTTACAGGTAACATTTATAAGTCTGGTTCCTCTGTTTCATTTTATGATTTGAAAGGCGCGATTACCTTCTTTCTGCTGAATCATTTTCAATAGCTTAGGAGTATAAAGTTGATGAATTTTGATTTTCTATTAATTCACCTAACCATTGACATCTTTTATGTTATCGAACTATTTCACTGAATATGCATTCCATTCCATATATGTGTTCAGTATTCAGGATAAGGATGATTTTAAGTCCGGACTGAAGTTCTGATCTCTTACATTACTTAAGTATATCATTTAATTTGCAGCTGCGGCTCATTTTTTACACAAGGTTTACAAATGGAAATCTACACTCAAGAAGATGAGATTAAAAAATTGCGGAATCTTGTGGTAAAACTTGTCAGAGAGCTAGATTACAAGAACTTCAAGTTGATGAAATTGGAAGAAAAGAACACCAAAGATATAGAAAATCAGATGGAAGAGAAAGAAAAGTTGCTTGTAGAGAGGTCTGCAGCAATTAGTGTATTGGTGTCTGAGAATGTAGACAAAGATCTACTGCTTGATGAGAAGTCTGCGCGCATCATTGCTTTAACAGAAGAGAAAGAACAAATGCTTTGTGAGTCCACCGAAAGAATGAACACATTGAAGGAAGAGACTGAGAGGCTAATTAATGAGAAATCTTCAGTCATCAACAGTCTGAAGGCGCAAATTACTGACAATGACCGGCTGCTTGTGGAGAAAGAATGGCTTCTTGATGAGAGATTAACATGTATGAACATATTAATCATGGAAAAAGAACGACTTAATGACGAGAAATCTGCAGTGATCAGAACTTTGATGACACAGAACGCAGAAAAGGAGACACTCATTGAGGAGAAATCTGCAACCATTAACAAATTGATGGCAGAGAAAGAACAAGGGCTTGAAGCATATCTTAAAGGTAATAAATTTACTTGTATAATTTTATTCCATGGTGCTAAAAGAAAAAGGTTTAACAACTGTCTTTATATATATTTGACATGTTTCTATTAACTGATCACTCTCTTATAATTCAATTTAATTTCAACATATATATGATTGGGTGAACTCATCTGCATAGTATTATGATCCTTCTTAGATCACATATTTGATGAATCGAGTTTCCTTCATAGAGGCCACATAAGTTAATAAGCACCAATTTTGGCTTCTTAAGTTTACAAAAACTTCTGAATGTCATTTGGTTTTCTCTACTCCACTCTGACACTGCTTTCTTCATGACCTGATGGTCATTTTCAACACTAGTTTGCAATGTGTTGAATTCATATTTACAAATCATGTTCGTAAGTATTTTGCAGAATTGAAAAAGACTGACAACATGAAGCTTGAAAATGAGAAGCTACAATGTGATTTGGGTTCTCAAAAGGAGAAATTAGAAAGGTTGATCAAGGAGCAGAATGAGTTGGTGCAAGAAGCTAAGAACACTACTGAAATAGACATTGTTGAATGCTGTAGTGAGCCTCCTAAGAGTAGACTGAACTTTCAACCACAGGAGCTTGAGGTTTCGAAGGTCCAAGTCGTGGAAGAGATGAACTGTTCTACTGTAGGAGAGGCGGTAAGATTTTGAATGCCTCATCTTATGTTTGGTTTATGCACTATAATATATATGGTTGTAATATTAAGATGTCACAATTTTGGCTTTTAAAAATTTATTTTAGGAGCTGCAAATGCAAAATCTGGAAGATTTAAGAACTAAGATTCATAATTTAAGAAAAGAAATGGAGGAAAAAGTGGAGCTTCTGGAGAACTTGGAAATGGACAATCAAATTCTAATGGTGAAAGAGCTAAGGAGTAACCGTGAGCTACAAGTTGCTCGCAAAGCTGCTATTGAAGTACTATTTTTGATCGATTTAGATTTAAATCACGGTCTTATTGAACTTGTGCTTTTAATCTATACGTGTTGTATGACCTTCCACCTCAATTTGCAGGGTTTAATATCCATGCAGAGACCTAGGATGAACATTGGGATCAAACGAATGGGAGAGGTCAATCTCAAGCCATTTAGAGATGCTTGTTCTATGAGGTTTCACAGTGGAAATTGGGACGCGAAATTTGGACACTGGGAAGAAAAGTCTGTGGAGTTATGTTCGTCGTGGCAAAAGGATATAAGTGATCCTGAGTGGCAACCTTTCAAGCAGGAGACCATAAATGGAAAACTAACTGTATGTCATATAATTTCCATATTTTTACATGAAAATTGTCGGAATGAAGTATCCTTATTTTTCTCAGCACTACTTTTCCAAACTATGCAGGAGGTGATTGATGAAAATGATGAAAAATTGGAAGTTTTGAAGGAAGAATGGGGCGAGGAGGCCTACAAAGCGGTAGATGAGGCATTGGTTGAAGTGAATGAATACAATGCAAGCGGGCGTTATCCAGTACCCGAGCTTTGGAACTACAAAGAGAACAGGAAGGCCACTCTAGAAGAGGTAATTCAGTATGTTATCAATCAATGGAAGGTTAACAAGAAAAAGAAGAAAATTGCACTGTGATTTCCATCATATATCGTTTGACATATTTAGATATGTGAAGTTATGATCTAGAACTTTTTGAAGATTAAGGTCTACAAAAGCTCATAAGATGTTTTCTTGTGCATTTTTACTCAGTTGATGTACACAGTTCCTAGACTTTGCCAAATTTTGGTACTAAACTACTAATGCTTGCAACTTGCAGTGGCCGGTCAGGCCGTTATCATTATTGTTGTTGCATAATGGGCTTATGGATATGTAACTTGTAGGTCAGGACTATGTAACCCCAAAGCACATTAGCTTGACACAAAGCCCGGTCCAAACAGCCTACAATTATATTTACTGACGTCTACTTCAATAATCCATCCTTAGCGTAAACTAATATAGGTTTGTTTTGTTCACTTTATTTTCATTTATTTAAACTCTAACAAGATAAGTTTTTTTTTTTACAAAACTGTTTAGGGGGCGTTTGGTTCAAACAATGGTATGAGTTTGGAATGAGGAATGAAACCTGGGTGGTATGGGGTTGGAACTTGATACTTGATTTCATGTGTTTGGTTTTTATCTAGGAATGATAGTTTTACTTTTAATTTTAAACTAAAGGTATGGGTATGAGCCATACCCCCCTCCCCCCTTGGGTTTCAAAAACCCATACCTTGGGGGTTTGAGGTATGAGTTTGAAAAATGAAATTTCTAGAAACAAACACAAGGTATGGGTTTTGGTCATTCCAATCCCATACCTTATACCTAATATGCTTGAACCAAACACCCCCTTAGATAAGTTCAAATCACTCCGTAATTGAGTACGAGAAAAAATTAGTTTTGAATACGGTTTATCAAGTACAAATTATAACTAAAACTTTTTCTTTTTACGGAGTAATAAATTAAGATAAGTTCAGTTAAGTTATGATAATTGAAAATCGGTGAATACAACACACTCATAATACCATATATACGGAGTATAATACTTTGCACAACCTATACAGTCGATTAGGGTTTAAATAAAGAGCTTGCAATGCAGAAGAGGGTGACAGTAGCAATGGAGAAGGACACCATTAACGAAGATCGAATCTCCGAATTACCGGAACATATAAGGCATCACATCATCTCTTACCTTTTTTCAAAAGAAGCAGCAGCAACAGTCATACTCTCGAGATCATGGAAGAACTTGTGGCTCACTCTCCCATGCTTACGTTTAGAAGAAAGTTTCTTCTCCATATTTGAGCATCAGAATCAGTCCTCTGATCATTCTGAAATAATATCTCACCAACAATTTCTCTTGAATAAAGTCGATGACATATTTACACGACGGTCCAAGTGCACCAGTAACGGCGAGATCATGATATTGGAAGAGCTTAAACTCCATATCCCAACATTGAATCTTACAAACACTACTTACAAAATCTCAGAATCGTTGGTTTGCTTAGTCAATAAACTTATTCTACGTGCTCTCAATGAGTTCCGAGTCAAGAAGCTTAATTTTTCGATTGGTAATTGGAAAGACTATCATTATGAGAGTTTCGATGGTACAAACTTGCCTATATCATGTTTAACTTCCTGGGATCATCAAGTTATATTAACCGAGTTGAAATTAAGGGGGTGTATGCTTAATTCTTGTGTCGAAACGAGGTGGCCTACATTGAGATGCTTGTCTTTAAAAACAGTAAACTTAAACCAACAAGTAGTTGATAGCATCACTACTAACTGCATCCTATTAGAGTCCTTAAAATTAATAGGATGCCGAGGTGAAATTGACACCCTACACGCCTCGTCTCTCAAAACACTTGTCACTCTGGACATTTTTTTATGCAGTGAAAATCAAATCAAGAAGATAGAGTTAGATAACCCGAATCTTGAACGCTTTAGGTTTAATGATGTTTCAGGAAGAGTTAGACCATGTGTTATCCATGATTTAGCCTCGAGCAAGGGGTTAATCAAATTAGACGTATGTGATGCTATACTAACCGATATAAGGTTACATGAGATCGATTTTGGGCACTTTCCCAAGCTAAGGAAGCTCTTTTTGGCTAGATGTTATGGATTAAAGTGTATTAAAATTTCAAACAGAGTACTAAAGGATTTGAATTTGATTTATACTTGTACTCGTTTACCGTTGGAAGAATTAAAGATAATGGATGCTCCTGCACTGCAGAAATTATCTATGAATCCTGGTAATCCAAGGGTTAAACTTCACTTGAAGTGGAACCATGATAATGATGCTTTCGAGTATGAGAACATTGTTAAGTTGTTGGGAAATTTTGTTTATTCAAAGTTCAGAGATTTATTGGATCATTTGGAAGTTCATTTTGTTGAGGTTTGTTGACTCGGCCTCTAGCTTAGCTTAATACAGTACAAATAACCAATTCTGTTTTATGTATCATAAGGAGTAACGTATTTACCATTGTTTTTTCTTGCATAGAATTTGGCACATGATGTGATTTCATACTATGTGGTTCCTCCGGGTATAAGAAAAAGAATAATGCCTCCGCTTTTGGGTGGGTGCAAGGACTTGAAACTCAACTATGTCGCGAATTTTTGGAAGAAAGATGACAAATTTGAAGACCTTCTTGATGGTCTGTTTTGGCTATTTTCGCACCCAAACACAGTCATTATTGAGTTGCTTCAGCAAAGGAAAAACATAGTGGACTCGAAGCAGCTTAAGGTATTAGTATTGTTCGTTAGCTAATATAATGCATTACTTTCTTTCTTCCCTTTTGCTTATACATGGTATTTACCTTAGCATATGCTTTATATGTCATGTTCATCCTTTGAATCCTTGATTTAGTGTGTAATTATATGCTATCATCTGTGATCAGTTTGAGTACGCGGAGGACTATGATAGACCAGAGAGGTGTGACTACTGCGAGGCCCCTCCAATTACATGTTTGCAGCATTCAAGGGAGAATTGTGACTTTTGCGTAACCCGTACACTTAGATGTTGGCGGCATAATAACTTAGACAAAGTGTTAAGGGAGAAGTGTGACATTTGCGAAGCCCTTACACTTAGATGTTGGCGGCATAGCTTAGACAAAGTGACGATTATAAACAAGTTAGATCAAATGAGTCCTATTTCAAGGAAACATGATGCTGAAGCTGTACATTTCTTCAAGACTGCAACAAAGTCTAGAAATGTCCAAGTTAATGTTATTTATTTATGAATGAACATGATGAAAATGAATAAATGATGTAGCTGCCAGCTTTGGATGATCATAACTGTTTATCAGTTTATAAGTTTATTAACTATTTAAAGACTGATTGTTTTGCTAATCTTATCTAAATTTTCCTAATTTAATTTGATTATATGATTATTATTTTTGTAACATAATGAGATGCATTGATATAAGAAAGCAATATCAATGCTCTTCATCACTTCATGTTATGCGGTTAGGTACTCCCTTTGTCTTACATTACTTGTCTCACTTTGATTGGACACGTTTATTTTTATTACACACTCACAAATTCACTTATATATTACTCTCCTAAAGCTATGTGCATTTTCAAGTGATGTAAATAAAAATAAACAGGGGGAGTAATTAGTTATCTAAGAACCAAAAATTACGGAGTAGTAAATTTGGTGCGAGTATAAAAAGTCAAAATAATGCGAATAATGTAGGATGAAGAGAGAATTAGATTACACAAATCCCAAGGTAATTACCAGTACAGAGTAGGAATGGCAACGGATCGGATTCGGGTCGGATGTGGCTAAATCCGAATCCGATCCGTTTAGTAAATGGACCCTGGACTCGGATCCGAATCCAAGTCCGAATCCGAAAAATCCGAGTCCGAATCCAATCCGACTCGTAATTTCCGGATCCGAATTCGGTCCGTTTATTCAGACCTCCGAAATGGTTCGAATATATTTTTTTTATTTATTTTTTGTAATGTCATATACATATAATTGCTTGTATTGTCATACCAATTAAAGGATAAACATAACATATTTAAATTATAAACTAAATTACATAACAAAACGCACTTTTCCAAACCCAGAAGACGGACGGAATTCCCTTCCAACTCCCACCATTCCGAAATATAATGATGGAAAATTTGCAACACCTCTATACTCTGCCTCGGCACCACTCTTTCCCGTGAAACTCCTTCTTTCTTTAACCAGCGCCTGGAAAGCAGGTCCTTTCTAAGCCGCCGGAAAGCGTCTATCGACGTTATTCAGCCGCCCGCCGCAAAACAATCAAATAAGATTCGGACTCGGATCGGACTCCGTCGGACTTTGCGTAGGGTCCAAGTCCGATCCACCTCCTATTCTGATTCGGATCTATTTTATCGGATTCGGATTCGGACTAATTTTAAACGGATTCGAATCGGATTTTTTTGGACAGTGTGATTATTTATCAGAAGTCATCTAAATGGAAGTGAATCATTCAATTCAATATTATTTCAATTAAGCAGAGATTTCTGGGAAGAGTGGTAGTGTACTACCCTAATCTGCTAATTCCTCAGATTTTTCTCTCTCTTTAGTTCCTCCCATTCTCCCAAGGTACGTGCCCAGCAATTACTTGGTTCAATTATTTCTATTTTCTTGTAATATTACAATTTATTTGGTTTATCTATTGATGAATGCTTTGTATTGTTCATCTTCAACTATGTCATCAATCCTCCATTTCCCCTAATTCGTTTGTTCTCAGTATTGGTAATGAGTAACATGAGCATGGTTTATAGTGTGAATTATCAAAGAAATCGATTCATTTTTTCAAGGGTTTTTGATTTATTCCCCTTTTTCAAAAGTTACATGCTTTCCTTATTATTACCCTCTTTTAGGAATAAAATTTCTCCGAAACCCCATTTCCCCCTTTCAAATTTCCAATTTTTACTGGTTTCTTTCACTTCAAAACTCTTCCAAAATGTCATTTTTCTTTGAGTTTTCCAATTTATTTGTCAAATTTGAAAAACTGGTCATTTGTATTTTGTAACAGTGCAAAGTTGACAATTAAATGGGTGCCTAAGATTGGAATTTCAGGTTTTACTCGAATTTGTAAGGTTTATTATATGATGAAATGGACATTAAAAAAAAAAAAAAGAAAAAAAAAAGAGCATCTTAGATTAGATGCAGCAGTATATAACTGAGACAAGGAGCTAATTCCTTTTATATGAAGTGTGTAACTTGTGTTTGCTTGAATTTACAGATTTAAGATTTAGTGGAGAGTAATGGAGGAAAAGGGTTACCCTTGTCAAGAGGTACAGCAACTGCGTAAATTTGTTTCGAAGCTTGCAAAGGAAATTGATGTTAAAAACACGAAGTTGTTTGTCATGGAGAAGAGGAATGATAAGTTGTCGACAACCCTCAACAATATGGTTATGGAAAAACGGAAGCTGCAGCAAGATCATGCTAGAGGTACTTCACAAATTCTCGCTCTATCTCTGTCGATATCTTTCATTAATGAATGATTATGAACCAATATTTTAGTTTTTACACTTGAGTGTATATTAAAGTGAACCCAAATCTAGAGGCTCAATATTGAAAGAGTTTGTCCTTAATGTATGTATGTCAGTTTCCTTGCACATTTTCTGTAGAACCTTTTAAATTATCATATTTTGTGTTCTCAACTTCAATTAGTCCTTGCCATGAAGTAGGTCTATTATGGAGTTTACTTTTTCAAGTTGATTGAAAAATATTGTCAGAAAAAAGGGTAATAAGTTCCCTTTGGATACATATGTTAAAATGTGGATTCCTCTTTTGTAAGCATTTTGACAGATACATTGAAACTAAGGATTTAGAAAAAGAATGCTATTGCACATAATCGGCTAAGGACTTTCAACTAGTATATAAGAATGTTAATAGTTCATGTTTAGGATGTTAAGAGTTAAAAAAATGTCTTTAAGTTACTATTTGGTATGAGGATATTGGTATCATGACAGAATTCATTTAGTTAAGTGAAACTCTGTCAAATCTCTGTTGAGCAGCCAAACAACTTTCAGCTACTGCCCTTTTGGATTCTTGACCTCAAGCTGATGCCTGAAATAAGCAGTAATTATCCGCAGACTATGACACTTGATCTCTGAAATGTTGTTAGTTGGATTCTTATAAGAGTTATAGCCAAGAGCCTAGGGTATCACTAGAGTTGTCAATTCGGGTAAACGGGTCGGGTTTGGGTTGGGTAAGAGTGGGTCGGGTCAACTCGGGTCGGGTCAATTCGAATTAATTCCATAACCTATGCGGGTCGGGTTTGGGTTGGGTCATGCTTCAGTCGGGTCACGTCGGTTTCAAGGCCCGGTGTCGAAAAGACTTGAGATTTTAGAGAATACATCTCGGGGTCAAATAATTCTACTTAGAACCATATATGATCATTATATGTTGTCATAAATGTTCGTGGAAGGCTTGATTTAATGAAATCGGTGCAACTATAAACCGGTAAATTGGTCGTTTAAAGACAAATTGGATGGTTACACCCACCCAATTGAACTCCAGAAGGGTATTAGAGACCATGGTAATTTTGGCAATTTTTATTTCTAGGCGAATAAAAGTTAAAAAATTCCAAAATTGAAGGATAAGATTTACGCTTTTTTAGAAATTTTGGAGGTTTCGAGGAACGGTGTCAAAAAGCCTTGAAATTTTAGGGGGTACATCTCGATGTCATATAATGCCGTTTGGAACCTTATTTGATCATTATTTGTTGTCATAAATGTTCGTGGTAAGCTTGATTTTATGAAACCGGTGCAAGTTGTAAACCAGTAAATTGACCGTTTAAAAGGAAATTGGATGGTTATACCCATCCAATTAGACTCTCGGAGAGTATTAGGGACCATGGTAAACATTTTGGCAATTTTTATTTCCGGGCGAAAAAAAGTAAAAAAATTCCAAAATTAAAGGCTAATATCGATGTTTTTTGAGAAATTATGAAGGTTACAGGACACGGTGTATAAAAGCATTTAAATTTTAGGAGATACATTTCGGGGTCATATAATATCGTTTGGAACCATATATGATCATTATATGTTGTCTTAAATGTTCGTGGTAGGCTTGATTTACTGAAATCGGTGCAAGTTGTAATCCGTTAAATTAGCCTTTTAAAGGCAAATTGGATTGTTTCACCCACCCAATCGGACTCTCAGAAGGTATTAGGGACCATGGTAAACATTTCGCTAATTTTTATTTTCCGGCAAAAAAATGTTAAAAAATTATAGTCTAATATCCACGCTTTTTGAGAAATTTAAGAGGTTTCAGGGCCCGGTGTCGTAAAGTTTAGAAATTTTAGCGAATACATTTCGGGGTCATATAATGTCGTTTGGAACCATAAATGGTCATTATTTGTTGTCATAAATGTTCGTTGTAGTCTTGAGTTAATGAAATCAGTACAAGTGTTAAATCGGTAAATTGGTCGTTTAAAGGCAAATTTGATGGTTTCACCTACCTAATTAGATTTCCGAAGGGAATTAGGGACCATTGTAAACATTTCGGAAATTTTTATTTCCAAGCGAAAAAAAGTCAAAAAAATTAAAAATTGAAGTCTAATATCCACGTTTTTTGAGATATTTTGGAGGTTTCAGGGCCCGGTGTTGATAAGTCTTTAAATTTTATGGAATATATCTCGAGGTTATATAATGTCAAATGGAACCATATATGATCATTATTTGTTGTCATAAGTGTTTGTGGTAGACTTGAGTTAATGAAATCAGTGCAAGTTGTAAACCGGTATATTGGCCGTTTAAAAGGAAATTGGATGATTACACCCATCCAATTAGACTCCCGGAGGGTATTAGGGATCATGGTAAACATTTAGGCAATTTTTATTTTTGGCGAAAAAAAGTCAAAAAATTCCAATATTAAAGGCTAATATTCACGCTTTTTGAGAAATTATGGAGGTTTCAGTGCCAGGTGTATAAAAGATTTGAGATTTTAGGAGATACATCTCGGGGTCATATAATGTCGTTTGGGACCATATATGATCATTATATGTTTTCATAAATGTTCGTCGTAGGTTTTATTTATTGAAATCGGTGCAAGTTGTAATTCGGTAAATTAGCCTTTTAAAGGCAGATTGGATGGTTTCACCCACCCAATTGGACTCCCGGAGGATATTAGAGACCATGGTAAACATTTCGGCAATTTTTATTTGTGTGCGAAAAGAAGTTAAAAAATTCCAAAATTGTAGTCTTATATCCACGTTTTTTGAGAAATTTTTGAGGTTTTGGGCCCGATGTCAAAAAGTGAAGAAATTTTAGGGAATACATTTTGAGGTTATATAATGTCGTTTGGAACCATATATGATAATTATTTGTTGTCATAAATGTTTGTTGTAGGCTCGAGTTGATTGGACTCCAAGAGAGTATTAGGCACTATGATAAATATTTCAGCAATTTTTATTTCTGGCGAAAAAAAGTCCAAAATTTTAAAAATTGAAGGCTAATATCCACCTATTTGAGAAATTTTGGAGTGTTGTGGGTTCGGTGTTTAAAAGTCTTGAAATTCAAGGGAATACATCTCGGAGTCATATAATGTCTTTTGGAACCATAGGTAATCATTATTTGTTGTCATAAATGTTCGTTCTAGGCCTATATCGGTCTATATCCACGCATTTTGAGAAATTTTGAAGGTTTCGAGCCCCGGTGTCGAAAATCCTTGAGATTTTAGGGATTACATTTCGGGGTCATATAATGTCGTTTGGAATCATATATGATCATTATATGTTGTCATAAATGTTCGTGGTAGGCTTAAGTTAATTAAGTCGATGTAAGTTTTAAACCGTTAAATTGGCCGTTTAAAGGCAAATTGGATGGATCCACCTAGCCAATTGAACTCCCAGCGGGTATTAGGGAACATGGTAAAAGTTTCGGCAATTTATATTTATGGGCAAAAACAGTCAAAAAAAATTCCAAAATTGAAGGTTAATATCCATGTTTTTTGAGAAATTTTGGGGGTTTCGTAGCCCGGCGTCAAAAAGGCTTGAGATATTAGGGGATAAATCTCGGGGTCATATATTGCCGTTTGGAACCATATATGATCATTTTATGTTGACATCGGTGCAAGTTGTAAGCCGTTAAATTTGTCGTTAAAAGGCAAATTGGATGGTTCCACCCACCTAATTAGACTTCCGGAGGATATTAGGGACCATGATAAACATTTCGGCAATTATTACTTTCGGGCGAAAAATTGTAAAAAATTTCTAAAATTAAAATACACGCTTTTTGATAAATTTGGGATGTTTTGAGGCCCGGTGTCAAAAAGTTTTATGATTTTTAGGGATACATCTCAGGGTCATATAATGCCGTTTGGAACCATATATGATCATTCAATGTTGTCATAAATTTTCGTTGAAGGCTTGAGTTAATTAATTCGGTGCAAGTTGTAAACCGGTAAATTGACCGTTTAAAGGCAAATGGGATTGTTCCACCCACCCAATTTGACTGCTGGAGGGTATTAGGGATCATGGTAAACATTTCGGTAATTTTTATTTCCGGACGAAAAAAAGTAAAAAAATTCCAAAATTGAAGGCTAATTTTCACGCTTTTTGAGAAATTTCGGAGGTTTAGTAGCTCGGTGTTGAAAAGCCTTTAGATTTTAGGGGATACATCTCGGGTTCATATAATGTCGTTTGGAGCCATATATGATCATTATATATTGTCATTAATGTTTGTGGTAGGCTTGAGTTAATGAAATAGGCGCAAGTTGTAAGTCGGTAAATTGGTCGTTTAAAGGCAAATTGGATGGTTCCGCCCATCTAATTGGACTCCTGGAGGGTATTAGGGACCATGGTAAACATTTTGGCAAATTTTCATTTCGGGCAAAAAAAGTCAAAAAATTCTAAACTTGAAGTCTAATATCCATGCTTTTTTTAGAAATTTCGATTGTTTCGTGGCCCAGTGTCGAAAAGCATTGAGATTTTAGGGGATACATCTCGGGGTCATATAATGCCGTTTGGAACCATATATGATCATTATATCTTGTCATAAATGTTCATGGTAGGCTTGAGTAGTGGAGTGAATGAAATCGGTGCAAGTTGTAGAGTTGTAGACCGGTAAATTGGTCATTTAAAGGAAAATTGGAAGGTTCCACCCAGCCCATTAGATTTCCGGAGGGTATTAGGGACCATGGAAAACATTTCGGCAATTTTTATTTTCGGATGAAAAAAAAAAAAAATTCCAAAATTGAAGGCTAATATCCACGTCTTTTGAGAAATTTTGGAGGTTTCGGGTAGAGCTGTCAATTCAGGTAAACGGGTCGGGTTTAGGTTGGTAAGAGTGGGTCGGGTCAATTCGGATTAATTCCATAACCTGTGCGGGTCGGGTTTCAATTGGTTATGCTTGAGTCGGGTCATGTCGGGTCATACATCTTATCGGGTTTGGTCGGATTTAGGTCGGGTTACATTCGTGTCGGGTGAACAATAGGTCGGGTTTAATTCGGGTTTTCACGGGTTAAAACGGGTTAGGGTAATTCTCGGGTTCGGGTCGAGTTCAGTTCAAGTTAATAATTTGCGGGTTAGAATCAGGTAGGGTCATTCTCGGGTTTGACTCGGGTTTTGTTCAGGTCATTAATTTGCGGGTTATAAGTCATTTTCAAGTCGAGTCATTCTCGGGTTCAAGTCGGGTTCGGTTCAAGTCAATAATTTGCGGGTTAAAATCAAATTGGATCATTTCCAAGTCGGGTCATTCTCGGATTCAAGTCGGGTTATGTTCAAGTCAATAATTTGCAAGTTACAATCAGGTTGGGTCATTTCCAAGTCAGGTCATATTCGGGTTCAACTAACTATAAATTGATAATTATCATTTTTATCAAGCTAATTATTTCTTTTGACTTTAATATATATATCAATATATGGCAATATACTAGGGAAATATAGTCTATAATTTAGGAAGATAATTATCTCCTTTGACCATACGACAAATATATGCTATATTTAATTCTTAAATTTGAGGATGATGCTCTAATCATTTGCTAGCCTGGACCGACTTTGTCTCCATAGACAAAATGCTTTGATCAACAATAATAGGTAGTTTAAATTGCATTTAAGGTGATTTGAAATCGGGTCAGGAATAATTTGGGTTGAAATTAGGTCGGGTCAACAACAAGTCGTGTTGATTTCGAGTCGGGTTCGTAACACATCAGGTTGAATTTTTTGGTCGGGTTAGTAATAGGTCTGGTAAAATTCAGGTTGGGTCAATTAGAAGTCGGGTTGAATTTTGGTCAGGTTAATAACAAGTCGGGTTGATTTCGGGTCGGGTTTGTAACAAGTTGGGTTGGTCGGATTAGGAACGGGTCGGGTTAAATTCAGGTCAAGTTAAATTCGGGTTTTGACGAGTTAAAACGGGTTCGGGTCAATTTTGATTCAAGTCGGGTTCGGTTTATGTTAATAATTTACAGGTTATATTCGGGTTGGGTCATCTCCAGGTTAGTTCATGTTCGGGTTTGGGTCTGGGTCTCACATAGTCGGGTCAACTCGGGTCTAGGGTTGGTTTCAGGTCGGGTTTGGGTCACCATTTTTTCGGGTTCAGATGATTCGGTTAATAATCGGGTTTGAGTCAGTATTTCAGGTCGGGTCAACTTTTGACAGCTCTAGGCATCACCAATTGAAGTCCGATAATTCTCCTGTGATAAAAATATCTTAAATGAACTTATTGGTGCTTACTGAAGATTTATTCTTGAACCATATCGACTTTGTGTGCTCAAACATATCGACTTTATGTGCTCAAACTTGATACCCTGTTGGTTTTTACTTGAAGTGATGAGCAAGCAAGTTTTGAGTCTTTTGATTTTGCTCTGGCCTCTGGGTTGCTCATATGCATAATCGTCTCCTTAAACATATGTGCACATTGATCATCTTAGTGCATATAACCTGAATTTTACTTGTCCATCTGACTGTCATCCTCCGATAAAACATTCATTTATGCCTGGCTTACTACTTTACATTTATCGGTCAGTATTAAGTAATGTATTTCTCTTTCGCCAGACTTTGTTCTGTTTCATGCTTTTGCAATCAAATTGATGAATCTGTTTCAGTTGTTGCTTTCAGAAATTGAAAGATTGCAATCTGTGATATTAAATAGTGAGAAAACAAAACTGGAGTTGGAATATCAAAGACAGAAAATTGAGCTGAGAGCAGAAGAAGTTGATAAACGCGAGATGCAAATAAAATCTAAGCATGAAAAGGTATTTAATCTCTTCTGTCTGTTTATTAAAAAAAAAAAAAAAAAAAAAACGATGTCATCACTTCATACTACCTCCGTTTCATATTATTTGCAACGATTTGACATAAAGTAGAGAGGAAAAAATGTCTGATTGTTGCAAATAATATGTAACGGAGGTAGTAATGCAGAACTGCAGAAGTACCTTAATCAATTATCTTGTAAAATTAGTCCCAACTCCCATCAACTGCTGGAAAAGAACCTGCTAAAGGGAGGAATTTTCAAATTATACAACTGTTTTGGCCTATTCTAATTATATATTTATAATTTTATACAACTTTGTACATTTACTTGGGTGTACTTAAAAATTGCTAAACCCATACTCAACAAGGCAACATATTTAGAAGGTGGATGTAATCAACTATGTTCTAGAAGCTGCATAAAACATCTAAAACTTGGGTGTGGTATATCACCCAATCTGAACTGTCTTCTGCTCTAGTGGAACTTGGTTTTGATTTCATATATACTCATCTAAATTATTTCCTGCTAAAGCATAGATTGTTTATATAAAGAGTAAATTGTAAAAATCATTATCATGTTAGTTTCCGGGAGTTAATATTCCTTTGGCGTTGTAATGATATAAAGCTGGTCTTTTAAAATGATTCAAACTTCTTTCACTGTCAGCTTGATTCTTTAATGCGTGAGCTAGAAGAAGGTGGAGATGAAATGCAATGCTTAGAAACCCTTAACCAAACACTTATCAGCAAAGAGCGTATAACTAATGCAGAGCTGCAGGATGCTCGCAAAACTTTGATTCGTGTAAGATTTGTTAGACCTTGTTGCATCACCAGCTGAGATGCCAGCTTGCTTCCCATTTCAGTTTCTTGATCCTAAATCCTGCTAATTTGCATGCTCATTTATGCTGCAGACGTTCCTAGGAATTGCTGATGTTGAGGCTGATAGTATTGGAATCAAACGGATGGGGGAGGTTCAAATTAAGCCTTTTCGAGATGCCTGTCCGAAAAAATTCCCTTCTAGGGATTGGGAAATGCAAGCATCTGAGCTGTGCTCATCATGGCAACAAATCCTTGGAGATCCTAGTTGGCATCCATTTAAAAATGAAGTTGTAGATGGAAAACTGCAGGTACCTTGAATATTTCTATGCAACTTATTTACATGTTGAGAAAAGTAGATATTAAATGTGCAGATGCAGGCATATGGAGTTGCTGGCTTCATTTCTGCTTTTATACATTAAAAGATATTGAAGACCAAGACTTGTGGTTGAGCTAGTATGAACTATTCCGTAGATAGTACTCCCTTATTTGCAATTTGCCCTCTGTAATCTGTATTACACTTGTCTGCTGTCTTGTTGTGCTGCAAACTTTCATTGATTTTAATTCTGCTTTTATTGGTACCATTATCTTATCATATATTATGCAAGGAAAGCAATTACGGAGTATATAAAGTTGCTCTATGAAGGAAACACTTTAAGTTGACCTTCTTCCTTTGTGGTTGGGCCAGTTGGCTTATATCTTCCTTTAATGCAAAGGCCAGTCCCTATGTTCATCTCATTCAAAAATCGAAAAAATATTAGTCACGAATATCGCATTTGCTATATTAGAGAGATAAATGCCTTCATCCAGATGTTTAACTTGCCAAGAAACTGCTGTTCATATGCAATAACTATGAACCATTTTTAGCAATGTCAAAGTTGAATTGTTTATTTCTGTCCACTCAGGAAGTTGTAGATGAAGATGATAGTAAGCTGAAGGAATTGATTGATAAATGGGGTGAGGAAGCATATAAAAGCGTGGTTAATGCATTGTTGGAGCTGAATGACTACAATCCCAGTGGTAGGTTTGTCGTGTCTGAACTCTGGAACTATAAGGAGGGAAGAAAAGCTAGTCTGAAAGAAGCAATAGAGTATCTCATACAGAAATTGACAGCCAAGTCCATGAAGCGCAAAAGATAACAAGTTTCAGGGCATACTCTATTCTAAGCATTTTCTTATTCAAAGCATCATGAGGTAGTTAACATCACGTATGGCTCTGATATTTAGGATTGTAATTTGGGGAGTGACACTGCTGGATTGCAAGTTTTACCAGAGCAGCTCTTCTTGAGATCCTAGCTTACTACTACATCATGCCGTATGGGCTATTGTATGAAATATGCTTTAGATATTTAGTGTAGATTATCTATTCTAGTATGAATTACTTATGGCTTTTGCATTGTGTAATGCAGACATACACCACCACTGTCTGAAACTCTTAACAGGCAGAATCCTCCATTGTTAACATAGCCTAGCAAATGTTGGTGACAGCAGCTTGGTGCCTGATGCACCAAGAATAGTGTATATTGGTGTTCGGTGTTTGTATTTGCTTTCCAAGCACTTCATTACCAATAATTTTCTAATAAATACTAGGATACTGCTGCTACTTGTAAACTCTCGTGTCCTTGAGATCATCCAGCAATTAGCTTGGGATTCGCTTTAGCTATGAGCATAAGGTTCCCCGTATATTAGGTTTTCGAGATGTGGAAGATTATACAGTTCATGTATTGGATCATGATGCAAAGGCTTGCAGAGGTACCCTATCTCCTTTGTTAACATGATTAATTCAGCTTATTCAAGTCATTGACCCTTGTCACCTTGTGTTCTTTAGATAATAGTATAATACTCTGTTATCACCTTCTAAAGATAAATATTTATACTGCAGCTTGACTCGTGTAGTTTGTTAAATTGTTTTAGTACACGTTCCATAATTGCATACTGTAGTACTTATATCATACTCTTGGGAGCACCGTGCTCTTTCTTCGATTGGAGCATTCACTTGACAGTTGACACCAATCAAGTGTCACTCATATGGCGGCATGTGATGTCACTGATGAGCATCACAAGTGACATGCCCAAGCATAATCACTAGAATAAAAAGAAGACACTAGAATAAAAAGAAGACTATGCAGATAATATACTACCTCCGTTACAGGTTATGTGCAACGATTCTGCTTTATGTCAAATCGTTGCACATAACCTGTAACGGAGGTATTTAAAAAAAAAAAACACACAAAAATAGCTATACTATGCCCTCATAAAGTTAAAACTCCCATTCAATAATTTATTTTCATTCAAATAACAAAATTTTCAGCTAATATAAAAATATTACGGAGTACTAGGACTCCATAATAAAATGGAATAGAATGAATTGAACAATTCTTAGGTGACCAATCTAATAAGTAGACTAAAGTTGTCCAAACCATTTGATAATTGATATACAAGTATATCCTAAATTTACTCTATAGTCTACACTACTATATCCCAAAAAAACCATGATTTTTGATAGAAAAATTCTGGTCGGACCAACTCAACACGACTTTTTTAGTATGTTTACCACCATGCTCATTTGGTCATCAATTTACCAACTCAACCCAAATTGTCTACGTGCTAGTTTGATCATTAACGTTCGAGTACTAAAGATTAAAAGGGGCGTACTGCCGTACTCAGTGTACCCGTAACAGTTCAACTTAGTCTACAGGTAAGTAACTAACGATATTAGCCGATCGTAACATAGCATTTTAAGCGTACTAGCGTAGGCGACTTACTGCACACATCATTTGTAATTCTTTGGCATGCCATTTGAGAAAAATATTGAACTACACAATTTCAGCCTTTACTTGCTACAGTATATATTTTTTTTCTCTCTTTTTTCCCTAAAAAATCACTCAATTTTCTTTAGTAATAATCTAATAATTGCTGATAAAAATGTCGTCTTTTTAGTAATAATTTCTGGGTTTTGTATCAAAATTTGGTAGAAATGGAAGAATCATCTGCTGAAAAAATGAGCTCAGAAACAACAATAATCTCCCCTGATCATCAAACCAACCCTCTTTCCTCTACTGTCGTCTCAGGTTTTCTCTCTTTCTCATCAATTAAACTAAAGTTTAGTTTTATTTATTCCCTTTTTCATATACTTGATTAATTATTAATTCTATTTTAGTATATTTTCTGGGTGCAATTAAAATGGTTACTCTGTGATTATTTGTACATTGGTTTTAATTATTCTTTTTAATTTGAAGAAAAGATTGTAATTATTGGTTTAATTGAGTAAAAAATTGAAATTTTGGGTCTATGTATTTTATTATGGATCAAATGTAGTTAATTTAATTATTTATGAAGTGGGTCACTTGGTCTGCAAAGGAGAATTTGTTGCTAGTAAATTATTTATTGAATTTCCCTAATTATTTTCTGGTACCTTTGGACTTGTCATTTTTCCTTATTATTACCATTATTTATTTTTTGGGTGCAACAATTAACTGAGTTTATATTGTCTTGGCAAAATTATTACATTTTTTTTTTATGAAGGCTGGTCTGAAATCATAAATGTAGCTACTGTGAATGATATGATGATGCTGCATAATAATAAGATGTGTTCATATATTATGATATTGGAAGTTGGAAGTATGCATTAAACTTAAAGCAATAATTGTTTGTGTTTTTGATCTTTTAATGATTGATGGAATTATGAAAGCTAAGTTAGGGCTAATCTTTGTTCGGAATGTTTTTATCTAACATAGCTCGAATGTTAATAAGGTGAAGTACATTTTATGGTTAGATTATGCAAATTATTGTCCTAATAATAGATTAATAGGTATGTGAAGCCTTAAAGGGTTCAATTTTGGGAAAATTTGTAAGGCTTGGTAAATGTAGCAGTGCCAAAGATGAAACCGAGCAACTACTCTTTCCGTTCAAAATTAATTGTCACATTGTCCCAACCCTTCATAATAATAATGTTACAATGACATGAATTTACAAATAGATCGTTTATAATAGATGGGTTGTTTTTATTTACGATAAGTAGTGTGCTAGTGTCATATTCCAAAATCTAATCATAAATGATTAGTTGATTACCAATTCGTGGTGAAAAAGTTCCTTAAAGTGTGCCAATGACAGAGTACAAACCTTTTGATATTGGAAACTATTGACTTAAATTGCCTGCATCATACTATTGCTTTTTTTGTTATGTTTCTGCTTGCGTATACTTTGTTTATGATGATGCAGGTTGTTTTAACATTTTACTATGATGCAGAGACCATAGTTACGTCTACGTGCCTATCGAAAGAGAGCCAGGACACAACATGCTCCCTGGATAAATTAATTGCAAGCTTGTGTAAGGAGGTAGAAGACAAAGATGCAAGAATAATGGAAGTAGAGCAGAAGTATAACCAAACTTGTGAATCTCTTTCCAAGTTCATCACCAGCCTCGTTAAAGAGATCGAGGACCAAGTCAAGAGGATGAATGAATTGAAGGTGGAAAACGAGAAGAAAGATGCAACTTGTAAATCAATTTCAAGAGCACTTGTTAGCTTCATGAATGAGGTTGATAGCAAAAACCAGCAAATTACTGACCTGAAGCACACTTGTAGTGAGATGTATAGTGATATTAGAACGCTGGTGGAGGAAAGAGCTTTGTTGCACAGATTAAACATCCGAGGTTGGTATATGTTTGTAAAGATGAAACTTTGCAATAAAAAGCACATATTATCAGACTATTTTAGAATAATGCAAACTTTCTTTGTTTTTTTAGCGGAAAATGAGCTGCAGAGCATAAGTCGAAGAAACAAAAGGCTGAAATCAGAATTGATAACTGTCAAGAAAGAGCTTACTAGACAGTTGGTGCAAAGCGTGGGTGGACCTCAAAGCAATGAAGGGCAAAGTCGTTCAATGGTCAGTCCATCATTAAGATATAGATACAGCGTTTTCTTCTTACAAAATTGAAATACGTAATACGTAATGTCATATGCAAAGAAATTCATATCTGAACAAGTAAGCAAGTAATATGTCATGTGGACTAATTAATATATCTTCCAAATTTAGCTTTACTGTAAATCTGAACCTGCAATGAGTTTGCAATAGACTGAGCTTGCACATAATTTTGGGTCAAAGTTAACATGAATTATTGGTTGATTAGCAAGGGACAGGTTGTTCAAACATTGATATTAATGCTCTAAAGAAAGAATTGGAGGATAAAACAGATGAAGTGCTTTACTTGCAAAACCTCAACCAAATTCTTATACTCAAGGAGCGCGAAAGCAACAATGAGCTCCTGGAGGCTCAGCAAGAACTGTTAAGTGTATGTCCTATATCTTCATGTATTTTTGTGGAAAACCAATTTAGCAAACTGTAGAAATTTATAGATCTGCATTTTCACTTTTCAGGGTCTGCATTCAGTACTGAGTAATCGAACAATGCTTGGGATTAAAAGAATGGGAGAACTAGACACAAAACCATTCCTTGAAGCGTGTGCTGATAAGTTTCCAAAAGAAGAACAGGGGATTAAGTGTGCTGAAGTATGCTCAATTTGGGAAGATCATCTGAAAGATTCAAAATGGCACCCTTTCAAGCACGATATCATAAATGGGAATCTGCAGGTATTAGAGCAAATTACTGTTATAATACTTGACTAAGATTTAGTGTCGTGACAGCTGACAGGCATATAAAATCAATAGCTTAGACATGGTACTTACAATACAATCATGTTTACATTTGAAGTGTAACACTTTAACACTCTAAGACTTTGAAATTGAGACTTATCCAAAACTAAACATCTTTAGCTGCATTACAATACAGCAGCTCCCTGTATTATAATAGCTGATGTCAGTAACTTATCTGCTGTTGAGATATTTAACATGAGACTTAGAGTTCAAGTTTATGCTGTCAATGCAGAAGTATGCTAATTCGTGATAACATACTGTGATGGAACATCTCTTTGCCAAAATTTATCAACTTTATTTTTCTGGCTTATTTGCTCAATTGTTTGACCGAATGACAGGCCATCATTGATGAGGGTGATGAGAAGCTGGAAGAGTTGAGAAAAGAATGGGGTGAGAAAGCATACAAAGCAGTGGCTACTGCTTTGATGGAACTGAACGAGTACAACCCCAGTGGGAGGTATCCAGTTCCGAAAATTTGGAACATCAGAGAGGAAAGGGAAGTGAGTCTGAAGGAGGTAATAGGGTACATAATCCAGCAGCTTAAAACTCACAAACGCAAACGAAGGTAAAGCTAAGCAACCATGGGTATATCGAGTGCTTAACTTGTTATGACCTTGCTAATACACTCAGCTCTTGTAGGTAGCTAGGCTTTATGATTCATAAAACAGTAAATATAGCTAGCAACTGATGTTACTTAGCTGCTGAAATTCTGTATAGATGAAAGTTGGAAGGAAGAAATATGTAGTAATGTAGGAGTGATCTGTATGAATTTGCTTTAGCATTCAAAGTACTAAAAGTAGTAAACCTTTAGCTCTTCTCTACTCCAAAGTCCAAACCATTAGTGCTTATAATTCAATGATCTAGTCCTGCAACAGATCACTTCGTATGATTACCAGCAGAAGAGACTCATTCTTTATTTCATGATTCATAATTTTATTGATGATGGTTGCATTTTAGCTTCATTTCAAAAAAAACAAAAAACGAATTTGAATCAAATATGGTTTACGTAGTATTAATTATATAGATGGATAGATTGTACCATACTAATATAAACAAAACAAAACAACATTCCGATGGTCTCAAATCTCAATTAATTTTAGTTGTCTCAACTCTCAAGTCTTAATTTGAATCAAGTTGTGTTTAGATGGTACCAAATTAATACTTCGTATAACAAAGAATTATATTGGTACTAAGTTACCAACAAAGATGACTATTTGATGTTAAGATGTACCATCTGCACAATTTAATATCAATAAGCATTACTTCGTATAATACTTAACGAGAATAATTACTCTGTACTTTGTAAATAATTTATTATAGGCTGAGAAATGCTCTCGACAAGACGATTATGAGAGTCGCCATTGTGACTTGTGAGTGGGATTGTCACCAAAAAAAAAAAAAAAAAAAAAAAAAAAAAAAAAAAAAAAACTAAATTGGCCCAAACCAAATTGCAACAGCCCATTGAAAAACACACACAACCTCTCCAATAATCCTTCTTAAACCCTAGTCTCAACTCCAACCCAAGTAAAAACCCTCTTCCTTCCCACCTTCCAGAACCCGCCGTCTTTCCCCACTTTCTTCCGCCATTAAAGCTCTGCAAATAATCCAGTAAAGGTAACTTCTTTTCCTTCCTTTCTTCCTTCTATTTGTTGTAATCAATTCTTCATTAAAATCCCAAAAAAAAAAAAAAGGGCGATGATTATACTCTGTTTTTCAGCACCCTCTCTCTCCACTCCCATAACCACCATCTCCTCTTTCTCTCTCTTTCTCTCTCCTCTTCTTGTGTGTGTGTGTGTGTGTGTGTGTGTATGTTTTTATGTAAATTGTTTTGTGTAATTTGTTATTGATCTTCCGGGTTTCGAACTCGCGACCTTTGTGGGTAATTTAAATGGGGCTATGATTATAAAGAGAGAGGGTGGAGTAGGGTGCTCAAATTCTTTCAATCTAATTCATTTTATTTGAATTTTAAGGGGATTTTTAAGGATTTTGATTTTGCTAAAAATGCCGCTCCCTTTTTTTTTAATTTTAAAAAAAAAAAGGTTGAGCTTTTCTGTAATTTTTATGGCGTTTTTGCAGATCTTTGATCTTTTTCTCTCCCCTTAAAATTCGAATTTTAGGTTGTTGGGTTTGTTAATCATCCCTACTATGATTGATTTCTCCAAATACACTTGATATGAGCCCTTTTTATCAAATTTAATTTTTTTTTTCTTTGATTTTATTTTTATTGATTAATTTGATGCTATTAATCGTTCAATTCTTCATGATTCTTGTTTTTTTTTTTTTTTTGGGGAGTTGTTGTATAGGAGCAGAGTTCAGCATTTTGGTGCAGTTGTTTGAGACTATAAGATGGAGCAGAGTAATTAATTGATTTTGTAAAGTGTATAAAATTGAATTGAATTTTGAGGAGTATGAACAAGATTATCTCATTCTGGGTTCAAATTGGTTTATGATTAACAAATTTCATGCTATTGTAATTCTGATCAAAGATTTCGATGGAGTTGCAATGTTCAGGAAACATGTCACTAACTTGCAAGTTTAGGAATTTTGAAACTAAAATTGTGGTGAGATACTAGGAGAATTGTAAATGGTTCTTGCAAATTGCAATCACGACTGAAATTTGTTTAATCAACTTTTAATCGACTACAATTGATTATGATTTGGTTGCTAGAGACTACTGATCTAGCCTTCACCGTATTTGCAAGATCCTTCGTGTGTTGGTGAGTACCAAAGCTGAATGTTCGTGATTAAGAGTCATTTCATGCATTGACGAACATATTTTGCTTCATAGTTAGCACATTGGCCAAATTGATTGTTGTATTCGAGGATCAATTCTATGGGATACATCTCGGGGTCATATAATGTTGTTTGGAACAATATTTGATCATTATTTGTTGTCATAAATGTTTGTAGTAGACTTGATTTAATGAAATCGATGCAAGTTATAAATCAGTAAATAGGTCGTTTAAAGGCAAATTGGATGGTTTCACCCACCCAATTGGACTCTCAAAGGATACTAGGGACCATGATAAATATTTCGGCAATTTTTATTTCCAGACGAAAAAACTCTAAAAATTCCAAAAATAAAGGTTAATATCTACATTTTTTGAAAAATTTTAGAGGTTTTCGGACCCGATATCGAAAAGCCTTGACATTCTAAGTAATACATCTCGGGGTCATATAACGTCGTTTGGAACCATATATGATCATTATTTGTTGTCATAAATGTTCGTGGTAGGCTTGAGTTGATGAAATCGGTGAAAGTTGTAAACAGGTAAATTGATCGTTTAAAGGCAAATTGGATGGTTCCCCTACCCAATTGGACTACTGGAGTGAATTAATGATTATGGTAAACATTTCGACAATTTTTATTTAAGCCGAAAAAAAGTCAAAATTTTCAAAAATTGAAGGCTAATGTCCATGCTTTTTTAGAAATCTTAGAGGTTTTGGAACCCGGTGTCGCAAAGTCTTGAGATTTAAGGGAATACATCTGGGGTCATATAATGGCGTTTGAAACCATATAAGATCAATATATGTTGTCATAGAAGTTTGTGGCAAGCTTGAGTTAATGAAATTAGTACAAGTTGTAAACCGATAAATTGACGGTTTAAAGGCATATTAGATGGTACTACCCACCCAATTGGACTCCCGGAGGATATTAGGGGACCATGTTCAATATTCCGGCAATTTTTATTTTCGGGCGAAAAAAAGTTTAAAAATTCCAAAATTGAAGGTTCCACGCGTATTGAGAAATTTTTGAGGTTTCGGAGCCCCGGTGTCAAGAAGCCTTAAGATTTTAGGAGATACATCTTGGGGTCATATAATGCCTTTTGGAACCATATTTTATCATTATTTGTTGTTATAAATGTTCGTGGTAGACTTGATTTAATGAAATCGGTGCAAGTTATAAACCAGTAAATAGGTCGTTTAAAGGCAAATTGGATGGATAAACCCACCCAATTGGACTCCCGGAGGATATTAGGGACCACGGTAAAAATTTCGGCAATTTTTATTTTCAGGCAAAAAAAGTCAAAAAATTCCAAAAGTGAGAAATTTCTGAGGTTTCGGAACCCGTGTCGGAAAGACTTGAGATTTTACGGAATATATCTGGGGGTCAAATAATGTCGTTTAGAAACATATATGATCATTATTTGTTGTCATAAATGTTCGTGGTAGGCTTGAGTTAATGAAATCGGTGCAAGTTGTGAACCGCTAAATTGGTCGTTTAAAGGCAAATTGAATGCTTACACCCACCCAATTAGACTACTGAAGGGTATTAGAGACCATGATAAACATTTCAACAATTTTTATTTCAGAGTGAAAAAAGTCAAAAAATTCCAAAATTAAAGGCTAATATCCACACTTTTTGAGAAATTTTAGAGGTTTTGGGGCTCGGTGTCGAAAAGTATTGAAATTCTAAGGGATATATATCTGGGTCATATAATGTCGTTTTGAACCATATATGAACATTATTTGTTGTCATAAATGTTCATGGTAGGTTTGAGTTAATTAAATCGGTGCAAGTTGTAAACCGGTAAATTGGTCGTTTAAAGGAATATTGGATAGTTCCACCCACCCAATTGGGCTACCAGAGGGTATTAGGGACAATGATATACATTTCAGCAATTTTTATTTTCGAGCGAAAAAAAGTCAATAAATTCTAAAATTAAATGCTAATATCCACACTTTTTGAGAAATTTTAGAGGTTTTAGGACTCGGTGTCGAAAAGTCTTGAAATTCTAGGGGATGTATCTTGTGGTCATATAATGTTATTTGTAACCTTATATGATCATTATTTGTTGTCATAAATATTCATGGTAGGTTTGAATTAATGAAATCGGTGCAAGTTGTAAGTCAGTATATGACCGTTTAAAGGCTAATTGGATGGTTCACTCTCCCAATTGGACTCCCGGAGGGTATTAGAGACCATGTTAAACATTTCAGCAATTTTTATTTCCGGGCAATAAAAGTCAAAAATTTTCATAATTAAAGGCTAATACTTACGGTTTTTGAGAAATTTCTAAGGTTTCGGAATCCGATGTCGAAAAGACTTGAGATTTTAGGGAGTACATCTCGGGGTCATTTAATGTCATTTATTTGGAAACATATATGATTATTATTTGTTGTCATAAATGTTCGTGGTAGGCTTGAGTTAATAAAATCGGTGTAAGTTGTAAACTGGTAAATTGACCGTTTAAAGGCAAAATGGATGCTTACACCCACCCAATTTGTAATACCCCTCATGATTGTTTCAAAAGGATTTGATATACTACTCATATCAACAAGGTGCATCTTCCTTTTAGAGAGCTAATTTGCTAAGATACTTCATAGTTAAGCGTGCTTGGTTGGGAGTAGTCTTGGGATGGGGTGACCTCCTGGGAAGTTTTTTTGGGGTGCGCTTGAGTGAGGACAAAAATGCGGCGGAAGGATTTGTGTTTGTTTGTGGGGACAGTTGTTGTTTGGGGTCGGAGTGTTACACAATTGGACTAACAGAGGGTATTAGAGACCATGGTAAACATTTTTGGTAATTTTTATTTTAAGGCGAAAAAAATAAAAAAAAAATCAAAAATTGAAGGCTAATATCCACGCGTTTTGAGAATTTTTGAGGTTTCGAGGCTCGATGTCGAAAAGTTTTGGAAATCTAGGGATATATCTCGGGGTCATACAATGTCGTTTGGAACCATATATGATCATTATTTGTTGTCATAAATGTTCATGGTAGGCTTGAGTTAATGAAATCGGTGCAAGTTGTGAATCGGTAAATTGTTCGCTTAAAGGCAAATTGGATGGCTCACCCACCCAATTGGACTCACGGAGGGTATTAGGGACCCTGGTATACATTTCGGCAATTTTTAGTTCCGGGCAAATAAAAGTAAAAAAATTCCAAAATTGAAAGTTAATATACACGCTTTTTGAGAAATTTTGGAGGTTTCGGGGCCCGATATCGAAAAACCTTCTAATTATAAGGGATACATCTCAGGGTCATATAACGCCGTTTGGAACCATATATGATTATTATATGTTGTCATAAATGTTTGTTGTAGACTTGAGTTAATGAAATCGACGCAAGTTGTAAACCCGTAAATTGGTCGTTTAAAGGCAAATTTGATGCTTCCACGCACCCAATTAGACTAATGGAGGGTATTTGAGACCATGGTAAACATTCCGACAAGTGTTTTTTTTTTTGGCGAAAAAAAGTCAAAAAATTCAAAAATTGAAGGTTAATATCCACGCTTTTTGAGAAATTTTAAAGGTTTCGAGACTCGGTGTAGAAAAGTCTTGAAATTATAGGGTATATATCTTGGGGTCATACAATGTTGTTTGGAACCATATATGATCATTATTTGTTGTCATAAATGTTCATGGTGGGCTTGAGTTAATGAAATCAGTGCAAGTTGTAAACCGGTAAATTGTTCGTTTAAAGGCAAATTGGATGGCCCACCCACCCAATTGGAATCCCAGAAGGTATTAGGGACCATGGTAAACATTTCGGAATTTTTTTTTTTCAGTAAAAATAAAGTAAAAAAATTCCAAAATTGAACGCTAATATACACGCTTTTTGAGAAATTTTGGAGGTTTCGGGGCCCGATGTCGAAAAACATTGAATTATAGGGGATACATCTTGGGGTCATATAACGCCGTTTGGAACCATATATGATTATTATATGTTGTCATAAATGTTTATGGTAGACTTGAGTTAGTGAAATCGGCGCAAGTTGTAAACCGGTAAATTGGTCGTTTAAAGGCAAATTGGATGGTTCCACCCACCCAATTGGACTCTCGAAAAGTATTAGAGACCATGGTAAACATTTCAGCAATTTTTATTTTCGGGCGAAAAAAAGTTAAAAAATACATCAATTGAAGGCTATAACCACGCTTTTTGAGAATTTTCGGAGTTTTTGGGGCTCGGAGTCGAAAAGTCTTGAAATTATAGGGGATATATCTCGGGGTCATATATTGTTTTTTGGAACCATATATGATCATTATTTGTTGTCATAAATGTTTGTGGTAGGCTTGAATTAATGAAATCGGTGCAAGCACTACAAGAAAAACTATTTTGGGTGACGGATGAGTTTATTAAGGGCAACAAATCTTCATTTTGTTGCACATTGTGAATCGTTTGTGCGACAAGATTAAAATTGTTGCACTAAATTAAGTTATGGGCAACGATCTTCATTACTCGTCGCACAACATGACCTTTGGGCTACGACTTTTCTCTTTTGTTTCCCAAAACAATAATTAGGCAACGATATCGGATATAACGTCGTCCTTATTTTACACTATGAGCAACGCAATTTTGGTACTTGTTGCCCAAAAATCCAGACAAAGAGGCGGAAAATTTTTTCAATCCAAAATTTTGTCGCTTAACTTTGAATTCTAATAGGTTAATCCGTGATAAGTCATAACCCTAGGAAATGCAATTTGCAGTTTATTTTTACCGTCCCTCACTATTATCTCCTCGACCCCCCCCCCCACTCTTTCTCTCTGAATTTTCAATGGTTGTCAATGAAAATTCACTGAAGTTTTCAAATCATAGGTTGAAGTTTATTCGATCGCTCACCATCATTATGACTAGTGAGGTAACTATTTTGTTCTTACTCCTATCAATTTTGTTAATTATATGACTAATTTGATTTAATATTCTAATATTATTGTTAGTAATTTTCTTACAGTTGGATTTTTCAACCACCGAAGGTTTTTCAATTCGAAAAACTGTTTGTACGTAGCTTCTCTAAGCCTTTTTTTTCTGCAAAATTATTCTCTTTATTTTATTTGTTGATGAAATATTTGTGATTTGATAATTTTATTTTTTAGGTAATAATATTGATTCCGTTCAATTAATCTTTTTTGGTCGTAGGAAATAACATTGGTATATTTGTGCCATTAGAGTGTATTTATTGGATATTGTTGTTTTTGAGTTTTAGATTTTGATCTTTAATAATGTTTATTGGTAATTATTTGTATATAAACAATGCAGTCGTGCAGGTTAGGTTCACTACAATGAATTGTTATGGATATATTAGATCGAAGAAATCTCTTAAAACTCTACGTATTGGGTAAGTTACTTATTAGTTTACCATGGTTGAATAATATGTTGTTTGACTTTCATAATTATGATTTTTAATAGTAAATTAGTATAATTGATTAACACTAATTTATATATTGGATAATATCTTTTCACAATTGTAGTTGATTTTTCTAAAATATCAGTTTTCATTGTTTGTGTATGAATGAATACAAGTGGTTCATCTGAATTGTGGTATGTTGTATTGGTAAAACATTTTATTTAATTTTTTTTGAGCCCAAACTAATGGTTAGCTCTTTTTAACTCTTGCATACTCTTATCAGATTCAAATCCATGGTGACGTAGTCTCCTCGAATTAGCTACTCAATTGTGTCCTTGCAACTTTTTAATCATGTGGTTTCATGTATTTTCTCTTAGAGCTAGTAATTAGATTGTCATAACACTTGTTGATCTTAAGTTGTAAACCGGTAAATGTGTCGTTTAAAAGAAAATTGGATGGTTCCACTTACCTAACTAGACTCTCGGAGTTTATTATGAACCATGGTAAACATTTCGGCAATTTTTATATCCGGGCGAAAAAAGTCAAAAAATTCCAAAATTGAAGGCTAATATACACGCTTTTTGAGAAATTTCGTACATTTCTGGGCCCAGTGTCGAAAAGCATTGAGATTTTATTGGATACATCTCGGGGTCATATAATGCCATTTGGAACCATATATGATCATTATATGTTGTCATAAATGTTCGTGGTAGGCTTGAGTTAATGAAATCGATGCAAGTTGTAAACCGGTAAATTGGTCGTTTAAAGGCAAATTGGATGGTTCACCCTAGCCAATTGGACTCTCGGAGGGTATTATGGACCATGGTAAACATTTCGGAAATTTTTTATTTCCGGGTGAAGAAAAGTCAAAAAATTACAAAATTGATGGCTAATATCCACGGTTTTTGAGAAATTTTAGAGGTTTTGGGTAAAGTTGTCAATTCGGGTAAACGGGTCGGGTTTGGATCAGTAAGAGTTTTTTGGGTCAATTTGGATTAATTCCATAACCTTTGCGGGTCAAGTTTGGGTTTGTTCATGCTTGAGTTAGGTTATTCTTCTTATCGGGTTTAGGACGGTTTAATAACAAGTCGGGTTACATTCGGGTCGGGTGAACAATAGGTCGTGCTTAATTCGCATTTTGAGTGGTTAAAATAGGTTAGGGTAAATCTTTGGTTCGAGTCGGGTTCGGTTCAAGTCAACAATTTACGGGTTAGAATCAGGTTGGGTCATTCTCGGGTTTGAGTCAGGTTCAGTTCAAGTCAATAATTTGTAGGTTATAATCAGGTCGTGTCATTTTAAGTTGGCTCATTCTCGGGTTCAAGTCAATAATTTGCGGGTTATAATCAGGTTAGGGCATTTCCAAGTCGGGTCATTCTTGGATTCAAGTCGGGTTATGTTCAAGTCAATAATTTGCAGGTTACAATCAGGTCGGGTCATTTTCAAATCAGGTCATATTCAGGTTCAACTAACTATAAATTGATAATTATCATTTTTATCAAGCTAATTATTTCCTTTGACTATAATATATATGGAAATATAGTATATAATTTAGGAAGATAATTAACTCCTTTGACCATACAACAAATATATACTACATTTAACTCTTATATTTGAGGATGATGCTCCTTTCTTTTGCTGGCCTGGACCGACTTGGTCTCCCTAGACAATGCTTTGATCAACAATAATAAGGTGGTCTAAATTGCATTTAAGGTGATTTGAAATCGGGTCAGTAACAATTTGGGTTGAATTTAGGTCGAGTCAATAACAAGTTGTGTTGATTTCGAGTCGGGTTAGTAATAGATCGGGTTGAATTTTTGGGTTGGGTTAGTAATAAATCTGATAAAATTCGGGTCGGGTCAATAACAAGTCGGGTTGAATTTGGGTCAGGTCAATAACAAGTCTGGTTGATTTTGGGTTGGGTTTGTAACATATTGGGTTAAATTCGGGTCGGTTTAGGAACGAGTCGGGTTGAAATCAGGTCAGGTTAGTAACAAGTCGGGTTAAATTCGAGTTTTGACGGGTTAAAACGGGTTTGGGTCAATTTTGGTTCATGTCGGGTTTGTTTCAGGTCAATAATTTACGGGTTATATTCGGGTCGGGTCATCTCTAGGTCAGTTCATGTTCGTGTTCAGATCTCACATACTCGGGTCTCGGGTTGGTTTCAGGTCGGGTTTGGGTCATTCTTTTTTCGAGTTTAGATGGGTCGGTTAATAATCGAGTTTGGGTCGGTATTTCAGGTCGGGTCAACTTTTGACAGTTCTAATTACAATGGTCCACTTAATAGTTGGTATCTTTCCATTTTCCTAGTCTTTGAACCACTATATACTGTATGTTTTTTGAATCAAAACGCAAATCAAGCAAAGTCAAATAAGCTAAGATTAAATACTTGTATTCATATATTGGTCAATTATAACACAAACTAGTATAAGCAAAGTCGCGGGCTTCATCACCATTTCTCTTAGCCGCTTCGACTTTTTACAATTTTCCCAAACTCATTCTTTTCCAATCACACCTACAAAGTCAAAAAGACACTTGACTATCAAAAGACAAAAACACCCCCAAGTTTTCCTCCCATTTCCCTCAAATTAAGGGAAGAAAAATAAAAAGAAAAGTGACAATTAATAGGGGTACATTTGGTATTTCAAATACTATTAAGACTTTATTAGACCCTAAAGTTTTTGCCAATGAATGTTTGACCAAATTGCCAATTAGGAGGGGCAATGTTCCAAGAGGTTGAACTTCTACGGTCACTAGCCGTAACACGGAACGAAAGTGCTTGACCAACAAGTACGGAGTTGGATTGCCAATTCTGTCCCCAGTTACGGCTCATACTCATCCATCCAGTCTTTGATCCTTTGACACTCGCCCTTACTAAATCACCGGCACCCGCGACATTGGTGATTAGCACCAAGTTGAAGTATCGGAAACCGTTGATGGTGAATCGAATACCACCCTTCTTTCGGCATGGAACCCTACAACCAAAAATATAAAGAAATTTAATCATATTTATCCATCAAACCACGTTTTAAAAAACATATAATGCTTGTGTGGCATATTAGGTCACGTCCTCACGAGGTTAGTGTATGATACATGTTGTGTTGAGTGATGTTTGGAAATCTTACTCTTTACTAACTCTACTTTTATGTACTTGATGAATCATTTATTCTAATTGAAGGCATGTTTAAAAAAAAAAAAATAAATAAAAAAATCTTGTCATTTTAGTAATTTAGTTTCCATTAAAATAAAGATGCCAGTAAAAAGTTAATCAATTTACTCAATTAATCATAGTACTCCTATTATGCATAAATACATCTGTATAGAATCCTTCTTTTATTAGGAACATGGAATATTTACTTCAAATTATCCTTATCAATTGGGCAAATGTCAAGCAAAGGTTTTGATCTTACTTCCACCTTAGAGTCAAGAATATATCTTTTTGAAAGAAGATTATTGAGTGATAAGATGTGATTTAATAAAGGAAAACTCTTTTACAAAAATGGCTTTTCTTTTATTGAATACCTAAGATAACCATTTGTAACAATTTTTTTTTTTTAAAAAATATCCAAATAAATTTTTGTAAACTTGTAACATAAAAATATTCCAAAATTTATAATTGCATTAGTATTGTACGCTGATATAACTCATTCTCTCTTAAAATTACACATTAAGGGTCTGTTCTCTTACGTTGAAATTCAGTTCAATTCAGTTCAGTTCAACTCCTAATTTCTTTCTCTTATAAAATATTCATTTCATTTCAGTTCAGCTGAGTTCAGTCAATGAGAACAGGCCCTAAGACAATAACAAACATTTGGAATTGAGACTCTTGGGGCGTAAAATGAACCTCTTAAAAAGCTTTAAATTGAAATAATACAAAGTGTTACACATTGATAACACGATACATAATTTTTTTTTATTTTTAATTTTGACAGGGATGACACTATTTATAATATAGTCATATAAGTTTTACCTTTTAGAATTTTCAATTTTTAGTTAAAGGATTGCAAGTATCATAACCGTCTTAGTTTTTATTGGATGAAGGCGGACTAATTATACTACATACTTGTCATTTACTTACAAGTTACAACAATGTTACTAGACCGTAACATAAGGGTTATTTATAACTTACGCAACTTTCTCAACTGTCACATATTAATTGGTAAATCATCACAGTAGACAAAACGACACTGTATTTCTCTTTCACAAAAAATACCACACAAAACAGAGCAAAAACAGAGGAAAGAAGAAAAAAAAAAATTACCTGCGGAAGGCAACAGGTACAATGCCGGCACGATATTCAGCAATCTTAAGAAACATAGGCATAGCGAGGTCGAAATGTGGGCGAGGTGGGTTACACCAACCGCCATTATCACTAGGCAACGCGTAATTTGGCGGGCAAAAATTGGTGGCAGTGATGAGGATGGAAGGGCTTCCCGGGTGGCACCAGCGCGGGTCATCAGCACACTTGAGCTCGAAGCACGCTCCGCAACTCTGGCCACTGTTGAACAGAGCGGTACTGAGTGCAGCCGTATTCACCCCGTACCCTTGACTATATAAGTTACCGTAACCACAAGCACCCCCTAAAATCCCCAAAAAAAAACAATAAAATAAATCAGTGAACAATTATACTTCGTAGTTCTTTTAAAAATAATACTAGTGGTTCCGTATGTTCTTCTGGTTTGGGATGTCCCGGTGTTCCCAAACCAAACAGGTTAAAAGAACATACGGACCACTAGAACCCGGGACATAACACTAATTAATGTACATACCCATAGTTCCGGAAGCGTCAGAGCCACCGTAAAAGGTAGCATGAGCGCTTTGCCAGCCCCCCCCGGTAAAAACACCAGGGATCCTAGCATGGACTAGAGCAAAATATGAACATAGAGAGAAAACCAAAGGTAGGATAATAGAGGCCATTAGGAAGAAATAAAGGGGGAGTAGTGGGAAAGTAGTTTGTGTTGTGTAGAGAGTATGAGGTGGTGGGAGCAAAGGAGTGGCAAGACTACTTATAAAGAGGGAAAAAGGAGTTGATTTTCTTCCGTAATTAATGCTTGGTTGGTCACTCTATTTTGTGTAATGTGTAATTTTATTAATACTTGTAGATTTTTCTTTGCTTTTTTGGATTTTTTTTGACTTTTTTTTTTTAAGGGATAAAAAAGGGCGTAAATTATGGGTGGTTTAATCAATCACACAGCTCCCTCGTACTGAGTTGTGACTGTCTGTTTGCCAATAGAGTATACCCTGTTTTTTTTTTGTCATTTATATTGCATTTATTAAAATTTAAAATTGATTACAGTTGCTATTTTTTTTACTACTTTACTTTTATTAATTGTTTTGGGCTGAAGTTAGGGTTTTGCCTTTTACGGTGAAGTACTATTCCGTATAGTTTAGAGGAGTGTGTCACTTGAATGTCATTTCTGCTCATTTGTAAAAAATTAAACCTAGCTTGTAGAGTGATTTTTCTAACCAAAATTCTTGTGATAATGATAAAAATTAAATAAATTATTGCTTCATGTCTTCTTAAATAATTCTTCATTTCGACCTCAATAAATTTATCAATTATAATCTAAGTTAAAATCTTATTTACTCTGCTATTCTTTTAGTGAAATTTTTTATAGAATGTATAGTAAAATAGAAGATGTAATTTGGTTTGAATTTCAATTTTGATTAAATTAAATATTTTTGGTTGTTTTTACAATAGCTTAGTAAGGGTCTGTTCTCTTACGTTGAAATTCAGTTCAGTTCAGCTCAGCTCAGTTCAGCTCAGCTCAGTTCAGCTCAATTACGTTGAAATTCAGTTCAGTTCAGTTCAGCTCAGCTCAGTTCAGCTCAGCTCAGTTCAGTTCAATTACGTTGAAATTCAGTTCAGTTCAGTTCAGCTCAGCTCCTAATTTCTTTCTCTTATAAAATATTCAGTTCAGTTCAGCTCAATTCAGTTCAGTTCAGTTCAGCTCAATTCAGTTCAGTTCAGTTCAGCTCAATTCAGTTCAGTTCAGTTCAGCTCAATTCAGTTCAGTTCAGCTGAGTTCAGTCAATGAGAACAGACCCTAATTACTCATTTACTCCATATATAAGTGAAGAATAGGATCGTAGCTCATACGTGGTGAAATCTACTCCATATAAAATCGCTCGAGTAAAGATTGGAGTTAACTATATACTTCGTATGCATTAATTAACGCCTATTGAAATTTATTGTTAAGCCATATAGTGGCATAGTGATAATGTGCTATAGTGGTATGGTGCAATTCTTACGCAATGAAGAATCTATAAAAATTACTATGCAAGATCTTCAACGTTCCATCTTTAGTTTAATGGCAATTTATGTTTTAGGATGATTCTATTGGCCTTTAATGAAAAACAAAGGTTAGATATGAAATAGAAAGAGATGTATGAAGATAATTGGTTAGGAAGTTTAGTACCAAAAAATGAAAGGGCGTTACCAAAAAAAAAAAAAAAAAAAAAAAAAAAGGTAATGTGAATAAGGCTTTGCTTCAGTTACAAGTTGTGCCATGAATGGCAATCGTTACTTGACTTTTCACTTTCTTAACTAGCTATTTGCCCTCTTCTTTGAATCTTCTTTCAGTAAAAGTTGCAATCCAGGTTTAATTGCAACTGTAAATCCTAAAAAATCTTTTTCTTAGTTGCCTTGAGGAATCTTTATCATCTTTGAAAGAAACCTAGCGGTCAAACTCTAGAATGGACATGCACAAAAATGGTGCTCCCTAATCACACAATTTTATCATTTGTTGTAGATTTAATTTCATACACTATTAAAAATTATGATCTTCAATGCACTTTGTCCACTCGTGTTATTGCACAAAAACAAATTAAATACATATGCTAATTATATCACTATATGCATGCCTATGAATATGACATGTAATATAGGAAAAATGATGAATTACATACATATTATTAAAGGAGTATAAAATAAATAAGTTGATATATTCGAAAATGTGTGTCATTGTCTGAACAAATTATTTATGTTACTTGGCCCTCTCTCTCTTTATATACGGAGCTAGTACAAGGGAATGAAATTATTATGTTGATGAAACGTCTTTTAACTTGTCTCTATATATCCAAGTTAGAATTTATAAAAAGAGAGATGTTATGGAGGGATTGGACAAGGATCTTAATTACCAATTTACCATCAATGAATGGTATTGTATAAAATTAGATTAAGAGTATATTGTGATTTGAGCTACTTAATTAGGAATTAGGGCAGAATCATCAATTGGTGACACGTTAACTCCTAGGTTGTCATAAAAGACAAATCTCTAATCCTTTTCACAACATTCATCAAAAGAGTGAATATGTACTTCATTTCGTCCATATAAAGCTAAGTTTTGAAATTGCACTTACACTGTTACATACACATCACAAAACTAGTTAAAAATACATAGATACAATCATACAATTACAAGGGAATTCAACCCTAATATTCAATAAACCTAAACGATTTCAACACACAAAACTACACGCAAGTATATCCCCCCCCCCCTCCCCATTATCGAGGGGATATTTTGTAATTTTTATGTTTCAACTTTCAAGTACTTATGACCTAAGTTGGCTAACTAATCAAATAATTTTTAATTTTGGTAAAACAAGACCTAATGACTTGTTTGGAAGACAAACAATTTACATCAATCAACAGACCTTATTGGAATTTTAATACGTTGAAATTTTCTTTTAGTACGAAATAGATATAACAATTTGATGTCACCAAATACAAAATATCTGACGTTATTACCTATCTAAAAAATCAAAACAAGAAAACTCGATACGATGCAAGCTCAAAGAATCTTATCTCTAGTCATGGAATATATGGTCAAAATTATGTTGATCTCTTCAAAATCTTCATGCAACCTCAAGGTGATATTTGCATGGAGCCATGGAGGTACCTTCAAAGTGCAAGGTTGTCACTATTAGGAATGTGGAGATAAGGATAAGCAAATTAGGTTCCAAATGCTTTCTTTAGGATAAAAAAAATAAATAAATAAAGGAAAAAAATCTTATGGGTTCTTTTTGGTGAGTGAAAAATGAGGTATTGATTTTATGCCACTTCAATTGAATATTACCCGCCAAAAATGAGCAAAGAATATATTAAAAAAAAAGGAACGGTTATAAATTTGTAATGGTAAAACAAATGCCTGTGATTCTAGATAATAGTCGGCTGGGCTTGAGATGGCCCAATATGATATTCTGGCCCACCTTATTTCTCCGTAATCAACGCTCCACGTATTACGCCGTGCATCTACCGTACGTTTCCTAACTCGCTCTTCTCACGTTTAGACATGTCAAAGTTGGTAAAAGGTTAGTTTGGGATTGTTTCAACTTGTTTTCCGATTGGTTTTTTAGGTGAATTATAATAATTTATTTATAGTCAATTCAATTATTTATCATATAATACTAGTATAAATTTTTATTTGTGTGATTCCAATAAGATATATACTTAAAACAAGAAATTGATTAACTTTTCTTGAATAGCAAGAGAACCAACAAATAATGAATATGGAGTTATTATACGGAGTAATAGGTTTAATTTGCCAATGAAACAACAAGATTTGGCTATACCTATTATAGCTTAGCTTCACTTTAATTTAAACATGACTCATAAACTCACTTAAGTAATCTTGTAATTTTCTTTAAGTTTGACTTCAATACAAGAATAATTAGACCCTTTTTTAAGACATATTTTCAACTCATTTAAGTTTAGTTCAACTCAATTCATTATTCTACTTTGATATAGTTCGACTCAGTCCCCTTTAGCTTAATTTAGTTCGAAGACATAACGAGGCCTAATACTTGAAATATAGTCGTACATTATCGTATATCTTTATTCAATGGGACCATTAATTCTAATAAGAGACTGAGAAAGTTATAGTTTAGCTGTATAATTTGTCCCCATATCCCTAATACTTCATATATATGTATGCCTAATATTACATACATTCCATTGTAATTAAAGCAAATTGAAAAAGAAAGTTCAACATGAAATATGCAAAATCTAACGTGTACTCCATGTATTATTCTAAGCATTGCATTCCTCTAAAAGCAACCAACAATAACGGACAACAACTTATCTAAGGTATATATCATTTGAAAAAGAAAAAAACCCAACAAATTCATGGTTCAATGTCTAATAAATATTTGATGTAATGTAAACACCATTAAGGAGACACACTTTAAACTTTAAAAGAAATTAATTTTGTCTAATTATATACGAAGTATATGCTAGACGACCTAATAAATGATTCTTTGAGGAAAAATTAAGGGTTAGTAGTCCTTAGTACATACTTCCTCAGTTCTTTTTTACTTGACCCGCTTTGACTTTTACACTATTCACCACCTCTCCTTTAACCGTCTTTTGTGAGTGATAGGTAAGGAATAATATATTCATATGATATATTTTTTAATTCGTTTCAATAAGTACTATTGAATATACAACTTTTATAATTTTTACTTATGAAGAATTAAAGTTATTGATCGCTAAAGTTTTGCATTGGCAAGCGTGATAAAAGAAACATGTCAAGTAAAAAAGAACAGAGGAAGTATATAAAACTGTATCATTCATTTGGTTTTCAGATCTGCTAATAAAACAATATTTTCAGAATTAAAGGACCTATTTACCTAAATTATCTCAAGAAACTACTTTATGTATGGGGTGAGAGGAGGTGGCAATATGAATTAAATTGGGAGGGGATGAAAACAGTTGGAGATAATTTAGGTTGGTGTATGTATCTCAAAACTTCAAGTATAGTGAGTACGTGGGAAGTCCTATTAAAAAGACAAGTGTCCATTTTTATTAATCTTATCAACCAAATCTTGAAGAAATCATATTATTGGAAGACCAAAAATATTATACTCCAACTTTATACTAGTATTTCAACTACAAATTGCCAGCCTCTTTACTTGTTTCATCATCTAACACTTCCACCTTAGCTTCCGGGGATTCTGGGGCTCCCATGACTTAATTTATTATATTATTATTGTATTTTTTTTATATATAAAAATTGTGGCATGTGAAGTTTCACCCAACATTTTTTTGTATAAAAATAATAAAGTATCAAAAGTCAACCGGTTGACCCATTGTTCTTGGTTTTTATTGGGAACTTGGGAGGAAGAGATTGCGAGCGGAAAGTAGGCAATTAAGTTTAGATTTAGGTTGATTTATCTATTTATTTACATTTATTTTCTACCTACCAGAAATTAACAAAATAGTTTATAGTTGGCCCCAACGAGAGTGGCAAATGAACAAGCTAAAATTAGGGTTCAAAACTTCAAATAGGTTCAATTCAATAATTATTCTTAACCTCAAAATGGTCCAATTATTCCCAAATTTCCATCCATGATGAATTTTTTTTTTTTTTATGGTAGAAATGACCTGTAGTTAAGTGTTACAATCTTTATATTAAAATGGGGAAAAAAAAATTACATGTTTCACAATTTTAGTCTCGTTGATTACCTAACCCTATGGAGAAAAAAAAAATTATGTTAAAAAAGTTCATATATTATATATACAATGCTCAGAGTATCATCCCTAAGGTGCAACCGCGCAATAGGAACCCTGAAAATCATTTTGATGCATAGTCTAGTTGAAACAAAATATATTTTCAAGGTCATGTAAGTAATGTTTTTTGAAATCATATATGACTACTAGTTGGTTACATAAAAGGCCATGGCGGCCTTGAGTTAATAAAGGGAGGTACATTCGTAATAAAAGACTATTTCGACAAAATAGACGGCTTCGGCCACTTAAATGGCCTTCCAAGGTTTCATGGGGTCCATGAAAAGCATGAATTGCATTCAAACTACTCTGTAGTTACATATTATTCCACAAAATCACTCAAAACATGTATGGTTCATATAGGTTGCATTGCCGGAGAGGTCATTTTTACTTATACTTGCATTTTTGATATCCTTAAATATGAGTACATGAGTTAATAGCAAAAGTAGCAAACATGACTTCTTCCTAGAAATTTTCATGCCAATATGTCAAAAACGACTCTCATTCATAATCATTTTATGTATTGCCTCCGTTAAATGTTATGTGCAACTTTAGGTATTATTTGTGAGATATAAAATATACAAAATTGCACATAACATTGATACGATAATGTATTATGTATGTAGTAAGAGACTAGCGTGATAATTAAAATAATTTTAAGTGTGACCTCTCGTCTTGGTAAGATGTTGCTTGTTTCCAATTTCATTTAGCCAAAGTGAGCAACCTATAATAAGTAATTTTACTGTTTGATGTATTTAACTTAGCTTGTTTTTTTTAAGTGTTGCTTTGGGACAAAGTATGTATATCTTCTATTACTATTGTAAAAGCTAAATTTAAGTTGCTTAGCAATAACAATTTTTGATCAATTTTCGGGTATATTATGCGTAACGCTATTATGAATTATTATGAGTTCATAAATGATGAAAAGAACATGAACTAGTTAATATTCCATATTGCCTCCTTTATGACACATAATTAATGTAAGCATCAACAAAATTGCTAGACTTGTACGCAACGTATAATATTTCATGTATATTCATAAATCATATTCCATCATCATACATTTTTTTTTTATTTATGCAAATATTCCATCATCAATAATAATTTGATATAGGGCTTTAGCAATTATAGTAACCTTACAATGGTCTTGTACGATATACAGAGTATATGATTGTATTTATTGTCGTTAATTACTTGAATTTCTCTGAGATAAAATAGTTTATTGTATTAGGGTATTATTTACTCCGTATTTGCCAATGTTACAAGTAAGAAGAAAAACTCTAATCAGATCTCACCTCTCACCTCTCATAGTTTAATTTTTTAGGTCCAAAATATACTTACAGGCCAGATATTTGAAAAATGGGAACGAGGTAATTAAAAGGATTCCCAAACTAATGGGATATTTAGCACTACCTTTTAAAAAGTATGAGATGACTCTTATGAATAGTGATTAAATATTTATGTCCTCTAAAATGTTTGTTTACTTATTTATCTTCATTAATATTAAGGAAAAATTAGAAAAAATAATCCCAACTTTCATCAATTTTGGTAGAATAATCCCAATTTTGGATTATTCTGGAATAATCCGAACTTTGGGGGGTGTTCTTTTTCTTCAATCCCAAATACCGGTTACCGGTTGAATGGGTTAAATTTTTTTTTTTTTTTGGTTTAAGTGACACGTGTCACAAATTAATTGGCTAAAATTATTAAAAAAAAAAAAAAACAAAACAAATAATCTTTCAAAAAAAAAAACAAAATAAATTAAAAAACCCACCAACCAAAGCCCCAACCACCCAGCCAAGCCGGAAACCGCCCAACCTAGCCACCTCCCTCGCCGTATCGCCGGCCTTCCCCCACCCCTGGAGTCGTCGTTCGAGTCAAACCCCTAAAACATCAACCCCACTCTCCAAAACCCCAAAAACCGGCGAAATCCCTCAAAGCCACCAACCCACTCCCGAAAACTACCAAAAACCCCTCCCCCACCATCAAAAACCCTAGACGCTAGGGTTTCGAGGTGAGGGAGGAGTGTTTTGCGGTTTCGTGGTTGCGATTTGGGGGTTACGGTGGTTCTGTGGTTTTGGGGTTGGTGATTTGGGTGGTTGTGTGGGGCAACGGGGAGAGGGGAAAACGGCAAACGGCGATTCAAGGGGTGGGGGGGATGCGGCGGCCTAAGCTGTGGTGATGGAGGTTAGATTAGGTTGGTGGGTTGGCGGGCTAGGCTATGGTGGTGTGCAGTGGTCAGGGTGGATCGATGGTGGAAGGGAAGTTGGGTGGTTTTCTGATTTATTATTATTATTTTTTAAATAAAATTGGACCAATCAGGACTTGACACGTGTCAAGTGACCTGATATAATAGGTCATTGACTTTGGTTGACCGGTTTGGGATTGAAGAAAAAGAACACCCCCCAAAGTTCGGATTATTCCAGAATAATCCAAAGTTGGGATTATTCTACCAAAATTGACGAAAGTTGGGATTATTTTTTCTAATTTTTCCTAATATTAATTGCCTCTTTTTATATAAACTTTCAACTTTGACTTATGGATTTGTCAGAATGAAAAAAATAGATCACCACATTTTCTCCAGCGAATGTCCCTTAATTGGTCAATGGTGGTTTAATTTGTTAGGAGGAGAGCTCGAGTTAGAAGGGTGAACACCATAGAGTTTATAAAAGGGTAGATTCGTCCATTTATTTTAATACATTGGCGTTATCCGGTAAAATGAGGACGTTGTATAGCGTTTCACTTTATTTTTTCTTAGTTAGCTAACAAAAAATTTGTCCAAAAATAATATCAGCAGACATGTTACATGCTTGCCTTGCCAAAAGGGATCATATAATACACGCATGTTTCCCCTTTTACTAATCTAATCGATCTCTCTAATTATTTACACTATAGCTTAGCTTTACGCAATCACTAATCATTTAAATTTATTGGTTCCAAGTTTCTTAAACAAGCAATTATGGAATCATATCTTCAGATTTCTATCAACTTTAATTTTTCCTTCTAATGTATGGATCGGACGGACCAAACGGGCCCACATAATCCATAACTCTCCACATTGCATTCAGAATTTCAGACCAAACACAAAATATACAGAGTCTCGATATAATATAAGTGGAATTTGTTGGAAAATTATACGTACTATATTGTGAGAAGTGACAATAATTTATTTAAAAAATAAAAGTTGTGAAAGAATGAAAATGGATAATAACATGAGTAGGACTCACCGAAACCTTCAAACTTTCTCAAAAAGCGTGGATATTAGTTTTTTTAATTTTGAATTTTTTTGATTTTTTTTTCACCCGGAAACAAAAATTGGCGAAATGTATACCATAATCCCTAATACCCTCTGGGAGTCTAATTGGCAAGGTGGAACCATCCAATTTGCCTTTAAACGACCAATTTACCAGTTTACAACTTGCACCGATTTCATTAACTCAAGCCTACCACGAATATTTATGACAACATATAATGATCATACATGGTTTCAAGCGGCATTATATGACCCCGAGATGTATTCCCTAAAATTTCAATGCTTTTCGACACCGGACACCGAAACAATCGAAATTTCTCAAAAAAACGTGATATTAGCCGTCATTTATGGAATTTTTTTACTTTTTATCGCCCGAATATAAAAATTTCCAAAATGTTTACCATGATCCCTAATACCCTCCGGGACTCCAATTGGGTGGGTGGAACCATCCAATTTGCCTTTAAACGACCAATTTACTGGTTTACAACTTGCACCGATTTCATTAATTCAAGCCTACCAAAAACATTTATGACAATATAAAATGATCATATATGGTTCCAAACGACATTATATGACCCCGAGAAGTATTCCCTAGAATTTCAATACTTTTCGACACCGAGCCCCAAAGACTCCAAAAATTCTCAAAAAGCAAGTATATAACCTTCAATTATTGAATTTTTTGACTTTTTTCACCGGTAAATAAAAATCGCAGAAATATTTACCATGGTATTTAATATCCTCCCAGAGTCCAATTGGGTGGGTGGAACCATCCAATTTGCCTTTAAACGGCCATTTTGCTGGTTTACAACGCGCCAATTTCATTAACTCAAGCCTACCACAAACATTTATGACAACATATAATGATCATATATGGTTCCAAACAGCATTATATGAACCCGAGATGTATCCCCTAAAATCTAAAGGCTTTTCGACGATGGGCTCCGAAACCTCCAAAATTTCTCAAAAAGCGTGGATATTAGCCTTCAATTTTGGATTTTTTTTTTTTTTACTTTTTTCCGCCCGAAATAAAAATTGCCGAAATTTTTACCATGGTCCCTAATACCCTCCGGGAGTCCAATTGGGTGGGTGGAACCATCCTAATTGCCTTTAAATGGCCAATTTACCGGTTTACAACTTGCACCGATTTCATTAACTCAAGCCTACTACGAACATTTATGACAACATAAAATGATCATATATGGTTCCAAACGGCATTATATGACCTCGAGATATATCTCCTAGAATTTCAAGCCTTTTCGACACCGGGCCTCGAAACCTCCAAAATTTCTCAAAAAGCGTGGATATTAGCCTTCAATTTTGGAAATTTTTGACTTTTTTTCGCCGGTAAATAAAAATTGCCGAAATATTTACCATGGCCACTAATACCCTTCGGGAGTTCAATTGGCTGGGTGGAACCATCCAATTTGTCTTTAAACGACCAATTTACTGGTTTACAACTTGCACCGATTTCATTAACTCAAGCATACCACGAACATTTATGACAACTGTAGGGAATAATTTCAAGCCTTTAAATCCCACTAGCTTGAACCCCACTGTGATCATACACTAAAGTACGGTGGCGTCCAAAAGGGAAGAAGATAGAGCAAAAGAGTCGCCAACAAGTTTTTTAGGAACTTGTAAACCGTTCACGAGGTGAAGGTTACACCCCTTAACGATCCAAGAGATCGTCAACTCCATAAGGTCATGAACCTAATAAGGGTCCGGGGATGAAGGTACAAATCCAACCTAAAAGAGATTGAACCTGTCCTAATAATAGGCCTCTACTTTATTCTGATCGTATTCATGTGCGCTTTCTAATTAACATGCAATCATTAGGATTAACCCTAAACCTGTTTAATCTATGTTGGTTGAATATTAAATGCACAAATAAACTATTATTGGCGATCACTTGAATTATAATCGTATTAACCCTAACAAGATTATTAATTATCTTATTAAGCGTGATTACAAGTACCAAATTCCCTTTAAACATGCATAAAGGCGCGGTCAAGCAATAACAATAAATAATATCAAGCAACATAATAAATAATTAATAATAATAATCATGAATAATAATTATAATAATAACAATAATAATCATCATCAAAATAATAATAAATAATATTCATAATCATCATAAATTATAACAATTATAATCATAATCATGTTCATGTTAATATTAAAGCATAATAAAAATAGCAAGATCCTAGGCATGATACTAACAAGATTAATAACAAACTCTAGCATGTCACTAAGCAATAAAAATCAAATCTTTAACCCTAACATGATACTAACAATCATAAACATTAGGAAGAACATAGGAAGCATCGCAGGAATCATAATAAGCATATTTGATATTATAACCTTTTCCCTAAACATGATACTAGGAATATCATAATAACAATTTAAACATGATTTCTACATCATAATATTAATAAATCAATTAAAGTACTTACTTTGATGCCTCGTACCTCTTTCTAATAACAAAATACACACGTTAGTAACTTCAAGGAAAATAATAATCAAAACAATTAAATTAAATAATTGAAAGAGAGATTTGGGACCAAACCCTCAGAAATTAAACCTTTCACGTCTACGGCGAAGGCAACTTCGAATATGGCTAGGTGTTTTTAGATCTTGTGAATGCGGAATTTTGTATGAAAAAGCAAAGTAAGAATTAAGAGAGATGAGAGAATTAGAAAACTGATTGTCGGTGAATAATCGTGAGAATTGGTGAATGAAAACGGAGTTTTTAATACGATATTTATAGAGAAATCAGCCAAAAAGATAAATTAAACAAAACAGAGTCTGACGCACAAAAAACAGAGCTGGCGCCAGGTACCAACACTAGCGCCAGGCCTGGGGTCAGATGCCAAGCTTAAATTTAACGTGTTTTCGAAAATCCGATAAGTTTACCGTATTGGAAGATAAAATCATATAATTTCTTCGAAAATGCTATTTGATTTTAATTAAAACTCTGAAAAGTCAACAAAAGTCAATTTATCAATGCTAATTGAATTATGAATGAAAAGAACCTTCTAGAAGAATCTAGAAGACTAAAACCATTCCTAATTGCATTAGGAATGATAAATCATATTAGGCTCCCCCCAAGATCATTGGGCCGTATATAATGCTGAAACCGGGCCCAGTTTAGTAAATTGGTCATAACTTCCTCAATATTCATCGGAATTGGGCTTATAATATATCGTTGGAAAGGTCTTTGCAAGCCCCATCCAACTACACCACTATTGGACCCATATCATGGACCAACCAAACTGGATTGACTGTTTTCTTAAAATAAGTTTTCAAAAACAGAGAGAAAGAGAAAAGAAATAAAAACTTTCCGCAACACTAGACTTTCCACACTTTCGCTTCATTCGATTATGATTCGACGCGAAAGGTACTCATCACTGGGTTTGGTTTTGGAGAGACACAAATGGGTGTCTACAACAACATATAATGATCATATATGGTTCCAAACGACATTATATGACCCCGAGATGTATACCCCAAAATTTCAAGGATTTTCGACACCGGGACTCGAAATCTCCAAAATTTCTTAAAAAGCGTGGATATTACCCTTAAATTTTGGAATTTTTAGTCTTTTAGTCTTCAATTTGGGTAGGTGGAACCATCCAATTTGCCTTTAAACGTCTAATTTACCGATTTACAACTTTGACCAATTCATTAATTCAAGCCTACCACGAACATTTATGACAACATATAATGACCATTTATGGTTTCAAACGGCAATATATTACCCTGATATGTATCCCCAAAAATCTCAAGGCTTTTCAACAAAGTTCTCCGAAACCTCCAAAATTTTTAAAAACCGTGGATATTAGTCTTCAATTTTGGAATTTTTCGACTTTTTTTCACCCGGAAATAAAAATTTCCGAAATGTTTACCATGGTCCCTAATACCATTCGAGAGTCCCATTGGATGGGTGCAACCATCCAATTTGCCTTAAAACGACCAATTTACCGATTTACAACTTACACCGATTTCATTAACTCAAGCCTATCACAAACATTTATGACAACATTTAATGATCATATATAGTTCCAAATGGCATTATATGACCCCGAGATTTATCCCCTAGAATTTTAAGAATTTTCGACAACGGGCCCTGAAACCTCCAAAATTTCACAAAAACCGTGGATATTAGACTTCAATTTTGGAATTTTTTTGACTTTTTTTCGCCAGAAAACAAAAATTTCTGAAATGTTTACCATGGTCCCTAATACCCTCCGGGAGTCCAATTAGGTGGGCGGAACCATCCAATTTGTCTTTAAACGGTCAATTTACCAATTTACTAACTTGTACTGATTTCATTAACTCAAGCCTACCACAAACATTTATGACAACATATAATGATCATATATGGTTACAAACGACATTATATGACACTGAGATTTATCCCCTAGAATTTCAAGACTTTTCGACACCGGGCCTTGAAACTTGTAAAATTCTTCAAAAAGCGTGGATATTAGCATTTAATTTTGGAATTTTTTGACTTTTTTCGCCCCCAAAAAAAAATTACCGTAATGATTACCATGGTCCCTACAACACTTAGGGAGTCCAATTGGGTGGGTGAAACCATCCAATTTGCCTTTAAACGACCAATTTACTGGTTTACAAGTAACTTGCACCGATTTAATTAACTCAAGCCTACCACGAACATCTATGACAACCTATAATGATCATATATGGTTCCAAACGGCATTATATGACCCTCAGATGTATTCCCTAAAATCTCAAGACTTTGCGACACCGGGCCCTGAAACCTCCAAAATTTCACAAAAAACGTGGAAATTAGCCTTCAATTTTGGAAATTTTTAACCAATTTTCGCCTGAAATAAAAATTATCGAAATGTTTATCATGGTCCCTAATACCCTCCGGGAATCCAATTGGGTGGGTGGAACCATTCAATTTGCCTTTAAACGACCAATTTACCGGTTTACAGCTTGCATCGATTTACTGGTTTACAACGGCCAATTTAATTAACTTGCACTGAACCGAAGGGACTTGAACCGAAATTGACCCAAACTTGTTTTAACCCGTCAAAATCCGAATTTAACCCGACTTGTTACTAACCTGACCTGAATTCAACCCGACCCGTTCCTAACCCAACCCAAAATTAACCCAACCTATTACAAACCCAACCCAAAATCAACTCGACTAATTTTTAACCTGATCCAAATAAAACCCGACTATTTATTGACCTGACCCGAATTTTACCAGATTTATTACTTACCCGACCCAAAAATTCAACCCGATCTGTTACTAACTCGACTCGAAATTAACACGAGTTGTTATTGACCCGACCTAAATTCAACCCAAATTATTCCTGACCCGATTTCAAATCACCTTAAACGCAATTTAGATCACCTTATTATTGTTGATCAAAGCATTTTGTCTAGGGAGACCTAGTCGGTCCAGGCCAGCAAAAGAAAAGAGCATCATCCTCAAATTTAAGAGTTAAATATAGTATATATTTGTTGTATGGTCAAAGGAGATAATTATCTCCTTAAATTATAGACTATAGTTCCCTAGTATATTACATATATATTATAGTCAAAGGAAATAATTAGCTTGATAAAAAATGATAGTTATCTATTATTTATAGTTAGTTGAACCTGAATATGACTTGACTTGGAAATGACCCGGCCTGATAGTAACCTGCATATTATTGACTTGAACATAACCCGACTTAAATTCGAGAATGTATGATCCGACTTGGAAATGACCCAACCTGATTATAACCCACAAATTATTGACTTGAAATGAACCCGACTTGAACCCGAGAATGACCTGACTTGAAAATGACTGGACCTGATTATAACCCGCAAATTATTGACTTGAACCGAACACGACTCAAACCCGAGAATGACCTGACCTGATTCTAACCCGCAAATTATTGACTTGAACCGAACCCGAGAATTACCTTAACACGTTTTAACCCGTGAAAACCCGAATTAAACCCGACCTGAATGTAACCCGACCTAAACCCGACCCAAACCCGATAAGAAATATGACCCGACTCAAGCATGACCCAACCCAAACCCGTCCCGCATAGGTTATGGAATTAATCCGAATTGACCCGACCCGAGTTGACACGACTCACTCTTACCCGATTCAAACCCGACCCGTTTACCCGAATTGACAACTCTATGGCTCATGAGAAAATACATTAATAACCAATAATATAGGTGGATTGGTGGAGTTATATTTAGAGAGCCACAAAGGCGGAGTGATAATCGATCCCATGATCTCTTAAAATGAGAAGGGAAGCACTAACCACTTGAGCTATTAGCAATAAACAAATCTTCAAGATTTGTCCAACACTTCTCATTGCTACTATGATCAAGCTTACACAGATTGAAATCACTAGTGAATACAAACTTTCATCCTCGTCGCCCTCATCCTCATCATTCCAATGATAAACACATTCCCATATCTAACTTACTACGAGAATGTACTACGAAGCATGTCGTAGTACTAATAATAAATCACCGGCTAACTTCACCATATAACATTCAACTAGAATTTTGACAATATTACAGCCCTACACAGGCGAATAAGGGCTACATTTACCAATTGTATTACGGAATAACATGCAAAAACAAATCAGCAATTGTGTTAAAAGTGCAAGTCTAATTGAGCTATTCCGACCCAATTTGCGTGCTTCATCAATCTAGGCCCATAAATACCATGTACAAGAATTGCGTTAAACCAAACCAATATCAGAGGAGCTAAAGCAGCCCAATTCAATCTTGAAAACTTTTTAAAATTTCACCGTTAAGATATTTCAGTTTGGAGAACCTTTTTTTTTTTTAAAAAAGAGATGCTTATGTAATGGCCCATTGGGCCACGAATTCTTTGTTAGCCATGTTGTCAGAGTTGATCAACGTTAGCTACAAATTTTTACCTACACCCCATGGCAGGGAACACTACCTGCACCCCCTGCCCTCTGCGCGTGATTCGCTCCCGCCCCTTTTCATTTATGAATTTCCTGCAAATTTTTATAATATGTTCATTTTTGAATTGGTAAATGTTCATTTATGTATCATTAGATGTTCATTTTTATAACAAGGAGTTTTTGCTCAAATTAATATATTTTCTGAATTGAATTCTAAGAATTTTCTATAAAAAAAAAAGGAGAGAAAATTTATTTATAAGGATTACTGCGTTCAAATCATTTTTATTGAAAGAAGCATTGCATCATCTAATGTTCATTTTTATTTATTCGTGTTTCAACCAATGTTCATTTTTGTATCATCAAATGTGCATTTTTATATCATCAAATGTTCATTTCAAGAGCTATGTGTAAGTTTCATAGTAAGATGTATACTATACAAATACATACGTCTTAGAATTCTACTTATTTAAATAAAACGTTGTTAAAAAATAATTTCCAATATAAAATAAATTTAATTTAATTACAATAATAACGCATTTCTATATAACTATACTATTACATGTAATAATTGTTTCATAAACATGAAAGTGAACCAAATGTACATATGTGTCTTGTTAAATGAACATTTTTTGTTACATTTGATATAATAAAGTGTATATATATTTGTTTGTGTGTGTGTTTTCCATGAAATATATAATATGAGCACAATATATTTATCGCCTTGAACTTCCTTACTTGATTATCCTGTACAATAAGAGATCGATCAAGTTTTTTTTTTAAAAAAATAAAATAAAATTATAGCAACACATTCCAAACAAAAGTACATTATATATAAGGATTCAAAATTGAACTTTAACACAATAATAATAATTACAAATTTAGAAATGAAGACACAATAAATATATAAAAATATTTTAACATGAAAATGAAAACATATATATATAATCTAAATGAACATGTATTAAATTCTAAATGAACATTTATTAATATGAAAAAGAACATATATAAAAAAAAATTCAAAAGAATATCTACAAATGTAAATGACCATTTCAAAATACAACTTAATATGTATTGATATTAAATGTGAATAAAATACTATAAGATTAAATTATATTTTAAAATAGAATTACCAAAGGTTTATGATGAATGAACAATATGTGATTTATTTCTGAACATTTTTTGACATGTGAATGAACACACATTAATATATGTGTGAATATACACATATCCAAATGAACATCTATGTATCAAATTCGAATAATCATCTATCAATATTAGAGCTAAAATGTATATCAATATTAGAGCTAAAATGTATGTAATATAATATTCAAATGACGCTCATGAGCATATAATTTAATATGAAGTTAAACATGTATTATTATAGTCTATGTGGATATTTTTAATATGAGAATGAACATGTACATATTTACATTAAATAAACATATGTTTAAATACTAGTAAACATTCATTAATGTAAAGATCATAAACAAAACTAGGGTAATATTCTCTCAAGAATGAACCCTACTAGATGTAAGGTGAGAATGTAAATGATCATATACTACTATTATAATGAACATCTATCAAGAAAATGAACATTTACCGAAAATGAACATTTGTTCAGCAACTGTCTTCTCCGACGGAACCTTCAAAGTGTTCTTCTCTGTTTCATTTCTACAAAAATACCACCAAATATAGTAGATTTTAGTCTATTTTGCACAATAATAAGTGTATTTATAGTAGATTTTGTTTTAGAATATCAAAACGCAAAAAAATATAAAATCTAGGGTTTACACTCAAAATTCTACTTAAATGAACAAATTCTTACTCTTCTTTTTCGGAATTTAGTTGCGATTGACGAAATTCATCTCTAATCTCAGACACTTTTAGATGTTTTGATGTAATTTGCAATAATTTTGAAGCAATTTGTAGTGAGTTTTATGCAAAATTTTGGTTTTGATGAGAGAGAATTTCATGAAAATGGGTTTGAAATGAAGGTTTCAATTTTTTTTTTCTTTTTTGTATATAAATGTGAGGATTGGGCAATTACTTGCATTTATCGTGGTTAGTGGGTGGTAACTGTATGGTTAGTGGGGTGTGGGTAAGGGTTTTATTGTATATTTTTTTTTTTTTGGGGAATGAGGGGGTGGGGGTAGGTAATTAGAGCATCTCCAATGGTAAGCTATAAAGGCTTGTAGCTTGCTTTGTCATGTTAATTTTTAAGGCTACAACCTATTTAAGCTACAAAGTACTCCAATGGCAAGCTACAAGAAGTTGTTGCTTGATTTGTCACATCATTATTTCAAGCTACAAAGTACTTCAATGGTTGGCTATATAATTTTGTAGCTTGCATATACTTTATTTACTACACTATATGAGCTGAAAATTTCATTGCTATTTTACTTACTTTTACCAAAAAAATTCTAATTTATAATATAGTTTTATAAGTTGTGCCTGCTATCAGTATTAAAATTTATATGCAATAATTTATATAATTTCATATAAGTTGTTTTGTACTCGTATTATAAGACGACTTGCTTGCGATTTAATTATTTGAGCTTGTACGAAGTATTTAATATTTTCATCAAGAGAATTGATAACCTTTTCCATTTTAAAAAAAAAAAAAAATTATTGATAACTTTTCTCCCTAAATTTATTTGCATATTTTATTATCAACATTTGACAATACAACTAAATAAAACTAATTAACAAAACAACATTCCTTAAACAAAAAAAAAAAAAAAAAAAAAAAAAAAAAAAAAACAAAAAAACAACTTAGCAACTTAAGATCGATTCAAGTTATAGCTACCAAAACGTTCACCAAATATGCTCAACTAAATCAGTCTTTAGCTGGTGATGCATTTGTCTATCTCGGATTGTTGCATCTCTTTCAAGATATGACTCAAAATTCTCTTCATGTCCTTGATGCACATCATCAACAACACTTGGTGAAAATTCATCGTTAGGAAAGTTTTTGTTATAAGTGTGACGCTCGTCTTCAACAATCATATTATGTAATATAATACACGCATCCATAATATCGTGGATATTGCGTTTATGCCAACAACGTGCAGGCCCACGAACTATAGCAAAACGAGATTGGAGTACCCCAAATGCCCTCTCAACATCTTTCCTTGCACTCTCTTGCTTTTCCTTAAACAAAAGCCTCTTCGGGTCCCGAGGATGGTAGCTTGACATGTTGTCTTGCAAATTAGGCATTGTAGTATTGGGATAATAGTAGCCAGGGTGGTAGTGTGTTTGAGGGTAGGAATTTTCGGAGGTGAAATTTCCACTATTTGATGAATTTCCCAAACCAAAATGTTTACTAAATGGATTATCCGTATCATCCATCCAAATTTTTTACGAGGAATTAATCGTAGATATGAAAGTATTTGTAGATTATGTTTTTTTGAAACAATATACTGGTTGTATTCTTAAGGTTAAAAAACTTATTTATAGATGTATTAGCTAATAATTCAAAGTTAAATATGGTTACCAAATATTGTACATTGGCTAAAATTTTGGCAAAATCTTTTATTGACAAAGTCTAATTTGTTATCATATATAACGTAATAAAAAATTTTAAATTTTAAAATACCTATAATCTTGTACAAGTGATCTTACGAATATAATGAATGTTACTAAATTTTTTAACAAAAAGAATAAAACAAAGTATACCTATAACCTATAAGCTAGGAAGCACATTAGTCAACATTAGCTAGAGCATGTCAGTTACACCTTCTGATAAAGATGAAAAATTGATTTTAAAATGTTTTTTTTTTTTTTAGAAAAAGAAAAAAAAAAAAAAGTTGTTGCATTATCTTTTGAGCAATTGTAGATCACGTAGAGCATTTCCATTTGCCGTGCATACCACTCTCCAATTTTTTAAAATAATATATAAATCTTGAAAATTTCCAAGCAGTGTTGCTTAAGTGAGCAGTGCTGCTCTTCCAAGCAGGTATGTCAATTATGTTCCAATGGTCAAGCTACAGTTTTAATATTTTTAAATATTGCAAGCAAGACCCTAAAACTAACCATTGGAGATGCTCTTATGGCTACAAGGGGGTGTAGCCATTAGGAATTACAACGTTAGCCCATTCCAGTCCATTTCGACCCAAAAAATACCCGGGTTTGGATAGGTCTATTGGGCTACTCCTTCTAACTTAAACTAGCAATTTAAGTTTTACAAATTTTAAAAAAGATAATATTGTTTTTTTGAAAACCGGTTAGTGCATATTATTATATCATAGTAAGCAAATTAGCAAAAACATACGACGAAACATTGCTAGGAGTGTGGTTTTCCCAACATTGTTCACAACCAAAAGGCACTAACCTAGCTAAGTGGTGGGCTACAAAATTCCCATCATGCTCAACATGAGACCATAATATGGAAGAAAAATCAGAGCTACAAAAAGACTGTATTCCTTGTTATTTTTCTTCCCATTTAAAATCTTTTTGAGAGATGATTCTAATCAAATCATCCAAAATTATAATCATTTCATTAATTTGATTTTATTATTCCTTTTTTTTATTTATTTATTTATTTTTTATTTTTTATGGCAACGAAACATATTTGATCATAATCTATAAATTTTAATTTTTTTTTCTGCTTTAATTTGTCGAGTTTAACTTTATATATGTATTCAGTTCTTTACCCTAAACCTTAGTGTTTTTTTTTTCAAGGTAATTTTCTAATATAGCTAGAATGGTAGTTGAATAACACTACTCCGTATCATTATGATATCCATGTTGATAGTTTCTCTGCTAAAAGGGGATTTTATAGAAGGAAATTACGAAGTATAAGTTTTCCTCCATTTCTTTTTTCGCTTGCTCTACTTTTCTTTTTAGTTTATCCCTTAAATTTATCATATATTATAAATTACACTATAGTACGGCAGTACGGCACACGATCTTTATACCCGACCCAATTAGCTAGTTTTGTGTTCCACCATCTCCCCTTAATCAAAGTTTATACCTACACAATTATACTCTACTTTCTCCGTTCCATAAATATTATAACAGTTATCATTTTAAGATGTTTTATAAATATTACAGAGTGTAACATTTGTCTATTCACAAATATTTTCTCTCTTTATTTCATCAATCTGTCTTATTTTCTTTCTATCTCTTCTTAAAACTCATGCCCCATCCGATATTGCAATATTACGAGAACGAAGGAAGTATTAGATTATTAGAGTATTTAAAAAAAAAAAAAAGAGATAGTACGTGATGATGTGAGAGAAATATATGGATAGTGATCGTTGACCCTTTTAAGCTATGAGCCTTGTGAGCATATACTCAAGGATTCCTTTGAAAAAGTGATGGACCATACCCAATACTTGATGATTGCAACCAACGAGCCGATAAGATAGGAGGATAATTCAAGACACTAATATCCCATTACTCTCTTTACCACATATTCAAACGTTAGTGTCCAAATATATTTTTCCTAGGTACCAAAATTTATAGAAACCTCTAGATTTTTCCTTATAATATCACTTTAACAAATTTGTCGCACCACCTATTTTTGCTATTAATGATAATATCATAATTATTTTATGTTGTTCATAGTTTTCATTTGTTTTAAAAGGTTGTCGTATTATATGCTTGCTAAATTGTCTTTTTGATAAATTGATAAGTGATAATCTCTCCTACTTGTGTGCTTTCCTTTTCCTAAGCTAACAATCATGCTCCGCCTTTTAACATAAACATCATTTTATTTATTTTTATTATTTTTTATAAATTAAAATTTTATGCTTATAAAATGCCGCATGTCACCATATATGGTCAAGCTCGAGGTATTAAATTATTTTTTTTTCATGCACATACCCTTTATTATATTTTATTTTATTTATTATAGAACAGTACATAAATTATTGAAAGTACTACACTTTACAAATAAAAATATAATTTCTTTCAAAATAAAAATAATTATTTTAACTTAAATGCTATACGAATCAAATACTCGTTATATTTTTTTAAAAAATACGAATGGGAGTATTACATTGACTTTTGTACATAGCTAATTATTTTTGTTATTATTTTTGTACATAACTAATTTATTCATGTACAAATCTTTTTAAGTTCATCTCAATATTTGAATATTATTTTAGATTGTTTCAAATAAAAGACAGCAAAGTGCGTGAGGGTAGCTCAAATGATTAGAATTTAGCTTCCTTCTCGATTTCAGAAGATCTTGAGAAGTTGAGATCATTTTAATAGCTGGTTCCTACAGGCGCCTGTACGGTGCAACGTACAGTCGTTTTGTAGGAAAGAACATGATATATAAAAGTAATGAACATATAGTTATAGTGAAAAGAACATACTATTAAAATGTAATGAACATATACCTAAAGTAAAAATAACATACTATTAAAATGTAATGAACATATACCTAAAGTAAAAATAACATACTATTAAAATGTAATGAACATATACCTAGAGTGAAAAGAACATATTTGCACCAAAAAAATACATAAAAAGAACATATGTTTATGTTCATTGATCAGTCAGTGTAATGTACTTTATTTGCAACATAAAGATCATTGCTTAATGTGAAATATTTATTAAATTTTGTCTTCAAATTAGGGTGGTTATATATAGATAAAGTTTATTACATAATATTATCATGTTCTTTATTAATATTGCAGATGTTCTTTAGATATGAAAAAAGTATATAAAATTGAATGTTCGTTACAAAACAACTATATGTTCTTTACAAAATAACTGTATGCTCTTTACAAAATAGTTACATGTTCTTTTTGCATTTTTTGGCTGTACCAAGCAAGGTACAGCCGCCTGCACCTTAAAATTTTCAATAAATAACAAGTACACTTATACACAAAAAATTTATTTTAGACAATTTCTTGATCAACGATTTATATATATCCAAAATAAGGTTTTTTTTTTTTTTTCCCTTTCAAAATACGTTGAATAATAAACAAATACGAGTATTATTTTTGTCGAAATTATTAATAAGTTGAGATAAGCATATAACGTTAGTTTGACATATTAATCGAGGATTGTAATTTGTAATATGTTACACTCCAAATTAATCACTCAAATAAAAAAGAGTGAGAACATTGTTACGGAGTACAATACTTGGTAAAAAAAGAGAGAATATTTTACAATTATAAGTTTTTTTTTTTTCGTTCACCAAAAAAAAATTCCCAATTTTAAGAAGAAAAGAAGACGAAATTCAACGGACTGAAAATAACAAAATAGTAAAGCCAAAAAGTTTCCAAAAATGTCATTGTTTAGTCCTGAATTATCTCCACAACACTATCCAAACCAACACTCTCAAATAAAGAAACTACGATAATGCCGGGGCTTAAACCCATTATTAGAGGCTTACAAAAATTTTTAGATTAGTAAATTTAGGAATTTAGTAAGAAGTGGTCTGAAAAATAAAATCAAAAATTAAACTAAACCACTTTATTACTATTATTATTATTATTATTTTTATATTAAAAAATAAGTAATAATTTACCGGATGATAAAAATAAGTCGATAACTAACCTATAACCGTTTGACCGGCAATAACCGGTTATGTGGCTGAGAGATTTGGTTGGGGTTTAAGCAGTTTTTTTGTTGGGTAATTTAAATCCCCCCCTTCCCTCACACCCCGGGGTTTTTGTATACCTTCTCTGTCCCCACAACCAAACCCCTCCTTTAGAGAGAGAATTTCCCATTTTTTTTTAGAGGGAGAAACAAACTAACATAAACAATTTTTACTTCTTTTTTCTTATTATTTTTAAATTTTCATTTCTTCTTCGTTGATTCAAATGAAATGAATCAAATGAATGAATGATCATATATAATTTCTTTTAAGGAGAGAGAAAGATTTACGTATCTCTTTGAGATTTTTTCATTGTAATAAAATAATAATTTTTAAAATACGATTATTTTGTTCTACCTGATTTTTTAAATTTGATTATCAGTTGTAAATTAGGTAGTTAAATTGTTTGATCGAAGAACGAAGATCGGTTCGTTTGTTAGATTATCAGGTGCGGTTTTTTTTTTTTAGTTTAATTTTGTTGAATTTCGCGGTTTTCTGCGGTAATTGTGCATAATTTTGATCTATCATGCTGAATTTGTTTGAATTGTAACTGTTTGATTTGAGATTTTGGTGAATTTGTGCTGAATTTTGAGTTTTATTTGGGAAATGTTTCTCAGATTGGTTGATTTGGATTGTTGATCAAATGATCATTGTGTTCGAGTTATGTTAATTTGATCTGTAATTGCATTTTATGCTGATGATCAAGTTGTTAGGATCCAGAATTCGTAATTTTGTTGCTTTTACTCTCTCATGTACTTTTTTCGTGGCTTCTGTTGGAAGCAATTGATCAAAATAAAAAAAAAAATTCATAATTCTTTAATTTCTGGTGGTTTTAAGAGAGAGGGTTTTATAAATTCTGAGGATTTTCGTGTTAGATTTTACTACTTTATTTGATCATAACAGAATTATTATGATCTAAATTATATTTGATTTTTTTTTTTCTGGATATAATTTAATGTAAAGTTGTAATGATGCCTGATTTGGAAACTTGGATTAAATTATGTTAAACAGACTTTACAGATTGTGTAGAATTTATGGAATAATTTCTGGTTTTATTGACTCGTTCATTGGTTTTGCTGTCACACAGGATTACCTACCATTTGTGAATTCTGTAGTTTTTTCCTGGCATGTATGTCTGAAAAATGGTGTTGTTAAAGAGAACGTTGGATCACGGTGTTAATGGATACCGTTCGCCTGCTATACCTAGAGCTCCTAGATCCATACGGGTAAGTTTTGTTTGATTGTGTTATGGTATATTACTGCATTGCTTTCGTTGCTCGATTTTGATGTGTAATTGGTTACAGAAAAGGGGGTTTCGTCAGAAGACACCTGAAAACGGTGGCCAAGTATGTGCATTTGAGTTGTTGGCCACGGTTGCTGGAAAGTTGCTAGAAGAGAGTGAGTGCTCTTCTGCTTCTAGTAGTGCAGCTGTTGGATTTGATCAGTGCAGAATTGATAAGGATATCGTTGTTAAGAATGAGCCTCTGGATGTTGATAAAATACTAGGAGGCGAACATGATGATCAGGGCAGTTCCGAGGGTAGTGTCTTTTTCTCTGGCCTTCAGAGGGATTCATGTAAAGGGAAGATTGAATTAGTGAATGAAGTAACTGGAAAGCACGGTTCTCCTTTCGCAAGCTCTGTGTGTTCTGAGAAGATTGATTCTGATTCAAAGTTGGTGACCCAGAAAATCAACAGCTTGTTTGTAAAACATTCTTGTAAAGTAGATGGGAGTTCCCCCAAATGTGGGGAGTCTGATGACATTAATATAGAAAATGGGCTCATTAGGAAGCTGTATGCTAACGGGGGTGCTTCTGGAGTTGGTGCTACAGCTAACAAGTCGTCTGCACCAACCAACTCTGAAGAAAATGTTAACTTGACCCTTGGTAGGGGTGCTAATCCTAATGCTTCGTCTCTGAAACAGGGGAACGATGTAAAAATAAACTGTAAAGATGATGATGAAATTCTTTCTCAGTGCTCTAAACCTAACAACATAATGAAGGCATTCAGGTCACCTGCATGTGACGAAGACAACAAGCTTTTGTCGTCTAAATACTGGAAGACGGCTCCAAAACTGAAGGATTATGAACCTCCTAACTCAGGTGCGTTAATTGTTTTGTATATGTTGAATGACTTTGATCATTCTAGAAGGGAATTTGATGCTAACAACAATGTGTGTTGATTTTTGGTACTCTAGATGGTGGATTAAAGAACAATGACACTAGTAAGAGGCCCTCTTATGAGATAGACAGGTCTCAGCGTAATACTCCATTCAAGAAACGAAGATTATTTGATCGAAGCTCAGTGGTGACATATGATGGAGGCATAAGCTGTGAAAGTGTTTCTAACTCGCCTGAGAAGGGCGTAGATGATGAGAAGAATGCCTCAGCTGGAAAGCTGCTTGAAGGTTTTTTTTTTTATTTTTTATTATCTCATCTGTATTGATTGGCTTGCTGTAATTCTAGTTTTTGTAAAGAGCAAATTCTGATTGGATATATCCATTTTTATATCATGCAGGAAAAGGGACACCATCTTCAGGTCTTTGCCGCCAAAAATCTTGCAATTCTAGAAACTCTCAAGGTACTATTGGAGCTTTTTAGTTGCATTTAACCCGTTGAGCTATAATTGCTTGTCCTGTGAGAATTTCTTACATGTAAAGTGTTTTTAATTCAGTGCGACTTAGCATTAAGTCCTTCAAAGTACCAGAGCTTTTCATTGAGGTTCCGGAGAGTGCAACTGTTGGTTCACTTAAGGTATGCAACTGAGTTATTGTTTGCAAGAACATTTAGTTTTTAATAGTTTCCATCTTGTTTTTCTTTCGGTTTTCATGATTTATTACTACATGCTTCCCATAATTGTATTTGATATGCATGAAGACTTAATTGTTTCTGATTTTTCCTGGTTAATGATGCTTGACAGTTTTCATGATTGATAATATTTGATCATTTATGATTTCTTCACAGAGAACTGTTTTAGAGGCTGTGACGACTATTCTTGGTGGAGGTTTGCGTGTTGGTGTACTTCTCCAAGGAAAGACGATTCGAGATGACAACAGAACTTTACTCCAGTCTGGTATATCCCAAAGTGATGATATGGATACAATTGGGTTTATGCTAGAGCCAAATAGTCCAACTCAACCTTCTCCACTTAAATGCTCTGGAGAACCTCCTTCTCCAGTTCCATGTGACTCACCCAAATTTGTAAATAGGTACTTGACTGCTTTCTTCTGTCATTTTCTCACTTTATGTTTATCTGGTGCTGTTTGTCTCTGACTGTGTTATTGTTGGTGTTCTGCAGGTCTCAAGTTAACCCTAATGGCGATAGTTTTGCTATCAAAACACCGGAAAAACCATTTTTAACTGATTCAATTAAACCATCTGGAAGTATCAAGGACTTAGTTTCATATCCTTCAACTGAACTGACTGACAAAACTGTTTCGAAATCTAAAGCTATAGTGCCTGTTCCTGAAGAAAGCATGGAAGCTCTAGCTGTAGTACCTATGAACCAAAGATCCAAGCGTTCAGATATTGGACAACGCCGTACTAGGCGACCCTTCTCTGTTTCTGAGGTAGAAGCACTTGTTCGAGCAGTGGAAAAACTCGGAACTGGAAGGTACATGACTTTTATCCTCTTCCCTCCCCAGATGGAGGAGGTTGTGGGATTGTTATAATCTTTTCATTCTTAAGTATACATTATACACTCATATGTTAAAATTTCCTAATGCCAAGTTCATACTTCACAGGTGGCGTGATGTCAAATTGTGTGCCTTTGAGAATGCTAAGCATCGAACTTATGTTGATTTGAAGGTAAGAGTCTATTTTGCTATAATTGTATACTTTTCTAACATGCTATTTTAGATTTTAGATATTCTTGAATGGTTTAATTAGCTCATTGTTGCATAATGTTTTTGCTCAAATGGATTTGAATCGATTTACATAAACATGGACATAGACTTGTATGGGTCCTGCCTTATTGAGTTATTGTTCTCCTTACGCAGTTGTGGTCCAAACATTGCTTTCACTGTTCTGATTCCTTCTGTTGGCACTAATAGTTCCATCTTTTAGGGACTCAAGCAACCTTAACTTCACTTGTACATAACTATCTTGACAGTGATTGGCTAACTCCTCATTGATAAGATAATGTATAATTAATTAATTATACATTATTAAATGTAATTGAAATTTTATAAACTTTATTTTGAATTTATAGTTGATAATTTATTATGTGTGAGTTGTTAATGAGACATGAATCTAAGCTTAGCTCCAAAACCCTTGTGGGGGTGAAAAGCCTGTGATCCACATGGTTTTGTATTCTTGTTATTAAGACAACCTACGATTTGTGTTTTATGAAGAGCATATGCTTATCCTTTCATTTCTCACATGATCTGAGTTGTATTTATTATTTATTTCTTTTTGTTAATTTCGCGATCTTTTTAATCTTTATTTAGGATAAGTGGAAAACACTGGTTCACACGGCAAGAATCTCACCACAGCAAAGGAGAGGGGAGCCAGTTCCCCAAGATCTTTTGGACAGGGTTTTAGCCGCGCAGTCTTACTGGTCTGAGCATCAGGCTAAGCAACATGGAAAGCAACAACAGCAACAGGGTATAATTGCTAAACTTACTGACTCCGTAAGACCTTAACCGGGAAAGCTTGAATATTTTTTTTAGTTTGTAGATTTCGAATTGTTGTGTAGAAAATTGGGAAGAAAAAAAAAAAAGAATTTGATAGGTATAAGTACAACAACTTACAGGGGGTAAAGAAAAGTTATTGTAGAAATTTTACAGAACATTCATGTAGTCAATTATTTGTCACATTTTTTTACCATTATTCATTGCCATTGGCTCACAATTAGTGGAGAAGCTTTTGGCCCCTTTGTAAATGATTTGTAACAGAATAAGAGGTTTTTTCCAAATTGGAAATCCCATTGTTCTTTGATTTTTGTAAACACTATATATAATATATAGAGGAAATTTTAACGAATTTGAGGTTGAGGATAGATTCTGTATCATTATGACATTATGGCTAACTTTAAATTTGTTACGAAATATCTATTTTTGGCAAGCCATGTAGAGGCGATGTGTGTACAGGATTTAATCCGTATGAATGTATGATCCATTGATCCCTTAAGAATTTGAACTATTAGTTGACATTTCTTGAATTAATTATTGTAATTTATAAAGGCTAAAGAGTATTACTTAATTACACTAGGTTGGTTGAATGGTTCTTTGATTGTCATTGCATATATTCCGTGAAGATAGGGATTAGGGAAGATGCTGATTTTGTGTTGAAAATAACGTGGAAAAACAAACTTGTAGTTGACGTAATCCAATAATCAATTTGTAATTTGGACATGTGGTTTTTTAATGGTCAACTGCGTAAAGTATTACATAAAGGAATTCAGAAATAGAAGGTTGTTTAAAACTCAAATTCTCTAATAATGTCTGAGGTGCTATTAATTTATCCCTAATTAAAAAATTAACCTCTGGTTTTTTTTTTTTTTTTGTTTTTTTTTTTTTTTTGACAAGAAGGAATAGCCTCATCATTGACGGAAAAAAAAATAAAAAATACTCCGTACTATTATTTAAAGAGGCTAATTAACTTTGGGTTAATTTCCAGATTAATTATTTCCACCTTAATGTGATCCCGGTTTTTGATCAGTAGGTACACCAAAATGGACTGAAAAGAGGGTAAAAGCAAAATTGATCTTTACTCCACCATCATTCATTTTATTTATTTTTTTCATTTTGCCAAAACCACCTAATATGCTTTTTTGTTTTTTAACCAAACAATGTTGAATGATTTTATTATGAATTCATTAATATCATGAAATAACTAAACTTTAAATTACTAAGATAAGGCAATCTTTTATAATCGTTCAGTAGCTCAAATTTCATCCCAATTATATGCTTATTGTAACTTTGTAAGTATATACTTCCATAAAAATAAAGTTAGATTATGATTGATAATTAACTTGCATATGATACATGTTACTTGCAAACTTTGTAAAATAAATGGATATAATTTCACATGAAACAAGAAGGTGATTGATAATAAATGATGAGGTAGATTATTATAGAAATAATAGTTAAATTGTAATATTAGGTTAAGAGTGGCGTCTTGATGACCAACTTAAAGAGAGAAAGAAAAGCTAAAAACGGTAACGCGGCAGTTGGTGAATTAGCTGGTAAGCTAAGCATCTTTAAGCTACATTACACTATATTCTACATCTACAATTCTACATACATATCAAGTAGATTGCCATCAATATGAGAATGAGATCACCGCTCTTCATTCCTCTCTCCTTCCATGTTACGCCATGTGATTCTTTCTACTTTCTTTTATTATCTCCTCTTTATTTTTTTTTTTTTTTTATTATATTGCATTTATTAATATATTTGTTTTTTTAATAAATAGAAGCTATAGTAAAAAATATATATATATCAATATCGTGAATGAGTTCCCCTTTTAGGATTTCTTACAAAAACAAATATCGTGATTGTTAATACATCATACGGCGTGTTAGCCTAAATATCTTTGATTTTGATTAGTAAAAGCTATAAATAAATAAATAAAGGTGCCGCGTATGTAAATAAGTCAATCAAGGTTAGGGAAAATATTTAAAGGAACTAGCTAGGAAGTACTCCATATAAAAGTAACTCTAACTCATAATTTCACAAAATGATAATTCATTTTAAATCAATTTATGATAATCTTACCGTAAGTATAATTTTGATGAAGTAAATATTTTTTAAGATTTTTCCAAATAATTAAAAAAAGACGAGGTAAAATAGTTTAGACATATGATACACCTATAGGGCTATAGTCCTACAGGCATTTTTTTTTTTTTCCAATCACAAAAAACATAAAGAAGTAAAAATGAAAAAAAGAATAAAATTGGATACTAAATAAAACCTTATATTTTCCCTTTTAAGGGGAACCAGTCATGTTATCTCAAACATCTAAGATGGTTCCCAGTGAGAAGGGAGGGCCATATGCATGTATAAAGGTTTCTTGTGAACTGAGACTTCCTAACTGTTTTTTTTTTTTCTTTAAAAGAATGATTTTATAAAGAAGGAATTAAATTATTAAATTAACATTCCAACGAATTATATTCAAATTGAAATTTTATTTATTTATTTAGTATTTTTTTGGGTTCAAAATTTGTAACGTAAACCAGATTGGCAAACAGGTGCTTGCACATGCATAAGCCATAATAAGAGATAAATTCATGGACCATATTATATAAAGTGTGTAATATGAATTAATTGGTAACAAAAACAAATATGTATAGTGTAGTTTAATTTAGCAGGAAGTCACATTACAACTAGTTAAGTACCAGTCTGGCAATTCCATTTCCAACCCTTATAAGCTGCCTTTGTAAAGGAAGTATCCAACTTATATCAATTGGAGCCACCACAAAAACCAAATCTAGATCTATTTTTTTAAGGTGCGTATCCAATATCAACAATATATATTATTGTATAACAATCTTACATACCTTCTTTGGCAAGGTTCCACAACTCTACTATGGTAAAGATGATAAAAACATTGTTTGTTACGTTAAAATTGGACGGATATTAAAGTTTCATCACGTAATGTTTGGAATGAGGAGAAATAGCTTTTAGAGGTATAAAAAAAATAAAGAGTTCTAATGAAAAATTTAGAAAATAATTCATTTTTTATTTTAATCTTGCAATTAGTTACGAACTTATTATGTTGTACTAATAATGTTTTTTCAAAGACTACTGTGAGAATTAAAACATTGCAGCTAACTAATTTGTGGTTGGTGCACCCGGGTGCACCATGCGCATGGTGCACCCAAAAGAACATTTAGTATATTTAAAAGAACATGGGTAAAAAATGAACATGTTTTTATTTTCTTGCAACTGTAAATCCATCACTCTCTTCTCCTTGCAATCTCTCACTCCTCTTTCCCTTCCTATCACTCTCCTTCTTGCTGCCAATTTTTACTCTCCTTTACACCATCGTTTTCATTTAAGAATTTCAATGAATTTGGGTAAAAATCATTTCCATAGTACTCATTTTCTCTCTCCATAACTTTTCTCTCTATCTTTTTCTATTTTTCAAAAAAATTTCAAAATAGCAAAATTGTTCATCTTCAAAGTGAAACCCAAGAAAAAAATTGAACTTATTTCAACAATTCAACCTTCAAACTTAAACAAATGGTGGATTCAAGTAAAATGTAAGTATAAATTTTGTACATGCAAATTGTTTTTCGTCAATAATTTTAAAGTCAAAGTGTTTAATTTTGTGAATTTGGGTTTTTTTTTTAAAAAAAAATAATAACTAAAGCTATAAAGTACAAGTTGTTCAAAAAAGAACAATTAGAGGAGAAAGAAGAATAGTAATGAATTGAAGCCAACTGGAAGATAACCAAGTAAGGTTAATTTTTCAAACACTAGCTTGTTCTTTTTCAAACACTAACATGTTCTTTTTATTCCATGTTCTTTAAAATATGTCTAATGTTCTTTTCGGAGGTCATATTCTTTGTCAAACACAAACATGTTCTTTTGTTGAACACTATTATGCATGTTCTTTTTCAAATACTAGCATGTTCTTTTTCAAACACTGGTTTGTTCTTTTTCAAACACTAACATGTTCTTTTTATTCCATGTTCTTTAAAATATACCTAATGTTCTTTTCGGAGGCCATGTTCTTTGTCAAACACAAACATGTTCTTGTGTTGAACACTATTATGCATGTTCTTTTTCAAATACTAGCATGTTCTTTTTCAAACACTCGTATGTTTTTTTTTTTTTTTTTCTCATGTTCTTTAAAATAAGCCTAATGTTCTTTCCGGGTGCACCATGCGCATGGTGCACCCGGGTGCACTATACTATTACAACTATTATGGTGACTAACGACAACTATTATTGAGCTTTTGCCAACACAAAAACATGATGATGATATCATTTTTTGAATTCGAATTATCTAATTATTTGATGTATATCCATGACATGGGCGAGTTAAGGCTAGTTTTTCTTAGAGCTGTGAAAAGTTGACCCGACCTAAATATCGACTCAAACCCGATTATTAATCGATCCATCTGAACCCGAAAAAATGATGACCCAAACCCGACTTGACTCGACCTGAAACCAACCCTAGACCCAAGTTGACCCGAGTATATGAGACCCGAACCCTAACATGAACTGACCTGGAAATGACCCGACCCGAATGTAACCTGTAAATTATTGACCTGAACCGAACCCGACTTGAACCGAAATTGACCCAAACACGTTTTAACCCGTCAAAACCCGAATTTAACCCGACTTGTCACTAACTAGACCTGAATTCAACCCGACCCGTTCCTCACCCGACCCGAATTTAACCGAACCTATTACAAACCCGACCCGAAATCAACCCAACTTGTTATTGACCCGACTCGAATTTCACCAGACCTATTACTATCCCAACCCAAAAATTCAACCCATTCTGTTACTAACCCGACTTGAAATCAATACAATTTGTTATTTACCCGACCTAAATTCAACCCAAATTGTTCCTGACCCGATTTCAAATCACTTTAATTGCAATTTAGACCACCTTATTATTGTTGATCAAAGCATTTTGTCTTGGGAGACCAAGTCGGTCCAGGCAGCAAAAGAAATGAGCATCATCCTCAAATTTAAGAGTTAAATATTGTAAATATTTGTTGTATGGTCAAAGGAGATAATTATCTTCCTAAATTATAGACTATATATAATTCCCTAGTATATTGCCATATATGTTACAGTCAAAGTAAATAATTAGCTTGATAAAAATGATAATTATCTATTTATAGTTAGTTGAACCCGAATATGATGACCTGACTTGGAAATGACCCGACCTGATTGTAACCTGCAAATTATTGACTTGAACATAACCCGACTTGGAAATGACCCAACCTGAATATAACCCACAAATTATTGACTTGAATCGAACCCAACTTGAACCCGAGAATGACCCGACTTGAACATGACCCGACCTGATTATAACCCGTAAATTATTGACTTGAACCGAACCTGACTCAAATTAAACCCGAGAATGACCCGACCTGCTTCTAACCCGCAAATTATTGACTTGAACCGAATCCGACTCAAATTAAACCCGAGAATTACCCTAACCCGTTTTAACCCGAGAAAACCTGAATTAAACCCGACCTATTGTTCACCCGAACCGAATGTAACCCGACCTAAACCCGACCCAAACCAGATAAGAAGTATGACCCAACATGACCCGACTCAAGCATGACCCAACAAAACCCGACGCGCATAGGTTATGGAATTAATCCGAATTGACCCGGCCCGAGTTGATCCGACCCACTCTTACCGACCCAAACTCGACCGTTTATCCGAATTGACAGCTTTACCCAAAACCTCTAAAATTTCTCAAAAAATGTGGATATTAGCCTTCAATTTTGGAATTTTTTGATTTTTTTCACCTGGAAATAAAAATTGCCGAAATGTTTACCAAGTTACCTAATATCCTCCGGGAGTCCAATTGGCTAAGTGGAACCATCCAATTTGCCTTTAAACGACCAATTTACCGGTTTACAACTTGAACCGATTTCATTAACTCAAGCTTACCACGAACATTTATCACAACATATAATGATCATATATGGTTCCAAACAGCATTATATATATGACCCCGAGATGTATCCCCTAAAATCTCAATACTTTTCGCCACCGGGCCCCGAAACGTTCGAAATTTCTCAAAAAACGTGGATATTAGCCTTCATTTTTGGAATTATTTGAATTTTTTTCGCCCGGATATAAAAATTGCCAAAATGTTTGCCATGCTCCCAAATATACTCCGGGAGTCCAATTGGGTGAATGAAACCATCCAATTTGCCTTTAAACGACCAATTTACCGATTTACAACTTACACCGATTTCATTAATTCAAGCCTACCAAAAAAATTTTGACAACAAATAATGATCATGTATGGTTCCAAATGACATTATATGACCCCCGAGATGTATTCCCTATAATTTCAAGACTTTTCGACATCGGGCCTCGAAAACTCCAAAATTTCTCACAAAGCGTGGATAATAGCCTTCAAATTTTGAATTTTTTGACTTTTTTCGCCCGGAAATAAAAATTACCGAAATGTTTACCATGGTCTCTAATATCCTTCGGGAGTTCAATTGGGTGGGTGGAACCATCAAATTTGCATTTAAACGACCAATTTACCGGTTTACAACTTGCGCCGATTTCATTAACTCAAGCTTACCACAAACATTTAAGACAACATATAATGATCACACATGGTTCCAAACGGCATTATATGACCCCCAGATGTATCCCCTAAAATCTCAATTCTTTTCGACACCGGGTCCCGAAACCTTCGAAATTTCTAAAAAAGCACAGATGTTAGCCTTCAATTTTGGAATTTTTTCGACTTTTTTCGCACAGAAATAAAAATTGCCGAAATGTTTACCAAGGTCCCTAATACCCCCTGGGAGTCCAATTGGGTGGGTGGAACCATCCAATTTGCCTTTAAACGACCAATTTACTGGTTTACAACTTGTACCAAATTCATTAACTCAAGCCTACCACGAAAATTTATGACAACATATATTGATCAGTTATGGTTTAAAATAGTATTATATGACCCCGAGTTGTATCCCCTAAAATCTCAAAGCTTTTCGACACCGGGCCCCCGAAACCTATTTTTTTTTTCAAAACGCGTGTATATTAGCCTTTAATTTTGGAATTTTTTAACTTTTTTTCGTTCGAAAATAAAAGTTGCCGAAATTTTTACCACGGTCCCTAGATAATACCCTTAGGTAGTCCAATTAGGTGGGTGGAACCACTAATTTGCTTCTAAACGGCTAATTTACCAGTTTACAACATGCACCGATTTCATTAACTCAAGTCTACCACAAACATTTATGACAACTTATAATGATCATTTATGGTTTAAAATAGTATTATAGGACCCCGAGATGTATCCCCTAAAATCTCAAAGCTTTTCGACACCAGGCCCCGAAACCTCAAAAAATTCTCAAAAAGCGTGGATATTAGCCTTTAATTTTGGGAATTTTTGACTTTTTCGCCCGGAAATAAAAATTGCCGAAATGTTTACCATGGTCCCTAATACCCTCTGGGAGTCCTATTGGGTAGTGGTACCATCCAATTCGCCTTTAAACGGCCAATTTAATTACTGATTTACAACTTCCACGGATTTCATTAACTCAAGCCTACTACGAACATTTATGACAACACATGATGGTTATATATGGTTCCAAATGGCATTATATGACCCCAAGATGTATCCCCTAAAATATTAATACTTTTCTACAACGGGTCCTGAAACCTTCAAAATTTCTCAAAAAGCGTGGATATTAGCCTTCAATTTTGAAATTTTTTTATTTTTTTTCGCCCGAAAATAAAAATTGTCGAAATGTTACCATGGTCCCTAATACCCTCCGAGATTCCAATTGGGTGGGTGGAACCATCCAATTTGCCTTTAAACGACTAATTTACCGGTTTACAATTTGCACTGATTTCATTAATTCAAGCCTACCACGAACATTTATGACAAAAAATAATGATCATATATGGTTCCAAACGGCATTATATGACCCCGAGATGTATCCCATATAATTTCAAGACTTTTCGACACCAGGCCTAGACATCTCCAAAATTTCTCAAAAAGCGTGGATATTAGTCTTCAATTTTGGAATATTTTGACTTTTTTCGTCCGGAAATAAAAATTGCCGAAATGTAACTATGGTCCCTAATATCCTCCGGGAGTCCAATTGGGTGTGTGGAACCATTCAATTTGCTTTTAAACGGCCAATTTACCAGTTTACAACTTGCACCGATTTACTGGTTTACAACGACCAATTTAATTAACTTGTACCAAACCCGACTTGAACCGAAATTGACCTAAACCCGTTTTAACCCGTCAAAACCCAAATTTATTTCGATTTGTTACTATTCTGACCTAAATTCAACCTGACTCGTTCCTAATCCGACCCGAATTTAACCCAACCTGTTACAAACCCGACCTGAAATCAACCCGACTTGTTATTGACCTGGCCTAAATTCAACTCGACTTGTTATTGACCCGACTTGAATTTTATCATACCTATTACTTACCCAATCCAAAAATTCAACCCGATCTGTTACTAACCCGACTCAAAATTAACACGACTTATTATTTACCCGACCTAAATTTAACCTAAATTGTTCCTGACCCGATTTCAAATCACCTTAAATGCAATTTAGACCACCTTATTATTGTTGATCAAAGCATTTTGTCTTGGGATACCAAGTCAGTCCAGACCAACAAAAGAAAAGAGCATCATCCTCAAATTTAAGAGTTAAATATAGTATATATTTGTTGTATGGTTTAAGAAGATAATTATCTTCCTAAATTATAGACTATAGTTCCCTAGTATATTGCCATATATATTACAGTCAAAGTAAATAATTAGCTTGATAAAAATGATAATTATCTATTTATAGTTAGTTGAACCCGAGTATGACCTGACTTGAAAATGACCCGACCTAATTGCAACCTGCAAATTATTGACTTGAACATAACCCGACTTGAATCCGAGAATTACCCGACTTGGAAATGACCCAATCTAATTATAACCCGCAATTTATTGACTTAAACTAAACCAACTTGAACCCGAGAATGATCCGACTTGAAAATGACCCGACCTGATTGTAATCCGCAAATTATTGACTAGAACCGAACCCGACTCAAACCCGATAATGACCCGACCTGATTCTAACTCGCAAATTATTGACTTGAATCAAACTCGACTCGAACTCGAGAATTACCCTAACCCGTTTTAACCCGTGAAAACCCTAGTTATACCTGACCTATTGTTCACCCGACCAGAATGTAACCCGACCCGTTATTAACCAGACCTAAACCCGACCCAAACCTGATAAGAAGTATGACCCGATGTGACCCGACTCAAGCATGACCTAACCCAAACTCGACCCTTATAGGTTATGGAATTAATCTGAATTGACCCGACCCAAACCCGACCCGTTTATCCGAATTGACAACTCTAGTTTTTCTTTTGTGAGGTGGGTTTTTGACATCTTGATTATTATTTCTTACTCATTAGTCTCCTTGCTCAATGAGTCAATGTGATGGTTTTTTTGATGGGGAGTAAAACACAATGCTAGAGCCATCTAGGCTAAATCCGAACAAAAGCCCAAACTAAATTGATTTGAAGTGGGTTCACTGGGCCTAACTTAGAAAGTATATATATATTTTTTTAATTTTAGGTGTAAAGCCCAACCAAATTTAGGAAGGTTTAATATTTGGGCTTTTCCCTGGGCCCAACAATTACTCGTATATGGATTAGGATTACTGGATTAGAAATGCCCAAGCCCAACTTATAACCTGGTTCAGACTTCAGACGCGCAAATAAATGTTCAATTTGCCATCCTTCTTCCCAAGGTCACCGTGGCTGCGCGGAAATGTCTAACAGAAGACCGACTAGTGAATAGTGACTACATACAATGTACTCGTATAAAACATCTCCTTCACGGCTCCACATAATTATATAGTCCAATGAGTGTTTTTACAATTGGAGCTTTTCTGTGTGAGTAGTTATACTGTGTGATCGGTGTTAATTATAGAAATTACTTTTTCAGGGATTACTTATTCAAAGATTACTCAATCGGTTAAGGGTTATGTACAAAAGTTACTTATTAAAGAGGTTACTTAATCATATAGGATTAATATATGGGTTACTCAGTTGGTCAAGAATTTCAAGGGTTATTTATGAATAAGTAATCTCGACCACACAGTGTGACCAACATTATATAAAAATTTTGTGTTTTACAATTTGCTCTCCGTAAAGTTAGGGATTGAATTTCATCAAAATCATTATAGTTTGATTTTCCTAAATTCCCTCCCCTAGTATAAGTCTTTTGCTCACCATGGAATAAAGTGATAAACTATGTAAGCAAGATTTTAGGTAATTTTAATTTTCCTTGATAAATATGAAGTATGTTAATAATTGGATCATTTATCAGTTATTACAAGATGTACATTGTTTGAATTATTTTCCATTTTTCCACATATTGCTATAGCTTGAAGCCTTGAACTATTTCCCACCATATTTTTTTATAACTAAAATCTTTCTAAGGAAATCTATAAACATTTACAAATTAGAAAATTTATTCCTTTTTTTTTATTTATTTATTTTTATTTTTTATTTTTTATAGGGGATTCCTTTTTTTTTTTGGGGAAATCTATAAACATTTACAAATTAGGTCCCGTTCTGTAGAGCTGCTTTGCTCTGCTGAAATCTGCTCTGCTCTGCTTAAAAATAGTTGCTTCAATCTGCTCTGCTATGCCCTGCTCTGCTCTGCCCTGCCCTGTTCTGCTTTGCTGAAATCTGTTTTGCTCTGCTCTGCTCTGCCCAGAAGCTCAAAAGAACAGGGCCTTAGAAAATGTCGCTTCTTTCAAATATGATTTAAACCTTTAATATCATTAATTACATATTGCAATTAAATTGCAGGGATTAGTGAGTTGAATGATTTAACACAAAAGTCATAAATAATCTAAGTGTATGCTAATCATTCCTCTTTAGCAAAAAGAACAATATAAAAATATTCACACACATTAAAAGAATAATAATTAGTGGCTAATCACAGACGTCAAAAAATAATATTTAAATAAAAAAGGAGTGCGCTTAAGAAAGTGAGCCACTCGCTAATTGTAATTATGTTAATAATAAAACTCCAAAATCAAAGCAAATATAATGGGGGACTGAGTCACTCAGTTTATATAATTCCGAATCTTTGAATAATAAAATAACATTTGTGTTTTATTTTCTGAGGATATCTTCAAACAATACCGCTTTTTTTTTTTTTTTCTTTCTAGATCCTTTCTCTGTATTTCTCTCAAAGGGTTTTTAGCTTGGAAAGTTGACTCTTTTAAATTTCTTTCTCTCCCCTTTGAAGTATTTATGTTCAGGTATTTATATTTTTTCTCAAGACTGGATTTTTTGGTTTATTATTTTTATTATTACCTGTATTTTTACTATTTTTATTAAGTGGTTATATTGGGTTTTTAAGCTGAGATTTGTACGAGTATGAATTTAGCTGAAATATTGTATTGGTTTCCTTTGTTTTCTTTTTTAATTAAAATTTTAGTGTTAAGCTCATTTATTGGGTTTAAGTTGAGATTTGTGATATAAACTGAATTTGAACTGTATGTATCTAATTTCTGTATATACACATTTTTTTTAATTAATTTTACTATATTTGTTGGGCTTTAAGCTGATATTTGTGTAATAAAGCTGAATTTTGAACTGGGTATGTCTAATTTCTGTATTTTGATTGATTTTACTGTAATTTTTGTTTTTATAATGAGGTTTAAGCTGAGATTTGTGTGCAATATCCGAATTTGTTATCTGGGTATTTTTGTCAGTTGAAGTGGATAAATTGTGTTGATTATATATGGAGGTTATGATTATTAGAAAAAGTTGCTGATTTTGTTTTATTTGTCATTTTTCATGTTGCTGTGATTCATATTGGTTATAGTTTGTGCCTATGGATCCACAATTAGAAGAGTTATATGGGACTTTGCATCGAATCAAGTTCAATGATCACAAGGTTCCGATTTTAACAAGTAACAATCATTTTGATACGGCAAAATTGCAAGATCCCAATTTGAATTTGAGTTTTGCAAACCCTCCATTGATTCACCAAAATCCGAATTTTAATGTGGGTGTACCATCAGTTAGTCAGGAAACTGATTCATCCCTTCACGAAGATTATGATCTTAGTGATGTTGTTCTTAAGTACATCACTCAAGTCCTGATGGAAGAGGATGGGGACGAGGAAGAGAAAACCCGTTCACATCACGAGCCTTCAGCTCTTCAAGCAACAGAGAAAACATTGTATGAGGTCATAGGGGAGCAGTATCCTTCACCACAAAACCTATATAACTTGCCTAATGCTAAGCATGATAGCTGGAATTTCAATGGTGCTGGCAGTTTGATCACTGACAGTTACAGTGGAGCGAGTAGTAGTAGCAGCCTTGTGCACTCTAATTGGCCTGTTAATCCTTATGAATATAACCCTGTACCTATAGTTGATTTTTCCAAGCCTTCCTCAAACTTGTCATTGCAAACATCATATAGTTCATCAAATAGCTCAGGGAGGCAATTTGATGTTCATTTTAACTATGACTCACCATATAGTACAGCGAGTAATCCTTTTGGTTTAGCAGATGCAACAGCGGAATCTCCTGTGAGTGCCCTTAATGTGTCTGAAATATTCAATGATAGTCAGTCAATGTTGCAGTTTCAAAAAGGGCTCAAGGAAGCAAGCAAGTTTCTTCCGAATGTTCTTCTATCCAAAGATTTGATGAACAATGGCTCCTCTCAGAAGCTAGTGGGTGCAGCATCCCATGATGCAGTAATTAAGCTGGAAAACATGCATAACAACCAGATTCCAGCAGACTTGTTGATTGGAACGAAACACCGCAGTCGAGATGATTTTCAGTTGGAAGAAAGGAGGGGAAACAAACAGTCAGCTGTTTCCCATGTTTCTGATGAGGCAGTTATGAGATCGGAAATGTTTGATAAGGTGTTATTGTGTAGTGGGGGTAAAAATGATGCAGCTCTTCGGGAAGTTTTACGGAGTGGACTAAACAAAAGTGCACAAAATTCTCAGCCAAAGGGATCTGGTGGAGGGAGAGGACGTGGGAGGAGACAAGGCAGCAGGAGAGAGGTAATAGATTTAAGATCACTCTTAAGCCTGTGTGCACAAGCTGTTGGATCAAATGATCAAAGGAACGCAAACGACTTGCTTAGGCAAATTAGACAATATTCTTCTCCCACGGGAGATGGAAATCAAAGAATGGCACATTATTTTGCAGATGGATTAGAGGCACGCCTTGCTGGTGTTGGAACTCCTATATATAGTTGTCTTCTCACCGGTCCAGCATCTGCTGTTGATATCTTGAGAGCTTACCACATGTTTTTAGCTGTATGCCCTTTTAAGAAAATTGGAAATTTCTTCTCTAACAGAACGATTACAGCAGTGGCAGAGAAAGCTACGCGACTTCATATAATTGATATTGGTATAGTCTACGGTTTTCAATGGCCTTGTCTATTTCAGCGCCTTTCATCAAGACCTGGTGGCCCCCCCAGAATTCGTCTTACTGGAGTTGATCTTCCACAACCAGGGTTTCGGCCTGCCAAAAGGGTAGAAGAGACAGGGCGTCGTTTGAAGAATTATGCAGAGTCATTTAATATACCATTTGAGTTCAATGCTGTGGCTAAGAAGTGGGAAACAGTTACTGTTGAAGATCTGAAGATTGATAGTGATGAGGTGCTAGTTGTGAACTGTATGTTCAGATTAAAATATGTACCTGAGGAAACAGCAATGGTGGAATGCCCGAGAGATATGGTTCTTAACCTTGTAAAGCAGATAAAACCAGCTATCTTCATACACGGTGTAGTTAATGGGGCTTTCAATTCCCCCTTTTTCATTACTCGATTCCGTGAGGCTCTCTTCCATTTCTCAACTCTTTTTGATATGCTTGAGACTAATCTTCCCCGGGATATTCAAGAAAGGATACTGATTGAGAGAGAGATATTTGGGCGACAAGCGATGAATGTGATTGCCTGTGAGGGTTTAGAAAGAATAGAAAGGCCAGAGACATACAAGCAGTGGCAAGTCCGAAATGAAAGGGCTGGATTCAGACAGCTGCCTTTAAACCCCGAGATTTTGAATATGGCAAAAAAGAGGGTGAAATCTGTGTATCATAAAGATTATTCCATTGATGAAGACGGGAATTGGTTGTTGCAGGGATGGAAGGGTAGAATTGTCTATGCTCTCTCAACTTGGAAGCCTGTCTATGAAGATCTTTCAGGCACTAAAAAAGGTTGATCAAGAATTTTATGCAGAAGCCCGACTCGTGCTGAAGTGTGTCAAATATTATTGTATGCATCTCAGTTCTCAGTTCTCAGTTCATATGACCTGGTAAAAGGCCAATCAATGTGCATTTTTCTGCTTAATTTGTTTTCCTAGCCTTTTATGTACTCTATAGTCTTAACATTTTCTGCTTTGCAGGTCAAGGAGAAATGAAGCCACTGCTTACCAATTACCATGCATCAAGTGTCGGCACTGTAATAGTTGAGAAGCGCGACTTTGCCCTGTTGATGTGCAGTTCATCTTCTTAGGAGATTACTCTGATATTGTATTGCAGAGACCTTTTTTTTCGGGTTTGGGAGATTACTCTTATTGGGGGTGTTGGTCCTGGCGATTATGGCAGAACTAATGTCAGTCGACGTGCAAGCTACCAACCTCTATCCTTTAAAGTGGTTTAGCATTATACGAGCAAAAACAATTTTTAGCTGAAGGATTCCAAAGTTGGACAATATGATCCTTCAAGCGCAAAAACATCATACAGCTTAAGAAAGCTGGTGGAATTGAACTGCTGTATTTTCTGCTATTTTTGAGGTTTTTCTGAGGAAATCTTCTGTTGTTTTTAGTTTCATTTTATAGAAGTAAAACCATATGAAAGCGTATGGCATGTATACGAGTTGCATTGCAGAAGTGTCGATGCAACTTACCTAGGAAGTGCTACTGTTTTTTTTTTTTTTTTTTCAATGCAATAGAGCAGCTACTAGAGATGCCTGTATCTTTCTTTCTCATGTAAGTCCAAGTTTTTAGTTGGGTAACCAATAGCAAACATTTGAATTTGTATCGTTTGGCTTTATGTGTTTCAAAACTTTCACACGAAAGAAGCCTTTTTAGTTTTTACTATCTGCTTTTTGATTATGGCTTTGACAGGGGTAATCAAGTTAGTAAGTTACTACTCCCTCCGTATTTTATTACGTGCTCCATTGCTCTTGAACACATATGACGATACAAATCTTTAATCAATAATATCTTTAATTATCAATAAGTATTTTACAACAACAATCACCAAACAATAAGGCTAGGCTATTTTCTCTTTTATTTTAAGGAAGGTGACTAATCCCCTAAAAATATGGTATAGCCGTATAGGCTATTGAAGTCTATTTTATGGTTGAATGTGCTTTAATTTCGATACTTTCCAAAATTGCAATCATAGTTAGGTTTAGCATAATCAATTTTGACTACAAAAATAAATGTATAGGTGTATTATTCCATTGTCAAGATTCAAATCGAACACTCTAAACGATATAAGTAATCATAAGGCAAATCCAAACAAACGACCTGAGTTAGCAAGGTCGTACTAATAACTTAATAAGTGAATAACTATCTCACGAGTTAAACAGACAAACTAGAAAGGTGACCAAAACAAAGAGAGGGGATGAGCGGAGCAGGAGTTCCAGACTTCTTCTACAGAGAAGCTCAACGACTTGGCTATGTTGCTCGTTCTGCTTTCAAGGTTTTCTTATTTACACTTTCGTACAATATATATACTTGTACATTACAACATTCAAATTTGCTCTAATTTTTGTCTCTTTTTTCTGGGTGTATTGAATTGAAAGAGCAGTTACTGCAATTGCAAGAGAAATACAAGTTAATTAAGCCAGGTTCATCTGTGCTTGATCTGGGCTGTGCTCCTGGAGCTTGGCTTCAGGTTATTTTTCATTCTTTTCTCTTTCAGACATTTCGTCGAACATATGGTAGGCATTGTTTTATTCTTAAGATTTTTGTATAACAGGTAGCTTGTCAGAGCTTGGGTCCTCTCAAAAATGGTGGGACAGTTGTGGGTATTGACTTAAAGGTATATTCATCTTCTGGGTCAAGTATATCTTGTTATGATATTGGAGTTTTTGAAATGTATTTAATCTTTGGTGTTTTTCGCAGAGCAGAAGGTGAAAGTCCCTTCTACTTATTGTGATGCTAGGGTCCAAACTGTTTGTGGTGATGCTATAAGCCTTTCTAGGGACCATATCAGATCACTGTCTCCTAAGGTATGTCATACTTCTATGTTTTGTCACTTTGCTAACTTACACAATTTTGCATGAAACTATTGTAGTTTTTGACTGTTAATGTAGTTTGCCTATGATTGGTCGTATGTATTTCATGCTATAGATTCATTCATTTATAACTGATAATATTTTCTGTAATTTGGAACAGAATTTGAGTCCTTTTCAATGAACAGACTAATATATGATCATCGCGTCAAGTAGTATAATTCAAAGCATTGAACCTGTCATTGATTGGTTTGTGCAGAAGGGATTTTCCGTCATACTATCAGATATGTGTCCCTTAGTTTCTGGAATCAAGTCGAAAGATGCAGCCTTGTCGGCTGAGTTAGGCATGCGAGCCCTTGACCTGGCTGTTGGAAGTGCTGCTCTTGCCCAAGAAGATGCCGAGCCTGAGACGAAAGAGGAGGCTGATGATAAGGGCATATTGCTTCCTGGTGGCAACCTTGTCATTAAGCTTTTGGAGGGTGAAGATATGAAAGGTTTGTTTGATTGTTTCCAAATTTTGAAGCTTCTTCTTCTGCAGCTATATGCTGTTCTTACATCAGTTTTGTGTTCTTGTAGAATTTGGTCAAATTTGCAAACCAATCTTCAAAAAGGCATCATGGTTGAGACCCAAAGCTACAAGATCAACTTCAAGAGAAATATATTTGATCTGTCAAGGACTACGTCCATGAAGTTCGGAGTTTCTGAAAGGGCCTAGATTTTGTGTAGGAACTTATGGTGTGTAGGCTCTACGAGTTTTGACTAGCGATTTGAGGAAAATTTTCATTTAAAACAAAGAAGAAATTCAGATAAATAAATCATTTTGTGTATATGTATAATGGCTTTTGTGTAGGCTCTCTGTGAGTTTATTGGCTGACCAATTTGAGGAAAGAATTCCAATCCAAACATACAAGAAATTCAGACAAATGAATTATCATGTGTATACATTGTGCAAAACTAATTTCATCTACAATTTCGTGTCACAGATTTCCAATTTTTGACTATACAAAATTCCACTATACAGATTTACTCGCTATCTATGGACCTTGACATGCCGCCTATGCCGGTGCTCACTCTTGGATACTTAATCCGAATAGTCTCAACGAATATATGTTCGCCCCAATGACCACAGACCAGTTTCTTTGACAGGTGCCTGAAAATTTTTAAGAAAAATTAGCAGTCTGAATCTATTAAAATTCAATTTAGCAGCATTCTAGGTTCCAACAAACATACCGGTGTTTTAACAGAAGGGAAGATATTCCAAAACCTAAGGGTCTCATCTCCTGCCCCAGTCACTATCGTCTACAGATTCAGAAATACTGCATTAGTGGATAATACAAAGCGAATTTAAGAAAAATTATACGACGTATTGACTAATATCCTGCAAACAGAACTGTATTACCTGACCATCAGGGGAAACAGCAAGATAAAGAACACGCAAACTATGTCCGGTTAGTGTAGCAACCTTTGCAAGTGAAGGATACTTCCACACCATAATCTGATTCTGAGAATACCCATGAGTGCTAACAATTTCATTCACATTCTTACTCCATGCAAGATTGCACACCTTCATTCAATTTCAATGTAGAAAATTAGTACCTTTTGGCGCAAACTACAAATATTCTAGGACAAGTACAATACAAAGATGACCATACCTGACTTCCTGTATCAATGCTGTTTGTCTGATTCCCATTTGTAGTATTCCAAAATCGAATACAACGGTCTGCAGTTCCGCCACCAGAAGCTAGAAGGCCGCTCTGGTGGGGTGACCAAGCTATGGCCTTCACGGCAGCTGTATGCTCAGTCAGTTTCAGAACTGGCTGCTGAGAATGCTGGTTCCATACCAATAGCTGATTTTTTTTCATGAAATTTGCAATCAGTCAACTTTCAGAATATCTTTGATTGTGAAACCACTTACTATTTGAAAATTGAATACTATCTAATTACCTGATTGTCATTGCCTCCAGATGCAAGCTCCCTATCATCATGAGACCATTTTAACCCACACACCTAAAGAATGATCACAAACAAAAAAACTGATTGAATTCACAGCAACAATTAAAGATTAGTACTCTACATTCCAGTAAGAAAGACAAGGTATTGCCTTTACCTCAGATTTATGTCCAACAAGCTTGCTAACATAGTCATTCGAGACACGTAGATCATGTTGAAGTATGTTCCTATCTCTACTTCCAGAGGCTAGTATACGGGAACTCCATGCCAAAACACCAGCTCTTGTTTGATGACCACTCAAAGTTCTGACCTTTTTGCATTGAGTTCCATCCCATACCTAAACAAATCAACCACTGTTACACATTTATGTCTACATTAACACTTACTGAATAAAGACTGATTCTAGCATAATCACTTGCCTGAACTTGACCACTAGTTGTTCCAACTGAAACATAGGAGCCTTCTTTTGTCCATTGAACAGCACAAACACCATCATTTGGTCCCAAATCACATAATTTTGTCACCTAAAATACATATTGGAAAAATCCCATCTTTAGTACAGCACAAACAATTGCAATTCAATGTACACTCAAGATACATCACCGCGATTTCTAAGACTCAAAAGCTTGAGAAGGAGTAATTTGACCTAATGTTGGAGTATAGAATTGGATCATAACTAATAAGTGATAAAATTAGCTCAACCATAAGTTAACATCTACTACCTACCTCACAAATGCACCAAATTTGATTGTGATTTGGAATTTAATTATTACTAACTTAAAATAAGTGCAATATCTACTAACACAAGACTACTTACTTTGCTATTAGATGCATTCCACAAGTACACACAGGTACCAAGTCCAACAGCAAGCAAATTTTGAGATGACCAATCAACCAAATTCAAGTAGAAATCATCCTGTAATGAAGGAGCATCCAAAACCTAAAATCCAAACAATAATTTCTTTAATTAACAATAAAGTCACTTATATACAAAGATATTCACAAAATATATCTAACTTAACTTAGTTATATCCTAACAAAATCAATCAAAAAAATACATATACAAAAAATCCTTAAGATAAAATATACCTTATGGGGTGTCTTGGGAACCCTCCTAGGAGGCTTAGGAGGGGTAGAGACCTCATTAGAAAACCCTGAATCGCGGCCGAGGGCAGAAGGTGAGAAAGCTGAATTAGGGGAAGAATACTCCATCTTGAACCTCAGCATATTCTTGTTAGGACTACTGATAGGTGATCCTGCAGCAGAACAAGGAGAAGCAACAAAATCAGCGCCAAACAATTCTTGTTTTAACAACCTAGTATAAGCCTCATGATTCCCCCCTTCTTTTTTAGCATTAGGAGAAGATGATGATGGTGATTTCTCAATCAACCCAAATGTATGAAGCCTTGAAGAAGATCTGCAAGGTATAAATCTGTCACTGCAAATCGATTTCTTCGATGTCAGCGACGATGTTGCTGCTGATAAGCTAGTGATTGATCTAGGAGATGAAACTGATCTAGGAGATGATAAACATAGATTTGATCGAAATGGGGTTGTTTCAATTGCTGTTTTTGAGGTTGGTGTTCTTTGAGTTTCCAATCTTAAGGATGTTTGTGACATCCCAGATGGAAGATTAATCCCACTTTTCCTCCTTTGTTCTAACTCCATTTTTTGTTCTTGAATTTCTCAGCAAAAAGATTGAATTTTTTTTCTGGGGTGAAATTAAAATGCCACTCTCTATGCAAAATGATGAATTAATCAAGCAAAGAGAGGGCAATTTAATTTAATTATTAGGGTTTAATTAATTTGTAACGGTCAGCAAGTGAAGGGTTTAAGGTAAGAAATGAAGCTGAGAATTTTACAGAAAAAGAGGGAAAAAGGAAAATGAAGAAGAGGTTTGGTATTGAGGTTTTAAAGGGTGAGAGACTCCAACGGTCGAATTTTCCGAATCGTAGCTACGAAGCTTGTTTTGTTTTTTGTATTTTTTTTATCCTTTTGGTGTATTGGGCCCACACAAGTAGGTAGCCGTTGGTTGGAGCTGGATTTTGGCTACTGTTAATGTTTATGATCCACCTAATTATCATCTTTTTTTTTTTAATTAAGATTATTTTAATAGAGACATATAAGCCAATCTTGAAGAGAACATACCCTAATTTTTTAATAAAAAAAAACTCGTATAGAGTAGAACAAAATTACATTGGACAAACGACAATCAAAAGTGTTGAGCTTCTCATGTATGTTGGGAATCTCCGCATTTGTAACTTGACATCTACCCTATTGAGATTATTGACAAAACTAAATCTTGACTAAACGTGTGTCAAGCTAAAATGATCTTGCATTCTTGCCAATTGATTAAGTTGACTAACAATAAACATAAACTTCCTTTATACATCTATGGATACTCCTACTCGAGGACCTTTTCATCTGGTGCACTAGTGGTTTGGTCATAGCGTATACCTGAACTTGTATCTCCGAAGCCAATCTTCACCCTTTTCTTCATAATCCATTTTAGTGAAAGTTTGCTCAGGAAAATGCAAAGAAGCAGCATATGAAGAAGCCCCTCGCCATGCATCAAATATAGGATCGTTTGCCCTAATTACTCTAATAGGAGTCCCACATGGCCGAATCATGCGGACTCCAGCTTCCAAACGCTCACTCAAGCCGGGGAATTGAGAACTCCCACCCGTCAAGAGGATGGAGCTGGTCAACTTCTCCTCCAAACCTTGGCCCTTGGGTGAAAACCTTCTCATAGATATACCAACCATTTCATCCAATCCAGACTGGTCAATCCCAACTATATTAGGGTTGAATAGAATTTCTGGGCATCGGAATCTTTCCACCCCCATTATAATCTGGAAATCCTCCTTGGTGAGAGGACGAGCGCGTGGAACATCAGCAGGTTGACACAATCCAGAGTCTGGTTTTGGAGTGAAGGTCGGGTCAATATCCTGCAACAAATTTAAAAAAATATGTAAGAACTGCAGCAGCCATTTAAATATATTTGCTCAGACTGAACATGACACCTTAACTTGCCTGGAGTCTAGAAGAGATGCGTGCTAACTCCGTCTCATCTACATCAGGACCCTCATCCTCATCATCATTATCTTTACTCATTAACTTGTAGAGTTGCCAATCTTCATCTCTAGCGCCAAAAGTGTCTTCACCTTTCCCTCGATCAAAAGCAGCTGTTGTTAATAAGCGCATTCTCTCTTTCTTTGCAGCATTCATTCTCTCACCACGACCGACACCACCAGATGTAGAATTTCCATTCGTGCTGTTTCCATTCGTCTTTAACAGCTTCTTCTGTTCAACTTTTTCTGAAAGCTCTTTATATTTGGTTCGCAACTTCTCCAAGTACATCTCAGGGTTTTCTCTGCATCAAAATTATGGAAATTTGGGTCATGGAGTTGTTATTGATATTCTACTAGCAATTGGAGGGTAGAAGATGACTGCACATCCCATTGAAAAACAATCAAGCAGTCCAAACAGAAGGCATAGCAGTATAGCATGGCAGTAACATGGATTTCCCATAATCAAAAGCCAAGCTCGCCACAACACTTTAACTTATGTTAGTATCTTAATGCAGAATCATGATGAGAAGTGTGGTAGCTTCAACTCTGCCATCCAATTAGGCTTTCCCAGGGAAAATCTCACAAACACACACACACACACACACACACACACACACACACACACACACACACACACACACACAAAAAAAAAAAAAAAAAAAAAAAAAAAAAAACAAACAAACAAACTAAACAAAACAAAACAAAAATCAACAAATTAATAAAAGAAAAGAACAGAAAGGTAGCAACATACAAACGCTTTTCTTCCTCTAGTTGATTTTGCTTCTCTCTTTGTAATTCCTCTTCAGCACGTTTCTGTCTAGCTCTCTGACGACCCTCAGCTGTAGTCTTGAGAAAGATCTGCTTCTTCTTCTCCTTCAGCTACAACCAAACAACAGGCAACAGTAAATAAAGATAACCAAATATGAAAAGATCAGCATCATGGAGATCAGCTGATTTATAATAAGTGGCACCCCTGACATCAAGATCCTGAATACAGTACCAAAAGGTTTTAGGTTAGGTCAAATAACTGAATTCCTTTCATATTCATCATTCAGCCACAAGACAGGACAAATCAAAAAGTCTAGCAAGAATGCAGCACAGACTACAGATGACACTAAAGCTAACCTGCTCTGGAGTCAGCATGTTATCAAGGATATCAACAAGGGAGACTATAGCTAACCTGATCTGGAGTCAGCATGTTATCAGGGATATCAACAAGTGGAAACTTTTCAGCTGTTACTGCCTCTGCCTTCTCCTCCAGTTCAACTTGTTCACGCTTAGTCTTTCGCAAAGATTGGTTCACCTTAGCAACAGAAGCTTCTATTTCCTGTTTAGACACATAGCCGGTACTTGAAAGAAATGCTGGAACGGCATCCTCATTTACATTCTCCAGCTGCCTCAGAAGAAAATCCAAACCACGCAGCTCATTTTCCAATTCATTAATTCGTGATGCCCTCTTTGCCTCAGCCATTTCCCGCAATCGTTGACCTTGTCTCTCTTTGATAGCAGCCTTTCTTGCAATCTCCTCTTCAGAAGGTTGCTCCTCAACAGGTGGAGGAGTAAATGGAAGTTGCCAACACCTAGTCTTTTCTTCAGCTTCATTAGTTTCATTCTGTTACAATTACCAAAATATACTAGTGTAAGGAATCAGAGAGAGAGAGAGAGAGAGAGAGAGAGAGAGAGAGAGAGAGCACTACCTGGAACAATTTAACCTCTGAAGCATAGTCTTGAGCAATGTAACCGTGTTCCATTTTCAAGTCTTCAACTTTCTCCCATGTAAACTTAGCCCTGTCACAAATGATAGGACAAGAAAATAAGTCAACCTGAAAGCTAACTTGTAAACACCAGACTAACTAAAATATGCTTACAAGTGCTGTGGATATTTCAGGGAAAGAAGCTGCTTCATGTAATCAGTAACATGGTATCCACCAACATTACTTCGGCAGCACGCTTCAAAAACAGGCTCACCTTCAACAAACTAAAGACAGAATTACAAAAAGCATCAGCAGAAATCGGAATGCAACTATCATCAAACAGAAATGATGCAAAAACTTTGATGCTCGTCTGCAGCTAAAGGATTTTACAAGCAATTGTAAGTTGAAACCATGCAAGAAAAAAAAAAAATCTACAACCGACATTTAATTAAAGTTACACCATTTTGACTTTTTGCACTATTCACATATTAATTCTGACCTTGATTCTTTTACTAAAATAAAATATAAATGCAATTATATTAAGTTGTTGGCATAGAATCAATTTATATTTTCAAAATATAAAATTGTTAATTTTTTTAACAACTATTGAGTAGATAAATAGAAATATTCATTGTCAAAGTTGTTCATCATCAAATAGGGTACGTCTTTTGCGATCATTTCTAATTTATTACACCCTTACGGCCTTACCCCAAAATCTAGCACAGTACATATGAAAAGAGGAGAATGGGAGGAAGCAATGCTTTAGTAGCACTCTTCTCTTCCCCAAAGGTATCTAAAGTGACAATGTTGAGCTCAGAATTTGATGAATAGCATACTTACCACATCTTCTTTAAATTTTGTCTTCCACTCACTGTGTGCATTAATGAAAAAGGTGTGACCAAGTATCCTTATGCAAATAACTCAAGCCAACTCTACGCATTTGAAACCTTGATGGTCAATTAGTTGCACTAGTGTCTAGGTTTTTTTTTTAAAAGAAAAATAACACCCATCAGAAATTAAGGCCATGGGATCAGTAAGTCCTAGAGTTCTACCATGGTATACACTGAAGTGTGACTGATCAGACAGCAGCAACCAGAAAGAGGTTACTGTCATCCTCCATTTTCCAACAAGTCTTGTAAAGTAATGCACATTTATTATGGCACACCGAGGCAATAGGAATATCCCTGTGCCTTGCCTTCAAAAGCCTCGGTGTGCCTCATTTTGTGAAAAAAAAAGGGGGGGAAATAAATTATACACCTTAGTCTGCCTCACGAAAAAAGAAAGTTGCCAAGTCGACTCACGCCTTAGTGCCTAGGCCAGCCTTATACACTGTAGTTGACTACTATATTGGAGGTTGCATAGGAAGGCTAACAAAAACAATACAAGGGGTGAACCCTTTTCAATCTTCGACCAAGATACTCAATAGAACTAATCACACACATGGAGCCACCCACAAGTTGACAATTTTAGCTGTAGAAGAAAGGAATTTATATGTTTTCATATATTTAGAAAGAAAAAAAAAAGGCAACACTTACTGGTATGACATGGCTCGTGTTGAATCCACTGCAAACAGCAAGGCCTTCTTTATCACAAACACCAAGTCGCTGATTATATGTGTAACTAAACGCAGCATCAACACCAAACGCTGGGAAATGAAAGAAGTAATCAGAAAACTCAAAAGGGAGGATGAGGCTTCACCATTCTCTCACAGAAGCAGTATAAAGGTTGTGTAACAACAATGAAATTGAGTACAATACTTGTGCTCTATACTACGTATCAGTCTACTAAGTTGAACAGTAATGATGTTCAGGAAGAACATGGACAATACAAACCATGACTCTATCAGTACTGCCACCGTTAAATACTTCCTGTAATAAAATATCTGCACATTATTTATATAAAGGTTACAGATGATTCCCGTACCCACAGAAGGAACTCCATAAGACTCAAAAAGAAGCTCTGCCATTCTACAGCGTGATGAAACTGGATTGCATGGACATTCTGTGATCAACACAGGATGATCAACCTGCACTGTCCCCAAAAGAATAGTCAGAATTAAGTATTGATCTTTAAGTCAAATTAAAGGGAGACAATCGGTCAATTTTTCATCAAACTGTGCGAAAGGGCAAACACCAATGTCCAATGTCCAATATTCTAATTTGCTATTGTTAAGAAGACAAGTTTCGAAGAAGTGACTTTGTATGCCAATCAACATAGAATACGGTTAAAAACAACCTATGAAACCTACAAGTCACACAGCCATTCGAGATTTAGTCTCTTGGGTTCATTTCATGCAAAGGCACTTCACACTGGTATTTGTCATTACTGAAGAGCTACATTTTAAACAGTTGCATACTTGTTCCCAAGGAAAATTTATGCACAGCACTGGAAACATAAAATATTAATCCAGACATTCTTACAGAAAAAAGGCAGGATTACTAAACTTCAGAACGATCCTCATGTTCCTACCTCCTTTTAACTATAGAAATTAAATTTCCAAAGATTAAACTTCTCTTATAACAAACTTTGGTCAGAGCCTCACGAGTGATCTACTAATAAGATGGGAAACTTTTGGCCATAAATCATGCACAAATAAAGAGGAGCAAAGGCAGCCAAAAGCCAGAATGTCAATGAAGGATTGAAGGAGGAAAGCTCCTGTTGGCGTTATAAAGCAGATTCCATATTCAAGTGAGAAATGTTAAGGCTATAAAATGAGAAGAATTGGAGAGAACACCTATGACTAGCAGAACCCATATAAAAGCCACTCTAAATAAACAGGCTCCGCTTAAATCATTGTTTCCTTTAGGAATACAACTAAGATGGAAGTAGGAACCAGATAGTCATATAACCCTATATGGCTATATTCCATAAGGGCACAAGAGCCAAGGTAATAAACATCACATTAGTACACAGGATTACAACCACCATTTTATACAAACACGACTACAGAGGTGATGCCATCAACAGCCAAGTACCAGAAATCATACGCGAAGGGAAAGTAGAATGTCTTTTATAGATAACCCCCCTTCCAGCACAAGCATATCACTACAGCCTCTAAAGCAAATAAGTGAGGAAAAACTATGGACAAACACGCTAAGTAATTACTTAAAATGATACAAAAGATATGGATAATCAATTTCATGACATGGAGGCAATCATCATACCCCAGGCCCATCGACGCCCAACCGGTCAAATCCAAAGTCAAGAATCTGAAAAAAAAAAGAAAAAAAAAAGTTAGGAGTATATGCATTAATGACTTGACAGAAATAACTTAATTGATATTCTGTACATTGTATAACAAGTTCCTAATCTCTCCTGCTGAATACAAAAATTACCAATAAAAGTGACTTTTGGCCAATAAAATACGAAGTAACAAACAACAACAATGCTGAATAGGGAAAACAACAAGCCAAATTCAGAGCATCTGTCAGAATTCAGGCAGTTAAGGTGTGGTCTGCTCAAAATTTATAACTTATCTCAGAGAAATTATGTTATACAAGTAATAAGTTCTATTCGCAGCTACAGTAAGGTTATATAAATTCAGACAAGTTTTGTTTAGTTCCAATAAATTTTGATAAGCTGAATAAAACAACACTCTTTCAAGTCACATTTATCATCTACAATAAATTTTGATAAGTTGTACAGATGCTTTGATTAAGTATAGGTAACCTAAAACAAAATCAAGCCAAACAATAACATGGCCAAGGAGCCTTCACAATAAAAAGACTTGAAGATTGAAATCAAACAGGTCAAAACGAAAAAAAAAAAAAAAAAAATCAGCCACAATAACATCAATCAATCAATCAAAGCCTTAATCCCATGAGTGGGGTCGGCTACTTGAACCAAAAGTGATTATTATGTATAGTCATCCGTGTAGTGAAAGTGATTATTTTGTTTAATCATCCACAAAAATTTTCCTCCTCCATCCCTTACAATCAAATGTCTCATTCTCATGCAAATCCATATGCTAAAACATAAACCTATTACTTGGACTCGGATGAAGTGTCAAATTAGACACGGGTGTCCAAGTATCGGACTCGCCTATTTTCTTGAAAAAAGTTTTGTTTTTAGTTAAAAATGAAGTGTCCAAGTGTCGGTGTCGGTGTCCGACACGAGTCGTGTCGACACGGACACGTGAGGTAAATGAAAGAGTCCAAGTAACATACATAAACAGTGAAATTGAACCTTCAAACCCCCCCCCATCAGTTTATCTTGAAGTCGTGATAAAAATTCTTGCATGTATTGCCTCAATAAGATTATATCACTAATGGTACATAGATCGGCGGACCTACTTGTCTTGCAAAGCAACTAAATCAGGGAAATAATTCATGTTCTCTGAAGGTCTAAACTACAGCAATGAATATGATAATAAACTCTAAAAGAATATTGATAACGCTTACATATTCCATAATCTCAAACTGATAAACAACATTGTTATCAAAAGCTGACCGCGGTCCTGAACGAGTACAATCAAAATATTTCAGCAACGTAGTATCATGATCGCCAACAACAGATACAGTTTCCCCTGCAACAAACCCAGTTCAGTCAGGCAGTCGCATAACACTCAACACAGAATAACTTTAAGAAGATCAATATAAAGGGGCAACTACGAACATTAGTCAGTACCAAACGTACACACATGAAGAACCTTCACATAATAAACAACATTGCAATTGTCACTATAGATGTCACAAGCACACGCCACGTTAACATAGTTAGTATGATCAACAACATACTCATCAAACAACGCAACTAAATCCAAAATTCGGCAAATTAATGTAACAATAGCATCTTTGATTTCAGCTATTTAATCTAAACTCTTTAAATAAAGGATAGAAATCCAACCTTACTATCCAATTTCAACCAATTGCAACAAACATTCAACTACAGTAGATGATGTAATTTCATGAAAAGTCCTTACTTAGCCTAATTTCACAACACAATTGCTAAATTGAAATTTAAATAACACTAAAAAAAATGCATAAACATTAAATTACTCTAATTAAAGCTCCCAAAAAAAAGGGGAATAAACCTGTAGATTTGTGGCGAGGCCTCTGAACAATGTTGCGAAAAATTACCCTAGGATCAGACTCACCAGCCCATCTAAAACAACGAAACAAAAAATTGATGAATTAAGAATCGAAATTAGGGCAAAAGGGGGGAGAAATTAGGGTTTAAGGAAAATACCCAATGCGAAAATAGGAGCCGCCATTGTCGATGACAATTGGAACGGTTGAAGGAAACGATCTGTAATCTGTTTGCCTTTGAATTTGGCTGATGAATGGCATTCTCTTCTTTCGTGGTTTTGTGCTTCTTCTCCAGTGGAGCTTTCAACTTTGTCGAAGCTACTGGAAAAGAATGAAGGAGACTATACTAGTTCATCACTTGATTCTCCAGAAGTCGTAAATATAAATTCTTATCGACCCAGACCGTAAATTAACAGTCTACACCGGTTTCCGTTTTTTCAACCGGCTTCGTCTACAAACTTAACAATTAGGGCCCTTTCTGATTTTACTAAAATGAACTGAACTAAATATTATATGAGGGAAAGAAATTACGAATTGAAATGAAAATGAGCTGAAGAGAACGGGCCCTTAATCTATATTCAGTAGGAGAGAATGTAAGATGGTGTGGCAATGGATCGGATTCGGATTTGGTGGAGGCGTGGAGCTTCATCTATATCAATTCGCTATTCCAATCCGCGAATGAAATGGGTAGTTCGGGACATCGGGTAACTAATTGATGAATATTTTATGATAAAATCATCCACATAAAATTTAGAAAAAATTGTGAGAAATGACCTTTATATAGTTAATTATTTGTAAGAAATGACCTTATATAAAATTAAAAAATATATATATATATATAAATAATAAAATAATGAATAAAAATAGAGTAGCAGATTAGAACCTTATTTAAAAAATAAATAAAATTGTGAGATGGGACCTTTTGACAAAATCCGCCCATAGACCTTCGAAAACCACCTCCACTTCCCCGAAATCTCACCTTGATCCTCGAAAACCATCTTCACCTCGCCGAAATCCTACACAAACCCTCGAATACCACCTCCACCTCGCTGAAATCTCACACTGACTCCCGAAAACCACCTTCGCCACGCCAATCTCCATAATAAGATCCCATCTCGCATTTTTTTTTTTTAAATAAGGTCCCATTCCACAACTTTTTTTTGAAGTAAGGTCTCAATCTGCCATCCTTCAAACAAACAAAAAGGTCTCAATCTGTCACTTTTTTTTTTTATGTAAGGTCATTTCTCACAAATAAGTCATTTTAAAAAGTCATTTCTTGTTAATTTATGGTGATTTCTAACATAAATTATTATTATTAAAATAAAAAGGAAACTCTACCTACATATTCATTGAATTAATTTGCAACAAATTAAGTGTTTTTATTGTATATTTCAAAACAAAAAAAAAATAAAATTATATTAAAAATCTTTATATATGTTAAATGGGTGGGTGGATGGTTAACAGGTGAAAAAAAAAAAAAAAAAAAGCATGATTCACATCCAATCTGATCCATCATTAACTTCATCCATCCGGCCGTCCAGCTTTTCATCCATTTATTTTGGATTTTCCTCCAATTATTTTAAGCAGATGAATGGATTAGTGGATATCCACTTAATATTGTCATCCCTATACGACACTATAACATTTAAATTATTTTTTAAAGGTCTATAAGTCCAAGTAATTTTATTACCTTTTTAGGCAATCAATACATAAACTTTCTTAAATAATGCTTTCTAATAGATTAGTTATTCCTCACAACTTATAAATTGCAAATTCCATACAAAACAACATTTTGAACTTTTATTTTGAGACCGTCACATAAGATGTTTTACTAACCTATTATCTTCGTTAATAATTTTGTAGTATCATTTCAAAAGAAAAACAAAATGCTAAGGCAAATCTACTAGTAGTTGTGACCTGTGTGATTGTGTCAGTCGTGTGCATTTGATTGGACTAGTGCAAGAGCAATGGGCAATGAAAAGGTGAAATGGAGACTATTTTGATCATCTTCCCCTATTTTTAGTGGTACGGTAGCATTCAAGGCAAGCATATGGTAGTGCCTTTGCTTGTGGCTTGTGGCAGACGTGCTAAGAGCACTTACAATGGGAGTACTCTACCCCCATATTTCTCCAATTTGGGAGGATACTCCCATTGTGGTAAATTTACCCAAAGTACTCCATATAGGAGTATTTGGAAGCATACTCCAAATATGGAGTAGTACTCCCATGGTACTCTTGTATAGTGGACCCCCCAACTATCCTATTAATGTTTGACACTTGTACATTGTTGGCCCACTTCTTTTCTTCTTTTTTTTTCTAATTTGTAGTACAACAACAATAATGCAATACTTTAAAAAAAATAAACAACATTGCAATACTCTACCCAGTCAACAATGCAAACGGAACTTTATCAAAATATACATATATATATTTTAAAATAAAAAAAAATAAAAAAAATTTGAAACGGCTAGTTTCTAGGGGATTTCAAACAAGAAGAATTTGTAGTAATTTTTATATGTTGTAAGTTTGTAACGGTAAAAAAATTTTACATTATATATTTGTCACAACTAATTAACTTTCATTCATCTATTCCTACATATTCCATATTTCTCACAACTAATTAACTTTTTTCCTTTAATTATTCTCAACTAAGAATATCCCATATGGATAATAATAGTGCAAACTCACAAAATACACCAAATAATTTCCAATTTGATCCTAATCTTCTTAATAATCCTCAATTTCAAGCTATGGTACAATTATTTACTACTCAATCTAACCTTAATAATCCAAATAACACTTCACAAAATCCAAATTTTGTTTTTCCAATGTCTCAACATTTTCAACAAATGGAATGTTCTCCGGGAGGAGATGCTAGTAGCAATGCAACTCCAACTTCCGAAATTAGGACGGCACGCCACCTTGAAGAAATTGAAGATGTTGCCGTCGAATTGTTTCCCGAAGAACCAAATGTCATCGTTAACAATAAAAAAACGCAAAAGCAAGCAAAGAAGACGTCACAAGCAAAAGTGTCGCAACAAACGAATGAGTTGCAACAACCTAAGGTATGATAGTTTTTAAAAATATTATTAGCAATAACCTAAGGTGTGATAGTTTTTTAAAAATTATTATTAGCAATAACCTAAGGTATGATTGTTTTTTAAAAATTATTATTAGCAATAACCTAAGGTATGATTGTTTTTTAAAAATTATTATTAGCAATAACCTAAGGTATGATTGTTTTTTTAAAATTATTATTAGCAATAACGAACATTATTATAGATAATTTAATTACAACCCATCAAACAATATACTATTCTCACTTGTACACATAAATTTTTGTAAATGATAATAATAAAAAGAATTTTTGTAAATGATAATAATAAAAAGAATCTTTAGCAAAACTTACAGTAGTGTAGCATTCTTGTAAAGATTAGATGATCTAAGATTTATTTTAAGAGATATATTATTACATTATATAGTGCATATAATCAATTAATATTATTATGGCTAACTAGTTTTATTATTACTTTATGTATTGTATTGTTTTAATTAGTTTGAATATTATTGTATGATCAAAGGGGTGGTCCATAAAGGACGATGAAGCGCTAGTATCCGGGTATATTAATGCCGGAGGAGATGTCGGAGAGAGTACTTATCAAACAAAAGTTAATTTGTGGGATAACATTGAAGCTCTCTACAACAAATCAAGAGAAGAAAATCCCGATTGGAAAATTAGTAAAAGGACCAAGAAAGCTTTGCAAGTTAGGTGGAATCATATTAATGAATTGGTTGGAAAATGGGTTGGATGTTACTCATTAATCCGACGTAACCCACCACAAAGTGGAGAATCGGAGGAAGATATTGAAATGCATGCTCACGAGAGTTTTCACAAACAATATGGTAAACATTTTGTGTTGACACATTGTTGGCAAATTATGAGGAAAAAAAAGAAATGGGGTGCAGGAACTATGCTACTACCTTCTGATAGTCGAGGAAGTAAAAGATCAGAGTCCGAGTATTTAATAGGTGATAGTGAAGAAAATCGACCTTATGGGGTTAAGAAGATGAAAAATAAAGGTAAGGAGAAGGCTACTTCTTCTTTTGTCAACATTGATAGTTTGACCTCTACTCTTGATGAGTCTAACCTTAAGAGACATGAACAAGGAGAAAGGATGTATTCTTTAATCAAAGAGCGAAGTGAAGATAGAAAACGACAAAAGGAGGAGGAGGCAAAAATTAGAATTTTCAGCATACTAGCGACAAATCCTAATCGTGATAGCGATGATGAAGAATTGTATCGGAAGTTGAAAAATGAGTTTAGGGGTAGATTTATTTAGTGTTAGTTATAAAAAGTTGAATAATTATATCCTAATTGTTACAATTTTATTGTTTAAATGATATTGTATTGTAATATATTCCATTGTTGTTATTGTAATATATATTTAGTTAATTTATATAATGTTGTTTAGTTCAAATTAAGATTCTTTGTAATATATTGCTCTAAATCATTTATGTGAAATATATTAATTTTTATATTAATTAAAAACAAAATAAAAAAAAATCTTGTAAGCTTTACCATTACAATATGTCATGTCCTATCATATAATTGCTGACATATCATGATGATGTACCTAACGTTACTTGTACTAGTCTTATTGTTTCATATAATTGAAATCCAACATATTTGGATAAGATATCTCCACTCTTATCTTCAGAAGATATCTAGTAATTCTCAACCATTAACTTTTACTTTCTTATCTTCTATATCCAACAATATCTTATCCGTGATTTTATGTTCACTTGATAAATTATAAGTTTACTTCACAATATAAGTTCACTTCACATTATACTCCATATATATATTTACTCTCCTTCTGTGAAAATATCATTGTTTTTTGCACAAATTGTAAAAACACTCAAAGTTTCACAAAAAAAAAATGAACTTTGACTTTGGTTCAGGTTCATCAAGTTCTAGTGATGAAATATATGATTGGATGTTGATGGATTTCATTCAGGAGAGTGAACGTATACAAGAGGTGGAGGATGTAATAAGAGAAGTGGTTACCTCTGCTGTTCAACAACCCACAACTGAGAGTTCACGACCAAGATCGAGGGACTATGTGCCAAGAGATCGTGAAGGGGCTCACAAACGTTTGGTAGATGATTACTTTAGTACCACGCCACTCTATAATGATGTAAAATTTCGACAAAGATTTCGCATGCGAAAGCCAGTTTTTATGCGCATTGTGAATACTTTAATTGAAGTTGACGATTTCTTTAAGCAAAATGCAGATGCCACTGGGAAACTTGGTGCTTCAAACTTGCAGAAGTGCACCGCGGCAATAAGAATGTTAGCATATGGCACCTCGGCTGATCATGTTGATGAGTACCTCAAGTTGGGTGCAAGTACGGCAAGAGAGTGTCTTACTCATTTTGTTGACGGAATTATTACTAGCTTTTCTGCAGTTTACTTGAGGAAGCCAAATTCTGATGATGTGTATCGTCTCCTTTGTGAAGGAGAAAGTCGTGGTTTTCCTGGCATGCTTGGGAGCATTGATTGTATGCATTGGCAATGGAAAAATTGTCCAGTAGGGTGGAGAGGCATGTATCAAGGAAGATCTCGAGAGGCAACTGTAATCTTAGAAGCCGTTGCTTCTTGGGATACATGGATTTGGCATGCATTTTTCGGGACACCTGGGTCAAATAATGATATCAATGTCTTGCAGCGATCACCGGTATTTGATGACTTACTAACTGGACGAGCTCCAGAAGTTCAATACAACGTAAATGGAAAAACGTACAATATGGGTTACTATCTAACGGATGGTATCTATCCGAAATGGGCTGGTTTCATTGATGCCATAACTGCTCCCCAGACTGCTAAACATAAACTTTTTACTATGAAACAAGAAAGTGCTAGAAAGGATGTGGAGCGGGCATTTGGAGTACTTCAAGCTCGATTTGCAATAATAAGATATCCTGCTTTGGCATGGCACCCTGAATTATTATGGAAAATTATGATGGCATGTATTATAATGCACAACATGATTGTAGAAGATGAACGTCATATGTATCGAAATTATCAAGATCCGTGTATTGATTTTGCGGAAGAACAACCCGAGACACTAGCTAGTTCATCAAGTGAAAACGCTAATCGCGGGCCCATCCTTGTTAGTCGCGGAAGATACGAGTACATGGATCGAGATTTAAGCAGATTTATGGGCAAAAGGGAAGAGCTTCACAACAAACAAATACATGTGTCGTTGAAAAACGATTTGGTTGAACATGTTTGGAGAAAGTTTCAAGGACCAAATTAAACTTAAACAATGTGTGTAAGAAAAGGAGATTGGTATTGTTATCATTATTTTTATTTTTATGTTAATTTTAATTTAATGTCGTTATTTTCTAGTTATTGTTGTTTTTAGTTTCATGTTGGTTTGTTATTATTTCAGCTATTAATGAATGTTATTATTAATGCAAATTAAGCGTACTATTTGATTATACTATTTTACAAATATTTACTATTTTATTATCTTAGAAAGTTAACTATATGTTTACGTTTTACTAACAAATATTTTTACTATAATTAAAATTTAAACAAAATTAATTTAATACTAAATAATAATAGGTACAATAATGTAGTGATATATATAATAATAGGTACAATAATGTAGTGACAAATATATATATATATATATATATATATATATATATATATATATATATATATATATATATATATATATTAAAGAGATAGAGAATAAAAGAGTATGACAAGAGGATCCTCTTGTTGTGGGAAATTATGGAGGAGGAGGAAGATGAAGAGTATTATGATAGTGGAAAGTGGGGTATAGGAAAAAGTAGATGATGTGTCAAAAGGAGAATGGGAGAGAGAGGGAAAAAGTATGGAAGTAGAGTACTCCCATTGGAGATGCTCTAATGCTGAAATAGCACAACCCACTCTTATAAGGGCCAGGCCATCGATGTTGCGAGCCTGCGAACCTCATTACCCGGCAACAGAGGGTATGCAGTGACTTTAATAAATACTAGGCCAAGCTTAGAGTGCCATATACTATACTATTAAAGTACATATTGTTTGGAGTCATATCATGACTCACTTCTCTTTACCTTAATACTTTGTAATCTCTATACTACACCAAGCAAAACTTTGGTGGTTTGGTGAAGTTAGGGCCTGTTCGCATACGTAAAAATTCAGTTCAGTTTAGCTCCTAATTTCCTTATCTTATAAAATATTCAGTTCAGTTCAGTTGAGCTGAGTTCAGTCAATAAAAACAGGCCTTTAGGCTCTGTTTTCTTCGTTTTTTAAAAAATAATATTAAGTAAAAATAATTTCAATTCAGCAAAAATAATTTCAGTTCAATAAAATTAATTCTCAGTTTAGTAAAAATAAGTTTAGTTCAGTAAAATTCAGTTTTCTTAATGAAGAATCATAACTGAAAATCAGTAAGAATAATTCCAGTTCAACAAAAATAATTTCATTTTAGTAAAATTAAACTCAGCAAATATAATTTTGTTTAAGTAAAAATAATTTCACTTTAGCAAAATAAGGTAAAGAGAACGGAGCCTTAGTGGGGAACTCACCTTATAAATTTAAGGTCGTAATTTCAAGCTTCACCGGCTACATTTGCTTGGCTATAGGGGTATTCCCTTACCTCCCCCATCCTACTCTCAAACATTGATCTTAGGAAAATAATTTTGAATTAGTGAGTAAGATATATTGTTTGAGTTAAATTTAATGACTTGAGCACCTATAATTAAGGGCTTGTTTGACATCAGTTTTGGTTTTCAGTTTTCAGTTTTTTTAAAAACCAAAAAACAAAAACAGAAAGCAAGAAAAAGGTGTTTCCACTTTTCTGTTGTCAGTGTTCAAAATTATCATAATTTTAATAAGTTTATATAATTTTTGATATATTATGAGACACATATCATATACTTTTAGAAACCAAAAAAAGAAAACCACAGCAATGCCAAACGAACCCTAAGAAAACCGTTTTTTTTTTTTGTTTTTTATAATCTGTAAAGATAATTAAGAAAACTAGTATTAAATAAAAAAATTATTACATTTTGATGACTCAAGGATTATCTAGTTTAGGTAAAAATAAAGTAGGTAAAATTCAAATAAAATAAATACAATTTGTAAATTGCAAAAATACCTATTTATAGAAAAGTGTGTTAATTTTCAATAGTTCAACATTTTATTTTTTTTATATACTCCCTTCGCTTTATGATAACTGCAACACTTTTAATTTTATGTTCGTTTCATAATAATTACTCCCTCCGTTTTTATAAAAGCATCACTTTAATTTTTGCACTATTCACATATCGTGGTTGACTTTTTCACCTCTATATAATAATTAAAATTTATTATATAATATGTCATTAGATTAGTCATAATGTCTATTTTCATAATAATTATGTTATATTTTTACTAATAGACAATTAAAGAGATTAATAGTCAAAGTCACGTCTCGACAAATGTGCCGATCAAAATGATGCAAATTAATAACATTATTTATATAAAATTAACATTAACATAAACATAAATTAGTAACATTATTTATATAAAATTAAGTTGTACTAAAAAAATATATATCGTTTTTTATTTACATTTATTATTAAAAAAAATATATTGGCACGGTTTGGCCCGTGGCTCGGCACGGTACGACCCGCTAGGCACGTGGGTCGTGCCTTGCTGTGGGCTGGGGTGTGCCAAATTTAGGCACGGCACGGCAAGCCCACTAGCGTGGCACGACCCGTTGCCCATCTTTACTTATACTATAAAAAAAATTGTCCAATTATAATATTTTATTGAAGCCTACAAGTCTATTTTATATTTTTCTTAAACTATGTGTACTCCTTACCGTTACGATTATTACGAAACGAAGGAAATAGCAATTAGCATCATGTCCCAAAAAAAAAAAAAAAGAAAAAAGAAAAAAACAATTAGTAGCAAATTAGCAAAATTATTCAACCATTTTTTGCAATACAAAAAGGCATAAATCAATGGTTAATAATGCCCAATTGCCCATACCAATATGTCACCCAACGTCTCTCTAGTCTCTAGTCCAATATTCAACGGATTTAAACCATTTTTCTCAACATCACATGGCCCACCAAAATTACTCCCCAATTTTTTAATTAAAATAAAATGCCAGCGTGGAATCTCTGATTCAAACCCATCACACTTTCCCGCCTAAACCTGAATCTTCCGCCATAAGTTGATCTCAAAAAAAATCCCAAATATTATTTTAATTTATTTCTCAAAATTAGGGCGGCCAGCTTGCCCTATAAGCTACTCCCACAACACACAAACTCATTTCTTCACATTTTCCCGCCCATTCCAAATATTCCCTTATTTATACCAAAACCTCTTATTTCCTTCCATTCATTGATTCATTAATCTCCCTCTATTTTCCTACCTCCACACTTTTTTAATTACGGAGTATTTCGTTGCGAAAGTTGGAAATTCATCGGTTTTCATTCATGGAAGGAAAAGAAAATATTCGAGTCGAGTTCGAGTCGGATTGCCAGACACCCAGGCACGGCAAAATTCCAGCAGCATTGGTATGTCCCCCACCTCCAAGAAAGAAGAGAGTGTACGCAAATCAGTCGGTTGTTCCACCAAAAGGCGGATACTTTCAACCACCTGATTTAGAGCTCATTTTTACTTGTTCTCCTGTTAAACAACAGAGTAAATTTGTTGGATGTAGATAGTGGTTTTTTTTTTTTCTTTTCTTTTCTTGGAGGTAGGAATTAATTTAGGCTTTTATTGGGTAATTTTGTATTCTAAATAATGTAGTAAATATTGTCTCTATTTAAATTGGAGTAATTTGTAGGATTTACAAATGTTGTGTAAGTAGAAATTGGTAGTACAATTATTAATAATGTTATTATTGTGTTCTGTTCTTCTGTATTGAAATTATTATGTTTGTGAATTTTCTTTTCAGAAAGATGAAATAAAGATAATTAAAAATGTACCAAGTTACCAACAGTACAACTAGAAGATCCAGTAAATAAATTGTCAGTTTTTGTTTTTATTTTATGTTTAGTGATAATAGACAAAGGTGGTTTTATTGTTTGCCATACTTGTAAACTTGGGCCACTCTTTTTTATTTTCTTGCTGAAATTACAGCACTTAATAATTTGGTGTTTTATATTCATGGAATTTTCAAGAGTACGAATGACATAGTGTGTAATTGTACCAAAAAGTTGAGCTTCAATTAACACTTTCAGCCTTTTTCAAATCAGTGGGTTGTAATGAAATTCGCTCATTAAAAACAGTCTAAAGATTTCAATTCAATCGAACAGCTAAATTGCCTCAAGCTACTAATCTTAAGTAAATCAGTTGGCCACATAACCTCTTTACTTGAAATATATAAGTACTTTATTTACCAATTTTGGTAATAGTTCGCAATACCCACACCAGACCATCAATAGAGGGCAGTCAATAGAGGCCAAATCAAGTTGGGCATATGCAAGTTGCGACTAGCCAATCAATATAGGGCAGACCAATTAGCGAGCAAGGAAAAAGTGTTGAAGTGTAATTTTCTTAAACAACACATGTTAGAGTGTGGCCATTGGATGACCAGGTCATTGGTCGTGAGGAGGGAGAGAGGAGTTTTTATATTAAAAAAATGAAACAAAGAAAAAATTGGATGAAAGAGATTAATGGACTGGTCTTGAAGATGACCAAGCTGAAATTTTGGTCATGAAGATGTAAATGACAAGTGGTAGTGTATTATTGGAAGAAGAAAAAAGGTAAATTTGCATGTACTAGCGACAAATGAAAGGCACTAACGGTAATATTGTTGGATGACCAAAGTTATTTTGGGCAACCATTGGAGGTCTTTGGTCATGTGACTTGGTTATGAATGAGTGGATAGAGAAAGAAATTATAAAATAATTCATGACCAAATATTTTGGGTCATCCATTGGGTATACTCTAATGTCATACGATGATACAAAATACTTGGTCCCTTTTATGGTGACGAGTGCTGCTCAAGCAGTCAAACTTGTATTTAATAAAACAACGGAGAGACACAAAAAGTAAGAACAATAATAGTAATTCTAGATAATTAGCTATATGGACAATCTAAAAATTAATCGTTTACTATAAATGGAGAACATTTTATACTTGTATAGTTGTATCAATTAACAATGTGTCGTTATTGGAATTACCTTTTAATTTTTCAATCTGTAAAAATGTGACATGCAAAGAATAAAAGAATTAAATAAGCAATGTTAACATTGATTAAAAGTTATATCCCATAAGAGTATGAGACATTCACAAGTAAAGGTGCAATTTCGTTTGTCATAGGTGGTAGCCTGTAATCATTAACCAAGTACAAGACTATATATAAATGTATTTAGTCTTGGAAAATCTGATTATGGGTGCAAATCATTTAGGTCACTAGTCATAGCTCTCATCAACCAACTGAACGAAGGGATTACCTCAAAAATGAGGTTAGAAATTTAAGTGTTCATGGGACAATAAAGATGCAATCAACTTACCATATTATATAATTAATTTTTACATTATATTTTTTAGTGTTAATACATTATATAATTTTAGAAGATATTAATTATCATATAATTATCGAGTTCAATATACGGATTAGCTTGGACAATTTGCTTAGTAGGTGAGCAAGGATAGAAGTGATTTGCATGTTGCTTTTGTAGATATAATTTTCTGTATTCGGAATATGTAACAAACAAATAATCCGTAGTGTGTTGTGTATGTATGCTGGGGAGTCGCCACAAATATTTGTAGATGAGATATGAATGTCCTAATTAATAGGCAATTAAAAACACAAATTAGCTTATTGAGTGTACTATAGAATATTTTGGACTTGTAAATGATTTGGGTTCACTTATTTCGAATATTATATGATTTATTGTCATGAGAGTAGCAGTGTCTTTTTATTGATTTTGAATCCAATTGTATATTGTTTCTCTATTTGAGAACATGATCATCATATTGATGAAATAACAAATAAATTCCAAACTTAAAAACTATTGTCTATAATTTGAAACAGAAATAATGTCAGAATAAGAAATTTGATCAGAAAAATGAATGAAGTAAAATAAAATGTAGGTTTATAGGTGGATTTTGTACCAAACATACATAAAAAGTCTTTGTCAGTGTAGGTGAAAGCTGGGCATGTCTCAAATAGTACCAAACACTTTTGTACTAATTGGGCCACCTAGCAGCTCCATTGGGCTTTTCACTGATTTGTATAATTGCGCATCGGATTCCCTTTTTACCTTTTCATGGATCCATTGGATCAAGGGGCCCATCATTTCATGCCATTTTTTTTACTTACAAAGCCTGTCCAAATAGAGCTGTCAATTCATCATGATCCGACCTGATGACATAAAATACTAATTGACCCGACCCAAGCAACCCGAACTCAATCTGATTTGACCCTTTTATTATACGGAGTATTTTGTAATGATATTAAATTCTTACACTACTTGTGAGATATTTTTTTTTTCTTTCTTTCTTTTTTTTTTTTTTTGCACAATCCGAAATTTGACAGGTTAAAGTGTTGATGTTATGGTAATGAAATCTTAACATAAATATTAGGAGTGAGAGACTGTATACGAAAACTCAAAGGGGTATATCATATACTCACCTTTATTTGTAATTTGTAGTTCAATAGCTAGTAGCCTAGTACCCTCCTCACAACCATTATCTCTCCAAAATCCTCCAATAAAATTGTTTAACGTTCCTATGAGAATGCCTAAAAGAGAACTAAACATTAATCCATTCAAACTCCAACGTTAGTAAGTTAGAAAGATCAATTAGCTTCACGATAACAATGATCCAGGCCACCAAAAGTTCCAATCTTCACTATTTATCATAAACTTTATTTTCAAATGTTGTGTATACAAAGAGTCAACATCCCCACCCATAAAAATAAAATTTAATTAACTAACATAATTAATACAGAGTACTGTATTTGAGTATATTTGTTGGAGTAAAAAGTATCGCAACAAACAATGATTTTGAGGAAGGGTCTGTTTTGTTCAGCTTAATTTCGATTCAGTTCAGCTCCAATTAGTCCAATTTCGTTCAGTCCTTAATTTCCTTCTCTCTTAAATAATTTATTTCAATTCAGTTGTTTTCGGTAAATAAAAAAAGGCCCGAAATTTGATTTCAAATCATAAAATACCAACCCTAACATTTTAACCAAATAAATTATTTGGCATTCACAAATCACGACCTAAATTTGTAAAGAGTCCTGAAAAGGGGTCATTATGCTCTTATGTTACTATTTAGAATTTCAGAGCTTTTTTGGTGCAGCAGGCCTGCTGCCAAGTCAACGAAAATAACAGACCCAGACGTGCATAATGGGGTTACTATTCACGCGCATAACTGGGTTACTTGTTTTGTCAGGGTTACTTGTATTTTTCAGGGGTTATTTGTATTTTTCAGAGGTTATTACTTGTATTATTTTTTTCAGGGGTTACTTGTATTTTGTTTTTTTCAGGGGTTACTTGTATTTTTTTTTTCAGAGGTTACTTGTAAGTATGGATTATTTATTCAAGGGTTACTTGTATTTTTCAGGGGTTACTTGTATTTTTTTTAGGGGTTACTTGTAAAGATTACTTATTTCGGGGTTACTAGTATTTTTTTTTCCAGGGGTTACTTGTATGGATTACTTATTCCGGGGTTGCTTGTATTTTTCAGGGGTTACTTGTATTTTTTTTTTCAGAGGTTACTTGTCAGTATGGATTATTTATTCAAGGGTTACTTGTATTTTCTAAGGGTTACTTGTATTTTTTTTCCAGGGGTTACTTGTATGAATTACTTATTCAGGGGTTACTTGTACGGGTTAATTCAAGAGTTACTTATTCAAGGGTTACTTGTATGAGTTATTTATTCAAGAGTTACTTGTATGAGTTACTTATTCAAGAGTTACTTGTATGAGTTACTTATTCAAGGGTTACATATATGAGTTGTTTCAGGGGTTACTTATTCAAGGGTTACTTGTAGGCCCTATACCAAACCAGTAACACCATACAAGTAACCCCTGACCAAAAGTAATTCCATACAAGTAACCCCTGACCAAACCAATAACACCCTACAAGTATCCCTGACCAAACCAATCGCACCCATACAACTATTCTACAATCAACTCATATTACTATTGTTGTTTCTGTTGCTGAATTTTTGACGAAGAATGTTCGATCTAAGATTTCACGAAGAAAACAAGCTCACATTTCTCTGATTCTCATCAATTTCACTACTTCAAATGTTGTTGATGATCTTAAGGTTAATTAATTGCAAGTTTTCACAGCAATTTGACACCCAATTTCTACAATTTCGAGCTTTAATTGCAGCAATTTGGCAAAGAAGAAAGAGAAAATGGGTAAAGTAAAAATATGGTTGTTGGTGATGTGTGGCGTGGCTTGAAGAAGAAGCTGAGAAAATGGGTGGAGTAGAGATATGTTGTTGGTGTTGTATGGTGTAGTTTGGCTTGGAGAACAAGCTAAGAAAAGAGGAGTGAAAAGACTTGTGATATTTAAAAAAAATAAAAATAATAGAAATTGTGGCTGGCCAGACCACATACAAAAATTTATGGTAGAATTTACATGCGTTCAAAAAAAAAAAAAAAAAAAAAATCACTTATCGCTTTATGAATGTCAGTGTATTTGAGACATTAGGTTAAGTATTGACGCATAGCACCTATATGTTTTAGAAATATATAGGATGACAAAATGTACCACTACAGCCTAATAAGTGATAGGTGGTAGGTATTTTAGGAGAAAATAATCAACGACATAAGATAACAAAAAGTACCACCACATGTATAATAGTACAGAAAAAGTACTATTAATACAATTTATACCTTAATGGTACATTATAATACACAAAAATGTACCACTGTAGAAAAATATCAAATGAAAAAATATAATAAAAACCCCATACTGCCCTCCTATATGCATGCTAAACATATAGGTGCTATGCGCCTAGATGCACTCGAGACATTAGGTTAGCCTATAAAATGGCCTTGAAACCTATCAATTACAATCACACACGTACCTAAATATCGCTTTGTAAATATTCACCTTGTCACCTTACAATAATTCACTCGTACTTCTACTTTCTCCATTTATAGGATATAATTGCAACACAGATCTTTAATCGAGCAGTTTTAGGATTTGTATAATGAAGATTAAATAATTATGTCAAAAACACCAAAAATTGGGAAAATTTGGATACCACGAGTAAAAATTATTTCGATTAATTTGTTTATTTTTATTACGTAATCTCGGTCTCAAAATACATGTCATAAAGCTATGTTGCAAGTAAATAAAAATGGAGATATTATTTATAATATTATTATCAAGTATTATTTCATATTAGAATGATTCTATTTCACTGGGTAAGTTATTGTAATTTGTTTTATACACCCGGGTGTACCGTTCACTCAACTAACTTAAGGTTAGTTTTTGCTCTTCATTATTTGATGATTAAGGGCCTGTTCATATTTACTTATTTTCAGTTCAGTTCAGTTCAGTTCAGCTCCAATCAGTTCAGTTCAGTTCAGTTCAGCTCCAATCAGTTCAGTTCAGTTCAGCTCCAATCAGTTCAGTTCAGTTCAGTTCAGCTCAGTTCAGTAAATATGAACAGGCCCTAAATGAAAAACAATCATCAAAATGAGAATAAAATACTGATGGGTGCACGGTACACCTGTGTGTATATAACAATCTCTCGTAAATTACAGTATATGTAATAATAAAATACATATATAGTATTTAATTAATAAATATATGAGATTTTGTGATTTATTTTATGAGATTTTGTTAGTATTTTGTTAATATGACTTATCAAAAACTAATTAATAATGCACTCTTATGATTGGTGATGGGCGGTGGGAGGGAAAGAGAGGATGGAGTACTCTAGCTATGTGATCTCCATAAGATTGAGATTAAAGGCTATTATAAAGACCAGTGGCGTATCCAGGAATTCCGAACTGTGGGTTCGGAATCTTAAAAAACAAATGATGCTCATATATTAATTAAATATTCAATATATAAGTTCAAATTTTTTATTACAAATGGATGGATTAAACAGTTATAAAATAATAAATAAATAAAAAAAAACCTACAAAAGCATTATTCGAGTTTTATACTTTGAAAGCGTGCTAAAACATTACTACTTCTATAAATGATAAATCTATAATTATATTGCAAAAAATCAATATAACACGAAAATTCGAAAAACAAAAATCCCAAGTCCCCAATAAACACAAATTTGATAATGAATTTTTTTTTTTTTTTTCTAATTATCAATTAAAAGACCAAGTAAAAATTTTAAATTCTAAGTTTCTAAATTCAATTTATACGTCAACAATATATCAAAACTAATTAAACAAATCAATAATTAATCTAATTATCACTAATTTACAAACAAATAACGATTTAAGAATTAAGAGGAGTAGAGGAATAAGAGGACTGTTGAAACTAATTTAATACGTACTAAAGGATAAAAACAATAATAATATTAGATAAGTATGAAACAAGTAAAATAAAGAACTCATAATATTTCTTTATGCTTACTTCACCAAATACAAGAGCCATATATGTAGGCTAACAAACAACAAATAATAAGCTAAAAAACTGAAAGTATAATGCCATGTTTAACCCACTAAATAAACTCATTAACTTCTAAATTCATTTAACTCTCTAACTTAACAAAATTAAAATGACCAACATACTACTCCTAAAATTATTGACCCAACTATGGACTAACTCATGAAGAACAACGGAAGAAATCGAAAGGGGGGGGGGGGGGGAAACAAAAACAAAAAAATGAGAGTGGTTGGTCTCGAACCCATGATCAAAAAGAGCCTCACTACTCTATTAGTCACTCCCTTACCAATGTGCCAAAGTTTATTTACCTCACAAAAATTTGTTTTAACCTTATTTTTTTTCTTTTTTTTTTTTAAAAAAAAAGAAAAAAAAAATCAAAACTTATAATTTTTTTTCACAAAATCTGGGGTTCAATGAACCCCCTTGAACCCCCCCAAGATCCACCCATGATATTAAAGACGTCCTTGTCTTCATTATTACTAGTTTACTACTGCTTTATTTTTCTGATTTACTTTCCATCATGCCTATCAATTTTACGGATCCAAATCCATCCATCTTCACCATTTTCTTTCTTCACCGCTTCACTTAATTATCCTAAACTAATCATTATACAAATTCAATAATATGTGTAGGTGTAGTACTGTACGTAACGTAGTAGTAATAAACTCTTACATAATAACAAACATTAGGTATTCTAGTAGGTGTAGTACTGTACGACTATACGTACAATGTGTGATTCCTACAGGCGTTGGTACCTTGCATCGTATAGCCGTTTCGCGAAAAGAACATATTACACACATGTAAAGAACATACTGTTGTAATGAAAAGAACATACTATTAAAAAGTAATGAACACATATCTAGAGTAAAAAGAACATATTTATATTAAAAAAGAGTGAAAAGAACATATGTTCATGTTCTTTAATTGTCAATGTAATGTACTTTTATTTGTGATATAATGTTAATTACTTATTGTGAAATGTTCTTTGATTTTTTTTTTTTTAAATTATGGTGAATATACATAAATCATGTTCATTACATAATATTTTCATGTTCTTTATAAATATTAGAGATGTTCTTTAGATGTATAAAAAAAAATAAAATTGGATGTTCTTTACAAAACAGTTATATGTTCTTTACAAAACAGCTTTATGTTCTTTAAAAAACTGCTACATGTTCTTTTCGCGTTTTTTGCCTGTACCTTGCTAGGTACAGGCGACTGTACCTTAAAATTTTCACTGTACGTAACGTAGTAGTAATGTAATATATTCAATGTGTATAGAACTTGGTCTTCAACATATTTCATATACTCGTAACAAAATTAGGGTTTGTTTTACTCATTGGAGTTGAACTGCATTGAATTAAAATGAATTGTTTATTTGTTTGTGAGAGAAGAAAATTAAAAAACTGAGCTGAACTAAACTGAATCGAACTTAAATTAAGTTGAAGAGAATAAGTCCTTAAATACGGCCATTTATGTATTTTGAACTATTTAACGCGTGGTAGTTGTGTTAGAACAGATGCTTTATGTTCTACTCTTAGGCTCTTAGCATCATGGCATATACGAAGTGTGTCATTACTTATATAAGTAGTATATGTAAATATGTAATATGGGTGAAGTACTAAAACCATATCTCCATTCGACAGTCATAAGCATCGCCTTGGAGAAATAATTATTGTACTGTATAAGTTTAATTTACTTGATCTTAACAAAAAAGCTGAGAATAATTTACCGCTAGTCTGTACTTGTACGGAGTACTTTTTTTTTTTTTTTGGATATTATTTACAATTTTGGTACTTGTACTACTTGGTTAAGTGAAAGTGCATTTATGAATTACTTCCTCCGTTCTTTATTACTTGACTCGCTTTGACTTTTACACTATTCACCACCCTTCCTTTGACCTTCTTTTGTGAATAATATGTAAGTAAAAATATATTCATGTATGATTTTTTTGGATTAGTCTCAATAAGTACTATCATAATATATAACTTTTATAATTTTTACTTATGGAGATTTTAAGTTATTAATCGTTAAAGTTTTGCATTGGCAAGCGTGATAAAAGAAACAGGTAAAGAAAAAAAAAAAGTGGAAGTAATATTTTAAACTGTAACTTGAACTATACTATCATTAACCATGAGAGCAAAAAGAACAGTTGATTTTTTAAGAAAATTGAAAGATTATTAGAAAAAGTGTTTGAAAAAATTGAAAAGAATAATCCCACCTTTGTACCCCATATTCTTGTATTAGTGATCAAGATAGTATTGATTGTTATTGTACTTGTACTGTTATTATTGTATTAGTGATCATGGTAGTATCGATCGTTGTTGTTTAGATTAATTTTTTTAGGTTTAAAAGGGTATGGCCGTACGGGTAACAATTCTTAAAAAACCGATTTGAGGTCAAGTATGTAACAAATAAATTACTACGTATATTTGAACTTATTTATACTATATTCTTCAATTCATATACTCTATCCTGTACTCATAGTAAAATTTTATAAAATTTGCATAAATTCATATATATGGTCGTATATTATTTACTATCACACAGCTAAAAAGATAAAAGGAGTAATAATAACGTTTACTACAAGTTGATGCATGCAGTGAGCATTGATGCAGAGGTTGACCCGGTAGATTTAGTAAACAGTGGCATGCTTTCAAGTGTAGAACAGTGTCAATATTAGGAAAGACCTTCCTAAAATAGAAAGTTTCTCTGCTAACACATTAAGTTCATTTGTAGACTAGCTAGCTAAGTAAGTACGTACCAATGGAAATTATAATTGCATAATAAGGCTTTCAAGTTAGTTCCAACTTCCATTGAAGAAACTGGAGGTCCAAGAATTATTCTGATTTCTTTTGATGATCGTCATGATGTGATGTATATATATGCGTGATCTATAATACTATGACCATTTAAGCACAATCACCAACATATTCTTCAATTTTCAAAATATAGGGTCCGAAACGTTAAATTCTTTGCTTCATGGAGTATTGAAACCAATTCTTGTTGTACCGTCTTTGATTCTCAGGACCTGTTCTGATTGACTGAACTGAATTGGTTTTACTAGAGCTGAACTGAAATGAACTGAACTGAATATTTTATGAGAGAAGGAAATTAAAAACTGAACTGAACTTATTAGAGTTGAACTGAACTGAAAATAATCTGAAGAAAATAGGCCTTTATTGACCTTAAACTTAATTAACTACGGAGTATGAATTGAAGTGCGGAGTATATGGACTTGTTGTCTCTTATGTGAATTGAACTTGTAATGAAGTTAAACTTATATTTTCAGCGTTAAATGATTATAAAGAACATAACTTCGACTTTGTGTTCCATTCAGGTGAGGAGAATATAACCTTAATTTCACACTTTCATTTGACGACAAAGATTAGGAGAAATTCTCAAAAGTAATTAAGAGGAAAGTAATGGCAAACTATTAAAATTTAGAAGGAAAAAAAGTCTTGATGATGTAAAGAAAATGTAGCTTTAACTTGGATGTTGAAAGAAAATGAAGTTTATTTTGGAACATACCAAAAAAGAGGAAGTGTGTCTTTGCTAAACAACCAAACAATTATATAAGCTTAGTTTGATTTTTGTCACATTTTCCTACGAAGCTAGAATATACCTATGCAAAACATTCCGCGTATGAAATAATGCACTTCCGTTTTATGATTTACTACCAACGCAAACCAATTAGAACATGCTTTGAGTTATTATCATCTTAGGATTCTTAGCCATCTATTAATATTATGTACATTATTCCTAATTATTTTTCTTGGAATAAAAAATGTACATTTCTATATATTATGCAACTTAATATATAAATGGTAAAGTAAAGGTCTAGATATGTTTTTGAGAATAAGAAAGAATAACTGAAACGATGAACGTTTTATCTTAGCTCGGTCTTATGACATGTATAAACACTATAATGTACTCCAATATCAATATAAAATAGAATTTTGGGCATTGTACACACCATCTAGTTAATTGCATTATCAAATTAAAAGAAACACCTCACAAATTTCATTTTTTCCTTGATAGAATGGTTTCCTAAGAGCTTGAGTGATGAATTTACAAAGAAAATTCGTACATAAACACAAAAATGTCAAGATACCAAATTCAAACGGACTAAAAGGTCATATATGATGGGTTCAAGATTGAATTGAAATGGAAGAAACAAAAGCATAGAAGAAAGCAAAAGTTTGTTGATTTCCTAAAAATTAATACCAAGTGGTAGTGGACAGCATGCAAAGACGAATCTCAATCTCCTAGTATCGATTTGAACCAATGAAGAATAAAGTTGAAGGTGTTTTGATTGAATGATTTTTACTAGTTTTTGAAATTTGATTGAGATAATAATGAAAAATACACAAGTTAATGCGTTGTTACACATCTTTATTACCCAAATGATATGTATATGCTTCTTGTTTCGCATAATATACGTGTACGACTATGCAATTTAATTTATATATGTGAGAATATATTCTAGACATACTTTGTAGTTTGTACAAATATAAGTTTGATGTTTACATCCAAAGTCTATTTGTAGTACTATACTTACGAGATTCACTTTAATTGTAGAGTCAAATGTATCTTTAGAAGCTAGAAGACGATCAAAAACGTAAAATGTGACAATTTATAAAGAAAACATACGATGACACGATTAAGATGTCGAACATTAACTCAACCTGAATAAGACCGTTCTAACCCAAAAGTGATCCAACTTAATTTCTATGTTTATGTGAATTACAATTATTTATATCCAGACTCAACCTGACTAGATAAACCTAACCGAACTAAGATAACTTATTCAAGTTGACACCTTTATGATATGAGAAGGAAATCAATGAAGTCAAGGTAGTAGATAGCTAGCATAAACATAGAAAAGGAAGGTAAAAGACGGTCTATAAAATTTACCATTTGAGGTAAACTTGAGACCTTTGAAGACAAACTAGTGCACTTGTAGATTACATTGAAGCTATTTCTGCAGGTGTTTTCTTATATTTCACCCTCTTTCAGTGCTCTAGTCTTTCTCTGATAATAATTCAGCGGAATTTCCGGGCTGTAAAACTTGTATACGGAGTTAGCATAAAGTACTTAGCTTGTACTAGTATTTTTGACATGTTTTTTTCAGACATTTGTACGTACCCTACACTCTAATGGCTCTAACCTAACCTACTAAAGTTAATTGTACAATAATTTATAGGTGGTACTCCTTTAGGTGGTATTTTGCTTGCTTTTTTGGGTAGTATCTCTTTTTTCTTGTTTCATATAACTCGTATGAGGATTTGGGAAGTGCAATGCATATAGGCTACACTAATAAGTGCAATGCATATATGATGAATTCATTGTCTTATTTGTAAAGATTTTTAATCGCCTAAACAACAACGATGCAATCAGGATAGCCAATAAAATTGCGTGTTCTACCTTTTCTAACTTTCTGATGTAGGCGATGCCTAATTTTTATATAGTTTGTATAAGATAAAATGCTACATACAATAATGACATCTAATAACCGCTAGCTACAACTTCTATAAGTATACAACAGCTATTGTTGATTTGTTGTTCACGTTCAATGTATAGTAACAATGTAACATGGTGCTTGAGATAAACCAAAGGAAAAAATAGGTGTCCTTATTATGATTATTGATTCTTCATTTACTAAGCTACTTGTATGAAATATTTATATCATTGTGTAGTACAGTATTACATGACTACATGTATTACCACGTTGGATATATATACGTTTATTTTTTTATTTTATTTTTTGTGAAAGAATATATATATATACTACGTACGTACTTTGTATATGTTTAATATTAATAGTAGTGTAGTAGTGTACTACCGAAAAGATAAATAAAATTATACTTTCTCCGCTCTATTAATATTGCAACAATGGTTCTTTAAAAAAAAATTACAATAATGGACTTTTTGTACTATTTGTCACTCTTGTTTGACCATATAATATGATTTATACATTAAGCAAAATGTAGTTATGTGGGATCTTGTTGGATTCATCTCATAAAATACTTTCACAATATTAACTTTTTATAATTTTAACTCTTATACAATTATAGGTATTTAGCATAAAAATAATGTGATTTGAAATGCGTAATTCATCCTTGTTGCAATATTAATAGACGGAGGAAGTGGTAACTAATAGGTCCAATAATGGATCAGTGATTTTGTGATCATATATCTCAGTGAAGGCGGCAGGTTCTGTTGTTGCATAGTAATTTACTAATTTCCATGGTAATATTTGTCCCAATGATATGAAAGATAGTTTGACATTTTTATGGGCCATTTGCTTTAATAAATGAAAGAATATGTATAGATTGAAAAAAATTAACTATAATCACAAGATATGTGAAAGGTTTTTAACTTGATCAAGATTAGATTGTGGGCACGAAAATATTATTATGTGGAAAAGTATTGATTAAATATTGTCATTTTTATCATATTATCTTTAGAAACTAATATCAAAGCAATGGTATATATAAAAAAAATAATCTTTAACGCACATCAATGATTGTTATCCGGATTTTTTAGTGGGAATATAACTTTAGTGATTAAAGGTCTAATCAAACTCATAATCCTTGTTTTTAATCCTTCTTAAGAGATAAAGGGTGATTGATTAGATTTGACTAATTGTGGTGATTAACATTAATGAACTATATATATAGCAACTTAGACATGTAATTAGAAAGGACAAAATTAGATGACTGTAAAATTTGCAATTGTAAAAAAGAAGCGTATGTAAAAGTCGGACAAAAGTCCCCACAAGCCACAACTGAGCAAAATGAAGATACGGAAAAGAAGATGGCATCCACACGATGGGCCCACACCAACAGAACACTTATTGCTAACTTGGCTAGTGATGCTAGAATGAGTTAAGCCAAGGACCCCAAAAATACCAACTCTAAATAGTCTCTTCTTCGTTCTTGAATAAAAGCCTAACTTGTCTTATACATGTAATTATGCATAATGTTTTTAATAATGAGATTTGTTGAATGAAAATGAATAATAGGACCCCAATTGTATTATTGTTGTTAGCTTTGGTGGACTACGGACCTGTTCATTTCACCTTAATTTCAGTTCAGTTCAGTTCAATTTAGTTTAGTTCAGCTCTAATCAGTTCATTTCAGCTTCTAATTTCCTTCTCTCATAAAATATTCATTTCAGCTCTACAATTCAGTACAGTTCAGCTCCAATCAGTTTAGTTCATTGTTCAGTTCACTTCAACTCCAATCAGTTCAGTTAGTAATTGTGAACAACCCTACATCATACTTGTCTAATTTAACTTTATTGTAAAAGTAATTTGAATAGGTAAATTTTATATAAAAAACACTAATATATTATATAAGTTTGATTTTGATTAGAACTATATAATAATTGATTATAGACAATATGCAATTCTAGTCAACAAAAAAATAGTTTTATTTCAGTAAAAATAATAATTGAACAAATGATATAAATATATGGTATATTTGGGTCATGTAATAATGATGATTTATAAGAAGAGAACGTACGACACTCAAACAATATGTACAAACAAAAATGATGAAGAGGGTTTGATTTGACATGCATGTTGGGAGGAAGAGATAGAGATGGAGAAACAGGTACGAGTACAAGTTTATATTGATGTGCAGTGTGTTCGTTCTTATCATGCAAATCTTCTGATTGCTACATTGCTTAGCTAAACTTGCAGAAAATTTATTCATTTGAAATATGACCTCCGTTCATATTTAATAATCACTTCATTGGTTCATGATGATTATATAGTCAACGTATCAAGCAGTAAATGGTTTAGTTAAAAGATTATGATCATGTGATACTATGAAACTTTGGAGTAGGAATATCGGGCTTAATTCCATCTTTTCACTCCTAAATTAAGTTGAGTCCGCAAATTATTTATTAGTCGGTTTGGTGTATTTATGTTAAGTTTATCTTGTTAAGAGTTTTAGGCAAGTTAGGTTTCCTATTGTATTGCGTATATATATGTGATTAATATTAATAAGTTGAGTTTACTAGTTAAGACTAGATTAAGAGATCGCGATGGTTCAGAATTTTAGTTTCAATATAATTAGATCATTCAACTCATCCTACACCGATCTATCTATAAAATAGTAAAAAACGCGACAAATGGTGACTAAGAGAGGAGGAGCTTATTTGATGATTGGTATATTTTTATAGAGTCAAGATGCCCTTATATTATTTAATTGATCATGATTGAGTCTCTTTCAAGTATCTATAGTATAAGAGGATGACCTTATACAAGTATTTGTTATTTTCAATCACTTCTTTTGGACTTAATCACACATAAAAAATAGTGAATCGAAAGGCTGAGATGATGTTAAATGGAAAGTGGAAACCGTCCAACACAGCCGTCCTTTCCCCTTCTTGGATGTAGTTTGTGCAGACTTAATAGTGAGTTTGGTTAATTACAACTATTTAGCAAAGATGAAATGGACTCGAGAAACCTAACAAGATTCTAGTGAGTTTGGTTAATTACAACTTCAAACTCTATAGGAGTTTTTTCTCCCATACTTCAATGTAAAATTACTCGTATTTAGGATTACTCGTATTTAGGTAACAAATAAAGTGGATTATCAAAAATGATAGTGAGTTTAGATAAATACTAGCTCATAATTTAAGGTTTGTGTGATGAATTTGTAATTTTTGGTTTTGATCAAGTTTATAAAGTTGTACAATGGATTTGATTATCATTTGGTTGAATTGAAGTTAAATTAATTTTGGATATATCAATAGATATATACATGCACCTTCATGATTACACCAAATTAAAAAAAAATCCTTATTATTTATTCTTTAGTGTAAATTTTTGTACGATCATCTCCAATGGTACGTAAGATAATTATTAAATTAGCTATGTCATATCACATATGATTTCAAGCTAACCCTCTTTGTTGATATTTTATGCTTCAATAGTTAGCTACTTGCATGCTATTTAATTAAACTCAATTTTTCCAAATAATTAAAGCTGCTAGCTAGCTTGCTATTTACATTAGCTTGACTTTCTCAAACAAGTCCCTAAATGTTAAAGAACCAACTCAATCAAAAGGTTAGACTAATATTTAAGACTCGGGATCAGTTTACGTACATACTCTATCACACGCTTCATATGAGAACCCTTTGGGTTTAAAGTGAATTATCCATAAACCATTTTCTGCTCAACTTTTTTTTTTTTTTTTAAAGAAATTTGCTCAAATGACTAGGAAAAAAAATCGAGTGTACTTGAGTACATGCCATTGCCAATAGGTATCATAGTAATAAGATATTATTATTATATTAAATATTAAACTATGGTACTAGGTTATCCTACAAAAAGTGGACTTGCTAGCAAATGGAAATTATTGAATTGACAGATACTTATGCTAATAATGATACTCCTAATTAAATTAGTAATGCAACTTGCAAGAGGAAACGTGGAGGGAGATGGGAATATGTTTTATGAACATGAAGAAGATGCTTTTTTTTTTTCCTTTTTTTTTGGGTCCATATAAGTTAGAATTGAAGGACGATACAAAATTACATATTAATATCTTATTAATAGAGCGTGGAAAATTTAACTTGTGGCCTATCATATGCATACTCGCAATCTTAACAATGGATTCAGAATTTCAGATGCTATTAGGTGGCATACATTGTGGCAATATGTTGTAACAATATGATGTAAGATTGAACTTTAAACTACATCGTAATATGAAATGATATACACAGGCTTTACGCATTAAACTGAAAGTGAGTGTTAAGGGTTTCCCTTCTTTTGCACCCAAAAAAAAAAAAAAAAAAAAAAAAAAAAAAAAAAAAAACTGAAAGTGAGTAATTAATGCTTGATGTAGCTTACTTTGTGATATTTTTGTGTTGATTTATTTTATGTAACTCTTATACATGATTATACATAGTATATAGAAATTTTCAAAAAAAAAAATAAAAATAAAAATAAAATAAAAAAAATAAAAATAAAAATAAAAATAAAATAAAATAAAATAAAATAAAAGAAAACAAACAAAAATAATCAACCAAATAAGCAAACAAAGTATGTTAGATTCACTTGGACTTAGGGTCTATTCACTTCAGCTTAATTTCAGTTCAGTTTAGATCTAATCAGTTCAGCTCCAACTAGTTCAATTCAGTTCATATCCTAATTTCCTTTTGTAAAAAAAATATTCATTTCAGTTTTATTCAATTCAGTTCAGCTCAGTTCAGTTCAATTCAGCTCCAATCAGTTTAGTAAATGTGAATACACCCTTAAAATTTTGTTGTACCTAATCATCCCCGATCATATCTGATGGGATAATCTCAATAACCTATAACGCTGTTTTACTCAATTTAAAAAAAAAAAAAAAACTATATCAACGCTATTTTTAAATTTTAATTTTAATTTTTTTAATGTCAAAGACTAAGAAAATAGAGCTTTAAATAATAATAATAATAATAATTAAAATAAAATAATAAAATAAAATAAAAAACTTGATAATGTTGCGCAATAAAAGCCTGGGGACCTTGAAAAAATATCCCGTACGAGGATGGCCGATGCGTGGACCCTTTCCACTACGCCGTGCTCAATGCAAGTTAATCTTTTTCATTAAATAAAAATGTACTTTTTAATGTAATAAATTGCTAAAATTACCATAAAATAGTTTTATAAAGCATAAAAATAAAAATCATCTGAATTAAAGTACAGAAATTAGTGGGTATCCAGCAGAGTTTATTGGAGAATTGCGTGGTTGATCAGATTTAAGAAGATACACATTGCGTGGACTGATAGATTCTGCTCCTTAAAACATAGGAAATTTTTTTAAAGTTACGCCCATGTGATTTTATTATTTTATTAATCAAAGTGTTTCCGAGGATTAAGGTTTTCCTAATTATTTCTTAATTTTTTTGACAAAATTTTATGTATGATTTTTCTTAACTTTGTCGTATGTCATTTTGTTTGTTGTAATTAATTTGGTTGATTCAGAATTAAGCTAACCACCATGTTGAATTGCATGCGTTGATTCTGCTTAGAAATTGGTTCATCACTAGGTAAGTGACGTAAGTCCATTAATTATTGTGGTTAGTTCACAACTTCACACTAGTTAGATTATACGCCAACTTTTTTATTTTTTTTTAATCGTTCTATTTCATTTATTGCACAATTTTGATTTATATAGAGTTAGATAATAAAAAAAAAATAAAAAAAATAAAAATCTATAACTGTTACTAAAATAACGACCGTTGACACCATTCTTTTCCCTAAATGTACACATGTCATCAAGTTGTGGTAGATATTTTATCCGCTAAAAATATATTTAATGTTAGCAATTTATTTTATATTTTTGTTATTTGATAAAATTTTGTTAGCTATTTCACTACTACTCTTATTTTCCAAAAAAAGTAAATAAATAAAAATGTGTAGTTTTCATTTTTTTTTTCCCCTTAATACTTGAAATTTTATTATATTGGGAGTAATTAATACTCAAATTTATTGCAATATTTTCACAATTGGAACAACATAACATATTATGTGTCAAGATCGTGCATCACGAGACTTTAATATTATGAAAATACACCACAAAATGATTTAATTAACTTCCCAAATGAAATATATATTTTTTTCCTTATGTATTATTAATTGATGGAATATACCATTTGCTTTGGAATCCTTATCATCAATCCCTTTGCATTTAAATTTTTAATTATAGATTCTAAATAGGACAATTAAAAAGAGTACATGTGCTAGAAAGTTTGATCTTAAAAAAAAAAAAAAAATTTACCAAGCTAGAAATTCATATGTGTGGAAGACTTCTAGTAATTTATTTATATGGAATTTGATTATAAAAGTTAAAATTTGATTATATGTACGTTTTTATGATTAAGAACTATTTTTATCTTCATATCTTGTATCGATCGTATGTGCTTGTGTTATTGTTATTTTCTCTAAGGGATGATATGATTTCCTTAATTGTATATTTTCTAAAAAAAACAGAAGGAGAGAAAAATATGTATCATTATCCCTCATATAGGAAAATAAAAGGGCTTGGGAAATGGGGGATACATAAATAAACAAGGCCAAAAAGAATGAGGGGAATGGGTTTTGGTCTTTTGGATGATAGAGATAAGCAGATAATTCATTAGCCATTATCCATTTTAGTCGGTTATATCAATAGAATGTGGATGTGCTAATGCCTATATGCTTTCATTTAGGATACTACGCCCTTCGTCCTTTTATTAGAGTCTCATTTCTCTTTATTATGGGAGAAAAATGTTAGAAATGGAACTCTAATAAAAGGACAGAGAGAGTAGATCTAAAGGTCATGATAATACGATAAAAGAACAAGAGATATACAAACTCTCGAAGTCATATTTTGAGGTAAAATTATACTTCCTAACATTTAATGACTTAAGGTTTGTATAATAATGATTTTACATTTATACTAGTATATGGGTTAATCAAAAGTTTGCTTTGACTTCACACACATAATACTTGTAATAATGGGTTATCAAAACTCCAAACATGCTTAGCCATGAAATATGTTTAACCAAGGGTAGAGTTTTTTTTTTTTTTTCCTTCCTCTTGTAGTTATAAGACATCTGATCTGACTTAAAGGTCACACCTTTTTCCACTTATAAAAATAAAGAGAACAATTACATTTTTAGAGTTGTTCTCTCTACTCTCACTATCAATATAAGACAGGAGAAAATTAATCTTAGACAGACGGAGTAGAAGAGGACGGGGAGGTTAAGATGAATGATGAAGGGATTGAAAAGTGAGTCAAAATTATAATGAATGCTTGAGCAAGACGCAAAACCAATAAATCCATCCAAAGAAACCTAGCTAGATAGCTGTTACAAGATGACGACCCAAAAACCATTCCAATAAACACAGGCCTTTGATATAGCAAATAGCAATAGTACATAATCTACTCAGGGGACCTCATACACCTAAGAGGTACCCCCAAATTTCCCAAAATAAAATCTCCCTTAAAAAAGAAAATATATACTTATTTACTTTCTAAAATTACTAGTAATTCTTTTATTATAATTAGAAGATATTTGGGGTAAAAGGACTTGGTCAGTGAACAATAAAAAGCCCCCCCCGTTGTGTGAGTAAAAATCTGGTACCTTGGATCGCGATGTATAACTGTTGTGGGGTGTTTCTTTCTCTCTCTCTTTTTTTTTTCTTTTTTTTTTTTTTTTTTTTTTTTTTTTTTTGAGAAATCTCTCTCGAATTTATCTTTGAAAAGCTCTCTCTCTCTCTAAAATATCAACTCTTACTTTTTTTTCTCTTTATTAAAAAAAAAAAAAAAAAACAAACAAAACCCTGACAAATTCTTCAGAACCAACCAATCCCTAATCTCTCTCCTATTCATTTGTATTCTCTTCTCTTATTTATATCCCCACTTCTTTACTTCACTTCTTCATTGTAAATATACTCCTCACCTCTCTTCTCCACCCTTCTTCTTTTTCTTTGTCATTTTAATTTGCGGGTTTGATTTATTCTCACATAATCAAACCCGCAAATTACACAAATATATAAAAAATAGTTTGAGTTTAAAACTATTTTTTATATATTTGAATTTTGAGAGCTTATTATTTAGGGTTAGGGTTTTTTTTTTTTTTTTCTTTTCCGATAAAAATGAAGGTGTTGCGAAGACAGATGATAACAGCCAACAGCCGTTGTTTGCCGATGCAGCACCATCAAGATTCACATGCCTAGCTTCCTTGACTTCCTTCACAAATTTTCTTGATTTTTGGGGTTTTATTTATTTAAAAAAAAAAATGTGGTCACTAAACCCCAAAAATAGAAAAAATAAGTATAAGAATTTTTGTTGGAGGAGGTTAAGAAAGAAGTAAAGGATGTGAGAATCTTGATGATGCTGCAGCGGCAATAAATGGCTAATTACTGTTTTTTTTATTATTACATTTTTTTTTTCAAATGTAGGTAATCATTTTTCCTGTTAATTTTCGTTTAATTTGTTATGTTTGTTTCATGTTTATTATATATATAGATATAGATATAAATATAGATGTATGTTAAAACTTTTAATCGGCTTAGGTTTTCATTTTGCTAGTTTGTATATCATTCGAAAGGATGATTTAGGTCGTTGCTTCGTAAGTAAGCGCGATTTTTGGTTACATTTTTTTTTTAATACAGGGAATTATTTTTTTTTCCATTTGAGCAAGGGGGTGGTTGAACTGAGTGGGTGGATCTGAGATTGCTGACCTAAAATTGATTAATTAATTAATGAAATTAAATTAATTAATTTATAATTAGCAAGTTGCAGGAAGAATTATATGATTATGTCTGTACTTTTGCAGGATACAAAATATACTAAATTTCAGATCAAAAATAAGATCTTGTTAATGGCTGATATGATTAACTTTTTCAGGTTCTTTCTCTTATCTGCTAGCTTTTATTTGGTCCTTTGGATAAGTTTGTAGAAATGTTTTTATTTGGCAGGTGATAAACTTTGCTCTGTTGATTTTATCTGATTTGATGTGATTTCTGAAGTGAAGGCACAATTTTAGAGGTCAGATATTCAATTAATTTGTCACTCTCATCTCCAATTATTTCTTCCGTTCTCAAATAATTGTTCCGTTTCATTTCGATATGCACTTTTAATTTAAATTATCGAAAATTAAAAATATGTTAACATTTAAAATTGTGCGTTGTAAAGCTTAAATTTATACAGTATTATGGAGTACATTATTTGAGAATGATGGAAATATATACTTTTACAATTTTATTTTTGGAAAATAATGCAAAATTAATTTGGTGTAGGGATATTTTCTGTGTCACAGTTTATAATCTATTGTGTTTTTCAGTTTTGTCCCCTTCTTTCCCCCACCAAAAAAAGTTGCTTTTGCAGTGTGTAATAATCTTACAATTTGGAGGTGGTAGTAGTGGACTTTGTTTATGTTTGAATTACTTATATTTCTTGCATTTCTAGTTTGCAAATTTTGAGGGATTTTGAATGTGTAATACAACTATTTTATCAATAACTCCATATGATACTGTGGAGAGTGTGTTGACCACACGCGCTTATATGTATCGGACTTGTGAGAGGTTTAGGTACGCTTATCAGTTTGTGCTTGCAGATGAGGCGGAAATAATTCAGCTAAGGGACAAAATGAGGACGTTTCCTTCAACTTAGTTTTGCTATTTCACTTGGGACTAGTTACACTAATACATATTCCAAGTGAACCTCTAAAAAATTTGTCATCATGAATAGGTTTGAGCTTATATATGTTTGACCATTCTTTTATTTATACTGTCTATGTTACAACTAACAGGAAAATAATAATCTTCATAAAGCCAATAACTACAATATATAGCAATTTATATCTATATATCTAAGTTAAATTCATGGATTATGATTTATTATGGAGTGAAAGAAAAGATATAAAAAATACAAATGCCATTAAAAATTGTCGAGTTGATCATATTATTTCCTGTCTAATACACTAACATTATCCTACCAAATTAAACAAAGATTTGATTAAAATATAACACTTTAAAATATGAGAAGAATGTATCTTATGCCAATAATTTATTTCTTAACATGCATTTTAAATGCAAAACTTTACCGTTATATGCAAATTCTTTATTATATTACTACACTGTAAGTATTCTCAAATCATGTGCAAGCTAAGTTGGATTAACTTCAAGCTAAGTTGGATTAACTTTGTTTTGTTAAATTAATTAGCTAAGGTGATAGTTCTGCTCACCTGATTTTCACTTATTATCGACATATTCTCTAACTATTTAGTTTTAGTTGAATTCGACATCTTATTAAAACGCAGCTGAATTTAATTTCAGCTTGTTTTTGTTCACCTTTCACAAGGAAGCTGTTTTTGCGGGCTTCTTTATGTATAGTTGCTTTGATCTGTTGTCTGTTCCAAAACAATGAACGTTAACTACTGAATGATATCAGTAGTCGGCGTCGTTCCCTCGAAGCACGAAGTGACTGTAATTACCATAACAAATGGGAAAGGTCTTCGATATAGTACCACTGACTTAAGTTGGAGTTGGAATGAGGTGAAGAATGTATAAAAATCAGCTTATTTTCTCTTCTAGTATGCTAACATATTTTCTCTTCTGTATAATAATTTTCTCATGTTTTTTCTTTTAAAGATTATGGGAAAATGTTAGTATAAGATTATGTTTTTTCTTTCTGTCCAAATTATGCACAATGGATCGAGCAATTGTGGTGTCAACTGATTTATGTGCTCTATAGACTATAGTTTGAAATAAGTGAAGTTGGTTGTATTAACTTTCAACTCATCAAAATGGTTCTCATTTTTAAGTAAAGAGAGTGGCAATCATTGTAAATATAGTGATAGAGATAGTGTTATGATGGTAAAAGAAACTCTTAAGAATTTATATGTTGAGCTAGATGCAAGCCCTTGAATCCTTGACACTCCTTAACCTAATCTATAGTTCTAAACTTCAAGTTTCTTTTTAGTGTTTATAGTTCTATATTTGTAATTATTCATGTTGAAACCTTGCAAAATCATAATTTTACATTTGGAACAAGTGATATTAGGTTAAACATTCCAAATAAAAGTTCAATTTGAAGTCTTAGAATCTAAGTGTATATTAACCCTAATTGGTCAATAAAATCTTATACCTTATAAATTGTTTGGGGTCCATTTAATATATTACATAAAGTTTATTGTTGAAACTTTTTAGTTGATTCCTTTAGTTCAAAAAAACTACATACATTTCAACTATTAAGGAGTCTGTTTATTTCAGGTTGGTCAATTGTTCATCTTATTCATCATGGAAATTAGACGATTTCCCATCAAACATATCATTGTGTTTATGTCGATGGGGATGATAGTGGTAGATAGATAGCGAAAGACATCTGAGAGAAAGCGTAAAAGGAACCAGGAGTTAGTGGATGACAGCTAATGAACAGATGTCTCCAGCTACATCACTGGTCCATAATTGTACTGTTTTTCCGATTATATTTAGTGTTACACTGAAATTATAATAATTATTAGATAGACATAAATTTTTTTTATAGTACTATATTTAAAATTTATGTTCTTTTATTTTTATTTTTTAATTTCCCCTTTTTAAAAATAATGTTTCCATTTAATTTCTTAAATAAATAAATAACAATAACAATAATATATTATATTTATTATTATTATTATTATTTTCATGAAATAATATAAGCACCATCAAATTGTTTCAAAAAAAAAAAAATATAAGCACCATCAAATTAAATAATCAGTAAGTTTTTGGCCAAATTGATGACCCACATGGTAACCAGTATTTGATAATATGAGTAACTTTAATTATTTATATAAATAACCTTAATTTTCCATATATAAGGTAACCTCAATTTATTATACGAGCAAAATTACATAATTAGAACTCCATCAATTTATTCGATCAAGTACTTACCTGACTACCTCTATATTTTTTTTATTTTAATTTGAATATTAAAATAATAACTCCACTTATTTGTAAAAAAAAAAAACCCTATTTTTCCACATCTTTCATCCATTAGTGTAAGGGTCTGTTCACTTCACCTTAATTTCAGTTCAATTCAGTTCAGCTCCAATAAGTTTAGTTCAGTTCAATTCAGTTCAGCTCCAATAAGTTTAGTTCAGTTCAATTTAGTTCAGCTTCTAATTTCTTTCTCTCATAAGATATTCATTTCAGCTCAATTCAGTTTAATTCAGCTCACTTCAATAAATATGAACAGGCCCTAAGTATGTAACCTCATATGATCATTATCATAACCCCCATTATTATTTACTTAATTGCTCGCATGTGAAATGACAACGCCGTGCAATTGGCCAAATAAATGAATTTGCTATAAACAGTAATTATGTGTATAATGTACCTACTTTGTGTTTTATACTTTTATGCATAAGAAGTGCATCATATTGGATGTTACATAAATCGTTGCTTGGCTTTGGTTATTTTGAAACCCAAATCCTCAAACTGTAAAATTTATGTGATGAACTATGAAAATATTCCCGAACAAGGTATGTAAAAAACTCCATATAAGAAAATGCAACTAAATACTAATTATCTTTGACTGTTTACGGAATATCATACGTACCCTGCTTTTTCTTCTTCTTTTTTTTTTCTTATTTAAAAAAGAATAAAAAGGAGTTGTGTAATCAGATTGAACTTTATAAATTATTTTGTTTACTATGAAAAAGGCCTTTTTTTTTGTCTTAAAAAAAATATTATTTTATTTATTTTTTTAACAATCTAGTTAAAGAGTTACACCAATTACCAAGTGTGTTACTATTTTTTCATCCCTTCATATAATCATTGCATTGCCTACAAAGAATTTAAAATATACTTTCTCTGTTGTTTTTAGTTGGCACCTTTCGATTATCACGCTTGTCAAATATCAACGTATATTTTTAATGATTAATATATCTAATTATTAACATTGTAAAATTATTAAAAGTAGATATTAATAAAATATTCCCACACGAATATGTTTATCGTATTTATAAACCACACAAACGAGTCAAAGCGTGTTGTGTGAATAGTGTAAAAGTCAAACGACATCAACTAAAAAAAAAAAAAAAGTATATGCGTACCTCTATTGCAATAGATTATGAAGTTGCACCAATATGAATTCTTCTTTATATACCCATCAAAAAAATATTGAGAAATTTTCTGTCTACGCTTTTAGATAATTTTTTTATTATTATTATTATGAGAAAGGTATACAAAAGTTAAGGAATTTTTCTCTCAATAAGAATATAATTTAGTCCAATTCATCAAAACAAATACATTCAAAAAGGCATACTGATTTTTCCATGGACACTGCTTACATCCATAATTTTGATCTCATATTTGGCTATTCGTGTTTAAATAAGCTCATTTGGACGATTGATCATATACTTCATATTTTAATTTAGACTAATTTTAACATTTTTAACCTGAGTACATATATTTGAGAAAACTTACAATAAATTAATTAAGACAGACTATAATGCAAACTCTGGAAGGAATTGAATAAAAGAGAGTCGGAGATTCATTCTTTTTCTAGATGGCATGTGAGATAGGATGGTAACAATAATATTAACATAGCTTACTTTAGTAGTTTAGTTAGACTTTAGGTTACTTTTTGTTTCGGATGAAAATAATGGGACCTTGCCGAAGGTCCAATGAAGTGGACGAAGACTTGTCCGGTCCAAATAATGCTGGGCCGAAGGTTTCCTGCACAGCAAACACACGTAAACTGGCCTCAGGGGTGGATCTGAGAAAGACCCCTCCGATGCCGAAGTCAAACAGTGTATTTAGTGAGGAAGCTATGCAAGAGATTTAATGCTTGAGGCTTTTGTGTGTATGACATAAATGAATGAATGGAAGGCTTTTATACTTTTGCATATGAGGAGAGGAGAGTAATTGGGCCCTTAAATAATCATGGGCTGACCATAGCAATTTCGACCAAATGACTCATGGCTGACTTGGCTTGATTGGAGGATTGGGCCTTGACCTTGGAACATTGGATCATTTAATGACTAGGCCCAATTAGATAAATTGGACCCAAACACTTTTTTTTTTTTATTAAAGTAAATCTTTAATTAGCTATACTCTATTTTTGCTTCACAATTTACTCTTCAGCTGTAGTACTAATTCCATTTTTGCTCGAAAAGGGTCATCTCTTTTTTTTTTTTTTTGACTAGAAAAGGGTCATCTCAAGGTTAAATTTTCAATAGAATTGAATGCAAACTTAAGAATGCCTTTGATATATATATATAAGTATCTACGGCGTAACTCATATGCTAACAAATACGAAATAGCTTTGGTTGTATGCTGTATAATGTACAATTGATTGAACATAGAAAATTGTCATATTGCATAGCTCAAAACCTCCGCAACATCCATAAATCCAAGATCCATAGCAATAAAAAGAATATAGAAAATTGTCATATTGCGTTAGAATGAGAATGGTGCGTCTCATTTTGAACACATATATATGACATGGTGGTCTTAACACGTAACCTTCTTGTCACGTTTATTATTGATACCATGTCAAATTACCGACTCAACCATAAGCTTAATTATTAAGACACTACAAAAAAAAAATGAGAATAGGCAACACTTAAGATTGCAACACTTATAGAAATGTTACTCTTAATAATCTAACGCAACAATACTTATTTGTTACCTTGAACTAAAGTAACAGAAAAAAAAAGTGTTGCTCTAGACTATATAAGGCAACAGTCGCTTAAAGTGTTACATTTTTCTTGTCTAAGACAACAAATATAATAATTGTTGCATGAAAATATAACAATAACAAAACTATTGTTTGAAAAATGTAACATTAATATCTATGTTGCCATCTATAGCAACATTTATATTAAAATGACAACATATATATATATATGAGCAAGTTTGGTAGAGTTGGTGGGGAACTCACCTTGTGACTCTGCGGTCACAAGTTCGAGTCCTACCAACTACTAAATGCTTGGGAGTGACAACATTTTTGAATTATCTTCTTAGATGGCAACATTTTTCATTTGTTGTCTTTGTTAAAGTGTTGCCTTATGTATCATTTTACCTAAGCTTTCAAAATTGTTGCCTTTGGTTTTGCATTGTTACCTTTGCTTTATTTTGTTGTAGTGAGATGATAGTTGATTAAAGCTCAAGACCCTTTGATTTATATTGGTATATATAAATGATTAGTCATCTTCCAAAATGATGTTTGTCAAGGTAAACTTACCTTGTTTCTAATTTTGATAATAGAATCTTGCTTTACAAATTTACATGTTAAAATGCATATCAAAGAAACTTTTAATCATTACACTTTAATTAGTTAAAATGCAATGGTTACATCGATTCCATTATTATTTCATCTCCTTTTTCTTTTGAGGAGTAATCACTGATTCACTGTTAGATTCTAGCTAGAAGAATTGACAGTGATGCAACCTCTTGTTATTTATGCTAAAATATCGATCATGCGCATGCAACCCTTTATTTTGTCTAACATAATTTGGCAAATTTATGTTAACACTTAAAACACTCATATACTAATGTCTCACCAACAAATAAACAGTTTAATAATGTTTGATTAGGGATTTAATTATTTGATTTGACTCCAAATGTAGATATGTTCGCTAGATAATTGAGTTAGTGGTAATTGACATTACGAGTAATAATTAATTTCAACTAGTGTGTTAGTGTGTAGCCCGGGCGTTGCACCAGATAGCTACTTTAATCAAACTTTGTAATTATATGTATTTAATATTTTTGGTGTCTTTTTTTTCCTTTTTTAATCAGTCTTTGTACTCCCTCCGTCCCTAAATTACATTCCTATTTCTAACATTTATTCTTCACATAATAGAAGAAAGTAGGAATGTAATTTAGGGACGAAAGGAGTATTTATTTTTCAAAATTATAATACAATTATTGTTAATTGACTTAGATGGTTAAATAACTACATTTCTTATAAGAGGTTGGGTGTTTGAATCTCCTTATTCTCATAGGTGAAAGGGTCTACGTGACACATACACTTTCTTAGGGCCTATTCACATTTACTTAATTTCAGTTCAGTTTAGCGCAGCTCCAACCAGTTTAGTTCAGTTCAGCTCCTAGCTAATTCAATTAATGTGAACAGGCCCTTAGTAACGCCTTTTAATATATCAGTATAGATTCAGGGTTTTGCATTGTATTGTAATAAGTTACGGAGTATAATTTCAAGCATCAAAGCAAAATATTGAAAGTTTGTAATGAACTATGTTCACAAAGAAAATAAAGAATGTGTTTTTGCTGACATGATTTAATTTTGCCGGCATTGGATAATTTAGGATTTTAATCAGCTAAATTAATTGACATCCACAATGCGTGACCTTATATTCTTGTAATTATCATACATATCAAGATTTCTACAAGAAATTGCTTCTAATAAAATGATACTAAGTGTGTTTTTTTTTTAAAAAGCATCCTGATTTTCTTTACAAAATTATCTTGCCCACAGAATGACGGACACGATTAAGAAAACCATGCACTAAAAATTAACAGACATGTAACAAAAAGGAGTAAACAAATCATTGTATCATAGAATTGAAATCTAAAAATGCTTTAAGAAACTATGGTACAAAGGGGAAATTAGTGAATTGTAACTATATATGTTACCTTAAATCTTTCTTTAGTAACTTCACAATGACTGTACAGTACACTTTAATAAAATAAAAAAAAGTTACACTTTATATTGCCAAGAAAGATGATTTAACACCAATATTTCAATTATAATTCAACTTAATAATGCAAACATTCATGCAATTTCTTTATAATGTTTTATGGCACGGTCATCTAGTCATATATCTTAGCATATCTATGTTGGTTTATAAATAGGTAAATTTGATTTGGTGATTGAAGGATTTCACTACAAGAAAACGCTCATTTACCGATGGGATTTACCGATGGCTAGAAAAATCCATCGGTAAAAAAATAATTTACCGATGGTTTTACTTAGCCATCGGTATTTTGAGAATTACCGATGGCCTGGCTATCGGTATATTTTTTCCGATGGCTTTCTTCCATCGGTAAAATATTATATTTTAAAACAAAATGTAAAATTTTTACCGATGGCTAAAAACCATCGGTATAAAATAAATACCGATGGCTTTTAGCTATCGGTAATTTTACCGATGGTTACAAGCCATCGGTAATTTTAAAAAAAAAATTAAAAAAAATGAAGTAAAACCCTTTTCTATTTTTCTATCTTCTTATCATCTTCTTTTTCTCACGCCTCTCTCATCTCTTTCTCTCTCCTCTCTCTCTCCTCCTTCCCCCTTTTGCTCTTTTCGTTCTCCTCTCACTCTTCCATTCCCTTGTTTCTTTTTTTCTTTTCCTCATCACTCATCTCACTTCTCTACCCTCCCTCTAAGTTTTGTTCTTTCTCATGGTGTTTGTGGCTTTGTTCGACGGTGTTCATGGGCTATTTGTGGGTTTTTCGGCGGCAATGTGGTTTTTTTGGTCAAATTCGACCATAAAAACTCCAGATCTGGAGTTTTGATGGTCGAATTAGACCATTTAAACCTTGAGAAGTGAAAAGAAAATCTAAAGGTATGTTATTTGTGGTTGAATATTCGTTGGTTTTTTTTGTTTTTCGTGGGTTTTGTTGTTGATGTTCGTGGGTTTTGTGGTTAATTTCATGGGTTTTGTGGTTGATTGTCTGATTTTTGTGGTTGGTTTTTCTGATTTATTTGGTAGATTTTCGAGGGAGTTGTGTTTGATTTTCCTTGGTTTTTGGTTGATTTTTGATGAATTATTGTGGTTGATTTTCATTGGTTTTTTTGGCTGATTTTTGTTGATTTTCGTTAGTTTTTATGGTTGATTTTCATGGATTATTGGTTGTTTTTCTTGAATTTATGAGGGTGGTGGTGGTTGCGGTGGCTGGAACTTAGGTGGTGTGGGGTGGTTGGCCGTTTGGATAGGGGCTAGTAGCCAGTAGGGGATTGGGCCATTGGGGTGGGGGATTGGGGGTAGGGGTATGGGGCTGGGGCAGGGGCAGGGAGTAATAAGGTGGGTAGGTGGGTTTTTAATTTTTTTTTATTTTTTAAAAATAATTACCGATGGCTAAAAACCATCGGCAATATTAATATACCGATGGTTTTCCGCCATCGGTAAAAAAAACCGATGGTTTAAGCCATCGTTATTTTAAAAATCACCGATGGAGTTTGGCTATCGGTAAAACCATCGGTATTATTTTTACCGATGGCTTTTCCATCGGTATTTTCAGATTTTCCGACGAATTGTTATCCGATGGCCAAAATACCGATGGCAGCCATCGGTAAACGTGATACCGATGGTTTTTTTATATATTTAACGATGGATTTTGGCCATCGGTATTAGGATTTTTTCTAGTAGTGTTTAAAGGTGATGATAAGATAAAATAACCATAATTAGACCCCTAAAACTCTATAAAACATTCTCAACTTGGTAATAAATATGTATGCTCTTTTTTTCCTAAACATTAAGGGCAAAGCAATAATACATAGTAGACCAAAAAATAAACTAGACATGGCCCATTAATCAAGCTGTATCCAATTTACAAACAATTTTACTACTATGAATTTATGATTCTCTTTGCCAATGCATTCTTTGTAACTCCGATCTCTATATAATAATTATTATGTATCTTATGGTGAAATATACTAGTAGTCGTTGTAGATTATTGTTGGGATAACTTGGCTAAATTGAACCAGATCAGGTCCCTGTCGATTGTAACCATGATTCGGTGATTCCATTACCTAATCTAGATCACCTAACTACCACGATCGAGTGATTGGACCAACTTGGTTTCATTCCCCTCATCTCCGATCCCATGCCTTTTGTCTTAGTAAAATGTGTATCGCCATGATTTGTTGCATCGTATTGAGGCAACTTTTGAACACGTACCTAATACACTAATTCATGTGTCAAAGGGTGTGCAATAATCCAATAATAAAGAGTTAAGCATAGTTAGGTTATAGCTCTATTTGTTTGAAGTTCATCCCAATTCACCTCATCCAACGTTAAAGACTTAAAGCTAGAACTTGTTAAACTCAAAATTTCACTAGCAACCTTACTTAGTTACTTGCTGCCCTCTCTCCAAAGGGGAAGGAAAAAAAAAAGATTGATAGTAGTTCGTCGGAAGAATAAGACAAAAGGGGAAAAAGTAAAAAATATACAAGTAAATGGACATGAATAATTTGGGGGATTAAATTTTCAAAGAAGGGCAAAGATTAAAGTCGCGAAAACATGTGCTTTTCTTAAGTGCCTTTATTAAATTAAAAATAAATAAATAAGAACATTAATACGACATGAAGGGATTACTTTTGAAATTTTGAGTGTATATTTTAATACAAGTCCACTCCATACAACGAAGTAGTTATTAACAATCCACGAGACTAGCCTATATCTAATAGCTCGTGAACTAGTTAGTCATTGGGGCTTGCCACTCATGTTCACTAAAAAAAAAATAAAAAAAAATATCTAAGGGCTTGTTTGGCATTGTTTTTTGTTTTCAGTTTTCAGTTTTTTTTTAAAACAAAAAACCAAAAACAGGAAACTAGAAAAAAGGTGTTTCCACTTTTCTGTTGTCAGTTTTCATAATTATCATGGTTTTAATAAGTTTGACTAATTTTTGATTCATTATGTGACATATATCACATGATTTTAAAAAACAAAAAACCAAAAAACAGAAAACTACAATGATGCCAAACGAACCCTAGTGTATGTGTAATTTTGCTAGGTATATGGGCCGAGAAGGAATCAAGATATTGAAGTAGGCCCATAGAGTAGTAAATGAACAGCAAAATAAAAAGCCTTATAACTGTGGATATTCTGTACCTTCAGTTGTTGATATGGCCCACAGTTTAATTCACCATGATTCATGTCAACTGCACTAAAGATTCGTGGCTCAGAGTCTACAAAGTAAGGAGCTCAACCTTTTTTTTTTTTTTTTTTTTGCATCACTTGCATTTACACAAAAATTTTCGAGACTTTATTATATTATGCATGTGGATAAGTGAGTGATTAGTTTATTTTAATAAAAGTACAATGTGGAATCGAAAATAGATTTCATGTTAAAAAGGGAAAGGACTATAAAAGAGATTGAAATGATAAAATATTTTTAATAGATTGCACCTTGCCCTTTGCCGCAGCCCGCAACTATAGGAGCATCCGAGCTGACTCGACTGTGAGCTATGGCTCACCCTTATCTACATGAGACACCGACCAAAGAATGATGGCTCCCTAGATAGCTTGGTAATAACTTCTCCGATTTGCATTACAAGAATGATATACAGTCTTCAATATCAATACATACCTTACTACCTCCAAAATCCTCTCGCTTAGAAATAAGGAGTTAATTTAAAATTTTCAAATACAGCGGTAAATCTTGTCACCATTGTTATTTTTCGTAAAAAAATATGTATTATCAAATTACGATATAGAGTACTAATTTTTTCTAGCGTGTATATACAATGACAAAGATGTAGATAAAATTCAACCTTAATTCTTAATTTTGAGTACATCATTTACCATTCTACAAATTCATATTACATGATACGGAGTACATTACATAACATATTACAATTGGAGTAGTGTCTATTCTCATTGACTGAACTCAGCTGAACTGAAATGAATATTTTATAAGAGAAGGAAATTAGGAGCTGAACTGAGCTAAACTGAGCTAAACTGAACTGAATTGAATTTCAACGTATCAAAACAGGCCTTAATACTTTTTAACATAAAAGTATAATGCTTCTCGATGATTATAATGTGACTATTCATTTTTAGTTGAAGATTCTTCACTCTTTTATGGGTTTCCACTCTACGATTCACATTACATGATATGAATTACATTATACATTACACTTTTTAATGTAAATGTATAATGTTTCCTGCTGATTACTCCTTATAATGTTAGTATGTTACTCTATTTAATTTTAGTAAAAGATTCTTCACTCATTCACGGTTTTTGACCAAAGTTGGTAGTATTTCGGCACACAAAAACAAATACGAATCAAGTAAAAAAAAAAAAAAAATGGTAGTGTTTGCGGCTTGGACCTTTTATTATTGACCGGTTTGGTAGGGAATGGTACCTTTGAGCTAAATTGCGTCGTCTTTTCACATGAAAGCACATGTAGTAACTGTTTTAGCTCTAATAAGGAGAATTAGATTAATATTTTTCCTTGATCGAGAACATACATTAAATGACAATGCAAGTTAATCTTTATATTATTGTTTAAACGATCTATCTTAAGTATCTATATCATATGGGTTAGTGATTTTGAGGCAGTAATATCACTGTTTGGGGTCCAATTTACCTAATTGGGCCTATTCATTAAATGATCCAATTAAAAGCCCAAGGTCAAGGTTCAACTCTCATTTGTGCTAAAGTCAAGATCAGTCCACAAGACAAGTCAATTGGGCCAAGGCCCACCTCCTCCTTATATGCAAAGTATATAAGCCTTCAATTTATGCATTTATGAGATACACACAAAAAGCCTCAAGCAATTAATTCTCTTGCATAGCTTTCTCTCTCAACACACTGTACTGACTTTAGCATCGGAGGGGCCTTCCTCGACAACACCCCCGAGGCTAGTTTACGTGTGTTTGCTGTGCAGGAAACCTTCGGCCCAACATCACTTGGACCGAATCTAGTCTTCACCACTTCATCGGACCTTCGGCAAGGTCCCATTGTTTTCACCCGAAACAATTTGGCGCCGTCTGTGGGGAAGACTTTCAAAAATCTTTAAGCCAATCAGAACCATCTTGCAATCATCTTAGTAACAATGGCTAAGAACCGCAAGAGCAAAAGCCTCCGTCAAGGAGCGGGCGAAAGGCCTAAAACTCCTACACCATCGCCCTCACCGGACCGGAACTCTCCCAAGGGTGCCAGTTCGGGGGGAGGGTCATACCGGGAGGATTCTCTTTCTCCCATAATTCACAACTCTCATCATAGGCCGAGTCCCTCTCGGTCTAACAGAGGTCAGTCCGATCATAGGACTCATTCAGTGCCTCAAAGCCAACCATCGACCATCCGCTCTCATTCCCACACTCAGCCGAGGACCCCGTTGACGGGGCCCAGCTCGGAGGAGGTGGCGAGAGCGCTGGCAGTGCTCATGGAGGCAATGAGGGCACAAAATATGCCTCCACCTCGTGATCTAACTCCTCCGCACACCAGGCATCAACGGAGGAAGCTAGACCACGAGGGGGAGAAACCTCCCTCCTTCCGGGAACTGGAAGAGTGGGAAGAGGATACCTGGAGAACTGAAAGAGAGAGGAAAAAGAACCCTCAATTTTTCAGAGGATCCTCAACCTCTCGGCCCGAAACGCATAAGAGCAGCAGCTCAGCCTCTCGGCCAGAATCTGCTTGCCGAGAGCAACCTGAGACTGTTCGCCGAAGCGTACTCGATCGACTCGGCGGCAGGGAGCCGAGCGTGCACAGCCGCCTCTCGTTCCCTGTAGCCGAGGCCCAGACTTCCTAGCCAGGGACGAAAACCACTCCTACCTCTCTAAGAGGGCGGAGCGCGGTCCCTTCGGCCAGGAACAAAGGCAAGGCCGTTATGCTACCCACCAGTTCCCCATTCGAGCAATGGATACTGGAAGAGCGCGTGCCCACGGTTAAAATACCGTCGCACATCACATATGATGGGACTTCGGATCCGAAGGACCACATTGCCTCGTATGAGGCTCATATGCATCTTTGCCCCAGGTCCGAAGCGACGTGGTGCAAATATTTTCCAACCACTCTCAAGGGGGTCGCGCAAGCGTGGATCTCCAAAGGAGTGAAACAAGGCTCAATCGCTGGGTGGGACGATCTGTCCTCCAAATTTAGGAGCAAGTTTTCCACGGCAAATCGCCGAGAGAAGACTACTGCAGAACTCATGGGTCTGCAGCAAGGGGAGGCTGAAAGCCTCCGAGACTATCTGACTCGCTTCAGCAACGAGTCGTCCAGCATTTCCCAACTGGACCAAGGGCTGGCAGTTTTCACCCTTCAGCACGGCCTCAGAGCCGGGCAGTTCTCCGACTTCATGGTCATGAATTCACCCAAGACCTTGGAGGAGGCGCTGAATGCTTCGGATAAGTTCATCCGAGCTGAAGAGTGGAATAAAACAAAAACCCAACCTCAGTCTGGGGGAGGGAAGCAAAAACAAACACCCTCGTCTGAAGGCCAAGGCCAGAAGACAAAGGGAAAGGTGAAAGCCTCGGAACAATCTTCGGCCAACGAGCCGAAGAAGGAAAAATCTACCCCATTCACAGGCAGATATGAGTCCTACACTCCACTCTCTCTTCCACGCGCCAAAATTTACAGCGTGACGAAGGAGGAGCAGAGTTACAGAAAGCCGAGACCACTCCCAGAGTGGTATCAGCGAAAAAATAAGAATCAGTGGTGCGAGTTCCATGAATCACCGGGACATAGCACCGAGGAATGTATCCAGCTGAAGGACCAGATTGAGGACATGTTCCGGAAAGGATACTTGAAAAAATACATCGCGGATCACCGCGAGAAAAAGGAAGCCGAGAAGTCAGCAAAGGACTCTCGGCAGGACCTTGACTTTCCCCAGAAGAACAGCAAAAATGCGGAGGGAAAATTCTATCCAATCAATGTTATCTCGGGAGGAATATGTTCTCGGAGGGAACACAAGCGACACCTTAGGGCTCTGACCCACCAGGTGAACAACGCTGATATTCAGCCTCCCCAGTCGTCGGTGCCGAACATGACGTTCTCAGCCGCCGACTGCCGGGGGGTAACATTCCCTCACGAGGACCCGCTGGTGATCATCGCCACGGTGGCCAATCACGACGTCAGCAAGGTTCTTGTTGATGGTGGAAGCGGAGCAAACATTCTGTTCCGAAAGGCCTACAATCAAATTAAGCTGAAGCCCAAGCACCTTACGCCGGTACCCTACCCGGTATCCGGATTTAACTGGGCTTCAACTTATCCAGATGGGAAGGTAACACTTCCTGTCACCATCGGCTGCGATGAGGCAGCCAGGAACGTCATGACTGAGTTTTTGGTCATTGACGCTCCTTCAGTGTATAACGTGATTTTGGGGAGACCCATAATTCACGAGATCCAAGGGGTCGTTTCAACCTATCATCAGCTGATGATTTACGTCTCAGACGCTGGCTTCCCCGAAAGGATCCAGGGCAGCCAAAAGGACGCCCGAAGGTGCAATTACCTCAAGCCATCCACTAGTCGCCCGGACGACGATGACAAGGATGAGGAGGAGAAAGAAAAAGAAAGAGAGCCGAGCACAAAAAAGCCGAAAGGCCTAAGTGCTTCGGCCCAGGGTTCTACGCCCAAAGAAAGAGGGCAAGAAAGGGAAAAGGCTAGCTCTTCATCTGAGCCGAAAGACTCAGAGAGCCAGCCGAAGAAGAAAAAGTCTGGGACGCCTGTTGACATAGACAGCAGACCAGATTATGAAGAGTCCAGTCCATCACCGATGGACATGGACCAGCAGACCGAAACGGTTGAGTTGACCGAAGGAGACTCTGAGAAATGTGTAATAATCGGGATGGACCTCGATCCGAACACCCGTTGTGAACTTATTCAACTCCTTCGGGACAACAGAGATGTGTTTGCTTTCTCGGCAGCTGACATGCCCGGAATAAGTCCAGACCTCATCTCCCATAGGCTTAACGTCGATCCAGCGTGTCGGCCAGTTAAGCAAAAGAAGCGAAATTACTCCGCAAATAAGAACCGAGACATCGCAGCCGAGGTCAAAAAGTTGCTGGACGCAGGCTTCATCGAGCCTTGCCAATATCCAGAATGGCTGGCAAATGTGGTGATGGTTCAGAAGGCCAATGGTACCTGGAGAATGTGCGTTGACTTCACGGACCTAAATAAGGCTTGTCCGAAGGATTTCTATCCCTTGTCGAGGATCGACTAGCTAGTTGACTCGACAAGTGGCCATGCCTTGCTTAGTTTCATGGACGCATTCTCGGGGTATCATCAGACCTTCATGCACCCCGACGATCGAGCAAAGACGGCATTCGTCACGAACGCCGGGGTGTACAATTATAAAATGATGCCCTTCGGATTGAAAAATGCGGGGGCAACCTACCAAAGGTTGGTGGATCAAGTTTTCGCCGATCAAAAAGGCCGGAACATGGAAGTTTACGTGGACGATTCAATCATCAAAAGCAAAAAATCTGAAGATCATGTTAAGGACCTAGCTGAAACCTTTGCCACCTTAAGAAAGCATCAAATGAAGCTGAATCCGAAGAAGTGTGTCTTCGGCGTGAAGTCAGGGAAATTCCTTGGGTTTATGGTCAGCAAGAGGGGGATTGAGGCCAATCCCTCCAAAGTCAAAGCAGCGCTCGATCTCCCTGAGCCAAAAACAAAGAGGGACGTTCAGCGGCTCACCGGAAGAATGGCAGCCCTCTCGAGGTTCATTTCTAGAGCTTCGGATAAGGGGTTACCTTTATTCAAAGCCCTGAAACTCCCAAAAACAAAAGAGCTCGTTTGGGAAGAAGAGCAAAAAGAAGCCTTCAAGCAGCTTCGGGAGCATCAGGCTCAACTCCCAACACTGGCTAGTCCAGTAGAGGGAGAGACTTTGTATCTGTACGTGGCTATTAGCCCAGCCACCATCAGTGCAGTGCTGCTGAAGGAAGATAATAAAATTCAGCAACCGATCTATTTCGTCAGTCACACTCTGACGGACGCCGAGACTCGCTACCCTGTACTCGAGAAAGTCGCCTTTGCAGTAGTGGTAGCGGCTCGGAAGCTGAGGCCCTATTTCGATTGCCATCAGATAGTGGTCCTAACTGATCAGCCGCTGGAAAAAGTTCTCGACAAAGTTGAAAAATCTGGTAGGTTGGCCAAGTGGGCTTTCGAGCTCACCGAATTCAGCATCAGCTACCAGCCGAGGGCAGCCATCAAGGCTCAGGCTCTAGCGGACTTCTTGGCCGAATGCTCGTACCAAGAAACGCTAGACAGCGAAAAGAAAACCTGGGCCGTGTTTACGGATGGATCCTCCACCGTAAATGGTTCAGGGGCAGGGGTAGTGATAACCTCTCCCGAAGGCAAATCCTTTGAGTATGCACTAAAATTTTCTTTCAATGCTTTGAACAACGAAGCTGAATATGAGGCAGCAATCGCTGGACTAGAATTGTGCATCTCTCTGGAAGCCGAGCATGTCTGCCTGAAAACAGACTCTCAGCTAGTTGCATATCAGATCGGTGGCAGCTACGAGGCCAAAGAGCCCTCTATGATAGCTTATCTGGCCAAGGTCAAGTCAGTCATTGCAAAGCTGAGAACTTTTGAAGTTCAGCTGATCCCAAGGGGTCAGAATGCTCAAGCGGACGCACTCTCCAAACTCGCCAGTTCAACTCTCACTGAGCTGAACAGGTCTGTATATGTGGAAGTGCGCCGAGAAAGAAGTGTCGACGAAGCACCTGAGGTGCACTGCGCCGACCCAGAGCCCAGCTGGATGGATCCCATCCTAGCTTTCAAGCTTCGGGGAGAAATTCCCGAAGACAGAATCTTGGCCTCCAAGCTGAAGAGAACCAGCTCAAGGTTCATTGTCTTCAACGGGGAGCTGCTGAGAAGGTCCTTTTCAGCCCCATTGCTGAAATGTGTGGGACCAACAGATGCAGATTACATCCTTCGGGAGATTCACCTCGGCATCTGTGGGAACCACATCGGGGGAAGAACCTTGGCCCACAAAGCATTAAGGGCGGGGTACTACTAGCCTACCATGATCTCAGACGCTAAGGAACTGGTCAGAAAATGTGAAAAATGTCAAAAATTCGCACCAGTCATCCATCAGCCAGCCCAAGAGCTTCAGCCCGTGCTGAACCCGCTCCCATTCGCCCAATGGGGACTTGATATACTGGGCCCGTTTCCGGATGCTGTGTACCAGAAAAAATGGCTGATAGTCGGTGTCGACTATTTCAGTAAATGGATCGAGGCCGAAGCAGCTTCGAACATTACAAAGCAAACTGTCAGAAAGTTTATCTGGCAGAATATCATCACTCGCTTCGGCATCCCGAAAGTATTTGTCTTCGATCATGGGAGGCAGTTCGATAACTTGCCACTGAAGCGGTATACCGATCAGTTTGGCATAAAACTGGCATATTCAGCGGTATGCCATCCGCAAAGTAACGGACAAGCCGAAGCTACGAATAAGCAGATCCTGAATGCCCTCAAAAAGAGGGTGGAAGATCAAAAGTCCAAGTGGCTGGAGGAGCTCCCAGGAACCCTCTGGTCCCTTCGGACAACCGAAAAAGAGGCAACGGGCCACACACCCTTCGAATTGGTGTATGGTGCCGAAGTCGTTCTTCCAGTAGAAATCGGCTCTGAGAGTTTACGAGTGCACCACTTCTCGGCTGAGAATGAGCAACTTATGAAGGAATCTCTCGATTTTCTTGATGAAATAAGAGACTCAACCCGAGTCAGAATGGCTGCATACAAGCAGAGAATCAGCAAATTTTACAACCGAAGGGTCCATGCAAGGCCTCTCAAAATTGGAGACCTCGTCCTTCGAAATGCTGCCGCAGTACAGAAAAACAGACTTCACGGGAAACTCTCAGCGGCCTGGGAGGGACCCTATGAAGTCTATGATGAACTTCAGCCAGGAACATACCGACTTCGGCAGTTGGATGGAACTGAGCTGAAAAATCATTGGAATGTCGATGTACTTAAGAAATATCACGTGTAAACCCTTCGGGGCAGAACAATCTTTGTAAGTACATTTCGAATCATTAATGAAAGGCCTCAGAGCCACCATTTATATAAGTATTTGCAACTTTTTGTTCTTTCAAGTTTTCTTTATTCTATCTACTCTTTAAGGGTTTTTCATTCAGCCTCGTCTGAAACCTTCGCCTCCGGGTAACTGGGTTTCAGATTGCTGACAAACTCGTCTTTTCAAAGAACTCCGGTCTTCAGTAAGACTTGTTCTCCAAAGACATGAGTCCATGGACAGTTCTGGGATATTGCCTTAACTGAGCCTTGTATCTCAGAAAGCCATTATCTGAAACATTGCCTTCAGTTGGCCTTGTGTTTCAGATATCAATTTTTGAAAGATAGACAGAAAATCAAGGACAACAGCAACTGTTAGAAATTTTTTATTCAGCCCCGTCTGAAACCTTCGCCTCCGAGCAACTGGGTTTCAGATGGCTGACGAAATCGTCTTTTTAAAGAACACCGGTCTTTCAGCTGAAGTAAAACTTCAGTAAGACTTGTTCTCTAAGGACATGAGTCCATGGACGAGTCTAGGATATTGCCTTAACTGAGCCTTGTATCCGAGACATTGCCTTTAGTCGGCCCTGTGTTTCGGATATCCGTTTCTTAAAAGATAGACAGAAAATCAAGGAAAACCCAACTCAGCAATCCAAAGACTTGAAGTCTTCAGATTTCTGGGGGGGACAAGAGGTACTATCAGTGCAAGTTTCTCTTCAGCAGAATTCTTCAAGCAGAAACAGTAAAGCATGCAGAATAAGACAAAGCAATTGAAGGAAAAGCATCAGATTAATGAGAGTAATGCTCAGAAAGTGAGCTACAAGTTCAAATGTTTAAAGGACATATTAAAGCATCGGCAGCTGCCCACAAGCGGAAAATCACAGCTGCCGAGGTACACGCAAAAACAAGAAACTAGTTTGTACATCAAGGCAAGCTGAAGCAAAAACAAAGGCAAAAAACAGTCAGAAAGCGGCATATTGCGGTTTAAGAGCATGTTGATCTGCAAGATTCTGAAGACGACTGCCCGAGTCCCTAGGCTTCAGCTGGAGGGCCAGGCATCCCTTGGGGGGTGGAGTCCAGCGTGGCTTCAGCCCCAGCTGCAGAGGAAGCGGGTTGAGCTGAAGCCTGAACTTCAGCTTCCTTCATATCAGCCTCCCTCATCTCAGCATCCTCGGCCTGGAGTCGAGCCAGCAAGTCAACTTCAGCCTGACTGGCGTGCTGCACATGAGGATCCGTGGGGTCCTCAGCCCAGATCTCGCACTGGTACCAGTCCAAGTCAGGTGCATCGTGAAGAGCCAACCTCCGAGCTACCCCATATCCGTTGAGATAGGCAGTCGAGTACTCCTCCTGGGTGTAAACCCTGAGGGCTAGCTGGGCCTCAACATCGGCCAGCCTCTTCTGCACTTCCTCCATGGCCTTTTGGGAAGACTCTTGTTCTCTCTTCAGCTGGGCCTCGGCATCAGCAAGCCGTTGCTCGGTTTGCTCAACCTTGGCTTGGGTCTGGGAAAATCGCTCTTCCTGGTTCTTCAGCTGAAGCTCCAAATCAGTAATGTTTTGCCGCTGAGACTCCAGCTGAATCCTAGCCTCGACCAGCTCCTTCTCACTCCTCTCGCAGGCTTCGAGGTGCTGTTGGGCGTTGCCCTCTAGGATCTTCATCTTCTGCCGAGATATCTCCTCTCGGGCCAGCACTTGAGATTTGACCTCAGTGTCAATTTTCTGCTGGATCTTGGCCTTGAGGCCGGCAACGTCAACCGCGCCGAAAGCTTTAAGCAGCGCCTCACCTTCATCTATTTGAGGCAGGATGTCCTTCTCCATCTCAGAGCAGAAGGTGTTAAAGGAGTTGATCACGACTTGGGCTCGGTCCTCAGCCTTCTCTTGCTTCAGCAGAGCAAGTTTTGCCTCTGTCTTAGCGATGTCCACCCTTTCCTGGAGTGTATCAATCATCTCGCAAGTCATGGTGTGGTTGTAGACAACCTGCAATACCAAAATTAAATCTAAACCAAATAAGAATGGCGTGAAGTAAAATGGGGGAACGCCGAAAAGTGCAGAACTTAGTTGCATACCTGCATCAGCAGCCTTTGGTTGTCTCGGGCAGGATCTGGTACTGAGGGACCAGGTTCGGCTATTCCGGCGGTGGCGCGAACGGACCATTCTCGAATCTGCTCCATCTCAGATAAGTCGGAGCAGCCGCCGAAATAAGCCTCAGCAGCTTCCTTGTGCTTCCCCCAAATCTCAGCTCTAACGCCGGCAGGGATAGAGCACTTCTTTGCCGAGAACCCCATGTCCCCAGATTGGAAAGATTTGAAAGAGGGGAAGGAGGTCGACGGAACCTCATCAGCTTTTGCGGGCTCATCTGTCGCCCCTCCTTCATCTTGGTCCCCTCCAATCTGGGCCTCTTCAGCCTCCCCGAGAGGTTGACCCGTCAAGGCGTCAACCTCCCGCTGGATTTCTTCAGTAAAGCCCCTAAGGGCCTTGTTTCCAGCAGTAGCCGCTTCCTCGGCTACTTCAGTAATTTCCACCACAGGGGGCTCAACAGCACTCCCCCTGTTGGAAACCGCTTCAGGAACTCCCTTCGGATCAGGAGTCCGCTGGTCCACCTCCATATCAGCAACTGGAGCGGGGGTCTTCGGCGGTGATGGGATTGGCGGTGGTGGTTGAACTGGGGGCGGAGGACCCCCTGTACTTCTCGGAACCATGCTCCGCTCAGCAGCTGGTTCCCTTATTACTACGCCGGGCCTCGGCCCTAGCGTAAACTCTCCCGGACCCATAACAGCTGGGCCCGTCCTTCTCCTCTTCCTCTGCACCAGAGGTTGATCGTCCATATCGTCAGAGTCTGAAGATTCAAGCTCCGAAAGGTCGTCTGACGATACTTGACCCTTGCCTGCTCTTCTGCCCTCTTCCTCAGGCTGCAGAAATGGGGGGAGTAAGAAGGTAGCAACAAAGACAAAACAATAAAAAGCCGAAGCAAGCGCTGGACTTACCAGGGTCTTCGGCCGAACCTCGGCAGCTCTAGATGTCCCTTCGCCTCTTTCCAAGGAGTCGATGGCTCGGGACACGTCCGCAGCTGTCCGAGCAGCCTGTGCTTCCTCGGGTAGCAAAGGCCGGAGGGGGTCTCGCTTCTCCTACCAAGGCTTCTGCTTGGTGTAATCGGCGGCGGCTTCGATCTGAAGGCCCGTTTCGTGCAGGTGCAGTGGACGGTTCTTCGGAGCGGTGATGGCCGGAGCCCGGTCCAGAATAACTCGTTCGGCGTTCACCCCAAGCCTATTATAGTCAATACCCGAGGTAGTCTCGCTCAGCTCTGAAAAGAACAGACGAAGGTTAGACTGAGGGAATAGGCACGAAAAATAAACAGAATTAAAACAAGGCAGTCCTCGGCCCCAGCCGAACATACTTACCACCCCTATACTTTCGGCTGAGGCCGACAACCGCCAGCATCCTCTCTTGGAAGATGTAGTGGTTATCCGGAAGCCATCTGGCCGGGAGAAATCTCATTCGGCCAACTCCCCCAGGGTTATTCTGCTTCCCGAAAAAACTCATTTACTCGTAGCTGGGGTGACGAGCGGCGTCAGGGTCCTCGGGGCCCAAATCCTGCATGTTCGGATCAGGCATGGAGAGGTATCGGGGAGCCCCGAAAAAGTAAGGATGCTCCGGATCAGCGGGAACTCTCACCCAGACCCACTGACCTCTCCAGTCCTTGTCCGAGGAATCGTTCGGCCACATAGTCAGATATTGGGGACGACTCTCTATTCGCCACCAGCCTGAGGACCCATGCTGGCCATACACGCTCTAGAGGTTTTGCACCAACTGATGCATCCTTCGGAAGCAATGCAGATTCGGCTCAACAGTGAAAAATCGGCACACCCATAGATAAGTCATCACCCGCCGAATGCTAACGGGTGTTAGTTGGCACAGGGAGATCCTGTACTTTATTAAAGTATCCCTGACGAAGGGATCCAAAGGGAACCGAAGCCCGTATTGTAGCTGCCGAGTGTACACCCCTACATATCCAGGAGGGGGACGGTGAATCCTGTCAGTCGGCGAGGGCATTCGGCACCAGTGCCCATCCTCTTCAAAAATGCCGTAGTGCAGCTCTATTTGCTCGGCAAACCGGTAGGTCTCAGCATGCTGAATCCACCACGAGTAAGGGGTATTTCTCACCATGGCGTCCTGGGCCTCGGCGTCCTGCCATTCAGCATGCCCAGGAAGCAGGTCCCAGAGCACGGGGGGCAAATCCTCGGCCTGCCCAGCCCGTTCTCTCTGTTCAGTCTGCCCCGCCTCGCCGGCCCCGACATCCTGCTGAGGTGGCACGGCATTCAAGGGAACGGCCGGAATTCCCCTCTCTGGGTCTTCCCCGACTCGTTCCCCGTTCCAGACGTCGGCGCGGTCACGGGGATCCCCAGCCTGGCCCCGTCGACCCGGTTGACGCCCTCTTCCTCGAGCCATACCCAAGTTCGAAGAAGAAAAGTAGGGAGAAGAGGAGTTCTCTCGAAAAAGGCAAGAAAATCGAAAAAATTCGAAGAAAATTACCTTCAAATTGGCCGGAATACGCCGGTCAGATTAGTGGAAGCGACGGATTTGAGTATCGGACTCGGATTCGAGAATGGTGCGCTAGAAATTCGAAGCGAAGATGGGTTTGTGCGATAATTTGAGTGTAAGCTGGTGAAGAAACGAGGCGAAAATGCGAATCAGACCTTATGATTCCGGGAAGGAGAATCCCAAAGGTCGAAAAGTTCAAATTTCTCTTAAATGCCTCCTTAATTAACCGTTAAACACTCTCTCACACGATTAACCGCCCACTATCCACTCCACTTCCTATTAATTATCCGAATTACAGTTATTTAATTAATAACTGCTTAAAAATTCAAATCTTTTTATTTAATTAAGTCATTTACTTCCCTCCATTTCTTATTGGATTCAAACCCGACCAGTCATCCTTCCAAATCGGGTCTGGGGGGCAAGTTGTTTGGGGTCCAATTTACCTAATTGGGCCTATTCATTAAATGATCCAATTAAAAGCCCAAGGTCAAGGTTCAACTCTCATTTGTGCTAAAGTCAAGATCAGTCCACAAGACAAGTCAATTGGGCCAAGGCCCACCTCCTCCTTATATGCAAAGGTATATAAGCCTTCAATTTATGCATTTATGAGATACACACAAAAAGCCTCAAGCAATTAATTCTCTTGCATAGCTTTCTCTCTCAACACACTGTACTGACTTTAGCATCGGAGGGGCCTTCCTCGGCAACACCCCCGAGGCTAGTTTACGTGTGTTTGCTGTGCAGGAAACCTTCGGCCCAACATCACTTGGACCGAATCCAGTCTTCACCACTTCATCGGACCTTCGGCAAGGTCCCATTGTTTTCACCCGAAACAATCACTAATATGTGAATTGATATTGAAATCAAGCAATCAATATTGACAAATTTTTGTGTGTGAGAGAAATATTGTCCAGTGTCGAATATTTTTTAAGAAGATTTCTAACATATAAAGTCCGTTGGCTAATTAATTTTATCGCGGTATGACTTTTAAATGAGACAAGACTTGACTTATGTACAAGTTGATTATCTCTCATACTGTCATTGACCCTAATTAGGCCTCCATTCGATAATCCTTATAAAAAGTTTTTAATTCAGATCATGGTGTATGATTTTGACATTTTTATTTAAAACAAATTAATTCGATCATTCGACCTCTGTCTAGACTAATTTGATCATTCGACCTCTTTATTGACTAATTTCAATCTTCAACCTCTTTTTGATTAATTCAATCATTCGACCTCGTTACAACCAAAATCGACAATTTCCATAATTATGTACCCCAATCAATTGCATAATGCATACTATGGGCACTATTGCCTATTACTACTTAGTTCATTGCCTGTTTGCTTCTCACCAAAATCAAACTAACCATCTACTAAAATAATACAAGTAGTTTAAGAGAGTTCAATCATGTTTGGTGATTCTTGTTACTTTGTACGAGTACATTGCATAGGATCATATACTACTAAACATTTATCTTGAAATCATCAGAATAACTTAGGAGTATAAAGAGTGATAATAACTAACCCTATAACATGCGGCACATTCTACCAGCCTATATTCTAGGTCCCATAGATTAATGTAACACTACCTAAAAGTTCTCCTAATAGATACGGAGTAATTAGCTACATGTAGTAGAGAATCTAGTAATGTAGTGCCACATACATGAGACATTGTAATAATTTAGTACCGGAGTTAACGGTCAAAACAGTATAAAACCTCGACTGAATAACGACAGAATTTATATTTTATTATTATTTTTTTAATTATAATTTTTTTAATATACTACTTGTATATTTTATTATTTGATGGTGAATTGGTGATAGAAGAAACGTAGATGATGGTGTAGTTGATTAGTGAAGATCTTAGTCAACTTACACACTACACGTAATGCTACAATTATCAATAGAAAAGAATATTATTAAGAACATCCACTTGATCTAATTAGTGTCATAACCCAAATTTTTGTTTGAATTGTTGTTTTTGACAAATAATTAATTATTTTCTCTGTTTATTTAACGTTTGTTCCATTTGAAAAATTCAATTCAAAGAGAAAAAACCCTTTAACTACAATGATTTTGTGGCAAATAGATCATGTTAATTCATGAATGTGACTAGTTTAAATGGGATAATTGTGGATATGATTAATTGATTATCATGTACGAGTACATAAATTAAAATCCCCCATGCTTCGACTTTCGAGGAGTTTACAATTTTACATTAGAGGCAGCAAAGTCGTTACAACCGCCCGTTTCCCCAATTTGTGTTTCCTGAGTGTTGAACTGCTGATGATTGATTCATGCACATAATGTAATTTGCTTTAACTTGTGAAGTATTAAGTTGTTAACTATCTAATTGGAAACATTAACAATTATCAAAATTACTTTGAACTGGTTCTGAATTTTCCAAATTAAGTGGAAATACGGTGAATAAAACATTACCTTAATTTTATATATTAAGGTATCTTAACCGGAATATATACTAAACTTATATTAGTCTTCTTATAGTTTTATCGACCTAGCAAAACTGACTCATATTTATTAGTCTATTACCCAGCTCGAAATCATTTGACCTAATCTGAACCGACTAATAATCAATGCTTCTAGTACTTGCAATATATTGGCAAAAGAAGCGAAGATGACCCATTGCAACTCGACCTAATCCAAATGAGTTTACATGGAAAATACCCGTTCCAGGTGATCCAATCTGAATGACCCAATTGCCACCTAAACAACTTGATCTAAATGTGGGTAAACCGCTAAACATTTTTGGAGCAAGTCCACATCAATGTTTGTATCCAAGGGAGAAGCCATACATAGAAAAAGGCTTGCCACATTTGAGCTCTTTCTCTGTCCCCTTCATCAACATCCAGAAAAGTTGTCTTCAAATAATCTGTAAGTTGAGTAAATATTTGGATGAATTTATGAGTCTTGTATACGGAGTAAAACAGAGTATACAATCCACCCTCAAACATCAGCACTTGGTCAAATGATATAGTCATAAATTTGGATGAATTGTATACAAATTATGGAGTACAACAGTATTATAATCCGCCCTTGAACATCTGCACTTGGTCAATAATCTCAATATACTTAAACTTCTCAAAGAGCTCTAAGAGAAGGCGAAAGCACCTCAACTTGTAGTTTAGAATATGGTGGTATAACTAAATCTGTTTTAAATTGATAAAAAAAAAAATGAGTATTCTTTATGCCCCTTAAAGATTGTCTCATTTGACTTTTTAAAGTTTTTAAGAGACTCTTGAACCACAAATACACCTAATACGCGTAAAATTATGAAAATTTAATATCCTTAAAATAGATATTGAAATAAATTTAACACGATCCGACTATAATTTTATATACATAAGTGAAAATTTGTAATCAGAATTTTTAAAATTTTGACCCCTAAATTATAGTACAATCTTCACAGGATTAAGGGTGTAAAACAGTAAATAAAACCGACTCCAACACGCAAGCAGAAAGCAATAGGGCCTGGACAAAATCCAACAAGCAAAGGGCTATTGTAACCAAAGGTGGGAGAGAGCCTTTCCATTTTGGCACGCTGCGACACACTCAAGCACATATTCTCTGAGCATCTTCTGGACTTGTTCTATTGGCAAGCAAGCATCAAGAACCTATTACCATTTGCAATGTTTAAAAATCTTGATGAAATTTACTCTGTATTTAAAGGTTGATGTAAAGGGCAGAACTAAAATGCAAAGCAACAAACTCGTATAAACAACAGAGTAATCCATAGTTGAAAGACATGTCAAGATTAGATATACTTCGTAAATAAAACGATTCAAGTTCAGAAACTAATAATATACAAGTATAATATGACTTCAACATAGTAATCCATAGTTGAAAGACATGTCAAGATTAGAATTAGATATAAACTTAGTAAATAAAAAGATTCAAGTTCAGAAACTAATGATATACAAATATAATATGACTTCGTGTATTAATATCGAGTATTATGTTATTTATTGTTGGATTAGCTGCAATATATTAGTCATAAATCAACTTTTTATAGCTTTTAATATTATGCAATTAGAAATCAGAGAGATACCTTCATATTACATGATTGAAGATAATTTTACGGAGTACTATTGTCAAAACTCAAAAGTACTTACCACGGCAAAATGACAAACGTTATATGTTGCATGCCAAAAAGTGTTTAAGAAATAGAAAAATATGTCAAAGTGACAAATATCGCAACAGTGAGAAAAGCATACGAAATACATGAAAGAAAAAATACCTTCCATGAAGCATCATAAAGAGCCTGATATTTATCTCTGACCTTCTCCTGGAAGTCAAGACGCTCATATCTTTCATCACCATAGCCACCTCTTTCAGCAGCTTTCTGCAAATTGAAAATAGATTTCACTATATTAGGATATACTTAGTCACTTTGACCTGACATTAAAAGATTTGGTGGAATGGAACTGGTAGTATTACAGATAGGCCTTAATATTTGTTCAGGTACTATATTGGTAGTAACTTGTATCACCTTCTTGTGATCGAGAAGTGTGATAAGACGGGGAGTAATATACTTGTAGCTGTATCTGGCATAAGTCCGGGGAAGTTATATGAAATAACTAAGAATCTAAGATGATATTTAACAGCCCTGTGTCTCAATGCTCACCAAACAAATGGTGCATGCCGTAAATCAATATGAGAAAAAGAATATGTCATACATCCATTTCATAATTTCTTCATGGATCTAAAGACAGAAATCCTGTCAGGCCTAGCTAACAAACAATGTTGTTCAAATAAGTTCCGAATTCAAAAGCTTGCTTTCTTAATATATACCTCTGGTGATATATAAAGGTATAAGACCGTGTCAGGAGCCAGCAATCCCCTCTCAGGTGCCTGTAAAAAGAGCAAAACAATCACATTACATGTAAATTAGACATACTTAGTGGTTTGGCTAATTGGAAAGAGTTGGAACACTTGGAATAATTAAAGCATGTAGTCAACACTCATCACTCTCAATTTAGGATAGGTTTTCGGTTGCAATTTTATCTCTTCCTCGAATAAGTCATGCTTTCCCTTTATGAAGTGCTTTACAGAATTTCATTGCTACAAATTACAATAAAATTAAGCTACATAAAGTGCTCAGAAAAAACAGCTAAAGCCTTATTTGCTAAAAAGATTCTTACATCCCCAGCCATTTCTTCCACCTCAGATCGCCTCCAATATTTTATTGGCTTGCAGTTACAGACTTCAGTTTTCTATCGCTATATAGAAAATTAATCTGTCACTAAACACAGAATGGTAACAACATTACAACAAATTTACCTTACACCAATCAAAATCAAGGCCTTTGGCAGACGAGAAAGCCACCCCAGAGTAGGAATAACGATCAACAATGAGAGTGATCCCAGCTTTCAGCTTATCTTCCATCAATGATCTACAATTGTAAAAGGCAAGTCAGCAAACAAGCCAACACTCCGTGAACAAGATGCATGCAGCAATAAAATTCAATCAACGTTTTGGTATCCTGTCCCTATAGTCTTATGAATCCAGATCACATAGCAATTGTTCGTACCAATTTTGATAGCAACATCCAAAAAGCCTCAATATAAGGAATAGGAAACTTTCTTCAATATGCTGTTCCAATTTCAGTAAATGGGATTGATTCGTTCTTTCATAATACTATTACACCTCTACATGCAGAACAAAAATCATCTACAAACAAAAGTAAGCATGTACTAGTATAAGCTAAAGTCCCCATAATTCAATAACAAAATTTCCTATATTCCAAAGGAATACCTGAACATTAGCATGTACTAAGAGAACTGCCAATTGAGTCATACAAAATCTGCCAGTGATAAATAGCGTAGTAAAATTAGTCCATACAAAATGTTCATAGTAACATTAATCTATACAAAATAGCATAATAACATTGACAATTCCAATTCAAAATTTGCGAGGATAGTCTTTGAGGGCAACACAAGGCATGCCGCCTTTAAGACTTAACCTAATAAATCTAAATTCAAAACATCTCTATCTAGTAGAATTGTAGTTCACAATACTTCCACAATCCCAAATGAGTATAATCAAAACCAGTTACGCATATAATGGCAAAATCATTGCAAAGAGAAGTAAACATAATAATAATATGAACAATAATAGCCCAATCGGAACTTGCCTAACCAAAATCAACATGGAAAGAGATCAAATTATGCTAGACATAAACATCAAACAATTAGAAATCTACACCCAACAAATAATGCCAAAGTAAATTATAAATCAAACTTAGAAAAAAAAAAAAGGAACAACCTTTTCTCCCATCGATTAGCACTAAATAAGAGATGAATGGTATGATCATCCAAATTCGATTGATTGGAAAGATAAGCCGAAATCATCTGTCCAACGGCGGTGTTTCGATCAGGATACCGCCATAATTCAACAGGATACCCAAGAAATTTCAAGTGAGAAAGAAGCTCATTACACTGAGAGCTCTTTCCACTTCGATCCAGTCCTTCTAATACCACCAAAGCACCTCTTGATTGGGTCTCTACTTTCTTGGAAGTACCATTCTCCATTTTCGTTGCTTTAATTGAACCATTCCGCTGAAATTTGACACTGTTATGACGAATTGAAGGTCGCCTTGCAAAATTAAAATTAGGGTTAGGGTTTAAAGAAATCCCAATTCAGGAAGAAATTGATAAATTGTTTTGGGGAGGAAAGACAAAATTAAGATGAAGAAAAGAAGACTGACAGTAAGAGAGGCTTCAAATACGGAAAACCTCGAAGCATCTGCTATCATTCAGCGACAAATTTGAAATTTCTGATGAAAAAAATCGTAGAACAAAAAAATTTCCAATTTATATAAATTTGGGCGGGAAAAATAAAATCCAATCGCAGAAGAAAAATCAAAATAAAAATGCAACAATCTGGAATTAATTAATTCGTATAATCATAGATTGAACAGGAGAAGAGAGAGAAAATCAAACATGGCAAATTGCGACGCGCGTTGCCGGAGAACAATGTTGAAGATTAGAATCGTCTCTCGCCGTCTATTAATTCCCTCTCCTCGAGTTGGGCGGAAGCTTGGAGGATGAAATTGTCGGGGGTCAGTGAAGTATGTGGCGCGAAATAGTTTTTTCAATCTAACGGCCAAGTGTTTTTTTTTAAAAAAAAAAAAAAACTCGGTTCACACTTTCACGGTTTCACCCTTTGGATAAATGTTTTCGGGGTTCAATTACGTTAGCGGTTAAGTTTCATTACCCTACCAATTGTTGTTGTGGGTAGGGGTGAGCAAACCAGGTACCCGGTTAAAATTTTAGAATTCAGAATTAGTTGAGATCTGGTCTTGAAATTTGGAATCGGAATTGGAATCGATACAACTAGATCCTAAAATTTAGGTATTGGAGTTAGTTTAATCAGAAATATATATTGGGTAATCGGGTACCCAACCAGTTTCGGTTCCAAAAAATTAAGAATTGGAATTGAAACCGGTTGCAACCGGGTCCTTAAATTATTACTCGGAATTGTAACCATCGGATCCAATTCCATTTCCAGACCCACCAATTTTAATTCCGAGTACCCAAAATTCTAGCTCACCCCTAATTGTGGAGGATCGAACACGCAATCATCTCTATTAAGTGCAGTCCTAAACAGTGCTGCACTCATAACCAATTGGTGAGATGAATGACCTTATTCACATACAAATATTCAGAGTAGTTTATAGGGAACGTATGGCTTGAACGTGTGACCATAAAGTCACGATACGGAGTACGAGTTTCCAACCAATTTCATCTTACAAATGCTTGGTTAACTGCCAAGGTCTTAATCCTAAATGCAGGTGGCGGCTGATAACCAAGTTTACTCCCAACTTATTTATTTTTAGGGTAATTAATGCTATTGCTATACATAGCCCTTAGAGCTATATATAAACATTAATAACACGCTATTGGAAATTGTACCCCATAAAATTAGGAATTCATGACTAATACGCATAGATCAATATAATTAGTGTGAATTTGTCATGATTTTCTAAATTTAAATAATTTTCAAGAGCATTTTTAATATTTATATGTAGCCTTAAAGGCGGTTATGTATAGCATTTTCCTTGTTTTTAATATTGAAAAATTGAAAAGAAAATCCATGAGATTTAAAGTCTATGGCATAAATTTAGGGTTTAGTTACAATAAATTACAGATTTGAATCCCCTCCCCTTATAATACACATGTGACTCATTTAGGAAAAAATAAATAAATGTACATTAATTGAAATTTAAGTACTCCAACTTAATATTCAATAGTATCACACACTATACAAACCACATAAAAAATCTCCAACTCCATTAAACACTATACTTAATGATAGCATCACACATGGTGACACACACGAACAAATAAAGAGAGGACCTACCAATTTCCCGAAGTCCAAACATGAAGGCAACCGGCACGTGTGAGCCAAGAACAAGGAAAGCGACTAGTAATATATCGACGCGGATCCTCAGAGGATGAAAACCCATTTTGAGGCCCACTAAGGCCCACAACTTTCTAAGTTTTGAGGACTCCAGTTTTCTGGTCCAGCTCTCAGATTTACTAATTATTTTATTTATCCTTTTTCCTCCTCACTCCACCACCTCCTAACGTTGGCATCTTAGTGATCTTACCATTCTTGTTTTTCATAAAGATAGCCTTCATATCTTATTTTTATGTAACTTTCATTTATTTGATTGTGACATTGTTTAGTACCATTTTGTGTCATTTATATCATGATAGTATCAAGTTTTCGCAAGTTGCTTACATAATTTCCGAGTTTAAAAGGGAATGTATCTTAAGTGTATGTGTAACACGAGTCACGGACAATACTGCTTCATAATAATTTATTACTTGTATGAGATTTATTTATTTATTTTTATGTTTAGAGAATCACAAGGGCGAGTGATGAAAATCGATCTCAAGATCACATGAAATTTGGGACATGAAATCGGAAGGAGAGTTCTATCCATTTGAGTTATCTCTCATTTTTACTTGTATGAGGTTTATTAAATCAGCCTGAATATGAGAAGTCAACTTGAATTTGAGATGTACTTCGTATTAGTCAGTCTTCAATTTTATTTAAGAAATTTCCATTCATGTATTAGACATGTCATGCATCTATCTTAAAATGAAATAAAAGGTTTGTTTTTTATTTTAAATTGTTGATTGAATGATAGGTATAGTGGTAGGAATCCTGCCCTTGGTAAGGAATACCATACCCATTAAAACAAGCCTAATACTTCGTATTTGATAATAGTAGTCTTACAAGTTAAAAAAAATTAAAATGTCAGAACATAAAAAGTTTATTTTATGTGAATATATACTAGTGGTCTTTAAGACCAAATAATGTGACTAGGAATTTTGTTTCACATTAGATCCAAATTTATACCATCAAAATAAATAAACTGGTCAAATAAATTGTTCACATGTCAAACTTTGGCTGATAAATTAATTAATAAATCAGCCAACAATTTGAAGTGCATTATATAACATACAAAATACTACGTATATTTGTTTAATTATATGTACATGGAAATCTATCTTGGACACGTATGGTATTGTATTTTGACACGCTTTTCCTACAATATTTAATCAACATTTGTAGATTATATTCCGATTCATTCATATTGCTCTACTATGAACATTATACTAGCTTGGATGACGGATTGTAATTTATTTTTCTTTATCTAATAAAGATGACTCCTATCATTCATAAATCATAAAATGAGTATTGATTTTTTGTTGACATTATTTACAAATACGTGGATTGTAGTATTATATTGATTTTAGTTAGGTAGGTGTATTAAATGAATATTTTCCTAGCACTCTTTAGTACAATACAAATAAAAATGGTTCTATTGATCTCTAAGTAAATTACGCATATACTTTGTATGACATTCATTAAAAATAAAAAATAAAATTATCAAGCGTGATAAATTTGGGATGTAATTCAATATTGTACTCCGTAATATATATGAGATCAGATAGGGTAAGCCTATGCATCGTGCATGCTGCTTGTGACTCAAATAACTTAATTACCAAAATTACAATGGGTGGAGACGTAGAATTGGTGGAAAACTCACCTTGTAATTTTGTTATGAGTTCGAACCCTACCAACTTCATTTGCTTGGAAGTAAGGGGAATAGGGACTTGTTCATATTTATTGAATTGAACTGAAATGAATATTTTATAAAAGAGGAAAATAAGGAACCCAACTGATTAGAGCTGAGCTGAGCTGAACTGGACTGAAATTAAGTAAATGTGAACAAATCTTAATTCCACGTACATAAAATAATTTGGTGGATAAAATAAAAAAAAAATAAAAAATAAAAAATAAAAAAAAGGTGCGTATCATCCAAGTCATGACTCATGAGAGCTCAGTTTGGATAAAGCGAGGCTAAGTAAGGGTACTATCACATCCCACAAGATCATTTCATCACTGTTACACCTTTTTTTGGGAAGTAAAAAACTACCAGTATAAATTTTGCCGACGTAGTATTTAAGAAATTAAAATTCATTACTAAAATTGATTACAAAAATTAATAACCATGCAGTAAAAAGTTATATATTCGGCAAAATCGTTACAGATATATTTCATGGATGGCTTGTTGTTGCTGTTATCTACCAGTCCAACAACCCAAATATTTTAAGATAACTTTCTTTTTTCTTATTGAGCGATTGAAGAGGAATCCAAGAATTGCTAGAAAACTAACTGAATTACCACCTAGAGTATCGATTAATTATACAAGTAGTAATGACAATCTTCATTTTATTTGAAAAAACAGTTAATGTAAATGCATGGCAAAATTTGAAAGACTACTGTATTCAAAATTCAAATGATAAATTATAGGGAGTAACATTTATAGACGGTGAACATAAAATGTATAAATGGATAGCAAATTCGCAATCAATCATATTTTTATAGTATTTGCAATCAATCATATTTCTAGTATTTAGTTGATTTGTGATTACATTTTTTATAGAGAATAAAAATATATTTACGGACCTCAACCATAAGTCCATCACCTTAATTTGTTAGTCGAGTTAGTCCTCTTATATGGAATAGAACCCAACATGATGACATTGAAGTCATGAGTTCAATTCTCATTTATCATTCATCCGAGAACTCTATGCGATTGCTCACCTTACATAAAGCACGATTCACATATTCAAGAAGCTTGGACAATGGACATCCACGTATAATGATGGAAGATGTCATCAATATTCAATATTGAGATGTCAAACAAATACTAAGGAGAAAAAAAAATCTCCTGATAAAAGTACTACTACGTACTTTAAATTTAAAATCTTTCTTGTAAACAGTGAAACCTATATATCATGGTTACTTGATTTTATGATCCCTATGATATAACTCTATGATATATTGAAGATATAAACATATCATATCATCACGTTACATACGTTATTATTATTAACAGCAGAAATAAAAAAAATGAAACAAAATTACCAATCCAACAGTGTAGCGTATGATATTTGATATACTTATATATTATGATCCTTCATTCAACTTTATATTTGTATGGCCAATAAGAAAGATTATTGCAGGAGACTTCCTCAATTTAAACCCAACAGATTTGCAACAGCTATCAACTTTGCTAACTGAAAATGTCTAGTCTACCATTATTATGGATGAAATGATGTAAAAAGCGTGTGATAGACATGTCATGTTTGTTATGGTTAGTCATTTCATTTTTCCAAGACAAATGCATTCATTTTTTGTAGCTACCATTTTCTGATTTTCATCCTCTCTTCTCAAGTTCTTGAACTTGGGAAATTAATAAAGATGTCACGAATACAGTTCAGTTTAGCTTTGTTCAGTACAATTCAGCTGATTTCAATCTATTAGAGCAGGCCCTAAGTGCTTGTTTGTTGGCGTATAAAAATTATCAAGTTCTTTCATTGTTAAATAAGGGTATAGACTGCATCCGCAAATCAAGAGATGAAGAGAGAGAGAGAGAGTTTACTTTACAAGTTTGCCCAGAAATTTGTGATAGAGTATAAAACATATTCCTGGGCATCAACCATCAGCTTAAGCTTTTGGTTGAGTTTGTCCTCTAACATGGTAACAGAGCCAGCATGACACAAAATTCACAGGTTCGAATCTCATCCACCCCTCCTTTAAAGTGGAATTAATTAGTTGGTCCTCTAACAATTTGTTTTATACTCTATCACTTATTTTGATAAAATATCAGGGTTACGTAAGAGAAAAACAACAATAGAATTGAATACTTCTTCTTTATGTTGTGGCATGAGGACGAGGACAGTACAAGGTGGAATTCTAAAAGAAATGAGAGCTATGGTTGATTAATTAATTAGTTCTAATCATTGCAAAGTGGAGAAAAGTTTAATTTAAACAAGAGTTTTGTTTGATCCTAAAAGTCTTTAGGTATGACACATTCTTAAGTTAACACTTCATCATCAAATGTAAAGGAGCACAAATGCACAAGTAATATACGAAGCATATCAAATATTTAAGTCATTTTATATACTTTCTTCAATTCTTGAGCATAACTGATCAATAATAACAATTGCATTAAGAAGATAATGGATAGGGTGGTGCATATAATTTATAGACTATAATAGCATATCTTGACTTAATGAAAGCAACTCGTGGGCCAACTCGTGGATTTTTAATGTCTAAAGCACTAATTACATAAGGTCTGATATTATTGACCAATATTATAATTATTTTATGAGTAACATTTATAATTTATGTGTAGTTTTTGGGTCAAAAACATTTGATTGGGAATTAAATTCATTTGAAACTCAATGAAACACATGCGTATGATCCACATTTGCATCTTCGCTTCACTGAAAACTTCACAGATCTTAGTTCTACTTTTCCTCTATTTTGATCTATTTACTCTCTTTGTCTCTAATTTTTTGCCTCATTATTTGACTTATCATGGTCTTCAAGGCATGTTTTAAAACGTTTAACTTTAATTTCATACACGTAAAAATTGTAAAAACTTGATTACATAATGTATATAATGAAATAAATTTAACAAAGACTATATTATCTATTGTTGATTGATGAGAAATTATAATTAAAGTTTTTAAAGTTTTACTCGTTTATTTGCAATGGGGCAAAAAAAATAAAATGATAAATGGCCTAAGAAATCATAAAAGGTGACCATTATTTTAAATGTACTAACCATTGAGAGCCATACCACTTTCAATCTTTAGTGATGGGGTGATTGAATCTAATGAGATTTGCTCAAATTATCCTTTTTATTCACCAAACGGGTCCTATGGAGACCACCATGCATGTATGTTTGAGAATGTTTTGAAGGCAGAAATAGGTAAAGACGTAAAGTATTCAAGTGATTAAAACATTATTTTTGTTCTTCTTATATACTTCGTACTTGAGTAAACTCATTAGGTAGTGTTGCTAATTACATAATAAATGTGATCAAAATACGAAGTACAAGTTTTTTTTAAAAAAAAATGTCAACTAAAGTGTGCCCTATTATTAAAAGTAAACAATGAAGTAAGCATTCTTAAGCTTATGTTAATTATTTATACCCCATAACATAAAGACAACCTCTATATTTAACCAATATTTACCCTTTATTTTTTGGCGTGAAGGAGTGCTCGAAATTTCAATCATACCATACAAAACAATAATTCACCTACAACACATTATTTTTAAAAATAAACTAGAATGCCAAAAAAATAATGACAATAATAATTAAGATTGACATGAAGATTTGATTGCCAAAAAAAAAAGAAAAAAAAAGAAAAAAAAAAAAAAAAAAAAAAAAAAAAAACGTTAGAAAGAATCACGTTATTCTCCATATTGATCTCCATATTGTGATACTGCATTAGATCATGTGATGCCAAACAGGGAAATACAAATAGCCTTTATGAATGAAGTCCCTCTTTTTTCATTACCAATTTACATTTACATACACTTATATTAATATGCTGCTTCTGTTTCAGTTTTCCAGTCTGCCATCTGCATACCTCTCCCCCACTTCAGGGACTGCATTCTTTCATTTTACAGCTATTTTATTTACATATGCTACTACCCCTTCTACCCACCACCAAAATACGAGTTTTGCCCGTTTTAGAATAATTGTCACAGTTTTAATAGTCATGCTTGTTAACATGTAAGTTCACTCTTATTAATTTCAAATTTATCATTATATAAATCCTTAACTTTTATGACTTTGTCAACAATGATACTTTTGAGTGGACAGTTGTGCCGGGTGTGGCCCAAGCCCGTTTATCAACTCTAACTTTGTTTAAAAGATAAAATAAAAATGATAAAGGGTCTGTTCACTTTAGTTTAATTTCACTGCAGTTCATCTCTCATAAAATATTCATTTAAGTTCAGTTTACTTCAGTTTCAATTAATTCAGTTCAATTCAATAAACATGAACTAGCCCAAAGTCCTTTAAAAATTGCCACATTTATCCATTTATTAGACTGTGTCATTCACTACTTCCTATGATTTCTCCAGCTTTATCCGCAAATTAGAAAACAAGCTAGTCTAACTAACTACTTCGTATGTACTTGGTTAATAAAACTCTTTTCCTACTTCCTATAATTTCTCCTACTTTATCCGCAAATAAGAGAACAAGTCTAAGGGCATGTTCTGTTCCGTTGAAATTCAGTTCAGTTCAGTTCAGTTCAGTTCAGTTCAGCTCAGCTCTTAATTTATGTCTAATGATATTGCTAATGATATAAAGCCAAATTTCATTCTTTTAAGATCTTATTACAACGACAACAACAACAAAAATAATAATAATAAATAGTATATAATAATAATAATAATAATAATAATAATAATAATAATAATAATAATAATAATAATTGAAATAATAATAATAATACTAACAATAATAATCAATAAATAATAATAATCATCAATAAATAATAATAATAATAACAATAATAATACTAATAATAATAATCAATAAATAATAACAATAATAATATTGATACAATTCATTGTTCAAATGGTTCTATTTTTTTGAAACATATTTCTAATGTTAATCTCATTGAGAAAATTAGAGGTTTCAAGTTTTTAATATATTTTCCATACATTTTATAATTATAATTATATAGTATATTTTTCGTAAATATTTTAATATGTACATTTGTATATACACATATGTATAGTAATAAATATCAATAAATAATCAAAGATCACTAATCCGTAGTTAAAAATCACTAATTAATAAGTTCAGTTCAGTTCAATTCAGTTCAGCTCGGTTCAGTTCAGTTCAGTTCAACTGAGTTCAGTCAATCGGAACAGGCCCTAACTACTGGCTTAACAAAACTCAAGGACAAATCTCTCAACTCACTGAATAGCACTCTTAATTAATCACGTGAAATTTCCTATTTCCTACAATTTCTCCTATTTTATCCGCAAATTAGAGAACGAGTCTAACTACCTGCTTAACAAAACTCAAGAGCAAATCTCAATTTAATTAAATAACGAACACTAATAATAACGTTTTCCAAAAAGAAAAAATATTAGTAATAATAACGTGAAATTTTCTACCGAGTACTTCCTATAATTTCTCCTACTTTATCCACAAATTAGAGAACAAGTCCAACTATTTTGCTAAAACGCAAAATTTCCTATAATTTCTCCTATTTTATCCACAAATTAGAGAACAAGTCCAACTATGAGTGCATGTTTAACAAAACTCAAAAATTATTTTTATTTATCTTATTTAAAACTCTTAAAATCGTGAAAAAGATAGGGGACAATCAATCTTAAAATTATCTTTAACCAAGTAAATACGAAAATTAAGGCAGTAAATCCAAACCACCTAAGAATTTTCATCACAAAATGCGGAACTCCTATTTCCTCCATTCCTCTCCTATTTTCAATGTATCACCTCACTTCCATCCAAACATGACGTGTGCCTTGGGAATTCACTATACCATTACAATATTAATTTTCAAATAATTATCTTTAAAAAAAACAAAATTAACAATTTGAGCGTTGTTACACTTGCTACGCTAGGTTACCAAAATTGTAACAGTAACAAAATATTATCTTATATACCATACAAAGTATTTTGTATTTTTAATAATTTTGATTTTGATTTGATAATCAATGGCCTATTCTGATTGATTGAATGAATTGAACTGATTGGAGCTGAACTGAAGTAAACTGAAGATTTTATGAGAGAAGGAATTAACTTATTGGAACTGAACTGAACTGAACTGAAAATAATCTGAATAGAATAAGCCCCAAGTGTATTTCAGGACAAATTTAACAAAAATTTACACGATTATGTATACTTCTTCTTTATAGCAAGCAAACAAATAATACTACGTATTTCATGTAAAAGTCAAACCATCACATAATAATAATACAACTCGTCCTGTGTAGTGTGTGGCCGGTTGTAAAAAGAAAAGTAAGTTGATCAAGTAATTCTATAATACTGACGAAGTATTCCTTTGACACTCAACGAGTAACCCCTGACCTCTAATATTAACGTAGTAATTTCTATATGACGGAACAAGTAATCCATATAACATTATGAAGTAATCCAATTAACCTTTATAACACTAACGAGGTAATCCTCATTATGGCTAGCCACATATAAAAATTTGTCATGATAATAAAATATATTTAAGATAAATTTAACAAAATTTCGGCTGACTATGGCTCCATTATCTTGCTCTGCTGTGTCTTTTCATAAGCTCAAAAGAATACGGCTTATGTTTTGTACTATGTATTAAATACTCACATAGATCATCAAATAATCAACGTTTAAATAAATACGAATAATTTGAATTACGAGTATATATTAACTTATTATTATTACTCGTACTAAAACAAAACATTGCTCACGTCATTTCTCCTCAAAACTGTATACGTGTCGCTTTTCTGTAAGAAAAATTCCACCTAAGACTATTGATGATGTCATTTTTTTATAACAGTTTTTGTAAAAGGATTTTTTTTTCTTTTGTGTGATACTTCATAAATCAGCTAAGTAAGTTCTTTCAACAACTTTAATCCAAAAAATCAAAGTATAGTAAATTGAATAGCAATTGTATTCCTTTCTTTTGATTTAAAGATCTATCACTTCATTTCCTCAATTCCTTAACACTATAGAGCAATAATCATACGTTTAAAAATTTCCTAAAATATTCAAACTGTATTTATTTAAGAAATCTAAACTAGTATAATACTTCGTATAAATTGTTGCAAATATTTTTTATTTTTCATAAAAAAGGAAAGTGGGCTTATCGAAGCAAAACGGAGGCCCAGGTGATACCCACTGCCACACTCATCTGTCACCCCTTCTCTCTCCCAACCTGTAAATAAATAGCAGACCCCATCTTCTTTTCCAAATCCTCTCTCTCATCATAATCATCTTCTTCAATCTCTCTTTCTCTCTCCTCGTTTTTCACTCTGCAATCAAAAATACCCAATTCTTCAAATTTATCAAAACCCCCATTAAAAACCTTCAATTTCTTCTGGCAATAACGATGGCATCAGAAACTGCGTTTTCTTCAACAACAACAACATCGACATCATCTTCAACAACAACACCGGCGTTATATTTCGACGAAAAATGGAAGTTATCGAAGAAAGATGGCAGCAGAAGAAGCGTCGGGAGTTCCAAATCTTCTTCAAATTCATCGTCGTTTCTTTCAGGCAATTCGTCGAACAGAAGGTGTGCGTTCTCAAGAAAATGTGCGAGTCTTGTTAAAGAACAGAGAGCAAGGTTCTATATCATGCGGAGGTGTGTTGTTATGCTCCTTTGTTGGAGAGATTATGCTGATTCTTGATTAAGGAGAAAGATTAGAGAATTTTTGCATAAAAAAATAAATCTTTTTTTAGAAAGAGAATCCAAAAAGAAGGAATTTTTCTTTTTTTCTTCATCTTTTCTCTCTTTTTAAAATTAGGTTCTTTTTTCTTTCTCTTTCTTTCTTCGAGATAGATTTTTAGATGATTAAAAATACCCAATTCAAGATTTTGATTTTGCACTTTAATCACACTTTTGTTGGCGTCCGAGGAAGAAGAGGAATTATTAGGGTTCTAAGATCATATACTGTACAGATCTATTTTTTTTTTTTTAAAATTTTGTTTTCCATAAAATAGGACTTTTATTGGGTTCAATAGCAAGTTGTAATATCCCCAAAAAGAAAAAACAAATCCCAGAAAATTAAAGATTGAAGGAAAAAACCTTCTAGAATCTATTCGAAGCAATTTGTGTTGTTCTGTTACTCTGTTTCTTGAATAATCTTGCTCTGTTTATAATTCTGTTTCTGGGTTTTGCAATTAGCATATTTGAATTAATGTGTATTAATATGTTGATTACAAATTTTTCAGCTTTATTTTTTAAGCCGCAAATCTGGTTGATGATCAAGTACAAGTGATTATACAGTTAATAAAGTAGTTTAATTAATGGGTGATTAATTGATTTAAAGTGTAATTAGGGTGAAATTAGTGATACGTAATGACTTGGTGATTAAGAGATTTGCGGTTGAGCATATGGATGAACGTGGGAGTGAGAGAGAAAGTTATAGGGATGCCTAAAAGGGTGGCAGAGATGCCCTTAATTTTGTTGCTAAAAGTTACTATTCCAACTCCCTAGGAGCATTATTTTTGTTAATCAAGGAAACTTTGTTTTTAATTATGGTGGTATTTGCATTTTTAGGAAATTGGATCTTCATCCTTGTTGACTCGGGTTGCCCGGCTAGGATTTAGGCTTGGTGATCATAGTAGAGGTGTTTGTCAGGCCGGTTGAATCGGGTTTGAATTGGATCAATTCGATTCATGTTTGTTCGACTTGATTTTGGGTTTGGAATTGATTTTCATAAACGTGTCGTGTCTAATTAGGTTGGGTCGAGTCAAGTGATTTTGGGTGGAGTTTAGGTTTTAGCACAACTGAGAAGCAGGAATCTAATTAGTGGATGGAGGGAGTATTATACTAAGATAAAAAATTTTCTAGCATACAAAATATCTACTAGCATTTTCAAGATAAGAAATAAGTTAATGTTTAGGATTGAAGTAGTTAAGGTTTGATTCATATTTATGATTGGAAAGTGAGGCGAGTCTTATTATGGTTATTAAAACGCGAGAAATATATTGTGGGGTGAATTTAATCAAGTCATTATCAATAAAAAGAAAATGTGTTTGACACAATTGATTTGTCATTTGGCAATGTATTAATGAATCTACGTAGTAGATCAGAACCTAGCTTGAGTAATGAACTCAAGATAGCTTTGGGGGCTCATACTACGGGTTGTTTGACCACCTAATGGACCACTTTGACTTATCCTAGGCTCAACTTGTTGGCTTTGTGGCTTTTAGAGTTTTAGCCAAGTGGATCAAGTGAACATGGTGCCTTGCCTTGGGAAAGTAGGGCAGCCATATTACTAGATTGTGGATGTAAAATTTGGATGTTATGGAATGGTTAGCTCCATGCCAAAGACCATTTTGATTCTGCTACTTGGATTACAATTCATGTTTCGTTGGTACTACGAATGCTAACTAGTTTATTTGATACGAGTGGTTTATATAGGTCATTTATGAAGCGATTTGAATTTGAACTCTATTTATGGTTCAATAAGCTTTCGTTTTTCTTTAGTGAGGCTACACGGCTCCTACTAGCCCTTTTACATAAACACAAAAAGAGAACCTCCCTCTTTACAAACACACAATAAAGTTCATCATTAGTCTTGGATTTGAACTTGATATTGCACTCAATATCATACAAACTTATTTGAGGTTTATGATTGATTGACGTGAAAATTAAATTACTAGAGTAAATTGCTTGAAGACCTAGCCTAAAGTACTCAAAGTAGCAATGTTAAGTGACATTATTTATGATACTTGTCAAATCAACACCTTGATAAGAACACATAACTTTTTAAAGAACTGATCCTAATCAAACATTAATTCTAGTAATGTACACTTCTCATTGGATTGATTGAAATGTAACTTTCGGCTAAAAGATAGCATCATTTAACAAATTTGACCTAGTAATATGCTGAATTAATTGTCTTCCTTAATTGCCTATCCTTCTAGGTCACACGTAAATGGAAATAAATTGCAGGGTAAAAAAAATGTCAAATGTTGTTATGTACTCGTACAGTCGTACGAAATAAGCAAATTAATCATAATTTAGGTGAAGCATGTTTATGTATTCGAGAAAGTCTATGCACATAATTACTATTGTCATGGATGACAAGTGTCTGTTGATATATTTATACTCCGTACTTCATATTAGTATAGTATTTGTACCAATATAAAGTCTAAAAAATACCAACGATCTTGTTGGTATATTTAGACGGTTAGACCTCATATTGATTTAGACAATCTCCCTTATATTCTCATTTTTTTTCACTAACTACTCCGGTAACTTTGTTTTAAAGTTTTTTTTTTTTTTTTCCTTTCTACTTTTGCATTTGAGTTGAACTTTAATGTTGAGTCATTTTTTCTCCATATTTTTCCCTCTCCCAAAAGAAGTTAAAGAACAGGGAAGTGCATCAAGTTGACATCAGGATATGCACTGATTCCAATCGCATGGCATTTTTGGTAAACTTGATGTTGCATTTAAAATCATACTTTTTGACATACACATTAGTGTCAAGAAAATTATGCATGTTAGTTGACTTTTTACAAGTATTGAGGATTACAAACCATAACCATAAATGTGTATCAATCAATGCGGAGTAGCTACTTCAGTGTTAATAGAGGAAATTGATTAACAATGCAATTGATAACTAAAGTGAGTATTAGAAAATATGTTTGACATTCAGGAAAGAGGGAAAAAAAAGTTATAGTTATATACTTATATACTGATATAGTGATATCTCTCACTTACATAAGTTACATTGACACAAACATTATACATAAGGTAAAACTAAATACAATTTAAGTGTGTTGCAACATGAACCGTTACATAATTTTAGTCTTTTAAAGATCATCCATTAAAATTGAAATGTTCAAATATAAATAAAAAATAACCAATAATTTGAAGATAGGGAGAATAAACTACAATTACTAAATTATTATGAGAATGTGATTGAACCTGAATTATTTTATCCATAATTGATTACTACTTTATGAATTGGAAACACAAGTACACAACACATAACACATACGTAAGTAATTGCAAGATGCGTTTCTGGGCTCTTGAAGGTTGGCTGGTGGTGTAATTATGAGATAAGTTATGGGCTAAAATCGTCTCTTGCATTTACAGCTAACTTTTTGTCCCATACTCCTTTTTTTTTTTTTTTTTTTTTTTTTTTTTTTTTTTTCTTCTTGAAATAAAATAAATTAAGTATTACCTAAAAGTAATAATGCTGATTTACAGAACCCTCCGGTTAAAAACACAGAGATACAGTATCTTTCTCAGATAATCCCCCCCCCCTCCCTTTTTTTTCCAATAGAGATAGAGGAGATTGTAAATTATGGAATCTATTGTAAATTATGGAATCTAATGTAAATTACGGAATAGTATTAAATTTAGAATGCATACTAAAATGTACGCAATAATAAAATTAATGTTTATTTCTTACCTAATAATTCTACTTATAATTATCTTATGGAAAATGTTATACAGTACATACTCCCTACATATAAGTATGAGTATTAAAAACACTATTGAAAAAATTTAGGGAATCATGACATAAACACACTGATCTACGCGTATTTTTGTTATAAATTCCTAATTTTCAATACTCCACTCCATAGTATTTTTAATGCTTATATATGTATAGCATTACCCGAGAGCTGATACACATACAACCATTGTATGTTATCCCTACATACAACACCATTAGAAATTTTACACATCAATAGAAAATGGGAGAAAATTAGGAGTCAAATATAAATTGAATTTAATGGAACTTGTGCCTGTTATTTTAGCCAATGAAAACATGACAAATGAAAGTTGTATGTAGGGACCACATACAACAATTGTATGTGTAGCCTTTACTAGCATTACCCTTATCTTATTTAATGCCCATCCCTCAAACATTCATTAGCTTTTGTATTAGCTTATGTATTTTATACTCCATATGTATTTTCATTTTTTTTTTTTTTCAGAAATTTTTATTTTGAAAATTGAATACGGAGCTAAAAAAAAAAAAAAAAAAAACTTAATTGGGGGATTACATTAGAGTAATGGATTTCTTGGGAATGGCAAATTGGGGTCTTATGCTGACAAGGCAGCATGAGAATTCCACATGGTTTTGCTTAGTCAAGGCACTTCACACTCGCCAATCAAAAAACAATCTTTTATCTCATTTTTACAATTTCTCTATTTGTTACACAGTACTACTCGTACTCCATATTACAGTACTTAATTTTGACAAGGAATTTATCTTAGAAATAAGGGGTGTTTGGTTCATCACCGAAGTGTATATTCCCATAAAATTTCAATTTTTGAAAATAAATTACATCATCAAAATTATGAAAATTTAATAAATTTGTTTGATTAAAAATGGAGGAAGTAAATTTCCATAGAATTTCAACTTATTAAGGAGGGTAAGGTTAGTGAATTCCCATGTTTTGTGGAAAGTCAAAATTTCCATAAATTTTCATTGCCCTCATTATCAATTTTTTAAGTCAACCAAACAAGAGGGTGAAAATGAAATTTATGAGAAATTTGACTTTCCACAAAATATATAGCCAACCAAATAAGGCCTAAATTTGACAAGAATTGATGTCATCCTTTAAATATTTTCCTCACCGTCTCATTTCACTTTAACTTCTACTCCGTATTTGTTTTTTCTAACACTGAGAACTATATAGACCCTATAAGGTCGTAACTTCGGATTTTATGCTTCATTATTCGTTATAGTAATAAAAAAAAAAGGTAAGAGAGAGAAAGAAAAATTACCAATCATGTCATTTATTTTGATCTGAAATTCGTAATACTAAAACATAATTTTATTCATGTATTGTATTAAGTTTTTTTGTAGTTACGAATTTACTACTCGTAATATAATATGCTTCAAAATATATTATTTTTAATATTCTTAACTTTTAATATTATTGAATATATACATCATTTTAAGAATTTTTTTTTTTTAAATAAATCATTTTAAGATGAAGAGATGATTGTTTTTAGTTTTTTACCCCTATTGAATAAATAATGGAAGGAATTTGAAAAGTGGAAGAAAAAAAAATCTAAGAGAATCCAAAATCCTTATCCAAGTCGTATTTACTAACTGTTGGTGGGCCAAATGTGTAGCCCCAAGGCTTGTAACAATAGACATGAGGGGCTCAATCAAAGCTTTTCTATATGATATACAAATAGCCCAAACACCATCAACATGGCCCTCCTTGTTTGGTCAACGGTCACATCATTTGTGCTCCCACCTAACCTCTTTCTTGGCCCTACCACCACTCTCTACCACCGCCTGCGCTACTGTTTTACCGCATGATTTACCGTATCGGTGGTGTGGTGTAGATGTGTGATCATACCCGGTCTATATCGGGTGGTGTTTGTGAGAATAAAATATTGATCCCGTACTAATATAGAAAAAAATTCAATTGACCAGGTTAGTAAACAAAAAAAGGAAAAGGAGAGGGAATGGGGGTGATAATTAGAAATTAAAAATTGTGGTAATAGAGGCTAACTTTGCTCGTATTAAGGGCATTTTCGAAAAGGCAAGACAATACGTCAATACGAGCAAGACCTAAGGCAAGGCAAGGAAAATCATGATTAAAGATGTGTCTCATATTCATTTAAAGTTTATTTTCATCTGGGATGGAGCTTGACACTTTATGGTGCAATCCATTGTTATGAGATTAGTCTCCAAAAAATTATGTGGAAAATAGCATGTCATAGAAAAGGACATGTGATTAGCTTATGATACTAAACTTTTTCATTTGGTTACTATATATAGGAGGAAATATCCTCTTTTCTCTGTGCCCACCTTAGTTTCACAACCTTTCAAATTCCTATCATACATCTATTTTACAAGACAAGTTATCTATTCCTCTAAGAAATTCTAATTTGATTGTTTATTTTATTTTCATTCTTAAAAACTTTATTTTCTTCCCTCAATCATGTATAGTGACAGTGTATGAGTCATACTAATTGGATGTTGGTGTAGTGGTGATTGGGACTACACTTGGTAGGGAGGACCCGTGTTCGATCCCCCGCAACACAATTGGGAGGGGACTGGAACCTAACCACCAAGAACTGTTCAGTGTATGAGTCATGATTTTGACATTATGTTTATAAGGTGACAAGGTATTAAAAATTTTATTACAATATTTTTATAAGAGAAATTGAAAGAACTTATTGTACTTCTTTTTATTTATATCAGGGTTACAATTATTGAATTACACCTTAATGCCTTCCACAATGACATACAAGAAAATTAAGAAATTTTTTGTGTTGCTTTAGTTAATTTTTAGCTCTTACTGTATAATTTATAAATGATGCAATTTTGTAGATTTAATTTTATAAAATTATATCAGGGTTACAATTATTAAATTACACCTTAATGCCTTCCACAATGACATACAAGAAAATTAAGAAATTTTTTGTGTTGCTTTAGTTAATTTTAGCTCTTACTGTATAATTTATAGATGATGCAAATTTGTAGATTTAATTTTATAAAATTCCGAGTTCATGCATTTAAAAATACAAAGTATACATTTATATATGATCAAATCATGGTTTATTTAAACAGGGAGAATCATAAGTTAGACAAGATAGGCTACCAAATAAAGGGGCCCATAAACTTAAGAGATTAAAAAAGGGCCACGTGCAGCAACCACGCCATGGTTGCAAATGTAACATATACAACCAATGTGACATGTCCACAATCAGGCACGAGCATTGGTGTGCGAATGAATACAAATTTGATATGCATGGAACTCGTAAGTCCTAACCTAACCAACGTTATTATTGCTACCATTCTAATCATTCTATAAACTATTGTTTTCAACATACTCAACACGCTGCTGCCAAAGAAAAATAAACTAAAGTTATGGTTGATGTTAGATTTTTATGTTACATTATTTGTATTTGGTAGATGGAGACTATACTTTGTAATAAAACTCGTAACTATTAGTATCTCTGAAAATACATAATTAAATGAATCTAATATGATCTCGCAAGATTATGTTTTTCTTTATGTATTAGCAGCTACAACGATGGTGACAATAGATTTCATGACGAGTGGCAAAAGTCAAAGTGTTGAAGAAGTCTGACAACAGAGGTAGTACTCCGTAATCCGTATTATTGATTAGGTCTACACTCTACAGTATATAGAAAGTTCAAGGGAAGGAGGGCCAGCTCCCTAAACAGCAAAGCTCCAGCTAAATACATTAGTAGTTGCACTTATTTATCTGTTTACTAGCCAGATCTCAAAATTACAAAAAAGATAAAACTAAGAAGAAGGCCCACGATCTGGGCTTTTGCCTTTCTTTTTGTTCGCCATGAACTAATTGTTCACGTGAAGTCCAGGTCAACTCTTCGATATGGCCTTGAGGCCCTTGACCCAATCAGAAAAAGCGTTTTGTAGGCCCACTTTACACCAACCTAGGTTTTTTTGATAGCTACTAAACACCCATTTCTCTCTTTAATTAGTCTCTAACACTGTAACACACACATCATACTATCGACTATCCTAGTATAAGTGACGGTAAGTGTAGTCGAAATCTTTGAAATGGCTATGGGGCCAGTCCTCGTGACGAGCTCGTGTGCTATGAGGATGGCTAGGTCCTGCGCATGGCTTGACACCCAAGTGTCGTATTAAGATTTATAAAATGACCACTCAAACTTACATGATACTATGTCCGGTTTAAGAATTATTAATTTATCGTGTTAAGTCATATTGTGTGATTTTTTGTGGCCCATGGTCTGATGATAACAATTATGTGTCGTGTCATGATTAGCCCATTGCATGTATCATGTTGAGCATTGATTTTTAACATTTGAAGTACCTAATTGTTGGCAATATATAGAAAAATAATCATAACTACTAGTAAAACAATTATTTGATCCATTACTACAATCACTACAATATTTTATTATTGTATAGCGTGGCTACAAACTTGTTGAGTCTAGGTTTAATGGAGCTAGGTTTAGGACATGAGCACGGGCAACTAAGCAGACTATAGGAACAATGTGCACCAACATCACCATACGCTCACGATCAATATTTGTTCATTGGGAACTCTTCCATAACAAGCAAAAAATTGGCTCAAGCTCCTAATACACTTGGGGCCTATTCTCATACGTTGAAATTTAGTTCAGTCTAGTTCAGTTCAGTTCAGCTCAGCTTAGTTCAGTTCAGTTCAGCTCAGCTCAGCTGAGTTCAGTTCAATTCAGTTCAGTTCAGCTCCTAATTCCCTTCTCTTATAAAATATTCAGTTCAGTTCAGTTCAGTTCAGCTCAGTTCAGTTCAGTTCAGTTCCGTTCAATTCAGTTCAGTTCAGTTCAACTCCTAATTTCCTTCTCTTATAAAATATTCAGTTCAGTTCAGTTCAGTTCAGTTCCGTTCAATTCAGTTCAGTTCAGTTCAGCTCCTAATTTCCTTCTCTTATAAAATATTCAGTTCAGTTCAGTTCAGTTCAGTTCCGTTCAATTCAGTTCAGTTCAGTTCAGCTCCTAATTTCCTTCTCTTATAAAATATTCAGTTCAGTTCAGTTTAGTTCAGCTCAGTTCAGTTCAGCTCCTAATTTCCTTCTCTTATAAAATATTCATTTCAGTTCAGTTAAGTTCAGCTGAGTTCAGTCAATGAGAACAGACCCTTGGACTTGACCTTGTAAAAGGCATCTTGATTAGTCTCATTATGTTTAACTTCTCTTTTGTCCATTGAATATTAATTTATCTTCGATATGCTTGAAATTATTAAGCAAGCATCTTTATTAGTCTCATTATATTTAACTTCTCTTTTGTTCGTTGAATATTAATTTATCTTGGATATGCTTGAAATTATTAAGCAATGTTAATGGTTAGCACCACATAGAAGACATGGCAAGCTAGTTCAAAGTTGGACTTTGATTGAGCAAGGCTTTGGTGAACTAAATTTGTAATAATCTATTGCATGCTTGGTTGTCTTTGAATATACTGAACATCCCCATAGAAACATGAGTAAGCAAATTTAATCCAACATTTACCTGAAATATGCTTCAACACTTAAATTTAAACTATTCAAATCTTATATGACCTTAGCGAAACTTGATTACACTACGTATGAAAGTTTGGAATTGCATATAACCTGACTCAATTGAATAACTACTCACCCGAATATGATCCGAGTCCTCTTGTCCAACGAATGACACGTGTGAATTAGGAGGTCAAGTTCTCATTGGCTAGTGCCACATAAGAGATTGTAAGATCTTTTTGCTCAATCCAATTGGGCAAAGATGGCAAACCCCAACTACCTTTTATTTCTCTTCCTGATCTCCTTCCCTCCTTCCCTCCTTTCTTCCAACGGATTTCTCATTTCCCGCAATCTCACTCTCTCTCCTCCTGTCCTCCATACACCTTCTGTAACACAACCAATTTTGATCCGAGCTTTCTCTCCCACCTTCAATGGCGGATTCTCAGGTATCTCATACTTACTGTTTTTCTCTCTCTCATCTATTTCATCCTATTCTGTTTTATCTATAAAGTTTTAATCTGATTTTACGCTGTTTTTCGGCAATTAGGGCTTACTAATTCGAAATTTTGATTTCTAGGGCAAATTAACTTGCGGTTATGATCGATCACGCCTCGTTGTTTCGAGAATTCAGCTAGAAGAGTACAGAAGTTGGCGCTATTTTGAGATTTCACTTTGGTAATGGTTTGAATTATTGCGCTAATTTTAGTTCAATTTTTGAAAATTTTCGTTTACGAACGAGTTCTGGAAAATTGAATGATATTACTAATTAGTTGTATTCAATGAGAGTTTGTCGATCATTTATCTTCTCATTATGCTGATGACTAAGTTTTTGCCAGAATTCTACTTGTTTAACTGTGAATTTGTTGGTAGTTCTTGGTACATAGTGCTCATTTTGTTCTAATGTATCGTCTCATGTCGATACGCCTTTTCCTTGTGGCTCTTTGAGGTTGAACTTTGTTGATTGTATACAACGGTCTAGAATTATTATATACAAAGTACTTCATAATTTTTACCAAATTTTAGTGATGAAAAGCATTGGTCAAACTTATGGTTATTCATTATTTGATGCCAAGGTGACCATTTCATTGTTACTTTCGGTGCTAATCATAAAGAGTAGACTCTATTATGTCACATCGTTTGAAGTAGGCTTTCCATCTATCTCTTGGCATTTACCATGCCCTTGATCTTGTTGGTTTGAATCCTACCTAGGATATTCCAGGGCAATGCTTTGATAAGCGACATGGGAGATTGGGAGAGAGGGGGGGGGGTGGTTGTCAAAACTCAAGTCATCACATGTTAACAGATGCTTAAGAAGATAGTGGTAAGTCTATGATAAATGCTAGTAATGGAATTATTACTTTATGGCTTGTGCTTTTGTTCGTTGTAAGGAAATGAGCATTCGATTATCAGGGACTTTCCAAATTAGAATATGGAAGTCATGGAAGCCCATATAATGGGGAAACTTGACATTTCTCCCCTGATTCATTCATAGATGGAGTCTCTTGATTTCGTAGCAGCTGATAGTTGGAGTGATCAAGGGAAAGGAATCAAGGATACAGTGAATCTCAGACATAACTTTTTAGTTGTCTAAAGCTCTGTAGGAAAAAGCTACTTATGACAATTTTAACTCTCAATAGCCATGCCCTATTTCATGTTTTTATCTGTCATTTATGCTGGCTTCTATTACAATGGTAAAAGCAGCCAACATTATGTATACAACATGTGTCCTATATCTGTCTCCAGCTACTTGATGGTCTAGGGAGGTCAGTTTGTTATTTATCCACTATTCATTCAGTACTAGTAGATAGTTGATGCAGGAGCATCCTTTTAACCACTCAACCCAATTTTTATTTTTTACAAATAACTCTCTTAGTGCTTGGGTCTGGCTAGATTATTAGGTAAGGATTTAAGGAACATTAGAGCAATTGAGCTCTTATGGATTAAGAAGTTAAGATTGTATGGGATTGTAATTGGGCTTGTGTTTGGGGAATCATGCAAGGGTTTGGTGTTTAAAGGAGCAGGAGCAGTAGAGGTTGTATGTGTGGCTTTGTGCAGTGCTCTGGCTAGTTGATTAAGTTTGGACTTTGGAGAATAAACTCAGTTCCGGAAAAGCATTTGCTTATGAACTGATATATGCCGGCTAGTTAGGCAAACCAAAAATTCATGCTAGATAAGTTCTGCTAGCTGCTGGGCTGTTAACTTAATTTGCTAAGTTTCCCTTTTTCCTTTAGGAAATATTTCGCAATGTTAATTGAGCACAATGATGAAGTGTTTGCTCTACTGAAGGTGACTTTATTTATATTTCTATTGGGTTTGAAGCTAACTTAAGCTAACTTCGTATTGTTTTAACAGGGAGAGTGTATAACTGCCCTGAAATTAGCTTTATTATTCTGTAACATTATGTTTATATCTAGCATCAATGATCCTGGGATAATATTACCTTGGGTAGAGGTGCTAACATGTACTAATTGTTTGAATAGAGGAAGAGAAGATGTTTGTGACGATCATAAAAATTTGCTGTTATATTTCATGAGATAAAGAAATGTAAGATTAAGAAGTTGCTTTTATGTTTCACGATGCACCTTGATATCAGATGACTTTGTCTTTTAAAGAGTCAGCTAGCCTCCAATAATGCTATATATGACTGATTATAGCAATGTGTTCACATCGTTCTTATAAGTTTTCTACGGTTGGCATATGTGTCCATGGTACATCTTCAGATTTCTGAAATCAAGAACTTTCTGTTCCTCATTATCGGGTGATTTTAGGAACATGTAGTCAATACCCCTATGCTACTTCCAGAAGTCCTTGCTCTACTCTTCACTTTATTGATATCCTGCCCACTAGTGGTCTTTATTAAATGGATTCTGTTGATTTATTAAGCATTTCTTAGGTTGCTTGCAAACTTGTGTGTTGTGTCATTTTGGATTGGAAGACAATAGCTCATGTCTTTTCTAACTTCTAACTTTCTAGCATTCAGATTTTAGTCTAAGCACACAGAGTCTGAACCCTTGGGGCTGTAAATGCTTAATTTATGTTTCATAGTTTACATATCGCTGCCTCATTGATACTTATAAATGCTTGCCCTGCTAGTCCAAAACCCTCAGAACAGTCCATCCATTTAATATACACCTTTCCTTCTCTTACATGTTGTCTTTTTGTTCTTTCTCTTTCTTTTGTTTCTTTTTTTTAGGGGATAAGCAAAATGTTACGAGTACTGAACTTTGTGAACAGAGTATACATCGATTGAGGATTAGCCCTCCACCATGAAGATGATTGCATGCCACCCAAGCGTTGTATATATCAAATGATAATCTTGGAAAATCCTCATATAACAACACTGTGGTGAAAGGAAAATTTCGCTAACCACAAATATCCTTTCTTAGTTTCTTTCCAGTCACATAAAACCCTCATAATGATCCTGTATATTCCAAGTATCCTCCATTCTTTCTCCCTTAGATAACATACCAGAATGCAAATGCAATAATATAGATGGCTGGCATACCCACTGCATGCTCAAAATTTTGAATGTACTACACTGTATTCGTACTATACGTAACCAGTTCTTGTCTCCTATTATTCATTCTTCGTCCCTAAAAGCAGTGGAAAGCTATCATTTTGGTTAGTAGAACAAACATTGGGGTGAGTGCTAAGTTGGAGCGATAAAGACAAACGTTCAAATCTGGAGGTTAAGTTGGAGTAATACAGAGTATCATTTTAGTATTCAGAGGAGAAGAAGTGAGATGTACTGAGTTCTATTGAGTGAGATGTACTGAGTTCTATTGACTTTAGATGGCAAGGAGTTACATGTTAGTGAATGCTTTACATATCTCAAATCGGATTTTTAGAGAAATGGATTTCGATCAGGATATAACTCAACAGGGTTATGTCTAGGTGGTAAAAAATGGAGAATAATGCCTGGGTTATTTCATGATTGTAGTGTGCTAAGGTTGAAAGAAATATTTTATACGACAACATTTTGACTGGTGTTACTGTACAGGTGAGAATTATTGGCATATAGGAAGGATCATATGAAGAAAATAAGTGTAGCAGAGTTGTGTATATTGAGATGTTTGTGTGGGAACACCTTGATAGATAAGATTAGGAGTTTAGATATTTAAAGGATAGATGGAGTTGAAGAATAAGATAAGGGAAAATCAGCTACGTGGTTTTGGCATGTAAGATGTCAACCAAAGTATATGCTGGACTGTTGGTAAGGAAGTTGAAGCTTAGAATAATGGAGATTTCGTAATAAGCTGAGGGAGGCCAAATATGATTTGGATAGAGGGAGTTTTGAATGACATGAAGAAAACACTATAAGCGAATGGAGGAAGAGAGGATCATCATGGATAAGGCTTGAGGAGGTTTTGCTAGCGGTCAACTAAAACTTGAATTTGCTTATGTCAAAGTTATGTCTGCTCAAGAGTGATCAATTTATAATTAATTTAATCAAATTTTCTCTAAGTGAATTGATGTGTTTTACCTGAGCTGAATGATCAATTAAGTTCCAGCCAAGCTGCTCGAAATATTGATGAATGAATTGTGAAGTGGTATCTTACTACTGCCTCATTTGTCTCCTTTATTCTTGACAACTGATTGTAGCTTAGAGAAGCAGGTGGGAAAGGGGCTTCAGATGATTTTCTTTCACAATACAGAATTACAGACCCTCTTGTGAACAGCCTGCTTTCATTTAATCTTGTTTTTATTTTTATTTTATTAGTAATTTATGCCTAGGGGCCTGCATGCGTTGCTGAGTATGGGAATTCTAGAATGATTTTGTAAGTTTTATGGTAATTTAATTAACTGTCATCAGAACATATCAGTCTGTTTTGTGATATGCTAACATAGGTTTTTGGCAGTAAAAGGACCCATCTTTATCACCTATTTTCTGGAGAAAAGGGTTTGCCTGATGAAGTGTTACTATTGCATTTCTAGTATAGAAACACTTTCAACAATTTCTCTCATCATTCAGCATATTGCAGAACAAAGAGTTCTGCATATTTGCACTGTACCACTGTATTCATTGGATGGAATTCTTTTCCATGCCTTTCATGATGACTGTTGTAGACAACGGCAGTTGAAATGTGTCACTGTGATTACTGATTCTATTATAGACGATGCAAAAAAAATTTCTTTCTATTTCTATCGTTCAGCATGTGACTTCAGTCATTAACGCAACTTTACTCAGGAATTCAGGATAACTTAGCTCTTGGAAGTCACTGTTGAAGATTGTCTCCATTACCAGGTACAACAGCATGAGCTCATAAGCAAAGGACCTCAACAACTCACGATTCTCTATCGAGGTAAGCTCGACTTTGGTGCTTCCTTACTTATTTTTCCCAAAATATTTTATCTGGTTTTCATTATATTTCTGGGTAAGATAGAAAGAAGCTCATGATTCAAGCGTTTTTCTTTATGGTGCCCCTGCGTTTTCCTTGTGGTGTCTTAACTTCTAAAATTAATGTCCAAGGTACTTTGTATTTACATCTTATATGACTTCAGCAACTAGTTTCATTTACCTTTAAATATGTTGGCTAAACTGCCCCTTCATCAAAATCTTTATGTTTCTGTCTACCCGTTCCCTCCCAACTAAACAAACCCAACTATTGATGGTTCAAACATATGGAGCATTTTTTGAGCTTTAATTGCTGTGCGGCATTAAAGATATACTTTCATATTAGTTAACTATCTATAAGATGTCCAAGATTTTTCAAAATCATTGGAGTTTGAATGTTGTATGAATATTTCCTAAAAGGGTTAAAAATTCAAAATTACATGTCATATGCTTATGTTTCATATGTTGTGTCCACTGTCCATGTCCCATCTTGTTTGCCAACCTCTTTAGATTTGGACACTTATCAACTTAATGATAATTATTACTAGTAGTGTTTAAAGCTGACAAGCAAAATAAGAAATGTTAGGATTATTATCATTGATAATAAAAGAGGATCCTTATCCGTGTATGCTAATTTCAATTCATCACATTTCATTAGAAAAGTATTCACAAAATATGGAGGAGGGATTTAAATATACCTTCTTTATAAAAATGAGTAGTAGTTATATGTGATTATTTCATTATTATCTACTTCATCTGCTTTTTTAAAGTTGACACCGTTTGACTTTTACACTATTCACACACTACACTTTGACTCGCGTTTGTGATTTATTTATACGATAAAATATAGTCATGTGAGATCTTGTTTGAATTGTCTTGATGTATAATTTATTAATATCTACTTTTTATAATTTTACAATATTGATAATAAGAGTTATTAAGCGTTAAAAACATTCGTTGACAAGCGTAATAATAGAAAGGTGTCAACTAAAAAAAAACAGAGAAAGTATACTTTATAGTCACAGTGGTGTATTTAGAATTTCCAAATAGGGCATTATATTAATTTTTAAAATTTTTTTTATAAACATATTACAACGTTACGTATATTTTTCTTTTGAATAGTACAACGTTAAGTATATTTTTGAGTTATTATATAAAAATTTATTTACAAAATATAGGATATTTAAGTACAAAAAAAAATTAGGAAAGGCCGACAAATTTTTTCTTAGGCATGAATATAAAAACACATGACCATCTATATTGAAACATGCGTGTAATACAAACATAAATACTACTTCGTATTACTCTACTACTTCGTTTATGATACAACTAAATAATTTAAAAAGGGCAGGCTAGTGTCTACCCTTTTCATGTAGATATGCCTCTGATACTTAAAGATGTATAGAGAGACAGTATATCTAATTTGATTTCTCTTCTTTCTACTCACTAATCATATAGTCAGTGTCCATTATCCTTTCTATACTAATGGATTCACCTTGAAATATTATCATAATCTTCCAAAATTTACATCAAATATTTTGATATACTAGCTTACTTCGCATATTTATTTTGGTTGCTCTCCAATTGATCACATATTCACATTGCAACCTATGCTCAATATCATCTCTTAATAAGTCACTAATTAAATCACTACGTGGAGTATTTGTAAACTTGGAACTTCAATTTATCAAATGGTTAATATCTTAGATAATGTTAAAGTGTAGGGTTAGAATAATCTTGAGTCTCCATCATACGGGATTCAATCTTTGTAAGAGTGGTGGAATTTTGTTACATGCTAAATTGTATAGACAAAAGCCTCACATTTTCATAAAATACGACTCTTGGCTTCGCTGTAAGCTTAAAAGGATAACGATTGCAAAATGATGTGCAAGTAGTAGTATTCCAATATCACGAAACCTTGGCTTTTTTCTAAATTCTAATCCGAAATCTGAAGGAGGTTTTTAGTGCAACGTTAAGGGGTCATCTGCCACACATAAATTTGGACACAACACACCAAAAAGTTGCAAATCATTTCGCTGCCGCGTTGAGGGAAATTTTTTTTAATTTAGTTTCCCAAAAGTTATTTTATTTATTATTTTTTTTTTCTCTCTCTCCTTTCTAGATACACGTGAAAGTGCCACCAACCTATAAAAGTATCCTCCAGGTCAGCCGTAAAAAATCCGGACAACCAATAGTATTTTGCCATGTCATCGGATAAGAGAACTTCCAATATAAATGGGCAATAAATGACTGTGGATTGATTACTTTAGTAGATCCGTTGGGTAGCTAATTCAGTAATTCAGCAAAAATCTACCTAGCCCACCATACTTGCCCATGATTAGGATAGATTCATATAGAGCCACAATCTTCAATTTTTATTTTTTATTTTTTATGCCCTTCTCATTTAACTATAATTATTACTGTGTTATTCTTGCTATAATAATAATAATAATAATAATAATAATAATAATAATAATAATAATAATAATAATAATAATAATAATAATAATAATAATAAGAGAGAAGGTGAATTATTATAATTATAATAATAAGAGAGAAGGTGAATTATTTGGGTTATGCACCCTAGACATTTTATTATTCCATGGGGAAGGATTGACTTATTAAACTTCTGACAATAGAAAAAAAAAAAAAGAAGAGTTTTACATAGTCAATCTTTATTAGGGAGTTTGTTTTCCATGAAATATATTTTAATTCACATGTTTGATTATTATATGATGAATATAGCATATGGAGTAATAAATAAGGATTATTGTTAGGCCAACAAAAAAGAACCGATCTTTATTTAGAATTTTGGACTGAAATATTTGGAATTTTAATTTTACTTTGAAAATATCTAGGGATTTTTACAATTTTTAGAATTCAGTAATCGGTGTGCAGAAAATTTGGCTGCATCACATATGTTACTACAAATCTGCAAGCTCTCTGGAAAGTTGATGGGGCCAATTAATTCAGAAAGCTCTGCAAATTTCTCTGAAATATAAAACATCATCAAGAAATGAGTTAGGCATCCAATATTCCTTATAGTGATTGATCGCCAAAAATGTGATTATATACACTTTGAACATGTCTGATACTTTTGGCAGCTTGATTAATAAGCCGTATTTTCCTCAGATAAAATTTAATAAAGGTTACCCGAGTTTAAATCATGATCAAGATTACGAGAATAAGTTTGGGAGAGCTGAGAACACACCCCTTAGTGTGTTGGCACTTGGCAATCAATCTCCTTCTGGATGATAATTTTTTCTGCAGTGAAAAAAGAATTCTGTGATGGTAACATAGTACCTTTGAGAAGTGAGAATGTACTTCAAATTCAAGGGCATTGTAGTCAATGCCGCTGGTTAAATTATTGTAAATACTTTGGTGTAGACAGTAGAGGAAGAGAGAGAGAATAGTGGTCCAGTAACTATTGTTGGCATATGAAAGAAAAGGTTGGCTCTTGCCCTTTTTTCTTAACCATCAGTTCATTACTCATAAGAACACATAATCCCACCTCTCTGTTTCTGAGAGTCCCACTCTTCTGCTTTTGCTATCTTCAGAGCTTCTTTAACGGATTTTTTTTTACTACCTCTTATCTCATCCCCCGTGACCTGCTCATATACACAATTCGCCCATCAACTCTCTCTCCTCCCCCATTCCCTTCCATTCCAACCCCCCTCAGTTTTCATTGTGGGGCTAGATTTCTCTTTTGAACTCTCAGCGGGTATATTTTCATCTTGCTGACTTCTGATTCTTCACTGCAAAACCCATCCACTGTTCAGTTTGTGAATTTTGAGCTTTGTGCCTTCCTTCCTTGCTTCTGTATAAATTAGAAAGAGAATCCATTGTCTTCCTACACAACCAATTTAGCAATACAAATTTTTAGAATTGCTTCTTGTGGTCAATTCATATATGGGGTTTTTCAGGGTTTAAGCTTAGGACTCAGAAACTTTCCTTGTTTTTGCAAACTGGGTTTGGTGTACTCTAGACATCTTTTTGCTTTTCACCTTGATAGTAAGTGCTTTTCTAGGGTTCAGGGTTTTGGCCTTTTGCCTAGTTTGGTACAAAGCTTGAAGCTTGGTTTTCACTCTCTTTGCTTTGCTATTCATTTAGTAAAGTTTTGAATTTGCCTCTCAAAAGCTTACTAAATCTAACAACTTTGCTGAGTCCAAAGCTCTACTTTTTTTTTTCTTAGTTCTGTGCCACTGTCAGATAACTGATGTTTTGAAATTGAGTCTTCTTCATCCAATCCCTGATTCTGGCACCTTTGAATTTGCTAAGCTTCTTGAAGCTAATGAGGATTAATTCAATCTTGTTCAGTCTCTCATCGTTGAGTTCTAATTGAATTAGGCCTGTTTGATTGAAGTTCAGCCAGGAGATTCATTTCAACAATGAGCTCCTGCTTGAGTGGTGGTGGACGGGCTGCCTATGCAATTGACCTTGATATTATTAAATCTCCCTCTACTTCAACCCGTACCTCTCATTCTTCATCGCCTTCTTCGACTATATCAGAATCAAGCAATTCCCCACTAGCCATCTCAACTCGTAAACCACGGACTCCTCGGAAACGCCCAAATCAGACCTACAATGAGGCAGCTGCTCTGCTTTCCACAGCATATCCAAATATTTTCCCTGCCAAGGATATGTGTAAGCCTGGCAAATTCATCAAACCTCGCGAGTATTCTTCCTTTTCCTGTGAAGAACCCTCTGGTGAATTGCTCCTACAATTCCCAGTTGAGAAACCAGTTTTTCAGCTAGATTCAACTGCCTATGGTAAGTCATGCTCATATGACATGGATGAAATTGGTTGCCAAACGAATTCCTCTGATTTATGTGATGGATACGAGGATTTCGATGCGGAATCAATCCTTGATGAAGAGATCGGGGAGGGTGCCATAGACAGCATAATGGGGGATGTGAATGTGTGTGTTGAAGGGGAATCCACTGCTTGCTCCAATGATGCTAGTGTTGGCCCGGTTAGTTTCTGTTATGGGTATCCAGTGGGGTTAGGATTAGGATTAGGATTAGGTGGGAGATTTGATTTCGGATTCGGATTGATGAGAGGTGGAGTGGCCAAGGCATTTAGACAAAAAGACGAAGGAGACTGGTGGAGATTTCCTGCTGTTGATGTTGGTGAAATTTCACCAAGGTTAAGCAAGACTTTGCCAGCTGAAAAGAAGAAAAAATTGGAAAAAGTGAACACTAAATCCTCTCCTTCAACCTTAAAGAAAGAAAATTCAGTGTCGGTTCCCAAATCCAGTTCAGGCTTGAGCAAGGAAAATTCGTCTTCAAGTCCTAAATCCAGTTCAACATCATCAGGCAAGGAAAATTCAACTCCAAATTCTAAATCCAGCCCTGGGGTGCTCTTGAAATTGAATTATGATGAGGTTTTGGATGCCTGGTCAAATCGAGGCTCGCCTTTCTCCGATGACATTGTGGGCTCCGAGCTTTCTGGAAGTGATGCCTTGGTATGTTCTAGATTTACCTCTGTTTCATTTAAGTTCTTCAAGGTTTCATTGCTCATATATAGAACTATTGTTCAATTAGAGATTTATGAATGAAGTGTTTATTCAGAGTCTAAAAAACTCTATTCCTGCTCCTTTTAGACTGACTAATATTATGAGGGCATATAGACTATAGTGAAGGGGAAATAAACGCTCTCTTGTATGGATTGAGAAAATTAGTTGGACAGTGTTTGGCGCCTAATGATACTTGACGTTTGGATTAAACGGTCACCAAACTTTTCTTTCCTAATTAAAAAGTTCCGGTTTTGGAATTTTCCAGACTTCCAGTTTTGATGTTTCTTCTTTGGGCAATACCTCAGCTGCAAATGATTAATTTAATCAAGTGAGACAAAATGAAGAATATTTGTTTTATGTATTATAATACATATTATATTATTCCGTTTTTACTTAAATATTTATTTAATCTGTGCAGGCCTCTAAATTAGGGTTTGCATAGATGCTTTTTTTGCTAACATTTTTGTCTAACACAGTTAATCTTCTAGATAGAAGCGTTTTGCATGCTTGTATTCACTTATGATGGAATAATTAATAAAACAATAGAAACTAAAGGATTGAACTGTTTTTATAGCAAGCAAGATTGGCGCAAATAGATCTATTTGGTGAGCCTGGAGCCTTGAGGGAAGCAAGTGTTCAGCGGTATAAGGAGAAAAGGCGAACACGTTTCTTCTCAAAGAAGATTAGATATCAAGTTAGAAAAGTTAATGCCGATCAACGACCAAGAATGAAGGTATGCAACTATGCCAATTCGGTCAGTGCTCAATCTCAGTCATGTCAAAGTTATATATATGTGGGTGTGCATTTGTTCATGGTGCTTTGTGCCTTTTTTGGCTCTTCTACCTTACGTGGATGTAAATAAGAGAAATATGTTTGTTTAGATGTGTTTGTGCTTGTTTTGGTTAGTTTTTCTGAGCTTATATGTAATGTGCTCCACCCACCCTTCAAACAGTATGCCATAAGCCCATAATTATGCTTCATTATTAATATGTTTGCAACTTCAAAGCCTTTTGCTTTATGTTCCTGGTTAAGGATACTGATGAAGGCATATGATAATTTATAAAGCCCAAATTTCGTTTGTAATCTAGTAAGGAGGCAATTATTTTGGATGATTTTAAATAGTTGTCACTTTTTTTACAAGGACAGAGGGAGTATGTTGTTTGAGACCTATGGTCGTGCGTGCGACTTGTACTGAAGGTGTACTTGTAGCTTTTGCTGATTGATTATTTGATGTTCAGGTTCTATTAACAATTCTTAGAAAGTTTCAGTCAATTCTTTGTAATATAATTGTTCTTTCCTGCAACTGCGAAGATTTTCTACTTCTTGAAAATGCAATACAAATCTTCCTGCACTTTTTCACTAATTTTCTCTTTTAATCAGACAGTCCATTTGTTTATGTGAGCGAGTTTCCTTAGGTTACATGCTTTGCATCTGTATGCAGTGTATGCTGTGATCATCCTAAGTTAACCGTTGATATCTTGCATTTCTCTCCATAATTATATCTCTTACTTAAATCAGGATTCATGTCATGTTGCAGGGGCGATTTGTTAGAAGGCCGAATTCATCCGGGAGTGAAGAAAACGAAGTAGCGAATGAGTAGTTTTGCCTTTGGCCTCTCAGGTCCTTTTAGCTGTTATGAGTACCTTATAGGACATTACACTTTTTGTAAGAATTTTGCCAAATTTCACACACCAAACTGTAGCTAAGGCTAGGTAATAGGGATGATTGAAGAGCTGTAGTGTTATTATTCCCTCAATTTTTTGTAGTCTTAAATCAACGGTTACCCCTTTTCTGTTACTCCGTATTTTGTATCTGTACTTAGCAGCTTCTTTCAATAAGAAGATTTGTTGGTGAGAACTGTTAGGTGCATACGAGAGTTTGCGCTTTTCAATTGGTATGACAATAATTTAAATGAGAAAGAAACCACATCTAAATTATCATCATATTAGTTGAGAAGGCATGCTTTCATGTGTACTTAAATAAGTTGCACAAGTTGTTAATAAGTACGTACATGAGGTTATATTTTTACAATGCAAAGTTATTATGATACCGAATACTCACTTTATATTTTTATTTTTTAAAAATTATGTTTCAAATCTTTATAAATTTTTAAAAAAATTATCATAGACAAACTTTGTATCTACCAACTATGAGTGAATTCAAATTGATTGAATTTTAAATTTGATTAACTTAATTTTCTTTGGAGCTAGGAGTAAAAAGATTAACATTTTAACCACCAGATCAAATTTTTAAATGAAGGTGAAAATGTCTAAAATTAAAGAGATGGGCTTAATTTTCTAAAACATTATAATTAGATGCGTCTACGAACTTAGTCACAGTTTGTTTTTGAATGACTATTCTAATGTCCCTAGTTTAGAAGTCACAAATTCACAATTCCATATTGCTTATAAAAGTCACAATTCGATTTTGTGTTGTAGATTATGGAATTGTGACTTCTTTTATAAACCTTAATCAAATTGTGACTTCTTAGATTATGGAAATCCATAAGAAGTCAAAATGAATTGTTAATTTTTCTTTAATTTGGATGACTATGCTTAATTTTCTAAAACTTTAAAATATGCACAAGTCAAATTTGGTATGGGTGTCTAGTTGGTTATCTTGATGGCTTGACATTGTTGTAGAGTCCCCAACTTGATGAAGTAAATGTCCCTAGCTAATCCATCTACATTTCTCCATACCTCTTTAGCTGCTCACAATCCCACAAAAAAAAAAAAAAAAAAAAAAAAAAAAAAAAAAAAAAAAAAAAAACATGTACAAAGATGTCTGTTTTGCACTAGACTGCTTGCATTGAGGATCATCGACTGCGTTACTTTTAACTCGATTCATATTTTTCATTAGCCTATACCACTTGTAAAATCATGATGAAAATACCTACTATACATACTCGTTGTAATTAAGCCCACTAGATTAAATCCCAATTCTTGTCGCAAATTGCACCATCATCACACCTAATTCTTTGTAAAGTTGGTGAGTTGCTTCCTCCCTCCCTTTAATAATACATGATCAAGTATTGGATAACCAAACTTAGATTAAATAAAACTTATACGAAGTAAAACTTATACAAATACTTTCATTTTAATCAACTAAGGGCCTGTTCTCGTTGACTAAACTCGGCTGAACTAAACTGAACTGAACTGAATATTTTATAAGAGAAGGAAATTAGGAGCTGAATTGAACTGAAGTGAACTGAGCTGAGCTGAACTGAACTGAATTGAATTGAACTGAATTTCAACGTAAGAGAACAGACCCCAAATATGTTATAATTATAATTGTTGTATGATTTGAAGGATGCTAATTATTTAAAGTTATGAAAGACATATAAATGGAGGATGATAAAGTAATAATTGATGACATATGAACTTTACTAATTGGGGGCATACCAAACCTTTTGTGTAATGTCACTACTACACACTTGACTCAATAAATAGCCCATTTCCCAACTAAAGATTCCATATTTCCCCCTCCTTTTGAATGATTTTCACAAAATAACTCTTTTTCTTTCTTTCCTAACAAAAAATTAAAATGAAATCTTCACCTCCTTTTTTTTTAAAAAATGACTTTTTTTGACTTTTAAAAAATATGATGAGATAAGATAAAGTTCTTTATAAAAAAAAATGTTATTCCCCTCTTTTAAAAATAGAGTATTCAACAATTCTCACATAAATCGTGCTCTTTCTACTGCTATGGCCTTCAAGTTTCTCGGTTTATATAGTTTCTCTCTCCTAATTTTCTCCGCCGCCGTCGCCGCCGATAACTCCGCCGTCTCTTTCTGTCGCCCTCCTCACTATTATATCGGTTAGCACTCTTTCTCTCTCTCCTCTGATACTCAATTCTGTGAAAAAATGGCGTCGATTTTAATTTGTTTTAACCTAATTTTTGTGAAATTGCGATTTATTTTTATCTAAATTTGGCTTATTTATGTTCGATTATTGTTGAATTTTAGTTTTTTCGTATGTCGAATTGAGATGAATTTGAGTATTTTTGGTGTTGATTGATTGGAAATTAACAAGTTTGGATATTTATGAGTATGTTTTGAATTATATAAGTGCATTTTTATGTATTTACATTACGAATTAAGAATTAGTAATTTTGTGATTACTGTTTGGTTCATCAGGTGTTTGAAACAATCGAAAGTATGGGGGATGTAATTGATTTAACTGGTGATGGTGGTGTTTTGAAGACTTTTGTAAGGCGGCCTAAGGATAATGCTGTTGGTCCAACTGATGAACTTCCTCTTGTAGATGGTATATTCACTGAGATTACTTATCATTAAGTTGTACTTATGATGTCTTTTTTTTATTGTGTTTGTGTCTTTGTATTCCTTAGAGCAGCATTGTCGTGGCGAAACATTTTACGAGTTATAGAAGATAACTAGTTATGATTTGAGTTGTTGCAGCAGCCTGTAGTGGCAAAACATTTTATGAGATATAGAAGATAACTAGAGATTAATGATTTCCATAGCTTGTAGAGTTGTAGTGGCGAAAATTTTTACGAGCTATAGAAGATAACTATAGAAATAGAGATGATTTGAGTTGTTACTGCAGCCTGTTCTGGCAAAACATTTTATGAGATATTGAAGACAACTGAGATTAATGATTTTTGCAGCTTGTAGAGCTGTAGTGGCGAAATGTTTTTTGAGCCATAGAAGATAATCAGGGATTTAAAAATTTAATGATGTAAGTTGTTCGGACAGATTGTGGAGCGATTTGTAAATCGGTTCTTGAATAAGATAATTTTTGTTTATGACTTGGCTGCTGTTAGCCTGTCACTGAATTAATAGTGTTGTTATGTGGGATAGACATAAATGCACACAAAACTAGATATTATGGTAGTTATATCCTACTCCTTTGGCTTTTTTCGCTATGGCAGTGTATACCATCATTACAAGAAATACCCTGAGAAGATAGAGGAGAACAATGTCTCATGAATCTGTTCTGGTAGCTTGATAATAAATGCACATCGCTATTATGGGACACTCATATATTTTTTTGTTTTATAAACTCAGCAATAGCTTGATAATAATTGTACATCATTATTATGGAAGATTTGAGTTTGACTTTTTTTTTTGAATAGTCAACATATGCACCGTTCTTTCTTCAACCTTGAGGTGGTTGATTCACTGCTCTTTTTTTCAGTCTTTTAGGAAGATTATCTGTTGGTTTTTCTTTTACTTACTTGTATTAAGAGCCTCTTGTATATTCCTTTTTCTGATATAGAGAAGCTTGATATGGGTTACTCAAACTTTTAGTATTAAGTATAGAACTGTGTTATACTTATAATTTCGACTTGAACAAATTGAAGGAAGGGGAATATGTATCAAGAGGGTAATGGAAATGAAAAATCTTTCTCGTATGATGTCTGTTCTATGTAAAAGGTTGTTACAGCAATGAGGTTCTATAGCTGTTACTTAGACAATTTTGGGTGTGACAGTTCATTATGAAGGCATTCTGGCTGAAACAGAGGAAGTCTTTGATAGTACACATGAAGACAATACAATCTTTTCATTTGAGATAGGACAGGGCACAGTGATCAAAGCATGGGATATTGCAGTCAAAACTATGAAGGTGAATGTCACTGATTTGCTTATTCATAAGCTCTTTCACCAATTATGCGTATCATCTAGTTGTAATTTGACAATCAGTTTTATTACAGGTTGGTGAAATAGCTAAGATTACTTGCAAGCCCGAGTATGCATATGGAAGTGCAGGTTCACCTCCAGATATTCCTCCAGGGTATGTCACTGCTCACTGCCTTTTTTACTTCACTGATACCTGTCAAAACCTTTTTATTTGGTTTTAATCTACGTTCATAATGTTTTTTTGAAAAAAATTTGGGGGGGGGGGGGGGGGGGAGGTATTTGGGGGATCAGGAATTTTTCTTCTGAAATTCTTAATTGTTGTCTCCTTTTGTTAATTTTATCAACTTGATCTTGTATTATGTAGTGCAACCTTAATATTTGAGGTGGAGTTGGTAGCCTGCCGACCACGCAAGGGTATGAGTGTTGGTGGTGCTGCAGATGAGAGGGCTAGGCTTGAGTAAGTTGCTTATTTCTATCCGCGATTTTGTCTTTTGGCCAGTGTATTATTGTTCATTCATGCTGTTGTATAATCACAAAATAGGGAGTTAAAAAAGCAGAGAGAGATGGCAGCTGCAATGAAAGAAGAAGAGAAGAAGAAGCGAGAGGAAGCTAAAGCAGCTGCTGCTGCTCGTATCCAGGCCAAGATGGAGGCGAAGAAAGGCCAGGGGAAGGGAAAGGGCAAAGGAAAATAGGTACTTTTTCTGGCCTTTCATAGCCATCCTTCAGACATGTAGAAAGTAGAACATATCTCTGCCTTTCTGTGTCAATTTACTACAATAATGGGAGGCATATGAATGCTCCAGTAAGACCATTTTCTGTTAACAAGTATACAAATTCAGTGTGAGATAATGTAATAAACATCTTTTTCATTAATGAAATTGGATGTTTGTGTCTCGTAAAAAAATTATGAATTTCATGGTGTATGCTGTCCTTTACATGATTATTAAACCAGGAAAATTTATATAAAAAAAAAAATGCCGAATGGGAAAAATTGAAAAGAAAACTTTCTACAGCTAACTGTCCACTCTATCCTGTTTAGGGTTTGACAAAGTAGAAAATGAGTGGCAGTGTAATGAATTTAACAGAAACTTGGAGGGGGGTTGTTTGGAAGAGGGGGATGGGAAATCATTCTCTGGTAGAGGAGTAGTAGAAATTTTTTCTGGTGAAGCACCTTCAGCATTTCGGGAGATCAGATGGGGGTGGTGGCAGCTTCTGGTTTGGCAGCTTTCCATCTTCAACTACCCAGGCCATCTTCAAGCCCCAGCTCGTGTGAACTTCCAAATGGCAATGCATGAACCATACTCCTATATAGATTAGTCAAATCACAAAAATTACTATTAGTTTTAGTTACCTTTAAAGTTCTTGCAGACTATTTTTGATAATGATCCCAAAAAGTGGATGTAGCATACCTGGATTGTCTGCTAGGAAACGAATGGCAACCCACCCTCCTGCAGGTACACCAACAGTGTTTCTCTCTACGGGGTCAATTAGGTTGTACTTCGCTGGGTCTTTTTTAGGATCAAAGTTTCCAAAGCCTTGTCCTACTACAAAGAAGTTATACCCATGAAGGTGAAGTGGGTGGCTCTCTGCCCCAAGAATACTGGTGCCTTGCAGAACCAGCTCAACACTGGTGTTGAATGGAACTGACACCACCTTTGTCCCGTCTATTACATTTGTGTTATTAGGTGGTGTACCGGTGTAGTTGAAGGGAATTAGTGGTGCGGTAGGAAGATTAGTGGTGAAAACCCCATTCGATTGTCGGAGGAAGTGTGATTGCAGGAGAGCTTTTGTAGGCATGACAAAAGAGACATTGTTAATAGCAGCTGCAAACATGGTGGTGTTAGTTGGGCCTTGACATGTGTGGTTTTTGGGACATGGATTGGTTCCTAACCCCACTGTGAAGAAGAAGTGTTTGTCGACATTCTTTGGTACATTGGCCGGATATTTGACATTTGCTAGGCTTCTAAGTTTGTTGGTGAAGTTGGCTACAAAAGAAGTGTCATTAAGGGCTGGAAGGGTTGATCTTAGCCAAGAAATGTGAGCATGCCACCATAGTGTGCCCCTCTGACCAACAATGGTGAAATTGTATACATAAGTCTGTCCTGTTTGTATGGGGCATTGTGTTATATATGCTGGTCCATCTGCCCATCCACTTCGGAGCTGCCTGATCCCATGCCTGTGTACACATTCGCACATCAGTTTGAAATTGTTTTGATGTCATTTCAAATAATTATATAAAACTTGTTGACGAAAGGATACCAATGGATGGTAATATTGTTTTGGACATGGTTGACAACTTTAATATTGAGTCGATCACCCTCTCGAGCAACAATACGAGGCCCTGGAAACTGCCCATTTACTGTGACAATGCTCTTGGTGTGGCATAATCTTGTCACATTTTTCAACTTTATCTACAATGTACATAATAATGAAAATGAGAATAGTTAGTAAAATAAGTATAATGTCTAAACTGTTTATGAATTGAATTTTCAAGGCGACTTTATAAAGTTTATTCATGTACATTGAACGTGTAGTGCCTAGTGATGCCTGTGTAAGCTGCATTGGCGACATTGTTGGAAAGCATGTAGCAGGAAATGCTAAAAAGGGCAATAAGCAATCTGTTGAAAATTGCCATTTTTGGCAAACTTAGTAGCTAAGAGATTGTATTTGTGAGTGATACTACCAAATTAAGAATGATGATGGAACTTTTAAGAGATGAGCTTATATAGGGTACATCTCAGATGATTAGGTAGGAAAATTGGATATTGAAATTTTCAGCATTGTGACCAATTTGGTTGTTACATTGTTGGTTTTAGAGTGATTTTGAAGTCTATTGTTACTCTTTAAAATCTAGGGTTAATGTTTGTAATGTTAAATTAAGTGACAATTATGTCTTGGTTCTGAATGTACTACTACAACAAAACTAGGGACATTTATGCACATAGGTTATTTCCTTATTTCATCTCAGCTTTATTATTGGTTTAGCAAAACCCTGGTTAATTTTGCCTTCAGATATTAGAGGTTAGCAAAGTCTGTGCTCGGAATTGTTGTTCATCCCAACATTTGAATTCTGTTTATTGTTTAAAACTATTTTGTATATTGATAATCTGGCAAGTTTGGGTAGTCGTAGGCTAATTATTGTCTACTAAACACTTTTGTAGGCGCTCTGATGCAGTTCCATTTGCTTAATGAAGGAAGCCTTAGCAGAGCTGCAGAGCGATGAAGAGTAATATGCTGCAAGTGGTTCTCAAAATTAATGCTTTAATAGGTAAATTAGTTTAACCTATTAGTAGCTGTCAAAATATAATGTAGCCCATTTCCAAATATTCCAATTAATAGATTGATTTTTCCCAATTTGAAATTACTACTAAATAATACCCCAAAGTTGTAACTAAAAAAAATTGGAGGTAGCATTTAATTTTTTATTTTAGTGTTTAGAGTGCCATAAGGGCAGGGTGAGAATCAATCCCAATATCTCTTGAAATCGGGAGGAAAGCTCTAACCACTTGAGCTATCCCCCTCACTCTCTGAAATTACTATTTCATAATTTGTCTTGAGACTTGTTTAAGAAAGAAAATGACACCAAGCCTACTCTTCTTCTACAAGTTTAGCTGGTAATATTAAAATGATTATTGTATTAGTTTAAATTCATGATAATGTAGTCACGTCATTACTTAACAGTGTGGTTAGTAGCAGTGAGTTAGTAAATGGTTAGTGGAAATATGGTGTAAAATGAGTTGACAATAGAAGCAAATAGTAGCTGTGTTTGAATGTACCCTAAAAAGCTTCACTTGAAGGGTACTCCTGTTCAAAGGCCTTCCTTGTAAACGTATGCATACACAGTTGCAAGGTCAATCTCCACAAAAGAGTGCATTACAAAATACTAATACTTCCTGACCAAGGCCTTTTTATAAGACAGGATAAGTTTAAGCATTTGAGGGCAAAAAGTATAAAATATATTGCTTGTTAAGACAATAGAGTTTTAATTTTGTTTCATAGGAGTGATGTGGAGATATGGATCTTAATTTACATATTGAATTAATGTTGAGACCGAGTTGATCAATCATAATCTGCTTATGTTCCCATCATAAAAATAAATAAATAAATAATAATAAAAAAAAATCTTAAACCCCTCCCCTCCCCTTCCACTACCATCCCCAGGAGTCCCCAGGACCGCCTACGTACACTCTGTCCAGATCACTGCTTTGCAGCGCAGCCCTATTCCTCATTTTATTTTCGTGTGGCTGTGCTAATTCTAATCCTTGTCACAGCCACCACCGCCAATCTCCACAATGTAAAAGGAAGGGGTTAAGGCTGTGGGGAATGAGAAAGGAAACGCATAGATAGAGCTGTAGAAAGCTTGTGAGAGAGGGGGAGAGAGGTAGGCAGAACAACTCCGGCTGCTAGGGCAACTAGGCATTGTAATTAAATGGTTATGTTGGCTGAAGGACACAATTGATGGAGTTTAGGATCGGGTTACAGCAATGTGAAGAGAGCCAGAGAGGAAAGACATTGCAGGGAGTGATATAGAAAAGCTACCACACCAAAGGCAACATGAGTCGAGTCATTAAAACATATGGGCACTTGGCCGGCCGGCCTTAAAGATCCCTATTGATTTGTTGGGGATTGACTGTGACATAAAAGTTGGGTTTTTTTTTTTTTTTTTTTTTTCTTTTTTTGGGTAACTTGGCCACATTTATGTTTTCCGACTACCATATCTAAGAGCATAAAAATCTTGTACTGTAAACATTAGCACTGGATGATAAGGATCTGTGAATTCCAAATATCTAAATTTCTAAATAGAAAGTGCAAAAACAAAGGGCTCCATATTAATTCTCTTACATGGAGTACTTTTTTTTTTTTAAGAAAAATGGAGTATGTTGCATAACCACAGTCTAATTATAATAACGTGCAACATGATCAAATTACTGAACAAGGGTTTTTATAATTCAAGTCTAAAATGGTCTCTGATACATATATATATATATATATATATATATATATATATATATATATATATATATATATATATATATATATATATATATATATATCAGAGTGGCTGATATTGGCATTCATAATTAAGAAAACTTTGACCGACTATATATATTAATTTTCAGTAGACTTTCAAAGGAAGAGAATGTTGATGCTGATATATTGGCATTGTACCATTATAATTCTGTTTAAATTTCAAATTATGTCATTCAATTCTCATCATTTTAAAATTTAAGTGCTTTGATTGTATGAACAATGAGCATGGTAAGGAAAATTTTACCTTGAGTTTGATCTCTATATTGCTCAGTCACACCTAAAAACCACAATGTTTCTGCATATTTTTTGTAAGCATTATACTGCACCTATCATTCATAAATGTCTAGGATCAACTTCCTTCATAAGGTTTTAAGCTAGGTGTGAAACGAAGTGTTGAAGTCTTCATCATAATATAGCTGTTGGATTATGAAGTGTCTTGGCTCCTTTAACTTTATTAGAGGGTGTTAGATACGATAATACGTGACGTTCTTATTGATCGAAAGCTATTAGACAGATAACTGTAAACTGAGTGAAAAATACTCCATATTTCATACTTGAAGTTTGTTGTTGTAAGCAAAGTATGAAATACATTCAAGAAGTTTTCCTTGCACTTTGTTGTCAAACAAAGACTTTCATAAGATCAAGATACAATTTTAAAGTCGAAAAAAAATCCAATAAAATCCTGCTACATCTATCAGGCCGATCTTCCTTGTTGACAAGCCAAGGAAGATTGTGACATAGTATGAAATTTATGAAACAGATATTTGCGAAAATAACAAAAGATTTCCTAGGAAAAACTTAGAATCAATCTCTGTAGTGCAGAAAATTTTATCGGTGAAGTATTTTCAACACTTAGGATAATCGGCTGGGGGTGGTGGCAGCTTCTGATTAGGCAGTTTTCCGTCTTCGACTACCCAAGCCATCTTCAAGCCCCAACTTGTGTGAACTTCCAAATGGCAGTGCATGAACCATACTCCTATAAAAAATGCATCCAAAATAATAGAAAAAATGTTTATATATAATCTTGTTTACCTTTACTAATTAAGCAAATTATTTTATACAGTCTCAAAAATGGATTTTATCAATCTTAATAATCATACCTGGATTGTCTGCAAGGAATCGAATGGCGACCCACCCTCCAGTAGGCACACCAACTGTGTTCCTCTCAACAGGATCAACAAGGTTATACTTAGCAGGGTCTTTTTTAGAATCGAAGTTTCCAAAGCCTTGTCCAACAACAAAGAAGTTAAACCCATGAAGGTGAAGTGGGTGGCTCTCTGCCCCTAGAATACTGGTGCCTTGCATCACCAGCTCAACGCTGGTGTTGAATGGAATTGACACCACCTTAGTCCCGTCTATCACATTCGTGTTGTTAGGTGGTGTACCAGTGTAGTTGAAGGGGATTAGCGGTGAGGTGGGAAGATTGGCAGTGAAAACCCCGTTTGATTGACGTTGGAAGTGTGATTGCAGAAGGGCTTTTGTAGGCATGACAAAGGAGACATTGTTAATAGAAGCCGCGAACATGGTGGTATTGGTTGGGCCTTGACAGGTATGGTTTTTGGGACATGGATTGGTTCCTAACCCCACTGTGAAGAAGAAGTGTCTGTCTACATTCTTTGGTACATTCGCTGGATATTTGACATTTGCTAGGCTTCTAAGTTTGTTGGTGAAGTTGGCTACAAATGAAGTGTCATTAAGGACTGGAAGGGTGGGCTTGAAGAGAGGAAGCTTCTTGATTGAAATCGACGGTTTTGGGTGTTGGTATTCAAGCATACCGGCAACAGTAGAGTTGTCAAAGGTGCCACTTCCTGTAGCATAAGGCCGCGCCATCATGAGGAAGGTAGCACCAGGGTAAGTAGGCTTTGTCTTGAGGAGGACATTGGTAGTTTGACCGGGAGTTATAATGATTGTATCGGTCTCAAAGGGCTTTACATATACAGCATCGACATCCACTGTTGTGAGAGTGTGATTGGCAATGCTAAAGAAGAGATCGTCGTTGAGCGCAGCATTAATAAGCCTTAGGAGATAAGTTTTGCCAGGTTTTACGCTCAATTTGAAGGTGTCTGCACATAGACTTTTGTGATTAGTCACAGTTTGTATATTCAGTGAAATAATTATATATCTTCTTGCATATACCTTTAGCTGAGCAGTTGTATAATAGTCCAGGAAGGCCGTTGATGGTGTAGGCATCTGATACATTTGGACCGCCTCCTGTTTTCGTTGCTTGGTTAATGACTGCCTCAGTGTCTGCATTCCACCATTCTCCTGCAATCCCACATATATACGATTTGGAAATTTTCACAATATGTTTAACCAAAGTATTCTAAACAATGTTTGAAATAGAAGTGTAGCGTACAGTAGAGATGGAAGCATTACCAAAGATAAGAGGAACTTCCTTATAGGGCTGTGGAAATGGGTATGGAACACCGCGCTTAGGGAGAATAATGATAGGTCCGTAAAGGGTTGATCTTAGCCAAGAAATGTGCGCATGCCACCAGAGTGTTCCTCTCTGCCCAACAATGGTGAAGTTATACACATAACTCTGTCCTGTTTGTATGGGGCACTGCGCTATATAAGCCGGTCCATCTGCCCATCCACTTTGTATCTGCTTAATCCCATGCCTGCTCATAGTCGCATAAATCAGTATGACATTTTTTGAAGTCATTAGCAAAAAAAAATTAATGAAACTTGAAGATGGAGCTTAGGATACCAATGGAGTGTAATATTGTTCTTGACATGGTTGACAACTTTGATAACAAGTCGATCACCCTCTCTAGCAACAATACGAGGCCCTGGAAACTGCCCGTTTACTGTCACAATGCTCTTAGTGTGGCATAATCTTGTCACATTTTGCATCTTAATCTACAAACAAAATTTTGCAATAAAATTGATTAGCATTAGATAATGCTGCAGCCTGCATGTATGATATATAAATTCAAAACTATGTTGAATTTCAGAGGAAACTTAATAAGTGATTATGTCATGTACATCGAATTTGTAGTGTCTGGTGATACCAGTAGAAGTAGCAGCGGAGACATTGTACGAAAGCATCGAGCAAGCGATGCTAAAAAGAGCAATGATTAGCAAACTGTGGGAAGTTTCCATATTTGTCGAACCAAGAAGCTTAAGAGAATGTAATATGAGAATGAGAATGATGATTGGAGTCTAAAACATTGGAGGTTATATAGAGTGTATCTTCTATGATTAGGTAGTGCAAAAAATTGAATATTGAAGTTCCAGCACAATGGACCAAATTGTTTGTTACATTGTTGGTTTTAGAGTGATCCTAAAGTCAATGCATAATCTTTCAGATTTTTGTTTATTATTAGTGATGATATGTAAATTAAGATTAAATGTTATCAAAGTGAACTTCTCAAGTGAAAAGTGAAGTAATCTTCCTTTGTTTATCCTATGTTATGTTATAATATTGTTACCTATAAGAAGATTAGCAGAGCCCTTGTTGATTAGGCTCAAGCAAAGCTAATCTCAAAAGTTTAATCTACTGTTTAGCTAGCTTAATTGAGTTATATGTTGCACATTGGTGTTAGCTACTGTTAGATTAAAATACGCATGTAGTTCAATCTTAATTAATAAAATCGATTTCCTACATAAAAATAAAATATTAGCACAACAAAGCACTTTCCAATTAGGTTAAAATTTAATTTTGACACTAACTTCTCTAATAATTTTTCTGATTGTGTAGAGGAAGGACACCAATAAGCCTATTCTTCATTAACAAGTTCGACCAGTGAATGTACGTATAATGCAATGTTGTTTTCGTTTGATTTCAAGAATATGATAGATGTTAATGCAATGTTAGTTGTTTTGGTTCGATTTCATGAACACGATAGATGTTATTCCTCAACTTTATCATAGTACTGATAAGTAAATATTTAGAGGAAGTAGAACAATATAAGCATGGTATAAGCTGTTATGTTGTGAAAATGTACCCTAAAAAATAAAACGCATCACTTAAAGGGTACTCATGTTGAAAGGCTTTTCTTGTAGACGTCTGCATGCATGGTTGTAAGGTCTACTTCCGTAAAAGAGTGCATTACAAAATACTGCTACTTCTCGAGCAAGGCATTTTAGAAAGAATTTTATTATTAATTTGAGGATATTTAATTTGAGGATATTATTATATGATAAAGTACAGGATGTGTATACTTAACAGGTTCATGAGAATCTCGACACGATGTTGTTTGGTGCGATAAAGAGCATTGTTCTTGATATTGATTGTCACTTAAAAAGTTACAATAAAGATTATTGTAATGTCCATTATAATTTAAAGAATGAAAGTTACCTTATACGAGTATTGTCTAGGTGAGGTTTCGCAAATTCTCGTTGTTGGTATATTTTACACTTTTCCATTTTACATTAGCACGTATACATTTAAGTGAACTATTAGTAGTCTTTAAAAATAGTACAAAGTATTTGGTATGGTGAATAATTGAAAAATTGATTGGTAAGTGTGGTATGAATATTGCAATTAACAAGGTTGACATGATATCATCTCCAATAATACTTTAATTTTTTTACTGTGATTAATTAGCAATATTGTCATTATAAAATATAGTGATAGTCATTTTAATGTTGATTAGAGCTGTCAATTCGGATAAACGGGTCGGGTTTGGGTCGGGTAAGAGTAGTTCGGGTCAACTCGGGCCGGATCAATTTGGATTAATTCCATAACCTATGCGGATCGGATTTGGGTTGGGTCATGCTTGAGTCGAGTCATACTTCTTATCGGGTTTAAGTCGGGTTAATAACAGGTCGGGTTACATTCGGATCGGGTAAACAATAGGTCGGGTTTAATTCGGGTTTTCACGAGTTAAAACGGGTTAGGGTAATTCTCGGGTTCAAGTCAATAATTTGCGGGTTAGAATCAGGTCGGGTCATTCTCGGGTTTGAGTCGGGTTAGGTTCAAGTCAATAATTTGCGGATTATAATCAGGTCGGTCACTTTCAAGTCGGGTCATTCTCGGGTTCAAGTCGGGTATGGTTCAAGTCAATAATTTGCGGGTTATAATCAGGTTGGATCATTTCCCAGTCGGGTGATTCTTGGATTCAAGCCGGGTTATGTTTAAGTCAATAATTTGCAGGTTACAATCAGGTCGGGTCATTTCCAAGTCAGGTCATATTCGGGTTCAACTAACTATAAATAGATAATTATCATTTTTATCAAGCTAATTATTTCCTTTGACTAAAATATATATGGCAATATACTAGGGAACTATAGTCTACACTTTAGGAAGATAATTATCTCCTTTGACCATACAACAAATATATACTATATTTAATTTAACTCTTAAATTTGAGGATGATGCTCCTTTCTTTAGGTGACCTGGACCGACTTGGTCTCCCTAAACAAAATGCTTTTATCAACAATAATAAGGTGGTCTAAATTGCATTTAAGGTGATTTGAAGTCGAGTCAAGAACAATTTGGATTGAATTTAAGTCGAGTCAATAACAAGTCGTGTTAATTTCGAGTCGGGTTAGTAACATATTAGGTTGAAATTTTGGGTCGGGTAAGTAATAGGTCTGGTAAAATTCGGATCAGGTCAATAACAAGTCGGGTTGAATTTGGATCAGGTCAATAACAAGTCGGGTTGATTTCGAGTCGGGTTTGTAACAGGTTGGGTTAAATTCGGATCGTGTTAAGAGCGGATCGGGTTGAATCATGGTCAGGTTAGTAACAAGTCAGGTTAAATTCGGATTTTGACAGATAAAACGGTTTTGGATCAATTTCGGTTCAAGTCGGGTTCGGTGCAAGTTAATTAAATTGGCCATTGTAAACCGATAAATCGGTGCACGTTGTAAACTGGTAAATTGGCCGTTTAAAAGCAAATTAGATGGTTCCACACACCCAATTGGACTCTCGAAGGGTATTAGGGACCATGGTAAACATTTCGGCAATTTTAATTTCCGGGCGAAAAAAAGTCAAAAATTCCAAAATTAAAGGCTAATATCCACGTTTTTTGAGAAATTTTTAGGTTTCGGGGCCCGCTGTCGAAAAGTCTTCAAATTCTATGGGATACATCCCGGGGTCATATAATGCCGTTATGAACCATATATGATCACTATTTGTTGTCATAAATGTTTGTGGTATGCTAGAATTAATGAAATCGGTGCAAGTTGTAAACCGGTAAATTGGTTGTTTAAAGGCAAATAGGATGGTTCCACCCACCCAATTTGACTCCCGGAGGTAATAAGGGACCATGGTAAACATTTCGACAATTTTTATTTCCAGGCGAAAAAAAGTCAAAATTTTCAAAATTGAAGGCTAATATGCACGCTTTTTGAGAAATTTTGGAGGTTTCGGGGCTTGGTGTAGAAAAATCTTGATATTTTAGGGTATACATCTCGGGGTCATATAATGTCATTTAGAACCACATATGATCATTATGTTGTCATAAATGTTCGTAGTAGGCTTGAGTTAATGAAATCCGTGCAACTTGTAAATCGGTAAATTGGCAGTTTAAAGGCAAATTAGATGGTTCCACCAACCCAATTGGACTCTCATAGGGTATTAGAGACATGATAAACGTTTCGGCAATTTTTGTATCCGGGCGAAAAAAAAAGTCAAAAAATTCCAAAATAGAATACTAATATCCACGTTTTTTAAGAAATTTTGGAGGTTTCAGGGCCCGGTGTCGAAAAGTCTTGAAATTCTAGAGATACATCTCGGGGTCATATAATGTCGTTTAAAACCATATATGATCATTACTTGTTGTCATAAATGTTCGTGGTAGGCTTGAGTTGATGAAATCGGTGTAAGTTGTAAATCGGTAAATTGGTCGTTTAAAAGCAAATAGGATGGTTCCACCCACCCAATGGGACTTCCGGACAGTATTAGGGACCATGGTAAACATTTCGGCAATTTTAATTTCCGGGCGAAAAAAAGTCAAAAAATTCCAAAATTAAAGGCATATCCACGCTTTTTTAGAAATTTTGGAGGTTACGGGACCCGCTGTCGAAAAGTCTTGAAATTCTATGGGATACATCCCGGGGTCATATAATGCCGTTAGGAACCATATATGATCACTATTTGTTGTCATAAATGTTCGTGGTATGCTAGAATTAATGAAATCGATGCAAGTTGTAAATTGGTAATTTGGTTGTTTAAAGGCAAATAGGATTGTTCCACCCAACTAATTTGACTCCCGGAGGGTATAAGGGACTATGGTAAACATTTCGGCAATTTTTATTTCCAGGCGAAAAAAAAGTCAAAAAATTTCAAAATTGAAGGCTAATATCCACGCTTTTTGAGAAATTTTGGATGTTTTGGGCCTTGGTGCAGAAAATTCTTGATATTTTAGGGTATACATCTCGGGGTCATATAATGTCATTTGGTACCATATATGATCATTATATGTTGTCATAAATTTTCGTAGTAGGCTTGAGTTAATGAAATCCGTGCAAGTTGTAAACCGGTAAATTGGACGTTTAAAGGCAAATTGGATGGTTCCACCAACCCAATTGGACTCTCGGAGGGTATTAGAGACATGATAAACATTTCGGTAATTTTTGTATCCGGGCGAAAAAAAAAGTCAAAAAATTCCAAAATTGAAGACTAATATCCACGCTTTTTGAGATATTTTGGAGGTTTCGGGGCCCAGTGTCGAAAAGTCTTGAAATTCTGGAGCTAAATCTCGGTGTCATATAATGATGTTTAAAACCATATATGATGATTTCTTGTTGTCATAAATGTTCGTGGTAGGCTTGAGTTGATGAAATCAGTGCAAGTGTTAAATCGGTAAATTGGTCGTGTAAAAGCAAATTGGATGGTTCCATCCACCCAATGGGACTTTCGAACAGTACTAGAGACCATGGTAAACATTTCGGAAATTTTAATTTTCGGCGAAAAAAAAGTCAAAAAATTCCAAAATTAAAGGCTAATATCCACGCTTTTTGAGAAATTTTGGAGGTTTCAGGGCCCGCTGTTGAAAAGTCTTGAAATTTTATGGGATACATCCCGGGGTCATATAATGCCGTTAGGAACCATATATGATCACTATTTGTTTTCATAAATGTTCGTGGCATGCTAGAATTAATGAAATCGGTGCAAGTTGTAAACCGGTAAATTGGTTATTTAAAGGCAAATAGGATGGTTCCACCCACCCAATTTGACTCCCGGGGGGTATAAGGGACCATGGTAAACATTTCGGCAATTTTTATTTTCAGGCGAAAAAAAGTCAAAAAATTTCAAAACTAAAGGCTAATATCCACGCTTTTTGAGAAATTTTGGAGGGCTTGGTGTAGAAAAGTCTTGATATTTTAGGGTATACATCTCGGGGTCATATAATGCCATTTCGAACCATATATGATCATTATATGTTGTCATAAATGTTTGTAGTATGCTAAAGTTAATAAAATCCGTGCAAGTTGTAAACTGATAACTTGGCAGTTTAAAGGCAAATTGGATGGTTCCCCAAACCCAATTGGACTCCCGGAGGGTATTAGAGACATGTTAAACATTTCGGCAATTTATATATTCGGGCGAAATAAAATCAAAAAATTCCAAAATTGAAGACTAATATCCACGCTTTTTGAGAAATTTTGGAGGTTTCGGGGCCCGGTGTTAAACAGTCTTGAAATTCTAGAGTTACATCTCGGGGGTCATATAATGTTGTTTGGAACTATATATGATCATTAGTTGTTGTCATGAATGTTCGTGGTAGGCTTACGTTGATGAAATCGGTGCAAGTTGTAAACCGGTAAATTGGTGGTTTAAAGGCAAATAGGATGATTCCACCCACCCAATGGGACTTCCAGACGGTATTAGGGACTATGGTAAAAACTTCGGCAATTTTTATTTTCGGGCAAAAAAAAGTCAAAAAATAGGATGATTCCACCCACCCAATGGGACTTCCAGACGGTATTAGGGACTATGGTAAAAACTTCGGCAATTTTTATTTTAGGGCAAAAAAAAGTCAAAAAATTCCAAAATTGAAGGCTAATATCCACGCTTTTTGAGAAATTTTTGAGGTTTCGGGGCCCGCTGTCGAAAAACTTAGAGATTATAGAGGATACATCTCGGGTACATATAGTACTGTTATAAACCATAAATGATCATTATATGTTGTCAAAAATGTTCGTGGTAGGCTTGAGTCAATGAAATCAGTGCAAGTTGTAAACCGGTAAATTCACCATTTAAAGACAAATGGGATGGTTCCACCAACCTAATTGGACTCCCGGGGGGTATTATGGAGCATGGTAAATATTTTGGCAATTTTAATTTACAAGCGAAAAAAAAAGTCAAAAAATTCCAAAATTTAAGGCATTATCCACGCTTTTTGAGAAATTTTGGAGCTTTCGAGGCCCGGTGTCGAAAATCCTTGAGATTTTAGGGGATACATCTCGGGATCATATAGTGTCGTTTGGAACCGTATATGATCATTATATGTTGTCATAAATGTTCGTGGTAGGCTTGAGTTAATGAAATCGGTGCAAGTTGTAAACCGGTAAATTGGTCGTATAAAGGAAAATTGGATGGTTCCATCTAGCCGATTAAACTCTCAGAGTGTATTAGGGACCATGTTAAACATTTCAACAATTTTTATTTACAGGAGAAAAGAAGTCAAAAAATTCCAATATTGAAAGCTATAAGCCACGTTTTTTGTGAAATTTTGGAGGTTTCGAGACCTGGTGTCGAAAATATCCGAGCTTTAAGGCAAATTGGATGGTTTCACCCACCCAATTGGACTCCCGGAGGGTATTAGGGACCTTGATAAACATTTCGGCAGATTTTATATCCGGGCGAAAAAAGTTAAAAAATTCAAAAATTGAAGGCTAATATCCAAGCTTTTTGAGAAATTTTTGCAGATTTCGGGTAAAGCTGTCTATTATGGTAAACGGGTCGGTAAGAGTGGGCCGGTTCAACTCGGGTCGGGTCAATTCGGATTAATGCTATAACCTATGAGGGTCGGGTTTGGGTTGGGTCATGCTTGAGTTGGGTCACGTCGGGTCATACTTCTTATCGGGTTTGGGTTGGGTTTAGGTCTGGTTAATAGCAGGTCGGGTTACATTCGGGTCAGGTGTACAATAGGTCGGGTTTAATTCGGGTTTTCACAGGTTAAAACGTGTTAGGGTAATTCTTGGATTCGAGTCGGGTTCGGTTCAAGTCAATAATTTGCGGGTTAGAATCAGGTCGGGTCATTCTCCTTTGACCATACAACAAACATATACTTCCTCCGTTCTGTTAATATTGCAACAAGGAGGAAATTACGCATCTCGAAACACATTTTATATGCTAAATATCTATAATTGTGTAAGAGTAAAAATTATAAAAAGTTGATTTTGTGAAAGTATTATATGAGACGAATCCAACAAGATCCCACTTGACTATATTTTGCTTAACGTATAACTCATATTATATGGTCAAACAAAAGTGATGAATAGTGCAAAAAGTCCATTGTTGCGATATTAATAGAACGGAGGAAGTACTATATTTAACTCTTAAATTTTAGGATGATGCTCCTTATTTCTGCTGGCCTGGACTGACTTGGTCTCCCTAGACAAAATGCTTTGATCAACAATAATCAGGTGGTCTAAATTGCATTTAAGGTGATTTGAAATCGGGTCACAAATAATTTGGGTTGAATTTAGGTCGGGTCAATAACAAGTCGTGTTAATTTCGAGTCGAGTTAGTAACAGATCGGGTTGAGTTTTTGGGTCGGGTTAGTAATAGGTCTGGTAAAATTTGAGTCGGGTCAATAACAAGTCGGGTTGAATTTGGGTTAGGTCAATAACAAGTCGGGTTGATACGGGTCGGGTTTGTAACAGGTTGGGTTAAATTCGGGTCAGGTTAGGAACGATTCGGGTTAAATTCAGGTCAGGTTAGTAACAAGTAGGGTTAAATTCGGGTTTTGACGGGTTAAAACGGGTTTGGGTCAATTTCGTTTCAAGGCGGGTTCGATTCAGGTCAATAATTTACGGGTTACTTTCTGGTCTGGTCATCTCCAGATCAGTTCATGTTCAAGTTCGGGTCTCACATACTTGCGTCAACTCGGGTCTAGGGTTGGTTTCAGGTCGGGTCAGGTCAGATCGAGTTTGGGTCACCCTTTTGGGTTCAAATGGGTCGATTAATAATCTGGTTTGAGTTGGTATTTCGGGTCGGGTCAACTTTTGACAGCTATAATGATGATTACTTCAAAATTCATTTCATTTACATGTTCATTACAATACTTGATTACTTTTTATTTCATTAGCACATTTGAATATACAGTAGCTAGGGTCAAAGAAAGGTTTGGCCATTATGATATAGTAGTATAATTAAACAATTCAAACCTTAAATATTAGGTGACCAATACAAAAAGCAATGATCTAATAATGAGTAACTTTATCAAACTTCAAAGCTCCAAATGACAATGATTTCATTCATCAACATCAAAATTCAAAAGGTAATACCGAGTATTTAAGATCTAGCTTAATATCTTAAGGATATCATTAAGGGTGTTAATGTTATGTTAATAAACTAGCACACACATCAAGTTAAATTGCAGTCTAAATCCTATGGCTACAGTTTAATTAGGAGCCTAATACATCAACCTTTATCTTTTTGTAGCATTTTGAATTAGGACAGTCAAAAGCAAGCTACATCTAATGGTCCTGTTTATCATTACTACCTCCATAACTGCCCAAAATCGGAAATTTCATAGGATTGACGCTCATTCGCAAATTGCCCTTAGGGTCTTGTTAATTACTCATACTTGTGTATCGTGTATGCAACAACGTGCACATTCCACAACTGGGTTGGTGGTGCTGCAGAGCCTCATTTGCTCGACGTTATCCATTGTTGTGGCATACCTGTTTGGTGCCATGTTGTACATGGACTCAGTGTTGGTTAGTTGCTATTTGACAATTCATGTTTTTACTCCACTATGTCGTAGTTGAATCGAGATGTAATGAACAATTTGAGCAATTTCTCTTGAAAAATATACTAGATAAAAATTCATACATACAGAAGTTCAACTTACATTTGATCAATAGAAAACAATACAAAATGATAAACTTTATAACAAGAAATATTTCTACGGCTAATTGGACACTCATCCTATCCTTCATAAGGAATAACAAGTTAGAAATTGAGCCGCACTTAAAGACATTATAAACAAACTTAAAGAAAAAAAAAAAACTTTCCTAGGAAAAAAAAATAAAAATCAGTCATTTTCTGTCAGTCGTTGCAGGAAAAAATTCTCAGGTGAAGCACTTTGATCAACACTTGGGATAATCGGCTGGTGGTGGTGGCAGCTTCTGATTAGGAAGCTTTCCGTCTTCGACTACCCAAGCCATCTTCAAGCCCCAACTTGTGTGAACTTCCAAATGACAGTGCATAAACCATACTCCTGCAAAGATTGCATCCAAATTTTCATAATCAATTAGGACAGTAAAAAAAAAGTGTTAAAAACTGATATATAGTCTCAAAATTGGTTGTTATTATACCTGGATTGTCTGCAAGAAATCGAATGGCAACCCACCCTCCTGCAGGCACACCAACTGTATTCCTCTCAACAGGATCAACAAGGTTGTACTTAGCAGGGTCTTTTTTAGAATCGAAGTTTCCGAATCCTTGTCCAACAACAAAGAAGTTAAACCCATGAAGGTGAAGTGGGTGGCTCTCTGCCCCTAGAATACTAGTGCCCTGCATCACAAGCTCAACGCTTGTGTTGAATGGAATTGACACCACTTTAGTCCCATCTATCACGTTCGTGTTGTTAGGTGGTGTACCGGTGTAGTTGAAGGGGATTAGTGGTGATGTAGGAAGATTGGTGGTGAACACACCATTTGTTTGACGGGAGTAGTGTGATTGCAACAGAGCTTTTGTAGGCATGACAAAGGATACATTGTTGATAGCAGCCGCGAACATGGTTGTATTGGTTGGGCCTTGGCAAGTATGGTTTTTAGGACATGGGTTGGTTCCTAACCCCACTGTGAAGAAGAAGTGTCTGTCGACATTCTTTGGTACATTCGCCGGGTATTTAACATTTGCTAGGCTTCTAAGTTTGTTGGTGAAGTTGGCTACAAAAGAAGTGTCATTAAGGGCTGGAAGGGTGGGCTTGAAGAGAGGAAGCTTCTTGATTGAAATCGACGGTTTTGGGTGTTGGTATTCAAGCATACCGGCAACAGTAGTGTTGTCAAAGGTGCCACTTCCTGTAGCATAAGGTCGTGCCATCATGAGGTAGGTAGCACCAGGGTAAGTAGGCTTTGTCTTGAGGAGGACATTAGTAGTTTGACCGGGAGTTATGATGATTGTATCGCTCTCAAAGGGCTTAACATAGACAGCATCGACATCTACTGTTGTGAGAGTGTGATTGGCAATGCTAAAGAAGAGATCGTCATTGAGTGCAGCATTAATAATCCTTAGGAGATAAGTTTTGCCCGGTTTTACACTCAATTTGAAGGTGTCTGCACATAGACTTTCGCAATTAGTCACAATTTATATGTTCATTTCAATTAATTCTTCAATTTGCTTGCATATACCTTTAGCTGAACAGTTGTATAGTAGTCCAGGAAGACCATTGATGGTGTAGGCATCTGATACATTTGGACCGCCTCCTGTTTTTGTAGCTTGGTTAATGACTGCCTCAGTGTCTGCATTCCACCATTCCCCTGCAACCCCACATACAATTTGATAAATTTAACCAAAATTTTCTTTTTATTCATTCTATATAATTATTGAAATTGAAGTGTAGCATGTAGTAGAGGTTGAAGCATTACCAAAGATCAAAGGAACTTCTTTGTAAGGATGAGGAAAAGGGTAAGGAACACCGCGCTTAGGAAGAATAATGATAGGTCCGTAAAGGGTTGCTCTGAGCCAAGAAATATGAGCATGCCACCAAAGTGTGCCTCTCTGCCCAACAATGGTGAAGTTATACACATAAGTCTGTCCTGTTTGTATGGGGCACTGCGTTATGTAAGCCGGTCCATCTGCCCATCCACTTCGTATCTGCCTAATCCCATGCCTGCATATATAGTCACACAAATCAGTACAATATTTTTTTGATGTCAAATTTCAAAAATAAATAAACTTTATGACATAAGTATACCAATGAAGGGTAATGTTGTTTTGGACATGGTTGACAACTTTGATAACAAGTCGATCACCCTCTCTAGCAACAATACGAGGCCCTGGAAACTCTCCGTTAACTGTAACAATGCTCTTAGTATGGCATAATCTTGTCACATTTTGCATCTTGATCTACAAACATAATATTGCAACAAGAATATACATCGAGTTAGAACACAATGTTGCATATAATATAAGAACAAAACTAATAAATAGAGTTGCTTCATGTACGTCGAACTTGTAGTGCCTAGTGATGCCAGTGTCAGCTGCATCAACAACATTGTAGGAAAGAATCGAGCACACGAAGCTGAAAAGGACAAAGAATAATCTATAGGAAGTTGCCATGTTTTGCAACTTGATAAGCTTGAGAGAGTGTATTAGATGATATTACCAAGTTGAGAATGATTTTGGAGTTTGCAATGAACTGAGGAGCTTATATAGGGTGTATTTTGAAAGATTAGGTGGGAGGGAAAACATAAGTAATGGTAATAGAAGCTCCAGCAAGTACTAATAGATTAATCTAATATGTTTGTTAGATTGTTGGTTTTAGAGTGATCCCAAAGTATATAGATTTTCTCATGTATTTTTATTTTAATTATACAAAAAGAACAAATATTAACTAAGTAAATTGTTACTTGTTCCTATTTGCTATTCTTGATTATTACTATTAGCAGAGCCTTGTTTAGTTTATCCTAGCTAGTGCTCTTGTGATAATGAAGTTAATCTTCATCTTGTGAATATATTCATCGCAAAATGATGATTATATGCTAAAGTAACCAGTAGTAGCAAGATGTACTTATTAATCAACACACCAGCACGAGTATGTGTTCATGTGTCAAATAAGGTCATTTATGAGAATTTGTATTGATATAGGTAGTGCAAATCATAATCAAGTTGAGCGCGAGGGCATGTGTAAGTGTAAATACGATTTCAAACACTATAGCAAAATGATGCCATGACATTTTAGCGCGACTATGTTATTGTCAAGTCAATTATCAAGCCAACTCTTTCTTTGTAAGTCCAATCTAGTCGGTCTTGTAAACGTATACTTGTAGTGATAAATTGTTAATTGACTACCTCGTTAGTAAATGACTTGTGAAATCGATAGAATTAAGCATATACAGCTGTTGTGAAATGCATGTAGCAAAAAAAAAATAAGCGTCACTTAGAGGGTACTCCTGTTGATAGGCTTTCCTTATAAACGTATGCATGCATGGTTGCAAAGTCCATTTCAATTCTGTATACAAGAGTGCATTACAAAATACGTACTTCTGCTAACTATTTATTATACGATGAATAATACAGTATAATTTGAAATATATTACAGATGATACGAGATTAGATATTTGATGGTATGCAATCAACGATGCACTTGAAGATGATTGAAGATGGAATAAGCATTCTTCTTCACCCAACTTTTCTTCTCTTAAATATAAGCTTTACTCTATATCAATCAATACCAATTAGCGTTATAGAGCTACCAATTTAATGACAAACAATATTTTGTGGATGTAAATCTCAATTTTGGACGATCGATCAATATTTTGTGCACTCGGAAACATGATATACATTATGTTCTTTAATGTTGGAAATTCAATAATGGCCTCAATCTTACTGCAATACTTCGTATTCAATATTATACAAAGCAATAATATCAATATAACCAGCTCTTATAAACAATTAAATCCCAAGCTAATCTCAATCTGTATCAGCATCTAAATCGAAATTAATAGACTTTGAAGGAAATCAGATTCACAATAAATGAAATGTAATAATGCAAGTTCTCTAATAAAGCTAATAAATTTACAAAGCAAAGCAAGAGGCTTAACTTCACGACTTGCTTGGTACAACTATAAAATAAAGAGAGTGGCAATGTTACATGTAACTTTCATACAATAGCCCAACGAAGAACATCTTCAGTTGTATTTTTCAGTACCCACACATATAGGCCATACTGTAGTGCATGTTCACATGAAACATCATTACCATTCTGTCTATTCTATTATATTGTACCGAGCATGCCGTGTATAAACTTTCTAACAATGTATCAGCAAATACTCCTCCTACTGGTACGTTCCGGGATGAGCTAAATTTTCACATGAATGTAGAGGCATCCAGCTTAACACTAAAGCTACATATAACCATAAACAGGCTGAATGCAATGTTTACAGAGCTTTTTTAAACCATATATGAAGCATCATCATGGTTGTCTTCGTGCCAGCCAGTCCCAACCTTATACTTACATACAGGGCACGTTCCCTGCTGTTTAAGCCATGGGTCAATGCAACTAGCATGGTACTGCACGAACAAGAAAAAAAACAGCGTAAGATTTCTAAAATGAGATGACAAAAAACTTTAAACATGCAATCCTTAATCAGTTTAGCCACTCTCGTTAAAAGCTTTCTAATAGTTTGAAGCACCATAACCAATTAACCATTGTGGTCATACAGAGAGAAACTGAACCACTCTTGCATGGAACAACAATTTCAAGTTTAAAGACTGACTATAAAAATAAAAAAATAACAAACAAAACAAAACAGAAAAATCAACTTACTACTTACCGACCTTGTGAAATACTGTATTATCAGTAATAGACAACAATATATCAATCTCATTTTCTCACAACACAAAGTTATGTAAACCAACAGAGGACTCAAAACTCAAGTAAGAAAAGCAAAGAAAACCTCTAATAGCACTCACCTGGTGCAAACATGGCAAGCTACGAATGAGTTCTCCAACATTTACTTGCTCCAAACATACAGTACAAGTTAGTTCATCTTCTGAGCTTCCCTTGGAGCTGCCAATATTGATAGAAATGTCCTGCTGCTTCAGGTTTAGGAGAAAGTTACCCAACAAAAGATATCAATATAATGTAGTGAATAGACAAGAGAGACATCAATTACATTCTTTAAAAAAGTTCAGAACTAAATCAGCTATTATTGATTCAAGCTCAATAGCCATATATTCAAGAAACTAAAAAGTTAGTATAGGCCTAATCTAGGGACAAAACAGACACTAGAGATTTGACCTGCTCTGCAGATATAAATAAATCAGAATGAATCACATAAACAAGAACCATGAGTATATTCAGTTTCTAAATCTAAACAGAAAAGATTTCACCCTTAAACAAATCACGAAAGATATGCAAAAAAAGTGCAGGAGTTAAAAAGAAAACAAGACCTCAGACAAAATTATCATGCTCCAAAGACAAATTGCTTCATATAGAAGAGCAACCCATTGGCCATTCATCAAAGAAGACCTTCAGATGATAAACAACTATCAAAATCCATTTTAGAAATAATTTCTTCTCAATCGACGAGTCTCTTGAGCAGATGATATATGCCCATCCCCCTAAACAGTTCCTCCCTTTTTGCAACTGATTTTAACTACAGCACACAGGTATCTTCACATCAAAACAACGGGAACATGAAACAGAAAATATCCTATATTACAAGGATATCCAACTGTTCTTGAGCAGATGAGAGCAAATCCAAGTTCATTTATGACTTACTATCTCAGTCAAATTAAAGTAATCTGTACATAACCACAATCATGGAATTTGGGAATGAGAGGGCTTTATTTACCCCCCACCCCCACCCCTCTTGTTGCTTCCCTTTCACATAGCATTTGAATGAAATGGAAGATTCATATAATGATCCAATGACCTTTAGTAGACGTTTCAAGGTAGAATTATGGCCCAAAGATAATGGAGATGCCTATATATCCGAAGCTCTAGAAAAATTTATGATTCCTAATAAATGAAATAAGGATTTTCAAGAAAAACTAGTGACAAAGATAGGAAGAAGATACAAAAGGAAAGAGGTAAACATGAAGGGAGGAAGAAGTACTGTTTACTGAGTAAAGTAAAACAACTAGAGATAAAGCCAGGACTAAACAGAGGCCTGATGAAAAGGTTGAATATTCAGTGCTCAGTAATCACAAATACACATAATGTTGGACTACAGATCTACAATAGATTGTTCATCTGGTGTGCAAAAATAAATAATTAAATAAAAATTGTGAATCCAGTAGCAGAGAAGAAACAGATCTATCACACCTCCACACCATCGTATATCATTTCAACCTATTATACCTAAAAAGTTACTCAACTGTGTCAAGATTTTAAAATAAAAAATGCAATCAAGACTCAAGAGGATCGATATTTGATTCAGAGCTGCCTGGAATATTGTTAGCTCCACTACACAAAATATATACGAGAACCAAGATCTTTCTAATTCTCATGGAATGCTTAATTAAACATATAATTGTCAGCTCTGTTGGATTGCTAAGGCTAAGGGAGACTCTTATTATTTGTTAAGTAATTGATAAAATTGACCTTGTATCCCTCTTCCTTCTTAAGAAACTAATAAGATGGCCTATAAAGCTATTAAACTCACTGAACTTATCTTCATCTAGACTGTGGTATAGTAGCGATCCACACAGCATCTTACGGAATTCAAGCCAACAAAAATCAAGCACACAGAAGTAGAATACCTCAGAAGACGCAGAAGATGATGCCTGCTTATTTGATACCATATCACTGTCTCAAAAGAAAACAAAATGTCAATATTCATATGCTAGCAAAATTTAACAACAGATAAGCAGGATAACCTATTCCACAGAAAAATACAGAAATAAATTTACATAAACTAAAGATTAAAATGCAAAAGTAGAAGCTTCAAACTGGAAATCGACAAGTACATGCACAAACATGAAGATTAAGTTTAAGAATACTATCACTTCATGTACACCAAGACAATTTATAATAAAGACAGTTAAGAGCTTCAATCTTTCCAATGAGATGATGTTTGTTATAAATCTGCTCACCTGACACAGTTCAAGTATCACAGCAACCTAATAGCCATGTTTAGCAGTTGATATGTGTGTGTGTGTGTGCATGTCATTTTTCATGGAAGAATACTTGCACATCCAAAATATAGGCCACAAATTGATAGTGATGTGAAACTTCTATAACACTTGTTGAAGACATTTAAATAAAGAAACTAATACATAGGGAACCTTCTTTCTGAAAACAAGATCAAACAAAATCTCACCCTTCTACATCGGTAACTTTATATTTGTGAACAGGAAGAGAATTTATTTCATCCTCGCTCATTGAAGGAACTGCAGGTGCATTGTCAGCATCCAGCGCTCTTAAAGTTTCATAATCTGCAGATGATAACTTTATTTTAGAAGAAAGAACACAAGGAAAATGGACAGGGAAAAAAAACAATTTGAATATCCGTGAATCATCAGCATCATTCCACCAGTTAACTACTTAAATTATAGGCAAGCGCAAAAGGCAACTCAATTCACTATACCTAGATCGTCAAACTCCCGATCAAGAAGAGCAAGCTGCAGCCTAAGGCCATGCAGACGTCCTCTTGTGGCAAATGCAATAGATGGTGGCATCTGCAAACGGAGCTCAGTATGGCGAAGTAGGCCACTGGCTGCTACAGCATGTGCTTGTGCCTGTGCTTGAAGTTGCTGACATGTGGCATACATTCTTAGGCTAGTAGCCATCAAAAAGAAGCCAAATACCAGCCAGAGCTTCACGTGGAGTAAAAACACATCATGTTACCACTAAAAATAACTGGATTTACTAAACACAAATCTACTTGCATATCTCAAACATATATACCAAAAAATTCGGTGACATTTGATGTGAATTTAGTATCATGAAGATCAAGAGTACTGCAACAAAGAAAAATGTATAAGAATTAGCCTATTTCAAAATTGATCAATAGAAACATATATAATATAAACAAAAACCAAAACTGCAAATATTACAAAGATAAAAGCAAGTAATATACCAGTAACAAGAAAAGCAAGTGAATTGGTATTCACTGGCCGTGCTGCATGAATGCGCTGATAAACAAAAACAACAGAAGAAATGAATGTTTTATTAGTGTCAATGTCATAAAACAAGAAGTATCAAGTTTGACAAGGTAAATTTCATTAAACCAGGCCATTTTATATCAGTAAAACTTTAACACAGGGGTATGGAACTTTGAACTGTTGTGCTAAACTGCTAATCCTAAAATTTTCCATAAATAAGGATATGCAACTTGAAATCAAGCTATAAGAAATGTACCACGCGCCGTTCAGGGATCATTCCTGGAAAAGCATTCTCGATATCAGCTCGAGACCCTCGAAACACAAAGCTCATGATTGTATAATTTCACAAAACGAACTCCAGTACAAAATTAATCTGTATGTTGTATGAAGAGCTTCCCTTCAAAAATTCAAAACAAATAACAAGAAAATTGTCAATATAAAACTACAAACATCCAATAAATTTGCCCCAATACACAATCTCATATATATTTGCATTCTGCAATACATACAAATATACAATTCTCCATAAACTGTCCAAGTAAACCCATATTATAAACCCATTTAAACCCTTTTTGAAAACATTCCAGTAAACTAATTACACACAAAATGATCTTAAATTACACAAAAAAAAAATCCCTAAATTAATTGAATGTCGTGAAATTTGGGCCTAATTCATAACGTACAAATCATAAAGCCACAAAATGTAAACGTTTTAGCACATCAATTTAGAAATGAAACCCTAAAATTACCAAACACAGCTCAAGTTCTTGATTCTTTAACTAAAACATTTCCCAATTAAAGAAAAACAGAAAACATAACGCTTATTTAACTCCAATTTACCTAATAAACCCTAAAAATTATATTAAAAGACAAATCAAACAAAATTATACAGAATCAATGAAAAAAAGAGGAACTTACGAAAATTCGCGTCAGAAATTGTAAGTAAAACCGAACAAAATGAACTCAAAATTTGATCAAAATCAAAATGATCAATTATTTCTTAGTATACTAAATCCTAAATTAGAAATGCGAGTAAAAAATTGAAAGAATTTAAAGAGCAAAAGAATTGTAGACAACGAAAGCCGGCGTTGTGACTCGGACGCGTTGAGAGTCGGAGACCGAGTTGCGCACAACGTTTTGACTCGGGAGGTCTCTCGTCAGCTCTAATTTTCCAGAATTTTTTTACAAATTAATTTTGTGGTGTAAAACTTGATGTTTTGTTAAAACGCAGCGTTTGGAGTTGGGTAATACAAGTAACAGAAATTACGGAATTACCTTGTCAATCCTAACATTTATTTTGTCAAGCCAACTACATTCTGTTTTTTAATGGATAATAATGATACCCCCGATGTAATTAAGGAGTAGTCGTTAGAAGTTAGGCTATACATCCGTTTAAAAAAAAATTGTTTTGGCTATCCTCGGTACATATTAATTTTTTTAAGGGTAATGCTATATGTAACCCTAAGGACTATATATAAGCATTAAATACACTCTTGAAAATTGTATAAAATTAGGAATTCAGTACAAAAACATGCACAGATCACTGTAATTAGTGTTTATATTTTCATAATTTCCTAACTTTTTACGATTTTCTAGTGTAAATTTAATGCTTATATATAGCCCTAAGGGCTATGTATCGCATTTTCCTTTTTTTAGACATCGTATTTATAGTAACCTACTTAAACTTTATCTACTTTGATTAAGATGTTACAGTCCAAAAACTCAAAAAATTTCTCAAAATACATAGATATTAGTCTTCAATTTTGGAATTTTTTTATATTTTTACGCCCGAAAATAAAATTTTCCGATATATTTACCATAGTTCCTAATACCGTCCGCTAGTCCAATTAGGTGGGAGAAACCATCCAATTTGCATTTAAACGGTCAATTTACCGATTTACAACTTGCACTTATTACATTAACTCAAGCCTACCACGAACATTTATGACAACATATAATGGTCATTTATAGTTTCAAACGTCATTATATGACCCCGAAATGTATCGAATAAAATCTCATTTTTTTTTTCGACACCTGGCCCCGAAAGTCCGAAACCTTCGAAATTTCTCAAAAAACGTGGATAAATAAACTTCAATTTAGGAATTTTTTTCGCCCAGAAATAAAATTGCCGATATGTTTACCATGGTCCCTAATAACCTCTGGAGGTCCAATTGGGTGGGTGGAACCATCCAATTTGTCGTTAAACGACCATTTTACCAGTTTACAACTTGCACCAATTTCATTAACTCAAGCCTACAATGAACATTTATGACAACAAATAATGATTACATATGGTTCCACAAACGGCATTATATGACCCCGAGATGTATTCCCTAGAATTTTGAGACTTTTAGACACCGGGCCCCAAATATTCCCAAATTTCTAAAAAAAACGTGGATATTAGCCTTCAATTACTGAATTTTTTTACTTTTTTTCGCCTGTAAATAAAAATTGCCGAAATGTTTACCATGGCCTCTAATGCCCTCCGGGAGTCCAATTGTGTAGGAAGAACTATCCAATTTGCTTTTAAACGGCCTATTTACCGGTTTGCAACTTGCACCGAATTCATTAGCTCAAGCTTACCACGAACATTTATGACAACATATAATGATCATATATGGTTCCAAACGACATTATATGACCCCGACATTTAATCCTAAAATTTCAAAACTTTTCGACACTGGGCCTCGAAATCACCAAAATTTCTCAACATGCATGGATCTTAGACTTTAATTTTTGAATTTTTTGACTTTTTTTTCGCCCGAAATAAAAATTGTCGAAATGATTACCATGGTCCCAAATACCCTTCGGGAGACCATTTGGATGAGTGGAACCATTCAATTTGCCATTAAACGACCAATTTACCGGTTTACAACTTACATCGATTTAATTAATTCAAGCCTACCACGAACATTTATGAAAACAAATAATGACTATATATGGTTCCAAATTACATTATATGACCCCGAGATGGCGAGATATATTCCCTAGAATTTCAAGACTTTTCGACACCGGGCCCCAAAGACCCCAAAAAATCTCAAAAAGCTTGGATATTCGCATTCAATTTTTGGACTTTTTTTCGCTCGAAGATAAAAATTGCCGAAATGTTTTCCATGGTCCATAATACCGTCCCGAAGTCCAATTGAGAAGGTGGAACCATCCAATTTGTCGTTAACGACCAATTTACTGATTTACAACTTGCACCAATTTGATTAATTCAAGCCTACCACGAACATTTATAACAACATACAAAGATCATATATAGTTCCAAACGGCATTATATGACCCCGAGATGTATTCCCCAGAATTTCAAGATTTTTCGACACCGTACCGAGTCCCGAAGCCTTTTAAAACTTCGCAAAATGCGTGGATATTAGTCTTCAAATTTGGAATTTTTTGACTTTTTTCACTCGGAAATAAAATTTGCCAAAGTGTTTACCATGGTCCCTAATACCCTCCAGGAGTCCAATTGGCTGGGTGGAACCATCCAATTTTTCTTTAAATGGCCAATACACCGTTTTACAACTTGCACCGATTTTAGTAACTCAAGCCTACCACGAACATTTATGACAACATATAATGATCATATATGATTCCAAATGACATTATATGACCCCGAGATGTATCCCCTAAAATCTCAATGATACCGGGCCTCGACACCTCAAAAATTTCTCAAAAAGCGTACATATTAGCCTTAAATTTTGGAATTTTTAAACTTTTTTTCTCCTGTAAATAAAAATTTCCGAAATGTTTACTATGGTCCCTTATTATACCCTCCGGGAGTCCAATTAGGTGGGTGGAACCATCCAATTTGCCTTTAAATGGTGAATTTACCGGTTTACAACTAACACCGATTTCATTAACTCAAGTCTACCAAGAACATTTATGACAACATATAACGATTATTTATGGTTTAAAATAGTATGCATGACCCTGAGATGTATCCCCTAAAATCTCAAAGCTTTTCGACACCGGGCCCCGAAACCTAAAAAATATCTTAAAACGCGTGGATATTAACCTTCAATTTTGGAAAATTTTAACTTTTTTTTCGCCTGAAAATAATGCCAAAATATTTACCATGATCCCTAATACCTTCCGGTAGTCCAATTGAGTTGGTGGAACCCCCAATTTGCTTCTAAACGGCCATTTTACCAATTTATAACTTGCACTGATCTCATTAACTCAAGCCTACCACGAACATTTATGACAACAAATAATGATCATAAATGGTTCCAAACGACATTATATGACCCCAAGATATATTCTCTAAAATCTCAAGTCTTTTCGACACCGGGACCCGAAACTTCCAAAATTTCTCAAAAAAACGTGGATATCAATTTTGGAATTGTTTGACTTTTTTTCGCCTGTAAATAAAATTTGCCGAAATGTTTACCATGGTCCCAAACATCCTCCGGGAGGCCAATTGAATGGGTGGAACCATCTAATTTGACTATAAACGACCAATTTAACAGTTTACAATTGCACCGATTTCATTAAATCAAGCCTACCACGAACATTTATGACAACATATAATGATCATATATGATTCCAAACGGCATTATATGACCCCGAGATATATGCCCTAAAATCTCAAGAATTTTCGACACCGGGCCTCGAAACCACCAAAATTTCTCAAAAAGCGTGGATATTAGCCTAAAATTTTGGAATTTTTTTACTTTTTTTTCGCTAGTAAATAAAAATTGTCTAAATGTTTACCATGGTCCTTAATACACTCCGGGAGTTCAATTAGGTTGGTGGAACCATCCAATTTGCTTTTAAATGGTGAATTTACCGGTTTACAACTTGCAACGATTTCATTAACTCAAGCCTACCACGAACATTTATGACAACATATAATGATCATTTATGGTTTAAAACAGTATTATATGACCCCGAGATGTATTCCCTAAAATCTCAAAAAATTTCGACACCAGGCCTCGAAACCTCAAAAAAATTTCAAAAAGTATGGATATTAGCCTTTGATTTTGGAATTTTTTTTGATTTTTTTTCGCCCGAAAATAATTTTTTTTGAAATGTTTACGTACCAAGGTTCCTAATACCCTCCAGTAGTCCAATTAGTTGCATCCAATTTGCATTTAAACGACCTATTTACCGGTTTAGAACTTGCACTTATTTCATTAACTCAAGTCTACCACGAACATTTATGACAGCATATAATGGTCATTTATAGTTTCATAAGTCATTATATGACCCCGAAATGTATTCCCTATAATTTCAAGACTTTTAGACACCGGGTCCCGAAAACTCAAAATTTTCTCAAAAAGTGTGGATATTAGCCTTTAATTTTTGAATTTTTTTCGTCTGTAAATAAAAATTTTCGAAATGTTTACCGAGGTCCCTAATATCCTTCCTTCGGGAGTCTAATTGTGTGGGTGGAACCATCCAAATTGCCTTTAAACGGCCTATTTACCGGTTTACTACTTGCACTGATTTAATTAACTTTAGCTTAACACGAACATTTATGGCAACATATAATGATCATATATGGTTCCAAACGGCATTATATGACCTCGAGAATTAATCCTAAATTTTCAAGGCTTTTTGACACCGGGCCTCGAAATCTCTAACATTTCTCAACAAGCATGGATCTTTAGACTTTAATTTTGGAATTTTTTGACTTTTTTTTTGTCCGGAAATAAAAGTTGCCAAAATAATTACTATGATCCCTAATATCCTTCGGGAGGCCAATTGGATGGGTGGAACCATCCAATTTGCCTTTAAACGACTGATTTACCGGTTTACAACTTGCACCGATTTCATTAACTCAAGCCTACCACGAACATTTATGACAACATATAATGATCATATATAGTTTCAAACGGCATTACATGACCGGATTTAATCCCTACAATTTCAATACTTTTCGATACTGGGCCCCGAAACCTCTAAAAGTTGCCGAAATGATTACTATGGTCCCTAATACCATTCGGGAGTCCAATTGGGTGGGTGGAACTATTTAATTTGCTTTTAAACAGCCAATTTAAATTAACGGTTTACAACTTGCACCGATTTCATTAACTCAAGCCTACCATTAAAATTTATGACAACATATAATGATTATATATGGTTCCAAACGACATTATATGACCCTTCAGATGTAATCCCTAAATTCTAAAAACTTTGCGACATTGGGTCTTGAAACCTCTAAAATATCTCAAAAAGCGTGAACATTAGCTTTCAATTTTGGAAATATTTGACTTTTTTCGCAAGAAAATAAAAATTGTCGAAATGTTTACCATAGTTTCTAATACCTTCTTGTAGTCCAATTGGGTGGGTGGAACCATCCAATTTGCATTTAAACGACAAATTTACCGGTTTACAACTTGCACCGATTTCATTAACTCAAGTCTACAACGAACATTTATGACAACAAATAGTGATCATATATGGTTCCAAGCAACGTTATATGAACCCGAGATATATTCCCTAGAATCTCAAGGTTGTTTGATACCGGGCCCTGAAACCTCCAAAATTTCTCAAAAAGTGTGGATATTAGCCTTAATTATGGAATTTTTAAACTTTCTTTCGGCCGGAAATAATAATTGCCGAAATGTTTACTATGGTCCCTAATACCCTTTGGGAGTTCAATTATGTGGGTTTAACCATCCAATTTGCCTTTAAACGGCCTATTTACCGGTTTATAACTTGCACCGATTTCATTAATTCAAGCCTACCACGAACATTTATGACAACAAATAATGATCATATATGGTTCCAAACAACATTAAATGACCCCGAGATGTATCCTCTAGAATTTCAAGAATTTTCGACACCGAGCCTAGAATCCTCCAAAATTTCTCAAAAAACATGGATATTAGCCTTCAATTTTGAAATTTTTAACTTTTTTTCGCCCGGATATAAAAATTGCCGAAATGTTTACCATGGTCCCTAATACCGTCCGGGAGTCCCATTGGGTGGGTGGAACCATCCAATTTGCCTTTAAACGACCAATTTACCAGTTTACAACTTGCACCGATTTCATTAACTCAAGTCTACCTCGAACATTTATGGCAACAAATAATGATCATATATGGTTCCAAACAGCATTATATGACCCCGAAATGTATCCTCTAAAATTTCAAGACTTTTTGACACCGGGCCACGAAATCTTCAAAATTTCCCAAAAATCGTGGATATTAGTCTTCAATTTTGGAATTTTTTGACTTTTTTTTTTCCCGGAAATAAAAATTGCCGAAATGTTTACCATGGTCCCTAATATCATCCGGGAGTCCAATTGGGTTGGTGGAACCATCCAATTTGCCTTTAAACGACCAATTTAATAACTGGTTTACAACTTACACATATTTCATTAACTCAAGCCTACTACGAACATTTATGACAACATATAATGATCATATATGGTTCCAAACGACATTATATGACCCCGAGATGTATCCCCTAAAATATTAATACTTTTCTACCCCGGGCCCCGAAACTTCTTAAATTTCTCAAAAAGCGTGGATATTAGCCTTCAATTTTAAATTTTTTTGATTTTTTTTCGCATGAAAATTAAAATTACCAAAATGTTTACCATGGTCTCTAATACCCTCCGAGAGTCCAATTGAGTAGGCGGAACCATCCGATTTGGCTTTGAACGACCAATTTACCGGTTTACAATTTGCATGGATTTCATTAAGTCAAACCTTCCACGAACATTTATGACAACAAATAATGATCATATATGGTTCCAAACGACATTATATGATCCCAAGAGTTATCCCATAGAGTTTCAAGACTTTTCGACAATGGACCTTGAAACCTCCAAAATTTCTCAAAAAACGTGGATATTAGCTTTCAATTTTGGATTTTTTGACTTTTTTTCGCCTAAAAATAAAAATTATCGAAATGTTTACCATGGTCTCTATTACCCTCCGATAGTCCAATTGGATGTGTCGAACCATTCAATTTGCTTTTAAACGACCAATTTACCGGTTTACAACTTGCACCGATTTACTGATTTACAACGGCCAATTTAATTAACTTGCACCGAACCCGACTTGAACCGATATTGACCCAAACCCGTTTTAACCCGTCAAAACCCGAATTTAACCTGATTTGTTACTAACCTAACCTGAATTCAACACGACCCGTTCCTAACCCAACGCGAATTTAACCTAACATGTTACAAACCCAACTCAAAATCAACCTGACTTGTTATTGACCTGACCCAAATTCAACCCGACTTGTTATTGACCCGAATTTTACCATACCTATTACTTGCCCAACCCAAAAATTCAACCCGATCTGTTACTAACCCGACTCGAAATTAACACGATTTGTTATTGACCCGACCTAAATTCAACCCTAATTGTTCCTGACCCGATTTCAAATCACCTTAAATGCAATTTAGACCACCTTATTATTGTTGATCAAAGCATTTTGTCTTGGGAGATCAAGTCGGTCCAGACCAGCAAAAGAAAGGAGCATCATTCTCAAATTTAAGAGTTAAATATAGTATATATTTGTTGTATGGTCAAAGGAGATAATTATCTTCCTAAATTATAGATTATAGTTTCCTAGTATATTGCCATATATATTATAGTCAAAGGGAATAATTAGCTTGATAAAAATGATAATTATCTATTTATAGTTAGTTGAGCCCGAATATGACCTGACTTGGAAATGACCCGACCTGATTATAACCTACAAAATATTGACTTGAACATAACCCGACTAGAATCCGAGAATGACCCGACTTGGAAATGACGTAACCTGATTATAACCCACAAATTATTGACTTGAAGTCTTGAACTGAACCCGACTTGAACCCGAGAATGACCCGTCTTGAAAATGACCATACCTGATTATAATCTGCAAATTATTTACTTGAACCGAACCCGACCCAAACCCGAGAATGACCCGACCTGATTCTAATCACAAATTATTTTTACTGAACTGAAATTATTTTTACTGATTTTCTATTATAATTCTTCTTTAAGAAAACTGAATTTTACTGAACTGAACTTATTTTTACTGAACTGAAATTAATTTTACTGAACTGAACTTATTTTTACTGAACTGAAATTATTTTTACTTAATATTACTTTTTTAAGGTGAATCAAACAGGGCCTTAATCTGAATTGACCCAACCTGAGTTGACCCGACCCACTCTTACCCGATCCAAATCCGACTCGTTTACCCAAATTGACAGCTCTAGTTACGGAGTATATTTCTTATTTTAGTTTATTTTTAAATTTTAATTATCATGCGAAATTAGACTAACATTTGTATATATTCATTTATAAAGGAAATAAAATTAATATTTATTTTTAATTAAAGAATTAAAAGGGTTCAAACATCACATTGACCTTGTAAGTATTGTCCTCCTTCGGAAATTAGAATATTTTCGACATTTAATCTTGTTTTTCTCTAGCGTTGTATTTGAGGTTTTAATAAATCTACAAGTCGAAAACTTTGTCTTTAAATTTTTTTGAGGAACTATGTGTCTACTTACATTAAAAATTATTTTATACTCATTTTTCAGAACAATTATTTTATACTCATTTTTTTAAGGAAATTAGAACAAAATTCCAAATTGTTCGGAGTATGTAAGTTTGAATCAAAATTGGATTAAAAATTACTCCCTCCGTCCCATATAATATAGTTTCTGTTTTCCTATTTTGGACTATTTCTATTTTTGGATAACATGAAAAGACCATTATACCCTCATTTTTAAAACTTTTTTTTTTTTAATTTTTTTATTGTATTTCTTAATTTACCCTTGAATTTTGCACATGTCTTTTACTTCCCCCCCCCCCCCACACTTTTTCTCTCTAACTTTTGTCTATGATTATACTTTTCACTTTTATTAATGTACTTTATCTACTTTCTCCTCCTATTTCTTAAATACTGTGAAAAAAACCACAAATAAAAACTATATTATGGGACGGATGAAGTAGGTGGGAGGGATGTCATAAAATTGGCAACCAATAATAAGCATCTATGTTTAACTAAAAATAATATTTGACTAATCATTACATGTCTCACCTTTCAATATTTGTCCTTCTTTGACCAGCCCTTACTAAAGCAATTTACTTAGATTTAATAGAAGATTCCATTCTATATGAAAAATCTTTACATGATGATAACTACTCCTTAAGTTCAACAATAAAATTCAAATGGAAATAAAGTCCATATTAAAATTTAATTAACTACTATGCATAAATTGTATTTAACTAAATATTCTATCTTTTTTTTTTTTTTTTAAACTAAATATTCTATCTACTACTTTTAAATTAATACTATTCTTTTTCTTTTTTCCTATCAAAATGAACTTCGTACACTTTTACGCCTTTTTCTTTTGGCTTAAAAAAAATTCTACGAAGTACGTTTTATGCAAGCCAAAAATCCAAAACCAGCAAAAAGAAGGGGAAAAATGGATGAGGGATCCACGGGCCCACGAGTAAACTGGATCCAACCCAGTCAAGAAGGATGGGCAGCACGAGGTCTATTAGTATTGACTGTACAGTACAACCCATTATTGACCAACTTCTCTTCATGGTTGACTAGCTTCAACCCATACTATTTTTTTTTAGGTGACGTTTGGTTCTTTAAGGGAAAAGAGAGAGAGTTTAAGAAAGGGAGTGAAGAACAATGGAAAATAATTCCATTTCGTATAACATACAAGACTCTACTTGATATATTTTTTCCGTATAGATTATCGTATATTTAAGGTTAAAGTTTAGTCAAATATGACATTCAGATTAGATCAGATTAGACCATAACAGATTAGATCAAACTAGACCAGCAAAAATAAGGTGAACCAAACTAGCCCTAAGGGCCTGTTCACATTTACTTTATTTCAGTTCAGTTCAGTTCAGCTCTAATCAGTTCAGTTCAGTTCAGTTCAGTTCAGTTCAGCTCTTAATTTCCCTCTCTCACAAAATATTCATTTCAGCTCCAATCAGTTCAGTTCAGTAAATGTGAACAAGGCCTAATTGGTTTTTTTTTTTGGTAACTTAGAGGCTATTAACATTTATTGCCATGATAGTTATAGAGGCGTGACAAAGTAATTTAACACGGCGTGTTGCTTGACATATGCGTTGTATTTGTATACACACAATGGTCACTAACCGGATCAACTCACGATCAAACAATTCTCTCAACATTAAAGAGGACAAAAAGAAACAACATGAAATAAATGAATTTAACTTGTTCATTAATCTTAGGAGATAGTTGAGTAAAAAGAGGGACTTTATTGAGTCAGAAAATCACAAGATATAAGTGATGAACAGCATGAATAATTACAGTAGTAAACGTACTGTTGCTTTGTTTACATGTCACGATTACAAGCAACACTATCTTTTTGCTAATGAACCTGACAATTAATTAATTAAATTGGAGGTGTATAAAAAGGTGATGATCGATCTAGAAATTTATTAATGGTTGTGCACACGTGACAAGGACCAAAAACATACATCTGGCTCATATCTCACCTTATTTAATACTATTGGTCTTCTCTTTCTCACTGATAAAAATTGATGATGCTATGCAAATTACTACCAAGACAGTAAATTTTTTGTTTTTACCTCGCTGTTTATGGATGGAGGATGAAGATTTTGCAAATAAATCTCTAGATTATTAATGTCAAGTTACAAAATAAATATGTTTTTCATGGTAATGAGATGTTGATGATGATTTGAAATATTTAGGAATATATAATATGGAGAAATACTTGTGTATGTAGGATTGAAATGTAAAAAATGGTACTCATAATTCATAAATGGCTATTGAAAGTATGTATAAATGTATAAGCAATTACGGACCTAATGTTTTTTTATTTTATTTTATTTTATTTTATTTATTATTATTTTTTTTTTTATACAAGGGAGTTAATGTTTTCTGTAAGTAGAATATGGATGATAATGTTTAATTACACTTTTTTTTTAAACATGTTTAGTTACACCAATGTGATTATAATAATGTTAGAATCACCAAGACACCAACTTGCTACTATTTTTAACTTTTAACTTTTATTATTCCTAACCCTAACTAGAATGTAGACATTAACAATACTTATATGCATTGACTAGCTTTACTAGTTAAGTAGGTTGACCAATTAAACACTCTTTATTACATAAATATATATACCTAAAGGAGGAAAACATACTCTATTGCTTAATGTTTTTATTTCCTTCTTTCTTTAAAGTAAAGCTTTAATGCTACCAAATCCTCATTTTCAGTTTTCTAATTGTTTATTCATGCGGTGTAAAAATTATTAACTATCGCCGTATAAAAACTTAGAAAGTACTCCGTATAAAGATATTAACCATTCAAATTTGTTATATACAAGTAAAAACTTAAAATGTACATAAAGATAGCACATGTACATGTAGTTGGCAAATGCCAAACCTAGAGAGAGTTATGTACCATCCAACAAAAAACCACTTCACACGGCTCACCTTCAAGGAAGTGGACCTATCTTTAGATATTTAGCTACCCTTGTTTGGTCAAACTCTTAACCAAGCTCCTACCAACACCATATCTTTAAGCTTTGAACACATTATTTTCACATTTACATACAAAAGTATATTTCAAAAAAAAAAAAAAAAAAAAAAAAAGACAAAAAATCCACTGTTTTTAGAGGCCCAATCCTAGTCTCTGACTGGCCAAATCACACCTAACCTCTGCTAACCCTACCCTTGATTGTACCAAATCAAATTCCATCCACATATTTTGTTGATGATGATGCCCAATTATATAAGCTTCTACACCAAGTAGATCCGAATTACCAAATGTGAAGCAATGCACCCCATCAGGTCCTCTAACCTCACCCGGAACCCGATATAATAATCGCTCCGCGGATACACTCATTTCAGCTCCTTGAAACATTAGTGTCACGGTAGGTAAAACCGGGTAACCCTTTTGAGTTAAGGGTACTCGATAACATAGATCCATCGCGCCTTGAAACACAAAATTTGGGTCACCTAACTCTTTTAACGTGGTTCTAGTTTGAGCTAAGAATTCATTCTTCAACGCGGTATAGACCGGTCCAAGTAAAAAAGTAAATTGAGTACCTGAGTCAACCATGGTTTGACCCGCACCCGTGTGATCGGGTTGAAGGATAGATTTGGGTAAAGTAAGTAATTTACCCCCAACTTTAATCCCTTCAAATTGTACCGAGTATGCCACACGGTCAAAATACGGTAAAGGGCTAGTAACTTTTACCATAGGAGTGTAACTTCTTGGCTTAAGCCAAGCAAAATTAGCCTCTCCAAATAACAACACACCCGAAGCGTCCTGACCCGAAATACAATATGAAAACTTTGGGTAATTCATTTGTGTCACAAACGATAACGACCCACGGTTCATACCCAATAACCCGGTAGTCCTCGAATCGGTCTCGGAACTACTACTAAAACCCTGATCCATACACCCGAAAAAAACACCCGGCATCGACGACTCGCCCATTTTAAAATTATCCATTGCAAGCGTTCCCTCCATCGAGGAGAAGTCCGCATAAGAAACTGACACGTGGCACAATTTTACCGGGTCACACGACGCGGGAATAGTAAAATCCCGCGTTCGGGCCCTACAAGTGGGTGAACTACACGGGATTCGAGAATAAGAAGTTGAGTGAACAGGATCAAATAAGGAATTTAAACCCGGATTTTTTTTACAGTGAAGCCAAGAGAGCTCACTCCCTGTATCCAACACCATTGTTACAGGTTGTGGCGGAGTGCCAACTAGGAGAGAGACTGTAAGACTAACGTTGTGATGAAAAGGAAGCTTACTTGCTGGCCGTCGGATTGACCCAGGTGGGATTTGCTGAGCTTTAAGCGCAAACATAACAGTATTAGAGAGAGTTGAGCTGTGATTGCTCTGTTTTGATTGGACGAAAACAGAGCATATCTGTAACAAATGAAAAATTAGAAAAATTAAATATTTTTGATGAAATTTCGAATTACCCATTAAAGGGTATAATTAATTAAGGGTTTTGAAGTGATTTTCGTGTTGTAATTTGGGGGAAAAAAACTAAAAAGGAGAAATTTTGAAAATTGATTGGGATTTATGGAGTGTATGAAAGGTGTTTGATAAAATGACGCAATGAAGTTATTTATAGAAAAGGAAAGAAGGAGGTTGGGTTTGGTGATGGTATATATAGGATGGTCCAGGGAGGAAAGAAAGGTACAAAACAGCTGGTGATGAATGAAAAAGAGCTTGGTTTTCCCAAGGATGGAAAAAGGAAAAGTTAGGGATCTGGAAACAAAGAAACAGGGGATTTTTTAATTTTGATTCAATTTGATTTTTGTGGATTTAAATTTAAACAATAAAAGGTCTAATTTTGATTTTTCAAAGTTTTGTTCTTGGAAAGTGGGTGAATTTGCCCCCTATGATGCAGATGTTTCCAAATGCTAGAGACTGTTAAAAATGGGGAAGGATTTTGTGTTACAATAGTGGGGGGAAGCATAAGAAAATATAGAGAATAATAAATAGGACAAATTATAAATCGGTGGTTTTGATAAGAAATTCCAAAATCGTTATGTCCTTAATAAAAAAAAAAAAAAAAAAAAAAAAGTATAAGTTCTCTCGGTCGAGGAATTAGTTTTTTTTTAAAAAAAAACAAAAACAAAATCTAGTGGATTTTCAGATATATCTTTTTCAATGTATTTATGACATAATTTAATTGATTATACGGCTGTATCATGTACATGTGTACAAACTACAAATTGGAATAACTTGGTTTATTTGCTTATTTTTTAATTAAAATTAATTTGAGAAAATGAAAATCAAATTAATTATTTTAACAAATACCTGGCTCCAATTTAAGGTAAGGTAAATTTGGTGAAAACATAAAGATAATGTGACGGGTGATAGTAAAATTGGTGTAGTTCATGAATAAATAAAAAAAATACACCTAATTTGATTAGACTACATTCCAAACGTGTAAATTAAGTATAATTTAGAAGTTAGATAGATAGTACAAGTATAATGATAGTAATGTTATAGTATCATGTTTTTTTGTTGAGCCCTGTGCAATGATCGACCTCGTCAATAGTATGTCAAAGAAGCTGCCCGACAAGTATTTTATACTCTACCAACATTTGACACTTGTTCTCTTTTTTATTTGGTTTAATAATATCCTTACAAGCTTACATTACTTTACATGTATTCGAACTAGAATTTTAAGACACGACTTTGACTATTGTTATCTCTAATTACATATTACTGATACAATATAGTGCAAATATACTTATTGAAAATAAATTTTAAAACACGACTCGAGTATAGCATGCAAATTAGGACATTTTTATATACTTGAGTTTTATTAGTTTATAATTATTATCCTCATTAATAATGAATGGAAAGAATTTTATGAAATGAAGAAACTATATCGCAAAAGTTCCACAAAATGTTACACAAAGTCATTGTGACATAAATGTAAGATGGAAGTTGCCAATTTGGCCATGGACTACAAATGATATGGCTGGATGCCAATTAAGAAGTCGAAATTATTGTTAATTTGCACTCCTAATTTGAATAAAATTAATCAAGTGAGTAGTTATCATCAGCAAACTAAGGATTATACTAATAGTCTTGTCAATATCCTGTCTTAAACTATCATGGTTTCTAATTAATATTAATTAGTTGACTAGGAACAAATCAGATAGCTACAATACTACACTATTTAGCTAAATAATATCCTAATTATACAAATTAATCAATAATTGTTCCCTAATAATTCATGCATTATATTTCTTTTATTAAATGTTAAGGGAAATATTTCAAATTATGCACTTTCTTCATGAGGTGTGTATAGTTTAAGGACATTATTTTACCTAATTTTTGGAAGTTTGCCTTATATTTTTTATACCTCTCCTTGTCACAAGAAAAATCGCAATTGACAAAGGCAACTCAATAATTGATCCCTAATAAAATTTGAGGACAGTACACTAGAAAAAGGATTTAGGCATTTAGCTAAAAACTTCATTTATTGTGCTTGACAAAATTTTAATAGACAGTCGTCTTTTTGGATTTTTTCTTGGCATTGTTTTCTTTTGAAGGGAGGGGTTCAACTAACAACCTAGAAACAACACTTATTCAACTAGAGTTAATTACTAGGAGAGATTATGGAATTTATACCTCAAAAATAAATGATATATTCGGAGAATGTGTTGTGTACATTATGTCACATCTATCGTGTATTCATATCATTTGTAGTTTACGATATAATTTGAAGTAGAACAATGTAATTTTATGCATTTCATTTATTCTCTAGAATTACAAGAAAAGGAATCTGGTGGCCGATCTTTTTACTTATTATATGAAGGAAAAGTGCGTGGTTTTGCTCTTTATACTTGATTGTCATTTTTCGCAATCTCTATGCTCATCTTTGACGGCTAATCATTTTAGCTGTATTGTCAAAAAAAAAAAAAAAAATCATTTTAGTTATTTAATACGAGTACATAAAATTTGAATAATTAATAATTTCAACATACAGTACGAGTATAATTTAAACGAATTAAACAAGATTTACACAGTACAATAAATTTTTTCTTTCTTACTTTAAGAGCCGACGGACTTACTTGACATATTGTACACATTCTTAATTAACGTTGAAAAAACAGTACTCGTATTTGTTTATCATCGCTCGCTAAGAAAAGGAAAGTTAGCCAAAGCGTAAAGAAGAGCGGTGTTAAAACGTTACTCGCATAAAGAATTGCCAGTAATTAAAAAGCTTAGAATGTTGTCTGGCTTAATCCTTGCTTTTTGTAAAACAATCACTAATTACCTTAGGATTTGTGTAAACGTGTAACTTTGATATCTAAAGAAAGATGATGAAGAGTCCAAATCATCGTCTATAGCGTCTTTTTCGTGCATGGATATGCCAAATATATCAATCAATGAGTAATTAAAACTACACATTCAATTCTACTTTGAAAGTGAAAAGTGAAACCCAATCTTTACTTGAATTGACAAGACTTTTCTTGAATCAATTCTTTGCTCCACCCTTAATCATTTCATTATTCTTCAAACATTATTATTCTTACCAAGAGTTTGTTAAACTCAACATGGAGAAGTGAGGATACTATGCATGATAGATCTATGCATAACATATTTGTTATTAAAAGCGTATTGAATTGACTTTTAATCATCAAAACTTGAAAGAAAAAAAAAATAGTGAGAGATGATAAAACTCGATTACTTGATGAGTTAATACTGGTTAAAGACTAACGAATGAACTCAGATTAACAAACATATTTTATTAATCAATTATGGTCTACGGCTACGGGGGGTATATATTGGTTTTAGTTTTTTTCGTTGAGTTGATTCTCTAACAAATACTACTTGTATATTGAATACTGATTCTATTCCAATCTCAAGATCGATATGGATCAAGTTTTATATATTTTTTTAATAAATAATCATATTGGATACTCAAGGTATTGCTAACATAGGTTTTACTTCGTTATTTAAAAGAAGTACTTCCTCCGTTTTCTTTTACTTGCAACATACCTTTTAGGCACGCAGTTTTAGGAGATGATTAGTGAGGATAAACGAGCGATTTTATCAATATAATTTTTACACGAAGATTAGAGTAGGGTTAAGTATCATTTGTAAAAATTATAATGAATAATTTATCCGTTTACATTACATAAACCGACCTCAAAACACGTGCCACAAGGCTGTGTTGCAAGTAAAAAGAAACGGAGGAAGTATATATTTATTCAAAAAAAAAAAAGAAGTATATATAAACACTGTTATTGAGTCATGATTATAAATTATAATTTGGTTGGTGTGAACAGAGGACTAATCACTTTTAGCAGCCAAACATGGCTTTAAACTTGTCGTTTATGCTAGGAAAGTTAGTGCTTTCTAAATGTTGCCTTGTTGAAAAGTATGAAAACGGATCAAGTACTCTTGAAAGGGTGAGGAAGCTTTTTTTTTTTTTTTTTTTTTTTTGGGTAATATGTTTTCTCAATAATGGTATACGAAGTATACAACTAATCAAGTCATATACTCCGTATCATACACAGTGATGAAGCTTATATAATGAGCAAATGTACATAGTGAGAAGTCGATTTGAAAGTTGTATGGTATATATGGTACGAAATATTGCATTATCTGCATATCTTTAAATTTCGATATAATTAATTCTATATGTAACTAAAATACAATACAGGATATTTAGTATCACCTTCAAATTATGGGTTGGAAATCGATAGATTAGTATTGTAAATTAGTCATGAGTCACCTTCGGACCGGGCCTCGAGATATGCATGACAGCCACTTCGTTCTGGCTGCAAGTGCTACGACTCAAAAATCCACCCCATAGTAAACTCATCAAGATGGGAACTTAGGAAACCGTCTTAGCCGTCAATTTAGTACAAAAACAGCCAGTTTTAATTACATTGATGCAAACATTTCTCTTGTCTTAGCTTAATTATCAGGCCAAGTCTTCAAAGTGTTTTATGCCAACCAACTGTATGATCATACCATCTTAATCATCCAAAGTAATGTTTACGTTTAGCTTACATATTTTATCACTATCGATCCTATCCTATATTTCATTGGTCATCTATATAATTCATTCATTGAAATTATAGAAAGTGACTTGCCAATTTTATACCACCAGAAAACCAAAATTCCACTTTCCTATATATTCCTCCAAAATTTGACACTTGTAAACATGTTTAGGTTATGCACTTTAGATTATGACTATAGGCTAACTATGTTAATTTTATAACGTTACTAGGAAATTAGGCCAAGGTCCCATTATATTAATTATGGTGCTCTCAAATCAACTTGATCAAGCCAATTATCAAGGAGCTGCTATTGATCAAAATCTCACTCTAAACGTACGTAGTGCTCTCTTCACTCGCGGACAATCATCTTATCTTGTTTATACTTATTAGTTCTAATTAATTTTATCTTATAGTTCATCATTTGTAATTCAATATTAGAACTTTATTCATCGTCTTATCTTATGAGAATGAACTTACACTTATTTGGTCTAATACAAGTAAAAATAAGTGAAGCAAAAAAGCATTTTAATACTATGAACTTCATTTTCAAATTAAGCATGCAAGAATTCACAATTATTACAATGAGCGAAAGAGTTGAAGGCATTGAAGTTTATCTGCACACGCTGTTAACATCCTTGTGGGCCGTTGTGGCCTAGCTAATATCAAATTAAAGACTTCATTTAACTATCCTAATTTACCACATATAGGTGACCTAGCCAGCCTTTCTAAGCTTCTAGTCCCTAACCTTGTTGCACCCCCTCACCTCCTTATCGCCGACCCCGCCATATGCCAACAACCAGTAAACCACCAAAGCAACTATGTACTAGCTAGAGGTATCCATGATACAAGCTAAGCGATCATGACAAGGTTGCTTCCTTCATTTTACAACCGTCTATCAGTTTGAATTTTCATAATGTTAATGCACAATTTTAACCATAGATATCTATAATTATACTTTAGAAACTATAAGATACTTTTTACGGAGTATTCATTTAACATAACTAGCAGACTATACATACACTGAACATAAATCTAATAAGATTTTAAGTAATTATATGAATCACGGGTCTACATACATGCTCCATTTAGGTAATTTGACCATTAATATATAATATTTCATTTCATATACAGATATCAACTTTGTATGATGCACCATCAATCCATTATTCGTTCTGGTAAACAATCGTGTAGTTTAACATACAATACATATATTCCCTAAGATTGTTTGAAACTTGTGCATAATCTTAGAGAAATAAGAAACGGGGAGAGTAAATTCGTAAAGCGACAAACAAGCATATAAGGACACAGTACAATGGTGTCGGTTGTGCTCTCAACATCAGAGTTACTTTCGATCAGCAAATTATAAAAAATAACCAAAAAAAAAAAAGCTAATTTGGCAAACATACAACACATAGAAGGAGAGAAATTGGTAAAATTCCTAAATGGCGGCCTGCCTAACACGTACTATATAATATTGTGGATCAAATTAACTATACTATTTTGACGTTTTTTAATTTAGTCTATCAAATTCGATCATGTCTATATCTGTGTCTGTGTTAGTTGAACATTTCACACACTCTATGATTGCGATTCCTCATCATTCTTCGCAATATTGACATTTGATGCTTGCAGAATCTCCCGTGAATTAAATACTACCTCCGTTACAGATTATGTGCAACGATTTGACATAAAGTAGAGAGGGAAAATGTCTAATCGTTGCACATAACCTGTAACGGAGGTAGTAATACGCATAATATTTTATTATTTTTTAAGAAAAAAACTCAGGTTTTATGGATTAGTTGCGTGGTTATATTCAATGTCACAACATTTGATGGTTATGTATAATTTATGTACCATCTTTATGATAATTGTTAAGGATAGAGTTCGGATCATTAAGTCCATATTTGAACATGTAAGTACTGTCATTAAGGAGACAAAACGTTGAACTTTAATTTGTAATCTTTTTTAGGTTTGAGGTTATAAGCGTTCAATTATTTAGATTTCTATAAGTATTAGGATTTACATACCTTTATGAAAATAATTACTCGGTTTTAAGAAGGCTAAACACATATATAGGTTGTACAACCATACACATATCTTAAGTGAAACAAGTACAAGAAAATGACTACTCGTTCTATACGCGTTTAATGGATTACATACCTTTATTTCCTCAATCAATTATTTTTTGTAAATTGTAATCGGTACTTACGAAATCAAACTTACCTATCTAAATTTCGAGCTATCTATAATGAACTCATAATAACCGATAGCGGATGAAAGCGGTCATGAAAATGTATCAATTTAGCATTAAAAAAAAAAAAAAGAAACAACCAAAAAATATTATGTACTTGTGAATTTTTCAAGTTATGATATACTTACAACTAACTTCCCCAAATTAAAAAAGTGAATTCTTAGAAAATAACTTGAATAAAATAGAATCTTAGTATTATTAAAATGAATCATTCCCCTACTTTTCCATTGAGTTAGACATACTAGAGCATAAAAAGCCTAAAATAAAGCTGATTACTTGAATCTTAATGATCTTATTACTTACTGATCTGAGTAATATACTAATATGTTATACATGGTGTTGCTAATAATGGACCTCCAACGTACAATAAGTCATTATGTATTAATTTTCAACACGTAGCATAAGTAATAATGCTAATCCCGTTGAAATCGGTAAATCATAGTCCAAAGTAGTCAATTCAATGAGTTGAAAAGTTAGTATGAACATTATATTAATTATTCTAAAATTGATAATATGCTAAGTTTTAAGCAAACAAAAAGCGTTGGTTTGCCCAAGTGCTACGTAGTAGTTCTAACTTACTAATGGAAAGAAGAAAATAGCCCTATTTTTGCACTAAAAAAGTGGCCGAAAGTCGAAGATTTATTTGTAGTATTACGTATGTTAATATCTTCTTCGATAAAACCGCGTTTCAGAGCTTTGGACATTAATGATGGTAGTTAGCTTGATTTGATTACTTAATTAAGTTATGACTTAATTACTCTCACCTTTTGCTATAATCCTTTTTATTGGTTCTACGTGTTTAGTAGGTTTTCGTAAGAGTTGGGGTAACTTTACACCGTCAAGATTTTGATTTATTGGTTTATACTTTGTAGAGCGATTTACTCATTTGAAGCTCTGAAACATTGAAATCTGAGTTGTAATAGACATTTTTTTAAAATACTACCTCCGTTACTTTTTAGATGCAACGAACGGGTATTTAAAAAAATTCCTTTATTGTAAATATAAAGTAACAAAGGTAATATTATCTTTGTTCTTTACATTTTAATCAAATGAGGAATAAGGCTTTAAAATTGTTGTATATGTATATAATTTTGTAAGTACCTTAAAGTAGCAATGTATCGTGGTATGTGGGCAATACAAGTAACCAAAAAACGCGGAAAGCCTCTTTATATTCGGTAATTTGCGATGGACCTACATTTATACTATGGTGATTAATATCAGCTTACGACGAGTACTACTACCGTTTTATATGGTTTGGGGTGGTTGTCCCTGAACCCGAACATGAACTGACTCGGAGATAACCCGACCCGAATGTAACCCGTAAATTATTTCTCTGAACTGAAATTGATCCAAACCCGTTTTAACCCGTCAAAACCCGAATTTAACCTGACTTGTTACTAACCCGACTTGAATTCAACCCGACCCGAATTTAACCCGACCTGTTACAAACCCGACTCGAAATCAATCCGACTTGTTATTGACCCGACCCAAATTCAACCCAACTTGTTATTGACCCGGCCTGAATTTTACCCGACCTATTACTAACCCGACCCAAAAATTTAACCCGATCTTTTACTTGCCCGACTCGGAATCCCACGACTTGCTATTGACCCGACCTAAATTCAACCCAAATTGTTCCTGACCGGATTTCAAATCACCTTAAATGCAATTTAGACCACCTTATTATTGTTGATCAAAGCATTTTGTCTAGGGAGACCAAGTCGGTCCAGGCCAACAAAAGAAGGAGCGTCATCCCCAAAATTAAGAGTTAAATATAGTATATATTTTTTGTATAGTTAAAGGAGATAATTATCTTCCTAAATTATAGACTATTGTTTTCTCGTATGTTGCCATATATATTACAGTCAAAGGAAATAATTAGCTTGAGAAAAATGATAATTATCAATTTATAGTTAGTTGAACCCGTATATGACCTGACTTGGAATGACCAGACGTGATTGTAACCCACAAATTATTGACTTGGACATAACCCGACTTGAACCCAGAATGACCCGACTTGGAAATAACCCAACCTAATTATAACCCGCAAATTATTGATTTGAACCGAACTCGACTTGAACCCAAGAATGACCCGACCTGATTATAACCCATAAATTATTAACTTGAACTGAACCCGACTCAAACCCGAGAATGACCCGACCTGATTCTAACCCGCAAATTATATTGACTTGAACCGAACCCGACTCGAACCCGAGAATTACCCTAACCCGTGAAAATTCGAATTAAACCCGACCTATTGTTCACCCGGCTCAAATGTAACCCGACCTCTTATTAACCCGACCTAAACCCGACCCAAACCCGATAAGTTGTATGACCCGACTCAAGCATGACCCAACCCGAACCCGACCCGCATAGGTTACGGCATTAACCCGAATTGACCCGACCCGAGTTGACCCGACCCACTCTTACCCAACCCAAACACGACCCGTTTACCCGAATTGATAGCTCTACAACTAACAGCTACCTATACAGCTAACAGTTAACTTCACAGTTAACAACCATCTTCACAACTATATTTTGTCTTCTTTTACTTGTATTTACTACGAGTAATTAAAAGGCTTTTTTTAGTTTTACTACTACATAGTGATAAGAGGATTATATAGCACATAGAATTATGTGATTTAGCTAAATAAAACAAACATTTGTCTTCTTTTATTTACTAAGAGTGATAAAAAGCCTTTTTTAGTTTTACTAAAATTTTCCCTACACCCCTATGTAGGTAGCACTGCCTACACCCCCTCTTCATCATAATGATGTGATCTTATGATTTTTCGATTTCGAATCATTTATCAAATGTTCATTTTGGTATATATAAATGTTCATTTTTGTAAATACAAATGTTCAGTTTTTTTTATCTTTTTAATGTATGTCCATGTGCTTAATTTATTAATTTAAATTAAAAACTTTTTTAAAAATAAATCAAAAGTGAAAATATTAAACTTCAAAAATGTACATATCATATACTTAGTATTTATGTGTCTTACAAACTGAATTGAACATGTACATCGTCTCTAATTTAGTGCATGTGGTATACATAAAAATAATTATGTAGAATTGTCATCCTGATAATATATACTCTTCCGTACTCTTATGATCCTTGTAATTTCGAATTAAAGACCTCACTATCTTAATTTATCACATTTAGGTGACCTAGCCGGCCTATTTTAGATTCTAGAGCCTAACGTTCACATCATTCGATCACGTCCTTATCGCTGGCCCTGCCATATGTAAACAACCAATAAACCACCAAAGCAACACTACACTAGAAGTATCCATGATACAAGCAATCATGACAAGGTTTTTTCCTCCATTTTATAATAGTTTTATGTTTGATTTTTCACACGTGCAATTTTAACCATATATATATATATACACTTTAAAAAATATAAGATATTTTGTACCGAGTATTAATTTAACACAGTACACAATATATGAACCACAATTCACAGGGTACATTTCTAAATACATGCTCCATTTAAGTAATTTGACCATTGATAATTTAATATATACGTATATCATTCCATATATTGTAATTTAATCAATTTTGTATGATGCACCATTAATCTATTATTCAACAGTATTGGAATCTACGCAGTACAATAAAATAAAGAATACTACACCAAACAATTTCAATGATACGGAGTATATATACTTATCAAAAGTAACATTTAAAATATTCCATAAAAACATTTTACATTAAAATTTTAGATTTTTATTACCTTTTCTAAAATTTGAGTGATAGTACACTTTTCATATTGTTTTTTAGTGGAAGATCGAGAATAAAAACAATTTTATAAAAATTGTTTTATAGCTTCAGATGTAATTGCAAATTCTAAATCCGCAAATCCAACATCACTTGCGATCATCCCTAACAATTCTCAAACGGCAGTAAAAATTGGACCGCCGGAGCTACCAAAATCAGAAATTACATTATGAAAAAGTTCATTCCCTTCGATATGACTGGCACGACCCATCGATAAAAAACGGAAAATTGAGAACAAAAACAATCTAATAAAAATTGTTTAAAATCTTTTGTTGTAACCGTAAATTGAATAAAATTGGTTAATAAAATATGAAAAAACAAATAAAATAAATTATATTAAAATTATGTACGAATTAACAAATTAAGTAAAATAATTTATAAAAACAAATTGAGTGTAAATATGTAAACATTTTATTGCACATAATTAACACATCATGTGTATTGATAATATTATCATTTCATTTTTAATAATTCAATGGTACATAAATCAATATTTTTTCGTATTATTAATATTTTTAATAATAAATTTATAAATAAATTTATGTAAACATACAATAAGTCATTATGTATTAATTTTCAACACGTAGCATAAGTAATAATGATGAAATCAATGTCGAAGCTCAGTTCTCTACCTTCTTCATCAAATGCTTCATCAGCAAAGGAAACAAAATCAATTGCTGGCCAAAATTGAGTTGCAAGGAAGATCACCAATAAAATCAAAGGCCACACACTCTCCTAAACCTCGAGATGCGGTTTTTAACTTCTATTGGGAGAGCTCAAAAGATGTTACGAAGTCCTTGATTTCTACCCTACTGATCACAACATTGAAGGACTAGTTCGGTTTATCCAATGAAGGAGCTAATAATGAACTTCCAAAACAAGAGCAAAACATGGTAACTACCCAAGATGAATTTGGCGGAGAAACAAAATCAAACCTCATAACCAAAATCAAAAACCATTTCACCAAACAATCCATTATCCCGAAACCTATAATTCTTGCAAAAAATAAGTTGTTGAAACCAAAAACCCCCCAACGAGATTAGCAGTGCCGTATTTGAGGCAGGGCAGCCGGAGCGCCTGCCCAAGGCCCACGACCAGAAGGCCCCCATTTTGCTGAGCATAAAAGTCTTCAGAATCAATAGTATAACTAATTCATGTGCACATATAAACATAATTCTTCTGTGTCCTGGTGGTTCCATGATGCTCTAGTGCTCCCGTCCATTTATTTTGGTCGTGGGTTCGAAACCTATTCCTTTACTTTTTCTTTAAACTTTTTCTTTGCATATTCTATCTCAATTTGCTCTACTATTTTAAATAAAAATGCACCCCAAATTTTTGTTATAATAGTCTTATTTATCAATTTGTTCTACTACTACGTATTTTTTAAATATAATTGCACCCCACATTAAGACATTTGTATCTAGTCTGACTTTTTCATTACTTAACATAATTTGAATTAAGACTATTAATTCCAAGTAATAAAAATGTTCCTCTCCTACATATATTAAAAATATATATATATACTTTAACATACTTCCTCCGTCAATTTTTTACATTCCTATTTGTAAAATTATATGGGAATTAAGGAACTAAGAATAAAACAAATAACAATAAAACAAAACACAATGGGAAGTACGAAGTACAAAACATTAAATAATGTCTTTGAGTAAAACAAAGATAGATTAATATTTAATGATGTCATGTCATCAATCCTTTGCAAAAAAAGGGACCAATAACATGCTCGTATTAGAAATTAAGAACCAATCACATTCATCTAAATTTAGAAGCGAGAATAGGAAAGTAAGAGTAAGAAAATAAGAGTGAGCATTAATTACTTCACAAAAAAAAAAAGGGATAATTTGAGATATTTGGAAAAAAAAAAATACTTACTAAAAAAGGAAAGGAGGAATGTAATTTTGGAATACCCAAAAAGAAAAACAGGAATGTAAAAAAGGGACGGAGGGAGCGGAATACATTATTATAAAAAAATAAATAAATTGCAACACTTTGACTAAAAATATGAGAGCTTTTTGGATAAAGTGTTGCAATATAAAACCGAAAAAGTATAGATAGGGCCCCATATCTTACTTTGCCCTAGGGCCTCCGAAATCTCAGAAACGGCCCTGGAGATTAGGCAATATAATACCTTCGTAAGTACATGCATATAGCATACATACATATGTACACTTATAGTTGAATATGTTTTGAATATTAATTCACATTTTACGTAGTTGAGATTGTATTAGGAGTCTGCAATTGTTTTATACAAAATAAGTCAATAAAATTGCTTTTAGTGTAGTTAGTATTACTTTGTCTCGTATTATATTACTTTGTCTCGTATTGAATATATTACTTTGTCTCATATTTGCAATATTCTTCGTATTTGTTGATTGGTTCGTTATTTCTTTGATTTTATATGTTAATTGATCGATTTATTAGGTGGTTAAATAACATGATTTGGGCAAAAGTTTACAAAATGCTTGATATGTATAATGACTGATTTTCTCAATTTTATCGAAGTAATGGTACAATGTTAGTGTGATAAAATGTTAAATTTGAATTAACATTTGAAATGACAAAAGTTTGTGATGGTAATTTGTAATGATGTAATTTTACTCATAACACCTCAATAGTAAGTTTTATTAAAAGTGTAGATGGCTAAATATATTCATTAATTCGGATCATCCCATTAATTCATATAAAGTATATAGAGCACATTGCGTATGGCTGTGTACTTGTGTTTTGGTTGGTCTCATATATGAATTATAAAATTAAATAATCCCAACTTGACTTTGTTTTGATCATGCACCCTAATTCAATTTCATTCACTCGTTAAAAGACACATGATGCATCATTAAAAAGACGACACATGATGCATCATATAAAAGTGTGAATTTCAAGTTGGAAATTTCTTCAATTCGATAAAAAATGTATGTGGAGTATCACAGCCTTAAGTTTTGTACAAATGTTTGCATTTCATGAAGGTTTGATCCTCAATTTTATTCTACATCCGCCACTGATTTTCAAACCACATGACGGGCTGAAGGAGAGGCTTAGGATTAGACAGAAATTATTTTATCTTACCTAATTTGATTTTACTTCATTGTTTGAACTTATTGTATTTGAATTTTCTAAGCTTATTTTATCTTCAACAGATAGACCAGAACAAATCAATAATAATAATTATAATAATATCACTAATTTAATCTCCCTTATTAATATACCCTTATTCATTATTTTTTTTCTTTTTAATTCAAAAAAAAAAATCTTTTTTAATGAAAGGTATAGAAAAATTGCTTCGTTCTTTTTAAAAAAAATAATAAAAAAAAAAAGAAAAAAAAGAATTGCTTCGTCAATCAAAAGGATGATAATGTCAATAATATAAACTAATCAGATATTCACCTAATATATTGAAATCTATTCGTATTTATCAAATTTAGGAAACAATTGAAATTTACTTATATTTTACCACTTTAGCCTGCTCGTAATTAAAACTGACTACCCCTTATATAACCGCATGAAATTTTCTTCCTGAAGGCGGATTCACCATGCTTGGTGCATCCACCTCCTTCACGCATGTTTTTTTTTTTTTTTTTATAGAAAAAAAAAGAATCTCTGTTTTTTGGATACTATTAATTACTTGATTTTGGATCTTCTTTCTATATATATAGTGTCTAGACTAGGAAATTTATATTCAGGCTTCAATTTTCAAATTGAGTGAATTTTTAGAGAGAGAAATAGGGAGAAATCAAACTTTAAGAGAGAGAAGCTAAAGAACATGGCCAATCATGGCGAATTTCGACATGATTCATATTGCCGTTTTGCGTTTGATGATCAAGATAATGATGATTTCAGCGAGACTGAAGACATTGTTACAGAAGGAAAAGGTAATGTAGTTTAATTTTTTTGTAATTTAATTGAATTTCATGATTTTCTTATTGATTTTATAATTTCGTTGAATTTGATTAAATTGATATCTTGAATTATCATTTGATTGAATTTAATTATAATTATTTTTCACAATGATGATTTATTGCATTGATTTCTTGAATTATTAATTGATTGCATTGAAATCTGGAATTATTAATGTATTGCTCTGTTTTTTGTTTATAATGTGTTACGTTGAAGAAAATTAGCACACATGTTTCTGTCAAAAAAAAAAAAAAAAAAAAAAAATTATATATATAGCACACATGTTCATTATATTATAGTTTAATGTTGTTTAATGTTGCATATAATGTACATTACATGAATCTTATATATAACGTTGTTTTGTTAACCAATGTACATTTACATTAGCTATAATGTTCATTATGTCTCTTTCTACACCAATCAAATTTGAATATGATGTTCATTAATTTTGGATACAATGTTCATTTATATTTTGGCTAATGTTCATTTAAATTGACTATAATGTTCATTTATTTTGACTACAATGTTAATTTATTTTGACTACAATGTTCATTTATATTTATGAGAATCCTCAATTTTATTAATTGTTATGTATAGGCTTTACAGAATCTACTACTTCTGAGCTACCATTTAGAAAAGTAATGTCAGACAAAGAAGCATGTGAATTGTACAATTCATATGCTTTTAAGCATGGATTTGGTACAGGCAAAGCACTTAAAAGGACAAGGGAGGATAAAAAGACAATTCGTTTGCGAACTCTTGTTTGTAGTTATGCTGGCTTTAAGAAAGTGAAGTCTGATTCTGTGTACCAAAAAAAGGATTACCGTACCGGTTGCAAAGCATTTATCCAGTTTGATGTTGATAAGGAAACTGGTTTGTATCATGTTGTCAAACATGAAATGGAGCATAATCATAGCAGGGTTCCCATTTCAAAGAGGCACTTGATAAGATCTCATAGAAAGGTTGGTCAACATTAAAGAACATTATTCATATTGTAAAAGAACATAGTACTGTATTTTAATGTACATTGTATTATTTGATAACGAACATGTATGTGATAATGTTTTATTACAGGTTTATGAGGATCAGATTCATATGGTATCTACCTTGACTGAAAATGGTATTCCTATTGCTGATGCGTATCGTGTAATAAGGAACCAAGCTGGCGGTGAAGCTAATCTTACCTTTTTTCAAAGAGATCTTTATGTTGCATTAGATGGTGAGAAAAAAAAAAGAAGTTCGACGGTTGTGACACAAAACAGCTTATTTGTTATTTTAAAGAAAGGAAGGCTATGGAGTATGACTTTTATTATGATTTTGATGTTGATGAAAAAGGGCATCTTCAGTCATTTTTCTTCCGGGAAAGCAGGATGAAGGTTGATTATGATGCTTTTGGTGAGTTGCTAGTCCATGATACTACATATCGTATTAATAAGTACGGTATGATATGTGGTCCTTTCGTGGGTATGAACCATCATAATAAGAATGTAATGTTTGGTATTGGATTTCTCATCAATGAAAAGTGGGAATCTTTTTAGTGGCTCTTCAATACTTTCTTAAGATCTATGAATGACAAACATCCAATTACCATCATGACTGACCAAGCTGCATTAATGGCCAAAGTTATTAGGATTGTATTCCCTAACAGTCGACATCGATTATGCACTTGGCACATTGGTGAAAATGCCAAGAAAAACATCAAAGGAGTAAGGGCAAAGGAAGGCTTCACTGACTTATTTGACATTGTCCTAAAATACACTGATTCTATTACAGAGTTCGAACATTATTGGACAAGGTATGTCTTTGAATTGTTCTTAATTATTTTGCTCTATTTTTTTTTAATTTATAAGTTCATGTTCTTTACTTTTATTGCAATGTTCTTTACTTATATTTCAATGTTCTTTGTTTAGTGTTCATGTTCATTAAAATTTTGGAGTATGTTCTTTTTATTATATAGTATTTTTTTTTTTTACACGTATGCTCTATTAAGAAGAATTATATATTCTTTTCAGAAATAATGTATATTCTTTTTTTAAATATTCCTTCTTGCTATAGTTTTTAAATAATCCTTCCTGCTGTAGTATGTTTACACTGTCCTTAAAGCAATTTTAACCCCCACTATGATTGCTATGGGTTACCGGTTAATATGCTTGCAAGATTTCCCTAAATTTGAGATCAATTAAAGTAATGTAATTGAACTCCCTAAGAACACTTTAAGAACAATAAGAATAGAAAAGGAAGAAGAAGATAAAAATAATAAGGTAAGTAATAATTTTGGAGCAATTAATTATATATAATGAACAACCTTTTATTCCAAGAGTCACCATTTCCAAAAATAAATTAATTAAGATAATCAGACTTTTAATGAAAAATTACCATTATCATAACTAATTTAACCGTAAGAAAGTAACTACTTGCATTCATTCAATCGGGCAAATAAACTGACAAACTTTTAACTAGGCCCACGCCTGATCGGGCAATGCCCTCCCGATTGGGCCATCTACACTTAGGAATAGGGCTGTGCAGAGTACGGTCTAGACCGCACCAAACCGCAAACCAAACCGCAATTTTGCGGTTTGGTGCGGTTTGCGGTTTGGAAATTACGGTGCGGTTTTCAAATTTGACCAAACCGCGGTTTTGCGGTTTGGTGCGGTTTCAAAAAAATTTCAAACCAAACCGCACCGCAAACCGCAATTTAATGCAAAGACTCTTATATGGAAAGAAGACTCTTATATTGTATTTATATGTACTGAATTGTGTGGGTCATTATTAAGAAAACCAAAGTTTTTCTTTCTTATTACTCTCCGTTTCTTATACTTTGGAGTTGCAATGGAGTGGTTGTGGTTTACTTAATGATTTTGCTCCATGTTTGCCTTGGCATGTTACTGGGTCACTATTAACATTGAAGTAAAGCACTACTTTATTGAATTATTTGCATAGTTGTACAGTTTCCAAGTAAAAATTTCATAACAAAAGATTAGCAAATAATCATTATTTGTGAGGTAAAAAAATTATGGAAAAACCGCAAACCACACCGCACCAAACCGTATTTTGCGGTGCGGTTTGTATAAAATTGTGGTTTGAAAAAATCACAAACCGCAATTTTGCAGTTTGGTGCGGTTTCAGATCCAAACCGCACCGCGCACAGCCCTACTTAGGAAAATAATTTTGCTTTCGCGCCCGATCGAGCTAACTTAACCCTATCGGGCGAGCAAAAAGTACTTTCCTTAGTTAATGCTCGTGCCCAATCAAGCAAAGCCCGCCCGACCGGGCCCGTGGTCATAACCACGACTCACATTGAAAATTTTGTGTTGCCCCAATTATTAAACTTATAGCCTAGCTCCAAGCTAAACTTTTCTATTTAACCAATGTAGGAGTTTTTCTTCCCAACATCTAGTTAAATAGAATAGAGTAACTTATAGACTACCTCCAAGCTATACTTTTCTATTTAACTAATGTGGGAGTTTCTTCCCAACTTCAAGTTAAATAGAATAGAGTAAGCTATCATTCTCTATTCAACCAAAGTAGGAATTTCTTCCCAATAACAACTTAAATAGAATTGAACAAGCCAACTTCTTCTATTCTACCAATGTGGGACTTCCATCCCAACACTAAGATATATAGACTAACCTATATAACCAACTTCTATTCCACCAATGTGGGACTAATTTCCCATCATGCATAACACCTATTATGAAGACTACTCTAACACAGTTAACTAAATATTACAAGGAATTTCTGATTTATAATACGCCAAAAAATGTTAAAAGATTACATCTTGAATGTAATAATGCACATTTTTATGATTCCTTCCCATACTTGAAAAGGGACTCCACTTCCCATGCTGCAGTTGAGATGAACTAGTTAGCATGAAGAGCATTCACCTAGCTCTGTCTCACTAGGGCTGCTTATCGAGCGAGTCGATCACGAGCCGATAGGTGCTCGACTCAACTCGAAAACTTTTTGCATGTGCTCAACCCGTGCTTGCTAAAGTTTCGAGCAAATAAAACCTGCTCGACTCGTGCTCGTTAAAGTTTTGAGTCGAGTCGAGTAGCTCACAATCTGCTCATTAAAATTTTGGTCCTTCTATTATTATATGCCTTTATTTATTTATTGTTCAATTTATATTGTTTTTCTTATTATATATAGATATTATTAAAAATTTACTTTTTTTTTTTTTTTATGATATAAATTAAGGCTTAATAAGTGTCAAATTTGTTTAAAGATTAACTTTGTTTACAAATTCTATATTAATAATATATTATCGAGTTGCTCACGAGCATATTGAGTCGAGTTAGAGCTTGCTCAACTCGTGCTCATTAACATCTCGAGTCGAGTCGAATTCGAGTCGAGCTATCTTGAGTCGAGTTTTGACCGAGTGTTGACCGAGTCGAGTACGACTTGCTCGCGAGCTGCTCAACTCAATTAGCACCCCCTACTCTCACCATTCTCTTAAAAATAGAGATAATCCGTATTTCGAAAAGTAAAACGTATTACAGAGAATGTTTAAAATGTATTACGGAGAATGGATTTTATGCAACAAGATAATTAAAGCTAAGAAAGGTGGCTGATCTGGTAATCACTTAGCTCTGTCTTAACAAAAAAAAAAACATAAAGAACAAGCCATTAGAAAATTAAGACACCAAAGGAATGACAAATTAAACACTCGAAAGAGAAATCACAAAAGGAGCTGCTTATCTGGTTCCAACCAGCTCTCTATAACTGTCTTAACCACTAAATCACGGAGTATCATTTAAATGACATGAGAAAACAAATTGAAGACAGCCAAAATTTTATGTAGGTTCAATTATTTGATAAACAAATAACATAAAACCATTCATTCTACAAAGCACATATCAATATCATGGCCAAAAACGAAACATGCTGCTGAAAGATTCAATTGCCCGAAGCAACAGGCCATCAGGGAAAGAAGGATCACGATAGGAATAATTGAACAAAGGTATGGTTGCCTAGTGATTCAGAATTATGAGCATACATTCTAAGCAAAAACAGAGCTCAATGAGCTGCATCTCCGACAGTAATTCTTCAAAACTCAACAACCTTGGAAACAACAGCAGAACACAAACACATATAGCACAGCTGCTATCGAATGCTCAAATTAGCAAGCTAATACTACACACATAGCAGAGTTACCATAGACAGCTCAAATTAGCAAGCTAATACCGGTATAACACACATGTAGCAGAGCTACTACCGACAATTGAAATTAGCAAGCTAATCCACATATGAGTATACAGCAAAGCTAAGACCGGCTGCTCAAATAAGCAAGCTAATACCATCAAAACAGATACCAAAACAAGCTTATGTCACAGATTCAATGGTAATCAACAAGGGAAATGGCTTATAGTTGAATGAACCTTCCCAGCATATCAGACATACTTCAAGCAACTATTTACTAAACATTAACTAGCCATAAAAAGAAAAGAAAAACTGCATGGGAAAGGATCATAATCAAGCTCAAGTAGATAATAAAAGGTCATTGTTGCACATGTACAAGATTGTCAGTATATAGCAATAATAGCATATGATAGATGACACTATGACAGTTGTTGGCTAATGTCAAAAACTACAAAATTGCAAAATTCTACAACGGAATGCTAATGAAACAGACATGATCTGACAACAACTTCAAAATAAAAAAACAAGAAAAGCTTTAATTGATCTTCAAATACAGTGATCTAACTCAACAATGTCAAAATTTCTCCCTGGCATGTTCCAACAGAAAAGCCAAATTACCAATAATTCAATTCTTTCTCTTCTAGCAACCTGAGGAGCAATTGAGCCAAACAGATAAAAATGGAGAGAAGATAGTATCTCAACAATGAACACATATTATTGAACTAATTTTGATTCTTTCTAAACAAAAAAATTGATTCAAGATAAAACAATGATTAATAAGTTTCAAACAACTAAATACAAATTATCAAAAAAGGGTACCTTAGAATTGATGAAAATAAACAGATTATATTGGATTACACAACAATACATTTCAACCAAGTATGCAATTCATATTGCCATTGCATACACTTCTCCAAGGTTTCCACTTTCTTGTTCTTCTTCTAAACCTCTCATTTCTTTTCCCCCTTTTCCTATATAAACTTTGTCTACTAATCAATCTTCCAACTCTCCTTCATCCCTCCCATGTTTTATGTACAAAATCCAACCCCCCCAATCTAATCCCATCTTCATTCCTTTCCCAAATTCCAAGCTTTTCGACGACATCACCATCTTCGTATCCGGCTCCCCATTTCAAAACCCCTGCTTCGTGTCCTCGAAGAGGCGCTAAAAAACGAAGTTGCTCGACTCCTCTGGCTATTATTAATCCTTGAATCCGAGCTTGAACTAGTAGAATCCTCCAATGGTGATTGATTCCTATCCCCTCCACCAAAACAAGAGAACAAGTTCCTGAAAACCCTTCGAATTCCGCCACTTTCCCTTGACCTCCCACCTCTAGAACCCCAAGAAATCCTCCTTGGCACACCTCCTTGATTAAACCCACCATCCATTTCTGTATAAACCACAGGCAACTCCCTCTCACCTCTCCTCCCACCTGCAAACCTCCCCACAGCAAACCCGCCACCGGGCAACCTCCAAATAGTTAACCCAACAGTCTCATCCTCATTCCCCTCAACCAAACCACCTTGAGCATTACTATTATTGTTATTATTACTACCAGTTTGGCCCGGGTTCAACTCGGGCGAGTGCGAATGCGAATCAACCCTATTATCAGAGGGCAACTCGTGCCTACAAACAGGACATGAATTTCTCAAAGACAACCATGGCAATATACAATCATGGTGATAGATATGCTTACAGGGCATCTCTCTTGCTTCTGAACCCAGCTCAAATGCATCCTTACAAACCGCGCAATAACACTCCCCTTCGATATGCTCATCAACGATCTCAATCGTAGGCATTGATTCGATAGCCGCTTTCGAAGCAGGCGGTTGTTCTGCTCTCCCAATCCCATTGATCTCAATCTGAGCTAGCTGATCCAACAACCGATCAAAACCCGAACCCAGCAAAAACTCCGATACACTAGCAGGTAAAGGCCGAAGACCAGATCCTCCACCATCATCGTAGTAAAGCTCATAGCTCCCTCCACCGGCAGCAGCAGCGGCATCTGATTCCGATGGGGCCCGCAAAACTATTACCGGATTAAACGGTGACCGGTCACCACCATTTCTCCGACTCCGACGAAGTCTAGGGCTAGAGGAGAGAGACTCACGAGAAGAAGCAGAGTTCGAGTTCGAATTAGGGTTTCCTCCCACCATGTACATCGCTGCTGCCGGAAAACGACGTCGTCGGGAGTCGGCGAGAGGAGAGGATGAAAGCTGAGACGGAAGCGGCGGCGGCGGTGCCGGCGGCGAGTCGATTTCTTCGAGAAAACCGCCGTGACAATCAGGGCAAGAGATGGCGGAGGTGAGAGAAATTGGATTTGGCGAAACCCTAACAAATCGATTGCATCTGTAACACCAGTATGATGTATGAGATGAAGGAGATGATGATGTAATTATTGCCGATGACATCGAAATCGGACTTTTCTTTGAATTTCTACCAAAATTAATTCCCAATTGAATTGTTCTTCTACAACTGCAGATCCAGAAAAAAATGTAAATCAAGAAAACCTAATTAAAATCAATAATATTATGGGGAAAACCTAGCAATTGGGGGACGCCGGTAAATGAAGAAGATCCCGGCGAAGGAGAGAGAAAATGAGGAGAGAGAAAGTTGGGGGAAAATGGAGGAGAGAGAAAATAGAGAAATGTGAGAATAAAAATAAAGGAAGAAAAAGGAGGAAGAAGAAGAAGAGGTTGAGGAATGAGGAGGAGAGTTTGACGGAATAAGCGCGTGGGTCCACGCAGTTGAAGGACACGTGGTGAGGTGTGATTGGAGGAGGGTGTTAACGGCGTTAGTTTTGGAATTGTTAAAAAAGAATGGTTTAATTAACGAGGTAGTATTAATAGTGATTAGTGTTTGCCGAAAGAAGGGAAAAAAGAGTTTGAAAAAGGCGCGTGTAGTAAACGAGTAAAGGAGTTTAGGGTGTATTATTAAAACTACTAGTAGTGTATTTTGTGTAATAATAATGTGAGTATGAAATTATGAATATGATATTATGAATATGGACTGTTTGGCGCTCCAGTGGGGCCCTAACTACCTAAATTTGCCCTTAGAGCATGCACAACAATGAGGAAAAAATATTTTCCTCATTCTCTCTCTATCCACTTTCTCTCTCCTTTATTTCATGAGGAAAATTGGTGAGGAAATTTTACCCCATCAATGATCAAAAAAAATTTCCTCACCTTTCTCTCTCCTACTTATTCCAATACTCCACTTACATTTCTCTCTCTTACACATCACCATATATTTGTTGATTTTTGTGGGGCCCACTACACACTATTCATCATGAGATTTCCTCATCCTATGAGCATTTTTGGACTTCCTCATGAGCATATTTTTTTTTCCTCATTGTTGTAGTACCAAATTCATCATTTTTGCTCAACATTTTTGCTCATGAGGAAAATTTTCCTCATTGATGGCAATGCTCTTACAAACTTATAAATCTCTAACATCGACTTCGTCTATATAAATCGGTCTATATCGGGTGTTTGCTTCTTTGGTTGCGAGAAGTTTGTGGGACTGGAACGAGAGTGTTAAGTTGAGAGAGGATTTAAAAATATAAAGTACTGTACTCCCCTTCGTTTTTAATACTACGTATATGACATGTTTTGACTTTTGTTGTTTAAATTAATCGAACATCTAAGTTTTAAGAAAATATAGTCAAAGTTGTAATAAAAGTCAAAGTTTATCAAATACTACCTTCGTCACATATTATTTGCAATGATTTGAAATAAAGTGGAGAGGAAAAATGTCTAATCGTTGTAAATAATACGTAATGGGGGTATTCCATGGAATGGAGGGATCAGAATAGATGGATTTAATTAAAAGGTTCCAACATGTGCACGACTTACTTAATTACATGAGGTTTTTCCCGTTGAAAGTTTTGTAACTGTGAGAGAAAAATTACCTTTTTTTTCTTATATTCGGCCAAAAAGTTTTGTACGGAGTACCCTTAATTAATATACACCGCTAGGTATATGAATTTATGAATATATACTTTGTATTCAGCTTAACTTGAATACTAGCATTAGTGTTTGCCTGTATGACAATGATCTATGTAATGGTAAATTGGTAAGTGCGATTAATCTATGTATGTAATAATGTATTAACATTAGTGTTTTCAAAAATTGTAGTATGGAGTTCTAGGTTAGGTTTTTTTTTTTAATAAATGGAAATTTTATTAGGGTTATGGTTTAGATATTGAAATAACTATACTAGAAACAATTAAGTAATAAGTATGTGCATTAACTTTTTATTCAAAGAATCTTTTATACGTAGCTGCTAATACTGAAAAAGTTATGCACATCAATTGATATCATTCGTGCCAAGCTAATTAGTTTGATCTTCATTATTAGGGTTAATTAGGACTTCATCAATAATTGGGCTAGCTAGACAATTAGACATACATACATTGCATGTGCTTTGGTCGTTCTTCTATATAGGTTCAAATAATTATGTATGTATGTTTCACTAATCCACTTGTACTGACCCTTAGAAAGATGTCCATCACACAAACAAAACAAAGGATAATATACTACATTGATCGAGCAAGCTAAGCTAGGTAATTATGGAACATATATAATTATTAGTTGCTTCATAGGAAGAGACCAGGGTAGCTCAATCTTACCTATATCAATCGAAGGTTTACTCACGGTCAACTTAAATTTTATTGAAATGAATGTATCCGATCGAATTGGTACACCTAACATAAAGTAAATGACAAAATTATATAAAACACTAATAACTCGATCATTAGCCTTATCTAGCTTTATAAAAAAAAGAACATTTTCGAATGTAAGATGGACTTCAAACAGAGAATGATTCCAACTAAAGATTGTCTCTGTATCACTAAATGTCAATACAAGATTTGTAATGAAGATTAGTAGAATCTCACCAAGGCCGGCCCTTAACTATCTTTTTTGTGATAAAAGACTATTATAAGAGATTGAAAAATAACTAAATAAGTATGTTTTCTTTGCTTGTGGTAATCCAAATCAACCAAAAATAATTGCACCTTAAAATAAGACATCAAATTAGTGTGGATAGAAGAGACGGCCATCATGCAACTACTCTATTTTAAAACTTTGACTATTTACGGTTAATTAAAAAAAAAAAAAGCTAAGTTATGATACATGAGTCAAATTCCTATGTATTAAGTTTATCCTTTAATTTTTAAAATGTTTTACTAATTAATTAATCGGGTTTCTTGTTAAACAATCCATATTAGGAATATACATGATAAAGACTAAGGAAAATTTGACGAAATTTACAAGAAAACTTAAACCCTAAAACATGATACGGAGTAGTAAAGACAAAAGATATTTGTGTGTTATGTAGAAAAAAACGGTCGGACCGGGGTGAAATCAAAGCGTGTGAAGAGAAAACCGGGAAGAAAACAGTGAGCCGCATGGTATTAGTCAAGTAGTCAGTGTTGAATTTTATTTTGGCACAAGGGTGTTTTTAATGCTTTGATTATAAATTATAATAGAGTGATTAAATAAAGTTTGAATTTTGGAAGCAAGTCATGATTTTCATATATTGCATGCGTTTAATGTTGGGGCCTACTTTGGTGTTATGGAGTAATTTCTTTTGTCAATTCTTATGATGTAACCAACTATGTATTCATTTTGCATTGATTAAAAAAAAAAAAAAAATACCGTTTCGTAAGATTTATACTTCTTTGAGTTTAAATTAAAGACATACAGAGTATCACGTTGACAGCAAAGACAATAAGTTATCTAATGTTATTTTGATTTCCCTTTGTATAAACGTGGATAGATTAAATGTATGAGTAGCTTATTTTTCAAAAGGATTTTTCTTTTTTTCGATGTTTTTAAGAAATATTGCCTAGAATTGGTATGACGAGGATTTGAAGGGTTTTGATATTAAATTGGGGATAATTCTTACTGTATTAGTCTATTACTGTGTTAAATATTTCAAAAAATATAGACGTGAATGTATGAAATATATCAGTTTTGCAAAACAAAATGTAAGAAATATGTCTTGAGTCGGGAGCTAGGAAGATATGACCATATCTAAGAAGATTTAGATAAGTGAAAATCAAGTGAATATAACACTTTTTATGCATTATTTTATGCCTATCTCCAATGGTGGCCTATATAGTATATATGTATGCATATTTCGCCTTCAAAATTGCATTATTCCTCGAACTTAATTTTTTAATTATAAGCTAGTAGATGTTTTTGTATTTCGATATGCCATCAAAAGAAATTATTCTTGCAACATGCCCTTAGCTTGTGCACACAAAGGGACAAAATAGCAAGAGTATATAAACACTGCTTAGCATTTTAAAACAATTAAACAAAAAAGGATATTATTATTACTCTATCTTCTAATAGCATTACTATTGATAGAATGAGCTGTTCTTATTCATTACAAACTACATATAACACAAACCAATACGAATAATTAGGTAAAATCTGATTTCGTCCGTTTCGAGTATATAAAAAAGAATTTGCACAAATCACTAGCCACATTAATTTATTAAATCTCTAAACCAACTTTTTTTTTTTTTTTTTTTTTTTTGAGGAACAATCTCTAAACCAACTTAACTAAACTTTGTTCATGTATTAATTATGAAAATAATTGAAGCATAAAAATAATGCAAACTCATTTTTTATATTTATTTAATACTTTGTACATGATAACATGATCAAATCACACCATGAATAATTTGTTCCGATAAACTTTTTCTAAAGAGGTAAGGACGCTTTAATCTTACGTGGTCCGACCCCTTTTTTTCGGGTTTGCTTTTGTTGAGATGTGAATAGAGGGATCATCATAATCATACTTCTTCAAACGGACAACAACGTAGAAGAAGCACACACCCATTAACGGGGGAACAGGACCGTGGTCCATAACACATCATCTTTCAACCCTTCATTTTATTTATTTATTTATTTTTTTTTTTTTTGAACGAGTCTTTCATTTTCCCAACAATTTTTGGTGTCTTTTCTATTTGGAATTTCATGAATCTGCATGACCCTCTTAGAAAGTTCTAACTATATTATCTTTAGTTGCTGACACAAAAATAAAATTATTGAATTTTTTTTATATATGTGTATGATTTTTGTTGATTCTCTAACTATGTGATATGTCCCCTATGCGTAAGAGGGGAGGGAGCATCTAGGAAAATATGCTTCCTTTTTATATACTCTATATTTGACAATTAACATACCTTTTTCTACCTTTTGCTTTTATAATTTTGGTGATTACTTTTGTATAGTAGTTTTAAATTTAATTAAATGCACTAAATACCAATGGAGTTGGATACACTTTAAAATTCAAATTTATTGCATTCTGTGCACAATTGTGAAAGGTTACAAAAGTTTTTATAGGTTTCTTAAGCAAAGAAAAACTTGTAAAAATAAAATATGTGGAAAACACCTATACAAAAGTTGTACATCTAATAAAGATATCAAATGAGTCATTGAGTAGTGCTATCTTTACTTTACCAAAAAAAAAAAAAAAAATAACCTTGTATTTCCACCTTTTATTTATATGTAACTTAATAATCTATAAATTACATTGTTCGACGCGTGATTTAATCAGGCATTTCCAAATTAATACGGAGTACCACTTTAGGCTACTTTATATGCTTATTTATCACCGAGAGTGTTCGTTAGCAAGAACCTAAAACAATGGAATATAAACAAAGTTACTCTGTAATGTATGAAATATTAAAATTCAACAATGAATAAGGGGAAATGGGGAATATAATCATAATAGTATACTCCCTCCGTATTTTATTACTTGTTCCACTTTCCTTTTACAATCGTATTTTATACTTGTTAATTTTCTTTTTTGAAAACTTTTAAGTAATGGAACAAGTAATACGGAGTAATAAAATACGAAGAAAGGGAGAACGACTGAATGAGTATTTTTTTTTTCAGCATTCCAACAATACTCCACCGTGTTGAAAAAGGCAAATACGAGCAAGGCCCAGGTATGAATTGCTTCGGAAAAAGCCCACCAATTTGTTTAACGTTAACATTTATGTACACTACCCAGTCTGCCTCGCCTTATCTTTTGGGCTTAGTATGCAAAAGAATGACAAAATACCCTTGTACTTGTTAGCCATTTTATGTACAACAGTACAAGTAATATGGTGTATCTTTTACTGACTGTCCAATTTACATCAAGGAATGTTAGGAACCTATGCAATTTTGCAAGTGGTATCCAAAAACGAAATTCCTCCATTTTTAAAATTATTTCACCATATCAGTTGGACACATTAATTTTGATAGTGGAAATAAATGAAGCGATAGAAAACTAAAATTACAAAATTGTTCATGTAATGTAAACATAAACTAAAGAATAAGGGTTTAAATTTAAGGATATGTTGGGTCTTTGTAGTGTGAATAGAGTTATTTTATCCTTAAGTGAAAATTGCGCAATATTTCTCAAACTTTTTTTAAAAGGCAAATGGTACAATATTAAAAGAACAGATAAATTATTAAATTTCACGTAAGAACTTTTAATTTTCTGTAAAACAGTGTCAATACTTAAAATTCTCTATACACATTATCAATAGCAAATTTGAAGAAGGTAAGACTTTGAATATTTCAAAAGCCTATATAGTTCTTAATAATCTAACAAGAATGTTATGGGCTTTCAGCCTTTTTTTTTTTTTTTTTCCCTTCCTTTTTCTAGATAGAAAGATACACGAAGTTAGACAAAAAAGCCTTCTCTCAAGACTAATTAAAAATAAAATAAGAAAACAAACTACATATGACAATGCAAAGGAGTGAGCTAAAACTAATTGCACAAGAAGATTAAGGATTTACGAAACATACAAGTCTGTTGAGCTATTCCACATTTCTCTATTTTACGTACTAGATACTAGTAGTAGAATGAATAGAATAGTACTCCGTAGTATTAAATTTTTCTATCTAGAACTTATTATATGACAATAATGACATTGTTGTCTTTGTTTCACTTAGGTCATACGTGATGTAAAGATGAGGATGAGATGTGCGATATAGTAGTCATACCAATCCAGCTTCCGTGACCACTATGTGGTCAAAGCTACTTTCACCTAAGTACCAGATTTAACTTCCAAATTAATATTAAAGTAACGGCATTTTGCAACTATTCTACAATTTTCCCATTATTGTTCACCAAACCATACTTTAAACCATATTTTCTCTCAAGTTTCATTAATATACTTTTTTTTTTTTTTTTTTTTTTTTTTTTTTTTTTTTTTTTTTTTTTTATATAGAGAGCATACTTGTATAGATGATCTTCATGTTACTTGCTACGTATTATAATTGCAAGTTTTTATAATCTTAATATATTTCTAGATGATAGCCTAAAACCGTACCCCATCATCGATCTATCTTTTATGATTCAAAGGATTTCATTACATCACATTCACCATGTAAATTTCTAGATAATAGTAATAGTACTTCATTCATGATACCATAGGTAAATTTTACTCCGAATCATACATGCTATCAATTAATCAAGTTTTGGTGTGTGCACTACATACTATTGAATGGTATTTATAATTGTATATTATGTATACACAGTATATACATTTATTTAATGGTGCATAGAGAGCTATGAAGACCATACACTGATACACTAGACGAAATTTGATCCGATTGTACTCAGGGCACCAAGAGTTAATCTCTTGGAATGGAAACATAGCAATGATAGCATGTTTACAGATTTTCAAACTTTTTTTCCAGTTTTTTTTTTTTTTTTTTTTTTTTTAGAAAATTTTTAAGTCAATTTTATTTATTTATTATATGACTGATTATTATTTTTACTAACATTTCATTTCCTTTTTAGAGAAATACACAACGTCATTGTTTGAATCCGTCAAATGGTCACTTGCTTGAATTGGTTTAGACTTGTAACATTCTTTAGAATGAGGCGACAGACTAAGCTTAGGATTGATATGTCTATTCCCACTTTCTTACCGATTTAATCAACAAATGACAAGGATAGATATGTTCTCATTATGTGAGCCATATCCACAAGATTAGGTTAGCGTTATTTATTGCTTTTATGTTACATTGAAGAAGAAGAAACTATTATTTGCCTCAAATAAGACCAAGCAAAGGTATATCACAAACAATTGTACCTACCAAATACTCAATTAATTAAATTCATGGACCGAATAAATCTTATTTCCCTACGCTAATTATAAATTGTTCACTTGCCTCTCAAATTCATTGAATTTGTATTGGACTATTGTCATGTTATCAAAAGGTACGAGAGTGTGTTAGTTTAGGATGACAATTGAAAAAATCCGTACCTTGCCTATTTAAAGAATAACGTACAATACACTTGAAAAGTTTTCAAAAAATAAAATAAAATACAATACACTTGAAAAATATGTTATTGAATTGCATGAATTTAACTTTGAAATTATGAATAAACTAACAGATGATAATCTGCCAGCAACATTCTCACAATACATACCTTATTTTTACATTCACTAGCTTCAAAAAGAGAAAAAAAAAAATTCTAATATGAATTTTTTCATAAAGAAAAGATGCAAATAAATAAATAAATAAAAATGACTAGCCTCTACTTCTATACAAAGCATGTTAATTAATAAATTATCCCCTTTGATTTAATTTAAGTAATTAATTAAGACCACCAAATAAATTAAAAGATTCATGGACATAGAGTAGAGGCAAACTATTCAGTAAAATTTTTAAAAATGGGGGGAAAATATGTTGCATGTATTAGTGAATGAAAGGCTTGCAAGTGCTCACCACCTTCCTTATGCTACCAAGAAGCCATGAACTCTTAGCATTCGACACGGTGCCATCGTTTCCGGCCAACAACCTATACTTGTCCTTCCTTGTGAAGTTGGTGCATTCAAACCCTAATGTAGCGGCCAATATACGTTGCACGTAATTTGCAACGTCATGAGGGCTTTTACCGGCTGAGCAAGTAGCCTCGGCGGGTAGTTGGTTCAAGAAGGTCACCTCATAGATAGGTCTAGGGTTCATGAAGAAGAAAAATGGGTCCAAACCTTTCCAACCACGGGCCGTGGTTGCGTGGAAGAACCCGACCCTATAGTTCATAGCAACGGGGACAATATTATCGGTTAATTCAGCAAATAAGGCACTAAACCTTAATAGAAAAGGTTCCCTACATGTAGTACCCTCAGGACAAACGACTAAGTCCCCTCTTCCTAGCTCTTTTTTAATTCTTTCGGCATCCACGTGGCGATCACGGGTTAATCGAATGGTTGGAATTGGTGAAAGTATTTCGGACACCCTTGAAATAGAATATGTAACGGCTGGGATCCTTCTGCCTAAGACGTAGGAAAGTATAACGGGGTCCATTAGGGTTCGGTGGGTGCATACGAAGAGGACGCCACCGGATGAGGCCGGTGGCTTGCCCTTCACTATGACGCCGCCACCAAAGACAGCTGTCACGTAGGGTACTAGCCAGAACGGGAGGATTAGGCCAAATGACATTCGGATGACTGCTAGGACTACACCAATAGGGAGCCATAGGAGGATGAGGAGCGCGATGAAGGGTGTTGGCCGCTTTACTAGGCGCCCGTCGTGGAAGATCACTGGGAGTGGACGGTTGAGATCACGGTGTCCGTTGAGAAGCTTGTCTGTTGTGTTGAATGGTGGGTGGCATTGTTCCTGAAATAAGGGTGTAACAAACATTAATCATCAATTGTTTACGTGTGTCAAATTAGGATTACATGCCATAATTTTATATCTAGGGTATACAAAGAAGTTACATGCAAAATTTATGTGATAAGATGTACAAGTAAAGTACATAGTATATTTACCTCGCAAAGTGATAGGAATGTGTTGCTATCATTTATACTTGACCCTCCTAGCCCCAAAGAAGGTGTCTCATCACCAAACAACTTAGCAACCCGACCTGAATCAGACCCAACATCACGAACAAATCCCATTACATATCCAAACCGGTTCACAACCAACTCACTCCCAATAACCTCATCGGCCTTCAAATGATCCTTAAGAAACCTCTCCACCATAACCCTAGGAGTTTTAGTCACCACAACTTTTTTATCATATTGACTAAAAACCCTCCAAGCATCAATATCAACATCATCCATGTAAAACTTGGGTAAAACCGCCCGTGCCACGGATTCAATATCAGAAAGCCGAACCCCTACTACCGCGACAAAAGTAGTAAGCTTAAATCCAGCATCCTTCATGCCCACCAAGTCAAGAAAACGAATAATAGGCCATAGAAGGAGAAGTAAGGTGAATCGAATAAGACCCGAGGCCTCGAATGCAATAAGCATGAAATATGAATACGGGTCCGGATCCTTCACAAGTGTTCCTTCTAACTCCGCTACTACTGACTCCATAGATGGTATAATTTTCATAACTTTCGTTACAACTCAAAAACTTCTAGGAAAATTAAATTTTCTTAAACAAAAAATTAGGATTATTTTTTAGTGATGAATTATAGTTTGTTGTAGAAAATAAAGAGTTTGAAGGGTTTATAATGAAGTGTGAAAGTAAGGAAATATTTGTTCTTTAAAAGATAAGCAGTTTATCAGTTTACAACTACCTTAGGTTGATATTTTCCTCTGCATGCCTCTCCCCTGCTTTTTATATATTGTTCTTCACACCCCCTTTTTTTTTTTCCTTTTTTTTTTTTCAATTTATATAAAAAATTAAAAAATTTAATGTTTCTTAGGTAAGATTTTGGGAGCCAATAAATGAAAGAGAGTATGTCACGTTAACATAGTATACAGATATTGATTACTTAACTCCAACAACCAAAGTTTAATTAAATCTAGATTAACGCGATTTAATTATTTTAAGTCCACGTGGCTGCTAAAGTGTATGTATAATTAGGTCACTAACTCGCATATACATACACACGGTTAATATACATACTAAGTGCACAATATTTGACTAGTCTAAAGTCTAAACTAGTAAACTGTATAATCTTCACTAGTTGTTGACATGTAATATGTATAAAGTAGTTGGTATATTAATTTGTAAGAAGGATCCTACTAGCTAGCATTTGAACGAATACTTTTTACAAGTTAGTCGGCCTTAGATAGTAAGGCTCGAACTTTTAACCCTAACTTTTACCGTCTGTATTACCTCCAATCCAAGCATGTCCTAACTTGTTTAGTTGTACTCGTGGAATAATCTAGAATTTTCGTTGTTTGCATGATTTAATAATTTCCTACAACTATGTCACAAATTGATGTGTACGCGTGTATATAGTTCAGGTGAGTGTTTAACCAATTATGATAAGATTATTTTAACATATTTAATGGATGAGAAGTGCAAGTAATCAATTATTGAATGACACCTGTAATAATGTTCTAATTTGTGAAGCGAATCTGGTATCTGTCTGCGTTGAAATTTTGTTGGGCATATATGATCTGCCTATACATACCAGCATAAGGCCGCAAATGTCAATTTTTCAATGTCGTCTATGAAGAAGACTAATGGATTTAATAAGAAGAGGGGTTAGTGTAATACGTAATCATCAATAACAACTCAACATCAGCTCATAAGAGCTGAGTTAGGGCAATACTTTTGTCTTACACGGTTACACACTTACACCCAAGAGTATTGAAAATGGTATGTACTTCTCCACTATAATTAGTATGTAACGTGGTGACGGATAAAAAACTGTCGATCCCATACATGTGAGTGAAAGTGTTGTCTCATATTAAAAGACTACAAATGTAAAGAGAAATATTGAGATGTGATCCCACATTGAAAAAAAGAGAAAGTCGTGATGACCACTTTATAAGGCTAAGGGGCTACTCCCCTCACTGTCATATGATTTTGATTTGGAACCTCCTTAGTCATATGAAGTGGACACTTGTAAATTTCGTTTATCATAATCACTCGTAAATTTCGTTTGAACCTAGCTCGCATATGAAATTGTTATACATGTCTTTCTTTATAGAGTGAATGCTGTGATCGGGTTTGAAAATGGTAGAAGGTTGGTCTGGTCAGCTGGTCTACACTAATTGTCTTTTACTCAACCAGAAGTATATCACTACTAGTATTGGAATACCATCAAGATTGTGCCTTAAGCTTGAACCGGAAAAAAAATGTATCTAACGTATTGTATTTTGACGATTGAGCATTGATGATATGAAATTACTTCTTAAGGATTTATGCTCATGTTTGGAACAACTTTAAGATTATTTATTCTCGCTAATGCTCGATCTCAATGGTTTTTTATTTTTACTTGTTTATTATGGTTTGTTTGTTTGAGATCTAAGACAAATACATAACATATGGTTTGTTCCTTAATCAATTGTGAATTCATGATTATGAGTTTATATAATTATATGTAATATTTCAATAATAATACTAAAACCCTCATAAGTCATAATCAATTTTTATAGTAATGTTACTCTACTTTCATGCATGGAGGTTTTTTATTAATATTTTATTGCTACAAATGTATGTATGACAGTTATTACAGAATATGAAATTAAGGCAGCGGGAGACCGGGAGTAGTGTCTATTTGAAAGTACATTCAAATTTTGTTAGTGACAGATTTTCATGTGCTGGTAGCTCCAAAAATGATGACTTTTAGTCATTTTTTTTGTTAAAGATGAAATGACTTAGTCAATTCAATTTGGCAAAGCAATTGGGAGCAAATAGGGTTTAGTTAATTCATCTCTCGGTCATTATAATTAAAATTAGCCTCAAAAAGTATATAAAATATACATATTTCCTTTTCAATGGTTAATAACTTGTAAACCTTACTAAAATCTTTCAATTATCTAAATATAACAATGACAACTTTTAAATAACTTGAATACATGAAAAATATAACGACTTTGATAAAGCCGTTAAGTTACTTAATCACCACTTTTCTAAAGTAATGATTGGAGCCTTCAAGTAAAGATGAAAAATTGAGTATAACGAATAGATAATCAAAGGCTACTTTAATTTCTTAAATCATACTTTAACCAAAACTGATTAAGCTAAAGATTTCTTGTTTGTGGAAATTATTTAATTAGTGGTTGTTTTGTTTCTTCATGTCGGTCTCTTTACCTCTAGCATGTGAGCTTGTAGTATATCAAGTACATTATACATACATATGTGACCTAGAATAGTACTAATAATACTAATAATGCAATGCATTTTTGGCATCCTAAATAATAATGCCTTTCATTAGGCTCTGTATAATAATAATAATCAAAACAATCAAATATGTTATTATTAACCGTTGATAATGATGATATGATGATCAATATATACGTACGTGAATATGTTAATTTTGCAAAAATAATTTCTACTTGTATTGATCATGTGTAAATCGATTGTTGTAAATTTCATATATAGTTGACAAGCCATTCAAATTTCCACCGATTTTTAAAAACTTCACGTTTTCATCTTCTACTGTGCTCGCAAGTTTTCTTTCAAGAAAAAAAAAATAATACTAATAATATACAAAGTACAGTATCAAATAGTATCACTCAATAATCATTATGTTTCTACTAAAAAAAAATTCAAATATCACATGCATTTCATACACAAAAATAAAACCGACAATTAGACATTAAATTGAAAATTTAGGTTAGAAAATATTCATTGATTGGCTAAAGTTGGTGTCAGTGAAATTTCATTACAACCTTCATCGGCTGCAAATTGGCTGTCAACTAGAGAAAATTTGCCATGCAAATAAGTAGGTTGGAAAAACAAATAATGCACTTTTTCAGTTTAACAGATCAAAAAAAGGCTAATAAAGTTTTGTTCAACCCTTCATTAAAGCAATTTATCTGCCGTGATTTTGTATCAATTTAATTATAGTTCAAAATTTCTTTAAAATAGTTAGGTACGGTCGTTAGGAATTTTGTACGTACAATTTTCAACTAATATCTTCAATATTTTGACTTGATTGGATAAAAAACAGGATTTCTAAAAAGTCAACGTTGAAAGGTATCAAAAAATGGTTGTATGAGATATTTTTTGCATTTGTGTATTCAATGTTTTCGAAGATTGATGAGTAATTAATGATCTCAGCTCATCTGCAAAATATTGGTATGGCATGCACACAATACGCATCATATGATATGTCACATGGGCACAAAATTACAATATCATATACTCCGTATCTTTTATTCATGTAAAAAAAAAAAAAACGAGTTACACCAAATAATATTAATTTGGTATAATAGTAAGAATCGTATAAGATGTGGTTTATGTGGAATCCTAATTAAAGGCAACCTAAGATGAAAATGTTCTTACTCTTCCCCTCACTCCCAAGTCCCAACGAGTCTTACTCGCTAACAGCTGTCTTTGGATTTTGTGTTGTACGATGTTAACAAAAGTATGTAAATATATGTGCTAAGTCGATTGATTAATGATGAAAATGTCACCACCGATTCGGTTCACTTTATGTTTTTTTTTTTTATTTAAAAAGAATTATTTTTTTATTTAAATTTTAGTTTTATTTAAATTCTAATGTCATAGTTTAAAATATCTCATTAATTTGAACAATAACAATCAACATAATATACATGTTGCAATTCTCAATTTTTAAAAAAGTTACACAAAATAAACAACCACTCAAAATATCCATATTAGCAGACATTAACAAATAAAGAGTATACAATTAATAGACTTGAAAAAGATGAACAATAATTAATACTTTAAAATCCCTTATCGTCGTATAAATTTGCGGTAGTCTTGATAGAACAATAATACTACTTGAAATTCCAAATTTTTGTGATTGATATGATCAAGATGAAAAATTAGGAATTTTATTATTATTTTTATTATTTAAATTAGGGTTTTGCGAGTCTGCAACTGTTTACGTTCTTCATAGTTTTGTACATTGCTTAAATTTTCCAACTTAAAAAAATCTTTAAAAAAAAAAAAAGCAAAAAAGAAAATTAAAAAAAAAATGAACAAAACCGGTTCAAAGGAAATAAGAAATAGATAAATTCCTTCCAAGTTTTGTATATTGCTTAAATTTTCCAACTTAAAAAAATCTTTAAGGAAATAAAAATAAAATCAAAAAAAGAAAATTTAAAAAAAAAAAAAAAAAAAAAGAAAGTGAACAAAACCGGTTCAAAGGAAATAAGAAATAGATAAATTCTTCCAAGTTAAAACTAAATAAATTAGCTAGTTTGGGAATTAAATTTGATAATTAGCCGTTTTGATAAATACTTTTGTCAAATTAGCCGTTTTAGTAAAAGATCCCGAATACAGATTGTTAACGATCCCAAGAAAATCTATGTATTCTTATACATTATAATAAATAGCTAACACATTGTTAGTGATCCAAGTAAATTAATGAATCTTATGCCTTATAAATAGTTAAAATATTGTTAGTAATCCAAGCGAATCTATGTATATTGTTAGTCATCAACGAGCAAGATTGGTAACCTTTTAATCCCAACTTCCCAAGTGTACCATACTCTCAAAACATCTTTAAGTTAGATTGTTAGAATTTAGAAAGATGTTTGTCAACTCCTTAATTTACCTAGTCATTTATCCAAAAAAACCTATCCTCAAACTTACTCAAAAATATATCGAATGTAAAGACAAGGACATTGGGCTTAACTACACATTGGAGAAATTTGGTTGGTGGGAAGAAATCAACTTTATTATACTGAACGCCCATGACACAGCCCAGAGGCCTCGAATTACCAGCACATAATTCAGGCCCAGTTCTATACAAGCCCAAACTATGTCACCACTTTCTAGTTTCTATTCCTTGAAAATCAGGTTAAAGAAACAAAAAAAATTCAAGGTTTTTTTTTTTCTTCTTTAAATAAATTAATGAAAACATTGGGCAGATAATCTACAACACGTCAACACTAACATAAAATTTCATTTTGTTTATCAGTACAAATACTATATGTTACGGCTCCATTGATATGGAAATTTTTAAATCATAATTGTAAATTATTCATGTGAAAATTTTATTAATTTTTATTTTTATTTATTTTTTTAATTTTTTGTGAAATGAGTCATAAGTGCAATACAAATTACAAATGAAAAATGGAGAAATTAGAACTTGTGACCTATCCGAAATAAGATCACCATTTTAAACACTAGGCCAAAACCTCATTGATAATTACTAAACATATCAGTAGACAGTAGTGACCTTTAATTTTTGTTGTATGGAAGATAGATATGCTATTGTTAAACGACCAAATTAATTAAAAAAATAGCCTGACAATTAAAGCTCAAAATAAAATAAAAAAATTGTTATCCCAATACACATAGCACATTCCTCGATTCATATTCATACCATAACATAAACAGAACTTGTAATTTGCTAAACTTATGATGACTCACGTGATGTATGAAACTTCAATTCATTCCAAGGTACGGTACATTTATTAGCTAGTAGTATGATGGATGAAGGAAGTTACGCAAAAGGTTGACAAAATGATGCAGTCTGTAATAAATTGATCAACGATCTGCTAAAATTTACCACCAACCTCAGCTTCCAGGAAATTAAAACTTTTTTTAAAAAAAATGTTAGAAATATAATCTAATGGACAGTGGCTTTCCTCTTTGAAAAATTAGATGGTGTCGAAATGGTAGGTAAATGCTTCAATGAACAATGAACATGGCTGCTACGTGTTATCTTTTTACTGGTATACTAGCCGTTTATTAAGATATTCACTACTGGAATACTCTGATACTTAATGCACTTAATCCCAGAAATATACTTTTATATACCTTTATATTTAAATTAAAGCACAGCCGTATTTATTTGGAGTACTCTGCTTTATGTACAACTACTGTATTTATTTACTCCCTACTTCGTATTTTCTTTGGGTTGAATTTGCCTCATTTTGCATTTTCTTTTTAGTTATGGTTTGTGAATAAAAATTGCTCCGTAAAATATACGTAGTAATATCAAAAGTAAAAGTTTTGTGTAGAACGGACTCACGTGAGTCCAATTATACAAATAAAAAATTAAGTGTGGTCGCAGACCATCGACAAGTGGCTAGGTAGTGGCAGTGGGTACTGGGTAGGGATGAGTATTTGCATCATAACCGGGCTCACGTAAAACGGTCTCACGCAAAACCTTCTTAAAATAAAAAGCGTAATGTTATAGTATAACCCTAAGGGATATATATAATCATTTAATACACTCTTGAAAATGGTACTTCGTATAAATATAGAAAATCATGACAAAAATACGCGTAAATCAATGTAATTAGTGTATATATTTTCATGATTTCCTAACTCTACACAATTTTCTAAGTGTTATATTTTCATGATTTCCTAAATTTACACAATTTTCTAGTGCACATTTAATGCTTATATATAGCCATAAAGATTATGTATAAGTATAACATTTTTCTAGTAATAATTACTACTAAAAAATACTCCGTAGGTAAATACGGAGTAGAACATAAAGCCATAATAATCCGTTTATACGTACGGAGTAGTATAAAAGGAGTATACGTCTGTACTTTAAGAGGCATGCATCGATCCTTAGTTGAGAGGATAATTTCAGAAATGCCATGCATGCGGTATACGGTCAGTTTTGCCCCTAGAGAGCATGTCATGTGATGAAGATCAAAGAGCTTTTCTACACGTCAGTTTAAATTCGTCTTGTCTATTTTAATTTAAATTAATCCTTTCAAACATTATTTTAATTAAATTTACCAAACTCAACTCTGAAGCATTAACAGTCATCACATGCCTTTACTCTTATGGCCTTAATCAACTTATATTTATGGACAGTATTTTCTCAATTAAATTCACTTTAATTGTTACAGAAAAATCTATAAAGAAAAAATGGTAACACATATTTTTTGTAGTCTAATGTGCAAAGTATTATACATTTATTACATTGTTCTTGACAAGTACTCCATACTAATGTCCAACACTTTTTAAGGGTTGTAAAGAGTATATTCATAACAAATCAGCATAATTGATTACATGCTTATGTTTCTTGAAGCTCTTCTTGCTTTACAACACATAATGTCCTCCTAATCCAAACACTATATATTACTCCACGAGGTAACTCAAATATGACGAAGTATCTAACTCAAGTAGAGTTTAATGTCCAATTCCGCTTTATTATTATTTTTTTTATATATTTAAGGGTCGTATTAGTACATAACAAAAAATATTAAATAATTAGGAGTAAAAGATGATGGAAACTTAGTTTGCCTTGTTTCCAAATTTGACTTTTTGTTCATTCCATATCCATATTGAGAGTTTGAGACATTGACACAAAAGTCCCTGTCCAAACACTCGAGCAGGGCATATGCCGCAATATCATGATAGTGGCACTACATGCGTAATTATATTTATTATAAATCCTATAGTACATATTTTATCATTATTATACTACATATATGTATAATTTATCATTATACTATATATATATATATAATTGTTTTCCTCTAAACAAAAATAGCTAAAAATTGCTTCTTTTTTTTTTTTTTTTTTTTAGAAATTAAAAATTTCTTAAAGAAGTACAATATTGTTTTTCTTTACAAGAAAATAAGTTAAGGTAAGATTATGAAATCAAATTTTATCATCTATGAACAGGCTGAGGTAGGAACTCTGATCTCCAATCTAACCTCTTTTCTCACGAGACATCAAATGTTATGGAGTAAATACTAAATAGGATCCATTATTGACTCAAATGGGAATCCAATCCCATTGAGTGTACACATTTTTTTTTTTAAAGGTTTGGTTCCCCATCCATGAGGTTAATTGAATTAGATAAAGTTTAGGAGAAATAAGTTCATCTTAACAAAAAAAAATAAAATAAATAAATAAAAAAAAAAAAAAATGTATGATTAGAAGAGGTTTAGGGGTGTAGATTGTAGAAGATGATTAAATGACATAATAAAATGATAAAAACTCAACAGAATTAAATGAGTTACGTGATTAGAGAGGCAAGAGTGTTGAATGATTAATCGATTATGGCAGTAGTTGCGATTACTAAAGGGTATATGTGACGTTTGGTAATAGGTTGGATCCGTTTAGAAAAAGAAAGAAAGAAAGAAGATGGTTATTTTGCCACTGCATCCCAAATATTGTTGCGTTGCAAAGACTATAGCGAGTGTGGAAATGCCGACACATCAATTGAACTTTTACTTATGCTATGCCCTCTTTCAATCCAAGCGACTATTACTTACAAAGATGAAGTGTATTCCATTAAGAAGTGCATATTCAATATATGTAATCTATATTTCTCCCTTTACATAGTTACTGTATACACTTGTATATTCAACCATGCCTTAACTTTCACAACAACATATTTATCTTCGTATCATTATATATACTTTGAATTGTACGGTTTAGCCAGACTACTAGTCTACTACCCGCCCAACCACTTGTCGATCCATTAGCTTCCACTAGTTTCAATAGTTATCAAGTAACGATTAACGAGCCATACTTAAAAAGTGCCCTATTGACATATTATCCCTCCACCTGTTACCTATATTCCAAATTTCATTTTAAGGTAATACACTTCCTTCTTAATTACTCGTACTAATCCTACACAATATTTTCTACCTTACGTGTTAAAAGGTACAACTATCTATTCATTTAATACAACTCCTCACGTGTTAAAAGGTAGAACTATCTATACTTCTCACGTGTTAAAAGGTAGAATTATCTATTCATTTAATACAACTCTTATTAAAGGATTATGTGATTAACTATATAGAGTAAAACAATCAATCAGCAACAAAGGGAATATTTATAGAATCCATTATAGAGATTTGTAAAAAGCCCATAAAAGAATATCCAAACCCAAAGATTGAAAAAAGGAAAAATGCAATTAGGGTTGTTGATTTGGTGTCAAAATAAGAATGGACCCAACTCCAAGAAGCAAGGGTATCTCCAATGGAAAGCCCTAGATTACACAAACACACTCTCTCTTCTGTCATACTTCCCATAATTTCAGTGGCTACTTACCCTCCCCTTACATGACGTGATTCAGTTTTCCCTTTTTTTTTTTACCACCAAAAATATTTATTTTCAATTAATAAATATCTCTAAATTTAATAAATATTAAAAAAAAATCTTTAATTAATTAATTAATAAAATAACTCGGCGAAATTAAAAACCCTAAACTAGGAAACCAAACCCCCCCTCTCTCTTTTCTCCAGCCACTGTCTGTAATAACTAAATCTCACCATCAGATTCAATCTCTGCCGTCACTCTTCCTTAATCCAACGGCTCAGATTTCTCCTCTTCTCGTGCTTATCATTCCCCCTTCTTTCTCTCACTTTCTCTCTCCTCACTCCTTACACACTTCCTCATTCTCTCTCTTAAATTCACAACAATGGCGATAAACCTTTTTCTAGGGATTTTTCGATCTCCCCCCAACATTTAACCTAATTTTCTCTCTCCCCCTTTTTTGATTTTCCCCCAAATTCAAGCTCAAATTCGCTATTTGAAAACCTCAATTTTTAATTTTTTTGTGGGTATTGATTGTTGTTGGAAGTGGATGGAATGATAACGGAGAGTTATTCAAAGATGAGTTCAGAAGTTGGAGTTCGATCGATCGATTATGGCGATGAATTAGTAGGGAAAGAGTTAGGGATTCTTCTTCGGGAAAGGGAAAGGGATATGGAAAGAGGGTTTGACATTTTCCGAAGTCCGTCGGCGCCGCCGACCGTCGACGGTTCATCCGTCGCCGGAGGTTTCTTTTCCGGCGGCGATGGCGGTTTGAACAGAGAAGTGACGGAAGAAGAACTGAGGTCTGATCCAGCTTACATTAATTACTACTATTCCAATGTCAATTTAAACCCTAGGTTACCGCCGCCATTGTTGTCCAAGGAAGATTGGAGGTATGCGCAGCGGTGGGGCGGTGGTGGGCCTGGGCCTGGGCCCGGGCTTGGTGGGATTGGTGATAGAAGGAAGGTTAGCAATAATAACAATAATAATAATAATGGAAATAATATTAGAGGTGAAGAGTTTAATGGAAATAATAATAATAATAATAATGGTAGTAATAATTATAATGATGGTAATGGTAATGGTGATATTAATAATATAAATGGGGGAAATTCGTTGTTTTCCAAAGGGTTTAATGGGCAGAAAGAGGATGAGAATGGGCAGAATGAATGGAGTGGTGTTGGGTTGCCTGGGTTAGGGTTAGGAAGTAGGCAGAAAAGCATTGCTGAAATTTTCCAGGTAATTTTTAATACTTTTTGTATGATTTAATTGATTTATGATGTAAAAATTTAGGGTTTATGTTAGATTTATGTTTGGAAGACTTAGTTACTTCACATATAGGTCAAAGATTTTGTTTTTATTGGGTTGTGTTTTTTTGGAAATTATTGATTGGATGTTTTTGTTTATCTTACGTTGGTAGGATTAGAATGTTCACTTCTTGGTGTACTGTGTAATTTCATGTTTAGGGAATGTTGAATGTTAATAGTGGTAGTTTTTAATCCAACAGTTGAGGATCAAAAATACCCCTTTTTTGGTTGTTTGGATTTATTTTATGACTATTCTAAAGCATATATTGTTTATTTTTATTTTTAATAGAAAGATCTGATTAGTCAAATAATTTATGGGCTTTGTGAGTGTTGGTGTTGAAAAAGGCTAAACATTTGCTGGTAGCTACGATTTTATTTGTGTATTTCTGTGTGTAACTGTTTTGAGAATTTGGCGGATTAGGAGAGAGCTACATAATCTATAGGAAAGATTTGATTGAGTGTATTAATGTCTTAGATGGTTGGATTTCAAAGCTATATTTACAACAGCAATATGGTCAGATTTCAATTCAATTCGATAATCTTGGTGTGATAACGGATGGTTGTTTTCGGTGACTTGTTTGGGGTTTGAATTGGCTTTATGGCTTATACTCACTTGTTGAGTCCTGTTACATGATCACAATTTATGTTTCAAATTAAATGCTTAGACTGGATTTGTTGAAGTTCGTATTCTGATGTGGAGATTGGTTTATAAAACAGGATGATCTGAATAACTCCAACTCTTCTGCAAGAATTCCTTCTCGTCCTGCTAGCCGCAATGCTTTTGATGAGAATATTGCAACCTCCGAGGCTCAATTGGCTCCTATGTCCTCAACCGATGCTATGCGCGTCGGTGGGAATATCCAAGGCATTTCAGCAACCCACAATGGTGATGGTTCAGCTTCTCTTAGTTATGCTTCTGCTCTGGGTGCTTCCCTGTCAAGAAGCACCACACCTGATCCTCAGTTCATAGCCAGAGCTCCTAGTCCTAGGATCCCCACAGCTGGTGAAGGGAGGGTTAACTCTATGGAGAAAAGAAGCATCAACAGTCCTAGTTCTCTGCACGGTACTTCAAATGGCCCACATGCTGCTGGGGATCTTGTCGCTGCTTTGTCTGGCATGAGTTTGTCATCTGATCCTCAGATGGAGGAGGAGAGGCAAATGAGGTCGCAATTTCAGCGTGGGATTGGTGACCAGCGAAACCTTTACAATTTACATGGTGAACATAATCATGTTAAACAGAACTCTCACATGAATTCTGCTGAATACAATCCTTTCCAGCAGCAGTCTTTTTCCCATCCAGCTAAAGGTTCATATTCCACCAAGGGAAAAGGTAGTGGTCTTGGAATGGATCAAAACTATTACTTGAGGTCTGATGGATTTGACCGCGGTCCAAACTCACCTTCTAACTTTCACAGTGTTGGTAGCCCAAGCTCGGCCATTCCAAATTACAGTCTAAGTGGGCACAATATCAATCCTGCATTGGCGTCAATGATGGCAGGTCAGCTTGGCAGTGGAGCGTTGCCACCTTTGTTTGAAAATGCTGCTGCTTCAGCCATTGGTGTGGGTGGCTTGGATTCCAGAGCATTGGGAGGTGGTGTATCTTCACGAGCAAACTTGATGGCTGCAGCCGCAGAACTGCAGAATCTCAACAGAGGGGGGAGTCAATCCCAATTGGACCCCTTATATCTGCACTACTTAACTTCAAATGATTATACTGCTGCTCAGCTCGCGGCTCTGAATGACCCTTCCATTGACGGGGGCAATTCTTACATGGATTTGCTAGCTCTTCAGAAAGCTTATTTGGGAACATTGCTGTCTCCCCAGAAATCAGAGTGTGGCCGGCCTTACCTTGGTAAATCTGCCGGAATGAATCATGGTTATTATAGCAATCCAGCTTTTGGGATTAACACAGCTTATGCTGGAAACCATCTATCAAATTCACTTATGCCCAACTCTCCTGTTGGACCTGGTAGTCCTTTGAGACACGGTGAGAGGAATATGAGAATGCCTTCTGGGATGAGGAACTTAGCTGCAGGCATGATGGGGAATTGGCGATCAGAAACTGGTGGCTTTATGGAGCATAGTTTTGGTTCTTCACTGCTTGACGAATTTAAAAGCAACAAGACTAAATGTTTTGAGCTCTCTGAAATTGCTGATCACGTGGTTGAGTTCAGGTATGTAATTTGTGTGATTCTTTGCAATTTCTATCTCCATTTGGTATCTTCTCATTGCTTAACTTGCTTGCTTGATTTTTGCAGTGCTGATCAATATGGGAGTCGCTTTATCCAGCAGAAACTTGAAACAGCCTCAATAGAGGAGAAGAACATGGTTTTCCATGAAATAATCCCGCAAGCTTTGTCTCTGATGACAGATGTATTTGGTAACTATGTGATCCAAAAGGTAAACACGACTTATTATTTATTTGATTTAATTTCTCGACTCTAAATCCTGTAGAAATGTGTGATTAACTTTAGTATTATTGTCAATTGCTTTCTTTGCAGTTTTTTGAGCATGGAACTGCATCCCAAATTAGAGAATTGGCTGATAAGCTCACTGGTCATGTTTTAACACTAAGCCTGCAAATGTATGGCTGTAGAGTGATCCAGAAGGTACTGTTTACACTATTTTGTTGGATTATTCTTTGCCCCCCCTCAAATATAAGTTTCAAAAACTTTTGACCTCAAACGTAAGTTTCGTAATGTATAGCTCTCCTCTTTCGTCTCGAAAGTATGTTTCAAAAACTTTTGGCCTTCTGATAATGTTGCTCTTGCAAATATATGTTTCCCATGAAATTTTGTGCTCTCACTAGATGATGCTATTTAGGGATAGTAGTCGTATTACCTGTATTTCTATGCTGTTCTTTCTTGATTGTTATATTTACATAATAATGACCTTAAGGAAAAGAGTAGGGCAAAGTTTTATTATCAAGTTTTGCGCCATCCTTCTATGATGTCTTGACTTTGATACCTTTTCATGCTTAACAGGCTATTGAAGTTGTTGATTTGGACCAGCAGAAGAAGATGGTTGTGGAACTTGATGGCCAAGTGATGCGCTGTGTACGTGATCAAAATGGAAATCATGTCATTCAAAAGTGCATTGAGTGTATTCCTGAAGATGCTATCCAGTTCATCATATCAACTTTCTACGATCAAGTTGTGACTTTATCAACCCATCCATATGGGTGTCGAGTCATCCAGGTTTAGTAATACTACCAGTTTTGTAATTTCTTATTGATCAAAATATTTTGCAGCTGCTAAGCTGATGTTAGTGGGAGATAATGTGAATCTTAACTGGTTAATTTTGATTTACAGAGAGTTCTAGAACACTGCAATGATGCAAAAACTCAACGTATAGTGATGGAGGAGATCATGCAGTCTGTTTGCATGTTGGCACAGGATCAGTATGGAAATTATGTTGTCCAGGTTTGTCATGGGTTACTAATTATTTCAGTGATGAGCTATATACTTCTGTAAATATTATTGCCAGGTTTTTCAATTAAGTCCCAGCTATCTTTTGGGCTTTAGGAATTGATGATAGCCCTCTGCTCAGCAGGTGCTGATCATGGCAGAAAATTATTGTAGTCTTATGAGTTGGTGTGAATGAATACTGTTGTTACCATGCTTTTGTTCATAACTTGTGTCACTATATAGTCTCTGTTAAAGTTTGCCCCATACTATTTTTGGTTGTGGGGAACCACAACTTTACTCTCACAATACACCACCACTTTCTCTCTCATCAGTTTCTTTTAACCATAAACTGGAAAAAGTAACTTTACCCCTATGGATCAAACAAAAGGGGACGGAGTAATGCATGTGTGCAATCTATAGAAGGTGAAGACATGTTTATGGTGTTTAGGGATATGGAATTACTTGCATACATGTTCAAACTTTAGCTCACAATACTCGGGCAGAATTACACTGGTGCCAATTTTTAAAGAGCTAACTCAATCTATTTTTTTGCTGCTCTTTTATTAGGGGTTTGTGTGTGTGTGTGTGTGTGTGTGTGTGTGGTGGTGGGGGGGGGGGGTAGATTGGTGGTGGTGAACTTCCTTTAAATTGAGTTAAATAACCTATGCGGATGACCAACTTGTTCTCCTTATAATATGCTATTATAATTGTGCTAGTACCTTGTAGTTCAGTGTAGGATGTGAGAGTTTGGGCAGTCTAGGTCGGATAAAACTGCTATCTCCCCTTATTATGCCAATCTTCTCTTCTTATTGGCCAACTGCCGAAAACCCTTAGATAACCTACATATTTTCTCATTTTTTAGAGTGTTGACGTACAGTGTAGTTCCAAATATTGGTTGCGTGGGCATTTGGGATATTTATAGTTGGTGACAAGTTGAAGGCTGATTACTTTAGGGATTATAGGAGTGTTAAAATTTGGAAAGGGTGTCTTAAGACTTTGTGATTGTTGAAGTATCTGCAAAATGAGGGTGATTTGTTTACCTGTTTGTTTATCTGCTACTTTGCTTGGTAACACAATGTGATTTGTACATGCTATTAAGCTTTCGTTGGCACGTTCATTGCAAAACTATGTTGACCTTTTAAATATTTTTACAGCATGTACTGGAGCATGGAAAGCCGCATGAACGCTCTGCTATAATAGTCAAGTTGACTGGGAAGATAGTTCAAATGAGTCAGCAAAAATTTGCTTCCAATGTTATAGAGAAATGCCTCTCATTTGGGGATGTAACAGAGCGTCGTAACATGGTGAATGAAATGCTTGGAGCTACCGATGATAACGAGCCGCTTCAGGTTCTTCCACTGCCCTCCCACTTCATATTGAATGTCTTCCACTTTATAGAATATTGAGATTGTTACCTTTTTAAATTCAAGCCTACCACCTTTTAATTGATAGTCAATTGTTACTTTGTCTAAGTAGCTTGTTGTGTATTAGCTTCTATGTGTATCTTTTTTTTTTTTTTTCTTTTTTTTTTTTTTTTTTTTTTTTTTTGTGTGTGTTTGAATTATTAATTCAGTACCATGACATACATCAAATTGTTGTCATTCTTGAGGCTCCTGTTTGTCCAGAAGTTGGGGTTGGTTAGATGTATTTTTCTTTATTGAGTATTTACCAGGATAACAGAATACAAGAATAGAACCATTTGTTTAATGAATGGCCCTCTCTGCATGGAGTGAGATGATTCTGGCCCCATCACTTTGTGTTCAGGGTTCATCCTTACCAGTCACCACCTATATAGAATGCAATAAGTTTTATTTTTGAGCAATATCTACGTCATATTAATGCTCAGATTCCTTTTTCCATGATTTATTTATTTTATAATCGCAGCTTGTTCTGGAAGTAGAATCTACATTCACAAGCATGATGGCAGTACTTTTAACTGTTTTATTATTAGTTTGCATTTGGTGTTTTAGAAATTATAGTTTATTGAATATTATGTTACAGTAATGAAATTTACATGTTTGTTTTACTTCAACCCCCCCCCCCCCCCCCCCCCCCCCCTCTTTTTTTCCCATGAAAAAAATCCTGAAAAATCTGTATGCATTAGTGTGCCAACTTTTCAGATCGCATAAAATCTAGTTTGAGGGTGGCAACTTGTTGGATTTTAGCTTGTTTTATGGCCATGTATTCTTGCTCACTAAACTACCACCCTTCTCCAGGATTGTCCGCAGTCTGAGCGATATCACCCACCCTACCATACAATCTTGTTAGTCTTTTGATAATTGGCATGACTTGTATCTAGAAATTCTAGACTGTATATAGCAATATCACTGGGAGTATTCTATTTTTTTATTTAGCTAGTGTTTAATGTGCAGTCATCAGAGAATTCCCCTGGATCATAAAAATTGGTATGACAATAATTATTTGATAGAACAAGCAATAAATGCCTTTAAAACAAAGAGCTGAGATTGAATGTAAAGGCATGCAGATAATACCTTGCCTGAACCCCTGGGTGGATTTTTGATCCAGTCCCCCGGTTTAATAGGGGAGCAATGGTAAAATGATCTACGTGTAGCTGACTTGATGCTGAATCTGATCTTGCCTAAGTTGGTGAAAACATCTTTGGCTATTATTACCAAATTCATAAGGTTGGGAAATAGGTTGAAGGTGCTATTGCCTGTGTAGTTCCATAACTATGTATACAGATTGAGTCCAGACAGGCAGACAGTAGAGTGGGTGAGTTTGAGGTTCTTTCATTTTTCCTTTTTCAGGAAGGGGTGGGGGAGGATCATAGGGAAAGCTTTGTTGCTCTTTACCAAAAGTTGTGCATGAGAAGGAAAATGTTGTCGGATAAAGCTCTCCTTCACGAGGGTTTGGGGCAATGGAGAACAGCTAAAGGGTGGAGAGCTTGAGAATTTTGTTTTATCTCAATTGACATGTTTCGCATTTTTGGATGTCAGACCATCCAGCTGTTTGCATAAGATTTTGCCACTTACAGCATCGTATATTGATTTTGTAATACTTGCTGCATTTATGGGACCGTTTTTTAATAGATAATTGCATTGTGGCATACCAGTTGGCATAACCTATTTTTTTGAATCATGTATCGTGCAGAACTTGTTAACTCCAGTCTCGGTCAGAATCTGTTCAGGATTGTGAATTGATATGTGCCAAGTAGTTACTTTGTTTTATCCTTTTATGTGTCAAAATGTATAATTTCCTTGTTGATTTGTAATGGTTATTTGAAACTATGTATCTTTCCTTTTACCTTTTTCTCTTGGTTTGAGCATTACATTCACTAGTCTTCTAAAGAGGGTATTCAAGACATGGTTTTTATGCGAATTTCTTTTTCTGTTGTTTAGGTGATGATGAAGGATCAGTTTGCAAACTATGTTGTACAGAAAGTGCTGGAAACTTGTGATGACCAGCAACTTGAAGTGATCCTCTCACGAATAAAGAATCATCTGAATGCACTGAAGAAGTATACATATGGAAAGCATATTGTTGCTCGTGTAGAGAAACTTGTTGCAGCTGGAGGTAAATACATTTACTTTATATTTATGATGTGTAAGCTTAATCGTTAGTGGCATCATAATAGCTTTGCTTTGTAATTCCTTGGAGTAGTAAAACCCTTTTTATTTATAATGTCGTAAATTTTTTATGATTGATCTAAATATCATGCGAATCAAGTGTGTATTTGAAATTATTTTCCCATAGTCCCATACCCGTACATGACTCTTTTGCGGATGTAAGGTGAACTACTACGTAATTTTCATGACTTACTTTGGATTCTTATTTTTTTGTGTGTGTTTTTTGCAGAGAGGAGAATCAGTTTGCAGACTCCCTACCCCCCTGCTCCGATGGCATAGAAGAGAAAGGTGTTGTACAGCTAACCGAGGCTAGTTTGAACGTGGCTCTCTACCCTTTGTTTTGTTTTATGCCTGCCGGTAGCTCCTGTCTATTTATTTAGGTTGGACTGAGAGCTGAATGAAAAATAAAAGTTGGTTGTACTTGTAAACCTGTAAATTGTAGCGTTTTTTGTTTCCTGAGGATATATACCTAGAAAAACAGGTTAGGTTGAGGCTCAAATGGTACAAGATACCTGATGCCCCTCCCCCCTTGCTGAGAGAGTAAAATTTACTGTACAAGTTTCGAGGGTGTATAGAGAAAGCTAGTGGTCGTGGAGGTAGTAAATTTGTGACTTGTGACTGTACAGAATGTTGCTAGCTGCAGAAAGAGAGCCTTTGTGTTAGAGTTGAGGCTATAAGTTTTCCTTTTGGTGTATCAGATGGATAATTCCTTCTTTGAAAGAACAATTTTCTCATATGATTCGAGCTTTCCTGTTTTCTTTTGTTTGTCATTCAATTTGTTCATTTAAGTGAGGCTATTTTGTTACATTCCCCCCGACAAACTTCATGCTTTGGGTCTCTCACTCAGTCTCTTCATCTTTTAACGCTTTTGTCAAAGTCAAATAAAATCATTTCAGATTTTCAATATTAGAATTAGAGTCCAGTTAATTACGACATAATTTGGTAGATAGCCAAATAAGTAGTGGTGATAGCAAATAGTCCCAATAAATAAGTCTTGACTACTGTTGGCTCATTGAGGAGTTTTATGAGTATGTCAAACACTAATAATGAATACTACAGGCCTGTGTTATTCAGCTTAATTTTAATTAAGTTCAACTCAGCTCCTATCAGTTCAGTTCCTAATTTCATTCTCGGTTTAGTTAACTTCAACTCCAATCAGTTCACCTCAATTTAGTAAATCAAAATGGGTCCTACTACTGCACTAGACTTTTTTGGACAGGTGAAATCATGCATGTTCTATAGTTGATTGATGTGAAAGCCATGTCTTTGCCAAAAACTTGCATAGAATCTTGTGCTTAACGGAACTTCTTAATGAAAAAGGCATACTATACTGTCTATAGTGTATACTGTATAGTGTATAGTTCTATACTTCATGTTGAGCCTCACTTGCACAAAAAAGTTGTGATTTACACAAAATTTCAGATGACAAGTTCAATGGCTACAAAGAAATTGTACTTTAAATTGTTGGTAATGGTGGACAACCTAATCTATTGATTTATAGTAATCTGTTAATTTTTGAATTTATTTGGTTTTGGAAACAATTTTTTATGACATATTCCATATTAATTTCTTAAATAATCATGATATTGGAACGGAAGATTACTATATGGATTAAGTTCACTCTCATAAGGAGTCCCAACAATAATGAAACAAACTTGAAACAATTAAAAGATTCGTGATATGTCATGTATTTACCGAAATTTAATTTAAAACACACAACACTAGAGATATATGCAGTACAGGCTGAAACCTCCAAAATTTCTAAAAAAAGCATGGATATTAGCTTTTAATTTTGGAATTTTTTGACTTTTTTCACTCGGAAATAAAAATTGCCGAAATGTTTACCATTGTCCCTAATACCCTCCGGCAGTCTAATTGGCTGGGTGGAACCATCCAATTTGCCTTTAAATGACCAATTTATCGGTTTACAACTTGCACCGATTACATTAAATCAAGCTTACCACGAACATTTATGAGAACATATAATGATCATATATGGATCCAAACGGCATTATATGACCCCCGAGATGTATCCCCTAAAATCTCAATGCTTTTCGACACCGGGCCCCGAAACATTCGAAATTTCTCAAAAATCGTGGATATTAGCGTTCAATTTTAGAATTTTTTGACATTTTTTCGCCCGGATATAAAATTGACGAAATGTTTACCATGGTCCCAAATATCCTCCGGGAGTCCAATTGCGTGAGTGGAACCATCCAATTTGTCTTTAAACGACCAATTTACCGCTATACAACTTACACCGATTTAATTAATTCAAGTCTACCACGGACATTTATGACTTCAAATAAAGATCATATTTGGTTTTAAACAAGATTCTATTACCCTGAGATGTATTCCCTAGAATTTCAAAACTTTTCAATACCGGGCCCCAAAAATTCGAAAAATTCTCAAAAAGTGTGGATAAGCCTTCAATTTTTGAATTTTTTGACTTTTTTTCGCCCGGAAATAAAAATTGCCGATATGTTTACCATGGTCTCTAATATCCTCCGGGAATCCAATTGGGTGGGTAGAACCATCCAATTTTCCTTTAAACGACCAAATTATTGGTTTACAACTTGCATCAATTTAATTAACTCAAGCCTACTACGAACATTTATGACAACAAATAATGACCATATATGGTTCCAAACGGCATTATATGACCCCAAAATGTATCCCCAACAATTTCAAGACTTTTCGACACCAGGCCATGAAACCTCAAAATTTCTCAAAAAGTGTGGATATTAGCCTTCAATTTTGGATTTTTTTTTACTTTTTTTTGCCCGGAAATGAAAATTGCCGAAATGTTTATTATGGTCCCTAATACCCTCTGGGAGTCCAATTGGTTGAGTGGAACCATCCAATTTGCCTTTAAACGGCCAATTTACCGATTTACAACTTGCACCGATTTCATTAATTCAAGTCTATCACGAACATTTACGACAACATATAATGATCATATATGGTTCCAAAAGGCATTATATGACTCCGAGATGTATCCCCAAAAATCTCAAGCCTTTTCGACACCGGGCCCCCGAAACCTTCGAAATTTCTCAAAACCCATAGATATTAGCCTTCAATTTTGGAATTTTTTTACTTTTTTTTGCCCGGAAATAAAACTGCCAAATTTTTTACCATGGTCCCTAATACCCTCTAGGAGTCCAATTGGGTGAGTAGAACCATCCAATTTGCCTTTTAACTGCTAATTTACCGATTTACAACTTGCACCGATTTCATTAATTCAAGCCTACCACGAACATTTATGACAACATATAATGATTATTTATGGTTTAATTTAAAACATTATTAAATTACCCATATATGTATCCCCTAAAATTTCAAAGCTTTTCGACACCGAGCCCCGAAACCCCAAAAATTTCTCAAATAGCATGGATATTAGCCTTTTGGAATTTTTTGCCTTTAAACGACCTATTTGCTGGTTTAAAACTTACACTAATTTCATTAATTCAAGCCAACCACGAACATTTATGACAACATATAATGATCATATATAGTTCCAAAAGGCATTATATGACCCAGAGATGTATCCCCTAAAATTTTAAAGCTTTTCGACAACGTGCCCCGAAATCTCCAAAATTTCTCAAAAGGCGAGGATATTAGCCTTCAATTTTGGAATTTTTTTTTACTTTTTTTCACCCGAAAAATTAAATTGACGAATAACTTACCATGGTCTCTAATACTCTCTGGGAGTCACATTGGGTTGGTGGAACCATCCAATTTGTCTTTAAACAACAAATTTACTAATTTACAACTTGCACCGATATCATTAACTCAAGCCTTCCACGAACATTTATGACAACATTTAATAGTCATATATGGTTAAAACGACATTATATGAGACCAAGATGTATTGCCTGTAATTTAAAGACCTTTCGACTCAAAGTCCCGAAACCTTCGAAATTTCGCAAAATGCGTGGGTATTAGTCTGAATTTTGGGAATTTTTTAACTTTTTTTCGCTCGTAAATAAAAATTGCCGAAATGCTTATGATCCTTAATACCCTCTGAGAGTCCAATTGGGTGGGTGGAACCATCCAATTTGCCTTTAAACAACTAATTTACCGGTTTACAACTTGCACATATTTCATTAACTCAAGCCCAACACGAACATTTAATGATCATGTATGGTTCTAAACGACATTATTTTACCCCTAGATTTATTCCTCAAAATCTCAAGTATTTTCGACACTGGGCCTCGAAACCTCCAAAATTTCTCAAAAAACGTGGATATTAGCCTTAAATTTTGAAAATTTTTGATTTTTTGTAATCTATAAATAAAAATTGCCGAAATGTTTACCATGGTCCCTAATACTGTTCGGGAGTCCAATATAATTAAATGGGTGGAACCATCCTATTTGTCTTTAAATAGGGAATTTAATGATTTACAACTTGCACCTATTTCATTAACCCAAGTCTACCACGAACATTTATGACAACATATAATAATTATTTATGGTTTAATTTAAAACATTATTAAATTACCCATATATGTATCTCCTAAAATTTCAAAGCTTTTCGACACCGAGCCCCGAAACCCCAAAAATTTCTCAAATAGCATGGATATTAGCCTTTTGGAATTTTTTTACTTTTTTTTTCCGCCCAAAAATAAAAATTGCTGAAATGTTTTTCATGGTTCCTAATACCCTCCGGTAGTTCAATTAGGTGGGTGGAACAATCCAATTTGCATTTAAACGACCAATTTACCGATTTACAACTTGCATTTATTTCATTAACTCAAGCATACCACGAACATTTATGACAACATATAATGGTGATTTATGGTTTTAAACATCATTATATGACCCCGAGATGTGTCTAATAAAATCTCATTTCTTTTCGACACCTAGCTCCGAAACCTTCGAAATTTCTCAAAAAGCGTGGATATTAGCCTTTAATTTAGGAATTTTTTGACTTTTTTTCGTCCGGAAATAAAATTTGCGGAAATTTTAACATGGTACCAAATACCCTCTGGTGGTCCAATTGGGTGGGTGGAACCATCCAATTTGCCTTTAAACGACAAATTTACCGGTTTACAACTTGCACCGCTTTCATTAAATCAAGCCTACCACAAACATTCAAGACAACATATAATGATCATATTTGGTTCCAAACAACATTATATGACTCCGAGATGTATCCCATAGAATTTCAAGACTCTTTGACACCGGGTCCTAAAACCTCCAAAATTTCTCAAAAAGCGTGGATAAATGCCTTCAATTTTGAAATTTTTTGACTTTTTTTTAGCCCGAAAATAAAAATTGCCGAAATTTTTTTCATGGTCCCTAATACCCTCCAAGAGTCCAAGTAGGTTGGTGGAACCATCCTATTTGCCTTAAAATTGCCAATTTAATTACCGGTTTACAACTTGCACGTATTTCATTAACTCAACTCTACTACGAACATTTATGACAACATATAATGAGCATATATGGTTCCAAACGACATTATATGACCCCGAGATGTATCCCATAGAATTTCAAGACTTGTCGACACCGGGCCTCGAAACCTCCAAAATTTCTCAAAATGCGTGGATAGCCTTCAATTTTGGAATTTTTTGACTTTTTTTTCGTCCGGGAATAAAAATTGACGAAAATTTTACCATAGATCCTAATACCTTCCGGGAGTCCAATTTGGTGTGTGGAACCATTCAATTTGCTTTTAAACGGCCAATTTACCGGTTTACAACTTGCACCGATTTACCGGTTTACAACGGCCAATTTAATTAACTTGCACCAAACCTGAATTTAACCGAAATTGATCCTAACCCGTTTTAACCCGTCTAAACCCGAATTTAACCTGACTTTTTATGAACCTGACCTGAATTCAACCAACCCGTTCTTAACCCGACCCGAATTAAACCCAACCTGTTACAAATCCAATCCGAAATCAACTCGACTTGTTATTGACATAACCCAAATTCAACCCAAATTGTTATTTACTCGACCCGAATTTTACCATACCTATTACTTACCCAACCCAAAAATTCAACCTAATCTGTTACTAACCCGACTCGAAATTAACACGATTTGTTATTGACCCGACCTGAATTCAACCCGAATTGTTCCTAACCCGATTTTAAATCACCTTAAATGCAATTTAGACCACCTTATTATTGTTGATTAAAGCGTTTTGTCTTGGGAGCCCAAGTCGGTTCAGGCCAACAAAAGAAAGGAGCATCATCCTCAAATTTAAGAGTTAAATATAGTTTATATTTGTTATATGGTCAAAGGAGATAATTGTCTTCCTAAATTATAGACTATAGTTCCCTAATATATTGCCATATATATTATAGTCAAAGGAAATAATTAGCTTGATAAAAATGATAATTATCTATTTATAGTTAGTTGTACCTGACCTGATTGTAACCTGCAAATTATTGACTTGAAAATAACCCGACTTGAATCCGAGAATGACCTAACTCGAAAATGACCCAACCTGATTATAACCCTCAAATTATAGACTTGAACCCGAGAATTACCCGACTTGAAAATAACCCGACATGATTATAATCCGCAAATTATTGACTTGAATCGAACCCGACTCAAACCCGAGAATGACCCAACTTGATTCTAACCCGCAAATTATTTACTTGAACCGAACTCGAGAATTACCCTAACCCGTTTTAACCCGTGAAAACCCGAATTAAACCAAACTTATTGTTCACCCTACTCGAGTGTAACCCGACCCAAACCCAATAAGAAGTATGACTCGGCGTGACCCGACTCAATCATGACTCAACCCAAACCCGACCCGCATAGGTTATTGAATTAATCTGAATTGGCCCGACCCGAGTTAACCCGACTCACTCTTACCCGACCCAAACCCGACATGTTTACCCGAATCAATCAAATATATAATATAAGAAAAAATATATTTCTTACTAGAGTGTTCATGTGCAATATGCACGGGATATATTTTATATTAGAAGCAATCAAATATATAATATTAGAAAAAATATACTGTATTTCAAATAGGTAAGTTGATTTGATGTAGTAACTTAAGCCATGTTTTTTTAGAGTTGTTGTGGTCTGATCTGCTTTATAATGCTATGTTCAAATCTGCTCTATTAAGTATATCTGTATAAGTAATCTGCCGACACATGTTCTGCTCTATTGAAATATAATATTCTCTGCTTTGCTCAGAAACTAAAAAAAAACAGGGTTGGCTCTTATATGTGGGTGCTACTTTGTTAAATCTATAGAGGTTACCCGTTCTGTGTTATAGGGGTTACTTAGTTAATATCATACTGTCTAGTTTTTATCCTGCAAGTAGCTATTCGGTGAGGCTAGTCGCGTAAATAGCGTGCTGTTTAATTTTTTTTTTTTTTTTTTTTTTTGTTTTGATGACTAGGGAAGTGTGGGTGTGTTAAATCTATAGAGGTTACATATTCTGTGTTATAGGGGTTACATTATGTCATAGGTCTATTTTTGCTCCTTTGCAAGTAGCTATTCGGTGAGACCAGTCGCGCAAATAGCGTGTTGTACATTTTTTTTTTATGATTAGGGGAGTGGAAATAGTTTGTAGGATAGTCCCCAAAAAAATATGCATATAATCGAAGGGCTTGGGATTTAGAGTTCTATGTTGTTGATAAAGGACTTGTGTATATCTGTGCTAATGCACGACATGTATTATACGCGAAAGAAAATATAATAAAGTGAAATGTTAGTACTGTTTAAAAAAAGTGAATTTTTATTAATTATTGCAATTTCTTGAAAAAATACTTAAAAAAAAAGGTGTAGTGGGATGGGTAGTTATTATCCTTTTTGTTGTTTTTTTTCAAGTTAAAAAAATAATAATAAATAATATAGTGGGATGGGTACTTGGGTTGTTATTGCCTTATTAGTTTGTAAAAAAGTAAAATTTTAAAAAAGAAAAAAACTCGAGATTTGAGTATTGGTGATTTGGAGGGTTGTGGTGAATTGACTCTATAATTATATATAAGATTTCTTACAATTGTGAGTATGAGTGAAAGTTAAATTATATTCCAGACTCCAGAGTAGAAACATTTTTCCAATTTCCCATTTTACCCCCATTAAATGATCGGGAGTAAACATTTTTCCAAATTTCTATTTCCATTTCCATTTCCATTATATCAAAGCAACAAGACTACTCTAGTGTAAATGTATAACTACCCATGATAAATGTCAAACTAAATACTCGTTCCCCATTATCAAGTTGATTGCGCAAATCATGCTCCACTTAATAAAGTACCGACAATAACATGATTGATCAAGTATTACCAAAAAAGGAAATAATTGAGAAAAATATCAACTAACGTAAAAACAAAAACAAAAACAAAAATGAAAATGAAAATGGTGAAAAATAATAATTGTACGAGTACAAATTTTTATTCATTTTTAATCTGACAGAAAAAAATTTAAGGTAGCATTCTTCCACGTGAGGTCCCTATCCATAGATTACGACCTCTTCTCTCAATTTTCTCTCTCCTCTAAATTTTCCCCCAAAATTTAATTAAATTTTGCCAACAAAATCAAACAATTCTCAAGTAAGCAACTTTCTCTTCTTGTTCTTTTCATCTCACTTTATACTCTCTTCTTCTTTCTTAAACATTCTATCAAATTTATTTCTGGGTTTTGAATTTGATGAATGTTTAAGAAATCTAGTGATTTTGAATTGAAAGTTTGAATCTTTCTTCTTTGTTTCACCCCTTTGTTGATTTTGATTGTTGAAACACAGTAAAAGGGGTGGAATTTGAGGAGAGAGAGAAAATGGAAGATCATTGGGAAATGGGTTTGCCATCATTTGAAGATCTAACACCATTATCCCAATCTTTGATCTCCCCAGAACTTGCTTTAGCATTTGGGATAACCCCAGATAATACTCGAGCTCAATTTGATCTAAATCGGGCGATGCACGACAACTGTTCGACGTTTTGCCCAAGTGAAGAAAATATTGAATCTTTGAGTTTGAGGTTGTTTTCTGGCAGAAATGATTTTGAGTGTTCTAATAGAATGAAAAGGGGTGATTGTTTTATGACTGATGAGGTGAATTCTGGGTCCAAAGATGATAATGGTGATGAAAACGGGCTTAATCGGGCCGTCAAACGACCCAGATTAGTTTGGACTCCTCAGCTTCATAAGAGGTTTGTTGATGTAATTGAGCATCTGGGAATTGACAAGGCTGTTCCTAAGACTATTATGGAGATGATGAATGTAGAAGGGTTAACTAGAGAAAATGTTGCTAGTCACTTGCAGAAGTACAGGCTGTATTTGAAGAGAATGGAAGGGCACTCAAGTGATGGTCATTCAACTCCTAGACGGGACTCGGCCATGTTCGATTGCGACGGGTTCGGGTCCATGTCAATGCCACCACAGTCACAGCCTTTACAGCAGCAGCCACAACAATGCAGTTCACTGCCTTTGATGCCAATGCCAATGCCGATGCCGATGGTGGGGCCGCCTCCGGGCTCGTATGGATTCGGACATTTGGGGTTGCCTGTGGCCAGTTCTGCTACTCCTGGGTACTGTGGGCTGGAATCTGGTGCTTACAACATGTTCTGGAATAGGCAGCGAGGTTGATTGTTTTGTTTAATTTTGATAAAAAGTATAGTGTGATTGATAATGGGTTGATGAACTAATTTGTAGTATTTGGTTTGAATCCTTTCCCATAATCACTAGCTGTCCAGTAAGTTACTTGGAGTCAAAATTGCCACATATGTATCACTCTCTCTTTACATTTTAATAAAATTATTTCACACGGTTAGTTATGTGAGTCCAGTTCAGTATATTTTTTTTTTTCAATGGTTAATCTGTATTACTGCTGGCTTATCTATACTGTTAATTCAAAATCAAGGGTGCTTCAGTTGAGCCACCAAAATTGTGCTTGTACATGTACTTCACCGATCATAATCTACCAAACAATTGCTTGAACTCTTCACATGGAGATCATATTGTGCATAGTTGTGATATTGATAATTTCTGTTGTTCATTACAGCTCAATTACTGGTGGAGTTTGAAAAGTGTGCTCAATTAGTTGTTTTTGTCATTTTTAATTTTTATTTTCTGTGCAGCTGAATCATCATCCTCTGAATGTCTGAAACACTAAACTATAGAGCAGTAAACATGTAGATCATGATGTGTTGAATCATCAGTTGCATTCATGTGTGAATGAAACCATATACTAGTTTTGTGCACTGTGTAGCAAATAAGCATGGCTAGTTTTGTGCAGTGTCACTAATCTATCATTTACAATTCGTGAGAAGTTCATATTTCTTCTAGAAATTGGCAAATAAGGATTGATATCTGACATTTGTGGACTAGGTTTTTTTTTTCAGCCGTGTTTTACTCTCACCTTCTACCTTTTAATATTGTGCTGTTAGAGGTTTACTGATAGTTGTTGGTTTCTCACCAAAATTGTTTTAAAGGCAATAGTAATGACTCGTGATCAAGTTTTGTCTGATAATTATATGTCTTTATCTCTTGAATACTACTATAGTGGATGGAGAGGCTGTATGGGTGTGGTAAAATATATGAGGAGACTACTTGAAGTGCTCACTTTAGGGAAGACGGGTCGTATACCATTTGGTGATATGCTTCTGCTAAAAATGGAAATCTTACCTCTCAGGTCAGAGTTTTCTTATGTTCAGACTACATTATGTAATGCCAGGGATTTAACAATTTAGCAGGTTTCCACCCCTAGGCAGAAATGTTGTGTAAGTTTGTTTCTAAATCCACACTTGCCAACTTCAATCGTTTATATTCTTTTCATTGTATAAATTGTACTAGTATTGTTAGAAAACTTTGAACTAAATGCAGATTGCAGAACAGATAGTAAAAGACTAATGGTGAACAAGTAACACAAATCTTATTACAATGAAATAGTAATTCATCAAATAACCCCTATGGTACTATGCTCCGGTCTTCAATTTGAAATGGACATAGAAATACAGACCAATATAAAAAAAATCTCCCACAACAAATAGACGAAATAGTAGAATTTTTTAAGCCCTCTGCTGCATAAATTCAAGTAGGACAAAAGGTAATCACATACCTAGGAGCCTTGCAAGTCTTAAGCCCAGTTTTCTCATCAAAGGGATGACTATAAGACCTGGGGCAAACCGTCTTAAACAACCTCCCAAACACCGTTGGCTGACACTTCTCCGCCCTAGAAAAATCTCCTGTGCAGCAAAACCTAGGAAAACCAGTCGCTAAACAAGGACTCTTACACCCCACAACCTTCTCTTGTGTCTTAACCACCAATGCAGCAGGACAATACATGTTCAAGTTCACCTCACACGCAGCGACCCCACAACCTCCCATCATCTCCCTCCTGACAAGGGGAACCATAGAGACAGGGAGATTGAACCCATCAACGGTGCTAACATCATAAAAATGAAGCGGGGAAGCAGGGGTACCGAAGGTCATTTCTACCACGGTGGCAGGGGGTTTACCGCCAATGCCCTTGCATTGTAGTAGGCCATTGCAGTCACCAGTTTGACAAGCGCCAATGCCTGTGTGTCTATCAAAATCACAACCTTGCCTTGCCCATACTCTGCCTGACCAGTTATGAGAGACTCGAAGAAACTGTCGTCGGCCTGAATGCAAGCAAAACCCGCCTCCTAGAGGTGTATTCTGACCGCCGGTTGCTAGTATTCCCGGCCATATGGTGTTGTTGCAGTTATTCATTATTATTAGTTGAACGGCATCTGCCAAAAATCAAGCACTACATTGTTAGTAAAGGAAGATTAAAAAATACTACCAGCAAAATATAATGGAAGAGAATAACCTGTAAAAGAGAAGGGGAGAGACAGAATTAAGAAATGAATCGGAAATGCCATTTTTTTTTTACTCTTGGTGATGTTTGGATTGTAAAATTTGGTGAAACAAAGAGAGACTATATAAAAAGGAGGGTAAAACGGTTAGTGGAAGAGTGGGCAACGGTTTATTTCATTAACTTCCCCATTACTTTGATTATTTCTTCCGATCCACTCTTATTTTTTAAATTTATTTATTTATTTATTTATTTATTTTTACATGTTTACATCTCAAAATTAAGCATATTCAAAAGTTCATCAGCAACATAAATTATCTATATATTGCAAATTTGCAAAAAGTAGGAAATTTATGCAGTACTATGTACTTTGTACTTCTTTAGTTGTTGGTCAAAATCTAAACATAATTACAAATCTTACAATCAAGCAAGACAAATTCTTGTGTAAGATGATCTCATTTCATAAGATGAAAAATGTCATTTTATTTCATAAGAAAAGTCATTGTTAGTTATAAAGAACGCCCCTATGACCTTGAAAAAGTTGCCATTTTTTACATCTATCTCACACAAGAATTATCCTATAAGAATACACCATAAAAGCAGGCCAAATATTGCTTAGGCTATTGCATATATGATATATGCATTAACAGTTTTAACACTATTATATGTCAAAAAAGAAAAGGTTTAACACTATGAACAAACCTCTAATTTATATACTAAGTCCATGGAGGATGAACAAATTCCCTCTATAAGTAATTGTCCTTGGCTCGGCCCCAACGCACCACAAATGTCCCTGCAACTCTAGTGTTTTGTTCATCCCAGCAGTTTCCCATACAAACTTAAACAATCCAAGAGCTCGATCTAATTGCTTTATCCCGCTCCAAACCATTCTCTCTTCCGATGATGTCAACAATTTCCCCATGCACAAGCATAACTTATCCTTCTCACCAATCTCATATAACCCGCCAGACACCTCTACCTCCATGTCTCGTACACTCTCATGAAGATAGTATCTTACAAGTGTAAACAAACATTGTGACGAGTGACCCAATGTCTTCAAAAGTTTCTTATGAACTAAGCTTTCATGATGTTGCACTTCCTTGAACCCGATATCTCTATCAACTAACACATCTTTAATCTGAATTAGCCCTTCTTTCATCACCTTGAGCTTTGACACATGGAATGATAATCCTTCCTCTCTTCTTAAATTATCAATGAGGTCATTGAACATTTCAAGGACCTCTTCCCACTTCCGTGATGATGGAGATACAGCTGATTTATATGGCTTCGGCCTCATCCATGAAGAAGCATCCTCATCTTGGCGACAAGCTGTTTCAGCTAAGAAATTTAAACAAGTAGTAACAATTTGCTGACCCATAAATGTGGCCTTGCTAGGTGTCTCAGAATCCAAAAACATCATCTCTCTTTTCAGTCCCTCCAATATTTCTTCAAGTGCACCTGTAAAAATCCTGTGCTGTGCAACCTGTGGGCATATGGTAAATCGGACTGTCTTCCTTTGTTGCGCAGAGACGTCCAGATAGTTGCAAACTTTGGTGAGGTTATTCACAAGCAAAGGCTCCCTCTCAACTGGGTTGGTAAAACAAACAGGTGGACTGCATTTTCTACCTGCCATTGCAACCCTCACATTCTTCATCAGTTCTTCTTGTACTGATGGATGCCCAAGAAAAGCTCTGGCAAGCGCCTTAAATCGGAGCATCCTATTAAGAAGGCGTTCATCTCTGACAGTTGAATTGTCATTGACATCCACTAACCTTCCATCAACCAAATCCACATTCTTCAGCAATTTGGACAATTTAATCAACCTCGGAAACACGTCGTCGTACCATCCAAGAGGTAAGCTTTCTTCACTCACTGGTACTGAACAATACTGAAGTGCTGCATTCAAATACAGTGGTACACTTTGCCTGGTTCTGATGACATACTTTGGACTACATACATGAAACAAGTCCTGTACAAATTTACAAGCTACAAAATTGTGCCTCATTTACTTTTAACCAGAATTCATACCACCTCATTTCTATTCATTGATCTTACCTGCAAGAGATCAAAGACCACAGCTCAATACCAATAATTCACCATCTATCCAGTAAAGGCGCTAAATCGGTGTATTATGCCTTTGTCATTTTGTCCAAAAGATAACAAATTAAAGCCATCTATTTACAAACACACAAAGGAAAAAACTCTATATGAACACACGTTGTACAAATTTACGAACTGTGGCGGATTCAGGATTTCTAACTAGGGGTAAAACCGAACATGGCAACATTATTTCAAAACAAACAATTGAAAAAATTCATTTACTATAACATTCAAAATGTCATAAACAATCACATTACAACCTAAAATGTACACAAACTTGAAATACTTGCACCAACTAACCAATTCAATAGCTTTTGAACCCAAACCAACATAATCTAAATAAATTCAATAGCTTTTGAACCCAAACCAACATAATCTAAATAATCAATCAAGTAATCAAACTAATCCAAGGTAAAGTTCACATTTTTCATATATTTATGCAATTACAAATTTGAATCATTAAAGAGAAGAATTAATTACTGATATCAGTGAACTACTACTACCTTATTGCTACGCCACCGGGAATTTCTCCCCGGAATCCACTCTTCTCCGCCGGAAAACGCTGCTCCTCCGCCGATAATCGGAGAAAGAGAACAAGAAGAGAAAGAAACTTAAGAAAGTAATACTAGTAATTAAAGTGTAGCGGTTTATATAACCCAAACAAACCGCTGAAAACCGGCGTTTTGAGATATTTGACCCGAACCAAACCCTAATTAAAAACTTCGGGTTATTAATTTTTTTAAATTGGCTTAAAACCGGTTTACTCGGTAAACCTTGTGTTAATCAATGCAAAAGAACCGGATCAGCCGGTATCAAACCCTCTCTAAATCATATCTAAAACGCTGCGTTTTGTATTCTTGGTTAACCGGTTCATCCGGTTCTTATCTTCTTCGGTTTATAAGCCAAACCCTTGATCCCCCTTTTTTCCTCCTCCTCCGGTTCTCTCTTTCTCTCTCCTAGCAGATTCGCTTTAAAACTATCATGTAAGTTTTTTTTAATTGTTTATAATTGTATTTTTAATTTTTAATTATTTTTAACTTATGTTAATTTTGATGATTCTATAATGGTTCTTTGTACTTAGTGTTGGATTAATTTTTTTTTAATTGATAGTTGCTTCTTATATTCTTTAATCACCCGCTTAATTTTGTTTGCCATACTGTATTTTACTTTTACTTTTGTCCCTTCCCTGTATATGTTTTTATAGCTTGTTGTATAGGGTAGCTTATGTTGATTGATTTCGATTTCTGTTGTAGGTGTCGTATGACTTTTGATTAATGAATTAATATCGGATTTTGATAAAATGAGTCAGCTTTATGTTGCAATTTCATGGACACTGATTACTTTTTGTTTCCCATTTTCTGCCTGTTTATTGAATTTCATGAATCTTAATACTTAGTGCTCCAAATTAATTAATCCATCACTCATATGATTTGTCTATACCCTTTTGTTCCTTCAATTGGAATTTAATTGTGTTATGTATTAATTTATATATGCATTTTGATTTATACCCAGTTGATGTAATTGGTTGCTTAAGGCTATAATTTTGCAAGAAATGAGTTCTGGCTTTGAGGCAGTGCCCATCAGTTCACAAAAACATGACCCAGCTTGGAAGCATTGTCAAATGTATAAGGATGGGGATAGGGTTCATTTAAAATGTATATACTGTTTTAAAGTATTTAAGGGTGGTGGAATTCATAGGATTAAAGAACACTTAGCTTGTCATAAGGGTAATGCATCCACTTGCCATCGGGTTCCATCCGATGTTAGGGAAGCGATGCATCAAAGCCTATCAGGTGCGGTGGCTAAGAAAAACAAGCAGAAAAAGAATTCTGATGTTTTTACTAAGGCTAGTGTTGGTATGCCTTCTAATAATGATGATGTTGATGGTTTTGCTAATGACTGCGGTGCTGGTGGTGAGATTCAGTTGATTGCAAATCCTATTGCCCTTGAGTCTAGCTCATCGATGTTGGCTGAGGAAGGGATGAGTGTTAGAGGGCCTGGGAAGAGAAAACGGGGGAGGCCCCCAAAGAGTGCTTTGATTTCCGTGGTTAGTAATGGTACTCCGGTTCCTGTAAGTGACAATCATGCTGTGAATGAGATGCAGGGGTCATTGAAGAAGCTTAACTCTCAAGTTCACTTGGCTGTAGGGCGTTTCTTATATGATATAGGGGTTCCTCTGGATGCTGTAAATTCAGTCTATTTTCAGCCTATGCTTGATGCTATTGCTTCGGAGGGCACAGGAGTTTTGGGACCCTCACATCAAGAACTTCGAGGTTGGATTCTAAAGAGTGCAGTTAATGACGTGAAGGCAGATATGGACTATTGTGCGAGAGCATGGGGGCGCACTGGTTGTTCTGTTTTGGTGGAGGAATGCATTATAGGGAAGGAAAAGGAAATGACAGTCGTCAACTTTCTGGTGTACTGTCCAGAAGGCACAATGTTCTTAAAATCAGCAGATGTGACCAACCTAATGGATTCAGCTGAAGCAATGTATGATTTGATCAGAGAAGTGGTAGAAGAAGTTGAACCAAAAAATGTAATGCAAGTGATTACACCCAATGATGAATGCTATGCTGCTATCGGGAAAAGGCTTTCTGAAACTTATCCTACTATATATTGGGCTCCCTGTGCAGTAAATTCGATAATATTAATGCTCGAGGACTTTGGGAAATTTGAATGGATAAATACTGTACTAGAGCAATGTAAGTCAATAATGAGGTTTATCTATAATCACAGTGTTGTCTTGAATATGATGAGGAGGTATACTTTCGGCGTGGATTTAGTGGTGCCTGATCTTAGTCCTTCTGTCACCAATTTCAGAACAGTGAAGCAAATGGTCGACCTGAAACACAATTTGCAAGCTTTAGTTACATCACAGGAGTGGGTAGATTCATTTTATTCTAAAAAGGAGGGTGCATTGGCTATATTGGATCTCATAAGTGATCACTCTTTCTGGTCATCCTGCGACCTTGTTGTCCTCCTAACTGATCCAATTTTGCAAGTGTTGAGCATTGTTAGAAGTGAAAAGAAACCTGCTATGGGATATGTGTATGCAGGACTATACCGAGCCAAAGAAGCCTTGAAAAGAGAGTTTAGAAAGAGGGATGAGTATTTGACTTATTGGAATGTCATCGATCTGAGGTGGGATCGGCATCAGCAACTACCACTTTATGCTGCAGGCTTCTACCTCAATCCAAAGTTCTTTTACAGCATTGACGGAGATTTGCCTGGTACAATTGTCTCTGGAATGTTTGATTGCATTGAGAGATTAGTTCCTGACACCAAAACTCAAGATAAAATCATCAAAGAGCTCAACTCTTACAAAATGGCTGCTGGGGATTTTGGGCGGAAGATGGCAATCAGAGCTAGAGAGAGCCTGCTACCCTGTAAGTATTTAGATGTTGAGGTTATTTGTTTTTTTACATTTTGGGAAATTCTCTTTGGTAACACTATAGTTTTTACATTTCTCAGTGGTGAATTGCGAAAAATCTTAATATCTTCGGTAAACCTAAATTTTTTATATTATTCAATTATAACATTAATGATAAAATTTAACTATATATTTAACTATGGTTAATTAGTTTTTTTTTTTTTTAATATTTATTTTAGAAATATTTTTATTAAAAAAATCACCCATCTCCCCGACAGCCAGCCACGTCCTCCCCCGCTCCAACCCACGCCGGCGCCCAGCCTTACCTTCGCCGGTGCACCGACGACCGGCCTCCCCCTCCCCCCCCTGCGCTTCTCTTTCCCCTTGAACCACCATGCCTTCCCCGAAACCAACTCCCCCAACCCTGAAATCCCCCTCGAAAATCCTCAAATTCTCAATCTCTTCTCCCTAAATGAAATCAGATTAATTCCTCAAATTTTCGAAGCTTTAGGGTACGATTTTGCTCGGTTTTTGGGTTTGATTTCGCTCAGTTTTGAGGGTTATTTTTGCTCGATTTTAGGGTTCCTTATGTTCGATTTAGGGTTTGAAGGGGCGTTTTTCGCCGGTAAGGAAGGGGACACCGGCGATGGGAGGAGAAGGCTTGGTCATAGGAGAGAGAGGAGGGGGTCACCGGCGGTAGGAGGAGAATGTTCGGTTAGAGGAGAGAGAGGATGGTGGTGGAGGAAAGGTCGCCGACAGTTTGTGAGGGTGTGGGAGGGCCGATTAGGGTTCTTCGAGTGTGGTGGGCTTGGTGGGGGAGGTTTCCAGGTGGTTTTGGGGGGTGGGGGCGGTTTCCAGGTGGTTTCAGGGGTGGGGGAGGTGAAGTTCCAAGTAGTTTCAAGGGAAGTGAGGTGGAAATTGAAGGGGGAGGGGAAGGGCTGTTCGCCGGCGCCAGAAAAAGGGAGGGGGTCTGGGTGGCGGCGGCGCCGGCAAAGGGAGGGGCTGGTTGCTGGTTCGGTGGGAGGGTTGGGTGTTTTTTTAAAATTTTTTAAATTTAAGTTAATTATTAAAAAAATAATAGAACTAACCATGGTTAATGATTTTAACTAAAATGATTATTATCTTTGGTAAACAATAATACAATGTTACCAAAGATAATAAGTTTTTTTGCAATTTACCACTGAGAAAGTAAAAAAACACGGTGTTACCAAAGAGAATTTCCCTTACATTTTTATTGTATTCATTAGTTTTGTTGCATTTTTTTTCTTCCTGATATTGTTAGAAAAGCTAGTTGTTGATGAAAAATGTTGAGGCAACTCTACCTTACTTTATCAATAATTGTATTTCTGCAAGACAAAAATCTTTAAACTCGTATTAGGTGTCAAATTATTCTTCAAAGGATACCCTGGTAATATTGAAATCCCTGTTTGGCAAGCTTTTTGAAAACGTAGTACTTATTTTGCTATCTACTTGGAATATATGAATATGATGCAAAAATTTAAATTATAATATGAAGAAAAGATTGGTAACTTGGTAAATTTACTGCTTCTTTCCTCTCTGCCTGCCTATATGTGTCAGTTGAGGTTGTTCAGGCCTTCAGGTTGCTGACATTTCATTCTTTCCAGGGAATTGTATTAAATTGTGGTTATCTATCGATGTGTGTTTGAAGTGCTTGAATTAGCTTCCTGTTTGATTGAAAATCAGTCCTCCATTAACATTTTTATATGTAATATTTACAGCTGAATGGTGGTCTACATATGGAGTTACCTGCCCAAATTTATCACGTTTAGCTGTTCGTATTTTAAGCCAATGCTGCAGTTTAACACATTGTAAGAAGGATCTTATTCCACTTGAGCAAATGCACAGCACTGTTAACCGTCTAGAACATCAACGACTCACCGATCAGGTCTTTACTCAGTATAACCTACGGCTGAGACAAATGTGAGTACACTGGTCTGATGATAAATTTTGAGGATAATATAAGTATAGAACTTCAATTTATCTAATTTGTTTCACAGGGCTCAAAAGAGCAAGGAACAAGACAATACGGACCCGCTATCAGTGGACAATCATGCTAGCGTTGCTGACTGGATAGCCCGAAAAGATTTATGCTTTGATGACCATAGAAGTTCTGACTGGATGTCAATTGAGCCGCCCTCACCTAGCAAAATGCGTTTGAAATCTTCAGCTGACGAAGTTGAAGAATTGAGCGGTGGTAATGTGTTTGTCTTCGAGCTAATCAAACTCGCCTGGCCTGATTCTGGCAGATATTTGTGTCACCCAAAATGCAATAAGGCTATTTTGGCATTAGGCCTGATCTCTCCAGATATAAGCTGGACTCTTTTGGCAGCTGCCTCAGTCCATGATGAGCTCTAAGCCTCTAATTTATCTGCTTTCTGACATATTTCCTTTTGATTTGCAGGTTTTGATGATTATGAGATTTTTGGTGGAGCTAAGGATGAGGAAGATGCTCTAGCAGATAATATAGAAGGCCAGTAAGCAGCAAGTCAGATTCATACTCGTAATGAGCTTCAGTTGGACATCATTTCTCCTGATTTCAGAGTCTTTCTGATCGTGAGTTATGTTTGTATTTTTTTCCCCTGTGATCGAGAAAATGTGTACACAAGAGAAGATTTTCAGCTAGAACTGGCATTGATTTAGAGAATGAAGCGGTAGTGTATGCTATTAAAGTGACTGAGCATAGAGGTTTATCAAGAGGGACAATTTTGGCGGTCTGAGAATACTCCCCTCTGTTATCAAGCACTTCAATGTTTAAATCATTGTGTTGATTAAGCAAGTTTCCGGCTCACAAGTCTGCTTGTAACTTTTTATTTAGGCTTTTAGATGAGTAAGGCAGAATCCTAGAGTGTACAGACGAGATACAAGTTCTAGAAATGTGAATATGTAGATCAGTGACAAAATGTACTGTATCTTTAGCTGCTACTACTGAATAGAATGCAGAATTGTCAAATTTGATGATATTCTTCCATGAGTATATTGGAACAAAATCTTCTATCCTTCTAGCTTGAACTAATAACAATTACTATCTTTGTTTCATATTAGCTGCAACAAATGGGTATAAATTGTCAATAATACCTGTTGCGAATCCTTGCAACTAATCTAAACGGAGGTAGCATAGAAAAAACAATTATGAAGGATAGAAGGAACATGAATAGTTTCTATTCCACGAAGCTTACATAGGTAATCAGAGATCAAAGCATTCGATTACATGCTCAAAGTGCTGAGAGATATACAAAATTATATATGTATATATACAACAGGAAGTTTCGAAATATCAATACCTAATTATGCAGCCAAAAATCAGTAACTCTACACTTCAATCACAAGCGCAAAAATCCTAAACAAAAACTCAATAATGAATCCACGTAGTGATAAATCATGTTAGACAATTCACATTTCCCAGTCTATCTACCTTCATGGGCTTCATCTCCACCAGACAAAGATAACAAAGAAACTGAACCACCTTCAAGATCCATATATGAAGCAGGAGGATATGTATGTACATAATCCTCAAATTCTCCAGTACCATTTCTTCGGCTGCTGTGGCTGTGCCTCTTCCCGCTATATCCACCAGGTAGAATTATCTCTTCTGGCAATTCAGCCTCCCCATCCAAATACCTCACCAATTGCCTCATTGAAGGTCGAGAATCAGGCGACTCAGCAGAGCACATTAAGCCCAACTTCAAAACTATTGCTGCCTCCACCTCACTATAATCGCCTACCAACTTAGGGTCCATTACATCAAGAATAGCACCCTCCCTCCATCTATCCCACACCCAATCAACCAAGAACAATTCCTCAGGTAATGCCTTGGGCTCAATAGGCCTCCTCCCACAAGCAATCTCCAACATCAAAGCACCAAAAGCAAACACATCAGAGCTCGTCGTAGGCCTCCCAGTTCGTGTAAGCTCGGGTGCCAAATACCCAAGAGTTCCCACAACCCGGGTAGTGCTCGGATCAGTCCCATGCTCATATAGCTTAGCTAACCCGAAATCACCTAGCCTACCATTAAAGTCAGCATCAAGTAACACATTACCTGCCTTGATATCTCTATGTATCACAGTTTGCTCCCACCCTTCATGTAAATAACACAATCCAGAGGCAACCCCTTTAATGATATTAAACCTCTGAACCCAGCTTAATACCATTATAGGGTCAGCAAACAAGTACTTATCCAAACTACCATTTGGCATATAATCATATACCAGAATCAAGTCCCCTTTACGCCGGCACCATCCAAGCAACTGCACCAGATTCCGGTGGCGTAACCTACCTATACTAGCAATCTCAGCAACAAACTCCGGCAATCCTTGCCTTGAGTCATGGGAAATCCTCTTAACTGCAACTTCGGTATTCGAATTCGGAAGAATACCTTTGTAAACCCTCCCAAACCCACCAAACCCAAGAAGCATCTTGTCCTTAAAACCCCTTGTAGCTTTCCTAAGCTCTTGATATGGAAATCTATGAGGACCAACATCAAGCTCCCATGACTCAATAATATCCCTATTCTTATACAACCATACCAAATAAGCAGCTAATCCAATCAAAACAAAAAATGCAACCACAGATCCTATTGAAGCCCCTAAAATCAACCCAAAATTAGTCTTTTTAACCCTTGGTAATTTAGGAAGTGAAGACAGATCAAGAGGGGTTGCTTGACCATTAACCTTAAAACTCCATCCCAATATATAATGTGAACTTGCAAGCAAACCAGTAGACCCAGAAAACCCAACATACATAAATTCATCTAAATAAGAAGAAAGGTCTACATCATAAGATAATAAGCTTCTTTTGGGTTTTTCAGAGGAAAGAGAAAGACTAACATTTAGTTGATGATTTCCAGAATCATAATCAATCCAACACAAAATTGTTTCACCACTCTTCATAGTAATATTCTGGGCAGTTGAATTCCCATCAACATAATAAGCTGCAGTAGCAGAAGCATTAGAAATCATACTATTAATGTTAATACCAACATGATTATCATTGATATCCTTGAACTCAAAATCTTGAACTTCATCAAATTCAACTGCAAAAATATGATTTGTAAGGTTCCCATTATCAGATGAGTTTAGAAGTCCCAGATATTGACTGGGTAAAGCACCAGGAAGCTCTTTACTAGGAGCTAAAGTGAAGGCAAATCCATGCCCACCAAGTGTTTGAAATTGGGGCACCAATGCAAAAGCAAAGATTGTTGAAAATGATACAGCTTTTTCACCATCTTTTGAAGATTTAACCCTAATTGGAGGTGGGTAAAAAGCATGACCAAGAAGTCTAGATGTATCATTGGTTAATTGAAGGATGCCAGTGTTAAGAATCTTGGCAGCTCCATTTAGAGCTATGTTGTTACCAACATGGTTGAATCCATTGAAGTAAAGCTCCTGGGTTTTACAGAGATTTGGGGTGTAAATTAGGAAGAAGATGAAGAAAACCCAGAAAAATTTGAAGGGTAAGGCCATTAAAACAGAGGTTATTGAGGGAATCATGGTAATTTTAGCATAGTTTAAGTGGGTATTTTTTTGACCAATTGATGAAGTAGATTTTGGTGGTTGGATTTTGAGTGAAAAGGCGGTAGAGAACTAGAGATGAGGAGAGAGAAAATAGTGAGAGTGAAAAAATATTTGGAAAGAGTATAGAGAATTATTTAGAGAAAAACATATGCAGTGGTTTCACATGGCAAATATACTAAACTCCATTTGTCCATTTTTGAGAAGTAATAATAGAGTAGTTTGGGATAGGGAAGATGAACATTCCAATTTGAGTTGGTTCTTGCTTTTGTAAAGATCACAACTTTATTTAGGTTTCAATACACATTATTGAGGGTTGTCACTATCATTTATCAAAGATCTAACAAGTATTTACTCTATCTATTTCTAGACAAGAATTTTTGATAAATTGCACTATTTGTAAGTGATTTCTATTATGTGTCTGAATCGTGTATTCAATGTCATTTATCATGTACAACTCTTCTATGTATGTATATCAAAGTTTTGTAGATGGATACATATCCTTACTTTATCTTAATTTGGCCACAATGATTCATTTGTTTTTGTATATATTAGTAGCAAGAGGAGGGTTTCACCTAACTTGGATACGAAAGCATATAAAAAAGGGAGAGTAATCATCAAATTCGTGGAGATTGTGAAACAACATGGGGTTTTAATTTACTACTTAATATTTAAACCATTTGCTTATAAATTACATTTTAATAAAATATACAGAGTATAAAAGATGTATGTCTGAACCTTTCTCCTTAAACATATGAATACATTCACAAAAATTTACCAAGCATTATCCAAAAAAGTGGATACTTGTATTTGTACCACACAAAAATTATTTAATAAATAAATACAAGTAAAATTACTTTACCCTACAATAACTTTACTAGGCTTAAATTTATGACCAAACCAACATCTTTGACATGTTTAACTCATTGCCAATCACGTCCATCACCCAAAAAAAAGAAAAATTAAGTAAATTAGCACTCTGTTTTGATTATATAATGAATTGAAGAAAGGTACAAGTACAATAATTAAAGTTATAACCCTATCCCTATCACTTGTAGAAGAAGTAAAAGAAAAACGACAATAATTTAATCAAGATTACAACCAACCTGGCTATTAAGTATTGACAAATGAATAAAATTGGTTTGATACATATGGTTGTTTGGTGATGTCCATTATCTTTGCTATATTTTAACTACCAATATCACTATTTTATGCATGAGGTTATTAGTTAGGACCTTTTTACACCAAGTGTCCCAACTAAGCAAAAATACAAGTAATAGAAAAATAATAATAATAATAATAATAATAATAATAATAATAATAATAAAATTTAAAAAAAAAAAAAAAAAAAAAAAAAAAACATTCTAAGACCTTGTTCACATTTACTGAATTGAACTGAACTGATCGGAGCTGAATTGGACTGAACTGAATAGAGCTGAAATGAATATTTTATGAGAGAATAAAATTAGAAGCTGAACTGAACTAAACTGAACTGATTGGAGCTAAATTGAACTGAAATTAACCTAAAGTAAACGGACCCTAAATTTTTTGTTTTTGGCTCTTCTTTGTTTGAAATTATGAATTGATAACTCTAAATTTATACTCTTTCTTTTCGTTATTAGCTCCAACTAACAACTTTCCATTTTCGGACTACATCAAAACTTTAAAAACAGTGCATTAAAGCATCCTTGATTAGTAGTTTAACATAAAAACCAAATAATTCCCTTTGCCCTTTTTTGTTTGCTCTACCGGAATAAAGTTAGCTTATTAACTTTTTCATAGGAAGGATTTAACGTGAAAGAAAAGTGGTAAGACATAATCAAGTGATTATGAAAGCAAAAATTAACATAACTGTAGTTTCTTAGAACTAAAAATAGGATGAGACAAGAAATAAAGGGGCCAAAAAAAATATGAAGCAAATACTCGAGACTGAGGAATATCTTTTAATTAAGTTTTATTTGATGCCTCTAACACTCAGCAATCTTTTAAGAAGGCTATTTAATTAAAATATAAGACTCAGCAGTCAGCACAGCAATCAGCATGCTGATAATGTCCGTAACCTTAAACAGATGCACAAAGTAGAGTACAGAGTGGTTGACCACTATTATTATGTTGAAAATTAGGTGCGCAAATAATGGTTTTAGGTAAGTATGCATTAAATATCACTTGATAATTCCACTTACTTCGATCTGCAGCTAGCCCACAAATGTATTATGGTGTGTAATTCTGTAATCAATTTTTGTCGATTTAAATGTTTGTTCAATTCTCCCTAATCATATATACCTTATTAATTGTTTGAGCTTGTCATGAAAAGTATGTCTATATAAACTGCGGAGTACATAAATAATCATATTCAACCATAAATGTACTACTCATATTAAGTTTTCAAAAAAAATAAATCATACTCCCTCCGTTTCAATATGATAGTCCCATATGAAATCAATCACATAAAATAAGAAAAGGTGAGTATTTGGAATCTAGCATTAAAGTAAAAAACAATTCACAAATAGTTTGCCTTATTTAATTTTTTTTATTTTTTTTAAGGAAAACATTAGTAATAATTGCATAAATCAAGGGAATAATTTCTTTACATAGAGTCATGTTATTAATTCACAATAAATTAATCTAACCACTCATAATTTATTATGTATAAAATAGGAAATAAAAACTAAGTTAAAAGTGGAATACATTCAATATGGGTAGATCTTTTTGAAACGCCCAAAATAGTATATGGGACTAACAAATTGAAACGGAGGGAGTAATATTTAAGTAGTTAATAAAGTAATGGATCTATTTAACGAACACCCCCAGAGCGTTGGATAAACATTTAAAATATTGCCTAAAATGATAGTATTAATTTAGGAAAGCATGACAAAATCACGCGTCAATCGGTGTAATTAATGTTTATTTTTTTTAATTTTTCTAATTTTAACTAGCTTATCCAACGTTTCTTGGAACATTTGTTAGTTTTTATCTAACGACTAAAGGGCCCTTTTCCATTAACAATTTCAAGTTGTCACTATGAAAGATACCTCGCACCTTTCATCTAATGACTAAAGGGCAAGTTGATTATTATTGTATAATTTCGGTGGAGAACATATGCTAAAACATTTATCCTATTACAGAAAGTGTTATATTGTGTATTAAGATTCAATTGACATGGTGGTCAAAATTAAATTAAATTCATTTAAATAATGATTATGCTTGCATCAACATGCGTGCATATGACAGCTCATCATTCCAACTTCAAATGATGCTATCCCGTACTAAACTTAATATACGGCACTAATAATCATCATTATTATACGGACCAACCATGCATTCTCATTTGTTTATCTATCTTTTCATTATTATTAACGAAAACTTATTTTTACTCCGTAATAATGATCTATAATCTAGGTCATCTACAGTATTCTACTTCGTATAGTAGTAATAAGACTATGATCCTTGTCATAAATTTGGTCTACGAATATAATAATTGGACAATATTATATAACACATAAACACAATCATACAGATTATGGAGTATTTGTGTAATATATTGTAGAAATTACACTACTTACGCATTTATGCTACTTTTATAATAACGTTAGATTTGTAGTATCGTTAAAAGAAGTATAATGATATACGAAGTATGACACATTTTTTAAATTGGTTCTCCGTATTCATCTAGAAATTCATGACAATATCACAAATCGATAAGTATCATTAGTGTTTTTTTTCATTTATAATAATTACATTATCAAGGCTTTATTTTTGCTCCTTATAGTCTTAAGCCTTATAAGTAGTCCTTAATTCCTTATGCCTAGGGCTAGAGCTGTCAAAAGTTGACCCGACTCGAAATACCGACACAAACCCGATTATTAACCGACCCATCTGAACCCGAAAAAATGGTGACCCAAACCCGACTTGAAACCAACCCTAGACCCGAGTTGACCCGAGTATGTGAGACCCGAACTCGAACATGAGCTGAACTGGAGATGACCCGACCCGAATGTAACCCATAAATTATTGACCTGAACCGAACCCGACTTGAATAGGAATTGACCCAAACACATTTTTACTTGTTAAAATCCGAATTTAACCCGACTTGTTACTAACCTGACCTGAATTCAACCCGACCCGTTCCTAACCCGACCCAAATTTAACCCAACCTGTTACAAACCCGACCCGAAATCAACCCGACTTGTTATTGACCTGACCCAAATTCAATCCGACTTGTTATTGACCCGACCCGACTTTTACCAAACCTATTACTAACCCAATCACCCAAAAATTCAACCCGATCTATTACTAACCCGACTCAAAATCAACACGATTTGTTATTGACCCGACCAAAATTAAACCCAAATTATTCCCGACCCGATTTCAAATCACCTTAAATGCAATTTAGACCACCTTATTATTGTTGATCAAAGCATTTTGTCAAGGGAGACCAAGTCGGTTCATACTAACAAAAGAAAGGACCATAATCCTCAAATTTAAGAGTTAAATATAGTATATATATTTGTTGTAGGGTCAAGGGAGATAATTATATTCCTAAATTATAAATTATAGTTCTGTAGTATATTGTCATATATATTATAGTCAAAGGAAATAATTAGCTTGATAAAAATGATAATTATCTATTTATAGTTAGTTGAACTCGAATATGACCTGACTTGGAAATGTCCCCACCTGATTGTAAACTGCAAATTATTGACTTGAACATAGCCCGACTTGGATGACCCAACCTGATTATAACCCGCAAATTATTGACTTGAACCGAACCCGACTTGAACCAGAGAATGACCTGACTTGAAAATGACCCGACCAGATTATAACGCGCAAATTATTGACTTGAACCGAACCCCTCAATCCGATAATGAACCGGCATGATTCTAACCCGCAAATTATTGACTTGAACCGAACCCGACTCGAACCCAAGAATTACCCTTACCCATTTTAACCCGTGAAAACTCGAATTAAACTCGACATAATGTTCACCCGACCCGAATGTAACCCGACCTGTTATTAACCCGACCCAAACCCGATAAGAAGTATGACCCGACGTGACCCGACTCAAGCATGACTCAACCTAAACCCGACCCGCATAAGTTATTGAATTAATCCGAATTGACCTGACCCGAGTTGACCCGACCCACTCTTACCGACCCAAATTGACAACTTTACCCAAAACCTCAAAACATTCTCAAAATGCGTAGATATTAGCCTTTAATTTTGGAATTTTTTTTTGACTTTTTTGGACCGGAAATAAAAATTGCCGAAATGTTTACCATGGTCCCAAATACTCTCCGAGAGTCCAATTGGGTGGGTGGAACCATCCAATTTGCCTTTAAACGACCAATTTACCGGTTTACAACTTGCACCAATTTCATTAACTCGAGCCTACCACGAACATTTATGACAACATATAATGATCATTTATGGTTCCAAACGACATTATATGACCCCAAGATGTATCCGCTAAAATTTCATTTCAATTCGATACCAGCCCCGAAACCTTTGAAATTTCTCAAAAAGCATGGATATTAACCTTCAATTTTAGAATTTTTTTCACTTTTTTTGCCCGGAAATACAAAATTGCCGAAATGTTACCGTGGTCGTCACTAATACCCTCTGGGAGACCAATTGGGTGGATGGAATCATCCTATTTACCTAAACGACCAATTTACCGGTTTACAACTTGCACCAATTTAATTAACTCAAGCCTACTACGAACATATATGACATCATATAATAATCATAAATGGTTCCAAACGACATTATATGACCCCTAAATGTATCCCTAAAATCTTAAAACTTTTCGAAACCGGGCCTCGAAACATCCCAAATTTCTCAAAAAGCGAGGATTTCAATTTTGGAATATTTTTACTTTTTTTCGCCCGAAAATAAAAACTACCGAATTGTTTACCATGTTCCTAATTACCCTCTGGAAGTCCAATTGGATGGGTGGAACCATCCAATTTGGCTTTAAACGACCAATTACCGGTTTACAACTTGCACTAATTTCATCATCTCAAGCCTACCACGAACTTTATAACAACAAATAATGATCATATAAGATTCCAAACGACATTATATGACCCCGAGATATATCCCCTAGAATTTCAAGACTTTTCGACACCTGGCCCCGAAACCTAAAAAGTCTCAAAAAGTGTGGATATTAGCCTTCAATTTTGGAATTTTTTGCCCTTTGTTTGCCCGGAAATAAAAATTGCCGAAATGTTTACCATGGTCCCTAATACCTTATGGGAGTCCAATTAATTGGGTGGAACCATCCAATTTGTCTTTAAACAGCCTATTTAACGGTTTATAACTTGCACCGATTTGATTAACTCAAACCTACCACGAACATTTATTACAACAAATAATGATCATATATGGTTCCAAACGGCATTAAATGACCCCGAGATGTATCCCCTAGAATTTCAATACTTTTCGACACTGGGCCCCAAACACTCCAAAATTTCTCAAAAAGCGTGGATATTAGCCTTCAATTTTGAAAATTTTGACCTTTTTTTCTCCCGGAAATAACAATTGCCGAATTATTTACTATGGTCCCTAATAGGCTAATACCGGCTGGGAGTCCCATTGGGTGGGTGGAACCATCCAATTTGCCTTTAAACAGCCAATTTACCGGTTTACAACTTGCATCAATTTCATTAACTTAAACCTACCACAAACATTTATAACAGCAAATGATGATCATATATTGTTCCAAACAACATTATATGACCCCGAGATGTATCCCCTAAAATTTCAAGACTTTTCAACACCGTGCCCCGAAACCTCTAAAATTTCTCAAAAAGCTTCAATTTTAGAATTTTTTTGACTTTTTCCGTTTGAAAATAAAAATTGCCGAAATGTTTTTCATGGTCCCTAATACCCTCCGAGAGTCCAATTAGGTTGGTGAAACCATCCAATTTGCTTTTAAACAGCCAATTTAATTACCGGTTTACTACTTGCACGGATTTCATTAGCTCAAGCCTACTACGAACATTTATGACAACATATAATGATCATATATTGTTCCAAACGGCATTATATGACCCCGAGATCTATCCCACGGAATTTCAAGACTTTCCGACACCGGGTCCCGAAACCTCCAAAATTTCTCAAAAAGCGTGGATATTAGCCTTCAATTTTGGAATTTTTTGACTTTTTTTAGCCCGAAAATAAAAATTGCCGAAATGTTTACCATGGTCCCTAATACCCTCCGGGAGTCCAATTGGATGTGTGGAACCATTCAATTTGCACCGATTTCATTAACTTAAGCCTACCACGTACATTTATGACAACAAATAATGATCGTATATGGTTCCAAACGACATTATATGACCCCGAAATGTACTCCCTAAAATTTCAAGACTTTACGACACTGGACCCCGAAACCTACAAAATTTCTCAAAAATCGTGGATATTAGCCTTTAATATTGGAATTTTTAGCCTTTTTTACGCCCAGAAATAATAATTGCCGAAATGTTAACCATGGTCCCTAATACCCTTTGGGAGTCCAATTGGGTGGGTGTAACCATCCAATTTGCCTTTAAACAACTTATTTAACGGTTTATAACTTGCACTAATTTCATTAACTCAAGCCTTCCACGAACATTTATGACAACAAATAATGATCATATATGGTTCCAAACTGCATTTAATGACCCCGAGATGTATCCCCTAGAATTTCAAGACTTTTCGACACCAGGCCCCGAATCCTCCAAAATTTCTCAAAAAGCGTGGATATTAGCCTTCAATTTTGAATTTTTTGACTTTTTTTCGCCTGGAAATAAAAATAGCCGAAATATTTACCATGGTCCCTAATACCGTCCGGGAGTCCTATCGGGTGGGTGGAACCATCCAATGCCTTTAAATGACCAATTTACCGGTTTACAACTTGCACCGATTTCATTAAATCAAGCCTACCATGAACATTTATAACAACAAATAATGATCATATATGGTTCCAAACAACATTATATGACCCCGAGATGTATCCCCTAAAATTTCAATACTTTTCAACACCGTGCCCCGAAACCTCCTAAATTTCTCAAAAAACGTGGATATTAGTCTTCAATTTTGGAATTTTTTAGCTTTTTTTCCGTCTGAAAATAAAAATTGCCGAAATGTTTTTCATGGTCCCTAATACCCTTTGAAAGTCTAATTAGGTTGGTGGAACCATCCAATTTGCCTTTAAACGACCAATTTAATTACCGGTTTACAACTTGCACGGATTTCATTAACTCAAGCCACTACGAACATTTATGACAACATATAATGATAATGTATGGTTCCAAACGGCATTATATGACCCCAAGATGTATCCCATAGAATTTCAAGACTTTTCGACACCGGGCCCCGAAACCTCCAAAATTTCTCAAAAAGCGTGGATATTAGCCTTCAATTTTGGAATTTTTTGACTTTTATTTCTTCCGGAAATAAAAATTGTCGAAATGCTTCCATGGTCCCTATTCTCCCTAATACCCTCCGGGAGTCCAATTGGGTGTGTGGAACCATTCAATTTGCTTTTAAACGGCCAATTTACCGGTTTACAACTTTCACCGATTTACCGGTTTACAACAGCCAATTTAATTAACTTGCACCAAACCTGACTTGAACCGAAATTGACTCAAACCCGTTTTAACCCCTTAAAACCCGAATTTAACCTTACTTGTTACGAACCTGACCTGAATTCAACCCAACCCGAATTTAACCCAACCTGTTACAAACCCGACCCGAAATCAACTCGCATAGGTGATGGAATTAATCTGAATTGACCCGACCCGAGTTGACCCGACCCACTTTTACTCGACCCAAATCCGACCCGTTTATCCGAATTGACAGCTTTACCTAAGGCTTATGCTTCATTTTCTTAAAAGAATTTTAAAAATAATAATATATTAAGTAGTAAAAAAAAAACAGTTCAAAAAAAAACATGTCAATATAAATTGGCGTTTGTCTAACAATCGGCCCTTAGCCGCCAATATTTGACCATTCTGTAGTATTTAAACAATGAGTTGTAAATGTTTCTCGTTTTTGTTGAATTGAAGATGGTCATGAGCTTAGTAACGCACGAGTGAACTAATACTACTCGTATTTCATTGTCTCATTTTCAACTGATGATTCAAAAGAACTTTGTTGAATGATATAGTCATATAGATGTTGTCACGGTTAGTAAGTAAAACCAGCGCCATTGCGTTTGTGACAAAACCTGTATTTCAAGTATCAAATATCCATGCACAAGCTGATAACATATAACGATACAGTAAGTACGGCGAAAAGAAAATAACAACTCCTCACATAATTAAACAAGTGCGAAAAGAATCAAACTCAGTCTATTCAGATTTCCAAGATTTTATCACAAACATCTCCCACCATCTTAACATCTAATTAAAGCTAGGGTGGTAATTGGTAACAATTTTTTTTTTGGTTACTATGTCAATTCTTATTTCTAGTCACTAGTCAAATTAGTAGTACACAATAACATCAATTTCAAATCTGTTATTTTAGATGAACTACTACAAGAGGGGGGGGGGGGTGAATGGTAGTAGGTTCCAATCGCGGAACTTACGCGGAAATTAAAAACAAAACGTAAAGGAACTTAAAGCACACAACAAGTTTTACGAGGAAACCATCCAGTGCCCAACTGGAAGTAAAACCTCGGCCCTATTGGGACTTATAAACAAATTCCACTATAATAAGCAACTCTCCTAGTACAACCTATTACACAAACCTTTGCTTTGCAAGTTCCACCACGGACACTTGACTATATGATAGGACACCTCCCTAGCTTTAATTAGATGTTAAGATGGTAACAATTTTTTATTTGGTTACTACGTCGTAGTCTGGAACTCACTGAACGTACTGTAACCAAAAACCTGATTGGAACTTTGACCAGGAGGACTGACTTAGCTTCGTGGTGAAGGATAAAACCATTAAGCACGACCACTACACTTCGTCAGCCTCAACTTTGAATGAATGCATATGAGCATATTTATAGTACACTCGAATTATTCATTTCATCTTGAAAAAGATAGATTTTCTGAAAAGATAAGTTTAAAAGATATTTTCTAAAAATCAGTTTTCCGAAAATATATCTTTTTCTTAAGAATAAAAACTGTCAATAATAATAAGATAAGCTTAGCATAAAATCAGATTTTATTCAAAACTTATCTTTTTGTTTAAAGTACTTTTTAAACAATCTTATCTTTTTCCAAAAGGGATTTATTAGAAGATAATTATCTTTATTCAGTAAAACCAAATCCGCGATCCCTAAAAGATATGCACGTATAAGGTAAATATATATATCATTAAAACCGACTTTTAACGACGTGCATACTTAAGTTCCTATTAGGTTCCTGAACTCTGACAGTCTCTGAGTTCCGATCCTGACAAGTCAGTTACTCTAATTTCATTGACTGTTTGGAGTTCACCTTGGTTCTATATAGACTTGTTCCAGACCGACTTTTATGTCCAACATACTTACATGAATCCTAGAGCAATATACTTCTATTTCTCTGTCTTCGTGTTGCGTCTCTGAAACTCTTGTTCTGGAATCCTGTAGTCTTGATATATTCTGGATCTTAGGGTTTGCCCCAGCATTACACCGGAACCAGGTCGTTACAACCCGTTTCGAAGTTCCTGTTAAGAAACTTCTGGAAGTTCCATTTCTGGAACTCTTCTTCTAACTTTACTTGTATCCTCATGGATCTTCTAAAGTTCCTCTGTTTCAGTTCCTACTTCAGCCCTCAACGCTTACTGAACCTGCAAACATCACAACACTAGAAAATCCTTATTAAATGGAAGTTTGCTCAATTCTTAACATCATCATCAAAACCTCATAAGGGTCAACAAGTTGTCCCTTTTTGATGATGACGAACTGAGCAAACTTCTGAGAATAACAAAGTAAAACAGAAGGTTAGTTTTTTATTTATAAAAACAATAAAGAAAACTAAACTAAATTAAAAGACTCCTACACATACATAACCTATATATGTATAGGATACTTACCTTATGAAGCTAACATATGTAAACACATGTTTACATAGTTACCTTCATGGTTCCTTAGCCATCATCATGCTTATCAACCATAACACTTATCGTTGTTCTTGTTCCTCTATTGCTCAAGTTCCTTACATATATACCTGTCATTACTCAGGTTCCTTGTATCCTGTTCCAAGCATAACTTGCTCTTTCTATGCACAACTTAACACACACGTTAGATAGATAATCATGATTAGTTTATAATCATCAAAACCTAATTGCTCAACAAAATCAAATCATATTATTCTACTTATTAAAGTAAAAAAGTAGAGCAATGTCATACTAAATATGGGACAGAATATATTAGTAGGGTTACTTGTAGCTGTATTTGATTAATTTAAGCATCTTATAGTAATAATCTCCATATAATCACGCAAATTTAATCTTCATATTAATGTTGGTAATTTTTTAATAGAATTTCCGTACGAAATTATAGAGTTTCCTAGATAGCTGGATTTGTTTGTACAATATTTGACCTACCACTCTAAAATTAAGGAGATTATAATAATGATTACAGTTGACTATTGATAGTATGAAATTCATGTATATTAGAGATGTTACAATTGATTATGGTCAACAATAGTTGCCTTGCTTCTTCAAACGTACTCCATTACGCTTTTTGATAATAGTGGTTTTTATTTTATTTTGATGATTTGTTGGAGTGAATGCTATATTGCTATCCACTCTCTATCATTTCAACGATATTGACTTATAGTTTGATTTATATGATAAAACAATATAGAGATACATATTTGACTTTTTTTATCAATAAAATAAAGGCTCTAATATATTAATAAAGAAAAAAAAAATGTAGGCAATCTAGAAATCCGATTCCACAAAATTTGTTAGCTTGAACCACCTTATATGTGCTTCGTATAAACTTAAAAAGATGAGTAGCGATGAAACTTTTAGGGTACTTAAAAATAATTTATTAGGCATGTGGACTTATATATTACTTGTTTCTATTTTACTTTATACTATAAATAGCTATACAACTAAATGTATGTTTTTGCTCAATAAGATGATAAGTGAGTAGAATTGAATTAGAATATAGTTTTGGAAATACATAAAGCCAGATACATTCAAGCATATATTATGAAGTAGTAATAAACATGCATTGAGAAGTTGAGATGCTCCTCCTAGAAAAAGGCCTAATATGTCCACTAAATTTCGTTATGCTTATGTATAAGGCCCATTTATATTACATCATAAGTCTTTGGGCCAATGAAGTAAAATCTGTGATTTTATGAGTAAAGGATGACTATTGCTCCATTGGTCACAAATACTCACAAAGTCACAATCACAAAGTCACAATTAGGGGTGAGCAAAAATTCCGGGTACCCGGAATTGAAACCGGAACCGATTAGGAACTGGCGGGTCCGGAACCAAAATTGGACCCGGTGGTTCCAATTCTGGGTAATAAATTAAGGACCCGGTTATAACCAATTCCAATTCCAATTCTCAACTTTTTGGACCCGGAACCGGTTGAGTACCCGGTTACCCAATATATGCTAAACTAAATTAAATTTAAATAATAAAAATACATTAAATGTATCTAATCTGTAAAATAAAAAAGTATTATTAATACCTAACATAATTACAAATAGCTTAATGCACATATAAATATAAGTGTTAAATGCTAAAAATGAACCTAACTAAAATAAAATTATAATTTGTATTATATTTTAAAAATTACATACACAAGTGGGTACCCAGAACCGGAACCGGTACCCGGTGGTTCCAATTCCAATTCCTAAATTTTAGGACCCGAATGAACCAATTTCAATTCCGGTTCCGAATTTTAGGACCCGGTTCCAACCAATTCCAAGTCCGGGTCCTAAAATTTTGACCGGGTACCCGGTTTGCTCACCCCTAGTCACAATGGTAGCCAACCATGTAGTTGTTGAACAATAATTTTATGTACTTTGTAATTCCTCATCACTTTGTATATTCTTTAAACCCGATAATCAAATCTCCTAAAGATATCATTTAGCAAATCGCATTTAAGTACCGAGACTTCCATAAGGGCTTAGGCTAGATAGGATTAGGAATTATAATGCCCAAATTAAAACTTGGTTCAGATATCAGAAGCATATAATTCATGTTAGGAAATTTTGTCAAGAACTAGCAATTAAAGCGCGTGTTTTGAAAACAACTACCTATTAATTTTTTTTTTTTAAAAGAACTACCACAAAGTTGTAAAAAGTTTAAGTAGCACTACCACTCTGATAATTCCAAGTAGAATATTTGGCATGTAGGTTTCACTTTTTACCTTTACCTCATAAAATCAGCATCTAAATTGACTAAATTACCCTTCATAAAAGTAAAAAGTGATAAAAAAAATGAGACTCAAATACGAGAGATTCTAGTCAAAATTGTTAGAGTGGTAGTGTTACTTAAACTTTTTACAACTTTATGGTAGTTCTTTTAAAAAACTTTTTTAATAGGTAGTTGTTTTCAAAACACGTGATTTAATTGGTAGTTATTGACAAAATTTCCTTCATGTTACTCCGTATCATACTCATACATGTGTTGACCCCGTGTAGTAATGTGTTGCTTCGCGATTATTAATTTTTGCTTAATAATGATGATGATATGAACTTTGCCAAGATTAATTAGGAAACATATATAGCCAAGATAGTGATGATGATGAGAAAAGGGTACAATCAAAATAAACCCAAATTATCAATTCCACAAACAAGATGAAGGTGAATTCTTACACAAAATTACAGGACAACAATTCACCAACAGACAAAAAGAGAAAAAAAAAAAAAAAAGGGAAGTATACAAAGTGGAATAATAATAATCCCTCTAATTAAGAGATCCAAACTAAAAATTGTTCCCCTCTTCTCTTATAATTGCAACAAATCAAATGAAAAATTAAAGGCCTAGAAAGTGTACGTGCAGCTTCCATCGTCACTCCTTGCAGTTGGATCAAAGTTCTTCGCGTTCGGGTCAGTACAACCTTCAGGAACCGGCAAATCTCCTTGCTGAGCTGCTTGGCCTGCACAAAACAGGACATTTTTCTTAGCAAAGTTTTAAGCAACAAACCAATAAATTTTACATGTTATCTGTTGAACTACTAAGGCTCGAACCTCCGAGTTAGGGACACTTAACCGAAGAAAGCTCCGGATGCAATAGCATCTTTGTTAGCATCTCCAAGAGCAGCCTCGCTCAGGTACTTGTCAGCAAGTTGGACTCTCTTGACGTTCTCTTGCTCTTGCACAAGCATGTTTCCGTACTCGAGCAACTTGTCCAAGGTCATCTTTGGTTGTTCGAACACGGGTGGTCCGTCCCTTGAGTTTACGAGCTTCTTCCCTACGGAGTCAATCCCTACTTCTGAAACCCACTTCCTTACTTCATCATCGTATACACGAGCCCTCAAGGCACCGAAGAAATCTACAAACCAATTAATCAATAACATTAATTACTACATTATCAATCGTATCATCATAATGCAAGAATGTATAATATATAATGTGACGTACCAATAGATTGGCCAGGGAAGGTGTCGACGAGCTTGACAACGTGTTCCTCAGGAACATTGTCAGTCTTGAAGATACCGGTGGCAACACCGATACGGTCCTCACGGGTGGGAGCCCAGTAGAACTTCTCCATACGACCATCACGGATAAGGGGAGCGTACAAGGTGGAGAAATCGTTACCGGTGACAATAATGGGAACACGGGCGTTCTCTTGCTTGTTGTACATACCAGGGAGTTGGACATTGGTGGGATTGTCAGCAATGTTCATGAGGGTGGCGTTAACCATCTGGTTGTTGACGGTGTATTGTGTGGTGCCTCCCATACGTCCAGCACCGGCGTCGAGATCGTTGATGAACAGAGCACACATCTTACCCTTGGCTATGATGTCTGCTGCCTCACGGTACCTTTGCCTGATCAACTTTGCTGGTTCTCCTGCGTTTCCACTTTCCAATTCTCCGGCACTCATCATGATTGGGCTATTATTGAGCATATACATTAGTAAGATAGATTATTTATTATTGTCACTAATTTTAATTTAAGCGATAGATTAGGAAGAGTTTTACTCACTTGATTCCCATCTTTGCGAACACAAGCTCACATTGGAAGGATTTACCTTGACCTTTGCCTCCCCAAATACCCAAGATCAGGGGAACCTATGAATTCATCATTTTTACACAAATTAGCTTTATGAACTCCCAACTTGTTAGCAATATTTTTATTTTTCAAACTGTCATTAAGCTAAATTAGTCGAATTATGTCTTAGTATGGTGTACACACACGACTCACACAAGAATTATTTGAACTTTGACAATATTAGTTAGCTACTCATTATATAGTAAAATTTATAATAATCTAATAAGGCGTGACTTGTGACCATTACAATTCACTAAGTTGTTATAATTTCAACTTTTTTACCTTGCCTAATTTAAAATCAATTTGTCACTAGATTTTACTTGACCAAATTGGTAACCCGTTTAATTTGAAGTACCTTGATGTTAGGCAAGTTCAAGTAGTTCTTGGTGATGTGAACAACAATCTTGTCCATGAAGGCAGGGGCAATGTAGAAGTTACCCAACATGTTGTCGATGTTGTACCTGAATTCATAAAATTTGTTACTAGCTAGAACCACATAAAATATAAAACAAAGAGATTATAAATACAAGCTAAGCTAAGTGTATGTATAATAGCAACTAGCAAGGACTTACTTCCTAAGACCTTGGCTCTCGTATTCGAGAGAACTCTGAACTGGAACGTGGGTGCCGGCGTCCATGGGAGCTTGGAAGAGGGAGTCAACCATACCCTTACCCCTACGGATGTCGAGTTGATCGTCAGAGATGTCTTCAGCCAAATGAGCCCATCTGTCCTTGGTGGTCTGCTTGCTCTCGTCGTAGTCGGCCGCCTTCACGGTCATTGAGCTCGCCCTTGAGCTGCTTGGGAATCTCACACTTGTATGCTTCTTTAAGCTGCTCCCTAAGAAGGCTGAGGTTGGGACTGATGCCCCACCGCTCGACCCATTCAAGTTCAACTGCATATGTTTAACACACCTCTATCATTATTACTCCTTACCATTTGTTACATCTCATCTACTCTTACACATTTACATTTACATATATATATAAGCTTCTTCACACAAATCAACTTATTATGAGTACCCAAACTCATTCACTTATAAACTTGTTCACTCAAATCAATTTTTTTTTTTTTTTTACAAATTTACTACTAGTAGTACCCAAACACATATTCACTTATTAAACTTGTTTACTTAAATCGGCTTATTACGAGTACAATTTACAGGTATCCAAACACACATTCACTTAACTTACAAAGTTGTTCACTTGAATCAACTTTTTACAAGTATTCAAACACATATTAACTTTCTTTCTTAGACGAAAAAAAAAAAAATATGTTCACTTCAAATCTTGTTTATTCGACTTGTCAAAGTATACTCTAACATCATATGTTACTCAAGGTATACTTTAAGTGAATATACTATAAATTTGTTTACTCAAAATGACTTGTTACAAAAATCTAAACACATATAATTATGTTATATACTGTTTATTACAAGTATGGTACACTTTTTTATGTGTTGGACATGAGTACATACAATAACTTTTTACACAGAGAATCAAAGTGACAAATTAAACTAACAAAGATGATCATATATTTCCATTTTTCTATAAACTAAAACTTAATTACACAAGTAACTCAAATTTTCTATACTAGTTGCAAAAGTTAACATGCTTATTAATCATAAATAATGAAATTAGATGAATTGTTAAGAGATCAAACAAGTAACTAAGCAAGTAAGATGACTTACTGGTGCCTTGGTGGCAGCTCCGACGGTTGAGACAGCAGTAGCCATTTCAATCCAACGGCTGAGATCCTAAAGAGAGCTTCAAATATATTTTTTAAAAAAATTTAATTTTTTGGGTGCTCTTGAGAATTCCTGAGGATTAGCTAGTGTGTGGAAGGTAGAACTTATAGTAGGGAGTCCAGAAGTTTGCACCATAAATTTTTGTGTGTTGAAGATTGGCTTTCTAATCTATAACTGCCACAAAAACAAGATTACTCTATTGCCACGTGGCGTCACGTGATTTGCTCATCACTACACTACTAGACTTTGGTCCCTTTGAGGCTGGAATTCTAGCTTTCTTCTTCACCACTTATATTTTTACTAGTAGTTTCTCTTTTATTTGGATTTGGATTGGCTAGTGTTATTTTTTTCTTGTTTTGTTTATCACAAGTTTTTGTAACATTTTAACAGTATGCAACTTTATATCATTTTCTTCTTTAATTTAAATTTTATTTTGTACGTTTTTTTATGAAAAAATTATTATCAACTAGTATAAACTTAATTAAATAAATTATATCCTTAAAATTTTCTTTCTTTGTCTCTCGTTCTCTCTTCCTTGATCCTTATCCCATATTCAACATAATGCAAGTGAGTTATTTGTCACATTGTGTATGCCTTTTGTCATTCAATTTGAAATGTCCTCTCAAGTAATTTTCAATTTTTCATGCTCCAATTGCCTATCCTAGATGCTTGATGAACTCTATACAATAATGCATGTCTAGTACTACTCTTTCTTTTATTATACTTATAATAATTAAAGATTAATTCTGATAATTTGAGTTCCTTTTCTAAACTATTCAAGCACAATAATTTTTTTTATTTACATTAAATCCTTGATGAACAAGTAATTAGAGCATATAATTAAAACCAACATTGTGGATTGATTAAAGTGTGGAGAAGTGAATTACTTCTCTCTCACTTTAATGAAGGCGAGTATAGACGGTTTCATGCATGTCATTTCCAAGTGTTGAATGTCATTGATAGAGTATAAAACATATTCTTGGGCCTCAACCATTAGCTTAAGTTTTTGGTTGACTTGGTCCTTTAATAGTTATGTTACTCATAAATAGCAATGCAACACATTACAAGCTCCATACGGAGTATTATTCTTCTTTTTTCCGCTATTTATTTATTTATTTTCTCATAAACAAAAAATAAAAAAAAAATAAAAAAAAAAGAAGGATTGAAGAGAATAATTAAGTAATCCATATATTTTAATCTTTAATTTTATCACTGTGTAATGTACTCCTTAGTGATCAGTGGATCACTATATATCATGTAAAATGCAACATATTGCATATTTATTATTTAATAAAACTTTAATGACAAAAGCTAATAAACATCATACCAAACACTATAGAATATACTAATTAAAACTACTATTACTACTTTTTTTTTGGTAAAAGACTCACTCAGCTACTTCAAAAGATTTTGTTTTCCCCTTAATTTAACTTCTTATCTTCTATCCTATGTTTTTGGTGTGGGAAGTTATCTCCTTTTATTTTTCTTTCTTTGCCTCTCTTTTTCAATCTCTTGAACCTTATCCCGTGTTCAACACAATGTAAGCTAAGTAGCTAAGTGAGGTTTGTCACATTGTGTAAGCCTTTTGTCATTGACTGTTTTATGTCCTCTCGAGTTCTTTTCAACTTATCATTATCGTCTATCCCACTTGATTAATGAACTGTCCAAATAGACTAAATAATAATTTAGAGTACATTCATGAAATTTTATTTTAATTTTTAACTTAAGTAGTTTAAATTTTGTCACAAATTAATTGTTTCATTTTCTTAAATACATATACTACGTATCAAAATATTATAACATTCCATGCATAACAAGTTTTTTTTTAGTAGTAATAATAATAAAATAACGGGTCTTGTATTTAATCTTGTTATTATTGTAGAATTGAATTCTAAACAATGATCATATACTCCATAAATATTTAAGAATGTCAATAGTGAGCTGACACATTATTGAGAGAACGACAAAGCACGCTAAAATAAGTAAAATATGTCAAACATGCAATGACACAACCTAGCACAGTGACACATGTAGTGAATAGCGAGTAAGCTCATCCATAGACTGAGCCTATCCAAATCCTAGACATATGTTCTGGCACGGCTATAGCCATCTTAATATAACTTCATGAACCAGGTCGGGGTTCGTTATGCTTATGCTCAATAGAGAAGAGTCAGGCAAGTAGCCAAGTCGGCCCACTAATGGTTTCTAATCGTACTAGTACTTGCTAAGAAAGATGCAACATTGGATCATAACACACCACAAATTAGCTGGGCCAACACCTAAAGTCTTAATTAATTTAATTTATCTAAGTGTACATTCTAGGCATAAGTGTCGTCTATCGCATTCCTAATTTGACCACCTTAAGGCCCATGTACTTTGACTCTCCAAGCCTCCAAGGCATCCAATTAGAGATGTCAATTCGGATATTCAGGTCGGATTTAATGAGGTCTATTAGAAAATTGAGTCATGTTAAACTATTGTGTCTATCATAATTAGAGCTGTCAATTCAGGTAAACGGGTTGGGTTTGGGTCGGGTAAGAGTGAGTTAGGTCAACTCGGGTCGGGTCAATTCAGATTTCCATAACCTATGCGGATCGGGTTTGGGTTGGGTCATGCTTGAGTCGGGTCACATCGGGTCATACTTCTTATCGGGTTTGGGTCGGGTTTATAACATGTCGAGTTACATTCGGGTCGGGTGAACTATAGGTTGGTTTAAATCGGGTTTTCACGCGTTAAAACGGGTTAAGGTAATTCTCAGGTTCGAGTCGGGTTCGGTTCAATTCAATAATTTGCGGGTTAGAATCAGGTCGAGTCATTCTCGAGTTTGAGTCGGGTTTGGTTCAAGTCAATAATTTGCGAATTATAATCAGGTCGGGTCATTCTCGAGTTCAAGTAGGGTTCGGTTCAAGTCAATAATTTGAGGGTTATTATCAGGTTGGGTCATTTCCAAGTCGGGTGGTCATTCTCGAATTCAAGTCGGGTTATGTTCAAGTCAATAATTTGCAGGTTACAATCAGGTCGAGTCATTTCAATTCTAAGTCAGGTCATATTCGGGTTCAACTAACTATAAATACTACCTCCGTTACATATTATTTGCAACGATTTGACATAAAGTAGAGAGGGAAAATGTCTAATCGTTGCAAATAATATGTAACGGAGGTAGTAGATAATTATCATTTTTATCAAGCTAATTATTTCCTTTGACTATAATATATATGACAATATACTAGGGAACTATATATAAAGTCTATAATTTAGGAAGATAATTATCTCCTTTGACCATACAACAAATACATACTATATTTAACTCTTAAATTTGAGGATGATGCTCCTTTCTTTTGTTGGCCTGGACCGACTTGGTCTCCCTAGACAAAATGCTTTGATCAACAATAATAAGGTGGTCTAAATTGCATTTAAGGTGATTTGAAATCGGGTCAGGAATAATTTAGGATGAATTTAGGTCGGGTCAATAACAAGTCGTGTTAATTTCGAGTCGAGTTATTAATAGACCGGGTTGAATTTTTGGTTCGGGTAAGTAATAGATCTGGTAAAATTTGGGTCGGGTCAATAACTAATCGGGTTTGATTTGGGTCAGGTTTATTTTGGGCAGAGTTTGTAACAGGTTGGGTTAATTCGAGTCGGGTTAGGAACTGGTCGAGTTGAATGCGAGCCAGATTAGTAACAAGTCGGGTTAAATACGAGTTTTGATGAGTTAAAACGGGTTTGGGTCAATTTCGGTTCAAGTCGGTTTCGGTGCAAGTTAATTAAATTGGCCATTGTAAACTGGTAAACCGGTGCAAGTTGTAAACCGGTAAATTGGTCATTTAAAGGCAAATTGGATGATTCAACCCACCCAATTGGACTCCTGGAGGGTATTAGGGACCATGATAAACATTTCGGCAATTTTTATTCTGGGCGAAAAAAAGTCAAAATTTTCCAAAATTGAAGGCTAATGTCCACGCTTTTTAAGAAATTTCGGAGGTTTCGAGGCCCGGTGTCGCAAAGTCTTGATATTTTAGGGAATACATCTAGGAGTCACATAATGCCGATTTGAAACATATATGATCATTATATGTTGTCATAGATGTTCTTGGTAGGCTTGAGTTAATGAAATCGGTGCAAGTTGTAAACCGATAAATTGGCCGTTTAAAGACAAATTGGATGGTTTCACCCACTCAATTGGAATCCCGAGGGTATTAGGGATCATGATAAACATTTCGGCAATTTTTATTTTCGGACGATAAAATGTCAAAAAAATATCAAAATTAAAGGCTAAGATCCACGCTTTTTGAGAAATTTAGGAGATTTCGAGGACTGGTGTCGAAAAGCCTTGAAATTTTAGGGGATACATCTCGGGGTCATAAAATGCCGTTTGGAACCATTTATGATCATTATATGTTGTCATAAATGTTCGTGGTAGGCTTGATTTAATGAAATCAGTGCAAGTTGTAAACCGGTAAATTGGTCGTTTAAAGGCAAATAGGTTGGATACACCCACCCAATTGGACCCCCGGAGGATATTAGGGATCATGGTAAAAATTTCGGCATTTTTATTTCTGGGTGAAATAAAGTCAAAAAATTCCAAAATTGAAGTTTATATCCACGATTTTTGAGAAATTTGGGAGGTTTCGGCCTTTCGGGGCCCTGGTGTAGAAAAATCTTGTAATTTTAGAGAATACATTTCGGGGTCATGTAATGACGTTTGGAACCATATATGATCATTATTTGTTGTCATAAATGTTTGTGGTAGGCTTGAGTTAATGAAATTGGTGCAAGTTGTAAACCGGTAAATCGACTGTTTAAAGGAAAAATGGATAGTTGTACCCAGCCAGGTGGACTCTCGAAGGGTATTAGGGACCATTGTAAACATTATGGCAATTTTTAATTCCGTGCGAAAAAAAGTCTAAAAATTCAAAAATTGAAGTCTAATACTCACGCATTTTGCGAAATTTTGGAGGTTTCGAGGCCCGGTGTCAGAAAGTCTTCAAATTCCAGGGGATACATCTCGGGGTCATATAATCCGATTAGAACCATATATGATCATTATATGTTGTCATAAATGTTCGTGGTAGACTTGATTTAATGAAATCAGCGTAAGTTATAAACTGGTAAATTGGTCGTTTAAAGGCAATTAGATAGTTTCATCCACCCTATTGAACTACCGCAGGGTATTAGGGACCAATGTAAACATTTCGACAATTTTTATTTCCGGGCGAAAAAAAATTCAAAAATTGAAAGCTAATATCCACGCTTTTTGAGAAATTTTGGAGTCTTCGAGGCCCTGGTGTCTAAAAGTCTTGAAATTAGAGGGAATACATCTCAGGGTCATATAATGTCGTTTGAAACCATATATGATCATTATTTATTGTCATAAATGTTCGTGATAGGCTTGAGTTAATGAAAAATCGATGCAAGTTGTAAACCGGTAAATTGGTTGTTTAAAGAGAAATTGGATGGTTTCACCCACCTAATTGGACTCCCGAAGGGTATTAGGGACCATAGTAGATATTTCGGCATTTTTTATTTCCAAGCGAAAAAAGTCAAAAAATTCCAAAATTAAAGGCTAATATCCACGTCTTCCGAGAAATTTCGTAGGTTTCGGGGCCCGATGTCGAAAAAAAAGATATTTTATAAGGATACATCTCGAGGTCATATAACGCTGTTTGGAATCATAAATAATCATTATATGTTGTTATAAATTTTCGTTAAGGGCTTGAGTTGATGAAATCGATGCAAAGTGTAAAATGGTAAATTGGTCGTTTAAAGACAAATTAGACGGTTCCACCCAACCAATTGGACTTCCGGAGGTATTAGGGACCATGGTAAATATTTCGGCAATTTTTATTTTTGGGCGCAAAAAAGTCAAAAAATTCCAAAATTAAAGGCAATATATACGCTTTTTGAGAAGTTATGGAGGTTTCAGGGCCCGGTGTCTAAAAGCCTTGAAATTTTATGTGATACACCTAGCGGTTATATAATGCCGTTTGGAACAATATATGATCATTATATGTTGTCATAAATGTTCGTGGTAGACTTGATTTAATGAAATCGGTGCAAGTGTAAACCGGTAAATTGGCCGTTTAAAGATGAATTGGATGGTTCTACCCATCCAAATGGACTCCCGGAGGGTATTAAGGACCATGGTAAACATTTCGGCGATTTTTATTTTCGGGCGTAAAAAAGTCAAAAAATTCCAAAATTGAAGACTAATATCCACGCTTTTTGATAAATTTTTGAGGTTTCGGGGTCCGGTTTCGAATAGTCTTGAGTTTTTAGGGGATACATCTCGGGGTCATTTAATGCCATTTGGAACTATACATGATCATTATATGTTGTCATAAATATTCGTGGTAGGCTTGAGTTGATGAAATCGATGAAGTTGTAAACTGGTAAATTGGTCATTTAAAGGCAAATTGGATGGTTCCACCCACCCAATTGGACTCCTGAAGGGTATAAGGGACCATTGTAAACATTACGACAATTTTTATTTCCGGGCGCAAAAAAGTCAATAAATTCCAAAATTAAAGGCTAATATCCACGCTTTTTGAGAAATTTTAGAGATTTCGAGGCCCAGTGTCAAATAGCCTTGAAAATTTAGGATTAATTCTCGGGGTCATATAATGCCGTTTGGAACCATATATGCTCATTATATGTTGTCATAAATGTTTGTGGTAAGCTTGATTGAATGAAATAGGTGCAAGTTATTAACCGGTAAATTAGCCGTTTAAAGACGAATTGGATGGTTCCACCCATCCTATTGGACTCCCGGAGGGTATTAGGGACCATGGATAACATTTCTGCAATTTTTATTTTCGGGCAAAAAAAAAGTCAAAAAATTCCAAAATTGAAGACTAATATCCACGCTTTTTGATAATTTTTGGAGGTTTTGGGGCCCGGTGTCGAAAAGTCTTGAGGATTTTGGGGATACATTTCGGGGTCATATAATGTTGTTTGGAACTATTTATGATTATTATATGTTGTAATAAATGTTCGTGGTGGGCTTGATTTTAATGAAATCGGTGCAAGTTGTAAACCGGTAAATTGACCGTTTAAAGGCAAATTGGATGGATACACCCACCCACTTGATATCCAGAGAATATTAGGGAACATGGTAAAAATTTCGGCAATTTTTATTTCCAGGCGAAAAAAATCAAAGAAATCCAAAATTAAAGACTTATATACATGTTGTTTGGAATTTTTTGGATGTTTCGGGGCATTGTCGAAAAGCTTTAAGATTTTAGGGAATACATCTTGGGGTCATATAATGCCGTTTGGAACCATATATGATCATTATATGCTGTCATAAATGTTCGTGGTAGGCTTGAGTTAATGAAATCGGTGCAAGTTGTAAATCGGTAAATTGGCCGTTTAAAGGCAAATGGGATGGTTCCACCCACCCAAATCGGGGTTGGGTCACCTTTTTTTGGGTTCAGATGATTCGGTTAATTATCGAATTTGAGTCGGTATTTCGGGTCAAATCAACTTTTAACCGTTGTAATCAGAAATTCAGGATCATGTGTTTTTTTTTTCCAAGTTAGATCAGTCGAGTTAATTAATTTTTAACACCTCTACCCCAACTATTTGGGGTTGTATAATTATACGAGCATGGGTTTAAATAAAATAAGAATTATAGCTTAAATAAGTGTTATGTTCAATTTACAACTAATAAAGGGTTTAATAACTTTATACTTGTATATGCTTAAATAACTGAAAATTAAGGGAATAAAACAAGACACAATAATAATGTAGTTAGAACACAAACAAAGAAAATACTAGATTTCTTAAAAATCTATACGGTAACATTTCCATATCTATGTCTAAAATGCACATTTGGATAAAATTTCAATATTACTCACTTTATTTGAAGTACATTAAGTTTTTCATAATTTTTGTATGCGACTTGCTGCACCGTGCAACAGAGGTTACTTGAGTTTCTCGGTTAGGGGTTGCTTGATGAGTTTCTCGATCATGGTTTACTCGAGGATCTCAGTCAAGGGTTACTCGAGTTTCTCGATCAAGCGTTACTCGAGTTTCCGGGATTACTCGAGTTTCTCGGTCAAGGGTTACTCGAATTGCTAGGATTACTCAAGTTTCTTCGTCAAGCGTTACTTAAGTTAATCCTGACCGAATAACCCCTCAATGAATAACCTCTAACCGAGTAACCCCTGACTGAACCCTCAAGTAACCTCTAACCGAGTAACTCCTGACCAAACTCCTTAAGTAACCCATGACCGAATTACTCGAGTAACCCCTGATTGAACTCTTTAAATAACCCTTGACCGATCTAATAACCCCTGATCGGGTAACTAAAGTAACCCTTGACCGTGTTTCTTGAGTAATCCCTGACTTAGTAACCCCTCGAGTAACTCTTGACCAAGTGAACCCCTTGATTAACCCCTGTCTGAACCCCCAAGTAACCCTTGACCGAGTAACTTGGGCAACCCCTAACTGAATAACTCCGGTAACTCCTGACAAAAAAACTCGAATAACTCCTGCCGCATGGTGTGGTATGCTGCACGAAAAAGTTGATGTAAGTTTTTTCTTTCAAAGAGAGTATAATAAGGTTTTCACTTTTTATGCAATAATTAAGCTTTTCATCGTTAGTCTATTAGATGCGAAAAAATTGTGGATAGGAAGTATTATATTTGGTAATAGCCATTGAAAAACATACACGTCAGCTAATAAACTTGGTGAGATGAAAATGATCCCAAGCAATAGCACTAGCATTACTTCCAGCAATTGAGGTTTATGTTTAACTAACAGTTTAACATCACTTTTTGGAATGAATGAACTGACATATACTTTTTAATTTATATTGTCTTGATGATGAGATTATCTCGGATTATCTTTTTCTTTTACGACCCTTAACCCTTTTTATGCAAAAATTAATAACATCCTAAAGCTATTTAGTGAACTCTAATTCATCCGTGAATTAGAGGGAGGAAGGGTAGTGAACCCCATCCCAAACCATAATCACAAGTTCAGAACTCCTCGTTTTTATAATTTACGCGTGTAGTGCGTTTTTCTTAACTTACTACCTCCGTTACAGGTTATGTGCAACGATTAGACATTTTTCCTCTCTGCTTTATGTCAAATCGTTGCACATAACCTGTAGTGAACCCCATCCCAAACCATAATCACAAGTATTTTGATTTGTTACAAATAAGAAAAACTTAGAAAAATAGGAGTAATAAATAAAAAATCAAATCATAAGTTTAGATTAAATAAGGATCCGTTTGATTCACCTAATTATTTTTCATTTAATTTAATTTGATCTCATTCAAACTCATTAGACCTAATGAGGAATTATTTTAGTTGCAAATTGAATTTAGGTAACCATAATTAACCCCTTGTCGGAATTAATCTGGACTTTAATAAATTTATAACTCTTATTTAAACTTATTTTTCAAGCGGTAATTCAAGGTAAAGTAAACAAAAGATGACCTTAAGGTATAGTAAATTATTCCAATATTTTAGTACAGAAAAAGTCAAAACAAATTGAATAGATCAATAACAGCCTTTCAACTCATTGACAATAAACATCAAAAGTGAAAAAGGAAATAGTAAAATAAAAAAGTGTTATCCCAGCCACCATTTCATGGCGTCTCTTAGCTTCCAGCCAGAATCAATGTATGCCTTAATAATTAATAAAATAGTTGTTAGCAATTGGCATTGGAGCCAAATACAAAACCGAAATCTTAAAACAAGTTTGAAAGGACAAAAAGTGAAAACCAATTTAATTTATTGGAGTAAATTAGGCAAATGTTTCTTTTCGCTGTCTTTGGTGTATGCACGCAAGTGATGCAACGAGCTGGATTTACTCTTTGGCGCTTCATCATAAATTTCTACTAAAATTACAAAGTTAACATAATTAAATGACCGATAAAGGGGACTGGGCTATAACTGTTACAAGTCTACAAGTTTAAGTAGGTTTCACTTTAAAATCATTCGTTGACAATGAAAGGGTTTACTGTTTGTGCTGAACTGATCTGAACTAAATTGAACGAAATTGAGCTGAACTAAATTGTTTATGAAATAAGAAAATTAGGAACTAAATTAAAATTAAGCTGAAGAGAACATGCCCTTAGTGTTACAAAGGGGGCACAATTTTTTATTTTCTTCAATGTAAGATATACATCTCAACTCTATAATTCTCTTCACTTTTATAACTTTTTTTAATGTGGGATAACAGTTTCACTCAAATGTGGGTTTGTTCACAAGCTCAACACTCCCCCTTACATGTAACTTAACCATAATACTAGCCTAAATCGATCACGTACAATTCACAACTCAACTCAATCTGAGCTCTGATACCATGACAAACAAGCCTATGTCACAACTGAATGAGTAATAAAGTATAAAACATCAGACTTTTAGTTGAATTGGTTCTTTAATAATGACCATTGTCCAAACATTCTACATATAAAACATATTCCCGAGCCCTAACCATCACCTTAATCTTTTGATTTAATTGATCATTCAATAATGACCATTGTCCAAAACATTCTATGGATTAATTTAATAATAATAATAAAATAATAGGGAAAAAAAAAAAAAAACAATTCACACTAGATAACGAAATCAAATTAGGCTAGACCATGCCAGAAAAGTTCAAACTAAAATGATTCATCAGGCCAAATTACCTTATATAAGATGAATTGAATACCAAAATATTTTAGGTAAGGTAAGGAGAACATAACCTAATTAATTTTACTTGTAATAAAAATACTAGCAGTAGCAAACCAGGCCACCAACATATCATTGAGTAAGTCGAAATGAAATTATTCTAAAAGTTGGAATTATCGCTACATTTATTTCTATTAGCTTTATTCTTAAAACATTTGAAAATGTGATCTCCATGTAATTAATTTAATTTAATTTCTTTCCCATAGCACTTCTATTGAGCCTTTAATCATATGACATTGAAAGCAAATAGTGTTAAGCACTACTCAAAATTGCTGCCATATACTGTAAAGATCTTAATGCTTACTCCTTTTTGCTGTCTAGGAATGATAATGACAATTTTGTGTATAATAATAATAATGTTAGTTGATGGTGTGCTTAATTATTGAGAATAATGCTAAATATATGATGAGTCATAAATCTATTTAACTAATATTTAAACCTAGTAAATATACATATATCCTGTTTTGCTAGATTAAGAGAGTTACATAAATTGTATAATATAGCCGCCATGCACTATGTTTATATTTGATCAAGACATGCATAACATGACAGCATCTTTAATTTATGCTACAACTCAATCCAATCAAAGGCAACAATCTAACAGAAAAAAGGATTGATTTCGGGAATGATTGTGTGCTAAGGTAGGTAAAAAGGACCTTATAAGGTAACACATAGTGAATGTAATTTCCATAATTGCTAGGATATAGGTAATGGTCCATAGACTATACGATGAATCTAGGATTGTGATGTTTATAATATTAGTAGTAGTTTCTCGATCTTATATAAAAGGTACGACATGCATGCACTATTTTTTTTTAGGTGAGGAAAAGATGAGTTTGTATACAATTTAAATGATTGTTCTCTTTTAGAGATTTATTTTGAGAAACAGTTCAAAGAGTCGGTTTAAGATTGTCATTAAGGGAAAAAAAATTACCAAGTGTAAAGTAAAAATAAATATAAGAACAAAAAAAGATGGAGAAAAAAATGAAATTTAATTAGAAGAACGAAAAAAGAAAAGTATGACTAATTATAGTATATAATTTCTACGCAAATATGTTTTTATATTCAACCAATAATTTAGCAAGGATTAAATATGATTATTGTACTCCTCAATACATTAAAAAATAAGAGGCATGATCTAAATCAGTAGATAAGATAAACTATTTAGAAATGCATATATGCATTTGTGCATGTACATTTGTACTCGTATCACGATAGAAAAAGTGATAGGAGAGTCATTAAGCTAAGTGAAGAATAATGAGTATGCTCCCTCTTAGCTTCAAGATGAAGAGGTCCATACTTATGAGTATTATTAAATACGTGAGACTTATATATAGTATAATTATTAGTAGTAGTTTTAATCAATAAACAAGATAATCAAGCACTTTTTGATGATGATTGCTAAGTAAGAAAAGCCCACAAATTGACCCTTGAATAAAGAAAAATATATATTGTACTAATTTCTAAAAGGGATATCATAAAATAAAATTTAAAAAATCCTAACTAACTATTAATAAACATTAATTCTTATACAAATCATACAATTAGTATGGTTATGCCGATTGTCATAAGCAGATAACCAATCATCATGTTGATTACGCAACTAATTTCCATTAAGCACTTAACACACTAAAACATATTCTAGTGGTACCTTTTTAAATGGGTTAATTGTATTTATTAAGCAAACCTACCTAATTGAGCAAATAGTGCAAGATTTTATTAGGGCTTTTTTAGCATAGAAAAGTTTATCAAAATGAATGTTGCCATCAAAAGAATAACAAAGAAATGTAGCCCATGAAGGAGACCTAAAAGAGGTTAACTTTTGAAATAAAGTAAGTATTGTCTAACCCTTAATTAATTTAGCTATTAGAAGAAAGATTAGCTTGATAAGCTTCTAAAATGAGCACTATAAAAGGCAATCTATGGTTGCACAAATTTAACAAAATTATTAAGAGAACATTTTTACTAAGAGTTAAAGCATCAAACAAACAAACACACACAAAAAAGGTGGATTTGAGTAAAAAGATTAAAAAAAGTTAATAGCAAAGTATAGTAACTAAAAACTGTGTAATTAAGGAGGAAAATGACAGGAGTTAGTACATCATGTGGAGCATGCAAATTTCTAAGGAGGAAATGTACAATTGAATGTGTTTTTGCACCTTATTTTAGCTATGATGAGGCAGTTGCTCATTTTGCAGCAGTTCACAAAGTATTTGGGGCAAGTAATGTTTCAAGGTTGCTTCTTCATCTCCCTGAACACTTTAGGGGTGAAGCTGCCTTGACAATTTCTTTCGAAGCTATCGCTCGAATGAGAGATCCTGTTTATGGTTGTGTTGCCTATATTCATGCCCTTCAACAAGAGGTTTGCTTCCTTATTTGGTTATATAAATCTTCTTTCATTAAACCTAGCTTCTAAAGAAATCTCATTATTACTACAAGCAATATGTAGGCAAATCATTGTAGATTAAATTGATATTTAGTGTGCTTCCACAAGTAATACAATAATGTTTTCCATCAAGTACCACAATATTTTTTCATCATAATATATTTTATGTTATCTGACCACTTAACTAACTTTACCTTTTTATTGTATATGAAATTTTACAATATTCTTATATATACCATTATATTTGAGGGTTTTAATAAGGATAGATCATATCAATGTGGTACTACTTAGTTAAAATATCCATGCATTGAGTAACATTTCCGATCCTAAAATTCTTATAAACATAACAAAAATAAGACAATTTATATAGAACGAACTAATTAAGCTAGCATGATGTATATACTAGTATCGTTATACAGATATTATCTTGATGATATGGTCGATCATGATATCGTGTATTGTGTATATATCTTTATTGAATCGCGATGAGAGGCTCATATTGTACAATCAATAAAACTGCAGGTAGCAAGTTTACAAGAGGAGATAGAAGTTATAGGCAACCAAATGGTGAATAGCATGAGCATTGGAATTACTAGTGATTGTGAAGGTTCTCAAGCAACCAACAACAATCTACTTACCTATGAAATCATCAATAATATACCAGAAGATTGGAATACTACTAGTACAAATTATCAAGTGGAACCAGTCATACATGTAGACAACAATAGATCATCATGCAGCACCCAAATGATGTTCAACAATCATATGATCAACTTATTACCAGGACAAAATAATCTTTTTGGTATTACTGGTACTGGATATGGATATGGGCCCCAAGAATGTCTTCTAGAAGGGTTAATTAACCTTGAAACTTTTGATAATTCTTCTCTTTTTGGCTGCTTATCTCATACTCCCTCGATCCAATAGTTATAATTATTTTTTTTTTGAATTTGAGTCATGCTAAATAGTTAAATTTTAGCTAGCTATCTGGTAGCGAAATGACCCGGTTATACACTTACTTTATCTACTACGGAGTAATCTTATATTAGATAAGGTAAGAATATATAATTGGGTGTTTCGCCTTCTTTTAGCTAACTAAAATTTAGTAGTAGTTGTTTTTTTTTTTTTTTGGAATACTGATCTCTATTCAACAATTTTTCAACCTATGTATCTACGTACCCTGGGAAAGGGAGTCCAGTTATATAGCGGAGTTGGTGTTTATAATGTAATTAGTTGCTAGTGTGTATAATAGTACAGTGCGTTTGCTTCATATTGATATTAGAAGATTCATTAGTCCCTTCTCTTCCACTTATATATGTTGCTACATTTTATTAGAATATATACATAATCGTACTATATATCTTTGGTATGCAAGTATATATTTAAGACGACGATCAAATTGATGAAATTCAGGTAATGAAATCATAATTAATGATTGCAAACAAGTGTCGCTCTACGAGTATTTGAAATGAAAGGTTATTATTAAACTAAAAAAAGACGAGTACACTTTATTCATCAAAAGAAAGGCAAACAAGAATAGTCTTCTCTTAAAACTAATTAAAGTAGACACTTATTCATATATATATAGTCGAAAGGATAAAATGTATGACAAAATCATTTCTAAAGCACAATTCTTTTCTTTCCTCTAAGAACACTGATTTAGATTTTGGGAGTTTGAATTATTTGTCAAGTTAAGGGTATCAATGACAAAGGGGTGCACAAAGTATGAACAAATAAATATCTTGGGAATGGGGCGCACCAAAACTGTTTCTGAGTTGGATGTCATCATATGTTCATATTAATATGATATTATCATAAACATGTTCATTAAGAATATTAGTACAAAAGCCCAATGCATCTTTCTAAGTAAGACAAACTTAACAACGATTATTAACGGGCCCTGATAATCCTAGTCTCATTGAGGCTAACAAAGTTAAAGAAAATTTTTCTTCTTTGAAATTATCGAAAAGAAAATTGTTGTTGACAAAAACCTTGGATGTTACATCTTTTCGTGCAATACCAATTAACCTACTCCGTTTTAAAGTTTTTAGTTCCTTGAAATACCAATTACTCTACATATGATTATGTTAAGATTTGTAAACTATGTTAGATGATAACATTGACATTTCATGTAATTGACTAATTTCCCTAACTTGTTTATTGATAAGACGTTTCTAGAGAGGTTTTAATTTAATACAGTAAATAAAAGGGGTTAACTATTGTATTAGTGTTTGAATATGTGACTTGCACTAATCACAAATCTTAATATCCAATTAATTGAAGTAATCTAGCACTCATTACCAAGGCCTGCATGCCAGTACCTTCCACTGCCATCAGCCCATCACTAACCTAGCTAACAGTGGTTAAATTTAGAAAGCCTAAAAGCATCCAACCATACCTTCTTCGAGCGGAAGCGGAAAGGTTGTCCACCTGCCATGGCTGGCGGGCAACAACACTGGGAAGTTGGACAATCGTCAAAAGTCGAAACAATTGCAAAAGTGGACAATGGTAGCTAGTAGCAGTAATGGAGCTGCTAGAAGCTGGATTCTTCCTTGTATAATAACATGAAGCTAAATTCACTTCCTTGATTCCTTTCCTCTTATTTCAGTTACCTAATTATTCCTTTCTTCTATCTATATGCAACTCAAGCCATTTTTTGTCTGAGAGAAGCTAGGGCAAGTACCGTGTACGACTGTACGTACCTCGTGGAGATGTTGCTGCAACTTCAATCCTGTCAATTTTTTGGTACAAAAAGAGAACTAAGGATGACCAAGATAACTACCATTCTCCTTATTCTTAACTTCAAATTCAATTTTCACTAGACAAAAGACACTACCTTTAATATTATCCTTTGTAATATCCATACTTTTTCCTAAATACAATCACTTGAATCTTAGAAGCCCTTTCATTAATTAATGTGTTCCATATTCTAACAATCAACAAAATGTAAACAAGGTAAGTTCCTGATCAGAACTAACTACAACAGCATTTCATAAAACCATTTCATTTCATCACGGGGCGATTGGATACTACTCCAGAACCCTAATACAGCTATGACAATTAAGAATGCTTAACTTGGACTTTAAATCTGCTAATCTCATCCTTAAATACATATAGCGACGAGCACTAAAAGTTTCAACTAGTTTGGAACTTATTTGATTGCAGAAGTTCAGTACATATAACTTGCAACATGCATACAAGTAGTCACCCAAACATAGAGTTCTAGCTTCATCTCCAGACTCTCTCCACTAAAAACACACACACACAAAAATCTTCTTTCATGATCTCATGCATATAATTTAAAACTTTAATAAAGTATATTGCAATTTATACGGTTCAATAACATTTATTTAATCCATGATCATCCTCTTCATGTACAAGATTAGAAGCTAAGAGGGGGGGATAGGCCGGGTAAGTTAGTCTTCTATCATCATACCAAAGGCCTTCAACCTAATCAACATCAACCTTAGTTTCCGGTATCTCCCATAGAATACAGTAAAGTATTACGATTTTTTTTTTCTGTAAACCTTAAAACTCTTTTTACTACAACAGTACTACCGAAGTTGAATGATACCCTCTTTAAGAAAAGGAATTGATGTAACTTAATTCTAGAACCACACTCACTAGTGACTGATGAGACATCACAATTAACAACATTGAAAGATGCTTTGACAAATATAGCAAATAACACAGTGGCAGAACAAAAATTAACAATTGAAGATGGAATAAATTGATGATGTGAAACATCAATTGTCTCCTCAATCTCATGAACAACTATTGAATGCTGAATTATACTGCATAATATACTCGTATCGAGTAGGATTGGAAAGAATAAACATTAATTACCATGATAACATTCTATGTATTCATCTTGGTAGCTTGATTAAGATGCAAACTAGATCAGTAGATATCAATATCCACAACAAAGCTAGCAAACATTTCAACTGAACAACGAAGACTTAAACAACAAACTAATTAATCAATCTCATAGAACTATGAAAAAACTGTTAATATCACAAAGATCATCAAACTGCGTTCTCTAACATACACCTAATTAATTATCAACCCGCTAGGCGCTAGCAGTTGCTACCATTAAAAGGATAAAAAGAAGTCCTAATCTGCTAATTTGCCACTGAAATCCTAGCTAATTCTTACAAGAGCTAACCACAAATTTAAGCATGCACTCCTAATTCTTTTGACAAAATGTTGTTAGTCCACCCCAAAGCTAACAATATCAACCACAAAATTCAAAATTTCTCGCCCTTTATAATTCCCCCGTTAATAAGAAGGGGGAGGGCGAGGAGGAGGACCCCAAAACATATCATGAGGCATCTGACCATTCGGCAGCAAATTAGGAGGCATATTAAATATAGGCATTGGCATTGAAGACGTACTTTGATCACCTGCCGGGGCTGGGGCTGGGGCTGCGGCTGCTGCAGCTGCACCCCCTCCTGCTACCAACCCACTTCCACTCCCATGTGACTGCTGTGATGCTGACCCGCCACCGCTTGCAGCCCCCACTTGCTGAATTGCTTCGGGCTGTGCTCCTCCCACCTCCCCACTGTTACCCTCAGGTCCTGCAGCATTGGACTCCTGATCTTCAACCGGGAGCCGTTCATATGTAGCATTGCTGAAAGTAGCAGCAATAACCAACACAGGACCTGATGCCACAAGAGGCCCAACAACACCACCCCCAACAACCTGCCCTTGGCCACCAGCCAAGTAAACCGTCAACCCGGTCGCTCCAGGAGGTGATGGGGACGGGAGAAACGCCCCCGAAAGAGAAAGAATCTCAAACCGTCCATGAAGTGTAACAACACCACCCGGAGCAGCCGGTTGGCGTAGCGTCACATTGGTAACAATCCCACTCCCGCTCAGCACCGACACACCCCGGTGTCGGCGCTGAGCAAAATTAGCCAAACTATCAGCAATATCAGCACCAGTACTAATCTCCAAAACATGACTCCTCAAAGCATTAGGACTCTCTTTGGTAATAACAATTGGAGGTTTAGGCTTATTCTTAGACCCTGGTGGTCTACCTCTAGGCCTCCTACCACTACTACCACCACTATTCCCACCACTCCCAAATTCAACCATTTCAAACCCGCCTCCGCCACCGCCACCACTGCTAAGATTATGATTATCCTCAGAATCCTGATTATTCTCCCGGCTATCGTCCGAATCCGGGTTCGGGTTTCCATTGTTACCATTAACATTATCCGGGTTAGGGTGTTCAGACTTGGATTGATCAGAGGACATGTGTTCAACTCCCCTCATAGCTACATTACCAGCCCACCATCTGTTTGCCATTTTTTTTTTTGTTTTTGCTGGTAATAAAATCAACAAACCCACACCAATATTACACCAAACAAAATATACAGTGTTTATCCTAATTTAATTTTTTGTTTTTCTAATGTCTTTTCTTTTGAAATTCTTACCAAACAAAAAAGAAAACAAATTTGACAAGGGTAATAGACTTGTAAATGGTCAAGAAAAGTGGAGCCAACTTTTGTTTATTTGGTGAATTGGGTTTTGTCAAAGGCATAAAAAAGCTGTAAGTTGTTACTTGTTAGTTGAGAATGCATTGAATTGAAATTTGATTCCCGAAAACCCTCTTATTTTCTCTCTCTTACCTTGATTCTAGTGTTTTTGCTGCTTTTGAATCAAAATAGCGAAAGCAAAACAAGCAACTTCTACTTCAAATTTCAAATTCTTCATCCCTTATCTTCCAACTGAAAATTAAAAAAAAAATGCTAATTAAGATAAGAAATCATTAATAACAATAATAATCAACCAAAAAACAAAATGAAAAACAGGAATTAAACAAAACCCACCTCAGAAAATCTGAAACTCTGACATGCAAACTCAAGGGAGTCAAGAACAACTCCAAAGATGAAATCTTTCGAATGAGAGAGTCAAAAAACTCCTTTTTTTTCTATTTTTTTTTTTTTATATAATACTATAAAATTTGAAGGTGACCCACAAATTAAAAAAAAAATAAAAAAAATCTTTAATTTTATTTTTTAATTTCTTCTCCTTCAATCAATCTAAAATATTCTGTACCTTACCTTGTTCTTCTCTAAACTCTGAAGAAAATACAGAGAGAAAAGATAACTAAAGGCGGTTAGTGGGTACGGCTGAATTGCTGTTGTTGTGAAGAAGGAAAGAAAGGGCAAAAGCAAGAAGAGAGAGAGAGTAAAAGAAAGGGTTAATTTTAGGAAGTCCAAGAACGGAAGGATTCTAATGTTTTCTTGTTGTTGTTCTTGCCCTTTCTAGGTATGTGGGTGGGGTTTCTCCTCCCTTTAATTTTTAGGGTCTTATTCTTTGTCCTTGCAAATCTTGTTTTCCCTCCTTGTATTATGTGTTGTAACTACAAAGGACAATTTATTAAAGTTACTAGATTTTGTCCCTATGTAATTAATTTAGCCAGTCAAGATTGACCCGACTTGATTTACTTGACTCGTATTCAAAATTTTAAAATTGACTCTAACCGAATTGACCAAACTTAATGTTGTATTTTGGCTTAAGTTGATATATTTCTGATAATAGGGGGTCTCTTTAACACAGTCCATGTATTATGCTACCGATCTCCTAAAATAACATTAGTTGTATATGAGCAAAAATTTTAATTTCACTCAATCATAATTTGAAAATAATGTCCATTTATAGGTCCATTAATATAAAATTGGACTATATCAAATCATCAAGTCCTATCGACTCCGCCCATGATCAACTCTATGAATGCCACGGTACATTTCCCTTTAGGAACTTTGTTGTTCTTTTAAATGTTCCTGTTAATTCAGTGATTAACAAGTTTCCCGTAGGAAAAGCAAGTAGTATGGGGGGCCCATTAATCAGCCGGCGCAAGATAAGGATTTCCATCCCCAGGGCCCAGGGGTTCCAATATTGAAAACTGGGGAAATTCAATAGTTTCTAGTTTTCATATGTGCCCCTTTTTTTTTCTTAAAATGGTTTCTCTTTTCTTACCTCTTTTAAACTTCTTGTATCCAAGTTTCTACTACCTCCGTTACAAGTTATGTGCAACGATTTGACATAAAGCAGAGAGAAAAAATGTCTAATCGTTGCATATAACCTGATGGAGGTAATAAGTTTATTGTAAGATTTAACTTTAATCTCATAAACCAAATTTAATAAGATCTCACACGACAATTATTTAAGGTAAAAAGAACAAAGCCTGTTATAGACTGGGATCGGTTCAACTTCCAAAGCGAAGGGGAGGCCGGTGAGTTTGTAGTTCCAATTTCAAGGGGGAGCTAGCTAGCTGGACCGTGGAGGGATGGGGGGTGGGGTAATGTGCAACGTGCGCATGAGAGGAAGAAAGAACAAGTCCCGACAAGAAGATGCACAGTAATTAACATAAAAACCCTTGAATTTGAATTAGTAATAAGATGTAGTTTGAACAAAGTGAAGCAATAGGCAACCAAAATAGCACCGCATGTATAAGAGCACCTAGAAAGTTACAATTAAGCAGCAGCAGCAGCCCTTGTTTACTATACAGATACACATTGGATTTGTGGAGTATTGGTATGGGTGTAGCAGAAGCTAGCAGAGTAGAGGAACCCACCAGAAATTGAAGTAGGAACCAGCTTTGCGCAAAGTATGTATTGCGGCTCCCAAGGCCACCTCCCCTCACATCCATTCTCCTTCTCTTCCTTTTCCCCACTATTCCATCTACTTGGATTTTTATTCCAGGAGTTTTTCATCATCTTTTATTATTAATAATTTTAATTGTGTTCAATCTTATTATATTACTACCTTGTGTTAATTGTGGCTTTTTCCTGCTCTTTACTTATATTCTTTCATTAATAATTTATTCATCTTGCATTCTTGTTTTTTTTTTTTATTTATTATTATTATTTTACATAATATACTAAGGGTCTGTTCATATTTATTGAACCGAACTGAATATTTTATGAGCGAAAAAAATTGAGAACTGAACTGAAGTGAAATTAAGATGAAGTGAACAAGCATAAGTATAATTTATTCAACTTGCTCTTTTTTTAGTTTGAAACATTTAATTACTTTGTATAATCGATTTAATTTAAGGCATGTTATGAACTTTCTATGAGAGCCCCAAGGGATGATGGATTGATGGTGCATGAGTAGTTAGTTGTGTTACTAACTAATACGGAGTATAAAGTATTAAAAATTTATATCGTTTCTCTTTTTTTTTTTTATTGCACCCTAAGAAGTTTTACACTAATTATCTAATTTTCTTTTGTAATTTACATATTAAGAAAAAATAGACATGTGACATTAAATCTAATTAGATTTGTCTCAAAATCTACTTTTCAAGTATTAATTTATTACATAATATAACTTTTTATAAAAGTATAATTAAAGATATTAATAGCCAAAGTAATACATTGATAAGCGTGACATCACTCATGATGTAATGAAAAAAAAGATTGGGGAAGTTTATTAAATATACTTGTACTTCATAATATAGAAAGATTGTTATATATACTTTCGGGTGTACCGTACACCCAATGACCCAACTGGGCCTGTTCTCTTACGTTGAAATTCAGTTCAGTTTAGTTCAATTCAGCTCAGTTCAGTTCAGTTCAGCTCCTAATTTCCTTCTCTTATAAAATATTCAGTTCAGTTCAGCTCAGCTCCTAATTTCCTTCTCTTATAAAATATTCATTTCAGCTCAGTTCAATTCAGCTCAATTCAGTTCAGTTCAGTTCAGTCCAGTCAATGAGAACAGACCCTTAGTTTTGCTGTTCATTTGATGATTAAATGAAAAACAATTATCAAAATGAGAACAAAATACTTATGAATATATTGTCCAACCGAGTATATATAACAAATTTCACATAATATATATGTAATTGAAGTATTTTCAATATCTTAATAGGATCCCACGCACATAATTGGTAATTAAATTCATCTCTTGTTACGCTAGATTGCTAGGGTAATCTACAACATTATTTTTAAGATAGTCATATGCTCATCTTAATCTTAATCATTTAGAGACATTAATAAGCCTTTTATAATTTCAAATCAACTTTTATATCCTAGAAAAACACTTAATTTTTTTAAAATTTATTTGAAACTATGTACTCCGTATTATACTATGTACATCTTCAAACTTAGATATTGTTTTCAAAACCCAAAAGTACAAAGCACGAGATAATTTCAATGAACCCCGAGAGGCCATGTTGATAGTTGAAGAATCGTGAGGATCTTGACTTTTTGAGGGTTGAGATCTGATCATGGTCCGCATTGTTAAAAAAAAAAAAAAACAAAAAAATCTTAAAAATCAATCCAATCCATTTATCCAATAATCCGAAACATCTTAAAAAAAAAAAAAAAAAAAAAAAAAAAAAAAAATCCAAATGATGTAGCGCAAGTAACAGAGAAAGCTTGCCTCAAAAAAAAAAAAAAAAAAAAAAAAAAAGTAACAGAGAAAGCCAGAAAGGTGTGGACTTGCTTATTGACAACAGCAATGGCAGCACTGAATGTCTCCTTCACTCTCAAATTCCCACCTAAATCTTCTCTCTCTCCTCCTAAACCTCATCTCACCTCTTCTCTCTCTTCCCCACTTCATCCTCCTCCTCACAATGTAAGACATTTTTCTTTCCCAATTATCAAACATTTTCAATTTTTCCACCCTAATTTTGCTTGTTCTTCTCTAACTTTTCTGGGTTTCATTGATTAACAGGAGCTTCAAAAATTACAAGCATCAACTAATAACAAAATTGGGTTTTTATTACCAATTCTGGAAAACCCAATTGCTTCTGCAAGTTTTGCTCTTCTTCTCTCTGCTTCAATCTGCTTCTCTGACCCTGCTCTTGCATTCAAGGTATCTATTTTCTGCATTTTTCATCGTTCTTAGTATTTTATTTATTTTTAATTGTATAAATTATCTGAATTTATTATATGTTTGGGGAAATTAAAATAGGGTGGAGGGCCATATGGGCAAGGAGTAACAAGAGGTCAAGATTTATCTGGAAAGGATTTTAGTGGACAGACCTTAATCAAGCAAGACTTCAAAACGGTTCGTTTAATCCTTGCCATTTTTTTTTTCTGAGTGAATTTTGTTGTTGGTTTGATTATAAATTGTAATGGGTTTTCTGGGAATTGAATCTTGATGCAGTCAATTTTGCGAATGGCTAATTTTAAGGGAGCTAAATTGTTGGGTGCTAGCTTTTTTGATGCAGATTTAACAGGTGTATTTTTTTTTTTATCAACTTTATAACATGCTTGATTTTGTTGTATCTTGTATAGATGTTAATTGAAATCCTTAATTGCATAGTATAAGTAGAATGTGGCTGTTTCCTTGTTTTGATCAGAATGTGTTATTTGACAATGCTCTATAAATTATAATGGATCATCATAAAACCAAGAGCATATTAAGTTGCAATCATTGTTGGCAAGATGAGGAATATAAGGCCTTTTGGAGAAGCAGCTTGTGTAAATAGAATCATCATAAATGATAAAATCTACTAATCTAGAGCTTATTAAGTTGTAATCATTTAAAATGAAGAATTAAAGGGCTTTCAGAAGTAGAAACGATGTCAAATATTTATGATTTGTATATTGTGAATTTAGAATGTAGGATTTGGTAAAGTATACGATCTGTGAATTTAGAAGGTAGGATTTGGTGAAGTGTTCCCTTAAGAAATTGCTGGGTAGAATATGTTAACATGGAGTGTATATAGAGCGAGTTACTAAACTTGGGTGAATGTGGAGGAAAATTCAATATGCAAAAGATTGCAAACTACTCCGTTGTGACGATGTTCTTGGACTCTTTTAATGTATATGGGATTACTAATTAGGTCAAGATATAACCATACAAGAGTGAAGATAATGTGTATGAATAGTTAGGGTGTTAGTTGGCTGAAGTTTGGGGGAATTTTAAAGGCACATGGTATGCAAGACATAATATGAAGAGCCTGAACTTTTCTTTGATAGCAATAAGCATCCTTGGATTGCCCACTGAATCTATTCTATTTGATACGATGGAGTTCATAGAGTTGCTCGTGTCCTCTTCTCTATCACAATGCTACATAGCTTCTATGTTTGCTTTCTACTGTAAATGATTCCCATGAAGTATCTTTTTCCTGGCTTTCTGCTGGACATCCATATTCTTAGTGTGAATGTTATAATATTGGTTCTGTCTGGTGCTTTAGGGGCTGATCTTTCAGATGCCGATCTGAGAGGGGCAGACTTTTCTCTGGCAAATGTGACCAAGGTAAACCATCGCCTTAAATTCTTGTTAAAATGCCATAAAGACGTTTTTGTAATTGAGATACTACATCAATCAGACAAAGAAGCTTATGCATTTCCTAATAGTAGTACAATAGTTTTTGTTCTTATGACATGACTATTTTGTATTTTAACCTATGGTAAATGATAGTGATCTACAGCAATGCATACCAGATCCATTTCAATACTAGATAATGGCCTTTAACATAGTGGTGATGTAAGATGTTTTAAATACTTCATTTGTTCTTTTTTCAGGCAAATTTAACCAATGCTAACTTGGAAGGTGCTCTAACCACTGGAAATACATCATTTAGAGGATCAGTCATCACAGGAGCTGGTATATACACTTAATTCTTTCATTTTAGATGCAATTTTTTTTCTTCCGAAAAGATAGGCTAATTATAATCACCAAACAGATTTTACTGATGTGCCTTTGAGAGATGATCAACGAGAATATCTTTGCAAAGTTGCTGATGGGTAAGATAATCGTTTACCAATTTAGTAATTTGTACAATTTTCTTCATCTCGCTGTAGTTGAGAGTTGAGACCTTAAGAAGCCTGTCTTTATTTTTAGGGTAAATCCAACGACAGGAAATGACACAAAAGAAACACTATTTTGCAAATAGATTCCAGGTATGTTTACTTGTATATATTTTTGTATAGTATTGATTATACTCTATGGGCTAGTAACTAGCACTATGAAGTCAAAGAAACATTTGTATTTCAAGATTCAGAATGGTTAAACATTTCAAAGCATAGAATGCATTTTCATGGTGCATGAATTTACTTTATTAATAGTTTCATGGTTTCTTTCAGGATAAATCCTGTCAAATATGGATCATGTATGTTGAAGCTTGGGCATGCATTTTTTGAGATCAATGCTGATTTTTACATATAACTTCTGGAAGTGTCGATTATCTACTAGACGCAGGAAAAAGTTGCAAGGTATCAATGCTTATAAAAAATGTAATTGTATTGATTTAGAAGGGAAACAAGCTACTATCAGGAGCTCAGAAACTGTATTCTTGGACAGTATTATTACACTGTAAAGAATTTACTAAAAAGGGATAGAAAACCTATTTGAGAGTTTCGGCTCCTTTCCATATTACAATAATGGATCATTAATTCATAAAAAGAAAAAAAATGCTATTATTCGGTGGCGAAAGGCCGGAAGCTAATGGAGTAGCTGAGCTCAATTGTTCATGCCAGTGGCGTTCTTGACAGCTTCAGCAGCACCCCCTGCCTTGGCCATCATTTGTGAACCGGCCTGCATTAGAAATTGTTACTCGTTATTTTTTTGATAATTAAACTGATAATAATGGTCATTTAAAAACATAAGCATATGCAAAGCCAAACCTCTTGGACTGATTCCTTAGCAGACTGGAGCATGCCACCGGCTTGGCTGGTCTTCTCACTGGCGATGTCTGAAGCCTGGCTAGATTTTTCGCTGGCCATGTCTGATGCCTGGTTGGTCTTTTCCCCGGCCTTTTCTGACATCTGGCTGGTCTTTTCTCCGGCCTTTTCTGAGATCTGGCTGGTCTTTTCTGACATCTGGTTGCTCATTTCTCCGGCCTTCTCTGACATCTGGCTGGTCTTTTCCTGTAATTGGAGAAAGAAATTTTAAATCAGTTTTTTTTTTTTTTTACTTTTCCTGACTTTGTAATACCAGAACACCATTGAGGATTCAATTGCAAGAATGGTTTCGATTATCATGAACTAGGGAGACATTGTATGAATGAATGAATGAATGTAATGCAGTAAAATATTAACAGTATCTGATACTAGATATGCTTGAAATCTGATTTACAAGCTTATGATTTCAAGCGCGAGTGCCATCTGCATTAGAGGCACTCAAAGCTAAAGATAGATGGTTGGTCATGCAGTATCACCATGGAGGAAAACATTTTCAGACATGGAAGTGTGAAAAACATCTGAATGAATAAACGCGAAACATCATTGCAAAATTACCTCAGCCTGGGCCTTGGCCTCACCGGCGTTGAAGCTTGCGTTCTGGGAGTTACTCATGTTGGATATTGTTGATAGAAGTGTAGAAGGAAAGTGTGTATGCAGAAGATTAATGAGATAGAGAAGTATGTAATTGCTGATGTTAAAGAACAATTAACTTGCGCTATTTATAATGTTTGGAGATCAGCTTTCTACTTAACATGTGTTTTGCAATCCGGAATTTAATTTTAGCCACAATTATATTTTACCGCACAAATTCTGGAGATTTTGACTCATTCTGCTTTTCTCTACAATTTGTGGTTCGAACTTACTGCAAGAAATTGGAGGTGGCTTCGTTCAATTCAAAGTAACAGTCACAAATACCCTGATATAATTGCTTGGTTTTAGTTAAAAACATGCAAAAAAAAATTCACCCAAAATTTTAATGTACCCCTATAAAAGTGTACATTGTAATACTTATCATCGTAGACTCATACAAAATACTTTGTACGAAGTACTGTATATCATAAGACATCCGTGTTTTTGAAAAAATGAATATTGACTTTTCATTTATTTTAAAACAATACTTCGTATATTGTTTTAAAAAAAAACATTTACACAGAGAATAAGGAGGTAGATTTGGCAATGTCCCTTAGTATTTGAAGTTAGCAAAACCATATGAAGATGTTTCTAACAATATGGTTTCATAATTTCTACCAATATCTTTCGGTCTTCATTTCAAAGGTGAACACAGGGTTAGAGATTGTTAAGGAGAAAACAATCTCATAGAAGCCCGGTGTCACCTTTATCAATTATTCTCAAACAAATTTGGCAAGCAAGAATGGTGACGGAGAAATTAAGGTGCATTCTATTCACTTAATTTTTAATTATTTAGACTTTTATTAACTTATAATATGAACTTCTTAGACTTCATTAGACTTTCTATAGTTTATAGTGCACTTAGATTATCTGTCCTTAAAACTTTAACAGAACTTTTATGAACTTGTGCTTCTTGAACTTATTAGAATTTATCATACTTTATGGCCTTGTAAGCATTAACATCATAAAACTTCCACAAGAAATTAACAGCTTTATTACTTCAGAAAGAAAATATTACAAAGATGTCAACTGTCTAAGGAGTCAAGGCTGTGTTCTGTATAGTTCATTGTAGGCTGACGTCGCAGAAGGCGAACATGAAGGGTTACATTTACATACCTACACAGACGATCTTCTAAGCAGAGAAAAAATAGCTATCTGTGTGGAGTATTAGTGTACATAAACTAACTCTAATCTACTCCTAGTATAAGAAAAGAAAAAAGATAAAAGTGGAGGAGAGTGCTCCTTCCTTTTCCTCTTCTATTTATAAACTTCGGTGCAGCCTTAAATAGAGTCGAACCTCCACATTACCTGAAAATTCAAAGGATTACCATTAGATCAACCATTTTAATTTGTTCTTTCCCTTTATCCCAAGAGATTACAGTTGTATATACAAGCATCTAGTTATCGGGCCAGAAATCCCTTTACTTTCTAGCATGAAAATGTTTAAATATTTGATCTAAGAGGGGCTGATCTGAATCCTGAATAGCAGGACGCCAGGACATGACATCGATGATCAACAACACTGACTAAAAATTGCACTGATGTAGAACCATGAAGTATTTCGAGGGCTAGTTAGTTTCTTTTGGAATCAATGCATCAGCTTTTCCTGCCATAATCTGACCCATATTTACTGACATTATCAGCATATCATAGTATCCTGCTCCCACTAATGCAATCTCTACATCAGTTTCAGTTTTCTTTCAAGTTTAGGTGCAGACAATCCATTTATCATTGACAGATTCAAGACTCCAATGAGCACAGAATAAAAACATAGTGATCTGATGGAGAGAGCTGCCCTTCACTGCTTACTAATGCAGGAAGGCGGTTATCCAGACTCGAATTTAGTATCTCCATTCGCATGGCATGATTGCATTTCATATAATCATATCTTTGACTAAGTGGAAAAACCATTCAGCCTGTAAATGTGCACAAACCCAACCTCATAAAGTCAACTCCTAGATGAAACATTTTTGTATAATATTAATGCAGTAATGCTCCCTACTTATGGGATTAAGGCTTTGATTGATTAATTGATTAATGCCGTAATGCTGCCTAAAATGTAGGGGTACTTGATTTACACTAAAGAAACAAACAATTAAACGAGTAACATATCTAAAATGATATTAAAAGAAAGAAAGAAAAAGCTATAAGCTAACCTTCAGGACCTTCACATAGTGATGGTTTCCCTCGGCTTACAGCTTCTAATCATTATTCGCATGTTACTGTACACAGTCGGGCTGTTTCTAATCTGGCAGCACTCCCTTCGTGGTGCCTGTTCATGCAATCATATTAAACTTGTTAGTACACATAATTCAAATAAATCTTAAACTTACACTGTATATTCCCTCAACATACACCACATGAAACAGACAAGGTCATGAAGCAGAGCATCAACTCTAGTGAACAGACATATTATAATGAAAAAATACGTCAAAGGAGCAGACCTATATGGTCAGTAATGTAAGCTGCAGCTAAAACTTTTTTAAGCTACCAAAATCAAGGAAAAAGACAATTTTTCAAAGATAAAACATATTATTCTACGGAGTTTATTAATTTAGACTGATATAGAAAGTCCGGGTGTTGTTAAAATACGTCCCGCAATAGAAGTCTGAGTCCCCCAATTAAATAATTTTAAGTCTACCACTGCAAGGTCATACCAGTTCATTCTTCAATGCTGAAACTATGGTCAGATGCCCAAATACTCAAAACACAGTAGCAAAATGCACAACAGAGAGATAATCAATGAGGAAGCAAATTTCTTCTTCTAAGTAAACAAACCTTCATCCACTTCTCAGGGCCCGTCTTTGAAGCAGAAATTGTTATATTATCCACTGACAGTGCATTCTTGTAAGCTGGTTGCTCACATTCTTTTCCATCAGCAGCAGTAGCCCTCTTATAAGTACTTACAGTTTCACCTTCACCAACCTCCTTAACTTGGTCCAGGAAATAAATGATAGGCCTCTCACAAGGATCATCCTTCATGGGACGGGTATTGAACACAAAAGGTCCATCACTGGAACTGCGCCAGGTACGAAATGTCTGCAGAGGTATACTAAGGACCTTGGATGAAATAAGGGAAGGATATAACTGCACGGTATAGCCCCACGATACAGATACTGACCATTTACGGCTGTGATCATAGCAGAAACTCTGCTGAATGGTAAGACCAGGATCAGCATGGTACGCATGCAACAGCTTTCTTAGAGAGTCCAACTGATTTTCACCAGGAAACAAGGGTTTTGCACCAAGAAGATGGTGTAGTGACACCAATGGAGCTACAGGATGAGCAGCTAAAAGACCATAGACGTCTCCTCTAATGTCAAGCTAAAGCAAGAAAACAAATGAAAACTATCATAAACAAAACAATCAAAATTAAAAGAAAATCTTCTTATAACAATAACAAAATATTTACATGCATCAATCAGATTATCATATTAGCAAGCCAGCAGTAAAAATGAACAAATTGCTTTTTCCCTCTTTTCAATAATTAATTAAGCTCTGCAAATGAACAAATGCAGTTCGCTACTTCCTTTGTACAAGAGCTAAATTAACATATAACTATATCAGGGATACCAAATTTACAATGTCCAATGTATAACATACAATATTAATTGTGAAAGGATTTTCCCTCAAAATTTTCACTAAAGTTGGGACAAACCCAATTACTCTCTTTTATAATCTCTATACATTCTTGGTCCTTAACCCCTTCGCCCATGACCAATGTCAACTTATCTTTGGAATCACGGTGGTATTATTTTCATCATCCTATTAGTAGCCTACATCTCATTGTATGTTGTTTCACAAAATAAACATTCTACATTCTTTTTTCATCCAAAAACATGTACCAAGAGACTAAGACCAAATCACTGGTATGTCTGCCAACGATTATTTAATTGTATTAAAATACATTGCTCCATAGAGTTCCTACAATAGTTCACCGTTGTCTAAGCAAATCACTTGTCTTTTTTCCTTCAGGAACAAACAAAGGATTTAAAAAAAAAAAAATAACTTGGAATAATTTCTTTCTTTAGTCCACCTAATCTGGAGCAATTTCCTACTACTATTTCAAAATAAGAACATTGAAATCATAATCAAAAGGAACTTTACTAGGTCCACATGAAATTATACCATACTACAAGGTGTTATAATTTTGACAGGCAATAACAGAACAGGAACACCTGAAAGCAACAAAAGTTTGCCACTCTAAAAAGATAGAGACTTGTTGATAGCACTAGTAGTAATTTAAAAGGAATAAAAAATAAACACCACCGTCTAAAGTGGATCACCAAAAAAAAGTGAAATGCTAAGTAAGTGCCTAAGTGGGGTTAGGTGTTTTTAACGGGACAGGCACGCACGCACATACACACACTAATTAAGAAGGCCATTGGTTTTGGTATTATCACATTAAAAACCTTCTCTCAAAACACACCAAACCATGTCACTAACTCACAGATTGTATAAAGTATGTATGTAAAGTATATCTTAAGGTTATCAAAGGTTATGAAATTATTTATTAAGTTATACCTTTATAGTCAAAGTTAGCAAAATTAGATTTGAATAATAAGGCTTTTCATAAGAAGAAGAAAAAATATACATTTTGAAGTTTGGCTTGTAGCATTTTATCATTTTGTTTTAAAAACAACCAACTTCTGCTTTTTTTTATTAAAATTAATGCTACAACCTATCAAAAGAACAAATAAACAAAGTGATCATGTCTATTTATAAAATGCTAAGAATAGTTTGATCATGCCATAAAATCCCACAGCCTATAACTTTGTTAAAAATTCCTATCTTCTGTCATTTTAAAATGTAAGAGTTAGTACTATGTGAGTAGATCTAACCATATACACTGGACACTTGGACAACTGGTTGGAAACACAAAAATGTCGCATGTGCTCCTCGACACTTGGCGATGATTAACATTGTTTGGTGAGCAACTTCCTTCAGTCCTCCACTTTAAAACTCATTACGGCTCGAAAAGAGTTGTCACGTTATTACTCCGTCATTCAAATTACAAAATCAAAGTGACTATTAATTAAGGCTAGATAGAGTAGATGTTTACTAACTCCGCCAGTGGGTTTCCCGCTGCCAGTCCCAAGCCTGGATAAAGGAGGAGGGTTACGGTAGGCCAGTGACAGCCAGTATAAAACTTCGTCACATCCCATGACATGAGCCAAACAGATATTTTCGTGGGGGCGTTCCCTACTCAGCGACGCGCTGCACTTCCTAGACCCGGGTGTAGTGATAAGTATGCAAGGGTTGCTAGGTCGTCGCCCAGAAGCGACGCGCCACATTGCCCGAGTGTGGTGTCAAATGAGCAAGGGCGTGCCATTGGGGCGTTCCCTACTGAGCGACGCGCTGCACTTCCCAGACCCGGGTGCAGTGATAAGTATGTAAGGGTTGCTAGGTCGTCGCCCAGAAGCGACGCGCCATATTGCCCAATTGTGGTGTCAAATAATCAAGGGCTTGGAGTTGGGATCAGGAGGGAGCGTGGGAGAAAAGAATTTAGTTTGCGGATTGGTTCTTGGAATGTGGGGTCTCTTACGGGAAAATCAGCAGAATTGGTAGAAGTAATGAAAAGACGACGCGTGAACATCATGTGCCTCCAAGAGACAAGATGGACAGGAGAAGGAGCTCGAGGCTTGGTTTTGGGGTATAAGGTATGGTATGTTGGGCAAGAAACGAGCCACAGAACAAGGAATGCTGGAGCTAGGAACGGAGTTGGTGTGGTTCTCGATGAGAGGTTGGCAAAAGAGGTGATCGAGGTCTATCGGAAGAACGATAGGTTGATAAGGCTGAAGTTGCTATGTGGCAAGGAGATTGTGAATGTTATCAGTGCTTATGCTCCCCAAGTGGGTTTAGATGCAGAAGAGAAACGACAATTTTGGGAGGACCTAGACGAGGTGGTGCAGGGTGTCCACCACTCAGAGAAGTTATATATTGGAGGGGATCTAAATGGGCACGTTGGGGCGAGCCGAGATGGCTATGAGAGTGTCCATGGAGGCTTTGGGTATGGGCAGAGGGACGCCGGTGGTGAAGCTATTATGGATTTTGCCCAATCATATGATTTAATTTTGGCTAATACTTGGTTTAAGAAGAGGGATTCACACTTGATAACTTTTCGGAATGGAGCAAATGCAACTCAAATAGACTTCCTGCTCACAAGGAGCATAGATAGACAAAGTTGCATAAACTGTAAGGTTATCCCAGGGGAGAGTGTGGTCACCCAACACCGGCTATTGGTAATGACTATTCGTCTGAAAGAGAAGGCGAAGAAAAAAGTTAGACAAGAAGAACCAAGGATAAGATGGTGGACCCTAAGGGATGCAAAAGCTAAGGTTTTTACAGAAAAGGTAATTGAAGAAGCGGATTGGGATGGAGAGGTGGATCCGGACATGACTTGGTTACGAATGAAGAACTGTTTCCTAAGAGTGGCCAAAGAGGTCTTAGGGGAAGTAAGGGGAAGAACTTCGGTACAGAGAGATACTTCGTGGTGGAATGAAGAGGTGAAAGCAGTAATTAAGCAAAAAAGGGAATGCTATCAAGCCTTAGGAAAATGTAGGAGTGATGAAACCTTTGCAGCGTATAAGGAGGCTAAGAGTAAGGCAAAGGCAGCTGTTCGCCAAGCAAAAGAAAAGGCATATCAGGAGGTTTATGAAAAGCTTGATTCCAAGGAGGGAGAAAGGATCATTTATAAGATGGCAAAGAGAAGACAAGAGGCAAGGAAGGATATTGGCATGGTGAAGTGTGTCAAAGATAAGAACCAAATGGTCCTAGTGCAAGAGGAGGGCATCAAGGACAGGTGGAAGGGGTACTTCGATGAATTATTTAATGGAAGTAATGGAGTTGTGATAGGAGATACCTCTATGAGTGATGAAGAAATCAACATGGAGTATGTGCGAAGGATTAGGAGAGTAGAGGTGGAGATTGCACTGAGGAAGATGAAACCTAAGAAGGCGGTTGGCCCTGATGGGGTACCGATAGAGGTGTGGAGGTGTTTGGGTAAGATTGGTATTGATTGGTTAACAAACCTTTTCAACAAGATATGGACGGCTACAAGGATCCCACAAGATTGGAGGAAGAGCACCTTGGTCCCGGTTTATAAAAACAAAGGAGACGCTCAAGATTGTTCTAACTATCGAGGAATTAAGCTTATGAGCCATACTATGAAGTTGTGGGAAAGGGTGATTGAACAAAGGTTGAGGGCATGCACAAGCATTTCAGATAACCAATTTGGTTTTATGCCTGGGAGATCTACTATGGAGGCAATCCATTTGATAAGACAAATGATGGAGTTTTATAGGGTAAAGAAGAAAGATCTTCATATGGTCTTTATTGATTTAGAGAAGGCATATGACAAGGTGCCAAGAGAGATACTTTGGTGGGCAATGTTGAAGAAAGGTATCCCACGAAGGTATGTAGACCTAGTTAAGGATATGTATCGGGATGTGTCAACAAATGTGAGGACATGCGGAGGGTTGACAAAAGATTTCCCTATTACAATCGGATTGCATCAAGGGTCTGCATTAAGCCCTTTTCTTTTTGCAACGGTTCTAGATGAATTAACTAGACCAATTCAAGATGAGGTTCCATGGTGTATGCTGTTCGCAGATGATATCGTTTTGGTGGATGAGACTAAGGATGGGGTTAATGTCAAGTTGGAGCAATGGAGGCAAAGGTTGGAATCTAGAGGGTTTAAGCTAAGTCGGAGTAAGACTGAATATTTGGTATGTCGTTTTGGCACTCGGAGGGGGACAAGCAATGAAGTGGTGAGTTTGGATGGAAAGGATTTGACCATGAGTGAATGTTTTAAGTACCTAGGGTCGATCATCCAGAAGAATGGTGACATTGATCAAGACGTGACCCACAGGATTAAGTCAGGGTGGCTTAAATGGAGAGCGGCCACGGGAGTGTTATGCGACCGCAGCATTCCCTTAAAGTTGAAGGGAAAATTCTACAGGACTGCCATAAGACCAGTGTTGCTCTATGGTACAAAATGTTGGGCTTCTAAGAAAGAGCATATTAAAAAGATGGAGGTTACGGAAATGCGCATGTTAAGGTGGATGTGTGGAAACACTTTAAGAGATAGAATCAGAAATGAGGTTATTCGCAAGAAAGTAGGTGTGGCGGGCATTGTAGATAAATTAAGGGAAAATCGTCTGCGTTGGTTTGGACATGTAAGACGGAGACCCGAGGGTGCACCGGTGCGAAGAGTGGAAGAGTGGGACCATGGAGGGATTAAACGAGGAAGAGGGAGACCAAAGATGACTTGGTTGGAAGGAGTGAGGAAGGATATGAAGTGCATGGATTTACGTGAGGATGAAGTTTTGGATCGTAAGGGATGGAGGAGAAAGATTTATGTTGATGACTACACGGAATAATCAAATTTGGTTCATGTTAGCCGACCCCACTTTTGGGATTAAGGCTTTGATTGATTGATTGATTGATTGAGAGTAGATGTTTACTGATTAGCTAAGATTAATGGACATGTGAGTAATTTGATTAAAGAAAAAGGACCTCGTTTGATATCATTTTGGCAAAATAATCAACAGGGTGGACCCAATTGATTAGTATAAGTCTTACATAATTTGAACACTTAAACATCAAACACAAGTTAACAAGACGTGCAGTTAAGTGATTAACTGAATAAATAGACATGCGAGTAATTTCGATACAGAAAAAGGATCTCAATACTGTAAAACTTAATATCAATTGGGCAATATCATCAACAGGGTGGACCAAATGTGTATATTCTCCACTCATTTTTATTTCATTTGGGGTAAAAAAATTTACTACTCCGTACTATTTAAGATATTTAGTACATATAATATAATAAATATCTTTGCCAGAATTTCATGATCTACAGTCAAATTATATCACAAGCAGACTATGCAGTTCACACATTATAGACTTACAGACACTCATTATCTTTGACCCGTTCTTAAAAATGTTATTAATGCATCAAAAACAACTTAATACTAAGGCTCTATTCTCTTTAACTCGTTAATATACAACGTACTTCATATTTTCAGTAATAATAATCAACGACAAAAATCAGTCTAAATCAGCATATAGCTTCAAGCCCTCAATAGCATTTAATAATAAGAAATTAACACTTTGTATCAATACAAAATTTTCTCAATAAGTTAAAAAAGCTTTAATTTCTGGTAGATGTAATTAATGAAGTCATCACCAAACTAACAAGTTGAGTACTAGACTACTAGACATCATACATACACAAGTGTATAATGGCCTAAATTGGCAACTCGCCAACCCTAACACGTGGAACATTCCCCACAAAGTCTGATTGTTTGTCCAACACCCAGAAATTTATGAACATGAATCTATCTAGGCCATTCACAGTCTTCAATTTTAGAAATTATAAACAACATGCCCAGATTGTTCCCATTAATAACACCTCGTCTAAATTTAGTTATCACATTATTACTTCGAATTACACAATCAACGTGAAAACTAATTCCGAATACAACTTCTTTTTATTTGGAAAGTTAAATTTAAGTCATAATTAGTCAATTAAACCAGAAAAAAAAGAAAAGTAACAAAATTTACCTGATGAAAGCCAGGTTCTTTAGTTAGAGGAACACCAAGTTCAGCAACACAAGCAGAAACTTTCTCATCAGACCCATAAAAATTATGATATCTCTTGATACACCCATCTAAAATCCTCACCAATTCACAAGCTAAACCATAGCTCACCGCAAAACCACCCCCACCAAACGCAGTTCCATACCCATGCATTACATTTTGCTCGACACTCTCACTCGATCCCCCGATATAATACATTTCACGGTGATCATACTTGGACAGCACCTTCACCAGGTTATCCGTGAAGAACACCGTGTCGTCGTCCCCCATCACGAACCACCTCACCCCGGGAAGTCCGACATCGAAGCTTTCCTTCAGTATCCGGGCCATTCGATCGGAGTTCGAATGGTCATTTCTAGTCGGGCCGAACTGGAATTCGGCCCGACTCGAAACCCGGTACGGAGGAAAGCTTCCCGGGGTGATCATAGGAGGATGATCATCCAACCAGACGAACCCACGAGTAGTGTTGGGGTCCCACCATAGCTGGGAGTACTCTCTTCGGGCCTCCCATGTCTTGGAAGACCCACCAAGCCCGAACATTATATGGGTCAGCCGGGTCGGGCCAGGGTCCGGGATAGATAAATTACAGGAATAATGTGATGAATATAAGGAAGAAGAAGAAGGGATGACAGCGGAGAGAGAGGAGAATATGCGAGTTTGAGAAGGAGGGAGAGAGGTGAGTAAGGCGGTGAGGGCAAAAATGGAAATAAATAAGAGGAGAGAGAGAAGTAAAGTGGATTTTATTAAGCGAAAGAGGTGATTTTCATGGGGTTTATTTTCTGGGTTTGAAGAGTTTTTCATGGTGTTATTGTTTTGGTTTATTTTGATTGAATTTCTGGGAATTTGAATTTTGGAGTTGCGGAGATAAAAGGAACAAGAAGAAGGGTAAAAGAGGAAGAGTATGTTACGGTTTTTTGTTTTTGAAGGTTTAGGAAAGTGAGTTGTGTTTTGTTTGTGTGGTTTGTTTTTATTTTTTTTTTTAATTTTTTTTCAAAAAAAGTGGAAACAACTCAAACAAAAACAAGAAAATTTTGATGTCGGTCAAACTTTGGTCACAAAAAGTCAACTATTTTTTGAAATATTTTTGTGAGGTGATCAATGAAATTAGTATATGGCTTCCATAATAGTACAATAGGACTATTTGAGATTTGAGATTTGAGATTTGAGATTTGAGATCAATGAGATATAATAGAAAATCAAATCTTGTTGGATTTTTAATTTATAAGCTTCAAAAGGATAATGTTTTTCTAGGATTTTAGCTTCCTTCTTAGTAATATGTAGATTTAGGATTTACACTAGCAAAAAATTATAAGTGTTAAATTATTGTTGGAATCATAAGTATCTTGGTGTTTTATTTCGAACAAAGTGGTTTGATTATGCTTAGTGATATAAGTAAATTATGCATATGTAGGGACTCTAATCTCCTTGCTTGATAACTATCGGGAAAAAAATTCTCCTAATTTAGTAAATCAATATGGTTCATGATCATATTATGCATGATTCTATCATTATAAACATATCTTAATGAAATTATCCATGGGATATATACCTAACACAATAATTACAAAGACATTAATTGATTTTGTACCAAACATACAAAATTTATTTCTCTTATTTAGTTAAACTACCAATTAATTCACATTAATGACAACGATTCAAAATAATATGCTTGTATGTTGTAACTTGTAGTATATGACATAACGATGACTTAATGATAAGGCGCAAGTAAATTTAGTTACTATTAACTATATTTAAACTGGATCATTACTAAGCATTGGTACGGTAAAATTAAATTTTTGATACATATAACCCTCGGTCTCTCAACCTTAAGAGTTAGCTAACTATAAACATCTAATATACGGAGTACAATTTTTTTTAAAAAAATAACACAATGTCAAAATCAAACATTAAATCGGTGTGATTAATATTTTATTTAACTTTAGAATCTTCACTTTAATTTTTAAGCAATATCCTACGAAGTACTTTGTATATCATACTTTAAATCTTGGATTTTTTACTTTATAATAAATACTTTTTTTTTTTTTTTTTTTGACCCAACTTTATAATAAATACTTGAAGTTAAACAAAAACATACTACGTAGCTTAGTCATTTGGAGCCTTGTTCCCTACCTATCCTAAACTGGGTCAAGTAGATGTGCATAACACTAACACTATTCCTGGTAAAGTCTTAAGTACTTTTGTGGAGGCATCTAAATGGCTTAAGGTAAATAAACAACACAATTACACAAAGTATTAATTAGATGTTTGAAAGACATGAAACTATGAAAGTGTATTGTTTGAATGTTTTGCGCAACAAAATGGCTTCACTTTATCCTATGATCCTATATTCCCAATGAAATTAAAAAGTCCCACTTTTTGTCAAGGCATCTAAATGTCTTATGCTGGGTTGGCCCACTTCACTTTAGTCATTATTATCGTAGTATGTGGGCTTTGGTCCAAATAGAAATGCGCGTCGTTTCATGGGCCTTGTAATCCAACAATATTCTTCATTTTATACGTGACCAAATTATTCAACATCAGTATCTTAAAATTTAGCAAGGATTTTGGAATTTTGTTAACGAACACCCCCGGGTGTAAGATTAACCTTTAAATAGTTTCTAAAATTATACTTTGTACAGTATTAATTTGAAAATCTATGTTAAAATTACGCGTCGATTGATATAATTAATGTTTATTTTAATTTAATGTTTGTACTTTGATTTATTTTATCCAACACTCACAGGGTGTTCGTTAGCTTTTGTCATTTAACAATTAAGGATACATTCTCCATTAAAGATATTGACTTATAATTTCTTCTTTATTTCTTGCACAATTGAATTAATTTATATAATACTCGTTGCAAGTTGGTTACCTTTTGTGATCTCTAATTTATTATACTACTTTAAACAAAATGCAATATTTCATGTCATTTAGTAACGGGAGAAATGCAATAATTTATTGTAGAGCGGGTCTATACAAGACCAATTGTCAAATTGTTGTTAATTTGTTATCATCATTTTTTTTTTGAACGGATTTGTTATCATCAATTAGTTAAGCATATTGATTATTGTTTCCTTTTAGAAAAAATATGTTAAATTGTTAGTATCCCCTATGTTTTCAAACACAAAATCTATATAAAAGGTGGTTTGATTGTCAAACAACCGTCAATTAATTATATAAAACATTACAAGTGAAATGAGAAAGTTGAAAGATACACGAACAAAAGTATATACTTATAAAAGATTTTAAAAAGGAATGTAAAAGACCAAATTAAAAGTTAGGGCATGTTCTGATTTATTGAGCTGATCTGAAATGAATTGTTTATGAGAGAATGAAATTAGTAACTGAACTGAAATGATTAGAGCTAAACTGAGTTGAATTGAAATTAAGCTGAAAAGAAAAGACCCTTAATATGTATAAATAGTTTATTGAATTGCTACTACAGGTAGAGTTGCTACTACAGAGTATCAAATATCATTTTCCACCCTCCAATAGATCAATGCATACCTATATAATCTCTTTAATTGGCATCGATGAGGATAAGTAGATTCAAATACCTAACCTCTTATAAGAAGGATGATTATTTAACCATCTAAGTCAATTAACAATTATGTTATAACATGAAAATAAGAATACATAATTACAAATCACAAGATCTGATTAAAAAAATACACCATAAATATCAAATACATACAATTACAAGTTTTATAAAGTAACAACTCGGTGTAACATTTGAAACACACACTGTTTATCATTAAAAATAATGTACTAGTAGTATATAATCTTATTTATGAGCTAGCTAGTAATCGGTGGAAATTAAAATGAACACAATCAAGAACGTTAACATCATTACATCAAGAGGTTGACAATTATACAATTTGAATGAAATTATATTATTGACTTATCATATCTTACATTAGAGTAAAGCAACTAAAAATCACCACCGCCAAAAGTAACCCTCTCTCGCAAGCTAGCTTTTTTATGATGACCAAATATAGTTCAATAACATAGTCAAATTAAGAAATAGATACTCCGTACTAGTTGTTACAATGATAATGAAATTTTTTCTTCGCTGTTTTACAACGGAAGTACTATAATCAATTATTTTTGTTAGAGATCTACGGAAAATATATCACACATAAGACCAATAAAACCAATAAGAAATTTGAGTGTGGTTTACTCTAAAAGACCAATAAGAAATTTGAGTGTGGTTTACTCTGAAAGACCAATAAGAAATTTGAGTGTGGTTTACTCTGAAAGACCAATATTTGATTGGAGCTCGGTTTTGCTCTGGAAAAACCAAAATTATTATATTTACAGGTTCGAAAAGAATGACGTTCCTGCTTGATTGATTGATGACTGATGAGTTCGAAAAGGTGAACGTTCTCATCATTGAAAAAGAAGAAAAAAAATTGAAGGCGACATCACAAGAGTGTGCATCTCGGCTTCAACAAAGTGAAGAATTTCCAATCGCAACGTTCGTGTTACTGCCTTTACGATTGCGGGAGGGTGTTAGAGATATCGGAAAAATATATGTGTGATATATTTTATGTAGATATCATTTAAGAGAATAATATATTTAATTAGGATATTTATGTTAAGATATTATTTTGAGAATATATATGTAGGGTTTATGGTTAGACGTATATCTTTTAGGAAGCTAGATTGTTTCTTATCTTATGAGCTTAGGTTTTGTATAAATACTCAACCTATTGATGAATAATAATCGAGCAATACAAAAGCTATTCTATTCTCTTCTCCCTAATTTGTCATTTTCGAATGAATTAAGTATATAATTGATAGCTCGTGTACGATATAAGATACTCACAACCCAGTTGTTTGTTTGAATAAGTAGTTTATTACTCGTATATATATAATTTTCTCCGTATTTAATTAATTACTAGTACAACAATTTAAATTAGTGTACCCCATATTAAACAAATATAAGTTAAATACTTTTTTTGCAAGGTTTGTAATTGAGTTGATGGCTACCTTACGGTCCAGAGACCAAAGGTGAAAGGTGAGCATCAAGGTTGAGACAACGAGAGGCTTCTAAATAAAAAACGTACGTAATATACTTGAGATAGATGGACCAACTTCAAGTTCGTATATGTATATACTTGCACACTAGAAAGAAAGAAGAAATCGTACATTGCATTTTATTTTTAAAATTTTGTAGTGCATAAGAAATTATTTAAACAAAATTTTGCTTAAAAATGGTGGATGACAGAGAACGAAAGTCACAAGTCACGGATGAAAGTCTCTTTCATGAGACAAAAAATTGCTCAATAGCAGGAATTAGAATGATACTCCATGCAATAATAAGCTTAATTAATATGTTTCAAACATTATATTCAAATGTAGAGTTTGGACGTATCTTTGGATAAGCAAGACCGTGAAATCTTTAACACGTTCATTAGCCAACTAATCAAAATCCAGATTATTACTATTTAATTAAGCTAAAGATTTCAGCAAGTACTTTATTTGATTGATTGATTTGTAGCTAAGTTTATTTTGATAGTTGCTCAATTGCTATTCCTCTTAAACATGCATGAGCATGACATACAAGTAATACAACACATCGTCACTGTTTAAAAAAATCGACTTCTCATTTAGTATATAAGAACCTATTAATAATTTTGTCAAAAAAAAAAAGAACCTATTAATAATTCATAATCCTTTGAACCAGGGTCTTTTCTGATTTATTGAATTGAGTTGAACTGAACTGAATTGTTTATGAAAGAAGATAAATTAGGAACTGAACTGAATTGATTGGAGCTGAATTGAACTAAAATTAAGCTGAAGAAAAGAAGATAAATTAGGAACTGAACTGAATTGATTGGAGCTGAATTGAACTAAAATTAAGCTGAAGAGAACAGACTCTCATTATGTATTGTTCATACATACATGCAAGCACTTTCTATATGAACATCAATAACGTAATTATATTTCTATCTATGACACGATCAAGTACTATAATAAGGTCTCACTTTATATGAAAGTTTTGTAATTAATCAAAAACAGATGGTTTAAATTAATTTTGCAACTAATCTGAATTGAAATAGTGAGCAACATGGAAAGTTAAAACCTTGATTCCATTTATTTTTAGCTATCAAACATAGATCAAAGCAAACAAGATGCATTGGGAGACATAATGTACACAAAGATGCAAATCAAAAGTGTCAATCAATTTAAGTTTATGTTCAGAACTAAAAATGGATTTCCAATTGTCTTCTTTCAAGCCATCTATTTTAACCATAGAAGGATCAGAGTTCCATCAAAGGCATGACAGTTGCATAAATTCCTTCTTATATGTGGGACCATACAATAAAAAAAAGTTCCAAAAATAGCAAGTTGCACACACTTCAAGACCCCCTCAAACAGTACAACTCTTTTAGGAAACAATGACTCAAATATAAGAAGCTAAGCTTCTTAATTAACTTCCCATCTACCAAATTCATAATTAAGCAGCCTCACAAAAAGTCAGTCCATTGACATTTTTCCCCTAATTTTCTCTCTCATCTTTTGTTTTTCCCTATTTAATTCTCATGTTACTTTCATGCCTTTAATATCCAATTAAAACACACTAACCAAATCATTTAAGATATGCCAAGTTTCATTTATATCTAGCAACTTAGGTAAGTTTTTGTGGTACAAGCCATCATATTATTATATAAAACAACATATATGTTTGAATATTCTTGGAGATGATATGATCATATTCCAACAACAAATACTATGAAGAGATTCAACCAAAAATCATGTTCTTCATGGGAAGATTATCAAGAAGAAGCTGCCTTTGCTAAAGACGCGATTCGTGGGATCCAAGGAGGATCAATAATATGGCCTCAAAGATCATATTCATGTAGTTTTTGCAAGAGAGAGTTTAGGTCAGCTCAAGCTCTTGGAGGACACATGAATGTTCATAGAAGAGATAGGGCTTTACTTAAACAAGTCACCTCCAATAATAATATTGATGATCATGTGATCATCAACCGGCCTTCAAAATCAACGGTTGCTATTAATCCATCTCATCAGGTTTGTAACCCTAAGACTAGTGTAACACATCTTACTTTATCTAGTAGGGTTTCTTCAAATTCTGTAATTAGTGGGGTTAAGAAAGTAATTAGTAGCCCTAATGATGTCGTCGTTCAAGCTAATATGTCCATGGGGTTGGATTTAGCTATAGGGACATACCGAAAAGAAGAAGATTATTATTATTGTCAAGGAGAGTATTTGAAGTATAACAAGAGGTTTAAGAAAAATGGTGATTATAATGTTGTTTTGTTTCCATTCTTTGAAGAGAATAGGTGTTCTAATGTTAAGGATGATATCGATTTACATGTACCGGAAAATTCAAGTCTTAAAGTTGGTAAATCTATGGAGGAGTTGGATTTGGAGCTAAGACTTGGTGAACCACTTCATAAAATCAAGTAGCAATTAAGCTAACAATCATAAGTTGAAGTTGGAATTAGCTTGTAATACCCTAGTTATGTATTCACATTGAATCGGTTATTATATATACAAAGTATTAATTAATTACATATTTTTGTTAATTAGATTAATTATTTTACATGTTTATTGTGTCGGATTGTATGAACAAAATTCAATACAATGAGATGATTGTTCCTTTCATCAGTTGTATGTTATTATTTCATAGCTCAAATTGTACTTAATTTGCTGCTTTATTTTTTATTTATTTTTTTTTTGAGTTATAAAGGATGGTTAATTACTTAATTATAGGTTTTAAGTTACAAGTACATTGCACGAATTATATCTATCAGTTAATGATTATCTATCTTACGAATTTAAATTGACACTCCAATTCGTATGATACCATATTATTTATGATAGTGACATGCAATGATAATGTCACTTCAATGTACATGCTTGAAGCTTGAAAGCTCTTTTTCAAACTCCCTAATCAAATCAGTTATAAATCATAATAATGGTGGATGAAAGAAAATTAATAATCTGATTGAGGGGTCAATGCAACAAATTAACATACAAATTACATTATTTCTCAATAATAATGTGCGCGAAGAATTAATAATAAAACTATAACTTAATATATTAGGAAAAAGATTTTCTATATAATTTAAAATTCTATGGAAAATGCATATATAGGATGAATGTCAAGCAATTCCTGGCCTTGTAGAATGTTGGTCTTCTACAAGATCTAATACGTTCTTCCGTTCTTAATCTTGTAACAGTGCAATATACATAACAATCTCTTATGAAATATACAAGTGTATAATACACTCGAAAATAGGTTGGTAAGAGAATAAAGTATCTTCAAGTTTGGATTTTAGATAATAATCACTTACAATACATATGTTATAATTAATATACACACTTAGAGCATGTTCTCATTTACTGAAATGAACTGAGTTAGAGTTGAGCTGAACTGAACTAAACTGAATTGTTTATGAGAGAAGGAAATTAGAAACTGAACTGAATTGAAATTAAGATGAACAAATATATAATAATGTATAAATATAATTATTGCCTTGACAAAAAAACCTTCTACGAAAATTCTAGCAATTCCATGAACCAATCCAAATCAACGAAAAAACCAATCAAGTTGTCAATTAAGAAAAAAAGGAGGTTTGTCGTGGTCGATAGAATATAACTTGTGCATTTGGTTAATTACAAGGAACCTTATTAGAAAACAATAATGTTTAACTAATATAATTGGCATTATTTACGGGGTCTTTGTCTCTAATTTCTTTGACTTGTCGTGTAAATACATCGTCTCTATCAATGTCTATATATACTTAGCCATTCAAACTTAGATCAATGGAGTTTCGGTGGAATGAAATTAATTTAATATAATTTTAATTATGAGATGAATAACTTGTATAATATGTGATTAGTTAGCCCTAATTTTAAAGTTGATTATACTTTAATCCCATTGGCCAAATAGATTAAATAAATTAGGCTAAACGGATCATTATTAGCTACGTACCTCACAATTAATAATAAACATGGTGGCTTAAAGAATAGAAAAATAAATCATAACTCTCTTATGTGGCCTCACTAGATACAATACTCGTGTAGATTTGATAAATGTTAGGAGTTACGTCGTTTATATGTTACGGAGTAGTTGTCTAGAATAATTCTCATCCTTACGTAAAGGTGATAGAAGCTAATTTTCTTTGTCTCTAAAGAATTGAGAAGGAAATCTTCTAGCTATGGAGTACAAATATATCATTTTTGTGTAATATATATAAACTTAAGAGAGTATAAGTTTAAATTACAATAATACTTCGCATCAATGACATTATTTTTGGATTTTCCATTTGTCCTACTCATGCTCACGATGTTACTGTTAATTTTTCATAATCTATATAAGTCAAGTTCGTTACTCTGCATTTAGGTAATATAATATGGCTATACATGACTACATGTGTAATCAAAAGCATGATCAAAGTTAAATTTTGTTGATTAGTATATAGCATTGATTCTACAAATTTTATTATACACTTGATTATACCTAGATAACACAATTGCAATAACTTGGAATTGACAAATGACAATCATTTCACCAAAAGGTTAGCTTTTGAACTGAAAGTCCATAGAAAGTCAAGAAAGAAGAAAATGTACAACTAGTGAGAAAAAGGATGTACTAATATAATTAAACCTAGTACCAATAACAATACATGCAACCACTAACAAGAAGCAAAGGCAGCGGTAGTTGACAAAGATTGTTCATGCTGTAAACAACAAACAAGTATCCCATTATATTCATGTAACATCGCTTTTGCCCATTAATTATTTACTTTTTCTACACCTTTTTTTAAAAGAAATTTATATATTATATAATATATACAATTCCCTCATTTATTTACTGCAATTAAACTGAGAAACAAAGAATTGTCTGAGACATGAAAACTCAGTTTACTAGTACGTGGGATCTTGATTTTCTAGGAGAAATTGTGACAGGTCTGTAAGAGAACAGAGCAAAATACAGAGAGTAGATTTCTATTTTCTAGGAAGTTTCTCTACTGCTGATACATAAATTTGATAATTAGGCTTGTTTTGCATTGTTTTTGGTTTTCAGTTTTCAGTTTTTTTGAAAACAAAAAACCAAAAACAGAAAACAAGAAAAAGGTGTTTTCACTTTTCTGTTGTCAGTTTTAAAAATTAGCATGATTTTAATAAGTTTGACTAATTTTTTATTCATTATATGACATATGTCATACACTTTTAAAATACAAAAAACCAAAAAACTAAAAGCCGCAACAATGTCAAACGAACCTACATGATGTACTGAAGATATACAGTGATGAGCCGCATCTAAAATGATCCTACATGACTAAATCACCGAATACAACCATAATAGATTCGGTAAATATTGCAAAAATCAAAACATTGCAACTTAAAAAACATACGACTCCGTATATAGTTTTACTAGGTGAAAGTGATGAAGAAAGGGAGACAGGAGTTAGCACATGGGTGTATTAACATGCATGCATGTATGAGGTACACAATTTCGGAGGGATTTAAAATTTAATGTAGGTTTCAGAAAGCAAGTGCATGAATTTGAATTATCTTTCAAATAATGTGGATGGTTACTATAATTGGATTGCTTTGAGAATCGATCGTCTATGGTTTTGAATTTTTGATGTGATGCAATGTTTTGTCTTTGGACTTTGTTATTGAGAGTTTATACCTTCTCTTGAAACTTTGGGTAATTTACAAATTTTATATAGTGGAATCTTGAAAGAGCAATTTTTGATACATAGGGAGAATCATGTACTCTCATGTTATCATTGTTTTTGGTTGTTAGTTGTTAGACACTTGACTTGTTACTTGTACAACGTACACTTACTCCATAAAAAAGTTAGGTTTACTAAGTTGACACAGTATGGACGGTCAGACAGAATATAAAGGTAGCCGACGTTTAAAAATCTGGTATACTTGAGATCGACTCTCTAATTTTGATTAGTAAAAATACAGAGTATTTTAATATGTAAGTAAAAAATCAATAAATTATAAAATGATTGTAATAAATTAGTTTGCAATATTATTTATATGATTTTATGGTTGTCCTTGTCACATGCATTATTTTGCCCTATATTGCTTAAACTTGTACATTACTGATTTTTTTTTTTTTAATGATCGAAGAAAGGAGCATAACACATGTCGAGACTATGAATTGTACTCCGTATCAAAGTACATAGTAAAAAATTAGATAAAATTAGGGTCTTCAAAAAAAAAAATTGGGTACTCAAATTTGTCATTCTTTACACATTAGAACATACGCTTTTACTGTTTTACATACAGTCGAGGTAGTATTGGTATCTTTGTGATAAAAGCGCATGCGCGTTGAACAAAAGCACAATGATTATTATAAAAGTACATTTGTGATAATATAAAAGCGTAAAAACACCAATTATAAGTAATTTGTCCTCTGTTGTATATTAAAATTAAAAAAAATAACATGTAATTACACAATAAAAGCACATTAGATAATTTAGATTATCGTAATACCTGATTATACTGTTGTATGTAGATCTACATTTAATCAGTTCTTGAAATTCTTATAAAGTTTTGGACCGAATCGGACCGAAGAAATGAATTTCTCAGCCCAAAGAACCGACCGAATCGATCCGGTCAGGTCCGGTTCATTTTTTCGATCGGGCCGAAATTTTGAAGACCCCTAGATGTAATATCAAGTGAGCCACAAATAAAATACATAGTACGGAGTACTAAATACTATTGTACCAACAACCTAATACGAAGTACTTCGTACTAAATTATTTACTTCCTTTGTTTTTAAATACTTGCTCCACTTTTTTTTTCTGACCGTTTTTAAATACTTGTTTTATTTCCTTATTTGAAAAGCTTTTACAATATTTAATTAATTTATCTCATTTAATGGACCCCACATATATTCTTGTTGTACGAAGAGCTTGTTGTCAAGTAAAATACTCCGTATAAATCAACCAATTTGACTGCTAATCATCGGATTTACTTATTCTAAACCAAAGTTGGCTCATGAATTAAAGTCCCTTTTCATCGTTTAATCAAATAAGATATCCAAAATCATAAAAAATTGAAGAACAAAATGGCAAAACCACAATATAGTGGCACTACTTCTCAACGATGGTCTCTCTCTGGAATGACTGCTCTTGTCACTGGCGGCACTCGTGGAATTGGGTCTCTCTCTTTCTCTCTTCTAAATGTTAAATGTATCAACTTTTCTGTGTTTAATTTTCTGGGTTTATGATTAATTTTTCTGGGTATTCTATAATTTAAGGTTTCAATGTGAATTTATATCTGGGATTCTGGTTTATAGGAATGCAGTGGTTGAAGAATTAGGTGGTTTTGGAGCAAAAATTCATCTTTGTTCAAGAAATGAAGAGGAATTAAACAAGTGTTTGGATGAATGGAAGGTGAAAGGTTTTGAAGTGAGTGGTTCTGTTTGTGATGTTTCTTCTCGGGAACAACGACAGAAACTCATGCAAGATGTTTCTTCCATTTTCAATGGAAAACTCAACATTCTTGTAAGATCTTTATTTTTCGCTTGAAATTATGTTTTTTACCGGATTTTTTGAGAATTTGCAGATTTTTTTATTTTTTTTAAATGATTTCTTATGTGGGGTTTGATCAATTGGAACAAATATTACATCTTGTTACAAGAATCGTATCTTTGACGTGTATTGAATATTTGAATTGAAATGATAAGTTTTGGTGTCATTGAATTTTAGGTTAATTGTTTTTCATGATCATGAAGTTTATTGGAATGGTTAGGAGAGGATGGGTTCTTTGAGATACTCTTATAATCTTATTCTTGATAGTGTTTTGACTATAGTCTTCAGCTATATTGTGATGATTCTTCATGCACAAACGTGACAATATATATACTTCTCCATTTATATTCGGATTAGTCAAACCTACTTAGGTGTCAAATTATGGATATAGAAAAATAAACATGTCAATGCTGTAGAATTATAAATTGAAATTGCAACAATAATGAATGGAGCTGTATATATACTTCTCCATCTATACTTTACACTCTTGAAGGTGTATAGATACTTCAGCTTAGTAATTTAGCATTTTACCTTTTGGTTTCACACTTAGCTAACTGACTTGCCAAGATGTTAACAGAAGACTTGCAAAGGTTTACATCCCATTGTGTTTATAGAAATCCCTGGATTTAGATAAGTCCAAGCCCTGTATGAGTTGGACTGCACACCCTTATTGATTCTTGTCCCTTACCCAAGCAACATGGCACTGCCTTACCTTCAAAATACATTCAGCGATTTGTTGGACATTGAAAGAAAATCTTCCAGTTGAAGAGCCTTTCGACTACCAAACTTATTTTCCCTTGAAGCAGTAGATTAATCGATTGATTTTTATGTGTGAAGTATCTCTTATGCAGTATGATGTGTTTTTTTTTCCCCTTGGTATCTACAACTCTACAAGCGCACTGGGCTGCTGGTTGTTCTTATATGCCTTTCCTTGTCATCATTTGTGCGTGCATGTTATAAGGTATATGCCAATAGTGCCACCATCTACATTAGTACCAAGTCCTCAAAGAGATAGTCTTAGTCTTTCTGCTGGCTTTAATATGTTTGAAGGCTCTACATTCAGGCATTGCAATCAGATCTGTCTCCTGCTCTGTACAATTGGAACTGGGAAGTCCCTACATTTTTTTTTTTTTTTAAAAATGCTTGTGGGTTTTTTAAGGTATTGAGAAACTGTCATGTGCTATCTTGGTAATATTTTCTTTGCTTCCAGGTAAATAATGTCGGTACAAATAAAAGACAAGCAACTACTGAGGTCTCTGCTGAAGATTATGCAACATTAATGACCACCAATTTGGAATCTGCTTATCATCTCTGTCAGCTTGCACACCCTCTTTTAAAAGATTCTGGAGCTGGAAGCATTGTCTTCATATCATCTGTTGCAGGAGTTACATCTATAGGTACTGGTACTGTTTATGCGGCTACTAAAGGTGCGTTACTACTTACTAAAGGCTCTTTTTCTCGCCTTCTGTTCATCTGAAATAATGAAGATTCTTGATAGCTATATCCTGTTTCTCATTTTCAGCTGCAATTAATCAGCTGACCAAAAACCTGGCATGTGAATGGGCAAAAGACAATATTAGGACCAATACTGTTGCACCTTGGTATACCAGAACCTCACTTGTAGAGCATGTAAGGCCCTTCTATATATTCATATTCTACAAAGCTTCTACTTGCAAGTCTTTGCCAGTTAATCAAAAGTGTTTCTTGTTTCACCTTTCAGTACATATTCCATGTTAAGGATAGATATGAAACCAATGAGAGTCGTAATATACAGCTCAGGGAAAGAACACTCAGTCAGTTGCTAAAATACTATGCTTTGAAGTTCTGATGATCAGCCTTTGACAATGTCCTAATGTGCCATATTCTTAAATCTTAATTTAGGAACAAATCACAGATGAGAGACTTTCATTTTAAAAGGGAAGGGTAGCTGAACACTGATGTATCCTCTGTGTTTCTACCATTTTTGGAAAAAAGTATGGGCTGTACAGAATATATTGCTAATACTCCTATGAGCACTAATCTATTCCTTCCCCCCCGCCCCATATTATTTTGCACTCTTGCCTTCATTGGTTTGTCCCTTATTTATATCTCTATATCCACTATTTTTAACCTCTGCCCCAAAGACAAGGGTACACAATATTGTTGGATGGAGAGTAATTTTATTTGTTTAAATTCTTATTCCACTTAGATGGAAGCACTTTCATTTACATGATGCTACTATTTTGAAGAGAGGGTGTTGGTGTTGGGGGTGGGGGGGGGGGGGGGGGGATGCGTACTATATTTTTACGAAGATGAAATCATCTGTCTTTCCCCAAGGTGGCAAATTTTTATCCGGTTGCTTATGGGCGTGTTCGGCGTTAGCTTTTGAGTAGCTTTTAGGTAGCTTTTAGTGGTTTGACCAAGTCAAACCACTACTCAACAAGAAATGTGAGTGTTTGGCAAAGTAGTGGTTAGGGTAGCTTTTAGTGGTGGAGGTAGATTTTGTGAAAAGTTAGAAACATTAGCTTTTGAAATTAGAGGTAGCTTTTCAAGTAGCCGTTGAAAATTTAATCTATAGTTTTAAAAATAAAAAATTGATTTTTATATGTAACAGCTAGTCAACCACTACTTTACCGAACACTCATATCTAAATTATTTATCTTCACAGCTAACAGCTTGTTGACAGCTAACAGCTACCTCCACAGCTACATCTACCTTCACAGCTATATTTTGCCGAACACGCCCTATGTAAAAAAAAATTGGATCTTTTTTCTCAACCGACCATTACTGGGCATAATTTACTCTACATTGCCTTCTTTTGAGACTTGTAGATGGTTAGCTATGGTTTGGGAGGAATATAAAATATGCATGGTACTTTGGATCAATTTTTTTGAATTCTGCAGTACGCATTGCTAGAACATATATTTATGATGTACAACTTCTATTGCTTATGTTGTTCATGTCTTGGTGGTTTTATGAGAACCTGCTTTTTCTCATTTCTGAGATTAACTAGTGTAATAATCCTTGTGTTAGTACCACCAAAGATGAATAAGTATACTAGGAGCGCAAGTTCCTGACTCACACAAAGATGAATAAGTTCACTATTTAGACCATCAGGCACTCTTCATTTTTCTAAAACTTAAAGATTTCTAAATGTCTCTCCCTCTTTATCTTATTTATTTGCAAAGGAAATGCATTAAGGAATATTTGAGAATGCAAAACTCTCACTAAACAGTAGGTTAGTAGGAATATAGGAGTGATGAATTTCCTTGAAGCTGCATAGCTTGAATTGATTTGATGACTGCAAGTATTGCTGAGTTTCTGTCACTGCTCGCTTTTTCAGTGAAATTGTGAGTCTTCCCTTTCATTCCCACTTTCAACTCCACTACTACTCTTACTCTTACTCCGTACAATACATGTATGGAAATATATATTAAAAAATGGTTTCTTTACTAAATCATTCCCAGCTCCACATGCCAAATAGGTGGTCATTGTCGAGGTAAATTCAGTGAGATTCATAACCCCTTGAAACCCCAATCCCACCCTTAAAGAAGACTATAGGACTTTTACAGATCTAAGGACTAAGGTGATCCTTATCTATTTTTTTCTTGTTGGAAAAGTAGCATCATTATTGAATGTAAGTTAGTGGAGCTTGGCCCATGATGCTGATGGTTAGTATTTTTTCAAGTATTTAGAATAACCATGTAATCCTCCATAATGAACCAACCACCTGATCTGCTAGAGTTAACAAAATGGTAGCCAATCCTCCATCAATTAAATGAATCACATGCTCTATTGTGCTCACCAATTGAGGGAGGGTTTGGGTTACGGCATCAAGTCCCCGGCCTGGTGGCATCCCCTGCCCTCAGAAAAAGAGGGGGGGGGGGGGGGGGTGCGCAATAACGAGCTATATAGTTAAGGTTTATAGATCCTTGTATGTAACCTTCCAATGTTGTTGTCTGATTTGTCTCGGTGTCTTTTGACCCACTGTGACCCTTTTTTGCTTCTTCCACTTTATCTTACCATCTTTGACATTTCTCTCCTACTCTTTTGGGACCAATGTTATAACTAGTAACACTATAACAGGCTTGAGAGTTATCCAAATAACTACCCTACTCAAACTTCCTATCATGCTGACTCATGTTCAACATATGTGCTTTAGTTCTAGATCATTTCTTTTAATTGAAATATGAATCCTTTTTATTTTTTTCCACAACCTGTAATACTATGTTTCAATATGAAAATGCATCTTATCCCAACATCTACATTATACGATTGTATAAGATTTATGATAAAAATAAAAGATAAATGTCAAAATTGGTGTAGTAAAATACAGGACTTTGAGAAAGGCTGGGTATCTTTTATTTCTCCTCTTTATCATATGTACATTGAATTTGGTTCTATTTTCTTTTACGTAATATACAACTTATCTAGGCGCCTCCAATGCTGAGGTAACCTTGCTTAAATTTTCTTTGTTTGGTTTTAATTTCAGTTGCTTGCTGACAAGAGCTTCTTAGAGAAAACCATTTCACGCACACCTCTTGGCCGCGTAGGAGAACCAGAGGAGGTATCATCAATTGTGGCATTTCTCTGCCTTCCTGCTGCTTCTTACATCACAGGTCAAATTATTTGTGTAGATGGTGGAATGACCGTTAATAGTTTTAACTCCGGGCTTTTCTAGTTATTAGTTCATCCTCATCAGTCTCAACGCCTTCTAGTGAACTAGGTACTTCTATTTAACCGTGTAAGGTGTTGGTTGCTGATTTCGCTCGTGACTACTTAGATCAAACCATAAGCTAGGGAGTAGTAATCTACACCCGCATTATCAATAATTTGCTTTTGGAATAAATGTTTGGAGACGTATGGAGTGAAAAGTAATGTGTGCATTATATCATTCATATGATGCCATATCTCATTTGATTGATACCAATGTCCGGTTTTTACAATAAAACGTTTCGTTTCTTTTTACTCTCTTCTTTTTCAGAATATATATTATTGATGATTTGGTCCCTTGGGCCTTAGTTTGGTCCAACATCAAATAATACTCATGTTAGACAAATCTATTCTCATCAAAATTAATTTAAGTTTTTTTATTTAAATAAAAAAGGAAAAGCCACGTGTTCATCAATTATATTAGTAATTAATGTGCGTCATCATCTTGGACCTCATTACCTGTGATGTTTGATTAAATATCTGTGTTTTATATTTTTTTTATTTTTTTTTCATTGAGGTGAGCCTAATATCTAACTTTCTAACATTTTAATTTTTAAATCGTCAATTTTTTTATTTTTTTTTTCACTTAATCGTCAATTTTATTTGTTATTTAATATTATTAATTTTGCCACCTTATTAGTAGTATTATTTTCTTATTTTATATTTTAATATGGGTAATGCTATACATCGCCCTTAGGGCTATATATAAGCATTAAAAACACTCTTGGAAATTGTATAAAATTAGGAATTCATGACAAAAACACGCGTAGATCAGTGTAATTAGTATGAATTTGTCATGTTTTTCTAAATTTAAACAGTTTTCAAGAGTATTTTTAATGCTTATATGTAGCCCTAAGGGCTATGTATAGCATTTTCCTTTTAGTAGGGTAATGCTATACACAGAAAAACTTGCGTGGACCTGGTCCACAATATTATTGTTGACCCGAGGTTTATACACACGCAACTGACATTATATTGAACATAATTACCCTTATTTTGGACATAGTAACCTTATTTTCAACATAGTAACCTTTATTAAAACTTGTATAATGTTTAATGGTATTGTGAATTTAAAATACAACGTTATGACCCTAATATTAACATAGTGACCTTTATTATTCACATTGACGAGTATATAAAATATTTCATCAAAAAAATTAACCTCTTATAGCCTATATATTACCAAAATGACTTTTATTTCAACATCGTGACATTTTTTATTATTATAGATTCTCTTTTTATATTAATAAAACAACCATAGTTTCTCTTATGTTAGTGGTCCACAATAAATTAGTGTGAACCAGGTCCATTTAAGAATTTGTATGCTATACATAGCCCTTAGTATTTACATTAGCATTATTAATCGTTTTTATAATTATATTATAATCATCAGCGTGACACGTGGTTACAAATCTTAATGTAGTCACAATATGTCCAACAACTAGCTGTTGTATGCACCGCACCAACCCAACTTCTCGTGTATAATTTTCAATAAGGTTTCTTTAAATCATCAAATTTTTATGTTCTCTATAAGAGAGCCTAGAGAGGGTTTTATTTTGTTAAAAAAAAGTCAGTAAAAGAAACATAATCCAAGACTTTAATTAACATTAATTTGACAAGGGAAACACAGAAGAGCCTATTACGTACATCCGGGTGTTCCGTACATCCGGGATCATTTAACTCTTTAAATGAGCAAATGATCCGGATGTATGGTACATCCGGGTGTACATAACAAATTCTAGTAACAAAGATCTATTTTCTAGGGATTGGTTCATCAAAAGTTAGACTAAGGATCTATTGAGTTTACTTAATTTACGACACATTACATTGTCTTTGATGTGCAGTATTGTTGATAGACTTGTATAGAATAATTAAATTGAAGACTATATATTATAAAATGGTGTGGCTCTTCTGCTGAAGCTTTAATTTAATCTTAATTCCACATTGTTGTGTGCGGTTAAGGCAAGAGTGTGATTTCATGATTCATAGTCTTGCCTTATTGAGTCATTTTATGACTAAGAAAGACACAAGTAATCGACTCCTTCGACAACTTACGAACAAAAAATTTGTAATACAAAATACTAAAAAGCACTAAAATGTCGCTAATTTCATCCGAAAAAGACAATTATACTAGTAAATGGAACCACGTTTTTATTTTAGGTTGTCACAATTTTTTTATTAATATTTAAAATAAAATATTTTAACCTAAATTGTATTATCTCAGTGTTTTTTTTAAAGATTCAATTTGACTTTTACACTATTTACGATTTTATCTTTAATGATTTTTTGTGAGTTATATGTAAAGAAAAAATATACTCCGTATTTATGAAATCCTATTAGAATCGTCATGTTCAATAGTATTGTACTCTGTATTATTATAATTTTTACTTATAGATAAATCAACTAATTGAAGGTTAAAGTTGTACACTACCAAACGTGATAATGGATAAATAAATCAATTTAAATACTCACTGCAATTCTGTACTCCATATTTCTAAACCAAAATTAATAGGGAGTTGAAAAAATTCAGAATTTGTTGAATGATCAGGTAAACCACAATAGCAAATTAGCAATACTTTTACTCTGAATTACTTTATATTCCTACTCCCTATAAAAGTGGGCCAGCCTTAGAAAAACTTGACACAACACCTTAAAAGGAAACGTTTCATAAGAGAATAGAAACGGGACAGCATCAAATCAGACACGATGCAACATTACTTTTGTGCCCTAAAGCCAGTGGGCCCTGCTCATTCCAGTGTTTCCAAGGCCCATTTATTTATTCATTCCTTTGTACAGTAATTAACTAATTACTGTCATTTTACTTATTTTTTTGTGTGGATGAGATCATTTTACAATTTTTACTTTAGTGTAATTAGTACAGTACATTATACGAAGTATTTCTTGTTGCAACAAATAATTTCTTAGGGAATGGAATATCCTATTCCTAATAAAATGCAACAAAAAATATATTTGGTACGTAATTTCATGTGTGTTGCTAAATAATCAACTGCAAAGACATTGGGTGCCATTTAAACATATTTTGTCAATTACTGCATGCATGCTACTTTTTATTATTAGGAAGTACTAATGATAGGATTAATAGCACATACTGCCACATAGAGTCATAAGAATGTAAGATCTAACTTTTTTTTTTTTTTTTTTTTTTTTGAAGGAAGAATGTAAGATCTAACTCAAATGTCAGTAGTTAGTTAACTAAAAATTCCTTGATTCAAGGAGAGTACAATTTTAGCTACTTCATAATTAAAATATAACTTTGACAAATCATTAAGCCAATTAGTGTTGTTAAATGTATAATTAAAGTTTAATACTTTCTACTATATCTAACTTGATATACGAGTGTTTGACATCATGATTTTATATCCTAAAATCCTAAAACCTGCTCGTATTTTATAAAAGTACTTTTATATTTTATACTTTTAGGGGTGAGTAACTAAGGATCTCTTGAATGTTTTCCTTCCTTTGAGTTTTCCTAAACAAATACGGAGTATATGAATAATCCACTAACCTGAATTATTTTGATTGTATTGTGTCAATAAAACAATTCTTCGTCGTCTCTTGTCTTTAAAAATACTAAGCATAGCCATATAATGTATAAGAAACTAAAAAACGGAATATTGTGTACAAATTAAACACTCCATGAATTGTTAAGCGTGCGGGTAATACCCTACTTCATAGTGTTGCACGATGGGATACTAGGGAATGTAATGGACGTGTTTCTCTTGGTCCTTTCCTCCAAAGCTTGATAACTTTGACGGAAATCGACCTCCTTTAATGAGAATTCGCAGCTTTGTTTCAAAAAAAAAAACCATCAGTAAAAAAAAGAGTGATTTACCACAAATAGAATTAAAAATTTGGACAGTCGTCACGTGGCAGTGGGAGGCGTTAAGGTTGATAAATAATGGTTGACAGTTGCCAGCTTATAGAAAAAATACGTGGCAAAGTATAAGTGGAAAATGTAGGTTTCATGTTAGGTCTGTTTTAGGATTCGTGTGATCTTCCTTTGGGTCCCACAATTGTTCCCAATTCTCTCTAAAAATGACCCTACACGTGTCACTTTACAACTCGCCCTTTCCTTTTAGGTCAATCTATCTTCGGACTTTTTTTATTCCGGCGTTTCCAAGCAACATACTCAAATAGCAATTGCAACTTTACTCTATATGCAACATGATCATCAACTTTTCCTAATTTTACTGTTACACTTTCCTTTTTTTTTTTTTTTTTTTTTTCATTCTTCAAAAAAACAAAAAACATGATATTTTGTTTTCATTTTATTAAAGTTTTATTTCACCTAATTTAATTTCGACCTTATTTTGGCCATGCTTGGTAGTAAGCTTATTGGGGGTATATTAGCTTATTTGATTAACTTTAGCTAATTGACTAGTCAAACAAGCTAATACAAGTGTTTGGTAGTAAGCTTATTAAAAGAGCTTATTCCACTAAATAAGCTCTTTTTGAAAAAGCTCATTTTAGAAGCTTTTTCAATTAAAGGAGTTTTTTCAATTAGCTTATTCATTAATTATTGTGAAATGACACTTATAACCTCATTTAATTTAAAATTCTATCAAAACTACCTACCCCAAAATTAGCTTATTGGTCATTTCACATACTCAATCACCTTAAAGCTATCAGCTATTTACCAAACACTTTTATATAATCAGTTAATACAATAAGTTAGTCAAATCAGTTAATAAAATCAGCTAGTCAAAATCAGCTTCAGCTTTCTCCCAAGCAGGGTCTTTTTCACTAGCGCATACCACTTTGTATTATTTAGTCAAATATAACTTGTTAGATTCGTCTCATAATTTATTATTAACAACCTTCATTATAAATCAAGTTACAACTTTTGCTCATCCATATTAAAGATAATTTAATTATTTTTAACATTATGTAAGGTTTCATGCATATTTTAAATCAAAGAATCGGTCCGGTCCACAATTGGGTTTTATAGGATTTTGGACCGAACCGAACCGACGCCTAGAAAAATGAATTCACAGAGCCGGAGACTGGACCAATATATATAAGTAATTTTAAAATCAAATATCTCATATGATGTATCTTCTCTTTTACATTGTCCAAGGCTTTCCTTCTTACATGATGAATTAACAATAAGTTTACTAAATAAGTTTAAGAAAGCGATGCCTCTATAGATTATACTCCGTATAATCTAATAAGATTGTTTATTTATAACAAACGGGTTATTGTTTAATTAATTACTTATGGGAATTATGAGAATACTACTCCGTTGTAGAATATGAGAATTTGAATATATGACTAAACATATTATATGACGCTGCCAAAAAAAAAAAAAAAAAAATCTTATACTCGTAGTACGTGGTGAGTCTTGGTGACTCTTGGTTGATTATTTGCTGTGAAATTGAAAATGCCGCCCTTTCTCAAGCGACATGTAATCCATATATATATATATAATTAATCCATGCATGCAATTTAATGCATTCTTAACCACTCATTTCTTGATTTTTACATGTAGCCAACGTAATAATATGATATCCCAATAATAAAGTAATGTAATACTCCTTATATCCCAAGAATCTAGTTCAGCAATATTCTACGGTTTTATTAATTCACCTCCAAAAATACAATCCGTCATATATACTTGTATATTATACATACAGAGTACTCTATATTATGCACACCTTTTAATACCGTTTGAGTGTTTCACTTTGACTGTAGTAATATTTATGAATAACAATAGATTTTTAACAATGTTAGTGATTTATACGTATTATGTCGATTATAGTTTTTGAGTAGTTTATTGTTAATGTTAATTAAAAACATTGTTAATTAGTTAAAAAATTCTATATTTATGTATTACATGTATACCGATCAAACTTAAACTATTACATATATACCAATCAAACTTAAACACTTAATAAAAAGTAATGGAATAAAATTATATTGGTCCAAATTAAAATTATTAATTTATTGGAGTGAATTATGATACAACTAGTGGGAGCTGAGTCACATGAATGGTATAATCTTTTCTTTAAATCTCGTGATTTTAAACTCATCAAATAAATATTCTAATCCTAATAATTAAATTGAAAATTATACACATGTCAGCAATTTAATTAACATGAATAATGTTAAATAAATTTAGGATGACTACTTCTTAGAAGACACGTACAAAGATACAGGTACACAGTTGCGAAGTTTACGTTCTCTTTTTTTTTTTCAATTTAAAATTCCCAGAGTAGTAATTTTTCATACCATATTTTCATAATAGAGGTTGATTCCCATTAAAGGCAAAAATTAATAAATTAAAAAAAAAAAAAAAGTAAAAAAGTAGAGGATGATTGTTATTGGAGTGTCTAAATTAGATTGGATCAACCTTATTATATTAACGACTAAATAACTAATCAAACCATAATTAAATTTATAAGTAGCATAGGTTAGCCAACTCTGACATTAGCATATAGTACCCTCTTTAATTAACAAAATATGGGAAGGTGACAGTGAAACATTAGATGTTTAATTAATGTAATTAAACATCAGTCAGCGCCATTTGCATGAAAAAGCCAAATTAGAGAAAGCATTTACTTTATTATGGACGGCAAAGACCATATATTTAGTAATCGTTAAAGTAAACGAACCTTATATATGTTCCAATAAATATGCATAATTTTATTTTTTATTTTTGACATGCTTACTGTATTAAATTATGTATACCTTTTACGTGGAGAGTAGGGGCGTAACACATAGTCATAAGGTAATATTTAGGTAGAACATTGAAATGGTTCAACATAAACTTATTGATTGGCATAAAAATAAATACTAAAATAATGCAAAAGTCATCTCTAAATGTTGATACTCGTATAGACTAATTCACATAAATTTAAATAAGTTAGTGAATAATTTGTCAATTGTCTCTTGAATTAGTACGGAATAGTAAACAGAATTAAGAATATATTTTATCGTGGCTCGAACAATTTTCCCCTTCCATGTATATACAAATACACCCCCGTAGTGTATTTGTATATACAAACTCATGTTAGTTTGTAATACTTTTATTTAAATTTTAAGCGTTGGAAAAAAAAAGTTGAAAAAAGCGCAATTTCTAGCATACTCCTGGAGTACCATGCATACGGTACTCCAAGGGGGGAAGTTATTTGCGCGATTGGATAGAGTTTCCTGCATATGGAATTTGCAAGAGGAGGGTGGTTTTGAGGGAGGAGTTTGGTTTGCAGGTCTTGTTGCTCGTTTGTGGGATGATATGGGCATTTAGTCAATTGCTATCAACCCTTTGTTAATTTGGGTGATGACAAAGTCAGTCATCGCTGTTAATCAATATCTTGAAGTAGGCTACCCATCTTTAATGTTTGGGTTAAGCAAAGTCCTCCACTTTCTTGCATTCTCTGTTGGTAGAATTACAAGAGGAGAACCTGCATTTGGATGCACGGTTTCTCATAGAGTCATTGAGGTATATGACTATATAGATTTTGTTCCCAGACTCCTAGGATGCAGTTATGTTTTTTGTTCCCCAGGAGTGGAATGGTGTTTCAGGTCCGGTCCTCAGCAACAGGGTGCATACTTCGGGTTCGTTCGTCTCCCAACAATTTCCATCATGAGTTCCCTTTGCTTTCAGTGCCAGCTCGGGTTCTCTTCAATGTTAGTGTTCTGCTCGTTTGGTCCATCTCGACTACTTCGGTTCATTTGGCTTTTCTTGGTCCACATTTTGGATGTGGTTCGGTTTTTATGGTTGTTTGGGCTCCGCAATTATTGGTTTGTTGCAAGACCCTATTAGTGTTTGGTTCTCTTCGATCTTCCTGTAATAGTACATAGTGCGTGTAGGTTGTTGAGTGTTCTTGTTTTAGTTAGTATTAGGTTGTAATTCTGTTTTTCTTTAATAGTATCTTTTGTCAAAACAAAAAAAAAAAAAAAAAATACACCCCCGTAGTGAAAAAATGTGCCATGTTATCTTCACTTTTGTCAAATACTCCGTAGTAAAAAGCAAGTTACCGTTGAGTATAGATAAATTTAATTAAAGCTTTTGGTTTCCCTTTAAAAAAATTGTTTAATAAATACAGATAAGTTCAGATCAGTGAAAATGAGCTGCGTAGAACACACAATAAGGGCATATTCTTTTCAGTTCAGTTCAGCTCAGTCCAGTTCAGTTCGGCTCCAATAAGTTCCATTCAATTCTTATCTTAAGTTTTTTCCTCATAAAATATGCAATTTAGTTCAGTTCTAATAAGTTCAGTTCAGTCAATTAGAATAGACACTGATTTTAGTGTCCACAATTTTTGTCACCCGTCATTCCCACTCCTCAATAATAAAAAAAAAAGGTACTCGTATTGTAAAGCACAATATTCATAAAATCATCTAAAAATGGAGCATAAAAAAGGAAGGGTAGAAGCAGAGTATAAGACTATAAGGCAATAAATACAAATGCAGCAAAATCCAAAAAAAGCGGCTTCAGAGCCACGTCAAGCAAGAGACAGGTGTCGAAAGGAGAGAGTAAAATGCTGAAGAAACAAAGACTCCCCAAGAAAATTAAAAAAAGTTAATATTCTGGATTTATGAGATGTGGCGTTTGTATTTTGTTGGTGGTCCCATGCATTACCACTCAGATCATTCACCCCTTACATTTTTTTTGTTTTCTGAATTTCTGCCTTTTCCCTTTGCCTTTGAGAAGGACACCTCTTTTTAAACATCTGTTGCCTCTTCACATTTTCCATCTATTTCCTCTACCCACCCCCTTCCACCTTTTTCTTTCCTCTTCTGCTTTATTATATTGTAGATTTGGAAAACCTAATCATGATTATGCTCATTTTCAAAAACCTTCTTTTTTTTTGAGTTTTACTCCTCTCAAACTCATATTACTTGCGATTTTTGACGAAATACACATTTGTTAATACTTAAAAAGTTTAGTATTTGAAACGTATGTAAATTACGGAGTAGTAACAACGACTCGCCAGCAAGTTAGTTCATTTGCTCTATTAGCGGGATTGACTTTAACAACATAAAGAACAATTAGCTGATTGAGATCCATTAATTGCAAAAAAAGTTACTGGAAATAAGAGTCGGTTTAGGTTAGATGTTTGTGAAAATATAACCAAATAACAACTCTATCCTCAAGTTATTCAAAGCTACATTTCACCAATTTAATCGATTGCCATATTCTAACCCTAATTTCAAATTTCGTAAACATAGCTAAAACTTATTAAATATTTTTTACAAAACACTATTATGCCGACAACCAATATAAATTAGTTGTCAAACAAGTTAATGCAATCAACTCTTATCAACTATTCGCCTTAATTTCCAAACAAGGCCATTGTTCTTCTAAAGGGAACTTGACTAACCTCAACATTTTCAATAGTTGAAGAAACCAAGTTATTCCTATGTAAATTATGAAAACAATGATGAATCGTCTTGATCGTAATTAATTATAAAATCTATTACGTATTTACCTTCCTAAAACAATAGAGACAAAGAGACCACTTCTTTACACAACTCATATGCACATTACTACATTAGAAATAATTACATCAAATATTAAAAAAAAAATTAATTACTTGTTAATTATAGAGTTAATGACGTAAATATTGTCGCATTTAACAATGGAATATAAGGGTGAGTTTATTGGTGAGTCTTGAGTAGAGTCTTAACTCAAGACTCACATACAAGACTATATAATTTTTGCAATAAAGTGGTGCAAGATTATGGGGAGTCTTGAGATGAGTTTTGGATTCTAAAACTCATCTTAAGACTCTACAAATTTACAAAAAACAATCTAATTTTTTTTTGTTGGCCAATAAAGAGCTGCCAACTCATCAGCTAAAAAAAGTTGTTGATTTTTATAAAAGAAATAGATATATAAATAGTGAATCTGGAGTGAATCTTGGGATAATATATTAAAAGTGGAGAAAGTCTAGTATGAGTCTTATAATTAAAAAATAATTTAATCTTAGTGGAAAGCTGACATGGTAGAGTCTGAATTAAGAGTCTCAGTTTGGGGGATAAACTTACCCTAAAGATATTTGATGGATGAAATTTTTTTAATAAAAAACCCTCTAATTAAATGGCTTATGTTAAGAGTTAATTAATTTAGTCAAGGTGTGAATGTCCACACTCCAATTTCTTCATTACATTTAATGTAGTAGCCAACCCTAATTGCCACCCTCTAAGGTTATAGCCCACAATGTAATAGTGGTTTTTACTACTATAAATAGCCATGTAATTTCACTTGTATGACACACAAAAAATATTACCAAGAGTAATATATAAAAGTAGTAATACTTCTCTTTTTACCTTCTTCTCTTAATCCTCTAATTTCTATATATTTCATAACACGTTATCAGCACCATCTTCAATCAGGTATACTTATACCGATTATCCAATTTTTACAAAGATTCAATTTCTTTCACAAAATATATTTTGAGGAGTATGCTCTATAGTTGCCCATATGGGATCCTCTATACCAGAAACTCATAATATATTTCTCCACAAAATTACTCTACATAATTAGCCATGTTAATAAAAATGAGGATATCAATACATACCTTATTTATGATATTTAGTTTAGTAACTCTCATGCATGGTTATAGAAAGTAATATATAATTACTTTTGCATGTGGAAATATTTGTTGTATGCATGTTAATAAAGTAAATTTCATGGTCACACAAATCATGTTTATACTTACTTACTTGTGCATAATTACTAAAATGAAAAAAAATGATGCAGCCTTTATATTTATTTAATTTTTAGATTACACACTTTTATGTTTCTTTCAGTTTTCGAACCCTTGACCTCAAGAATAGATTAGGGTTCTCGGACCACTACGGCTTGCATCCCAGTGTGATACTTATTTACGTTTGTAAATATTAATAGTTTGATTACGATTATTTTACCAGTCTACTAGAACATTGTATGATATTTTTACAGTAGTGTAAAGCTGAAACGGATAATTTACCCCCCTATAAAAGGCGGATTACACCCCCTTATTTCACCATACAAACCTTATCCCCCCCTTAAACTTTACCCAAATTATCTCCTCTTCTTCTTCCTCCATCTACACCGGTCACACACCATGTTCCCCGTCGACAACCGACAACCACCACACCCCTTTACCTTTGAAGAAGATTTAAGGAAATTAAAACTATATTTAGTTTTAATTATGGCCCTAGTAGTTTTATTAATGGCAATGATGATTTTCATCATTTTACATAAGTAGCGCTCGGTTTTTCGACAAAGGGAATTCATGCATGTAATCTCCGTAGTACTTCAAGTTTTTTTTTGTCTTCTAGGTAGATTATAAGTGCATTTTGTTATAATAAATGTTCCTTTTGTCTTATCATTAATGTATGTCATTAATATTATTATTATTATTGTTGTTGTTGTTGTTGTTGTCGGTGATATAGTAATAGTAGTAGTATTTATTGTTATTGTTATTATTATCATTGTTATTGTTATATTTGTTGTTGTCGTTGTTTAACTAAAGTAATTATCATGTTTAATTTTAGCTTAACTTTATGTAAATCATAATAATAACCCAAGGGGGAGAAGCAAATATGTTTTAAATGGATTATTATTATGATTATAATTTGATTACTTTAATTATCACTTGCTTAATTGGCTTAATAATAATTACCTATTTGATTGTAGTTAAAATGGGAGACTTGATGAAAAGACAATTTGACGTATTAGACTTGTCTGGACATAATTATCTTGAATGGACAGTTGATGCCCAAATGAATTTAAAGGCTCAGGGATTGGAACATACAATCAAAGAAATTACCATCCCAGGAAGCGAAAAAGATGCCCCTGCTCAAATTAAAGTTCCTACTGATCAAGAGAAAGCAAAAGCTATAGTTCTCTTAAGGCATCATTTACATAACAGTTTAAAAACTGAGTATTTAATGGTGGAAAATCCCAAAGAACTATGGGATAGCCTGAAAGGAAGGTATGACCACCACAAAAGGGTACTCCTTCCTTCAGCACAGTTTGAATGGACAAACCTGAGATTTCAGGACTTTAAATCTGTCAGTGATTATAATTCATCACTATATAAAATCGTATCAATATTGAGATATTGTGATCAACCAGTCACTGAAGTGCAAATGATAGAGAAAACACTCTCTACATTCCATGCTAACAACATTGTATTGCAACAGCAATACCGTGAAAGAGGTTTTGCAAAATATTCTGAGCTTATTTCTACATTATTGGTTGCTGAAAAGAATAATGATCTTCTGTTGAAGAATCACAACCTAAGACCAACTGGGTCTCAAGCATTCAATGAAACAAATGCTGTAGAAAGCTCAAATCCACCCGAGACAAATGTTGCCCATAGAGGTGGACGTGGAAAATATAATAACCGTGGCAGAGGTCGTGGAAATTTCCGTGGACGTGGCCGTGGACGTGGTTATGGCCGTGGTAGAGGCCAATTTCCCCCTAGAAACAACACTCAAAGGGGGCATCAACAAGGAAACAAAAATCAAGCCACCACAAAAGGAAAAGACACATGTTATAGATGTGGCATGACTGGACATTGGGGACGTACTTGTCGTACGGCCAAACATCTGGTAGAACTATACCAGACTTCCATTAAAGGGAAAGAAAAACATGCCGAAACAAATTATGTTAATGAAGAAAATGTCCCTGGAATTAGCCTTGATGTGTCTGATTTCCACATAGACAATGGTGAAGCTGGTGGTGAATTTATCTTTGGAGAGAATAATCATGTTTAGATAATTCATCAATTACTATGATATGTATTATGTTTTCATTATGTACTTTTCTTGTATGTTTTTTTTTCATGTTCAAGTTATGTACTCTTAATTTTTCATCATTAATAAAGTAAGTCCAGTTAAATTATCTTAAACTAATCTTATACTTATTATTTTATGAAGATATGGATCTGCCCGAAGTTGGTTCCAAATTTCAATGCCTTTTGGACAGTGGAACAACACACACTATTCTGAAGGATAGAAAATATTTTTTAAAGTTAAAATTATTTCAAGCAAATGTTAATACCATTTCTGGGTCAGCCAAGCTAATAGAAGGTTCTGGAAAAGCTTGCATAATACTCCCAAATGGAACAAAATTAATCATTATTGACGCTTTATATTCGAGTAAATCTCGAAGAAATCTTATAAGTTTTAAAGATGTGCGTCAAAATGGTTTTCATTTAGAAACAATGATAGTGGATCAAAAGGAATATTTATGCCTCACGGCAGAAAAACATGGCAAGAAACATGTGTATGAGAAATTGCCAGCATATTCTTCAGGGTTATATCATATAGATATACGACCAGTTGAAATAAATTCGATATCTAACCAGAAGTTAGATAATAAGAATCTGCTAAATTTATGGCATGATCGTTTGGGTCATCCTGGTACAGGAATGATGCACAAGATTATAGCAAATTCAGTAGGACATTCAATTAGGAATGTTAAAATCCCTCGATCAGATGAATTAACATGCTCTGCATGTTCACTTGGCAAATTAATAATAAGACCATCTATGAACAAAATTGCTACTGAATCTCCAACATTTTTAGAGAGGATTCAAGGAGACATTTGTGGACCAATTAATCCTGCATGTGGACCATTCCGATATTTTATGGTATTAATTGATGCCTCAACTCGATGGTCACATGTAAGTCTCTTATCCAGTAGAAATGTTGCTTTTGCAAAACTCCTTGCTCAAATTATTAAACTAAGAGCACAATTTCTAGACCATACAATAAAAAGAATAAGGCTTGACAATGCTGGGGAATTTACATCCCAAACATTTAATGATTATTGTATGTCGATTGGAATTGTTGTAGAACATCCAGTAGCTCATGTTCATACACAAAATGGACTTGCTGAGTCATTAATTAAGAGACTACAATTGATTGCAAGGCCATTATTGATGAGATCAAAATTGCCTTCATCTGCTTGGGGTCATGCCATAATATATGCGGCAACTCTAATTAGGTTGAGACCAACTGCATATCATAAGTTCTCACCACTACAATTAGTTTTTGGTCGAGAACCTAATGTCTCACATCTAAAAATTTTTGGTTGTGCGGTGTATGTTCCTATTGCTCCACCCCAACGAACAAAGATGGGTCCACAAAGAAGGCTGGGAATTTATGTTGGGTTTGAATCACCCTTCATAATTAAATATCTTGAACCAATGACCGGTGATTTATTTACGGCCAGATTTGCCGACTGTCATTTCAATGAGACAGTATTCCCAGCCTTAGGGGGAGAGAAAGTGGACCCACGAAAGAAAGAAATAGAAATCATTTGGAATGCAACACAATTGTCAATGTTTGATCCACGAACAAATATGTGTGAACAAGAAGTTCAGAAAATTGTTCATTTACAAAGCATTGCAAATCAGCTGCCTGATGCATTTATAGATGCAAAGAAAGTGACAAAATCACATATACCAGCTGAAAATGCCCCTGCACGAATTGAAATTCCATCTGGTGATAAGATCATTGAAAATGAATCTCTAGCACGCCGAAAGCGTGGAAGACCACTTGGTTCAAAAGACTCTAAACCAAGAAAATTAAAAAGACCTGATGAGATCAACAACATTCCCCTTACGGAAGGTCAAGAAAGACAAAGTACAGATGAGAATAGAGAAAAAGATGATAATCCGAAAGGGGATGAACAAGATGACCATGACATCGATAACAATGAAACTTCAATAAACTTTGTTTCTACCAGGAATTATTGGAATAGAAATGATGTTATCGTAAATGAAATATTTGCATATTCCATTGCAATTGAAATGGCATCTGACGAAAATGATAGTGAACCAAGAACAGTGGAAGAATGTCGTTGCAGGCATGATTGGCCAAAATGGAAAGAGGCAATGCAGACAGAGTTAAAGTCACTCGAAAAACGAGAAGTGTTTGGAAAAATAACCCTTACACCAGAAGGTGTAAAGCCAGTTGGATACAAGTGGGTATTTGTGAGAAAACGAAATGAGAAAAATGAAATTGTTAGATACAAGGCAAGACTTGTAGCCCAAGGTTTTTCTCAAATTCCAGGGATTGATTATGAGGAGACATATTCTCCCGTAGTTGATGCAACTACGTTAAGATTTCTGGTAAGCTTGACAGTCTCAGAAGGACTAAAGATGCGATTGATGGATGTAGTGACCGCATATTTATATGGGTCACTCGATACAGATATTTATATGAAAGTCCCAGATGGACTAAAATTACCAGAAAACCACAAGCCTAGACATAAACTTTCCATAAAATTAAAAAGGTCACTTTATGGATTGAAACAGTCTGGGAGGATGTGGTATAATCGTCTTAGTGAATACCTTATGAAAGAAGGGTTCAAGAATAATCAAATCAGTCCTTGTGTTTTCATTAAGAGATCACAATCAGGGTTTGCAATTGTTGCAGTTTATGTTGATGACTTGAATATCATTGGAACCCCAAATGAACTTGAAATAACTGCAAAATACTTGATGAAAGAATTTGAGATGAAAGACCTTGGACAAACTAAATTTTGCCTTGGATTGCAAATTGAGCACTTAAATAATGGTATTTTCGTCCATCAGTCTAACTACACCGAAAGAGTGTTAAAACGTTTTTTCATGGACAAAGCGACCCCAACAAACACCCCGATGATTGTTCGGTCTTTGACTATGAAATATGATCCATTTAGACCTCGAGAGGAAAACGAGGATGTCCTTGGTCCTGAAGTACCATATCTAAGTGCAATTGGGGCTCTAATGTATCTAGCTAACAATACTAGACCAGACATAGCTTTTTCTGTGAATTTGTTAGCCAGGTTTAGCAACACACCAACGAAGAGACACTGGAAAGGAGTAAGACACTTACTACGATATCTACGAGGAACAAAAGATCTTGGTTTGTTTTATCAATCAAGGCAAGATGCCACCCTCATCGGATATGCAGATGCTGGATATCTATCAGACCCACAAAACGCCAAGTCACAAACTGGATATCTGTTCACCTATGGTGGAACTGCAATTTCTTGGAAATCAACAAAGCAAACCTTAACTGCGACATCATCAAATCATGCTGAGTTGATTGCCCTTTATGAAGCAGGACGTGAGTGTGTATGGCTAAGGTCAATGATCGGCAATATCCAAGAAGAATGTGGGATGAAAGAAGTAACTGAAAGTCCAACCATCATTTATGAAGATAATACTGCATGTATCGCACAAGTAACTGAAGGATATATTAAAGGTGATAGGACTAAACATATATCCCCAAAACTGTTCTTTACACACGATTTGCAGAAGGAAGGGAAGATAAATGTCCAACAGATCCAATCATCTGATAATCTTGCAGACTTGTTTACAAAGTCCCTACCTTCGAAGAGTGTTGAGCGGTTGGTCCACAAGATTGGGATGCGTCGTCTTCATAAACTATGTTAAAATCAGGGGGAGCATTATATGCACTGCACTCTTTTTCCCTTCGATTAGGTTTTTATCCCAATGGGTTTTTCCTGACAAGGTTTTTAATGAGGCAGTACACTAAAGCATATAGTAATATATTGTTGTACTCTTTTCCCTTAGCTATGGCTTTTATCCTAAAGGGTTTTACCTAGCAAGGTTTTAACGAGGCAACATATACCCTATTCTGTATGGACATTCAAGGGGGAGTGTTAAGAGTTAATTAATTTAGTCAAGGTGTGAATGTCCACACTCCAATTTCTTCATTACATTTAATGTAGTAGCCAACCCTAATTGCCACCCTCTAAGGTTATAGCCCACAATGTAATAGTGGTTTTTACTACTATAAATAGCCATGTAATTTCACTTGTATGACACACAAAAAATATTACCAAGAGTAATATATAAAAGTAGTAATACTTCTCTTTTTACCTTCTTCTCTTAATCCTCTAATTTCTATATATTTCATAACAGCTTATTAGAGGATCAAAGCTTTCCCAATCAAAAATCCAAAATTGGACCCAACAAATTCAACCCTTGCCAGCTTAGCAGTAAATAAATTCCATATGTGTGAAGTGCGGAGTAAGTATAGACCACTACCAGGTATGGATAGTTGGAGTCCATACCACAATAAAAAAAAAAAAAAAAAACGTAAAAAAATTGTAAAATTTAAAAAGCTAAAACAAAATGGAAAAGGAAGAAGGATTAGAGGGTGAAAAAAACAGGAACTCAAAAAACTACCACTCACGAGAAAAAGCTCCGGTGGTCGGAAAATCAGTCCCACAAAAACCCCATCAAAGTTGCAGTAATCTTCCCTTCAAGGAGCGGTGCTCGATGTACTGAAGGTGAGAATTTTGTGGCTGATTCAAATTAAAGGAGTTATTCGAAATTTGGTTGATGAAAGATGATAGTCGAAGGTTGACGAAGAATGTTCAAGGTCTATACTTACAATTGCAGCCATGAAAAACGGTGGGTTCAATTCTCAGAGATCGAAAGATTTTGGATATGAGGGGGTAGAGGTTGGTTGTCGGTGCTGCGTTATTATTGACTTGTATACTGTTATTATTGAATTGTATACTGTTATGGTTAATTTTAATACAGTTATCTTAGAGTTGAATACTGTTACTGTAGAATTATAAGAGGAGAGAGAATATTTTTTTTACACCATAGTACAATCTGATGACTTACCATGGAAATATTGCGCAAAATTACATATTTGTCCCTGATATGGACCCAATGAGTCCATACCTGGTAGTGGTCTATCACTACCTGTGAAGTGTGTACCATATTTGGATTTTAAAAATAAAATAAAATAGCAAGGTAACATGGTTATTTCAAAAAAAGAAACGGTAAAAAAAAAAACATAGGAAACCAAAAAATAAAAAATAATAAAAAAAGAAGGGTGAGTGTGTTGGGCGCGAGGTTGGGTACGGGTGGTGCAACAAAAGGACCACATGCGTGTCAGAAAAGAAAGGCCGGTTGAACAGTTCGTGTTATTCCCTAATTGGTCCACGTATCCTTCCTAATTCCCCACCTCCCACCCGTCAAAACCTATCTCCACGTGTTCTTTCTCTTCTCAAACTCCATTCATCTCTCCTCTCTAATCCAACGGCTCTCCTTCCACCTTTCTTTACTCTACGTCACTCCAACTCGACGTGTCTCCCCCTGCCCGCTTCATTCACGGGCACCCCTTTTCCTCTGCCCGTCTTTTCCCTTCTTTTTTTAAAGACCCCTCTTCCCCTCTCCCATTTCTCTCTCTCCATTATTTCCTCACTTCTACCTTTCTCTCTCTCTCTCTCTCTCTCTCTCTCAAATTTTATACTCCGGTCTAAACCCGGTTTTATTCTTTCTACTATTCATCATTGCTACTACTATTACTTTTTCGGATCAAATGGCGGGAATGTGTTGTGGTATTAACGTTGGTGAGAATGAACCTACCAGTCCGGTCGAACCGGCCTCACGAACTGCTCGTCGGAGGAGAATGGAACTCCGTCAGATCAAGTTTATCACCGATATTGCTGATACTACTCGCTTCAAACGCCGCAAAATCGAAGATCAAGATCAACAACCACAACAACAACAGCCGACGTTGATTCTACCGGCGGCGCGTGAGTGTGAGAAGTTTTTGACCTTGAAATTTCCCGGCGAAAAACCTAAGGAATCTACGCTTGAGAATGACTTTCCTAAGTTCGGTTACACTTCTGTTTGTGGTCGGAGAAGAGATATGGAAGATGCGGTTACCATTCGTCCTTCTTTCTGCAAAAAAGATGACTCCAAAAATCAACCCGGATTTCATTTCTACGGTGTCTACGACGGCCATGGCTGCTCTCATGTAATTACTCGACAACTTTGAGAATCAATCTCATTTTTTCTTATCCGATTCGAAAAATTTGAGCGCGTGAGTTGATTTTATTTTTTGGTGCTGATTGATTTTTGCTTGTTATTATAGGTTGCGAAAAGATGTAAAGAGCGGATGCATGCGATTGTTAAGGAAGAGATCGAGAAAAACGAAGACGATGACTGGACTCAAGCGTTGTCTCAGAGCTTTACTAGAATGGATAAGGAAGTAGGAGATAGAGCGAAGAACAACGCCGGTGCTTCAACATCGACGAGCTGTCGATGTGAGCTGCAAACACCGCAGTGCGACGCCGTCGGATCTACCGCCGTTGTCTCCGTCGTAACGCCGGAAAAAATCGTTGTTTCAAACTGTGGTGATTCACGCGCCGTGCTTTGCCGTAAAGGCGTCGCCATCCCTTTATCCAACGATCATAAGGTAATTTCACCGGTCCATTATGACGTCATAATTACGATTTTATTATTATTCAAAGGTGGAGAATTGATATTTATTTGAATTTGTTTTTGCAGCCGGATAGACCCGATGAGTTGACCCGGATTGAAGAAGCGGGTGGTCGAGTAATATATTGGGACGGTGCAAGAGTGCTGGGAATGTTAGCAATGTCCAGAGCAATTGGAGATAATTATCTAAAACCGTATGTAATACCCGACCCGGAAGTAACGGTTACGGATCGGACCTCAGATGACGAGTGTTTGATTTTAGCTAGTGATGGACTATGGGATGTTGTATCGAACGAAACGGCTGCGGCCGTGGCGAGGATGTGCTTGATTAATGCCGAAAAGCCGGCATCGCCGCCTCGTTCCCCTGGGAACGAAGCGGTGGTCGCGGCTACAAAGGATAGTTCCGATAAGGCGTGTTCGGATGCTTCGATTTTGCTGACGAAGTTGGCTTTGGCGAGGCAAAGCGCTGATAATGTCAGTGTTGTTGTAGTTGATCTTAGGAAATGAATGAAATTACAATAAAAAAGAATGATTGAAATTTTGAGCTAGTTTTGTTGTTAGTAGGTTGGGAATTTTTAGATTTTTATTTTTTTAATTTTATTAGCGTTTCTTTGTAGGAAGGTTTCCTAATATTGATGGTTAAAAAAAATGGCCAAATGTATGGAAGGAAGGGCAACTTTGGGTATAGGAGGAATCATCCACGATGATGTTAGATTCATCAAATTGTAAAAAAAGAAAATCGTGGTAATTAATTTGTACTATGTCTATATTAAACTAATTAATTGTATCTATTAGTCGATATTTTAATTCCCAATTAACTTATTTCGAGTATTATTGTTATTATTATTTTAATTATGAAATTAGTGAAAGGGGATGCTCAAAGATAGAAGAATAATAGAGGAGATATTTAGAGAGGCCCACTAACATGGTTATAATTTATGGTGAATTTGATATGAAAATAGTGTAATCATAAGCGTGATTTGAAAGTAAGACTTGGTCTTAATTTCGTGAAGGGTACATATCCTATTAATCTGTGGTGTGTTGGGGGATTTAATTAGTGTTCCTCAAGACATATCAACTAGCTTGCTTGTCTTAATTGCAACATCATCATCATCGGTACTCGATCCATCATCACAATGTCTTATGGTTACGGGTTGCATGTTTTGGTTCGGCCTTGCTTCGAAACCCAAGTGACTTGGTTTGTGGGTGATTGTAGGCCTAGCATGGTCCATAATAAGCTCTAAGTTGATCATCTTCGGTCTTGCTTCGAAACCGATTGACTTGGTTTGTGGGCGATTGTAGGCCTAGCATGGTCCATCATAAGCTTTAAGTTTATTAGTATATATCATTGATTTCCATTTAATCCTTGGATAATGCTTGGATCAAAGCTATTGATCAATGATTTCCGTCTTGTTCTTGGTTTATGGTTAATTGCATCTTATCCTTTGATGAAGGCTAAAATGATAAATGATTTCAATCTTACCCTTGATGTAAGGTTAGATTGCATCTTGTCCTTGTACTAAGGATTAATTGATGAAACGTACAACACTTTTCTTTGAGTTTCCTTTATTTGACAGCTTTGAGCTGAGGTTGATGTAACAGAAACAAATAGTGCTACTTTGTTAGGTCTACTTGTAGTAAGATTGTGCTAGATTTATTATATGCAGCTGGCTGATAGCACCAAAGATATGATATACAGTACGGAGAATTCAAAAGATCCCTAATGATATTTGGGCTTTGATACGGAGTAACTTTAATGAGGGGTACCCGACTACCAGATACAAGAGTTATAACAAATAAGGGCATGTTCTGTTATGTTGAAATTCAATTCAGTCCAGTTCAGTTCAGCTTAGCTCAGTTCAGTTCAGTTCAGCTCAGTTCAGTTCAGTTCAGCTCAGCTCCTAATTTCCTTCTCTTATAAAATATTCAGTTCAGTTCAGTTCAGTTCAGCTGAGTTTAGTCAATGAGAATAGGCCCTAAGTGTATTGAAGATTGTATTCACAAGAATTTGGTAACTGTGCAAGTCGATACTGACCTTCATGGATGTGTTATATATCTAATAGATCATACAAAACAAATTTAATATCCAATGGAAAATCAAACTAGTTTTCTTATGTATCTACTCCACCACAAAAATAATCGGTGATTGCATCTTTGTTATAAAAATGTAAGATAAATAAAATAAAATAAAAAAGAGGGAATTGTATCCACCAATTTATATGTTTGTTTATTAAACTTGAAGAATAATGTATACTTGAAGTACAGTATTAAACTTTGACCATAATATAATAGTAAAAAAAAAAACTAAATCTTAGTTTGTTTGTTCAACTAGTAATTAGTCAAAAGAGTACTATATAGCGATTTGATAACAGTAAAAACTACAACTTTTGTTGAATGAAAAACAGAATCATTCAAGAGAAGAACAATACTGTAAGATGTTTGTTTTGCTTTTTTTTTGAGTGGATGGAAGAAAATGGAAGTAGGGCTATCAACTTATCTTTTTTCCAGGAGAAAAAAGTTGGGAGATAATTAATGACAAGATATGGGAAGATTATGATTCCAAGTTGAAAGGCCTTTCAAAGGTTTGAAGAGCTACAACTTTGTCCTAATATTATCCTATATATTCCCATATTATTTATTATTATTAGAAGATAATACACGTATGCATCACAATGGAAAACAATGAGGGTAAAATTGGTAAATAAAACAAAAGATGTTACGTACTGATTGGTCAGTTGGGTTTATGATTAAAGAAATTGAAAGGGCAATAAGGTCCATTATACTTCCATGGAATGGTAAACTAGCTACTTGTATAATGTTATCCATTGTAAATTAAAATTTGTAATGGTAGGCTAGATGGGTCATGGGATGACTAATTATTCTTGGCTTTAATTATGAAATGTTGAACATTTTGGTTTTTGGGTTTTATCTCAATTATTTTATACTTGAATAAACCATTTTGAGTTCCATCACAAAATTGATTTTCCTCCTATTAATGACTCAAACAGAGGGGATGTCAAATATGGTTAAAGTATTGAGGGTGATAGTTAAGACTCGTATACATAATTGCCCTATTATACTTAATAGTTTGGAAGAATTGCAAATTATTGCGGCCATTTAAAACTTGTATTTTGCATATTGCAGTCATTTGAAAAAAATTGCAAATTACAGCCCATAAGTTGTTATAAATTGTAAATTGCAGCCTAATTCAATTTTTTCATCGATTTACATGCTAAAAAATGTTCATTTAAGGTTTTAGGGGTCATTTTAAGTTTTAAGGAGCCGAATTGAGTTCGAAAATGGCAAAAAAATAACATAAGTGCAAATTGTATTTAATATACAAGAATAGATTCGAGGTAGTAAAGGCTCAAAAAATATCTAATTGTCTCAATTCTAAAAGTTTGGTAAATTTTTTAACCGCAATGCAAATTGGCCTACTCAGGATGATTATATCCATTTTAACACAAACTTGAGGGCCCAATTCCACTTAGAGCCCAGCTTTGTTAAAAAAAAAGTGTTTGTGCGGCAATATTAAGCGTCAAATTACTCGTGATTCTCTAAATTCATCCGCTATTCTGCTCATGTCACATACTATTACCAATCATCAATGTTTCCACACAAAAATTAATAATTTGTGAGCAATAGTATTTGAACCCATGACCTCATCTTCATTAAAATTAAACTCTAACCATTACTCCAACAACAAATCTTATGATAATAAAGTTGTATTAAAAAGAGTTATTCATGTTCATAAATACAAAAATTTTAATAGCCAACTTATATGTGTATATTTTGACAACAATATAATTATAAAATTAATTTCATTTTTTTCCATTACTCAACCTTTAGTATAAGTTATACACTTATATTTAAGTATTAAAATGTGTAACCCAAATTTAAATAAAGGTTTTTTTTTTAACTAAGAAATTTGTTACTAGAAGAAATTTTAATGATACGATATAATATTTAGTTACTTCATATTAATTAATAATTAACAAATGGTCGATATTGTTTTTATAAAACCACCAATGTATGTAGGTGGCTGGCATGGGCGGTTGCCGGATTGGCTAGGTGGTTGGGCTTTGGCTGGTGGGTTTTGTTCTTAATTTTTTTTTAATTTTTTTTTTTAATTTTTTAGCCAATTGATTCGTGACACGTGTCACTTTAATTAAAAAAATAAATAAATAACTCATTCAACCGGTAACCGGTATTTGGGATTGAAGAAAAAGAAGACCCCCCAAAGTTCGGATTATTCCAGAATAAATGAAAGTTGGGATTATTTTTTCTAATTTTTCTTTTTAATATAGTATTTTTATATGCATACAATGACCCGGGGCAGCGCCCGGGCCAAAAAACTAGTTAGTAATTAATTCTCACGAAAATCAGTCATATTACTCATATATGAGGCAAGTGTAATTTACTACTTTCCCCCCTAAAATTGAATAATGTAATTTCAGTTTTTTGTGATTTGCTTTGAGTTTATTGTTACATTTTAAAAGTGGAAAGTAAAAGAAACCGGTTACATGTAACTTCGATTAGCGGCAATTGGTAATCACGACGACACGACACCGATACGACCTACGCCACCACGTCGACAGTCACAACCCACAACCACCATCTTCTACATTGGACAGCCACAATGACAACGTAAAACACAAGAAAAATTGAAAAAATAATGATGGCGAGGCTGCCGGTGAAAAGCCTTTTACGATTCAGGTGTGTGTGCAAAACAGGGTGTTCTTTAATTGATTCCCCAGATTTCATGTCTAAACATGTTGAATGTTACAACAACAATCACGACAAAACTCTTGTATTAACCATAGAAGATGTCGACCCTGCTAATGATATTGATAGAGGATGCAAGTTCGGTCTACTTTATGATTACAGTTTTGAGATATATGTTGATAATCTGTATACAAGTCTCACTTGTTACGAATATGTTGGAGGTTGTAAAGGGTTGATGTTATGGTGTCAGAGTATTTTATGATCCAAACCGCACTACGAACACCCCTACTTGTACGCTTTTGTTAGGAATCTCCGATATGATATACTCTTATGACATCAAAAATCAGCAATTACAACCGATTACCCGTAGGAGTAATACTCCAATGTGCTTTAGTTATGAGGAGAGCTTGGTGCTTCACAAAGGATCCCAAGGCCAGACTTTGATTCCCCTCCCTCGAAACTGAGAAAATATCCACTACAAGTAAAACACCTTACTCCTGGACTCTTATCTCAAGATTCTCAACTTACCTTACTTTTTATTAGCCAAAATCTAATTTTATTACCATTGACAAAATTTATGCATAAAGACATTTTACTTTTTGCGTTGAATATAGCCCAAATTTTATAAGCCCATTATTTTGGTGAAGTATTGTGTATATTTTAGAGGCTTTTGAAATCCCTAGAATAATATCCTACTTGAATGTTCTAGAGCATTATTGACATTGGAAGCTGTTAGTTAGAATGTAATACATGATTCATGAATATTCTAGAATATGGATACAAGAATGATAGAGGAATTTCTAGAATATTTCGGCTAGATCTTCCAAGCTCCATCTACACCACCTATAAATATAGGTCATGGGCATTCAATCACTAAATACAACACAAGAAGCCATACCTACTTTGTAATACTCTTTAAAGAGTAATATAGAGAATAATATAAACCTTTTAAGAAATAATAGAATAAAAGTGTTCGTCATTACATAAAATCGTAAGTTCATTTTTCACTACTTATCTTGCCAATTATCAATTTCCGCTGTACACTCACTAACCCTAACATTTTATCTCAAGATAAATCTCTTATTTACCTAATCCAAAAACTAGTCTGGATCAATGCAATGCACTAGGGCCAAGCATAACCTTTTTAATTTTAAACCCAAACAATCCATCACAAATTCTAATGAAATGCAGGCTAACCTAATACAATTTTTTCAAATCAGACTATTCTTCATTTCTCTCCTATTTAGCCTAAAGTCATTAACCCTATCATTTGTAACCCTGGCTTCCATTGTCATACAACATTTAAGATTCCATCTTTACTATTTATTTTTATCCAATCAATTTACAAAAATCAGGTTATCCAGATTATTATACAATAACCCTTGATGTTAAAGAAGTCATTAATTCCGGCATTAAGAAATAACCACTAATCAACATAATCTTGTATTATTACGAAACAACTAATAACAAATACTTATAATTGGTGTAATGTGTTAACATGTATATGGGATTGGAGTATGTCCATTTATTAAATCAAAAAATAATTAGAATTCATCTGCATACCCTCTTGCCCGAAATCTAAACACCCCTAACCTTTCAAAATCTCCTTCAATAAGATTAAGAAAATTTATCGTGCAAAAATCCATTAATTTAATATTATCATCCAGAAAAGCAACTCCATATAGCATATCAAATTTATCATACAACCGTTTACATAATCTGTTCTTTCGGAAGAAATCAGCATCAACCCAATTGAATTCTCTATTTAATTACTCAACCCACCTTTCAATAACATCTTCATCCTTATTTAACATCCATATCAACCAAGTTTCATCTCGAAACTCAAACTCAAAAACTGTCATAGATATACCAAGAAAGAACAAGGATTTGAATCTCTTATGAACCCTAAATTCTGGCAACACATTAACCCTAAACTACTCGGTATCAAAGTTGAATTTCAATATTATGATGTGCTCAAATAATTTGGAAAAACCCTGTTTATACCAATACGAAATCCCCTTGTTGTTGCAAAATCTTCCATTGAAATTCATTAAAACTTTTTTTACATTTACATTATTTCCAATATCTTTTTTTTATTTTACAGATCATTCAAATATATTTGTACAAAAGACTATCATATTCAATTTTAACGAGTTTAATGTTCTGGAACCCAATTATAGGAAGTGTTTTACCTGTTCGGAATAGGAGGTTCAATTATTAGATTTTCTACGATTCAATTATTTGTTTATTGAAATATTGTAGCTGATGACATGCCACTATTTAATCAATTGACAAAATTAAAGTAACACATTTGCATTTCACAAAATCATATTATTATCGCATTTGTAAACGGTTGAACAACTAATACTTGTAGCTGTAAATTAAAAACCTTTAAATAAAACAATAAATCATTTTCATTCTCTAACTACGATCTCACCTATGTTAAGAAGTGGGGCTGATGTAGTTTGAAAAAAACGGAGGAAAGTTTCAATTGAAAAGCATTTGTCACATTAATATCTCTTAAAATTAATTAGATGAAGGCTAATTTAGTAATTTCCATAAGAGAATTGTTTTTTTTTTTTTTTTAAGAAAATATTATTATTATTTTTGTTTGTCATTGTTAACTAGTATTTTGGCCCCTTTTTTTGTTGAAATGTGTTGCATATATATTTGTGTTATATGTGTCGATGTTGTTTTTGATTTTAATTAGATATATATACATAGATATTGCGTGGTATGAAATGACTTATTGATTTAAGTTAGAAATGAAACTCTTCATTTTCTTATTAAAACATTATTTATTTTACTCTATTAAAAGATTAAGGGAGGTGACATGTGACATATGAGTGATTATGGTGACAAGTGGCTTAGTATGAATTTGTGGTTAGTGTTTTTAAATAATAGGTATAGATTTTACTCTATTAAAAGATTAAGGGAGGTGACATGTGACATATGAGTGATTATGGTGACAAGTGGCTTAGTATGAATTTGTGGTTAGTGTTTTTAAATAATAGGTATAGATTTTACTCTATTAAAAGATTAAGGGAGGTGACATGTGACATATGAGTGATTATGGTGACAAGTGGCTTAGTATGAATTTGTGGTTAGTGTTTTTAAATAATAGGTATAGATTATTATAATCAAATACAGAGTATTATGCGGTCTTACCATCCACTAAAAAGGTAATAAGTATAACTAATAAACTCATAATTAAAACTAGGAAAAATAAGAAATAATAATCCCAAATTTGAAGATTTTTGCTAGAATAATCCGAACTTTGAGGGTTCCTCTTTTTCTTCAATCCCAAAAGTCTGTGACCGATTGAATAGATTAATTTTTTTAAAAATGACACGTGCCACATGTTAATTGGTTAAATAAAAAAAAACAATGATCCCACCCAAACTCTTGACGACTTGACGCCAATAATATAATCTGCCACCCCTCAACGCCGGCAGTCGCCCTAACTCCACCGGTTTCCCCTACCCTCGCCTGAACGCCGCCCATTGTTACCCCTCCTCTCGCCACCGTCTCCAACTCAATTGACCCCAACCACGAAATCCAGCCACCTATACGCCGCCCGGTTGTGAACCTCCCTTGAAACCTCTCCCCTGCTCTCGAAAACACCTAAACCTCCCCTGAAACCTTCGTTTTCGTGGCTGCAATTTTGTAGATTCGTGGATGTGATTGTGGGTTTCGTGGCTGTAAATTTGGGGCTTTGTGGCTTTGATTATGGATTTCGTGGCTGCGATTTTGGAAGTAAATCTCTAATCTAGTCATTTTTTTTTTAAAATCTCCTCCTCAATTGCAAACCTAAACCCAGTTGGAAAAAAGGCAGACCACCAAGAAAAGGAAGCAAATTTCCCCCAAAAACAACATACTACATTTAGAAATCACAACTACGAAAATCAAAACAAATAAAACGGCCAATTGACCAGATTGGTAAATAAAAAAGACCCTTAGCAACAATTTGGTAAAAAAATTACTCCGGCGACAAATTGGTAAAAAAACTAACCTTAAGCGACAATTTGGTAAATAAAATAATCTCAGGCGACACTTAACCCAAAAAATACAAAAATTTTCGATAAATTACTCGCGAATGCTTAATATAGTTCGTTTTTCTTGTTATTTTACCAACCCTTTTTTACGGAAATAACAATTTGAAGAAAAAAAACGTTAAGTATCAATTTTCACTTAAGTTTCATACCCCTTGTTAACGAAATTTTTTAAAAAAGGGGTTGGAAATAAAAAGGAATGATATGTAAATTCAATATTGTAAATGAAAAAAATAAATTTAAGAACACAAAAACAAATTAAAATAGGATTTTTAAAGAGTTTGTCGGGAAAAAAAAATAGATTTTTTTGTCAAAATGTCGCCAGAGTTTATTATTTTTACCAAATTGTCGCATATTGTTAGCTTTTTTTACCAAACTGTCGTCGGAGTAAGTTTTTTTTACCAAATTGCGGCTAGAGGTCTTTTTTATTTACCAATCTGGTCAATTGGCCCAAATAAAACTAAGAAAAACCCAAAAATACATGCAATTGAACCATACCCATCTCACTTAAGACCAACCTTAGAAGATTATTTAGCCATTACAGATGAACTCTTGAAATTTCAAGGATTTTCAGAACAATTCGCTAAATATTGTGATGAGAGAGAAAACCTAGAACCTAGTTTTTCAAATTTGATTAATGGGTCAGAGAAATCAGAGGTTTCGGTTGGAAATTGAGCGTTTTGGATGGTTTAGTGAGCGCCGTTCTTTCCCAGAATACTACTGATTTTCGGGGTTTCGATGGCTGCGTGGGGGAATAAGAGGGGTTACGGGGAGGGGGGAAAACGACGACGCAAGGGATGGGGGAGACGCGGCGTTCCAACGAGGGGAGGAGTAGCGGACTGGCAGTGGTGGTGGAGGTTAGGGTGGAACGATTGGGGAGTAGAGGCTGGCTAGGTTATTTTGTTTTTTTTTTTTTTTAAATATTTGGACCAATTAGGGTTTGACACGTGTTAAGTGACTTGGTATAGTAAGTCATTGATTTTTGTTGACCGGTTAAGGATTGAAGAAAGAGAAGTTCTCCAAAATTCGAATTATTCCAGAATAATCTAAAGTTGAGATTATTGTAGCAAAAAGTTGAGATTATTATTTCTAATATTTTATTTAAACTATACTAGAGAAACAATATGTCAACCACCATAATACGAGTGAAGTGAACAAAACATTTCTCTTATTAATTAAATCACAAAATGCATTACATATTCAAAAATTCCAAGCACCATTTCTCTTCCTTCATTCCTGAAATTCTCATTTTAGTAACAAAACGATCCATCGATCTAAACTTGATTGTAGGTGCAAATTTTTGGGTTACCATCCAAAACTTTTGTTTTCCAAAGTGCCAATACACAAATACTTCATCTGTTTAGGTCAAAGTAAAAAAAAAAATCACACTGATTTCCCCTCTCTTTCTCCTCACAATCTGTTGAACATTTCTTAAGAGTTGAGTAATCACTTTACTTAACCTGAGAAAAAAGAAGCAAAATTTATCATCTTTTTCCCGCCCCACATAAAAAAAAACTTTAATTTTCCTTTAAAATTACTGGTATATACAAGTCCCATTTTTTTTGGGTGTACTACTCGTAGTGTGTTCAGAGTTCACACTTTCAGGGAGGAGGAGAGAGAAAGAGACGCAGTGACCCACTCTCAATGGCGCTACTACGATCAATCTAACCCTAACAAAATCTCTCTGTAAGTTTTTTAACTTCTGGGTTTTGATTGAAACTTCGATGCATGCAATTTTGCTATTGCCCATTAAGTGTTCGATGAATTGTTTGTGTGAATTTCTCAATTTGGATGTACCCATTTTGATTCAATTTTTGATTTTTATTATTGCGGGATTTTAAATTATGTTCTTATTGCTTAGTTGAACAGTGTTTCCAACTAATCAATTCTGGGTTTTTCTGATTGCTGCCAACTTCTTTGTTTGATTGATTGTCCAAATTTATGCAATTTCGACTCAATTTAGAAACTACCCATAGTTTGGAATCGTTTTTTTGTTATTTTATTTTATTGGTTTTTGTTATAAATCTTTTTATATGGGTTAAAGTTGACTTCAAATTACTTGAATGTATTGCCTCGTTTTAGGGTATGAGATGGGAATTGTTGCTGTTTGAGAAAGCAGAATCATAATTTTACTCCGTATAAAGTCCTACATTTTTATTTTGAAAAATGAGTACTAGATATTTTCTCGAGGATAAATGAAAAGTAAACACTTCTATTTAGTTCATAGGAGATGCAAAAGCAAGGTTAGAGAGAACATAAATAGGGGAGAGGGGGTTGGGGGAATCTGATTGCGAGACCTACATATGGCTCCAAACCTTAGTCTTAATCATGAACCAAGACCTTATTGGCACTCTCAATAGTTTTCTCTCTACAATTTATTGTGAAAGTTAATAGTGTTGTTCTGTTTGATACATTGATCTTAGGTGGAATTATCCATAATGCAGAGTTATGGATTCCTGAGCCAGTTGGCGGGCTTGGATATTCTACATATCATATTTGTGTCATCATTGTGTGTCATATGGTACTGAAGTCAAGTGTACTTAGTGCATTAGGGTGCTTTCTATCCACAAGTTTGATGGTGTTCAACCATTCCTGTGTCTTTTTGTAGTGAAGTATTCGAAGCTCAGCTGTCACCTGGTAATCTGGTATCATCCTCTTTTCATCTAGATCAGTCTAGCAGCTTTGCGTGCTTTTAGGTCCTATATGGTTGGGGTCTCTCACTAGTATCAAATCAAGACATTCAACTGCTGAAGATGATTAGCTTTTGACTTTATCTGAAATGAAATATATTCATCCACTAATATTGTGTCCTTGGGAGAGAAAATGCTATTTGAAATTTGATTTGCTTGATTGGATTTTGTAATTATTGAATGCATTTGGAATCGGGAGATTTGATAATGGAAGCAGGCTACAATTATGTGTTGCTTGTAATGAGATTGCAATGATTATATTCTCATGTTTGACATGCTTAAAGGTTATAATGCTTGAATTTCTAAATAGCCTTATGTATCACCTATAGTTTCAGTAGCTTTTAGTCCTTTGAAATGGGCTCACAAAGTATGTTGGAGCTTACTTTCAATGAGATCCTTCATGTCATCAACCCCTTGCGAGAGGATTTGGAAACAAGAATGCAGATAATTGAGGAGTTACGGGTTGCTATCAGCACAATTGAAAGTTTGAGAGGTAAGTCTTGGAATGTAGAAGGGTTGTATCCATTCTGCTTCTATACTTATCTGTGTAGCTAACACAATGTTTTCTTATGCTCGGAATTGTTCTGCCTTCCCCTTTCTTCTGTACTCGCCTTATTTCATGATCCTTGCTTGCCTTTTTGGACTTTAAGATCCTTGTGCTGTAACAATGGTAAAGTTTTCTGGTTTTGTTTGGGCGATTAGGTTTTTGAATGAGCTGCTCAGAAGTCAGAAAATAGTGGTTGACAATAATCTTTAAATCATTTTCGCATGAGTTGTTCTTTATCATTCTTAAGTACATATGCATTTTTTTTTTAGTTTTACTGATTTGGGCTGAATTCCTGCTTTTAGGTGCTACTGTGGAACCATTTGGGTCTTTTGTGTCTCAGCTATTTTCTCGTTGGGGAGATCTAGATATATCAATTGAGCTATCCAATGGATTATACATTGCAGTTGCTGCCAGGAAGCACAAGCAGGCTTTATTAGGGGATGTACTTAAAGCATTACGGAGGGCAGGTTATTTTCTGTAAATCATACTTGATCATCTTCATCTTCATGTCTTTGTCGCTGATAGTGAACATCTGCATATAGGCATACGTATCTCTCTAATTATTGGATGCAATAGTTGCATAGTGGGCAATCTGTAGAAACTTAGGTTATGTTTAGTTCACCTTATTTTTTCTTTTTTTTCTGATGTGATCGCTTGATTTGACTAAATCTGACTTTATATGTACGCTAATCTATAAGAACTTTTCTTTTATCAAATAGGGTCTTATTAGATCTGTATTAATGTGTATTTTTTAAATATGTTTTTTCTTTTTTTTTTTAAAAAAAAATCATGGAATAAAAGATATTTAGCAAGAATAATCGCCCACAAAATGATAAAGTAGATCTGAACTTTTTTTCTTTTTCCTAATTTGATCTTTTGAATTTTGTTTTTTGGTTTGATATGAAATAAGTAACAAGTCCTTAAATAAAGTGAACTAAACATAGCCTTAGTCAATAACTAACAATGGAATCAACAGCCTGTCACTAAAAGGAAATAGATTTGAAACTATGTTGTAGTTTTGAGGTTATTCGCAAGAAAGTAGGTGTGGCGGGCATTGTAGATAAATTAAGGGAAAATCGTCTGCGTTGGTTTGGACATGTAAGACGGAGACCCGAGGGTGCACCGGTGCGAAGAGTGGAAGAGTGGGACCATGGAGGGATTAAACGAGGAAGAGGGAGACCAAAGATGACTTGGTTGGAAGGAGTGAGGAAGGATATGAAGTGCATGGATTTACGTGAGGATGAAGTTTTGGATCGTAAGGGATGGAGGAGAAAGATTTATGTTGATGACTACACGGAATAATCAAATTTGGTTCATGTTAGCCGACCCCACTTTTGGGATTAAGGCTTTGATTGATTGATTGATTGATTGATTGTTGTAGTTTTGAGTTCAAATGAGAAAAATTAAGTCAATGCAAGAACACCTAATTATTCATTATGTGATGGAAGCGTTGCCAAGATCTCTTAAAAGACAACGCATCTGTTAAATTAAAACTCGAGGCTTGTTGTCCAGAGTATATGTTACTCATGATAAAAGGAAGAGGCTTGTTAGTTACTTTAATTATATGAGTTTGCTGTTTAGTACTCCGTAATTGACGATATAGGATTGTTCAGGGGAATAGAGTGTTTCTTTGAGATGTGAAATGAATATTACTTCATATTAGCCTTGTGCAAAGTTTGTGGACAAGTAAATTGTCTGATGAGTTTGGATCTTTGGGATGGTCTTAATATTGAACTCATATTTCACGGCCAACATTTTATTTATGAAAAATAAGCTAATTGCTAGCATTATAATTTTGACAATTGTTATGCTACGTGCTGACATATATAATGCTTACACGTGGACTGTTTTTTGTTTTCTGTGATAGTTAGCTATGAGTTCCATTTGGGAAGGATTTTTGGTTGTTGCTTTACTAAGTGCTAATATATAAATGCTACTCGTATTTTTGGCTGTTTGGCGATGGGTTTTATAATATTCTGACCTTGGCATCACTTGGGAATTGGGATCATATTGGGTTTCTGTTGTCAAACTAACTCTGATCTGTGTGATGAAGCCTGGTTTAAAAAAAAAACAAAAAAAAAAAACCTATGTGATGTAGCCTTAAGGCAAGCAACCCTGTCCTATGGGGAAAATTAAGTTTGTCTGAAAGTTGGCCATTGATAGATGATCATGAACATGCTATACAAAATCAGAAAATCTCATAGTGTACTGTACAAAAAGTGATAATTGGCTCTCCTCTTAAAAATTATCTTACGCTGAATTTACACCAGCCGCCAGGTGTTTGGGCAAATTTGCCCATTTGAGTAACCTGAAAAAATATAATCAACATGTATGAGATTGATATCTAGAACCTGAAGAAATGTAGTCAACACGTATGAGATTGATATAGAGAACTTGTGACTTTGGCTCTTGACTTTTTATGCCATGGCAGGTTAGGCTGTGAGTAGCTGAGTACTGCCTATTGTGTATCTTAGTAATATAGAATATGTGAGAATATTGTCAGTGTAAGCTGCTTGTTTTTTTTACCACCTTTTTTCTTATAGGAAATGTTGTTTTGCAGGCAGCTTTAAAAGATTGCAGTCTGTATCTCATGCCAGAGTTCCTATTCTGAAACTTGAAAGCAAATATCAGAACATCTCTTGTGATATTTCAATTAATAACATGTCAGGGAAGATGAAATCTAAATTTTTGTTATGGATCAGTCTTATAGATCAGCGTTTCAGGAATATGGTTTTACTGGTATGGTTGTTAAAAGTTAACTACTTGATAGCTGTTTTATTCAAGGAAAGAACCTTAGTTACAGGCATAAGACCTTTTCTTGTAGGTCAAGGAGTGGGCAAAAGCAAACGATATCAATAGTCCAAAAACTGGGACTTTTAACTCATATTCACTGTCCTTACTTGTTATCTTCCATTTTCAGGTATGCTGTTTTATTAAATTGCATGAATAGGTCTTTGGTCTTGAGGTTTTAACCTTCATATCTTTTATGCACAATGACAATTACTTCATGCATGACTTTATATTACTGTGTTTGACTGTCTTGTCTAGTAATTAACTATCATATATGGGCATTACAGTATTCAGCAGACCTTGTAATTTATTGTTGTGCCCTTTTTGTGCAGACTTGTCTTCCAGCAATTTTGCCTCCACTCAAAGACCTGTACCCTGGAAACATGGCAGATGAACTTATAGGTGCTAAATAGTGTCTGTCTGGTATTTTAATTATTGAAACCCTCACCCGAACCCCTTCCAGCACCTTGAAAGTTTTCCAGTCATACTATCATCTTAGAAAACTGATTTCCCTCCCTTGCTACGTAGTTATTGGTTTTCTTGGAAACAAAAGCAAACTATGATATAGAGTATCGAGACCCTTTCACTTCTTTTTTAGTAGACATACTTTTTTAAGTGAAGAAAAGAAGGGAGCAGAATGGACTTAATGAAATCACTGTCATGTTGATGTATAGACTATTGAGTTATTTCTCAAGTATCTATGGCTTGATGGTTGTTTTATATTTCCGGATGTTAATAAGAATTCTGTGTCTTTTCTAAGTATAAAGTCAACAGCGTGAAGACCAAATTCCAGTACCTTCTACGGCTGTTGTCTTGGATAGGTTAAACAACCTTATCTTTGCAATGATGATCAAGTGGTTTCCGTATGACCCTTGTAGACTTATAGTGATACACAGAAATTGTAATTTTGTTTTTTGAGATACTCTAAAATGGGTGATGATTTTTCGGATGGGGGGCGACTTAGTTTGTTAGGGGTTTATGGTTTTTGTGATATGTTTTGAACCTATTTGCATAACCCTGTTGTCTTCTCCCTATAAACGAAAAGGGTACAAAGAACAATTTTTTTAGCTATCTCTTTCTCTCTAGATTTTTTAAACGTACTAGTGTCCTTTTTAAAACCATAGCTCAATTAGTAATGTTCCATTTTAAGTTTGTCCTGGAATATACATTCACCCATAATTTTTTCTATAAGTCCCTGAGGGCATGTATTTATCTTTCTGCAGGAATAAAGGCTGATGTAGAAAGGCGTATTGAAGAAATATCTTTAAGTAATATTTCCAAATTTAGAAAAGAGAGAAGAATTAACCGCAGCAGTTTATCTGAGCTATTTACCTCTTTTCTGGCAAAGGTATGATATGTCACTTATTTGTGCCTCTGCTTCTTTGGACCTGTTGGAAGATTCACTGATTTATTCATACCTACATAATTTGGATTTCTAAGGGAGGCAATCCCTTTTTGCTCTGTTTTGAGCAGTTCTTGTTAGTCATTTCTGTATCAGGCCTTGGGAGAAGCATACACAAACTTGAAATTTAGACTTGCATCTGTTCTATGATCTTGATTTTTAATTGAAGCCATTGGTATGTTTCATTTGAGGTTAATGAGAAAAACTTTGGTATGTTTTTTCGTTGATATATGATTATCTGGCATTGGTGTGCAGTTTTCTGACATTAGTACGAGGGCAACAGAGCTAGGCATTTCTACATACACAGGCCATTGGGAAGACATAAATACAACTACAAGATGGCTTCCCAAAACATTTGCCATTTTTGTATGCTCTCTGTTATTTCCCTTTTCTCTTTCTTCTTGTTCAGCTCAATCAAGAGGGGCTTAAATTTATTGTCCTTATTTCTGATCACAGATTGAAGATCCTTTTGAGCAACCCGAGAATACTGCAAGAGCTGTTACCAACACTCAGCTGACAAGAATAGGTGAAGCGTTCACAAACACCTACCACAGGGTTATTGCTCCGAATCAGACTCGAAATACTCTTATCCCCAGTTTAGTAAGGTATGAAATTTCCCATTTCTTCCCTGGAGCGGCATTTGCAAGTCCAATGGCCAACGGTAGGACTTATCCAAGGACGAATCAGAATACACGCTATAGCAGTAGCAGCAACTCATCCCTGCAGTTTCAGCATCCATTTCAGAGGACAAGGCAACTGAGTCACCCCAACAAAATGGCTCCACAAAAATCTAATCAAGTATTTCAAGGACAAGCATCTGCAAACATCCAACGGTTTCCAAGGAATAGCCCTCGAAGTCAGCCTAAAAGAGTGGTCAGAGAAGCTGCTATGCCATCTGAAGGACTTGCTCAACCACACACACCACCGCCTGGCCAAGTAAATAATGTGGCTACGCAGCAACCTGCTAAGGTAACTCAACGGCAAACCCAGCAAATTTGGCGGCCTAAACAATCTGATAGTTAGCAAGTCGGAACACTCTTCAGTTTGATTTGGTTTATCAGGCTATCAATGGCATCATCAAATTTGCATTCCACAGTGAAGAATCTCATTTATTGCAATTAGGAATGACTAGTGTTCATACGGAACTACAGTGAACTGATGGAATATCAACTTTTGGGAAATCTTCCCAATAATAGTTCATAGAGAGGGGTCAAACATACCAGTGTTATTTGGAAAAATTCCCAATAACAGTAATTGGAATATATCAGTGTGGCAGTGTTAAGGTTCAGAAACTTTTATTTTGTACTCGTGAAATCTTAGTGTTGGAAATTTTGAATATACAAAGTATTTTTGCCTAAAATTGTTATTGTGAAAACCATTTTAATTTCCCCAAATTTTACAGTATGTATCAATGTTGAAGTACTTGTAAAGCCATTGGTTTAATAACAATAGCATCCATGTATTATTAATGTTAGATAAAATAGACCATAACACAAGTAGACAAATGGCAAGAATAAAATTAATAGTATCGAATTCATTTCAGGCATAAAGTAGTGGCTCGCGAATATTTATACAAGGTATTTCTAATACTCAATGCTAAAAATAAATACATGATTAGAAGAATTTAAATTGAGGTACAGGTTATCCATAGTTACACGATAACGCCTGGCCTGTCACCCTTTGGGCTTCTGAGTGTAATCATTCCCTCACCAATTACAAAGAACATCCCTATATAAATTAACTCATATACACTAGCTAATACAATGAATCCTTTGCCTCTTTTATCTCTATTTCTGATCATTTGTCAGCAGTCTCCCAGTATAATTCCTCAACAGCCCGCAGCAACCCCTCATTGGGTCTCATAGACAAGCATGACAATTAACAGAGCTATCAAATTTTTCCTTTTACAGACAAAATTTACTAGTGATAATTTAAACATCCTACACAGCTGGCTATCTGCGCAACAGCTGCTTATCACATGCCAAGACCTTATAGCTAGCATGAGGTCCTTCAGACGTGTCATGGATAGCTGCTCGCCATCCCATTGCCTTAGCAATTTCTTGAAGTTCTTGGACAACAGAGATAGTGTCACGAATATATACACGACCACCAGGCCTTAGAATACGATCCATCTCAAGCATGATGCTCGAAACGTTGCATCTGACATTTAACAAACAATTGGCTGAGAAAACCAGACAAACTCATAGCTACATAAACTACACAAGCATTGATCTCAAAAACTGCTGAGAAGGGAATATTAACAGCCATCAGACAAAAAGAAGCAAGAGGTGAAACAATTTGCTTGCATAGGAAAAATAATTACTTGCATGCTGGAAAGTCTAAAGAATCTTAACAGCTCGCTTGGCACAATATCATAAATTGAATAAGTGGTATCATATGATGGGTAATTGATATGCAACTACTTGGGGTGATTACTGTTGATAAGAAAACAATTAATACAGATGCATACTTGGTACTCGGCACTAGGGACACTATACCACAGGACAATGAAAAATATATGCCGAAATTCATTTTCATCTATGTCCATGTACCAAACGAGCTGTAAAGGTAAGGAGCCTTAGAAAGCAAAGGAATTTGGGGCATATGTTTCATTGCCGACAGCAAATTACAGTACTAGTTGAGCAAATGACCAATAACTGATGGAAATGGGGCATACCTTTTCCGTTCAATGGCAAAGAGACCAGAGGCATGTAGTAGATCATAAGTTCTTGGATATGTGTCAAAGGGTTCACACCTGCAGAAGAATCATGCAAGTCATTATGTATCAGTATCATCACTGATATGTCAGATCCAGTAATGCTAATAACCAGTGCTACAGTCTTTTGCCCCTCATAAAAAGGGGATGTAATTAAGAAAATGCAACCATTTATTCCTAGCTGAAAATCTATACATGGCAAATTACAATCATAAAATCGCAGAAATAGGGCCAGAACATACTCTATTTTTGTACCACAAGGAGCAAAATTGCCATTGGCACTAAGATACCCATTAGAAGTTTTAGGACCAATAACATACAAACGGCAACGATAATACATACCAGTCATGCATGACTCCAATCAGTCCACGGTCATTGATAACAGGCAACGTATTTGGTCCACTGACAGGAATCACATTCATAACCCAGCAATCTATACCAAAATCAATCAATGCAGCTGCAAATCTGCCAGAATCATAGAAAAGAGAAAAAATTAGAGGAAAATGCAATATGAATCAAATTGCTACAATCTAAGATCAAAAAGAGCAAAAGGTTGATTAGGGTTCCTAGAGAGAGAGAGAGAGAGAGAGATGATACCCTCCATAGCCGGCCCTCATGTCCAAAACATTTCTAAATTTCAAACTCTTCCAATGCCAAGCACGAACATAGCTTCCTATAATTTCATTCCAATATTTTGATTCAGCCTTGAAGAGCTCTTTCCTAGATATGTAGGCATCAATTTGGATACTCTGCAGTCTATCAGGTGGGGTGTGCAATCTTTCAGGCCAGTTAGTTACATTTCCACCATAACCATTCTCTGGAAGACGAGTGATGCATGGCTGTAGATTTACATACCTAGTATGATCACAAGAACCATTGTCAAATAGTGGTTACAGGGGATACCATATGAGGAGGATACAAAAAAAAAAAAAAAAAAAAAAAAAAAAAAAAAAAAAAGGCTACAGAGATAATACAACTTTTATTTGGCAAGTTATGCAGACACAGAATACTAATAAAACTAAACAACAATCTAACCATCAAGAATATTTTGACAAATGAACAAATAACAATTGTCTTCAAACCACTGAGTCTTTGTAAGAGCTCCTCAATATACCCCATTTCAGGCAATATCGAGGATATCAAGAGTTTCACTTGTAAAAATATTCTTGGAGAGCCCCTCCAATTGTCCTGTTGATCATAGACTAAGCAACATGCCAAAAAAGTCTGATTCAAGAATAAAGTAAAGTCTCATAGCCTAGGTAGCCTAGGGGGTAACATTCATTCATTTAATCAAGATGCAAAACATATTGCAGATGTCAACCACAAATTTCTTGTACATCATTTTGACGAATTTGACAGAAGACCTAGAGATGGGGCTAAAGCATCAGTTGAGCCAGTATAGATGCCACAATAACCACAACTCTTATATTTGCACATTAGAAATAGTGAACCAAACGTTATCTAAATTATCAAACCAAAATCCCATTTAAACCGTACATACCAAACATTATCTGGATCATCATCTTTGTCACAGAGAGGAGGGAGAGTTCCAACTTCACGGCTCAGATAGCAACTGTTGTTCAAGGGCTTTTGCCATATTGCAATATATCCTTCCTTCTTCACCAGCTCCCAGCAAAGACGAGTAGTAAGGTTAACCATTTCTGGAGAAAGGGGAAAAGGAAAAAATGGCTTCAGTTCATGGAAATAAGGGACTCATTCCTATAGTAAAAATGCAAACATAAGGTGTATTTAAAAGGCAAGCTGCTCATGCATTATTTAACAAAAAGGTTATATATAATGATGATTATTTTGACCACTTTGTCAGTCATATCAGATTCCTACTTTCAGGAGTACAATTCTAAATTACTGCTATAGATATAAGACACAAAGTTCCATCTGTCAGACAAACTATTTTGGATGAGATTGGTATTAATTTGTATCAGATAAAACCCTCGTGCCATCTAACTGATAGAAAGCCTCACTGACATCGGAATACAATGAATTATTTACCAACAACAGCAAATTTCGAACCGTTGTAGAGACAAGGATTTCTAGGTCCTTAGGCCTTATACCTTTCCATTGTTCTTCTAAAATCGGTTCATGCTTATAAACCGGTTGTGCTGCCCATGCAAAGTAGCCTCCAGCCCGCAACAACCTATTGACTTCAATTAGAAGAATTCCATCTGTAACACACACATTGACAGAAAATCAGGCTAATTAGAGACAAAATTCAAAAGTATCAAATGTTACATGAAACAGTTTCACGTAAAACTAAATTATCAACTTCCATGCAAAAGTGTTCACGCATTTCTCCTCTCCTAACAATTAGCATTGTGTTAAAGAATGCATTTCAACATCCAAGAGGATCCAAACCTGGAAAACCTTTTGCAACAAGAGTCATACTCCATAACCCAAAATAGCACTTCAATGGTCTATGATGTCATCATGCCTTCAAGCAAGTCCTTGCATACGGAAAATCTTTTGCAACAAGAGTCATAAGCCATAGTTGCATATAAATTTTCTGAAATGCATACCATCATGCTTTCATACAAGACTACCTCCCACACAAACATGCTGACACATTACATATACATAAAGATTGCAGCATATTTGTGATTGTAGTCATGCATTCAAAATACTAGCCTAGAATACTGATCCATTTTCCATTTTAGTTTGTCCCTAAAAGTTGGCAACATTTCCAAGTAATAAGAGGGTGACGGGGAAATATAAAAGGGATGTAGTAAATAGTTATTTAAAATCACAGTCTAATATTTTGATCAGGAATGCATAATATTTCAAATACAAGTAGCATAAATATATCCAATTAAAGATTTTCTTTCCAGAAAACCACTACATATTGACAATTCTTAGAAATTTCCTGAAGCCTTCTTCCAAACAATCAATTGAAACACAATACTATCTGCACAATTGCACCAGCTGCAGCACTGCGTAACTAATCATATATAAACACTTCCCAGTGGGCCTGCCAAACAGGTTGGTCAGGTAAGTTCCGGGCCAGACACATTTAAATTCTAAGCAGGTCGCATTTTTTGAAAAATAGTTAACACGATTCACAAAAGCTGCACATTGACGGCTAAGTAGCCACAGAGACATTACACATAATGGTACTAGGGAATGGCACCACCTATAAGAATTCCATGAAACTGTATACAAGCAGTGTAAAACATGTCACTAAAGGCTTAGTGTGCTTGACAGATAATCAGCAAAACTAATCATAAGCAATGTATTTGTAATGGATCATAAAACTGTCAACCAGGTACTGAGAGGAAAGAGATTACCATCACGAGTCCAATTGATTCTGCATCTTGAGCAATGTATCATATCATAAGCTTGACTTGGATATGGTAGGCGACGAGTAGTAAAGGCAGCCACCATTGCTGGTACTCCTCGCTCAAGTGCAAACTGAATTTGATTCTCGTGGACATCCTTAGGAGCAATTGATAAAGTGGTCACATTTCGTGACATTAGGTAAGCACCAAAGCTTGCAACACCGCATCCAACATCCAGTACAACACGGGTATGTTGGCCAAATGTAATTTCAGGGATCATCTACATGTACATAGTCCGAATCAGACCAAAAAGACAGAATTTTTATTTTATTTTAAAATTTTAGTTTAAATAAAGCACTACTGTACTACATCAAATGGATGTCAAAAACTGACAAGTAAAGCACCTGAGAAATTTTAAATTTTAGTTTAAATAAAGCACTACTGTACTACATCAAATGGATGTCAAAAACTGACTAGTAAAGCACCTGAGAAATCTGATCCAAGTATTGATCAGCACCATGTATAAATTGTGTTCCACCTCCAGGAAACTTAAATTTGTCCTTATCTCTAATCATCCAGTTTTGACCGCCTTTATCTTCGACAAGACGTGTATGAGGAACATTAAAATACCACACCTGCATTGTAACGCACGACTTCATTATAAGACATCAGAACTCCTAAAGTTTCAGAGAAAAGAAGAAAAGTACCTATGAGCTTATTAACAAGCCATTAAGCATCAATGACTCGCTAAATAAAACTTGATGAATGGACGGGAAACAATAAGTCCATAGTGTGCTTAGAAAACATTTATTTCGCTAATGTACCTTCTCCATGAACAGATACACCAAGAGTCTATCAAAGTTAGGAGTTTCGGATTATATATGTTACTCCATTTTAACAGTCTTTAGGGCTTAGTTATATTCAATAAAAAAAATTACTGTATCCATCTATTATTTGTATTCTCCTAAATAGATTATTTATTCAACCCATCATTAGATCAGTTAACATAAGATGAGAGGTGTTGAAGGAATTGAATCTTGATGATTTCTATGCATTCCTAGATACCAACACCAAATGCAACCTAAGAAAATTCTTCACAAGACCCCTTCAAGCTAATGAAGTCAATATCAAGGTAGATATTACTTGAGAAACTATCTTGATTGGTCAAGAGCAATTAGCAATTGGACGGCCCTAAAAGAGGGTTGTAATTTTCAGCGAGAAAGAGCCAGAGCTTTATTTTCAGCAGGGCCATGAGACTCCCTATGAGCTAAAGAGGTAAGGTTTAAGTATTGCATTCTATATTTCAACAAGATTGAATCCATCGTATCCCAAACACACCCTACAGGCCTACACTGGTCGTAAGTCATGGTATAATGTCAGAATCCATAAAGAATACAATTCCTAGCTCTTTTAATCATAAGCCTTCCTTCATGGTTTTTAATTTCTAAAATCCATTCTCACTTGAGATGACCTAATTAATCCAATTATCCCCTCGTCATTCTTCCTTCCTCCAGTAGAGAATGCCACCACTTCTAGTCTTCTACCCTAATTCACCCCAAAAAAGTACTCATATCATATCTGCTCAGAAATAGAAGTTTATAACAACATACTCTTCTGTCTAATCACCTTTGTTTGGTTCTTCCCAACGAGTCCGACGATCTCTATTCACTCAGTCAGACTAAACACAAGCTGCAAATATGTTTTTCCTAATCCTAAACTTGAACCAAATAGCTGACGCAGCATTCTTTAGAAGATATATCGCGTAAACATGATTCGTTGTAATCTGTTTTCTAGTTGTATCAATTGCAACTAAAATTCCAAGACATAATAACACAAGTCTGCAATTAGATATTCCTAAAGCATATCATCAAACAAAATTGCAATGTAGACTAATCAAATTAACAACAGCAATCTACATAAATTTAATACTAATCAAAAAAGCAAATCTTCGGAATTTGAATGAGATAAAAACCGAACCTCATCACGGCTTCTCGGCCAAGGGATCGGAATCTTGTAATTCTTCGGCGCCGGAATCAAACAATTCAACTCCTTACCTTTCTCCGGACAATGCCGCTCAAACTTCTCACCTTTCTCCGTCGAAACCAATCGTTTAATCGCCTCTTCATTATCCATACAAGGTATATATTCTTTCAGTTTATCATTACAAATCGGAAACTTGGAAACTCTAACCCTAGTTTCCGATTTCACAACCTCAGAATCACTAGAATTCCCCCAACTCTCAACCACACTCGGATCATACTCTCCGATCTCAAAATCCTCCGTCATTGTCCCATTCTCATCAACGATCCCGAACCTCTTCACCGGCTCCTCCGCCGGCGGCGGCGGCGGAGGCAACAACAATGGCGGAGACTCAGAACCGCCGCGAACCGTCGTCGAATCGGCGGAAGGAGACGGAGAAGACGAGTTAATTAGGGAAACAACATCGAACGATTTGTTGAAATTAGGAGAGAGAGAAACAGAAGGAGAAGACGAAGAAGTGGAAGAGAAGAAGAGAAGCTGATTGTAGCCGACATCAGAGTAGTGCTTACCGATGTAGAAGAAAGCGATGGAGATGAAGAAGAGAGCAGAGATCTTGACGCATAATGGAGATTTGAGAAGGTCGCCGCCATTGTTAAGAGGTCCTTTCATGGTTAAAGGTTTGGAGATGGAGAGAAGAGTGTGATCTACTCTATATCTGATTTATACGGCAAATAGAGTGTGGGAGAGTTAATAAACAAAGAGGAGAGAGAAAATGAGGGACTTGGGAGTTGGGAGAGATGATGCTGGCACGTGCACGTGGTGTTTTTAAAAGCACCGCTGAAATCTAAGCGGAGTACTGAGGTGCTAGAGTATTTGGCTAGTTTTCTGACTTTTAGTCTTGAGACCAGAGGTTCGGAGGTCGAATCTCACTAAATACGGAGTATATTGTAAAAGGGATGTCCCTCTCATATCCCTTCTACAATGGGCATTCTTCTTAAAAAATAATTTCGTTTATAACCCTCACTCAAAATAAATTGCTCAACCTGAAAACTAAAAACTATATAAATTAGAAATTCACGACAAAAATACACGTAAATCAGTGTATTTTTGTCGTGATTTCCTAAATTAATGCTTATATATAGCCCTAAAGATTATATATACTCCCTTTGTCCCCAACATTTTGACCATTTTGGCCTAATTTTAGTTTCAAAATGATCGACTCATTTGCATTAAAATGATCGACCCATGTAATTTTTTATTTTTTTTTTCATTTAATACTTTATCTCTCTATTTTTTTACAAACCTCATGTAAATTTATCTTTTTAATATGATTTTTATTTCTTTTTATTTAAGTTTCTTAATAACTGCAAAATCAACTCAAAATGGTCGAAGTTTTAGAGACGGAGGGAGTAACATTGTCTTTAATACTCCTATCATAATTACATTAATCAAATCAAAAGACAAATAAATAATGAAGGTCAATTAATTTAATACTTAATTGGTAAGAAATGATACAAAATACAAAATCAAATTACAAATCTCGTGTACATCATTGCCAAATGTATAATGTGAACTTGGACAGCCATTAGATAATTGTTCGACGGATCGTGCCCACCACACCAACGCGGATGCAAATACGAGTAGTATATAAATCCCACAGGATCATCTCATCTCATTCTCATCTGCCCCCTCTCTCTTCTATAAATACAACAACATTTTTCACAATACAATTTTCGTATTTTCTAGATTACTTTTTTCGTTATATATTCACATTTTCCAACCTTTTTCAAAAACCCCCAAATTCTCCCTCTCTCTCATCCGATTCACCGTCGATCACCTAATTTCTCCTCAATTCAACGATTTCAATTCAATCTTCTTCCTTAAACCCTAGAAACCCTTAATTGTTTTCCCCCCTTTTCCCCAATTTCGTATGCTAGGGTTTGATCAAAGGGTTTTACCATCGAAACCCTAGAATTTCCATGAAATTATGGTTAATTTTGATGCCGGCGAAGTTACTACTCCTACAGACCTTAAACGAACGGAAAGCTCCGATCTCTCTTCCTCTAAGTCGGTAATTGAAACCGTTAATGGCTCCCATCGTTTCGAAATCAAGGGGTATTCTCTTGCCAAAGGCATGGGTGCTGGAAAATACGTTTCGAGCGACATTTTTACGGTTGGTGGGTATGATTGGGCGATTTATTTCTACCCAGATGGGAAAAACCCAGAAGATAGCTCAACCTATGTTTCGGTTTTTATAGCGTTAGCGAGTGAAGGGACGGATGTTAGGGCGTTGTTTGAATTGACATTGCAGGATCAAAGTGGGAATAAGAAACACAAGGTTCATAGTCATTTTCATCGTGCTCTCGAAGGCGGGCCTTATACCTTGAAGTATAAAGGGAGTATGTGGTATGTTTGCTCTTGATTCTTAGCTATATTTTTTTAGTTTTTGGGCTTTTCTTGGTTTAGTTGTTCTGTTAGTGTTTCGAGTTTTGCAAATTTGGAAATTGTTTACTATTGATGTGGGAAATTGAAGAAAATGTTGTATAATCTGAAATTTTGGTTCTTGGATGTCAAGATTGTGAAAGATTGATATTTGGCAAAACAATGTTGGTCTGAAATTTTGCAAGTAGTTGCTTAGTTGCCCCATTACACTAAAATTTTGAATATTTAGAGTAGAGAATTAGATAATGTTTGGAAGTATGGTGCAGTAATATGGACATAACAAGTAACAATATATAAATTCAATTTTGGTTTAATGTACAGCTTATTGCACTTCAAGATGATTGGTAGGTGCATTGTTTTATTATCTGTATGTGTGGCTTGATGAGTGGGGTTTGTTTTGAATTTGATTACAAAAGTTAGGAAATGAACAAATAATCCTGTGGTTGTAATATTTCGAACCTTGATGATAGGGTCCTGCTTATACCTTCTCTCAGTTCAGAGGCATGTTTTCTTGCCTGACCAGTCGTGGGATTTTCACAATTTTCAGGGGGTACAAGCGTTTCTTCAGGAGAGCTGCCTTAGAGCAGTCTGAGTTTTTGCTGGAAGATTGCCTGATATTGGAGTGCACTGTTGGAGTTGTTAGAAGCCGGATGGAGAGACCCAAACAGTATAGCATAAACATGCCCCCATCTGATATGGGTAGTTCTTTTAAGGATTTACTCGATAATGAAATTGGGTGTGACATTGTTTTCAAAGTTGGGGATGAGAAATTCAATGCCCATAAATTGGTGCTTGCTGCTCGTTCTCCTGTGTTTAGAGCTCAGTTTTTTGGACTTGTTGGGAACCCAAAGATGGATACAGTGGAGGTGGAAGATGTTGAGCCTTCTATATTTAAGGTATGTTTGTGTATCATTTTCATTTCAATGTTTCAAAAAAGTAAAAGCACGTGTACTGTATAAGCCCTTTTGTTTTCTTTATTGCCGCGTGCAAAAGTTAGTGCATTTTTGTTTCTATCATGTTGGTTGCCGAATCGTATCTTGCTCTTTAGCATTAAATTAATGCGTGTGTGGAATGTTTTTTTGTCAGCTTAGTAGTATAGGTATCGAACTTGATATGGACTCGATGTGTAATCAAAATTTGTTTATAAAATTTGAACATTAAGTACTTATGTGGGATTTGCATATCTTTACTAAAACACAAGCCAATGTACATTTTGCACAAGTTCAACTTTTCTTCACACTCAATTTTTGGGTAGCCTGACTCTTACTTTTACTTTCACTTCTTTTTATCTTGTTAAGTATGGCTCACATTTAAATCTAAATTGTATAGTTGTTAACAGTCATTCAGATTTATTTCCATTTAAAACAAAATGAGGGAATATGTGATCGGCAGCTTCAGTGCTTAATCTGCCTACTTTAGTTTTCCTTCAAGTATTTTTAGAACTTGCAAAAGTAAGGTAAGATACTAAGATTATTACTCTGTATTTACTACACAGGAAGGCCTTACTATATTCCTCATCTGGGGGCTGTTTGGTAGTAGCTATGTTGCGCCACATTGTTGCCTAAGTAGGTCAATGGTGATGATGAAGTGTCAATTTTGACTTATGTCAGTACAATGTGTGTGTGCGTGTGTGTGCGCGCGGCGCGTGTGTTCCCAGTATTACTATGCTTTTCGGCTTTAGAAACATAATGTGGTTTTGTTGAATTTTAATATCATGGAATGGATATGGAGAGTATGAAATAGAAGAAATTAGTGCTGATAATGATGTTCTTAGGAATTTGCTTTTGGTGGATGTGGAATTGAGCCTCTGTTATCAGGATTGTATGTGTAGTTATTCATGTGTTTTTTTAATTGAATTATTTGTAGCCTCATATAGAAAGGAAATGATTAATATGGACTTGAATTGGTAGGGGGAAAATGCCATGGATGACTGAGCTAAGATATCCCTTTTTTTTTGTTTTATTTTGAAATGTCAATTATTCTTATTTTGTGTTTATTGTGCACATAATTTTTTTTCCCAGGGCTGTGCCATCTTGAAACTGGTCCATTTAACTCTCTTTAACTTGATTCGTCATCTGTTTTGCAGGCCATGCTTATGTACATATACTCTGACTGCCTTCCTGATGTTTTTGATATAATGGGCTCAAATTCATCTTGCTCGTTTGCCATCATGGTGCAACATTTGTTGGCTGCTGCTGATCGTTTTGGTCTAGACAGATTGAAAATGTTATGTGAACACAAATTATCTGATGAAATTACTGTTGAAACAGTGACTACAACTCTATCGCTGGCGGAGCAGCACAGATGTGTGCAGCTGAAGAGAGCCTGTTTAAAATTTGCTGCAGCAAATTTGAATGGTGCGTCTACCCTGTAGAATCTGATGATCTTGTGTCAGGTTAAATCTTTTTAGATTGCTTTAATTATTTATTCAATGGTTTGCACCAAAGTGAACAAACAGATCTGAGTGAAGATTTTCAACGTTAATATTCGGTGATGGTTTACTGTAATACATCCTGTAAAGGAAACTGAATTGCACTAGAGAGGTTGGATTTTTGGATTTCCATTGGGTTTATATAGTGTGGTTGTGAATTGCCCTGGGATCCTGTACAGGTAAACAATCACGGTTCCAGGTTTTTTTTTACTAGCTAGAGTTCCTGTTCCTTGAGAGTACAATAGAAGTATAATAGGCTGTTGGCAGTATATTCATCCAGATGTTAGGTTTCTCTTGGATCAGTAAACAAGTTCTACAAAGGTTGATATAATTTTATCAATTCTGAGTTGATGTAACTGGGTAGATATTTTGAAATGCCAAATCCAACGGCAGGGGAGATGTCATGTTGGAGGATGTGAAAAATAGAAGATAAGGATGGTGGTTGGCTGGTTGGCACATTATGATTGAGTGGCATTCAAACTAGGATATGGTTGCCATTAGTGGTGAAGAGTTATGTGTATAAGTGATGCTAGATATTAGGACCATGCTATTAATGTGTGAATTCTCCATTGTTGGATTGAAATGACCTTGTATTCTTCTCAGCTGGCCCCTGAAGCTGTTTAACTGGTTCTCCTACAAGTCTTCCAACGGCGTAGTTCTTTATTTTTCTTTTTTACTTCTTTTATTTGATATTGTAGTGCTGGAGCCTGGGAATTGATGTTATCAACCCCTCTAAAGTCAGGGGTTGTATTGATTTATGAGTTCGAATGCCTGGTGGAATTGTGGTCAGAGGGGTTTGGTGGCTGAATATGCTCATTCAGTGAAGAGTTTATAGTACATCCCCCCCCCCCCCCCCCCCCCCCCCCCCTCCTCAAAGAAAGGAGAATTGAGCTAGTGAAGTAGCTCTTGTTTGTAACTTAGCAGCCCATATTTAATACTGGGAGCTTCCTGGCTTGGGAAGGTGCCCCCTAGTCTTCTGATTATTTTGAACTGAACAAGCCAAGCTGGAAACTATGGTAAAACACCTTTTGTCATGATGGTTTTGATAATATATCTAAGCTTTGTGCAGTGCTCTCTGAATGTGGTTCTCATTTCTTTGTCATTATACTTGCCTGGATCAGTTCAAATTGAGGAATGCTGCTTCAAAGAGACCAAGTGCTACTTTTTGAAGTTTTGCTCATATTGGTTGTTATATTATTTGGAGATGGTGCTCAGCTGACAGATGAGAGGGGATGACAGGGCAGGGGCTGGGGGTGATTATTTAAGGTTCCATGGATATTTTGATTTAGAGGTTGCTTATTTGTGGGAATATAGAACTGTGAAATCATTTAGGTTTGTTATAATGGTTGGAGATGGAGCTCTGCTGGAAGAAGATAAGGTGTGGTGGGGAACTTGGTGATCATTTAGGGTTCAATAGACTTTTTCATTAAGAATTTTTTTTTGCATAGAAGCCGCAGTTATCTGAAGTAAGTGAAAATAAGGTGTGGAGAATGGAGTTGTGAAGTGGTTAGCCCTAAGCCTACTGCCCCAAACTAATATGATTTGAATAGTTAAGACCTAAAATTATTAAAAATAAGGAGAGTGGTACAGAGCCTTAAGTTGTGTTCCTACTGTTTCTTTCTTTTTAAAGGCCCTAGTATTATTTTCAAACATGCTGTTTATATATTTTGTCTTTTTTCAGCGGTGATGCATTCAGAAGGGTTCAGGTATCTGGAGGAGAGCTGTCCTTCACTGCTTTCAGAACTGTTGCAGACCGTCGCCTACGTGGATGATACTGGTTTGCCCTTGAGCAAGAAAAGGAGCATCAGCAGCGTGTTCGCGCTAGATCTAGCTGCTGCAGATAGAGGAATTCCTGCAGAATCAGTGAATGGCAGACGTTTCAGGAGACGCCTGTAGTACAAACCCTGTCGTAATAGGGCACATATTTTAGTAACTTTTAGTGCTTTCCTTACCATCTATAGCAATGAAAATTAAGGTGGTGTTAATAGCAGGTTAACTTGGATGATGTCATGTTAATGCATGGGGTCACTAATTTACCCAGTGCCCTGGTTTCAGTATAGATGTTTCTTCTTTTTTATTTTATTTTGTTGCAGTTTTTTTTTTTTTTTTTTTTTTTTGTTCCTTGGGTAAAAGTAGGATAATGTTTTATATTTTTGTTGTAGATAGCAAAGATGACGGTTTCTGACTGTTGACTTGATGAAGCATAGATGAGAAAATATTGCTCGCAGCTTCTCTGTTTACCATATATGAATACTTTTGGTTCTGTCAAATATTTTTACTATTATCATCTCCTCTTTTTGTTGTTCTTACTAATGTTATCAATGGAACATATCAACGATGACTCGACTAACCCTTTTTTGCCAGTGACTTGATGAATGTAAATGTTCAAGTACTTGTAGCAATGGCAACATGTTAATTGAAAAGAACCAGCATTGGCAAGGAAGTTGAACCATAACCTATTATATTCCGCCATGTTTATATAAGTAAATACAGATGAACCAAAAAAAAAAAAAAAAAAAAAAAAACCTTTTTGATGTCTTTCCATGGAGATTATGGAATACACACAATGATGCAACACATTTTGCCAAAGCTACCTAGCTAGTTGTATTTCTTGCTTTCGCCATAGTTAGACCAAAGGAAGGTGCCCATTGCAAACTCTCTCTTAAAAGCGACATCGCCTTTCACGGAGAGTCCATACTCAGCAAAAAGCCGATCAAGAGTTGTTTCAGGCATGTGTTGGTAGTCATCTTTGGTGTACCTTGGGTAGTGAAGTGGCATTTGGAAGAAGTAGTTCTTTACCCCATTATTCTTCTGCCTTTTGCTTTCCATGTTCTCTTCTCAATTTCAGCTTACCGCCTTAATTTTTTTCCCCCTTTCTCTCTTTTGTTTATGAAATGATCACAATTTAAATTATCATTAGTCAGCTTATTGATAATTATTATATATAATAAAGTGGTTTATTGGTCTCTATAACCATGCATGAACGAATGTGTAAAAGGCTCAAAATGCATGAAGTTTTGTCACAAAGAATGGGTGGTGTACCATATATCTCTACCTAGCTCTTAGGTGCTACATGTGTTGTACCATTTCATGCAAATTTTATGTTTTGTTACCTTCTCGAACACACACATGCACGTAACATTTGGAGCGAGAGAAGAAGTGTACATTTGTGTGTGGGAAATATAAGTCTTACGTAGTATTCATTTGATTTTCTAGGACAATCATGTACTTAGTCTTTTGTTTAAGCTTTTTTAATGTGATATTGAGGTAATACTCATCAAACTTGTGCATTATTGCCTATAAATATTGAGTTTGATCTTCTTTCCAAAATTTGAATGTTGTATATCGGCAACCTTTAGATTGGACGGTTTGGACCATTTCTAATCTTCTTTGATCCAGTTAGTACCAACTAGGTTTATTTTATATATATATATTTAATTATTTTTAATATTTTGAAATTTGGATTGAATATTTCAAGTTTAACTACAGTTGTCTGTGCAACATACATCAACAAAAGTACACACAATCAGTACGTATTACATGCACTTATACAACATACGGCTACATACTTGTACTAAGCTATATAGTAGATTTAGATTGGTAGGTTCCATAAGCGTTTCTAGTAGTAACGTTGTGTGTACAACACTACAACTCATACCTTAACAAATGCGCTTTGGAGTGGAAATAATTCTCTTATTCTCCGACCCCTCTCCTCTAAGGGTTCTTGCCTGATAAAATATTTTGCAAATAGATTTCTGGTTCGAAAACACAATTCTTCATCTCTCCCTTCCACCTATTTTTTTAAAAAAAGAAAATAAATTAATATTTGAACCCTCTATTATTGAATATTTTTGGGTATTGAATACATCACATTATCTCTAACACACAAGTTATACAACTCCTACTCCATCTTAATATGAGTCACACAATAATTTGTGTCCTACAATAATTTATGCAATAGTAAGCATCACAACATGACCTACAAAATTCATTACGAAGTATCAAACAGAGAGGTACAAAACGTCGCCACTTAATGCCTGCATTATCGTGGTGTTTCCATCACAAATTTAACAGAAATTTGGCAATTCATAATCATATATCATATAATTCATATTTGATGACAACAATGTTATATGAGAAAATTACATCATCATAGAAAATAGACAAGAAATTTATTATTATTGCATGATTAATAATAATTATATGGGACCTTAGCTTATTTCTTCAGTATATAAATGGACAAGATAAAATAACTGTTCCAAACATGGACATACATGAAATATGAGAATTGAGAGCCATAAACTATATGTTATGTTATTTCACCACAAAAAATAATGTTACATTGCTTGAAATTTAGTTAGAACTTTCAATCATTGAAACCCTTATTTGAACCACAAGAACTCTTTACCAAATTATATATGGGCCAAAGAAATGCTTCCTTGAAATCGAATGATAAAATTTATGAACACGTTATGTTTTAAGGGGCTATAGTACTGTTAGTTATTGAAATTGTTCGTACACATTCTTGTACCAAAATATTTGAGCCACGTACATGATCTCTTTACCAAACCATGTATGCATGGGCCTAAGGAAATTATTCGTACAAGCATGTACGTAAAATGCAAAATTAGGTAACCCTTCATGTAATGATTAGGGTCAATTTATTATCTAAAAAAGTACTCTCTCGGTTTTTGTAAAAATAGTTCAAATTTGGAGAGTTGGCATACATCACTTTAATCAATGTTTGTAGTTCATCCATAAAATTACACTTAATCGTATGGTTACTTGTAAAATTCGTTTCAATATATAGTTTCCGAATATAATTTTTTATAACTTAAATTTATTGATAATTAGATATATTATTGATCAAAATTTTATGTTAGCATATGTGTTGGTCAAAATAGAGAATACAACAAAGCGAATATTTTACTTTTCTTATATTATGTTAATATTGGTCGTAATATTTATTAATTTATGCATGAGTTTGCAAATAATTTACTCTATGATCATAATTAAAGATATTGGTAATGTATGAATGATCGAGAGGGGTCTGATTAGATAAACTTATGTTTAGTTTGCCGATTCTAAATGTGGAGCTAAGGAAAATCCTGTAAATGAGCCCCATGAAATTTAATCCCCATATAATACTTTGCTACAAATCTAAGGAGGAGAACACTGGGAACTCTGAATCTCTTTTAGATTATTGTGCTTTGCTATTGTTGCAACTCCATTCAATAATAATACGAATCAGAATAATACTACTCTGTACTTTTAATGGTTGGCCTTTTAGTTGAGGGTTAAACGGTATGAAAGACACAAACGCGTCGGAAAAACAGGAAGTTGTGAAAATAAGTGGCTAAATGGTTCTACTTTTGTTACCAAAGGTAACCACTTGATAATGAGTGGCTCCCAATATATTTACATGTTTCTCGAGGTCTAACTGTGCAAATTTCAGACTTTAGCTTTAAGGTGTGGTTCACTTTTTTTTTTTTTTTTTTCTAGTCCCCACTCTCTCAATTTCAATTAACTAATTCCATATTTTTGTGGGTTGATGATGATCCATGGAAATGATTGAATGCATAAATAAGTTAGTGAATGTGACTACAAACTTTTCAGGTTGGGCTAAAGGGACCCATTTAGGTTGTTAGAAGAGTTGGATAAAGACCAATCAAATTGGTGATATAAAGCCTAAAAATAAGGTAATAATCCATACGTTTGGACTAATTTCGGAGGTTTTGTGACCCGTTGTCAAATAATCTCAGCATTACAGGGAATACATCCTATGGTCATATAATGTTGTTTAAAACTATATATGGACAGTAGTTTGTCATATATTGGCATTTGGTGCCTTTAACTTAGATAAGAGTAAAGAAGGTGTGTACGAAAATGACTAAATTGACGATTTAAATGCAAAGCGGATGATTTAATTTGACCACTCGAGGTGTTAAAGGTTCAGAAATGTCTAAAATTGTCTAAAATTTATAATACTCAAAATTAGACCAATTACAAAAGTTATGAGACCTGCTAACAAAAAATATCGAGGTCGTAAAGGATGCCTAATTTTGGGGTTCAAATGATGAGTTTTGTTCATTTATTTGGCTATTTTGAAATTATGTTGCATTATTAGTAGTACATCCAAGTTTAGGGTGTGTATATTTTACCCCTTTTAAGAAAATATTCTAAGTCAAGTCTCCAAATCAAACAAGTACTAAAATTAGTTTAAAAAGAGAAGGTCAATTATCTTAGGAGGTTAAACTTTTAAGGGTGATACTTATGTGTGTGTGATGATATTGGACTACTGGGCTACTAATAATGTTATTTACTAAGTACATATGAATATATGATATCTTTTTCTCACTATTTAAGACTTCTGGCTACTTCTGGTACTTTGATTATCTATGAAGATTTGTTGTTTGATATACTCCCCTTTTGGAGTAAATTTCTGTCTCTTTTGGAGTGATATAGCCTTGCCAAAATCCCAATTACAGGCACATTTATACACTGCTACACAAGAAGTTATTGTATGGTCTTGGACCATCATTTCTCAATTAGGTTTTATTTTTATTATTTATTTATTTATTTATTTATTTATTTTTTTTAGTAAAAGTGGTAAATTCCCTTGCTTTAAGAACAATTGTCTGTGTCAAAAAAAAAAAAAAAAAAAAAAAAAAAAAAAACTCCCTCTAGGTTTATGCCTTGATTGATTACCAATTTACCATAGACACATAATTTAAAATTTTATAAAAAAGTGAGTGAGTATAAGATATGATAGGATAAAGTAAGAAAAAAATTAAAAGGAGGTTCAATATATATATATTAAAAAAAAGGTAAACAAAATATTTTCAAAAAGGGTGCAAATGTATAATTATTGAGTTATAAGAAGTAAGATAAGAAAAATGGATATAATAGGGTATATAAAAGATTTTTCCTTTTAGAGTCTGCTCACTTAAGCTTGATTTCAGTTCAGTTTAGCTCCAATCAATTTAGTTCAGTTCAATTCATCTCCAATCAGTTTAGTTCAGTTCAGTTCAGCTCCCAATTTTCTTCTCTCATAAAATATTCATTTCAACTCTATTCAGTTCAGTTTAGCTCCAATATAATTAGTTCAGTTTAGCTCCGTAAATGTGAACATGCCCTTATTTTAAAGGATAACTCATTGGTCTAAGATAATACAAAACTTACTTGACCCTTCACAACAAGTAACAAGTATCAATTTTCAACTCTAAAGAATGCTTACTAAAAGAAAATTATCATATATAATCTTAACAAGATACTCATCTAAAACAAAGAACATGTGACTATGTTCTAGTCAAGTTAATTTTCTTAAACATTGTGTTTTAATTACTATACATTTTAAAGATGTCCTACACATATTTTGTTTACTCCGTAAATATTAGCTTTATAGTAACATATATGTTCAGCCCACATCTTATCTACTGTCTAGTATTATGAATCTAACTCACATTTAATTATTTGACCATGGAATTTAGCTTATCTAATTGAGAATATAATTTCTTACTATTGTACTTTTTCCCATCACCAAATTGGGCAAAAGAATAACTTTGTAAGAGCAAGGTGTCACACCCACAAAAGTCTTTATACCCCAAAAACCCATCAAAGTCTTACCCAAAAACAAGATTAATTCACCACCACCAACTCATCAATTGACCAATTAATCCATCATTTTACACGTGTCGATTGTTGAGCCCTCCAATTTAGCAAATTAACTAATTTCAAAAAATAACAGTAAATAACACAACAAAAAGCACATTAAACAAAAATAATGATTGGAATCAGCTTGTGAACATTCGACACGTGTCAAGATCTTAGCTAAACTAAGCAGGTCGGCAGTCAGTAAAGTAGTAGTAACTCTAGAAGGTACTCCACCCACTCTTCCAGAAACTTCTGGGAAACTCCTGGCTATTATTCATCGAACAATGTAGTGGCTCAGATTTTGCCACTTGTCCTAATATTCCACATCACTATCCTACGTGGCACACGGGTTGCTCCGATAATGATACGCCCCCCTTTTAATTCGTCTCCCCCACCCCCAATTTCAATTTCTCCTAAATTAGGGCACACTTTCTCTCTCGTCTGAAATATTTATTTTTGCTCCTGTAAATCGCAAACTACAAAGAAACTGAGGTTTTTGCTGGATTTTTGGTGGGGTTTTGCTTAATTTTTTTGGGGTTTTTTTAATTTGATTTTTGGCTGGATATTCTGTTTATAAATTTTTTTAGTTGGGATTTTCTCTGTTATCGATTTGAGGGAAGGAGGAGGAAGGGTGCCATGAATGGTGGGGAGGGAGAAGGAGGAGAAAGTGAGATGCAAATGGAGGTAGAAATGGGGGAGGAGGAGAGAGAAAGAAGGGTGTATATGTGGGGGTATTTACCGGGAGCATTGCCGCAGAGAACACCGTTACAGTCTCCGACTATTGTGAAGCTTCCGCCGTCGATTGGAACTTTCTGGAAGGATGTTTGTGGTGGTGGTTGTGGTTTCGCTATGGCCATTTCTGGTGCACTTTTCTCTCTCTTCTTTCTTTCTCTGTTTTTTCTTTGTTGGAATTTGATGTGATTGGATTTGATTGAAGTTGAGTGATTCTGCTTTCTGATGATGTTGAGCCACTCTATTTTGATCTCGATTGTAGAGTTAGGGTTTTTGAGTTTGAATTTGTTCTGGTTTTGGGTAAAATGTGATTTAAGATGGTGGGAAAATGATAGGATTGATCATTTGGGTTATTATAATAGACTTTATATGATCAAATTTAGCTTCTGGGTTAGTGAGGAATCATTTATTTGATTTGGGTTAGTTAATTTTGATTGTGATTGGCGAATGGTTAAGTGAATTTGATGTTTTAAGGGGGGGAAAAATGAGATTTGATTTGAGATGCAATAAAGTTAAATAGCATATCTTGATGGTTTAATTTGGCAATGTAGGTAATTGTATGTTTCATTTTAACTGTTGAGCTGTGTATTGAATCCAGATACTGGGAAGCTGATAACTTGGGGATCTACTGATGATTTAGGGCAGAGTTATGTGACTTCTGGAAAACATGGGGTAATGCACAAGTTTCTGATGCCCTAAATGCTACATTTTCTATTAAGATTAAGAATTTGTATTAAATGGGTGTAAAAATGTATTTTTCAAGGAAACGCCAGAGGCTTTTCCACTTCCTACAGAAGCTCCCATTGTAAGGGCAGCTGCTGGTTGGGCACATTGTGTTTCAATTACAGGTATTACTATTCATTCGTGTTTTCGGGTTCTTGTTGAATCTCTTATTGAATAGATTGTTGTTTAAGTTTTGGCCTTAATGGATTTTCAGACGGCGGAGAAGTTTATACTTGGGGATGGAAGGAGTGTGTTCCCTCGGGGAAGGTTTTTGGAGATTCTTCTTCTGGAGGAAGTTTAGAGAAGGATGCACTTGAAAAACAAGTTTCGATGTTTCCCGAACAAGGTAACTATGGATGGTTCAATTATTTATAGTGTAAAGAAGAGATCATGCTCTTTTGCTGGTTGAATTATCAGATTTGCTTCATAGATGATTTTTGGCAGTTAGCCCCCGAGGGTCAAAAAATGCTAGTGGTAGTGGGTCAGGAACCGGTTTTGACAATAAAGGAGCAGGAGAAGAAACTGCAAAGCGAAGACGAGTTTCATCAGCTAAACAAGCTGCTGAAAGCTCCACAACTAGTGAAGAAACTCTCTCGGCATTGCCCTGTCTAGTTACACTTAGCCCAGGAGTGAGAATATCAACTGTTGCTGCTGGGGGCAGGCATACTCTAGCATTGTCAGGTAAAATTCGAGCTTGATCTTGCTTCTACATTTTTGGGTGTCATTACAGTAACCAAAATTGAAAAGTTAGCTTGTTTTTGTTCATTTCAGTCTTCGAATATAGATAAATATACTGATGTAACCGGATTGAATGATGATCGACTAGTTAGGCACTTTGCTTGTTGTTAGTTTTATACCTTTTCAAACTTATACCTCAAAGTATGCTATGTGATGAGACTGCTGATGGATCTTATTTCCCTGAAGCTTCAGATGTAGGACAAGTGTGGGGTTGGGGCTATGGAGGAGAAGGACAACTGGGCTTGGGTTCAAGGATTCGAATGGTATCATCTCCACACCCTGTACCATGTATAGAGTCTTCATATAGGAAGGACAGACATTCAGGGTTTTCTCAAGGTGGCTTAAACTCGGATGGCCATGGATTTAGAGTTCCTGGATCTTACATCAAGGGAATTGCTTGTGGGGGACGACACAGTGCGGCAATAACAGGTGAGGGTCATATAATTCACAATTATTGTCATCATAAATATGCAATGAGTGTATAAGTCAATGTCTATACAATGACATAAGCGTTCTACTAATTTCATATTTACATATCTAGTCTTGTAACTTTTTAAACATTATTTCTAGCCGAACTGCACAGTGGAGAGCAGCAGTTTATCTGTATAGTTTCGTTTTCTAGCTATGTACTGAATATTTTTTTTCCGGTTATGTTGAATAGATGCTGGAGCAATCCTAGCCTTTGGTTGGGGCCTCTATGGACAGGTATGTAAAAGACGCCTACTATTTTCCTTATGCTTGTTACTGGGTTAGAATTTTTTCTTCAGAAGCGTTGAATTATTTGGATTTTATGTTGGGGTGATGTACATGTACCTAGCGTCAAAAAGCTCAATTTTGAAAGTTGCTATGGTGAAAATTAGAGTTTTACTTATTTTGAAAGCCCTTGTGTTGGTGCCTTCTTGTAGTAGGGCATACTATTCTTTAACTTCTCTAGAAAGATTATGGTTTGTTAGTTCGATAATTCATTTTAGCTGTCAAGATATTGCTTTGATTAGTGGAGCGATAGAAACCTTACAAAGCTCTTGTACATTTATGAGCATGTTTGGTGTAGAATGTAGTTGTGGAATAAGTAACAATTAGAATTAAATGCTCTATGAAATGAACTGAATAGATTTTGGTTTAAGTATTAGATGTGATTGTTTTAGAGTTATGAGGGATAGTAACAAATATGCTTTGGAGATATATAAAAAAAATAAGCGTTGCGAAAGAAACTAAGAATGGGGAAACCACTTTGGAATCTGTTACAAACAGATACTTTATTTGTTATCAAACTTGTAGTCACCAGTTGAAAGTTAGATCCTGGTTATTCTTGAAAAACTAATGTTCTAAAACTGTCGCCTTGAATCCAATTTGACTAGCTAAGCCTTGCCTGAACAAAAGCTACAGAACTGTAATCTTAAATAGTTAAGTGGGTAATTAATGTGTCATTTTGTTAATGGTTATCAACTCTTTGTTAATTCAAGAAAGCATATAACGTATCAAGTTTTGCTTTCATTTTTTATTATCCGTTGCATCAACTGCATTTTGTATGATTATGTAGGTAAATAGATTTGGTGGAGAAAAAAGCAAAGTAGATGTTCAAGATGAAGCACTCTCTAGCAAGGGATCAGATGATTATATTCTTCTAACTTTATTGCTTTACCTTTGTATTTATTGTTAAAGGGAAGGGAAGTCAATGGAATAATCGACTGCCTCTCTCGAGACATTCTTAACAAATCATGACTGTGCTATTGCAGTGTGGGCAAGGTGCCACTGATGATGTGCTAAGCCCTACTTGTGTATCCTCGTTGCTTGGTATTCGAATTGAGGCAGCTGCGGCAGGATTATGGCACACACTCTGTATATCTACAGAGGGCGATGTTTATGCCTTTGGAGGGAACCAATTTGGGCAGCTGGGAACTGGTTCTGACCAAGCTGAGGTATATCCTTCTCAGATTGATGATATATTTCTTCATGTTCAATATATTCATTCCTTTCAGATGTGCTATGCCGCAAGATTCTGTATCTATTTAACATCTCTTCTGAACCTGTTTGTTTAGCATGTTTCTTATGATAGCATTTGTTTCTTTCAGACTCTCCCAAGGCTGTTGGATGCACCAAGCATAGAAAGTGTTAATGCAAAAATAGTATCTTGTGGGGCACGTCATAGTGCCGTAGTTACAGGTATTTATCAAGTTGGTGTCTATTTTTTTGCATCTCTACTGTCAGTCTTGCCGCATGCCAATTTGCATTTATTCATTAGCTTATAGTCAGCGATGCGATGTTTATAGCTCTTAAGGTACCAGAAAGTTGTGAATTTTGGAACATTATTTATGTTATAGCTTGGACGCCTGTAGGAAATTTCTGTAGAAAAAATCCGTAAAGATCTAATGCCTTTTTTTGCATACCCTGTTCACAAGGACTTCTTGAACATTTATTTTGATCTGTTTCATCTGGGATGGCTAGTCAAGAGTGACTTGGTCAAGCTGCCTATGCGTTTATTGTTTACCCATGCTGCATTTATATCTTGGAATGAAATAATAAGACTATAAGAGTTATAAGACCAAGGGGCTGTATATGTTTCTAGTGGTATAGTAACAGTTTTGATATAGTTACTGATAATTATAATTGCTAATATTATGCTTCTTTTGTTTAGAGGACGGGAAAGTTTTCTGTTGGGGCTGGAACAAGTATGGACAGGTAGGAAATCTTGTCATTGTAGCTTACCATAGGATGAACACTGGCCATCACTTACTCCTTAAATTAACTTCTTGATAATGTTATGTAGCTTGGATTGGGGGATGCAATTGATCGCAACATTCCATCCCAAGTAAAGATTGACGGTTGTGTGGCAAAAAACGCGGCTTGTGGCTGGTGGCATACACTCTTACTAGCCGAATCTCCCACTTGAGCTGGGGAACTTAGCTAGCCGTGGCTCAGTTTTGTTAGGTTAGCAGCTTAAGTTAAGTGATTGGGGAATTTAAGTGATTTATATGAATCTCTGTAAATAGGGAAGCATAGGCTCCGTTTGTATACAGTTGTGCGTGTGATCATTCTTTTCATGGGTAGGCTTTGATATTTAGCTTCAGTCCCTTTGCTTTTCTGATGAAGACCAATGTACTATAGATTTTGGTCAATCCTGTACATTATCTTATCTTGATTTGGCAACTCATGAAAACGCCATTGTAATCATGCAAGGGTGTAAACTATTGTCTGGGATTTCAATAAAGAGCACTTCTTGTACTAGTGTGGTTTTATTTTGTTAGAGGTTTGATGTATGGTAATTATAAAAGAAATTATGGTAAGTATCCATTTTTTGTTTGTGGCAAAATCGAATGCATCTAGCACGGTAGCACCCATGTTGACATTGTGCACTTAGGTTTACGAATTTATGCCCCATATATGTTGGCAATGTGCACCTAGGTTTATGAGCTCAATATATAGTGGTGGGAGCAAGCCCTATTGTGGTCTCGTATGCACCATATTATGTTATACAATCTTGGATGCACAATACAAAATTTCTTTGCTCTAATTTTGTTGCCTTTATCTACTTCGGGCTTGTTCTCATTGATTGAACTCAGCTGAACTGGATTTATTAGAGCTGAACTGAACTGAACTTATTAGAGCTGAATTGAAATGAATATTTTATAAGAGAAGGAAATTAGGAGCGGAGGAACTGAACTTATTAGAGTTGAGCTGAACTGAATTGAAAATTCGTATGAGAACAAGCCCGAATATGTTATGAAGTACCTAAACGATACATACAATAATAATTCAAATGCAACAAAACTTCATATCTGGAACTCAATGGTATACCACTTGGTGTTTCCCTGGTGGGATGCCAAAGTTTTTGAAGCACACTTTGAGCATAGGTTGTTATAATTTGTTCAATTATAATTCAAATAGTATTTTTTTTTTTTTTCTTTTTAATATAGTTGTAGAAATTCTCACTTGGGATGGATTTAGGGATGTTTTCTAGAACTATATTGAACTAAGGATGGAGTTAGGGATAAAGTGATTAAAAATTTAAAATCCCTTACATATTCCACATATCATCATTCATCACATAGGTGGTACAAAAGGGAATACAAATGTAGATGAAAGAAGGATGAAATTGCTTAGTAAGGATATTCTAAAAACTTCTCATTCATTTTCGACATCCAACTCATTCATCAATTTTCTATCTTTATCATATCCTCATAACTCTATGATCTCTCCTCGTCACAAAAAAAAATATTTAATCCGCATACAAAAAAAGTACATTAAAATGTCAAGAGAATTAGATAATTAACCATTTCGATCCTCCTTAACCATCTCCCAAGTGCAATTGAATAAACCTAAAAAAAACTATGAACAACAAAAATCATACTTTTATCAAACAAGCCCAATTTGAAAGGAATAAAATTAAACCCTACATTCCAAATTCATGGAATTTCCTACAATAAACTCCTAGAAAAGTAGCGCAAAATCAAAGATTTAGAACCTAATTAAAATGCTAGGGAAAAATGGGGTATGATCTAAAGGTGAAATCTTGAAGATAAATTTGTGAAGATGTTTGGATGTCAGCGCATGAATGGGAATTATTCAATCAATCTTTCTCCTTCTTTCACTAGTTTCTTATTGCCAGCTCCATTGCCTACCTGGCCTCAAGGTTTGTTTCTCAACTTTGTTACTTTTTCTCATTAATAATTATATTCTCGTTTAAATTCTATGTTTAATCTTCTTCTATAACTAATTTTATATTATTGACCACTTTTGTTAATTTTGAAGATGTGAATTTTAATTGTAACTTTCAATTTTGGTAGACTTTAATGAATGATACTAAGAATATATTTGATTTTGTAAGAATTTTTTGTCACGATATCTTGTAACTTGTAATTTTTAAATCTCCACCATCTTTTAAAGTGGTAATAGATGGTAATGAAAATTTACGGACTTATTAGACTATCATATGTACTTGGTATAAAAATTCATTACCACTACCACCATTTTAAACATGTCTACCAAACAAATTATCTGTTTTCACTAATGATTGGAATGGTAGAGTTTGGTGTGCCATCAATGCGAAAAATCAGCTAAGTAGGGATACCAGGATTTGAATTGATCGTATAGAAATGATCATCAGTTCGTATTGGTCTTATCAATTTGATATTAGTTAACTGTTGTTCCTTGTTAGAATCTTCTAGTTCATATAACAGTGTTGACATGTATCGTTTTTTTTTACTAGGCCGAGGATTTGCCAGTGGAACAATTAATCTAGGGGAGCTAGAAGTTGCAGAAATAACCAGGTTTGAGTTTGTTTGGGGGTCTCATCTCTCACATGACAAGCGAAAAGGTGTTTCGTTCTATAAGCCTTTAGGCTTACCTGAAGGATTTTACAGCCTTGGTCATTACTGCCAACCAAACGGCAAGCCTTTGAATGGCTATGTTCTTGTGGCTAAGGATTCCGAGTCACATAATCGTAGCAGTGACTCTGATTCCATCTACTCACCAGCTCTTATGATGCCTCTTGACTATAGTTTAGTTTGGGTTTCGGATGATGGCTTGGGGATTCGTGATCAACCTGGTCACTTTTGGCTTCCCATACCTCCTTACGGTTATAGAGTCCTAGGCTTTGTTGTGTCAACTCTGCTGGGAAAACCTGATTTGGATGAAGTAAGGTGTGTCAGAGAGGACCTTGTTGATGATTCTGAGACTTGTGGTTTAATGCTGGACATATTTTCTAAATTCAGAAAGATCTCTCTCAAAGTTTTCGAGACTAGGCCTTGTAATCGAGGCATGCTAGGGAAAGGTGTCTCAGTAGGAACGTTCTTCTGCAGTAGTACCCTGCGGACTGCAGGAGAAGAAATGCCGGTTGTTTGTTTAAAGAACAAGAACACAAAATGGCAGCATGGAATGCCAAATATTGATCAAATTCATACTCTAATTCATCACTATGGTCCAACCATTTTCTTTCATCCTAAAGAGGTCTACTTTCCATCTTCTGTCTCGTGGTTCTTTGTCAATGGAGCCTTATTGTTCAAAGCAGGGCAGTCCACTGGCGAACCCATCAGTGCTGATGGCTCTAATCTGCCTTGTGGTGGAACAAATGATGGAAAGTTCTGGATAGATATTCCTTATGATGATCGTAGAAAAGTTCTCAAGCATGGAGACCTTGAAAGTGCCGAACTTTATGCTCATGTGAAGCCGGCTTTAGGAGGTACTTTCACTGACATAGCAATGTGGGTGTTTTCGCCTTTCAATGGACCAGCCACCCTAAAGGTTGGACCAACTAACGTTCCCTTAAAAAAGACAGGCGAACATATTGGTGATTGGGAACATTTTACTCTTAGGATAAGCAACTTCACTGGTGAACTTCATAGAGTGTACTTCTCCCAGCACAGTGGTGGTCAGTGGATAAGTGCTTGTGATTTGGAATTCATAGAGGGGAACCGAGTTATTCTATACTCATCGAGGAGCGGTCATGCTAGCTTCCCTCATCCAGGGACTTATCTCCAAGGCTCCTCAAGTCTTGGTATAGGTATAAGAAATGATTGTAGTAAAAGCAACTTTTCTCTGGATTCTAGTACTCAATATCAGATTGTTGCAGCTGAATATCTAGGAAATGATGTTACTGAGCCTTGTTGGCTGCAGTTTATGAGAGAATGGGGACCAAAGATTGTGTATGATTCGAGGAAAGAGTTTGACAAGATAATCAAACGACTTCCACGAGTGCTACGAGGTTCAGTCACTAACTTAGTTGGCAAGTTGCCCGCGGAACTCTCCAAAGAAGAAGGACCAACAGGTCCTAAGGAGAAGGACAACTGGTTAGGGGATGAAAGATGGTAAAATATCATAAACATGTCAAGTTATGTAGCTAGTATTTGCTGTAATGTTGTTAATATACGTTAATTACTCAAATGATTTAACATACATAATTTATGCACAGATATATTGGCTTAGTACATAGCTTAATTTAGGTCTTATGAAGTTATGAGTTTGAGTGCATATCTCTGTTTCTTACCGTGCTCTAGTAGTTTCTTTTTTATGTTCTTACTACCCTTTTGATTTCCTACATACCCTTTAATTTAAATTTGGATACAATATTGATGTAAACGACATTCGATTTATGTGATTACTTGAACATTACCCGACTAAAGCATTACTCCAAGCTAGTCAACAATTATTTTTTGCATTTAGTTTTACATTGAAAACAATTGAATTATTCATTATTAAGTCTTGGGAATAAAGAAAGATGAAAGTAGTCTATGGTCAATGTTCAACTTTGTTCCATTTCAAATTGTTAATGATGCAATAATGCAATATGACGCTACTAAAGGGTGTAGAGTGAAAATAGTAATAACTTATGCATCAAGTCAGATACTTGTATTATGGATTAAAGTCAATTTAAATTGCATGATACAACGAGTAATTAACTAAATTGTATCCTCAATTCGTCACTTGATGAATATGAAAATGATGAAAATGGTCAAAAGTGGTTAAGCTTAGCTTTCAAAAGTCAGAATTCATAGATGGAAATCTTATAAATTATCACCCATATTTAATTAATCAACTACTACTTTCGACAAGATTAGTCAATTTGCATTGGATGTAATTAGATTAAGATATATACAAATGAAGTAGTAGTCAACATGAGCTAAGATTTATGATATACATATTGAATAATACATTAATACTCTCTTGATTGGTTTGACCTTATATATTGTGTCTAATTATACTAATAATTATTAAAAAAAAAAAAATGATTTTTATATATAAGTAGTTTCAGCTCAAATATAATTAATTTTAGGTTTGTGAAATGTCACTTGAACATGCAAGTAAACTTTTCTTCAGATTCATGTTTAAGCCAAGGTTTTTTTTTTTTTTTTTTTCATCCTTTGGATTAATCAGGATTTGGGGATCAATTATGAATAGTTAGATTCTAATACTCTCCCAATTATTGTTGCGAGTATCGAACACACGGTCCTTCCTACCAAGTGTAGTCCGTCCCAATCATATCACCACTGCACCAACAACCAATTAATTGACGGTAGTTCGCTTTCATATGTGTCTTCTTTCAAAGATTAGGTGAGTTAAACAAATGTATACGGATATTATTATTTATTTTTGGTACATTATTGATTTCTAGTTTTGAAAAAAGTCAACAAACTGTGAAGGTATAAGTCAACGAACTTAAAGTGGGGTGATCTGATATATTTGTGGAATACAGATAGATATTCTTATGAAGTTGGAATACAGCATAAAGTGGGATGCAAATTTAACTACAAACTTAAACATTTCGATATTTCATAAGCGGCTTTCATGGTTGAACAAACGTGTGTTTGATTTGACTTAATGATTATTTGACTTTTAAGGTAATTAAAGTACCTTATTGGTCATTATTCAAATGTGTGTCATGCTCAATTGCTCATCCGAGATACTCCGTACAAATTTGCTTCAATTAAATGATGTATTGATACCAATTGGTTGTTGGTGTAGTAGTGATTGGGACTACACTTGGTAGGAAGGACCCGTGTTCGATCCCCCGCAATAAAAATTGGGAGGGCACTGGAATCTAACCACTCAGAACTGATCCCGAATCCGGAAAAAAATGATGTATTGATGTTTGCTAACTGCATGGGTAACAAACTAACAATGGATCGCTTATTAGGTTCTAGAAAAATTATGTATAATGATAATGAATTTGCTTATAACTTATTAAGGAATTGCCTCCTGATGATAAATCTTTAGTAAAAATGATGTGAAACTCTATGATCGTACGCAAATAACGCAATCAATAACATTTTTACTTCTCAAATAGTTTTTTTTTTTTGAAACAACTTCTCAAAGTTCTAGAAAATGTTAATTTAAGATAAGTTTCAATTCAAATGAGTTATTGGTAATACATTGGATGTAAAATCAATTCCATGATACACCTATTTTGTTATAGACAAAAACACAAAATTCATAGATGTAACATACAATACTTTAAAAAATAATAATAATAACTGCACAAGAATTAAATTTTGCATCCAATGCTTTACCAATTAAGTATGATGAGATTAAAATACACATAATTTAGAAAATGATATTTGCACACGCAATTTTGTTTTTCTTTTCTCACGTCAGAAGTGTATCAAAATCAGTTCCCGCTATTTTTAGCAAATTGTATGGAGAATTATAAACTCGAATATAGTGTAAATGAAGATATACTCCGCCATTAACTTATGTGCCTAGAGTAATGTTTGCATGCACCGTCACCAACCATTTTACACATATTGCAAGAAAAAACAACCAAAACGTCCTTAAATACATTCTTAGTAGGCTAGAAGTAAACTGAAAATCCACTCACATTCAAATTAGTAGTACAAGTACTCCATACTAACAATAGCCATCCTAATTTACTCTCCCCATTCAAATTTAGCTTATCCACTTTCATTCTTCATCCACCCCAATTTATTTTAAATTTGGATTTAAAAGACAAATTTGACATCAACACCCTAAACTATAGATTAGGTGCAACTAACACTTCGAACCTTGACTATGATGAGCTAGACATCATTAACTATTAAGTGCCTATTCTGATTTACTAAACTGAGTTGAACTGCCCTGAATTGTTTATGAGAGAAGAAAATTAGGAACTGAACTGATTGGAGCTGAATTAAAATTAAGTTCAAGAGAACAAACCCTAATTTAGATGCAATGCATGCCATTAATGAGTAATTTTGTGCACTCAAACTGAAATATTTATAGTAATAAAAGGGTAGTTGATGATATGCGATGTATGACTTGTATCCCTATCAAAAGTTGATGATTTTTATCTACTAATCAATGTTTGTGATGTTAGTTGTGCCTAGAGCTGTCAAAAGTTGACCCGACTCGAAAAAATGGTGACCCAAATCCGTCCTGACCCGACCTGAAACCAACCCTAGACCCGAGTTGACCTGAGTATGTGAGACTCGAACATGAACTGACCTGGAGATGATCAACCAAAATGTAACCCGTAAAATATTAACCCGAACCGAACTCGACTTGAACCAAAATTGACCCAAAGCCGTTTTAATCCGTCAAAACCCGAATTTAACCCGACTTAATACTAACCTGACCTGAATTCAACCCGACCCGTTCCTAACCCGACCCGAATTTAACCCAACCTGCTATAAACCCGGTCTGAAATCAACCCGACTTGTTATTGACCTAACCTGAAACCTCCGAAATTTCTCAAAAAGCATGGATATTAGCCTTCAATTTCGGAATTTTTTGACTTTTTTTTCACCCGGAAATAAATATTGCCGAAATGTTTACAATGGTCCCTAATATCCTACGTGAGTCCAATTAGATGAGTGGAACCATCCAATTAGCCTTAAACGACTAATTAATCGGTTTACAACTTGCACTGATTTCATTAACTCAAGCTTACCAAAAACATTTATGACAACATATAATGATCATATATGTTAACAAATAGCAATATATAACCAAGAGATGTATCCCCTAAAATCTCAATGCTTTTCGTTAACGGGCCCCAAAACATTCGAAATTTCTCAAAAAGCGTGGATATTAACTTTCAATTTTTGAATTTTTTGACCATTTTCGCCCATATTTAAAAACTGCCGAAATGTTTACCATGGTCCCTAATATCCTCCGGGAGTCCAATTGGGTGGTTGGAACCATCCAATTTGCCTTTAAACGACCAATTAACCGGTTTACAACTTGCAACAATTTCATGAATTCAAGTCTACCACGAACAATTATGACAACAAATAATTGTATATATATATATATATATATATATGGTTCCAAACGAGATTATAAGACCCCGAGATGTATTCCCTAGAATTTCAATACTTTTAGACACCGGGCCCCGAATACTCCAAAATTTCTAAAAAATCGTGGATATTAGCCTTTAATTTTTGAATTTTTTGACTTTTTTTGCCCGAAAATAAAAATTGTCGAAATGTTTACTATGATCCCTAATACCCTACGGGAGTCCAACTGGGTAGGTATAACCATCCAGTTTGCCTTTAAACGGCCAATTTACCGATTTAAAACTTGCCTCGATTTCATTAATGAAAGCCTACCACGAACATTTATGACAATATATAATGATTATATATGGTTCTAAACGGCATTATATGACCCCGAGATGTATCCCCTAAAATCTCAAGGATTTTCGACAACGGGCTCCGAAACCTCCAAAATTTCTCAAAAAACGTGGATATTAGCCTTCAATTTTATAATTTTTTTACTATTTTTTCGCCTGAAATTAAAAATTTCCAAAATGTTTACCATGGTCCATAATATCCTCAAATAATTCCATTGGGTGGGTGGAACCATCCAATTTGCCTTTAAACGACAAATTTACCGATTTACAACTTGCATCGATTTCATTATCTAAAGCCTACCACGAACATTTATGACAACATATAATGATCATATATGGTTCCAAACGGCATTATAGGTCCCTGAGATTTATCTCCCAGAATTTCAAGACTTTTCGACAACGGGCCCCGAAACTTCTAAAATTTATCAAAAATTGTGGATATTAGCCTTTAATTTTGGAATTTTTTGACTTTTTTTTCGCTCGGAAATAAAAATTGCCGAAATGTTTATCATGGTCTCTAACACCCTCCGGCAGTCTAATTAGCTGGGTGGAAGCATCCAATTTGCCTTTAAACGGCCAATATACCGGTTCACATTTTGCACCGATTTCATTAACTCAATCCTACCACGAACATTTTTTACAACATATAATGAGTATATAAGGTTCCAAACAGCATTATATGACCCCAAGATGTATCCCCTAAAATCTTAAGGCTTCTTGACATTGGGTCCCGAAACCTCTAAAATTACTCAAATAAAAACCGTAGATAATAGCCTTCAATTTTGGAATTTTTGGACCTTTTTTCGCCCAAAAATAAAAATTGTCGTAACTTTTACAATGGTCCCTAACACCCTCTGGGAGTCCACCAGGCTGGGTGCAACCATCCAATTTGCCTTTAAACAGCCAATTTACCGGTTTACAACTTGCAATGATTTCATTAACGAACTCATGCTTACCACGAACATTGTGACAACAAATAATGATCATATATGGTTCCAAACGACATTATATGGCACCAAAATACTAGTAGAAAAATACAATAAGGCACCCCCATAAAGGCACCGGTTCAGGCCAAACCGGTGCCTTATACCGGCCCAAAATTGGGCGCAATTTTACACAAATAGAAAAGGCATCGGTTCAACCCAAACCGGTGCCAAAAATAAAAAGAGCACCGGTTTGAACCGGTGCCTTTTCGAACCGGGTCATTTAAATATAAAAAAAAAACCGCCCTTATAAACTACCCCCAAACCCTAGCTAATTCATTAGGCCGTTCTCTTTCTCTCTCCTCTCCTCTCCTCTTTCTCTCTCCTCTCCTCTCCTCCTCTTTCGCCTCTTTATCTTTCTGGATCTCCTACCTCCTCCTTTCTATAATCACTCGAAAACCACCAACAAATCGAAGACAACAACATGCAACAGCGATTTTGAGGTTTTTCAATCGATTTCTTGTTTTTTTTTTTCCATTTCAATCAATTTCTGGGTTTTTCGATTTCAATTTTTTTTTTTCAATTATTTCGATTTTTGATTGTTTATTCCGATTTCTGGTTTTTTATAATTTGAATTTAATAGTTTTTTTTTCGATTTTGATTTTTTCAATTTCGATTTCTGGGTTTTTTTTAATTCTTTTTTCGATTTTTTTTTTCTATTTCTGGGTTTTTCTTTTCGATTTTTATTTTGATTGTGTTTTATTCGATTTTGATTTTGTTTTTCAATTTCAATTTCGATTTCTGGGTTAATTTTCTGTTAAAATAATTGATTATTTTGGGTTAATGCATGCGGTTTTTGGGTTTTTTCCCATTTCAATTCTCTTCTAATTGCGTTTTTTTTTCAATTTTCATTTTTGATTTTGGATCTCTAGGTTTATTTTATTTTTGATTTCATTTTTGTTTTTCGATCTCTGGGTTTTTTTTTTCCAGATTTCAATTTTTTTTTTTCGATTTTAAATTTTTTGTTTTCTGGGTTTCGAATACTGGAGTTTTTTAATTTATTTTCTAGATTTTAATTTTTTTATATTTATTTTCTGGGGTTTTTTTTAATCGAATTTAATTATATTTATTTTCTGGTTTTTTTTTTTTTTTTTTTTTTATGATTTTCGATTTTGATTTTGATTTTATTCGATTTTTTTTCTGGGTTTTTTTTTTAATATTTTTATTTTTCGATTTTCTTTTTAACTGATGTTCTGGGTGTTTTTTTTTTCTTTTCAACTGCTTTTCTTTTTTATTTTTTCGATTTTCTGGATTTTTTTTTTAAATTTTTTTCGCAGCTTAATTAAATCTTTTTAATCAATTTATTTTGGTTGTTTTAATTGGTGCAAGTACTTAGATCTTAAATTTAAGAATCAAGATGCAAGTATATTGATTTAGATATTGTATGGGTTTTTTTTATTGTAAAGTTGTAAATTTTTATTTTGATTTATATTGTATTTTTATTTTTTGATTCATATGTTGCAATTTTTTTTTTTTTTGATTTATATGTTGTAATTTTTTTTATTGATCTATACTGTAATTTTTTTTTATTATATATATATTGAACAGATTTGATTTATATGTTGTGATGTTCGATTTATATTGTGTATTTTCATTTAATTGTAGTTTATTTAATTTTTAAGAAAAAAAAAATAATTTTTTGGCACTTTTGGCACCGGTTAACCGGTGCCAAAAGTGGTGAATTAAATTTTGTAGGTACTTTTTGGCATCGGTTAACCGGTGCCAATTTAAAGTTTTGGCACCGGTTTGAACCGGTGCCTTTTTATACCCCTTTTTGGCACCCCCCACATTGGCACCGTTTCAAACCGGTGCCTTAGGCCGGGTTTAAACCGGTGCCAAATTCAATTTTTCACGTAGTAAATGTATTCCCTAAAATTTCAATACTTTTAGACACCGGGCACCGAAGACTCCAAAATTTCACAAAAATCGTGGATATTAGACTTCAATTTTTGAATTTTTTGACTTTTTTCGCCCGGAAATAAAAAATTTCGAAATTTTTACCATGGTCCCTAATATCCTACGGCAGTCCAACTGGGTAGGTAGAACCATCCATTTTGCCTTTAAACGACCAATTTACCGATTTACAACTTGCATCGATTTCATTAATGACAGCCTACAACGAATATTTATGACAATATATAATGATTATAATGATTATATTGATTATGACAATATAATGTATATATATAGTTCCAAACGGCATTATATGACCCCCTAAAATTATCCCCTAAAATCTCAAGGATTTTTTACAACGGGCCCCGAAACATCCAAAATTTCACAAAAAGCGTGGATATTAGCCTTTAACTTTAGAATTTTTTTACTATTTTTTCGCCCGGAAATAAAAATTTCCAAAATGTTTACCATGGTCCCTAATACCCTCCAGGAGTCCCATTGGGTGGGTGGAACCATCGAATTTGCCTTTAAACGACAAATTTACCGATTCACAATTTGCACCGATTTCATTATCTAAAGCCTACCACGAACATTTATGACAACAAAAAATGATCATATATGGTTCCAAACGGAATTATGTGTCCCCGATATGTATCTCCTAGAATTTCAAGACTTTTCGACACCACACCCCGAAACTTCTAAAATTTCTCAAAAATCGTGGATATTAGCCTATAATATTGGAATTTTTTGACTTTTTTTTCGCTCGTAAATAAAAATTGCCGAAATGTTTATCATGGTCTCTAACACCCTCCGGCAGTCTAATTAGCTGGGTGGAAGCATCCAATTTGCCTTTAAACGGCCAATTTACTGTTTTACAACTTGCACCGATTTCATTAATTCAAGCCTACCACGAACATTTTTGACAACATATAATGAGCATATAAGGTTCCAAACGGCATTATATAACCCCGAGATATATCGCCTAAAATCTTAAGGCTTCTTGACACCGGGACCCGAAACCTCTAAAATTACTCAAAAACCGTGGATAATAGCCTTCAATTTTGGAATTTTCGGACCTTTTTTCGCCCAAAAATAAAAATTGTCGTAACTTTTACGATGGTCTCTAACACCCTCTGGGAGTCCACCAGGCTGGGTGCAACCATCCATTTTGCCTTTAAACAGCCGATTTACCGGTTTACAACTTGCACTGATTTTATTAACGAACTCATGCCTACCACGAACATTGTGACAACAATTAATGATCATATATGGTTCCAAACGACATTATATGACCCCAAAATGTATTCCCAAAAAAATTCAATACTTTTAGACACCAGGCCCCAAAGACTCCAAAATTTCTCAAAAATCGTTCATATTAGACTTCAATTTTTGAATTTTTTAACTTTTTTCGTCCGGAAATAAAAATTTTCGAAATGTTTACCATGGTCCCTAATACCCTACGGGAGTCCAACAAGGTAAGTAGAACCATCCAGTTTGCCTTTAAACGGCCTATTTACCGATTTACAGCTTGCATCGATTTCATTAATAAATGTCTAACACGAACATTTATGACAATATATAATGATTATATATGGTTCCAAACGGCATTATATGACCCCGAGTTTTATCCCCTAAAATCTCAAGGATTTTCGACAACGGGCCCCGAAACCTCCAAAATTTATAAAAAAGCGTGGATATTAGCCTTCAATTTTAGAATTTTTTTTACTATTTTTTCACTCGGAAATAAAAATTTACAAAATTTTTACCATGGTCCCTAATATCCTCCAGGAGCCCCGGCCAATTGGGTGGGTGGAACCATCCAATTTGCCTTTAAATGGCAAATTTACCGATTTACAACTTGCACCGATTTCATTATCTAAAGCTTACCACGAATATTTATGACAACATATAATGATCATATATGGTTCCAAACGGCATTATATGCCCCCGAGATGTATCCCTTAAAATTTCAAGACTTTTCGACACCGGACCCCGAAACTTCTAAAATTTCTCAAAAATCGTGGATATTAGCCTTTAATTTTGGAATTTTTTGACTTTTTTTTTCGCTCGGGAATAAAAATTGCCGAAATGTTTATCATGGTCTCTAATACTCTCCGGTATTCAAATTAGCAAGGTGGAACCATCCAATTTGTCTTTAAACGTCCAATATACCTGTTTACAACTTGCACCGATTTCATTAATTCAAGCCTACAACGAACATTTTTGACAACATATAATGAGCATATATGGTTCAAAACGGCATTATATGACCCCGAGAAGTATCCCCTAAAATCTTAAAGCTTCTTGACATCGGGCCCCGAAACCTCTAAAATTACTCAAAAACCGTGGATAATAGCTTTCAATTTTGGAATTTTTGGATTTTTTTCGCCCAAAAATAAAAATTGTCGTAACTTTTACGATGGTCCCTAACACCCTCCGGGAGTCCACCGGGCAGGGTGCAACCATCCATTTTGCCTTTAAACAGCCGATTTACGGGTTTACAACTTGCACTGATTTTATTAACGAACTCATGTCTACCACGAACATTGTGACAACAATTAATGATCATATATGTTCCAAACGACATTATATGGCCCCAAAATGTATTCCCAAAAAATTTCAATACTTTTAGACACCGGGCCCCGAAGACTCCAAAATTTCTCAAAAATCGTGGATATTGACTTCAATTTTTTAATTTTTTGACTTTTTTTGCCCGGAAATAAAAATTTTCAAAATGTTTACCATGGTCCCTAATATCCTACGGGAGTCCAACTGGGTAGAAACAACCATCCAGTTTGCCTTTAAACGGCCAATTTACCAATTTAAAAATTGCATCGATTTCATTAATGAAAGCCTACAACGAACATTTATGACAATATAAAATGATTATATATGGTTCCAAATGGCATTATATGACCCCAAGATGTATCCCCTAAAATCTCAATGATTTTCGACAACGGGCCCCGAAACCTCCAAAATTTCACAAAAAGCGTGGATATTAGCCTTCAATTTTAGAATTTTTTTACTATTTTTTCGCCTGGAAATAAATTTTTACAAAATTTTTACCATGGTCCCTAATACCCTCCAGGAGTCCCATTGTGTGGGTGGATCCATCCAATTTGCCTTCAAATGGCAAATTTACCGATTCACAACTTGCACCGATTTCATTATCTAAAGCCTACCACGAACATTTATGACAGCATAATATCCTCCAGCAGCCCCGGCCCATTGGGTGGGTGGAACCATCCAATTTGCCTTTAAACGGCAAATTTATTGATTTACAACTTGCACCGATTTCATTATTTAAAGCCTACCACGAACATTTATGACAACATATAATGATCATATATGGTTCCAAATGGCATTATATGCTCCCGAGATGTATCACTTAAAGTTTCAAGACTTTTCGACACCAGATCCCGAAACTTCTAAAATTTCTCAAAAATCGTGGATATTAGCCTTTAATTTTGAAATTTTTTGACTTTTTTTTTCGCTCGGGAATAAAAATTGCCGAAATGTTTATCATGGTCTCTAATACCCTCCGACAGTCTAATTAGCTGGGTGGAACCATCTAATTTGCCTTTAAACGACCAATTTACCGGTTTACAACTTGCACCGTTTTCATTAACTCAAGCCTACCACGAACATTTTTGACAACATAATGACCATATATGGTTCCAAACGGCATTATATGACCCCGATATGTATCCCCTAAAATCTTAAGGCTTCTTGACACCGGGCCCCGAAACCTCTAAAATTATTCAAAAACCGTGAATAATAGCCTACAATTTTGGAATTTTTGGATTTTTTTTCGCCCAAAAATAAAAATTGTCGTAACTTCTACGATGGTCCCTAACACCCTCCGAGAGTCCACCAGGCTGGGTGCAACCATCCAATTTGCCTTTAAACAGCCGATTTACCGGTTTACAACTTCCACTGATTTCATTAACGAACTCATGCCTACCACGAACATTGTGACAACAAAAAATGATCATATATGGTTTTTAAACGACATTATATTGGCCCAAAATGTATTCCCTAAAATTTCAATACTTTTAGACACCGGGCCCCGAAGACTCCAAAATTTCTCAAAAATCGTGGATATTAGCCTTTAATTTTTGTTTTTTTTTTAACTTTTTTTCTTCCTGAAATAAAATAGCCGAAATGTTTACCTTGGTGTCTAATACCTTCTAGGAGTCCAATTGGGTGGGTGGAACCATCAAATTTGCCTTTGAACGACCAATTTGCCGCTTTAAAACTTGCATCGATTTCATTAATGAAAGCCTACCACGAACATTTATGACAATATATAATGATCATATGTGGTTCCAAACGACATTATATGACCCCGAGATGTATTCCCTAAAATCTCAAGGATTTTCGACACCGTGCCACGAAACCTCCAAATTTTCTCTAAAAACGTGGAATTAACCTTCAATTTTTGTAATTTTTGACTTTTTTCGCCAAAAAATAAACATTGTCGAAATTTTTACCATGGTCCCTAATTCCCTCTGGTAGTTCAATTGGGTGAGTGAAACCATCCAATTTTCTTTTAAACGACCAATTTACTGGTTTACAACTTGCACCGATTTCATTAACTCAAGCCTAACACGAACATTTATGACAACAAATAATGATCATATATGGTTTCAAACGACATTATATGACCCCGATATGTATTCCCTAGAATCTCAAGGCTTTTCGATACCGAGCCCTGAAACCCTTTAAAATTTCTCAAAAAGCGTGGATATTAGCCTTTAATTTTGGAATATTTAGACTTTTTTTCGTCCGAAAATAATTACTGCCGAAATGTTTATCCTGGTCCCTAACACCCTTCGGGAGTCCAATTGGGTGGTTGGAACCATCCAATTTGTCTTTAAACGAACTATTTACCGGATTATAACTTGCACCGATTTCATTAACTCAAGCCTACCACGAACATTTTTGACACCTAATAATGATCAGATATGTTTCCAAATGGCATTATATGATCCCGAGATAGAATTTTAAGAGTTTTCGACAACAGGTACCGAATCCTCCAAAATTTCTCAAAAAGAGTGGATATTAGCCTTTAATTTTGAAATTTTTGACTTTATTTCGCCCGGATATAAAAATTGCTGACAAATTAACCAGGATCCCTAATACCGTCCAGGAGTCCAATTGGACGAGTGGAACCATCCAATTTTCTTTTAAACGACCAATTTACCGGTTTACAACTTGCACCTGATCATAAATGGTTCCAAACAGCATTATATTGCCCTGAGATGTATCCCCTAATATTTCATGATTGTTCGACACTAGGCCCAAAACCTCTAAAATTTCTCAAAAAGCGTTGATATTAGCCTTCTATTTTGGAATTTTTTGACTTTTTTTCGTCTGGAAATACAAATTTTCCGAAATGTTTACCTTGGTCTCTAATACCCTATGGGAGTCCAATTGGGTTGGTGGAACCATCTAATTTGCATTTAAACGACCAATTTACCGGTTGACAACTTGCACTGATTTCATTAACTCAAGCCTATCACAAAAATTATGACAACAAATAATGATCATATATGGCTCCAAACAGCATTATATGACCCCGAGATGTATCCCCTACAATATCAAGACTTTTCTATGTCGGGCCCCGAAACCTCCACAAATTCTCAAAAAACGTGGATATTAGGCTTCAATTTTGGAATTTTTGACTTTTTTCGCCCGAAAATAAATATTACCGAAATGTTTACCATGTTCCCTAATACACTCCGGTAGTCCAATTGGGTGGGTGGAACATTTCATTTTGCCTTTAAACGGCCAATTTACTGGTTTACAACCTGCACCGATTTCATTAGTGCAAGCCTACCACGTATATTTATGACAATGATCATATATGATCTAGACAACATTATATGACCCTGAGATGTATTCCCTAGAATCTCAAGGCATTAATATATCGAGCACGAAACCTCCAAAATTTCTCAAAAAGTATGGATATTAGGCTTTAATTTTGGAATTTTTAGAATTTTTTTCGCCCGAAAATAATAATTGCCGAAATGTTACCATGGTCCCTAATACCCTATGGGAGTCCAATTGGGTTGGTGGAACCATCCAATTTGCATTTAAACGACCAATTTACTGGCTGATAACTTGCCCTGATTTCATTAACTCAAGCCTACAACGAACGTTTATGACAACAAATAAGATCATATGTCGTTCCAAATGGCATTATATGACCATGAGATGTATCCCTTATAATTTTAAGACTTTTCGACACCAGGCCCTGAATCCTTCAAAATGTATCAGAAAATCATGGATATTAACCTTCAATTTTGAAATTTATTACTTTTTTTCGCCCAGAATTAAAATTTTTTGAAATGTTCACCATGGTCCCTAATTTAATACCGTCCGAGAGTCCCATTGGGTGGGTGGAACCATCCAATGTGCCTTTAAACAACCAATTACCGGTTTACAATTTGCACTGATTTCATTAAATCAAGCCTACAACGAACATTTATGACAACAAATAATGATCATATATTGTTCCAAACGGCATTATATGACCCCGAGATGCATCCCCTAGAATTTCAAGACTTTTCGACACCGGGCCCTGAAACCTCTAAAATTTCTCAAAAAACGTAGATATTAGTCTTCAATTTTGGAATTTTTTGACTTTATTTCGCCCGGAAATATAAAATTGCCGAAATGTTTACCACGGTCCCTAATATCCTATGGGAGTCTAATTGGGTTGGTGGAACCATCCAATTTGTATTTAAACGGCCAATTACCGGTTTACAACTTGCACTAATTTCATTAACTCAAGCTTATCACGAACATTATGACAACAAATAATGATCATATATGGTTCCAAACGACATTATGACCCCGAGATGTATCCCCTATAATATCAGGACTTTTCTACGCCGGGCCCCGAAACCTCTAAAATTTCTAAAAAATCGTGGATAATTAGCCTTCAATGATTTTTTTAACTTTTTTTTTTATTGGAAATAAAAATTGCCGAAATGTTTACCATGGTCCCTAATGCCCTCTAAGAGTCCAATTTGGTGGGTGTAACCATCCAATTTGCCTTTAAACAATCTATTTACTGATCTACAACTTGCACTAATTTCATTAATTCAAGTCTACCAAAAACATTTATGACAACATATAATGATCATATTGGTTCCAAACAATATTATATGACCCCGAGACGTAGCCTCTGGAATTTTAAGACTTTTCAACACCAGGCCCTGAAACCTTCAAAATTTCGCAAAGTACGTGGATATTAGACTTCAATTTTGGATTTTTTTTTTTACTTTTTTCGCCTGGAAATAAAAATTGCCAAAATGTTTACCATGGTCACTAATACCCTCCGGGGGTCCAATTAGGTGGGTGGAACCATCCAATTTGCCTTTAAATGACCAATTTGCCCGACGTGACCCGACTCAAGCATGACCCAACCCAAACCCGACCCGCTTAGGTTATGGAATTAATTTGAATTGACCCGACCTGAGTTGACCAGACCCACTCTTACCCGACCCATTTACTCGAATTGACAGCTCTAGTTGTGCCAATAAAATCATATTTAAAATCCAAATGCGGCCACCAATAATTTGGATTGTCACAAAATAAATTTTAAACTACTACTTGCATTAAATCTCACTACGCATCAAAAGATTTTGAACCAATGACAATAACTCTAGAAGACTAGAACCTTAAATGTGACAAAAATCTGACTGGTCATCAACTTTCAAAAGTCAAATGTCAGAAAAATACGGAGTATAATTCTATAATCTATATAAGCCTACATGCAACCCATTTCATTTCATTTTAGCACCACCAACTCACAACATTTCCATCCCCAAATATTCTCTCTCCTCCAAAATGCTCCACCTCCTACTCACGGTGGCCCTCCTCCTAGCCGCCGCAACAACCACCACATCATCCCGCGAATGCCCCCCGTGCGGCACAACCCGTGTTCCATACCCACTTAGCACGGCCCCCTCGTGCGGTGACCAAGACTACAAAATCCAATGCAACAACAACTCAACACTACTATTCCCAACCTCCAACAACACTTACCCAATCACTTCCATCACACCAACCAATCAACGCCTCATAATTGCGCCCTCACCTTTCCTCCCCAACACCTGCATCACATCAGATATTTCCACCCAAGGTGTCCAACTCAACCAAACGGCACCGTTTAACGTCACGGGTGACAACACCATCATGTTCCTTAACTGCTCCCAGTCTCTCTTGGGGTCCCCACTTAACTGCTCCTCTAACAGTCTTTGTCACGTGTATGTTAACTCCACACGTGAGGCTTCCGCGTGTGAGAGTTCGCCTATTTGTTGTACTTTTCGTGCTGGTGGTGGAACGACGTCGTATTCTATTCGGGTCAGGGAAGCGGGTTGTCGGGCTTACCGTAGCTTCGTGGACTTGAACCCGAATAAGCCCGTGGGTCAGTGGGGTCAGCCCGGGTTGATGATCCAGTGGACGCTACCACAGGAACCAGTTTGTAGGACTGAGGCAGATTGTGCCGTTGATGGTGGGAATTCCACGTGTAGGGCTGATATTAACTCAGTGGGGACCAGTAGGTGTTTTTGTAACTCTGGGCTTCATTGGGATGGTATTAATGGAATTTGCAGTCCAAGTAAGTAATTAATTTTTTGGTTTATTAATAATGTGAAAGTAGTAATCCTAGGATTAGTTGTTGATTATGTTAATGGTGATATTAATGATGGTTTGAAAATTGCAGATTATGTTTGTGAGAAACAAGGAGGGTGTGATGATTCAAATAAGGCTGCCTTAATTGCAGGTATAACTTCTTTGACTACTTGACTAATGTTCAATTGCTATATGCAACAATGCAAATTGGAAACGCAAGTACTCCGAATAAAACTTGCGGAGTATCTTGCATGAACTTAAATTATTTGAACTTATTGACGATATGCATGAACATATGTAAATATTTAAACTCACCAATTCCTTATTTAGTACTCCACCGTAAAAAATTATGTGCACTTATTTGGCAAATCGTGCAATGTCTTACATTAACGTTTATAGAATCTCATGTATTGTACTCCGTACTCAATATGTGATTATTGTCCTTTACGTGACTAAAAATAACATTACTTATCTACAACTGTAACTTGTTGTATGGGGGGATATGTGAAACGGGCTGACATCTTTCATAAATATGGATATGAACCCAGTATAACTGGTAAATAGGCTAATATGTTTTATAAAGCAAACATATCGGCTTGTCGGTATTCGACACGTGGCAACAATAGCTTGACACTTGGCAAGAAAAGCTTTGGAAGATTACAATTACATACCTACACATAAATTGTAACAACCTTACAACTTACTAATCATGAAATTAAGAAAACACATAACAAAATTTAAAGATTTACTGTACTAAATAGGCAGTCTCCAACATGAATGTAAGCAAGAACGTGCACTAAAGTAATTTACTAATTTGCAAATCAACCATTGATCTAAGCTAAATTGAGGATAAATACACCTTAAACCTTAATAACAAATCTAATGGCCAATTGCCTCAAAATAAATAAATTCTAATGCCCATTTCTGCTGGTATATATGTTTGACATAAACGTTTTTACTTTATTTTTTAGGCTTGGTATCAGGGATAGGAGGTGCATTTGTTCTTGCAACCATAGTAGCAATGTATTACAAACGTCAACGCAGGATAAAAGAAGCTCAAGATCGCCTAAAGAAGGAACGAGAAGAGGTTCTGAACTCTGGTGGAGGAAGAACTGCCAAGATCTTTAGTGGTAGGGAGATCAAGAAAGCCACCAACCACTTCTCTAGAGACCGCCTTTTAGGCTCTGGAGGTTATGGTGACGTTTACAAAGGTACTCTTTATGATGGCACACTTACTGCTGTCAAGTGTGCAAAGGTTGGTAACGCGAAAGGAACTGATCAGATTCTGAATGAAGTCCGAATCCTCTGCCAAGTTAATCACAAGAGCCTTGTTCGTTTACTTGGTTGTTGTGTTGAGCTTGAGCAACCTATAATGGTGTACGAGTATATTTCTAATGGTACACTGTATGATCACTTGCACGCGCATAAACCTGGAGGGTATAGCCGTCTTACATGGTCTCATCGATTGAGCGTTGCTTATCACACTGCTGAGGCCCTTGCATACCTACACTTCTCAGCAAATCCTAATATTTATCATAGAGATGTAAAGTCATCCAACATTTTGCTAGACGAGAAATTGAATGCTAAGGTCTCTGATTTTGGGTTGTCAAGGTTGGCTGAGACGGATATGAGTCACATCTCTACCTGCGCACAAGGGACTCTTGGATATCTAGATCCTGAGTACTATAGGAACTATCAGTTGACAGATAAGAGTGATGTTTACAGTTTTGGAGTCGTACTGTTAGAGCTTTTGACATCACAAAAGGCGATTGACTTTAATCGAGAAGCTGATGATGTTAACTTGGCTATGTATGTTAAGAGGTTGGTAGATGAGGAACGGATGCTGGATGCTGTAGATCCTCTGTTGAAAGAGGGAGCTAGCAGCATGGAGATAGACACTATGAAGGCGTTAGGATTTCTTGCCATTGGGTGCTTGGAGGAGCGCAGGCAAAACCGGCCTTCCATGAAGGAAATAACAGAAGAAATTGAGTATATAATCAGTATTGCTACAGCTAAGAAATTGTAGACTAGTTGCACAACTTTCCTAGAGGATTATGTCTGTTTAGTTTCAGATACTGATTTAAATCAAAACTTTCGCGTCTTTTTACTTTGTTTTGTGTAATTGTTAGTTATTATATGATGTATTGGCTTCTTGGAATGGAATGCATTAATGCACAGCTTCCTTAATGATTATGAAATCTAATACTTAGAAGGCTTCAACTTAATTTGTTACAATATACTTTGATCAAGTCATGATATAAAACACTTGATAAATCTAAAACCTCTGCTCATACTAGCTGTCTGTTCAACAATGGCATAGACATGACTAACTCCATAGGAAAGGTTGTTCTGATCATATGATCTAGCTGGTCTCTCTGCCCAAGCTCTCGTGCTCGGGGCCTCGGAGGGGCACAAGCACCATAACTAGCAGAAGAATGTAATTTGACGATTAACTGTAACAAATGTGGTACAATGGTTGAGAAACTTGAGGCTAGTTGAGTAAACAAACTCAATTTATATCAGCTCAAACTAGTCTTAGCATCTAACAGTATGGTATTGTGATTGGTTCACACAGATAACTTGGGCCTTTTCTTGGGCTTTACCATCATCATTGAATTTGTGCCTTATCAATATATTCATCCATAAAGAATCACACCTTGGGCTCAAGGCCTGGTTATGGTCAAGACTAGTTTGCCCGTGACAGTTGTTCACATTGTTCGGTCATAAAATACACAATACTCCTTTGTAAGCAATTGATAGTCAAAGTCACGTATTCTATTTTAAAACATTTAATAAATTACTAGGCACTCCATTTTTTTATTTTGGTGAAGAACTCCTTATCAATCGTATGAGTTCCGTACTTATGTAGTCAAATGTTAGCTAAAAAAATCTATCATATTGAGAATAATAATTATACATCACTACTAAAATCTTAATAATAATTATACATGACTATTATAATCTTTTATCACGCTTATTACAAGTTAAAAAAAAAGAATTAAATGCCTGCATGCATCTCTAATGATTGCATACATCATTGTACATTTACATGCTGACGGTGCACGAATTATGATATGTAAGTGTAATGACTAATGAAACATGAAAGGTCCATCAAATGCACATTGATTTCATGTGAGGCAAGAAAACCGCCCACGGTATGCATTAAGAGTGTTCTAGCTAGCTTAATTGTTGAATTTGCGTATATACGTAGAATATACCAAGTGTAACAATAACTTGGAATCTTGTCAAAGGTCAAAGGAGTTTTGGTGAAGATCAACCCTTCTTGCTAGGTTCCAAATTAAAGGTGATACTTTAGTTTGGAGTAATAGTTTGTTTTATATACATGGTTATTGGTAAACTATCAAAATGACAATGATTTTATACAAGGAGAATATTTTTTTGACAAAACAATCATATTCATACTTGTTAAAAATAACAAATTTTTCTTCATATATATATATATATATATATATATATATATATATATATATATATATATATATATATATAAAATTAAGCTTACCCGTGAGATTTTTGTAAATTTGGAATAAGCATACTATTATCATTAAAGTTATTGCATTTATTAGAAAAATAATTGCACTTGCACCTATATTTTGTTATTTTTAACACAATTTAATCTTTCTACCATATGAAATTTTTCTGTAATATGTAGGACTGAGGGACTAGGAATTTAGGTTAATTTGGTCCAAATCCACAAATTAAATTATAATACATGGTTGGTGGTCAAACACTAAAAGGTTTGTAATTGAGAGGATTGAGATTTGGCACCCTTCCTTCACATCAAGGAAATTCCATTTGAGCTATCTCAAGAAAGAGAGATAAGTATATTAACATTCGTAAAATGAATACTCCGCTAATCTAGTTAAATTACATACTCTATAATACTTGACTTTCAATTTATTTTATGGTGATTGAAATTATGTACAATATGTAGTATTCGAGTACTTGGTTTTTGACTTTTGTGGTCGTATATACTAAATAAATAAATGAGCAATTTTTCTAAATGATAATTTGTTAAATGAAAAAAAAGGTTATATATACATAAATTTTTATTTCTTCAAAAAAAAAAAAAAAAAATTCAACATCTAAATGTTTACACCACCTAACTCAACTCCCTCATTTAGAAAAAGAAAAAGGAAAAGGGGAAAGAAAAAAAGAAGAGAGTGGTGGGAAAACCCCATAAAAAGCCTAGCGTGGTGGGCTATCTCCCTCATACTAATACCAATTTAAAGGGATAAAGTATTTGGGAGTTTTCTTTAATACTCCATACTTATTTGTTTGAAAAATCTTGAAAAAGAAAACATAATATAGTATAATTTAAATTCCCTATATTCTCTTTTGATTATAAAAAGTTACCAAGTATATTTTAAAATTATATACTAAGATGATTTTAACAAGATTATATATGATTACATTACAAAAGATGATTAAGAAACTACGGAGTAAATTACTTTTTGATCATTTATTTTGGATCACTTAGCAAAGAAAATATAATATGTGTTGTACCATATTTTTTTTATAAGGGAAGGTGAAAGACCCTAACCAAACATCAATACTCACGATTTTCTTGATCTAATATTTGTGAACCAAGCTAATACGATAAGAGTATATGAAAACAAAATTACACGTGATTTACATTTATACGTGTATATCATAAAGTACAAATTATATACATGGTAGTACAAGTATTGACTTTTTTAAAAAAAAAAAAATGGTTATATGATTTATTTTATTTATTTTGTTGGCTGTCCAACTAGTCAGATGGGAAGAGTAGATTTTAATCCATACAAATCATAATAGAATTATACATACACCAAATAAAAAACTTGTAAGTGAGTTAAAGGTAAAATTAAGCAGACTCACATACTATCTCCGTTAATTGTTATCTATAACTTTGGAATATTTTATATCTCTCAAATAATACCCCAAAATTGCAGATAACAATTAACGGAGTATTAATTTTCCTGTACTGGTATATATATATAAATAAAGTTCATTCAAATTACATTTATTCATTATCTCCCCATTATTTCATCACCATTCAACAATCCATCGACCGACACCTTCTTCCTCCGGGAGAGAGAAAGAGGGATATCAGATTCACCCAATTGCTTCTCTCAGGTCTTCTAATCTCATCCTTTTTTATATTTTGTTTACCCTTCTAATTAATTAAGCAATTTTATGTTGTTGTTGTTGTTCTTAATCATGTTGCTGGATCTCTGGGTTTCTCTTAATTTTGCTAAATAAAAATTTGTGGGTTTTAGACTCTTGATACGAATGGGCAATGCTGGGATTTGTGATTTAGTTTGTGGGGTTTTGTGACTTTTGTCTGTAATCAATTTTTTATGATTTCTAAGTTTGGTGTGTTTGGTCTTATTGGGAGTGGTCGAGTGGGTCTATAACCTCAATTTGGCATTGATTGTTGTTGGGATTTTGATTTTAGGATATATAAATTGGTTGGGGATTGGTCAAATTAAGTCAAAGTCTTTAAAAGTGGGCAAATCTCTACTTTCAATATGCTCAAATAAATCTTCTGGTTTTGTACATTAGTACATAGATTTAATTTTGATACTTGTTGCTTAATGTATAAATCTTTGCTCATTCAAAATGAAACATTCTGTTTAATTTTATGCCCTGCTTCATTGTTTCATATGTTTATTTATGATTAGGTTTTGATTTCAAATCATACAAGAAGGACAGCAATTTAGTGATTCAAGATGAAGGCTTTGATTCTTGTTGGAGGTTTTGGAACTAGGCTGAGGCCATTGACACTCAGTGTCCCTAAGCCTCTTGTCGATTTCGCTAACAAGCCAATGATCATGCATCAGGTTTGTAATCTTCTCTATAATGAATTCATGTTCTTGGGATTTGATGTGTGTCTATGATTTGTAATGGTTGCCAGCATTTTGCCATTTGTGACACCTTGAAGAATATGTTGATTCTTATGTCATGGCACAATTAAGACTTCAGAATTATAATGCCAAATATCATGAATTTGGAACATGGTGTTATTTGATCTATGTGCAAGTAAGAATTTTAAAAGCATTCTTGCTGTGAAAGACTAGTTTTTTCTCATAAATATTTTCTGCAATTATGTTCAGATTGAAGCTCTGAAGGCTGTTGGAGTTACTGAAGTGGTTTTGGCTATCAATTACCAACCTGAGGTGAATTTCTTGTGCTATGAACTTAGTTGCACACATGGTGCTATAGTTCAAGTATTAACACGAATATTATTCTGTGCCTTTGAAAGGTGATGTTAAACTTCTTGAAGGACTTTGAGGCTAAGCTTGGGATCACAATTACCTGCTCCCAAGAGACTGAGCCTCTGGGTACTGCTGGTCCTTTGGCTTTGGCTAGGGACAAACTGGTTGATGAATCAGGTGAGCCATTTTTTGTTCTTAACAGCGATGTTATAAGTGAATACCCGTTAAAAGCAATGATTGAGTTCCACAAAAGTCACGGTGGAGAGGCTTCGATTATGGTAACAAAGGTACTTAAATTAGACTGCCTCTTGCTTCATTTTCCTATAACCATTGTTGTGTGATCTGTTTGTCAAATTTTTAATGTTCTTGTTTGTAATCTGACAGGTTGATGAACCATCAAAGTATGGGGTTGTAGTAATGGAGGAATCCACTGGGAAGGTAGAGAAGTTTGTTGAAAAACCCAAAATCTTTGTGGGTAACAAGATTAATGCAGGAATTTACCTATTGAACCCATCCGTCCTTGACAAGATTGAATTAAGACCCACTTCAATTGAAAAAGAGGTCTTCCCCAAAATTGCATCTGAGAATAAGCTCTTTGCTATGGTTCTACCTGGTTTTTGGATGGACATTGGACAACCAAGAGATTATATTACTGGCTTGAGGCTCTACCTTGACTCGCTGAGAAAGAATTCATCACCGAAACTTGCCAGTGGCTCTCATATTGTTGGCAATGTCTTGGTTGATGAGAGCGCGAAAATTGGAGAGGGATGCCTCATTGGGCCAGATGTAGCAATTGGACCTGGCTGTGTGATAGAATCGGGTGTGAGACTTTCTCGCTGCACAATTATGCGAGGGGTTCGGGTCAAGAAACATGCTTGCATCTCCAGCAGCATCATCGGATGGCACTCAACAGTTGGGCAGTGGGCTCGAGTAGAGAATATGACAGTTCTTGGAGAAGATGTTCATGTCTGTGATGAGATTTACAGCAATGGCGGGGTTGTTTTGCCCCACAAGGAGATCAAAACTAGCATTTTGAAGCCGGAGATAGTAATGTGATTCAGATAGCTCTCGACAAGGTAGATTATTCTCAGGAAGTTGTAATTTAATTCTATTCATATGTTCTCTGTTGCATAATAGCATTTTGTTAAGAGTGAGTTTTGGCAAATTTTCCAATGAGCATCCCTATGTGAAGTGTGTATGTTAATTGTTAATCATTTATCTCACTAGCCCTGTGCCCTTGCTCCCAAGTTGTGTACATAGGAAAATAATTGTATTTCTTTGGATTTTTCTGTGGTTCATCTCATTGATTTTTTGTTGTAATCTTTCAATAATACATTCTTGATTTCAAGCACTTAGAACATGTTCAATATCAGGATTTCTCCTATTTTTTTGTGTCTATTTCGAGTTTTCGAACTCTCCTTGTATTCAAATTTCCTTGGAATTGCAAATTAAGTTTTTGAGCAACCAGTGTACCTTCCATGCACAACCAACTCTACTTATTCAAAATAATTGATGTGTTAGGTAGTGGTGGAACCACAATTTTTCCCATCAGGGATTCAGGGTGGCCCAATTCTATATACTAGTAACATTTCATTGAGATATGATCACACTAGTGTTTTTATTTTCAACTTTTTATAGGTCTTGTTAATATTACGAGTATACGAGTACAAATTAAGTTTTAATCGGTACTAGTAACATTTCATTGAGAAATGATCACACTAGTGTTTTTATTTTCAACTTTTTATAGGTCTTGTTAATATTACGAGAATACGAGTACAAAGTAAGTTACGAACATCAAAATCTCAAAACAATGCTATGATCATGAAACCTTTATAAGCAGGAGTTTCATTGAGTATGGTATGATTTGGTACTACAAAAAGCATGGGGCAATACATTAGCTAATAAGTAATGCGTAAATCTTTTGAGGACAGGCTACTTAAAGTGGAAAGTATAAATGGTGATTAAAACTCTAATTAAAGTTCATTCTCCATTTTTCATGTGTGGCCAGATTGCTGTGAAAGTGTCCTACCATGTGAAATGGCAACCAATTCCACCTATTATTATACTATTATTACTGTGATTGGTTGATTCCTAAGTTAAGTTTTTTTTTTTTTTTTTTTTTTTTTTTTTTTTTTTTTTTTTTTTCATGCATCTCAACGTGAAGATGTCAGAACAAAAAATAATAAATGAAAACTTGTGATAATATTTAGTCTTCAAAATTTTAATTAGTACTGAATAAACCATTTGATTGATTTTTAGATTTTAATAACACGTAGTTAGTCAAATTTTGATACTAATTACAGAGTATATAATTTACTCCCAAACACAAATCTAAGAAATCTAACACATTTTTGAACACTTTAGATCTATTTGGTCAATATTTATGTAGATCGTGTTGACATTTGGACTTATGGAATTTTTTTTTTTTTTTTTTTTTTTTTTTTTTTGACAAAGACTTTTGGAGTACTTTTATTTGTACATTACTACATTAGTTATGTTTGGAAGATTTGGCCAATTGGTCCCTTCCAAAAGCCAATCAAGATTCTTAGGAATCTTAAACAAGTTGTAGAATATTCCCCCCCCCCCCCCCCCCCTCTTCCCCTTCTTTTTTTTTAGATGCAAACATCTAGATTATCTATTAATGGCTACTGGCTAGCCTTTCCTAAAAACACAAGGGAAAAAATAAATACTACATCCGGTTCTTATTACCCGCAACAAATAAATATTTTATGTCTCAGTAAATAAGATAGCAAACTCTAAAATCTTTCAAATTATCATAACTTAATAACCATCCATTAATCTCTCTTTCAGCTTTTTAACAACCTCTAAGCACTCAGTATTCAATACGGGTGATATCCACTATTCAATTTACACTTACAGTTACAAATCCAAAATTTTAATTAAATATAACACATATTTAATTTTTATATGTATTAGTTTGACCGGACTAAGTTTTAGGAAATGAGTTGGATGGTGTAATATACTCATATTACGTTAGTGAGGTTAGTTTGGAATATAACAATCATACAGAGTAGAATAGAGATACTCGTAATAGAAAGTAAGGGATATGTGAGAAAAATAATACTCCCTCCGTCCCTGAATGATAGTCACTATTTCCATTTTTGGACACCCAAATGTTAGTCACATTTCACAATTTTAGGTCCCATACAATAACACAAAATGACCTATATACCCTCATTTTTTTGGATGTATTATATGTGTTTCCCAAAATACCCTCATATTTGTCTTTGTACTTGTGCCTTAATTGAATGAGTTGTCTCTTGTCTCCCTTTTTAATGACAATCAGTTTCTCTCTCTTCTTTTTGTTTTGCAAATGATTGGATTTTAGTTCCCATTTACTTTATTTATTTCTCCTTAATTTCCGTGATTTTCACCAAAAAGTGACTATTATTCGGAGACGGAGGGAGTAATAATAAAAGGGTGGAGAACTAGAGACCATATGAGGAGTGAAATATAAATTAAGAAAAATATATAAATTACAAACAATTAACAAAAACCACCACTCCACTACTAGCAACTTAGCAAGTCACCCCTCTAATTGAGGTTTTTTTTTCTTCACAAAATTGGGGCATTTAGAAGTTTTTTTTTGTTTGACAAATTTTCCTTTTGTTTTAATAGAGCGGGCAATAAATTATGAAATGACAATTTCACCCTCTATCCACCGATCAAAGCACTCTTAGCTTCTTAAACCCTAAACCTCCTCATTTCACCCCATCATTCCCTAAACCCCTTAAACCCTAAATCCTCTCTCTTTCTCCAAACCTCAACAATGGCGTTCTCTGCAATTCTTCGAAGATCTGCAAACAAGGCGGCTCCTCTAGCTTCTCGTCTCATCGGAGCTCAGAGGAACTTCCAATCTTCCGCCGCCGTCGTCTCCGCCGTCAAGCGCGCTTCTCTCTCTCCTCAGTTCCTTCGCTCTGCTGCTTGCTACCCCACACGCCATTTCTCTTCCAGCGTCGCCACCAAATCTTCGTCGTCTAACAACAAGCTTCTTGATGTCCTTCAGAGCGAAATCAGTGTTGTTGAGGAGTCAGAGGAGCACGATAAGGTCCTCTCATTACTTCTCTCTTATTGATTTGATTTTGTAAAATTTTGCGTTTGTGATTTTTGATTTTTCTGGGTTACTTTCGAATTTCTGTGAATTGGGTTTATTTTTTTTATTGTTCTGGGTACCTAGGTAATTAGGTAAATTGACTTTGGGTTTTCTTTAGTTCATCTTTTCTTTGCCAATTAATTGGCTTGATTTGTCCAGATTTATGTTATTCGAACTTTTTTATGCTATTTAATGTTATTGGATTTCAATTTCTGCCATATATATGCGGTTAATTTATATTGATGCTAACCAAGTAATCAAGTAACAACAACACACTATAATTTCGTATTGAAATGTTGTATTTTATGATTGTGAATTGTAATTGTAAGTTGAAGTACTAGGAAGGTTATTCAGAATGCATTGAACTTTGGGCAATTTATAATATTGCTTTTGCAATGCATAATTGTGTATATAGATTTATAGTGGAAAATGTTCAACATCCTTGACTAAGTGATGTCAAATGTAGCTTAGATATATTGCTGAAGGTAGCATGTGTTGTAATTCTTGTGCAGTATCCTCTGATTTGATCCTGATGCTGTATTTTACAATTCATACATTTGCAGACTGTAGAGGTTCCCAAAGGCTTCCCTTTTGAAATTGAGGACAATGCTGGAGAGCAGACTGTGACCCTAACAAGACAGTATGAGGGCGAGACCATTTCAGTCGAAGTATCTATGCCCAGCCTTGTAACTGGTGAGGAAGATGAGGACGAGGACCAAGATGACGAGGATGAAAAAGATGAAACAAGCACCCAGTCCAGTGTTCCGCTTCTTGTAACTGTTACCAAGAAGGATGGATCGTCTTTGGAATTTGATTGCATTGCGTATCCAGATGAAATTTCAATCAACAGTCTCTCGCTTAAAAATCCTGATACTGAAGATCAGCTTGCATACGAGGGTCCTGATTTTCTGTAAGTAGTTATTCATGCTCTACAATTTTAGTTATAATGTGTTGAGCATTATATATGATGTTCTATATATCTAACTTGGCCTTTATTCTTGTTTAAAAAAATAACCTTTTGTATTTACTCAACTTTTCTTTTTTTTTTTTCCTTAGTGATTTGGATGAAAATCTGCAAAAGGCTTTCCACAAATATTTGGAGATCAGGGGTATCAAGCCAAGCACCACAAACTTTTTGCATGAGTACATGATCGAGAAGGATAACAAAGAGTATCTGAGGTGGCTCAAGGACGTGAAGAATTTTGTTGAGGCATAGGCTTGGTTACAGGGCTTCTATGGCAGGAAATTGACCAGAAACTGTTCCATAATCAAGATTTTGATGGTAGTTACAAAATTGTTCTTGCTGCTCATAGTTGTCATACGCATAATGTAAGAACAAGCTTATTGAACGTATATTTTTGAGACAATTTGCTCCATTTCAGTTGTTTAAGCCAAACTTGTAGGATGTTCTATGGCCTTACTTGTTACTTCCTCAGTCCTTAGTTGCCTTTTTTTGTTCTACTGGTGGAATTAGTTTCCAGTATTCAAGGCTTCAGGAAGTTCGTGGTGTGTATATCCAACAAATCAACAATAAGTGATTCTTAAATATGGTTGCTCTACTGGTTTCGCTACCATATGATGTTCTGAGTCCTGAAACTCACTATTTATATGCGTAATTGCGTACGGTTATGGGGAAATCAACTTTCATATAGGCAGAATCTATTTCTAAGATTGTGAGTTGTGAACCTGTCATACTCTATACTATCAGCTGAACTTCAGGTATATTCTTCACAAACTCATTGTATTGGTAGTCCTCCTTATAGACCGGAATCTGCTGCCATCAAGCAACAGATTATCTTGCTTGGTGTATGAAAAAAAAAAAACATTTTTCCTTTCTTTTGAGACAGCAGTTGCATCAAGGTGTTATTGCAACATCAATATTCCAATACCATATTGCATTTATAGTGCCAATGCATAAAATAATAAACTTTGTAGGTAAATAATAATGGGCTGTATCAAACAAGTTCAAGATAATTTTGCGCCTAAATAAATGAAAACCTTCTTCAACTAGGTAATGTTTATTTTGATAAGGACACAATAAATAGCCTCTACAATAGTCTCAACTACATGGAGATGGGTCAGAAGTAGAAACTACGAAATACATAGACTACCCAAAAGGCAGCGGGAGAGAGGACAAGAAAAATGCAGATCCTTTTCCCCCACACAAACTGCACTACTATGGGGGGTCTCTACGGAACAATAATAAGGTGTTAAATAAAATTTCATAGAGTTTATGACACAATTGGAAGATCCTTGTGGGTATATACCACGCCTTTGTCACCGTCAACGATTTGCCCACTTCCCTTGAGAATCCTGCATAAGGGACAATAAGCTCCAGTCAGCAGTGATAACATTTCAATTTAAATTAACAGCAGGAAGTGCAAAACTGGAGGTCTGTTCGTTTAGTATAGGTCATAAGAATATAGAATCAGCAGTATAATGCCATTTTCATGTGCACACTACTGTTCAACTTCGACAGATACAGCCCTTGGATAATGTACATCAGTAGGACAATAAGTTTTGATACCTACACCAATTCTCATAGCATAACATTAACAACATAAACACCAAAAGCAGAGCAAATTAGATAATATAACCTAATCGATGATGTGCTATAAGACCTGCAATACAATCTTAGATAACATTGTACTAAGCTATAAGGAATTTTGGCATGAACATACCATCTTGTGGTCAATAGCCCCTCCACTCCAACTGGACCTCGAGCATGAATCCTACTTGTACTAATCCCAACCTGTTGGAGATTAAAATATTGTGACATGAGATTTTATTGAAGTGCAATAATTTTTTTTACTAATTCAAAGAGTGTTTTGAGAATATACCTCGGCACCTAGCCCAAAACGAGCCCCATCACAGAATCTCGTACTTGCATTGTGAAATACAGCAGCACTGAAAGTTTACATAAAAGCCACAATGAAAAATATGTAATAACAACCAATCGTTCAAGCGTGTTCTTATGTGTTAGTTCTCAAGGGAAAAAGTATCAAAATGCTCTAATTTTGTTAGATATAAATCTAGGGCTGCTATGATGATTAAGATAAAATGCACGGAATTAAGCACATAAGTATTTGGCACATAATTCTCAGCTTTGAACATATATGATGTCCTTACCTATCTACTTTCTGCAAAAAAGCTTCCGCAACTTTCTGATCTTCTGCTACAATGCAATCGGTATGTGCACTGAAAACCCAAAATGCAAAAGAGATTAGGGTCCAGATTCAGAATCACCTGCCATTCTTAGAAGATCAGACTGAGGTATGAAAAGCATGGTTGAGAAACTACCTTCCATGTTGATTAATATGTTCAATGGCAGCATGGACATTATCCACTATTTCCACTGTGCAAGCTGGAGTGTTGTACTCCTTGTGGAATGTTTGAGTAGCCGGAATATTCAGCTCCTGTAAGGCACTGATTCTTGGTCCACCAAACAAATCAACACCTGCAACACCAGTGTGTAAGTTCTGACTCATGTAAGAAGTACGAAGTAATTAGAATGACTGACGATGCATACCTTCGGATCTAAGATCACGAACAAGCTCGTTCAAGCCTCCATTCTGTAGCAGATCCTTGTGTACAAGGAGCGTTTCCTAAAAGGTGATAACAAAGCATGCCAAAGAGAATTATGATGTTAAAGCTGAGATTCATTGCAACAAGACGCAGAGAAACTAATAGAATGAGAGATTTACCATTGCATTGCATGCAGCTGGGTAGTCCATCTTTGCATCCAAAACAACCCGCTTTGCCATATCCATATTAGCAGATTTGTCAACATAGACATGACAAATTCCATCTAAGAAGATAACCATGAAGATTAATCAGTAATAACATCTGGCGTCCTTCTAAGTAATACTACGTAGGTCCTAGTAGAGTAGTATATACCTAGGTTTACATGATTCTAAGTTAAGAATTAACTTACCAGCATGCCCAAGCACAGGAATTTTCGTTGACTCTTTAATCTGAGAAACAAGTTTATTGCTGCCTCTTGGAATGACAAGATCAATGACGTCATCAAGCTGCAGCAGCAGTAAATGTTTTTTAGTACTGATTATCACAGCTACCCCAACATAATTTTGGAAACATATATATGGTTATTTACCTTGAGCAAATCAGGAATCTCCTCTCTCGTGGTGACTAGACCAATTAGTTTCTCACCAACATTGCCTGGTAGAGCACCAGTAATAACCTGAAATTGAGAAAAAAAAAAAAGAGATGTTATATGATTTATATCTGAGGTATTTGGCAGTTGCCTTTAAACTTTTAACACTAATAAAACAAATTTAGCTTGAAAGCAAAAATAAAGAGACATCAAGAGAGGAGAAAGGAGGGAGGGGTATAAACCTTGTGTAAGATAGCATTTGATCTCTTTGCCTCCTTTCCACCCTTCAAAAGAAGCCCGTTTCCACTCCGCACGGCTAATGAAGCTATCTGCAATATAGGTTTGGATAAGAGAAGGGATGGTTAGTGTATTAAAAAGGAATTATCATGCCACGTAAAACCAGATCACCATCTAAGCTATTACATTACACTATTACAGTCTAATAAATATAAGATCCAACAGATTTCCATGTTTAATGTTGTGTGTTTTAAGAGAAACAATCTACAATATCGTGCATTGAAAAATGTTGCAGAGTTTTTTAATTTGAAAAAAAAAAAAAAAAAAAAAAAGACAGCGAGAGATGATTAAGAGTTGCATGTTTCTGAACATGTCATTACATCAGATTCAATCAGTAACAACCAAAATTAAGTAAGTGAATTTTGCTGTGGTGACAATGTCTTGGGAGTTGAAAGTCCCCATTACCAATCAAATATTGTAGGCATTATATTAGCATTAGAAAGGGAAAATTCATATTTATCTAAATAATATATTACATTCTAAAAATATAATGTGACAATAATTCAAAGCCTAAAAGCACCAAATCAAAATCCACTTGTCACCTTAACAAGATGATCAGAAAATTTTGATACATAATCTACCTTCAAAGAATGTTTTCCACCATTACTTGGCTAAGAACACACAAACTCAAACGCAGCAACACTTATTGCTTATTGGTCACATATTTTGTCAATAAGAGAATATGTACGCTAAGGACAACACCCTTTTTCTACCATCAACTATACTAATTTGGCCTGCTTAATAATATACTGCACTCCAAGCCTTATGGATATTGCCATGAGATTCTAGGTCCACAATTAAGTTCAAGTCTACAATTACAGCTTCATCAAGAATAATTAAAATCAGCTATTGACATTAACAGAAACAGCAAGACATGTACATGATACAACAAGAACATTAAGCATTTAAGCTCTCCTTCCAATTGGAAACGCAATTCTAAAGTAGCTTACTAGCTTCTGGACATTAGATTGTGGCTGGACCAGGGTTGAAACTTGGTCAATTCTCGTGGTAGTGCCACCAATTTTCTACTCATGAATATATTAGTTAATCTTTCCCTCTTCTAACTTGGTCATTTCCCTTCTCATGCCATGAAAATCATACAGCAGGACACTTCTATGTTCCAGAAAATTGTCGCGTTGCCTATATGTTAATCAATTAAATTTACCTCAGCCATCTATCACAATTTGGCGCCTGCAGCAAGTGATGACACTTCAACTTGCATAATATGCAGATTTTTCATAGCTTGGCTGAGTGCAAGACCTATAAACCTCTCCCGTATCCAACACTAGTATTCGTTGTTCTATAAGCTCAATAACATAACTTATAGAACAACTTACTAAGAACATGAGCTTTCTCAAACAAGACTAACATCCAATTGGCTACATCGGTCCTATATCAATAATCTAGAGATGTCACGTCAGGTAGGTCTGTCATTTATACAGGTGAATCGGACAAAATTGATTGATATGCCTTATCTACTCACCAGACCCATCAGATAAAGATAACATCACAATCTAACTGTGTTTTGTGGCACAACTGCACAAGACCTTGCTAGCTTATGTCGAGAGTCGCGGCTATCATTCCCCAAATTGAGAAAACACCTTATTTAGTTAGGGCAAAGTCAAAGCACCTTTTGTTATTTCAAGAGAATCTTTAAAGTACTAAACAAATGATGAGACTAATATATGGGTCAAAAGTTCTCTTACAGGAAACTTGAAGACACCAGGAGATGTGATAATTTTAGCAACGAATTGTTATGTCTGATGAAGATATGCAATCACTATACATGATTTTGCAGTACGACTTTAAAATATGCTACATAATGATCTATCACATAATAAAGTTGGAAATTCTCTATGCAGTGGCTCATAAATGGTCTTTGTTATTTCATTCCATGCTACAAACTGGCATCAATTGCTATTGCCCTCGCTTTCTCATTATATGACAAGCCCCAAGCTAAACAACAATTAGAAACCAAAAGACCTTTTTTTTTTAATGACTGACAGGAAAGAGGGGGGGGGGGGGGGGGGAGACAACATTGTCAGTGCAAAGCTAATTAATATAAGCATTGCAACTTTGCAAGGCATTCAAAATGATACAAACCTGAACTAAAGCATCAGGACGAGACTCGAAAACAATCAGGAGAACACCCAATGGACATGATGTCTTCTCCAAGACAAGCCCGTCTGCAATCTGAAAGGTAGTCATGAGAAAGCAAACACATCAGTACATTTTGCTGCGATAAAATTGATTTTTATCCTAAGAGCACAAACTTCAGGTTACTATAGATGTATCTTTGATACTAACAATCTAACACTACAAAAACAAGTACTTCTTGTGTAATTACAGCCTTGTGCACATAAAACAACATTCAATGCTCAATGTAGATGAATATAGACACACAACACGAGCATATATGCAAAATTGAAAACTAATCCAATCATCATTTTGAGCATTTCGTCATACCTTCATTAATTTGATGTATTAATGATTACAAGTAGATATAACATGAGGATCCACTAGGCTAAGGGGTTAAGCAGGAGAAGCAGTCATATACATGGCTTTGATATGTAAAACAACATTTTAAGATCAAAACAAAAATTCTAAAAGTATTTCATTTTGAAGTGGATGAATATTACTCAAGAAAAATACACAGTAGACAACCAAATACTTGATATCAGATTGTCCACAAATATGTTATCTGTCCTATGAGCATTTTACAAAATATAGATAAAAGGTATGTATCAAAACCTCACATACCTCAGTTTTCTTTAAAATTCGACCAATAGGCTCCTCCATATCAGCAAGGACACGAATTGATTTGGCAAGACTAGAAATCTGCATATGCAAAAAGCACATGATGAAAAAACTACCAGAAGAGAAGTGTGTGCAGAAACTCAAATGAATTGAGGACAGACAGAAATATAGTAGACATGAAAAGCCCAAACAGGCCAATCAGATCAATATATAATGCAGTATCTTTACCAAAAAAAAAAAAAAAATAATGCAGTATCTTGCCTTGCCAGGCTTCAAAGCTAACCGATCCACCAACGATCTATCATACCCAGCTTGTTGAGCAGCAGCAATGTCAGCATCATTTTCAGTCTTGATCAGTTCTTCATTGTCTTCCAGGGCTTCAGCTATGTCAAGAAGAATCATTTTCCGTTCGTGTGTAGACAGTGCCTGTAATTGAAATATTAATTTCACTTGAAAATAAATTGCTTCCCAAAGTTGGGACAAATCCTAACCAATGTCCTGAAATTAACAACAATTGATGAGACAAAATACCTGAAGCCTCCTTGAACACTCTCTAGCAGAAACTGCCATCTCGCGTGCACCAGTTTCCTTAGCTGGAGCCCATAAATGAGCATCCTTGTGAAATAGAGTGCCGACACATTGGCCTTTGATTACTTTGAGAATGTTGTCTGTTGCCTTACCACTTTCAAAGAAATAACAGAAAACAGTCAGGTCAAGGGAACTTAATAAGAAATCAAGAATTTCCTTCATTTTTGGTGAGGAATCCTTAATGACATACAAACTATGTTTTTATGAGATAGTATATAACAGACACTCTGCAATTAATCAATATTTTACACATGTAAATTCATCCCTTCCCATTATCTGACTACATGGGAAAACAATTTCTTACAGAACCATTATAAAACATTATTATTTTTCATCTCCAACGAAAACCATAGTATTATTAAACATAAAACTGTACAGAAGTGGACTGATACAAATGTTTCAGTGACTGCTTTTTACTTCCTTTTTTTTTTTTTAATATCATATAGCAGGATTAGGCTGCGTATTTCTGAGTAGGTCTTCAATGCCCTTAGCCATCATAAACAGAACTACAAAAGCTGGGTGAGGAGCACTTATGTTGCACTATTGCAAGTAAATGCAATTCACCACAGAAAGGTTATATGTATGGAACATGAGCACAATTCTGATTCCAAAGTACTGTACCATGAATCAACAGTCAGAACATCAGATATACTGTGGAATATACAGAAACAAGCTTTTCTATGAAGAAAGCACCTAAACTACTAAATGAATTAACAATGACACATTAATGAAAAAAAAAAAAACAGAGATCAGGGCCATCAGACATCCAAAGGAAAATCACATAGAGCCATACCTAGCTATAATTACGGGAATTCCGGCAACAGCAGCATGAACAGCAGCTTTTACTTTGGCTGTCATACCCCCTCTGCCCAATCTAGACTTATCTCCAAAAGTGATTTCAGTCTGATGCTTCTCTTTAATATAAGTGTGGATAAGCTTTGATTGTGGATCACTTGGTGGACCACTATAAAGACCATCCACATCACTCAACAAAATGAGGAGATCTGCCTTTAGTTCCAAAGCAAGCAAAGCTGCTAAACTATCATTGTCCCAGAATATACCAGATGAATCCTGCTCAAAGTGCTTACAATTAGAATAATGAAAGGCTGCAGAACAAACCATTAGTTTAAATTAAATAAATAAATATTCCTTCTAGTAAGTTCTGGATACTGCTCAAACTACACTACATACTCAGGTTAAAGAAATTAAGTGTTGGAAAAAATTGACTATCAGGTCTGCGGTATGTCTTAGGAGTTTCAGCAATGACCCAGAGATATGGCAAAACAAATTTCTCAAAGTAAATCCCAGTTAGCTTTAAAGTGAGTATTCAAAATGATATTACTTGTTTTGAGCTATCCTGGTCACGCGATACTTTTATCTTGTTTATTATACAACCCTGGTTAAAAGAAGAGAAAAAAACCATCAATGAAAATTAACTAATAAAACAGTACATACCTCATAAGGAGCTTTCCTGGTACTTACTGCATCATTTTCATTCAATACGGGTATAACTTTTGAATCCAATAACTGATTTACAGTTTCTGAAAGTTGTGATCTAAAATTTGGATCCCTAAAGTCATTATCCGTAACAAGTAGTTGGGCAGAAGTCAGATCCAACTGCAAAAGACATTCTCTCTGCAATCAGCATATGATAACAAACGCCAACTAAAGAAAGGCATCTAATTCCACAATCATGGCAGATATTTAATTACACAAATTTTGACCTGGCTAAATAATGCGTCATAGAGAGCCATGAGACCATTCTGCCCAACAGCAGCACATGCTTTACCGTCAAGTTCAGCTTGCGGCTTTTGGAGATCAGCAAAACTGCAATATTAATAAATACCTTCAGATTACTAAGTGATGATTCATCTTCCGTGGATTATTATTAACAAAAGAAAGAAAAACAAAAAGGTTATAAACAGATTTTCAGTTAGTACAATGCAATGCTAACATCAAACATAGGAAATTATACAAGAGTATTCGCGCCCACAAAAACTGCTTGACAAAGTACTCTACTAAATATTTATTATTTCTTCTTCAACAAAACAATACAAACACTTCATGTAAAACATTTGGATACACAACTTCTAGGCAATGACGAGCTTTACAGAGAAAGAAAATCACAAACCTGCTGTTTACCAACTTTCTGAACCGAAGTCTCTGACGACCAGCACTGACAGCACCTGAACTCACCAAAATGACTTCATATCCATCAAGGTTTAACTCCTTGATCTGCATCATAAAAATGTGAATTAAGATTGAGTAAGCTCCACCAGATACAAGAAAGGTGAAAGAACTTATGGATACTCAACCAGGGTAAAATTTGAAAAGAGATAGCAGTTCCTTCACCTGCTCACAAAGTGCACCTAGTCTTCCAAGTGCCATTCTCCCATCATCACTTCTGGTAACAACAGCAGTTCCAACCTGTTGGTATCAAGAGACAAGACCAAAATATTAAAATTAGGCAGGAGAAAAAACTTTTGAAGGAAGGGGGGTAGAAAGCTTGGAACATATCACTTGACAGACAAATTTAAAGTAGAATTTAAGCAAGAATTTCTCTTCCCCTACTTTTGTGGATAAAATTCAAATCTTTATTTAACAAATATAGCAGAAAGAGATTATCATTACTTAATAATCCAATAACCATCATCCACTGATCCTCTGTAGCATGGTGCAATAAATCGAGTTACAAAATCTTTCCTGATTTATTAGTAGTTAAACTAAACTCAACTTCTAGCTCCATGATCATCATATTGCTTTCTTACAATAGTACAGGTTAGCTACCACCTCTCTTCCTTCAATTTCTCCATCAATTATGTTACATAATTTCATCTTCTTTATGATCTATCTGTAGTACCATACTAAAAGGTAATTTTTCCTCAACAAATGTATAATATAAAGAGAATTATTAAGTATTATTTTGGTATTCAATGATTGGTTTAAAAATGATCTCAAACATGGTGTGGCCTATTAAAACGGGACGGGTTGATTAATTCCGGTAAATTTATCTTCCTTACCCTTTGTCTTCTTCTTTTACCCTTGCTTAAGACCATAAAAAAAATCAGGAAAATGTGGGGCCAACAGTGACACACTACACAAGGATTCCGAGACTCGTAAACGAGTGATTACAGAAAGTTGCTACCTTTATTTCCACCACATATCACTTATATAAATGCTCTTTTCAAAGTTATGATTTCTGTTTTTTTTTTTTAATTAATAATAATTTTATTAAAAAAAAGAAAAGAAAAAAAAGGCTAGTTCATCGACCACACATCACATCGTATCACACAATTACTCCTTGACAGGTCAAATCACTGAAATTAAGAATATCCATAACTTAATGTCATTTATATGCATGCAACATTTTTTTTAGTGTCAATAAATCAATTTCGATGATTTTCATACCATCTCATTGCTAAATCTTTGTTTACTCCTTTTTTAGGATGTATGTAACCAGAAAATCGACTCAGGTATGACTCAAAAATGGTGACAACTCCATTTAAAGTTTTTTTTTTTTTTTTATAAATAAATCTATATTAATTTATAACATTTTTGGAAATATACATAATTGTAGAATGAACCAAAAAAAACAGCTTTCCGCCAATAAAAATGCCAATAAATCATGAACAATCAAAATATTATGATTAAAGTGTATATAGAGGATCTTAACACCGTAAAAATGAATTATAAATTAAACGAAAATGAGCCTATTTCGTAATAAAAATTGATATATTAAAAAAAAAAAAAAAAAAAAAAAAAAAAAAAAAAAAAAAGCCAAATTTAGTCAATGACAATGCGAAATTGCCAATAAACCCTTTTTGCAATCAAAATATTGAAAATAGGCTAAAAAACCACAGTGAATCAGCACAGAATGAAAACATCGACAAATTGAATAATCAGAAAAGAATCAAAAGCGTCGTTAAAAACAAGAATTAGCATGAAATAGAATGAATTGAATTGAATAGAATACAAAGAAATAGACCTTAACGACGACACGCTTGACATCCCTGACGAAGACTCTGGAAGCGTCCATTGGAGATAGAAGAGGTTGAAGATGAAATCGGAGTCCCGAATCGGGATGGAGGTGACTCGCGACTGGGTAAAACAAAGCAGCTGATATGGTGGAGAGAGATAGGGGCAGAAAGGAGATGTATGTGATACAAATGCTCAAGTTGTAGCCCACTTTATATAAACCTCTCGTGTAAATCTCCAAAAACCTCAGGTTTTTTTTATTATTATTTTAAGGGCTTTTTTTTTTTGTTTTTTTTTTTTGTATTTGTATTTTGTAATTAAAACAATCAAAATTAATTCAACATGAATACGGGTTTATCCCTTTACAAAAAGTTACTTCTTAATTTAATATCGTACCATATTGACCCAACATAACTTGGAGTAGGTTCTAATTTACTGAAAACCATTAAAGTGAACTAATTGGAGTTGAACTAAAGTGAAATGAATAGAGCTAAAATGAATTGTTTATGAAACAAGGAAATTATGAACTGAACTGAAATAAATAGAAACTAAACTGAATTGATTGGAGGCGAACTGAACTGAACTGAAATTAAGCTAAAGAAAACAAACCCTTGGTCTAGTGGTAAGATTTGTATCTCAAAATCATGAGGTAAATTTTGTATCTCAAAATGATGTGGTTGTGGATCAAATTCCATTAAAGACACTCTATTGCTTAACCCGCTAATCCGAGCCAACAAGACATGTCAAAGGTTCCGGCCCATGACATGTATTTTTTTTTTTACACAAAAGTGGTGTATTTATTCAAAATTACGGGATTTATAATATAAATGTTATTTAACATTTAAGGTTATCTTTTTCAAACTATTCATTTATTCACAAGGTAGATAATTACATTACCATTAACCGCTGTATATCATTAAATATCTTCTTTAATTTATTTTTTTGCAATTATATATCATTAAATATCTTTTTTATACCAGATTTTACACAACTAAGTTTTGTAATTTTCTCTCTAGGTGGTAAACTATTATTGGTGATTGTTGAAATGGTAATAGTGAAAGTATTAAAAAGGGTGACGTGGGCTAATGATAGAAGAGAGTGCAGGGTAAAACTAATGAGGATGATCGTATGTGATTAAAGTTAAGAGAGAAAATGACAAAGTCTAATGGTAGGATCCGTGTGATACGGGTATATCTTTCCCGGCCACATGGATTTTCCAAGTGTGGGTCCCTTTTTTCTTCAACAGTAACACTGCAGTTTTAGGTATTTTTTGGATTGGTTTATTTTTTGGTTAATCGTCATTTTCTCGTAACTAGTAACGCCTTTTCTCAGAGTTATAACCTAATTTGTGTATTCTTCAATGAGGACTATTACGCAAGTTAAGATAATTTTCACATTTTTACTTTATAATCTTTTTCCCAAAATATAAAAATGGAGCATTTTCTTAAAATTATTATTCTATGCAAGTGTTATTTTCTTAAATTTAGCTTGTTTGGTTGATTGAAGTAATTGAATTTAATATAAATCATCTTATCCTATGTAAGCAATATCTATCATTTTGCAAAAGTATAACTTGATTGAATTAATAACTATTCATTTGTTATAAATGTAAACTCAAGCATTCATGGTGTAATTTGATGTCGACCATTTTTCTAAAATAAGTTTGGAAAATAGAAATTGCAATCCATAACTTTTGTCTTATATAAAATTTGGCAATTTAAGGGACCAATTTATGTTGTTTTATTTCTTATTAAAAGTCAACTGTATTCCAAAACATAATCAGCTTTACATGATTGTAAAAGTTATAGCAATGTGAGTCTAGTAAAGCTCACTTGAAACGTCCAACATGTAATTGATAGGTCCAATTAGTCAATTACTCTAATACACAACCACTATACAATGTATGTATAATGGGTTTACTTGACAAATTAAATTTGGTAGAATCATAATTGGTGTACGAGACTGTATTATGTCTAGAATTATGTTGTCTTCCCTCTTAAATATTGGTCCATGTCCTTTGAACCGTGGTTTAAAAAAATTCTCTAGCTATTTTTAACCGTGTTTTAAAAATAAGACTAAGAGGTTACTCCTTCTATTGTCATATAGTTTTGGGATGAAACTAACCTTATTTGAATTTGTGAGATAGACTTTCTCTTTTAATTTGCAAATGTGGTCCAAATTCATGTTTAACAAAACGAGATAATATAATCTTTAATACGTAGTAGTAGACAAGTAAAGTAGAACAAAAAAAATTACTCCGTTAAAGGTACTTTAATCTACTTTCACAGGTGTACTCCTAGTATTAAATTAATAAATTTTACACCCCCGTGACAAGAGAAGGAAAAAAAAAACAGATAATAATCCATAGATAGAATACGCGGTTTGAATTTGATTAAAGTTAGGGTCGGGTCCTAGCATATTATAAGAATCCAAGTGTATATTCTTGAATAAAAATCTAAACCGTGCAAGTGTCCTTGTAAATTTGACAACTAACCATGACCACGCAGGTGTTCTCTATTACTTGGCTCACAGATTATGTACAACATGGTGGGGGGTGGATGCGCCTATAGGACAACATAGAAATTATAACCCATGGTTGGCCTTTTTGGGTCGATCTTCCTTTATTTTCTTTTACTTGCAACATATCGTAAAATTTTAGCACGTATTTTACTTAAGAAAAAGATTAGATAATTTAAAGATGCTAAATGAATAAATTAACTAAAAAACTATTATACAAATAGTACATAACCCTTTGAAATTTCCGATGTTTAAAACTATCTTGCTTAAATAAATATGAGTATTGAAATTGTGTTGCAAATAAAAGAAAACGGATAGGATATATTATACTGCGAGCAGCTATGATGGGCTAACTGCCTACTGTAGTACTGTGTATTGACAACAAGTAGGTTGTCAATTTCCAAAATAATCTTTAGATTTTTTTCTATGTTCTTGGCTTTTAGCTATAACGCCCATACTCGTGGTTCTCTAATGATATGATCCATGCACCATGCATATGATTAAATTGAATCATGGTGTATTGGTGTGGTTCTTAAACTTTAGATATTGTCCCTGTCAAAAAATAAATAAATAAATTAATTAAATATTATATATTGTGATGGAACCATAATTATTTCAAAACGTGACGTGGATCTGATAGATTATTATAGGAATTACGTTACATCAAAAAAGTATATACGTTCTGTAAAAAAAACTTCATAAAATAAAGAAAGACTCTTAAGTTTTTAGCTTATATGTGCACCCAACTCATGACTCACAAAGATGGTCAACAAATGTAATATACATAAACAAAAAGGAAGAAAAACTAATTAGAGCAATTTTTTATATTTGAAGAGAAAGTACACATACTTTCGCAGTTTCGCTATTAGTCTTATTATCTCAAAAAAAAAAAAAAAAAAAAAAAAAAAAAAAAAAAAAAAACCTTTTTATTTACATCTAAAAGTTGATCATTTTAATAAGATTATTTAATCCAATAGACAATCAACAATTAATTTCACCAAACATCTCTATAAATAATTATTAACGTACCAGAGATTGACAACAGACTACAAAAACTAACCAATACACATATATTTTCCTAAAATAGATAATATAATCAACTAGTCAAGTTAGCTAATAAGCTAACGTAATCACAAACTATGGACTATGGTCTATGGCAAAACGAAATCTCATTTTACCTGTGAAGTTATAACTTAGTAAGCAAAGCCTTTCCAATTACAGTCAAAACAATGAATTGAATTAGTTGTATGAAAAGAGACAATTATGTTTGGGTCCAACTACAACATTGGATTAGCTTATCGAAGGACACATGTCACTAACGTTATGTGCACATACGAAGTTTATATGTCGACCATGCAATAACCAAGTACTACCTAATAATTTGAAGGGTCTTTACCGTTTAGATCTCTAAAAGGGCGGCTTAGGTCTTTACAAAAAACAAATTAATCATTAGTGATAATCAACTCAACATATCTAGCCTAGGTAAGGTAGATGTAGCACACATATAAGTAGTAACATCATACCCCCTATTCCCCTTGTTTCATAAAGACCACTCGTCTACCGATTAGCTATTGGTATAGTAGTGGTTGAGATTACACTTTACAGGGAGGATTACATATTCGATTTCCCGCAATAACAATTAGGAGGGGATTAAAACCTAACCATTCAGAATCGATTTCCAAATTCGGATTAGCCCAAATGGTGAATCGAGTAGAACACACTGAAGGAAAAAAAAAAAAAAAAAAGGAACACTCGTCCAAAAATCACATAAAATTGTACTCTATTTTCTAATTTTTATCTAGTGAAATGATTTTCTATTTTGAAATGAATGATTTTGTTTTTTTTTTTACATTTATGAATTTTTTTTTCTCCAAAAATGATGTAAGGCAAACTTAATGGAACGAAGGTCGAAAGGAAGGATTTAGAATAGATGTAGAAGTACTAGACTTCTAGATTGATTAAACCAAAGTATATGAGCCAAGTAATCACAAATGTTGGATTATGGATCTGTGGTGTTAGGGCAAGTGAAACATAACACGACTCTAGTCCATTTTTTAAGTATGTAAACAAGCTTAATCATGATGTTAACTATTAAGCAATTGTTTGTCATTGGTTTGTGTAGTGGTTGATTAGCAATTAGAATCTTGCAACAAAAAGTAGTCGTATCTGAATAAATCTTCTTGGGTTTTGCGTCTCAAGTAGTACTTTCTCTCCTGAAGTCAGACTTAATTATTGATTAATATTGCTTGAAATTGTAATAATTAGGAGTATAATTTATTCTAATCTGACGGCTAATGGACAAGAGCTAGCTAAATCAATTATTTTCTAAAAAGTAGTTTAATAGCAATAGTACTAATGATTGTCCGTTATACCGGCGATTTACTATTTATTTTCTTTCATGATTGGCAGATTATGATTAATGGATATATTTTTGTTGTAGTAGATTTAGCTAGTTTAGGCTAGGTTGCTTGCAAACGGGAATTGACACGGGTACGAATACGATACGAACATGTATATTTTCTAGCTTGTATTGACATTCTATCGAGAAGAAAAGAATCAAAGTAGATGTCATATTGTCATTGTACATACATTGATTTGTACATGTATATTGATTTTATTAGCTGATACGAGTTTACCACTCTAATATTGGATTATTGGTGACTTGGTGAGTAGTTAACCAGCTTTTACAACTAAATGTTCTACTATTAACAATCAATAATTCGTAGAATCTTAGTCATTATTCATAATAGGTAAATACAGATAAATTCTATGAATTCCATTTAAATGTTTACACATACGGAGTAATTTATGTTAATAGTGATTTGTTTGTTGGTGACTTGTCAAATGCAAATATGCTACTAGTTCAATTTATGCTAGGAATGAGATCAATGAAACATAATTGACAGAAAATGAGATAACTTCAATTAGTGATTTTAAGAAAGGTATTTTTTAACTTTTATGCACTTGTGTACATCCATCCTTGTATAATTTACTCCAATTTTTATACTGCATGTTGGTGCAACCTTTTGGACTTCTATCAAATCACAAATATTTAAATAGGAAAAATAACAATGAAAAAGAAGACAAAGCAAATTGCTAATTTCTCTCTTAATTTGCTCACGGTATTATTTTCTACATGTACTTCGTACATTGCTAGAACTTATAAAACTGTTTTAAAAATCATTACAAGTACAATATATATACTCCCTCTGTTTATTAAAATTTACCCTGATCCATTGTCAGTTTGTCACTAGGTAGTGGAAAAATGTAGTCACCACGTTAAATAAAATGTAAACGGGGCAATGTGTTAGATACAATTCAAAAGGAAAATAAGACAATCTATAAAGAACAAAGGGAATTAAATTATACTTGTATTCTAGTACTCCGTATTACGTTGCAAGGACCATAATACTGATAATAGTTAATTAAGATTCCTTTTTAAAAAAAGGCTGCTAGTTTGGCAATAATGCTAGACAACCATCTTAATCCAGTGACAAATATCCCAAAAAGGAGGAAATAAGTCTAAAAGAAAGCAGCAAAACAGATAGTGTACAAAGGATCTAGTCATTTGTAAATGCAATATACTGACATCATTCAGTAATCAGTTGCTCAATGAAGTGAAATATATTTACATAAAATTTGTAGAAACCACGAGAAAATAGTAAAATAAAACACTCCAAATGAAGAAAATTGCAGCAAGAAAAAAACAATTCCTAATCTGCTACCACTTACATACACTACTGTAAGTTCCCGATCATATATTGACGCATTTTTGGAACATAAACAATTATCAACAGCAACGACAACAACATCAACAAAACCAGTAGCAAAATTGTATTTTTTTTTTTTTTTGGGAAACGATGAAAAGTGATCATCTGTCGTGGTCAGAATTGGTTTTTTCACAAGCAAATTCCCTCTCCAAAAAGTCAATCTTGGAAAGATGAGTCGTCGAATTACCAAGAGGAAGTTCTATGTGAAAAACCAGACCTTGATGAAGAGTCCCAAAGCAAATTGCAACATGAATGCAGCCACCAAAACCACCATGAGATCATTACCCTCAACATAAGTCCTGAGGTTCGAGGCAACAAAGCAAGCTGAAACACCACTAGCTAGAAGTATGATCATCCATCTCAGGAACTCCAGAGGAATTACCAACAAGAACTGTAAAATTTGCAACATGTTAAAACATCAGGAAGTAAATTCTCAAATACGTGGAAATAAAGTGAGCCGAACCAACAATTTGACACAGTTTGATCTGAAAATGAGAGTTTCATTGATGAGGCTACATGTCATGCATCAAACTTCCATGTCTTTGTTACAGAAGAAAACAAATGTTTTACATGGCCAGCATTTGGGAGGAAGGAAAACTAAAAGACTATATTTTCCTAGGTTTCGATTTCAATTTGCTTACTAATCAAATCACCACTTAGTATACAACAACCTTAGAGCCAATTGGGAATAAAGTGTCCAAAAGTGGTATCCTAGCTTGTAGCTTCTTGCCAAATGAAGACCCTATCAATAATACAATAAAATTCTGGAAGTTCAAATACAATGAAAATGAAACAGTGAATCCAAAAGGCAAAAGGCACTTGGCATTGTAAATTGACTAGCTTGATTGTGACTTCTAGGATAGGCTGATAGCACTCCCTATGTCCCACAATGAAGGTCTAATAAACTTTTCTCAAATGTTCAGGAGTATTACGGAGTAATAAGTGATAATTAACCAATAATGTCCAGGTGTAGTGGAAATAGAATATGATGATTTGGTGAAGTTGGCATTAAATGACTAAAGAAAGCCACCAAATGGGACAAAATAAACTAAAAAGGACAATTGTTGTTGGGAGTCAAGGGACAGCAGGAATATTGGCGAACAGGCACAGCAATGCAAACAAAAGGACAACAATGACTTCACAAGGTATAAACTGTCTAAGCAGACTAGAATTCTATATAGACAGAAAATTTCGCATTGCAGAAGAAGAGTTGCCATTCTGTACCTGCATGTTTTGCTCGTTGAAAGAAGAACAGAATAAAATTTTAAACAATGAAAATCGGGCAATAAGTACAGAGTACTTGTGCAAACCTAGGACTGTAGGACATGAACACTTATATAGCGATTGTATAAACCTGATGATCATGGAAACTTACGCAGCTTAGAACGAAGATGAAGAGTGAATAACCCCACATGCACCAGAAGCGTACAACGCTGGCAGGCGATCCCAGATACTGAAGCAAGAAATAAAATCCCAAGGGCACTACAATTGCATAGCCATACACAGTACTGGCAGCCAAACTCATAAAGCTGACATCAAAATTCCAGGACGAACTCCCTATTAAGTAGGTGGCTAAATTTCCAAGAGAAGCAATCACAAAAACTAAAGTTGTGGATATCCAAATAAGGCCATAGCTGTAAATAAAGCAAAACAAAAGCATTAGCAACCCAATGTCAGAAAACACAGAATGGAATTTACAGATTTCTCCACACAGATGGTAAAAGTCAAAATAGAGGTCGAAAAAGATTAGGCATGAACATCTCAGCCAACGAGAGCCACAAAAAAGTATGATACATTATTTTTGTGTTGCTCAATAATTAACTATAAGGTTTCAGTTAATTATTAAAAAAAAAAAAAAAAAGAAATAAAAAATCAAGAAATATGCACAACCAAAAGATCAGAATCATTCCTAAGCAGTAAAATACAGATAACTAACAAATTAGGACTTAGAAACACGGACAAGTGAAAGTAGCTGCTCTTTCACCTGCTTCCAAGCATTCTGCCTGCTTTCAACCTTCAGCCAAGGAAGGAAAGGGAGCTAACCCACCTGGGTTTTACCTTGAGGGACCCATGCGGGTACCTTAGTTTACATGTCATAAACTTTGGATTCAGGTATAGAATTTAAGGTTGATGGTCATTTTGGTTTGTGATCCTGACATCGTACAGGTGCTGCCATACATTTACTTGATATCTTTTGTGACTGGAAGAAACCTACTTGAAGATTAAACATTGTTTGTGAATACGTCATCGTCTATTAAAAGTTGGGGATGCAATTTAACTAGATAAAATCAAGGGGGCCATAAGGAGCTAAGGGCCTAAATCTCTGTGACTGCATCACTTTGACTTCTAAGTTCTAACATTATGAATAAAGTCGGGGCTTGGAAGTTAATAGGACCTTTCACAGTTCATAAATAAATCTCGATTAAATCTCTGGTGCAAAGGAGCTTATATCTGGAGCAATACTCATGTTTTATGAAAGGGTGCTCTACCTCATTACTTTGTTAGTTTATCAATTATAGAGTTCCCAATATTGTAGTGGAGGAGACCTGTTAAGCTTTTAGAATCAGATCCCATGGATTGTTAAGAAATTAAGTTTGCCTCATAACTGAGGTTTTATGAATTGGCTTAATTAATGAGAATCGCTGTTAATAATGGGCTAAAAGGAGCTATGTTACAGGTCTATTTAACAACCTTACAATATCCTGAACGTCTGACGCATAATTCAAGTGTGCCATAAAATAATGATATATCACACTACCTAAGGTGACACTAAGAAGTACACAGCAATAAAAGGCCATTATTCTTAACTTGATAGATGACTGGAACCATCATATCCCACCTTGTGCACGTGACCATTCTTAGCTGTAAACTAAAACAGACAACATTGCTATGAAATCTTCCTCTCACATAAGCTCCAAAAGAGAGCCCTTTGGTCTCTAAAACGAATGTTTCCCTTTTGCAGTGAATATTATGTCTTCCACCCTTGTCAACCAAGATAATATTATGTTTCTATCAAATTCAATACTTGACCAGATGAAAATTATCAAAACATATCCTGTCGGATGTCAACAAGAATTAGCATTGAATAAAAAGATTTTTACCCAAAATCCCATTAACTATAGCTAACACTGGAGCTGGCCTGCAAGTAGATAGATCCTTGACCGACCTGACCTTAGCCCTAGATAACCCAATAGTCAACAACCTGATCACCAGTCAGATACCTCTAGTCCAAATCACTCACCTCAAATAATTTATACATAACGCTAGCTGAACTGCACCTAAAGCCCTACAAAAACGCAGCACAAAAGGTCTTTCAAGTTCACCATCCAAGGGTTAAGCAGATTAGAATCCCAGCTTTACTCCATTGCTCAGTATCCTCAATGAACTCCACCCCAAAATAAACAAAACACCCCACTCGGGTTCCTCAATGCACCAAACTGACCTAAGATTGTTACCATCATCTACATTTGTTGCTAGACTGCCACTACCATAGGATAAAAATGCCAGTGGATCTTGTCAATCCAACAAATACACAATTTGAGGATCATCACCCTGCTAGACTCCACATCTCTCAAAGAAAATCAAGTAGTATACAATTCAAATGTGCTTCAATTCTTCACAATCTCAAGCTCTCAGCAATAATGTCCCATCTTCAAGCTATAAAAATCTAATCAGAATTGACACAAGCACAATTCTGAAGGACAAAATTCAATTACAATGTAGGGAATTAGCAACACACTTAGAGCTGTCAATTCGGGTAAATGATCGGGTCATTTCGGATTAATTCCATAATCTATGCGGGTCGGGTTTGGGTTGGGTCACGCTTTAGTCGGGTCAAATCGGGTCAAATCGGGTTTGGATCAGGTTTAGGTCGGGTTACATTCAGGTCGGGTGAACAATAGGTCGGGTTTAATTTGGGTTTTCACGAGTTAAAACGGATTAGGATAATTCTCGGGTTCAAGTCGGGTGGGGTTCAAATCAATAATTTGCGGGTTAGACTCAGGTCGGGTCATTCTCGGGTTTAAGTCAGGTTCAGTTTAAGTCAATAATTTGCAGATTATAATCAGGTCGGGTCGATTTCAAGTCGGGTCATTCTCGGGTTCAAGTCGGGTTCGGTTCAAGTCAATAATTTGCGGGTTATAATCAGGTTGGGTTATTTCCAAGTCGGGTCATTCTCGGATTCAAGTCAGATTATGTTCAAGTCAATAATTTGCAGGTTACAATAAGGTCGGGTCATTTCCAAGTTAGTTCATATTCGGGTCCAACTAACTATAAATAAATAATTATCATTTTTATCAACCTAATTATTGCCTTTGACTATAATATATATGACAATATACTAAGGACCAAAGTCTATAATTTAAGAAGATAATTATCTCCTTTGACCGTACAACAAATATATATTATATTTAACTCTTAAATTTGAGGATGATGCGCTTTTTTTTTTTGCTGCCTGGACCGACTTGGTCTCCCTAGACAAAATGCCTTGATCAACAATAATTAGGTGGTCTATATTGCATTTAAGGTGATTTGAAATCGGGTCAGAAACAATTTGGGTTGAATTTCGGTCGGGTCAATAACAAGTGTTAATTTCGAGTCAAATTAGTAACAGATTAGGTTGAATTTTTGGGTCGGGTAAGTAATTGGTCTGGTAAAATTCGGATCGGGTCAATAACAAGTCAGGTTGAATTTGAGTCAGGTCAATAACAAGTCGGGTTGATTTTGGGTCGGGTTTGTAACAAGTTGGGTTAAATTCGGGTCGGGTTAGGAACGGGTCGGGCTGAATTCAAATAATGTTAGTAACAAGTCGGGTTAAATTCGGGTTTTGACGGGTTAAAATGGGTTTGGGTCAATTTCGGTTCAAGTCAGGTTTGGTGCAAGTTAATTAAATTGGCCGTTGTAAACCAGTAAATCGATGCAAGTTGTAAACCGATACATTGGCCGTTTAACAACAAATTGAATGGATCCACACAACCAATTAGACTCCCGTAGGGTATTAAGTACCATGGTAAACATTTCGACAATTTTTATTTTCGGGCAAAAAAAAGTCAAAAAATTCCAAAATTGAAGGTTAATATCCACGCCTTTTGAGTTATTTTGTAGGTTTCGAGGCCCGGTGTCGAAAAGTCATGAAATTCTATGGGATACATCTCAGGGTCATATAATGCCATTTGGAACCATATATGATCATCATTTGTTGTAACAAATGTTCGTGGTAGGCCTAAATTAATGAAATCGGTGCAAGTTGTAAACCGGTAAATTGGCCGTTTAAAGACAAATTGGATGGTTCCATACACCCAATTGGACTCCCGAAATGTATTAGGGACCATGATAAACATTTCGGCAATTTTTATTTTCGGGCGGAAAAAAAGTCAAAAAATTCCAAAATTAAGGCTAATATCCATGATTTTTGAAATTTTTTGGAGGTTTTGGGACCCAGTGTAGAAAAGTATTGATATTTTAGGAGATAAATCTCGGGGTCATATAATGCCGTTTGGAACCATATATGATCATTATATGTTGTCATAAATGTTCGTAGTATGGTTGAGTTAATGAAATCCGTGCAGGTTCTAAACCGGTAAATTAGCCGGCAAATTAGATGGTTTCACCAACCCAATTGGACTCTTGGAGGATATTAGGGACCATGTTAAACATTTCGACAATTTTTATTTCCTCGCAGAACAAAAGTCAAAAACTACAAAATTAAAGGTTTATATTCACACTTTTTGAGAAATTTTAAAGGATTCGGAGCCCGGTGTCAAAAAGTCTTGAAATTGTAGGGGATACATCTCGGGGTCATATAATGCCGTTTGGAGCCATTTATGATCATTATATTTCGTCATAAATGTTCGTGGTAGGCTTGATTTAATGAAATCGATGCAAATTGTAAACCGATAAATTGGCCGTTTAAAGGCAAATTGAGTAGTTCAACCCACCCAATTGGACTCCCGGAGGGTATTAGGGACCATGATAAAAATTTGGGCAATTTTTATTTCCGAGCGTAAAAAAGTCAAAAAATTCCAAAATTGAAGGCTTATATCCACGATTTTTGAGAAATTTTGGAGGTTTCCGAGCACGGTGTCGAAAAGCCTTGAGATTTTAGGGAATACATCTCGGGGTCATATAATGATGTTTGGAAACATATATGATTATTATATGTTATCATAAATGTTCGTGGTAGGCTTGAGGTAATGAAATAGGTGTTAGTTGTAAATCGATAAATTGGCCGTTTAAAAGCAAATTGGATGGTTCCACCCACCTAATTGAACTCCCGGAAGATATTAGTGGTCATGGTAAACATTTCGGCAATTTTTATTTGCAGGCGAAAAAAAGTCGAAAAATTCCAAAATTGAATGCTAATTTATCCACGCTTTTTGAGAAATTATGGAGATTTCAAGGCCCAGTGTCGAAAAGACTCGAAAATTTAAGGAATATATCTCGGGGTCATATAATGCAGTTTGGAATCATATATAATCATTATATGTTGTCATAAATGATTGTGGTAGGCTTGAGTTAATGAAATCGGTGCAAGTTGTATACTGGTAAATTGGTCGTTTAAAGGAAATTTGGAAGGTTCCATCCACCTAATTGGACTCCCGAAAGGTATTAAGGACCATGGTAAACAATTCGGCAATTTTTATTTTCGGCGAATTAAAGTAAAAAAAATTCCAAAATTGAAGGCTAATATCCACACTTTGTGAGAAATTTTGGAGGTTTCGGGGCCCGATGTCGAAAAGTTTTGAAATTATAGGAGATATATCTCGGGGTCATATAATGCCGTTAGGATCCATATATGATCATTATTTGTTGTCATAAATGTTCATGGTAGACTAGAGTTAATGTAATCAGTGCAAGTTGTAAACGGGTAAATTGGACGCTTAAAGGCAAATTGGATAGTTCCACCCACCCAAATGGACTCTCGGAGGGTATTAGGGACCATGATAAACATTTCGTCAATTTTTATTTCTGGGCAAAAAAAAGTAAAAAAATCCCAAAACAGAAGTCTAATATCCACGCTTTTTGAGAAATTTTGGAGGTTTCGGGGCACGTTGGCGAAAAGACGAGATTTTAAGGGATAAATCTCGGGGTCATATAATGTCGTTTGGAACGATATATAATGATTATATGTTGTCATAAGTGTTCGTGTTAGGCTTGAATTAATGAAATCGGTGCAAGTTGTAAATCGGTAGATTGGCCGTTTAAAGGCAAATTGGTTGGTTCCACCTACCCAATTGGACTCTCGGAGGGTATTAGGAAACATGGTATACATTTCGGCAATTTTTATTTCGGGGCGAAAGAAAGTCATAAAAATAAAAAATTAAAGGCTAATATCCACTCTTTTTGAGAAATTTTGGAGTTTTCGGGGGCCTGGTGTCTAAAAGTCTTGAAATTCTAGGGAATACATATCGTGGTCAGCTAATGTCGTTTGGACCCATATATGATCATTATATGTTGTCATAAATTTTTGTGGTAGACTTGAGTTAATGAAATCGGCGCGGGTTGTAAACCGATAAATAGGCCGTTTAAAGGCAAATTGGATGATTCCACCCACCTAATTGGACTTCCGGAGGGTATTAGAGACCATGGTAAACATTTGACAATTTTTATTTCCGAGCGAATAAAAGTCAAAAAATTCCAAAATTGAAGGCTAATATCCACGCCATTTGACAAATTTTTGAAATTTCGGAACCCGGTGTTGAAAAGGCTTGAGATTTTAAGGGATACGTTTCAGGATCATATAATGCCGTTAGAAACCATATATGATCATTATTTGTTGTCATAAGTTTTTATGGTAGGCCTGAATTTATGAAATCGGTGCAAGTTGTAATTCGGTAATTTAGCCGTTTAAAGGCAAATTGGATGGTTTAACCCACCCAATGGGATTCTCGGAGTGTATTAGGGACCACAGTAAACATTTCGGCAATTATTATTTTCAGGTGAAAAAAGTGTGAAAATTCCAAAATTGAAATCCACGCTTTTTGAGAAATTTCGGATGTTTCGAGACCCGGTGTCTGAAAAGTTTTGAGATTTTATGAGATACATCTCAGTGTCATATAATGCCATTTGAAACCATATTTGATCATTATATGTTGTCATAATTGTTCGTAGTAGGCTTGAGTTAATTAAACCGGTGCAAGTTGTAAATCGATAAATTGGTCGTTTATAGGCAAAGAGGATGGTTCTACCCACCCAATTGGACTCCCGAAGGATATTAGGGACCATGGTAAACATTTCGACAATTTTTATATTCGGGTGAAAAAAAGTAAAAAAATTCCAAAATTGAAGGCTAATATCCACGCTTTTTGAGAAATTTTTGAGGTTTCGGGGCTCAGTGTCGAAAAGCCTTTATATTATAGGGGATATATCTCGGGGTCATATAATGCCATATGGAACCAGATATGATCATTATATGTTGTCATAAATGTTTGTGGTAGACTTGAGTTAATGAAATCGACGCAAGTTGTAAACTGGTAAATGGGCCGTTTAAAGGCAAATTAGATGATTCCACCCATTTAATTGGACTCCCGAAGGGTTTTAGAGACCATGGTAAACATTTCGGCAATTTTTATTTTCATGCCAAAAAAAGTCATAAAAATTCATAAATTGAAGGCTTATATCCACGCTTTTTGAGAATTTTTGGAGTTTTTGGGGCCCGGTGTCGAAAAACATTGAGATTTAAGGGATTCTACTCGGGGTCATATAATGTCGTTTGGAACCATATATGATTATTATATGTTGTTATAAATGTTCGTAGTAGGCTTGAGTTAATGAAATCAGTGCAAGTTGTAAACTGGTAAATTGGTCGTTTAAAGGCAAAGTGGATGCTTCCACCCAGCCAATTGGACTCCCGGAGGAAATTAGGAACCATGGTAAACATTTCGGCAATTTTTTTTCCAGGTAAAAAAAAGTAAAAAAATTCCTAAATTGAAGACTTATATCCACGCTTTTTGAGAAATTTTGGAGGTTTTAGAACTGTCAATTTGAGTAAACAGGTCTGGTTTAGGTCGGTAATAGTGGGTTGGGTCAATTCGGATTAATTCTATAACCTATGCGAGTCGGGTTTGGGTTGGGTCATGCTTTAGTCGGGTGACGTCGGGTCATAATTCTTATCGGGTTAGGGTCGGGTTAATAACAGGTTGGGTTACATTCTGATCGGGTGAACAATAGGTCGGGTTTAATTCGGGTTAAAACGGATTAGGGTTATTCTCGGGTTCGGTTCAAGTTAATAATTTGCGGGTTATAAGCAGGTTGGATCATTCTCGGGTTTGAGTCGGGTTCGGTTCAAATTAATAGTTTGCGAGTCATAATCAGGTCGGGTCATTTTTAGGTCGGGTCATTTTCGGGTTCAAGTCGGGTTCGGTTCAAGTCAATAATTTGCGGGTTATAATCTGGTTTGGTCATTTTCAAGTTAGGTCAATCTCGGATTCAAATCGAGTTATGTTCAAGTTAATAATTTGCAAGTTACAATCAGGTCGAGTCAGTTCCAAGTCAGGTCATATTCGGGTTCAACTAGCTATAAATAGATAATTGTCATTTTTATCAAGGTAGTTATTTCCTTTGACTGTAATATATATGGCAATATACTAGGGAACTATAGTCTATACTTTAGAAAGATAATTATCTCCTTTGACCATACAACAAATATATACTATATTTAACTCTTAAATTTGAGGATGATGCTCCTTCCTTATGCTGTCGTGGACCGACTTGGTCTCCCTAGACAAAATGCTTTGATCAACAATAATAAGGTGGTCTAAATTGCATTTAAGGTGATTTGAAATCGGGTCAGGAACAATTTGGGTTGAATTTAGGTCGGGTCAATAACAAGTCGTGTTGATTTCGAGTCGGATTAGTAACAGATCATGTTGAATTTTTGGGTCGAGTTAGTAATAGGTCTGGTAAAATTCGGGTCGGGTCAATAACAAGTCGAGTTGAATTTGGGTCACGTCAATAACAAGTCGGGTTGATTTCAGGTCGGGTTTGTATCAAGTTGGGTTAAATTCGGGTTGGGCGGATCGGGTTGAATTCAGGTGAGGTTAGTATTAAGTCGGGTTAAATTCGGGTTTTGACGGGTTAAAACGGGTTTGGGTCAATTTCGGTTCTAGTCGGGTTCAATTCAGGTCAATAATTTACGGGTTACATTCGGGTCGAGTCATCTCCAGGTCAGTTCATGTTCGGGTTCGGGTCTCACATACTCGGGTCAACTCGGGTCTAGGGTTGGTTTCAGGTCGGGTCAGGTCGGATTTGGGTTACCATTTTTTCGGGTTCAGATGGGTCGGTTAATAATCGGGTTTGATTCGGTATTTAGGGTCGGGTCAACTTTTGACGGCTCTAAACACACTGAAGCAGGAAGCTGGATAATATAATTTGGTCCCTCAATATGACTCCATTAATATTCCACAGTCCCAAATCCCAATCTAGGAGCAACCATGGGATGGGCAAGATCACCCATAGTCAGGTGGCAAGCTCCCAATGCAAGTACAACAAAACTTTATCCTGATTTAACTCACAAGACCCTCAATAAAACTCGAACAGAACTGATAAGTAGGTTACTTGACAAAGCTCACAGTCTTCATCAGACTAGATGTCAACAGGACAATTACTTATCAATTATGTTTGTTTTAGTGCACCACACCACACCAACCCCACGCATAGGTGGTAACACTTGATACAGATCTTATCAAGTTGCCCCTCTTCTCACCTAGACTCCATCAAAAAGCCATTTGGTTTACTAATACATGGACCTTCCAATGTTCAAGCAACCAGCAGATGTATCTAACTTTATCCATGGTAATTGCCTATTCATTTGCAAGCACCATCTAATTCATCAAGGGTCCACAGTATTAAACTTATGGACCATACAGAAAAGTTACTTAAACCATGCCTATATGATCCAAAGAACAATGGATCTTCCCAATGAGCCTGGTCTTCTAGAAACTAAAAAATATATTTTCATGGCAATAAAATGCCCTTTTTTGTTGTCAAACAAGATAAAAATGGCAAGTAAAAAATAGGCAGATCCAATACGGGAAAAACACACAAGAATCAAAGCAAGCTCAGTCTGTATACAGGGGGCAAAGTTCACAATTAAATTGAAGGTGATACTCACAGATCAGGGTTTGCATCAATCTTGCTGAAGAAATCACCACTTCGAGGATCTAATGAGCTTAGCAATCTATTGATTACGATGTCCGTGTCCACATTGAAGTATTGCGTGTATGAGTAGACGTTAAACACTCCCTGCCAGTTGTTTGTTGATGGTGGCCCACCTCCTTCTGCAGAGACATGCAAGAGAGGTCAATGCATGTCAGGAGAATAAAATTGCAACTTTTTCGATATTTAAATGAATCAAAGCTGGATAAGACTTTGCAGCTAAACAGCTATTTATACAGTTCCCTAAATGTCAAGCTTCTAAACAGCTATTTAATAATTCCACAACTTCAAATCAGTCAAATCGCAATTAGAAGTGTCAGTTTGGATGATCGGATCGGGTCTAATGAGGTTGGTCGGGTCGGGACAACGTTTAAAGTTGAGCCATGTTAAATTAGTATGAGTGTATGAGCGCGCGAGTCCAAATCTGAATCGGATATTTTTCGGTTCGGATCGGATCGGGTCGGGTGTGCTTTTGACACCCCAAATCGCAATCCACAATCCATAGTCATCACTAATGAGATTGTCCAAGGACGAAAATAAATTTTGCAAAGAGGTATACTATACATGAGGGCCACACATTTTATCAACTATTATTCCACCTTACGAGCAAGTAAGTGAAGCGCGATTATTAGTTATTACAACTACCAAAGCTGTAATATTAAAGGGTCATTCCTCAAGCTCAAAGCAGGTATTTTAACACAACAACTTTTCTTTTTCTATTTAGAAGCCATCATCACTTATTATTCCTAGATAAAAGTTCTCAAAGGTTATCTCTTTCCTAATTAGTTACTCCGTATAAGTTTATAACCGCCCATGATAAGGGTGACATACTCTTCAATCCTTGAAATTGACACACATCAGTAGCTCCAAGGGGTAAAAAAAAAAAAAGAAAAAAAAAAAGAGAGGGTATATCTTTTTCATTTCCTCAGAAACAGCTCTAAACAAATGCCTCCAATGCACCCACCAAAAAAAATGATGTTTTGCCGTTTTGGGAATGGCGATTTCCAACACAAGTAAAGAGGTTGTCTATGTAGCAGACCAAATGAAACAGCTAGAGTCTGGTATCACCATCCTTGGTAATATCAGTGATGAGGTCGAACCAATCTGCTAATTGGCTTATTCCTAGTCCCTCTATTCCAAAATAGATTTCCCATGTTGAACTATTTGGTCCCAAAATTGAGTCCTACTAACACAATTCTAAAAGCTCTTAATAGTTTATCTTTCCTACGAGTTCACAAATTCTTAATTTGTACTTCCTCCTTTTCTTTTTACTTGCATGTGAGCACGCAATTAAAGGAGGAAATTCGAGATGATAAATGGACATGTTACTAAAATAAAACTACCATCAATAAGAGAAAAGGTTTAGGTTATTATGGTTAAAATTATTGTAATTAATTTGTCCATTTATCTTATCTAATCCTTCCTCCGATTGCGTGCCCATGAGTTGAGTTGAAAATATAAGGAAACGGAGGAAGTATGTAAGAATGCTTTGATTAGAAAGTAGTTAGCAATGCCCTTAAGCGAACTTATGGTTCTGAGTTTGCAAAGCAGTGCCTTCATCCATTATGAAGCACATATCTGTAAGAAGGGAGCAGGGACATGGTTCTCGTACTGTCTAATAGCTAAACTAAGCAAAGGTATACAATTAATACAGAATTTCATTTAAGGAAAGTCTTTAAAATGGTACTGCCCTTATCTCAAAATTCAGTGTCACAAAAAGATTAATTATTTTAACATATACTTAACATAGATATTCCTGTAAACTATAACTAAAGAATCTGATGACAATTATAAACCTCATTCTATCACTCTCAACAAACATTTCTGAAGCACAAAATGTCAAACACGATATCTAACGAAAGTATAAAGATGATTGAATATGGCATACCACTAGAACTCGGTACATTCTGATAACCTGGACCTTTGTCTCCACCTTGATGAGGGGGAAAGAATTGCAAATTCGCTTGGGGCGCTACACGAGTTAAGTCAAATAAGCAAATTGTTAATACAATCCACAAAAAAACTTAAGTAAAAAAACTCAACAAGATCAGTTTCTAGATTGCCATACCCGAATTCGCATTACCCTTGCCTTCTTCAGCTACAACAGCCTGCCATTAAAATAATTAATCCAATTAATCACATAGTGAAGACCTAATTAATAACACTTAACAATTATAAGACCATATATTATACTAAGTAAAACCACATCTAAAACCCCAAATCAATCTCAGAACATAAACTTCATCAATTACACCCTTGAGCTAGTCAATATCTCAAATAATCATCAAAAACTCCCAAATTTTCAACAAATTATAATATAAGCTTGCAAAAATTTGTAATTGTTCGATAATACTCAATCAAATGAAGAAATATCAACAAAGTTGATCAATCACTCAACGTATGGGGAAAGGGACATGAAAATTCAGTCTTTTGTTGATTTACATGTAAAATTTCGAATAAATGAGCTACATTGTACAAAAAAATTAAAAAATGAAATGAATCGAACAACAAAATTAACATGAAAATTGAAATTAGGGCAAACAAGATGAAATAAATTGAGCGAAGAATTAACGTACTGGAACTGAGCCAAGTAATTGACTTGTTGGAAGATTATTGTACTGTTCATCCATGGTCAAACTTGAGATACAGAGAGAATTTTGTGAAAAAAGACAACAAAAAAAATGGTGAAATTTTTTTGATCGAGATTCGAGCTTTGGGACAATTATGGCTGATAAAGTCCCTTTTCTTGCGTTTCTTGTTGTTAATGTCGAAGAAGGCCAGAAGGGAATGTACAAATTGACAAATTAGATTATTTTTTTTAAAGCAGTTTTTTTTTTTTTTTCTTCTAACAACAACCAAAAAATCTAGAGATCATTAAAGTAGTTTTATTAGTTTTCCATTATCATTAATCGTGCATGTGGCTGTGTAAAACATTTAACTTTTCTTAACTTCAAATTCGAAAATATGTCTGAAAACGGTCAAGTATTTAATTTTGCCAAGCTATCAATTCAAATAAATGGGTCGGATTTTAGTCGTGTAAGAGTGGATCGGGTCAACTCAGGTCGGATCAATTCGGATTAATTCCATAACCTGTGCGGGTCGGGTTTGGGTTGGGTCATACTTGAGTCGGGTCACGTCGGGTCATACTTCTTATCGGGGTTGGGTCGGGTTTTAGTCGGGGTAATAACAGGTCGGGTGAACAATAGGTCGGGTTTAATTCGGGTTTTCACGGGTTAGGGTAATTCTCGGGTTTGGTTCAAGTCAATAATTTGCGAGTTAGAACCAGGTTGGGTCATTCTCGGGTTTGAGTCGGGTTCGATTCAAGTCAATAATTTGCGGGTTATAATCAGGTTAGGTCATTTTCAAGTCGGGTCATTCTCGGGTTCAAGTCGGGTTCAGTTCAAGTCAATAATTTGTGGGTTATAATCAGGTTGGATCATTTCCAAGTCAAGTCATTCTCAAATTCAAGTCGAGTTATGTTCAAGTCAATAATTTGCAGGTTACAATCAGGTCGGGTCATTTCCAAATCAGGTCATATTCGGGTTCAACTAACTATAAATAGATAATTATCATTTTTATCGAGTTAAATATTTCCTTTGACTATAATATATATGACAATATACTAGGGAACGATAGTGTATAATTTAGGAAGATAATTATCTCTTTTGACCATACAACAAATATATACTATATTTAGCTCTTAAATTTGAGGATGATGCTCCTTTCTTTTGATGGTCTGGACCGACTTGGTCTCCCTAAACAAAATGGTTTCATCAACAATAATAAGGTGGTGTAAATTGCATTCAAGGTGATTTGAATTCGGGTCAGGAATAATTTGGGCTGAATTTAAGTCGGGTCAATAACAAAACGTGTTCATTTCGAGTCGAGTTTGTAACAGGTCGGGTTGAATTTTTGGGTCGGGTAAGTAATAGGACTGGTAAAATTCAGATCGGGTCAATAACAAGTCGGGTTTAATTTGGGTCAGGTCAATAACAAGGTAGGTTGATTTCGGGTCGGTTTGTAGCAGGTTGGGTTAAATTCAGGTCGGGTTATAAACGGTTGGGTTGAATTTAGGTCAGGTTAGTAACAAGTCGGGTTAAATTATGTTTTTGTCAGGTTAAAACGGATTTGGGTCAATTTCGGTTCAAGTCGGGTTCGATGCAAGTTAATTAAATTGGTCGTTCTAAACCGGCAAATTGGTCGTTTAAAGGCAAATGGATCGTTCCACCCACCCAATTGGACTCACGGAGGGTATTATCCTATTAGGGACCCTAATAAAAATTTCGGCAATTTTATTCCGGACGAAAAAAAGTCAAAAAATTCCAAAATTGAAGGCTAATGTCCATGCTTTTTGAGAAAATTTTGAGGTTTCGGGGCTCGATGTCGCAAAGTCTTGAGATTTTAAGGAATACATCGGGGGGGTCATAAAATGCCGTTTGAAACCATATATGATCATTATATGTTGTCATAAATGTTCGTGGTAGGCTTGAGTAAATAAAATCAGTGCAAGTTGTAAACCGGTAAATTGGTCGTTTAAAGGCAAATTAGATGGTTCCACCCACCCAATTGGACTCCCGGAGGATATTAGGGACCATGGTTAACATTTCGACAATATTTTTTCCCGGGCGAAAAAAAGTCAAAAAATTCCGAAATTGAATGCTAATATCCACACTTTTTGAGAAATTTTGTAGGTTATAGGGCCCGGTGTCGAAAAGACTTGAGATTTTAGGGAATATATCTCGGGGTCATATAGTTCCGTTTGGAACCATATATGATCATTATATGACTATATGTTGTCATAAATGTTCATGGTAGGCTTGATTTAATGAAATCGATGCAAGTATTGATCAGTAAATTGGTCGTTTAAAGGCAAATTGGATCGTTCCACCCACCCAAATGGACTCTCGGAGGGTATTAAGGACCATGGTAAACATTTCGGCAATTTTTATTTCCAGGCCAAAAAAAGTCAAAAAATCCAAAATTGAAGGCTAATATCCACGCTTTTTGAGAAATTTTGGAGGTGGTGTCTAAAAGCCTTGAAATTTTAGGAGATACATCTCGAGGTCATATAATGCCGTTTGAAACCATATATGATCATTATATGTTGTCATAAATGTTCGTGTTAGGCTTAATTTAATGAAATTCCTGCAAGTTGTAAACCGGTAAATTGGCCGCTTAAAGACGAATTGGATGGTTCCACCCACCTAATTGGACTCCCAGAGGGTATTAGTGACTATGATAAACGTTTCAGCAATTTTTATTCCAGGCAAAAATAAGTCAAAAATTCAAAAATTGAAGGCTAATTATCCACGCTTTTTGAGAAATTTTGGAGGTTTCGGTTCACGGTTTTGCAAAGCCTTGAGATTTTAGGGAATACAACCTGGGGGTCATATAATGACATTTGGAACCATATATGATCATTATATGTTTTCATAAATGTTCGTGGTAAGCTTGATTTAATGAAATCAGTGTAACTTGTAAACCGGTAAATTGGCCATTTAAAGACAAATTGGATGGTTCCACCCACCCAATTGAATTTCCGGATGGTATTGGGGACCATGGTAAACATTTTGGCAATTTTTATTCCGAGCGAAAAAAGTCAAAAAAACCCAAACTTGAAGGCTTTATATTCACTCTTTTTGAGAAATTTTGAAGGTTTTGGAGCATGGTGTCGAAAAGCCTTGATATTTTAGAAAATACATATTGGGGTAATATAATGCCGTTTGGAACCATATATGATCATTATTTGTTGTCATAAATGTTCGTGGTGGGCTTGAGTTAATGAAATCGGTGCAAGTTGTAAATCAGTAAATTGGCAGTTTAAAGAAGAATTGGATGGTTCACCCACCCAATTGGACTCCCGGAAGGTATTAAGGACCATGGTAAAAATTTCGATAATTTTTTATTTCCGGGTGAATAAAAGTCAAAAAATTCCAAAATTGATGGCTAATATCCTTGTTTTTTGACAAATTTTGGAGGTTTCGTGGCCCGGTGTCGAAAAGGCTTGAGATTTTAGGGGATACATCTCGGAGTCATATAATTTCGTTTGGAACCATTTATGATCATTATATGTTGTCATAAATGTTCGTGGTAGGCTTGAATCAATGAAATCGGTGCAAGTTGTAAATCGGTAAATTGGTCGTTTAAATGCAAATTAGATGGTTTCACCTACCCAATTGGACTCCCAAAGGATATTAGGGACCATGGTAAACATTTTGACAATTATTATTTCCAATCTTTTGAGAAATTTTTGAGGTTTCGAGGCCCACTTTTGAAAAGTTTTGAAATTCTAGAGAATAAATTTCGGGGTCATTGAATGTCATTTGTTGTCATAAATATTCGCTGTAGGCTTGAGTTAATGAAATTGGTGCAAATTGAAAACCGGTAACTCGGCTGTTTAAAGGCAAATTGGAGGTTTGCACCTAGCCAGGTGGACTCCCGAAGGATATTAGGGACCATTGTAAACATTACGGTAATTTTTATTTTTGGGCGAAAAAAAGTCAAAAAATTCAAAAACTGAAGTCTAATATCCACGCATTTAGCGAAATTTTGGAGGTTTCGAGGCCCGGGTTAAAAAGTCTTGAAATTTTAAGGGATAAATATCATGGTCAAATAATGCCGTTTAGAACCATATATGATCATTATATGTTGTCATAAATGTTCGTGGTAAGCTTGAGTTAATGAAATCAGTGCAAGTTGCAAATCGGTAAATTGAGCGTTTAAAGGCAAATTGGATGGTTCAACCACCTAATTGGACTCCCAGAGAGTATTAGGGACCATGGTAAACATTTCGTCAATTTTTATTTTCGGGCGAAAAAAAGTAAAAAAATTCCAAAATTGGAGCCTAATATCCACGCTTTTTGAGAAATTTAGGAGGTTTCGGGGGCTGGTGTCGAAAAGTCTTGAGATTTTAGGAGATACATCTCGGGGTCATATAATATCGTTTGGAACCATATATGATCATTAATTGTGGTAATAAGTGTTCGTGGTTGGCTTGAGTTAGTGAAATCGGTGCAAGTTGTGAACTGATAAATCGGTCGTTTAAAGGCAAATTGGATGGTTCAACCCATCCAATTGGACTCCTGGAGGGTATAAGGGACCATGATAAACATTTCAGCAATTTTTATTTTCGGACGAAAATAAGTCTAAAAAATCTAAAATTGAAGGCTAATATCCACGCTTTTTGAGAAATTTTGGAGGTTTCGGGGCCTGGTGTCAAAAAGTCTTGATATTTTAGGAGATACATCTCGGGGTCATATAATGTCGTTTGGAACCATATATGATCATTATATGTTGTCTTAAATGTTCGTGGTAGGCTTGAGTTAATGAAATCGGTGCAAGTTGTAAACCGGTAAATTGGTTGTTTAAAGATGAATTCAATGGTTCCATCCACCCAATTGGACTTCCGGAGGGTATTAAAGACCATGGTAAATATTTCGACATTTTGTATTTGCGAACGGAAAAAAGTCAAAATTTCCAAAATTGAAGGCTAATATCCACGCTTTTTTAGAAATTTTGAAGGTTTTGGGGCCCGTTGTCGAAAAGACTTGAGATATTAGGGAATACATCTCGGATCATATAATGTCGTTTAGAACCATATATGATCATTATTTGTTGTCATAAATGTTCGTGGTAGGCTTGAGTTAATGAAACCGGTGCAAGTTGTAAACTGGTAAATTGGTCGTTTAAAGGCAAATTGGATGGTTCCACCCACCCAATTGGACTCCCGTGGGGAATTAGGGACCATGGTAAACATTTTGGCAATTTTTATTTCCGTGTGTAAAAAAAAAGTCAAAAAATTCCAAAATTGAAGGTTTCGAAGGTTTCGGGGCCTAGTGTGGAAAGGAAATGAGATTTTAGGGGATACATCTCGGGGTCATATAATGCCGTTTGGAACCATAATTGATCATTATATGTTTTCATAAATGTTCGTGGTAGGCTTGAGTTAATGAAATCGGTGCAAGTTGTAAACCGATAAATTGGTCGTTTAAAGGCAAATTGGATGGTTCCACCCAGCCAATTGGACTCCCAGAGGGTATTAGAAACCATGGTAAATATTTCGGCAATTTTTATTTCGAGGTGGAAAAAAGTCAAAAAAAATTCCAAAATTGAAGACTAATATCCACGCTTTTTGAGAAATTTTAGTGGTTTTGGCCTGATAAGTATTGAAACAATTCTAATAAGATCCCACATGATGAACAACATGACTATGTTATTTACTACAAAGTAAGGAGCATAAATTAATGGAAATCTGAATTTGTGGTCAAAATACTTCAAGTTTAGCCCAAGTTTTTATTTATTTATTTATTTATTTATATTTTTTTAAATGTATTTATAACGGGGCAGTTTTTAAGAGATAAAGGATATAGACAAGTTGTGAGATATTCAAGATTATATTGGTGGGTTTTATAAATCAGTTTGAGTCAACTTGATTGATTGGGATGCTAATGTGTTGGGTTAAGCAATATGTAATCCTTCTTATTGACGAGTGGTACGAAATGAAATAAAAAAACAATAAATAAATATTTTATTCGGTCTTTCGATTGATTCGCAAACATGGAACTTGAGCTTGAGTATTCAGGTTCATTAGTTTTCTAATCATCAATGTTCATAATTTTTTGAGTTTGACTGTTTGAGCTTAACTGTTTGAGCTTAACCTAGTTCATCTGATCACAAGAAATCTCTCATGTATCAATCAATTTATTAAGAAGCTAAGGTAAACATGTTAATCTTCTTAGGGCCTGTTCCGATTTACTGAACTGAGCTGAAATAAACTGAACTGAATTGATTGGAGCTGAACTGAATTGTTTATGAGAGAAGGAAATTAGGAAATGAACTGAACTGAACTGAATTGAACATAATTGAACAGATTTGAGCTGAACTGAACTAATCTGAATTGTTTATGAGAGAAAGAAATTAAAAACTGAACTGAACTTAACATAAATTAAGTTGAAGAGAACAACCCCTAAAATAAAAAATTAAAATAGTAAATCATATCATCATTTTCTTGTTTGATTATAGAAAAAAAAGCAATTATACTCAAATAACATTTTAACTAGTGGTAAATGTATCAAGTTTAGAACCTTATTTTTGGAAAAAAAAATAAAGTGCCGACACAAATACTCAATTAAGCAAACAAATAAGTACAAATTCTTAAATGAACCTGGTTCACACTAATTTATTGTGGACCACTAACATTAGAGAAACTATGGTTGTTTTATTAATAAAAAAAAAGTCACTATAATAAAATGAAGGTTACTATGTTGAAAATAAAAGTCATTTTGGTAATATATAGGCTATAAGAGGTTAATTTTTTTTAATGAAATATCTTATAAGGTCAATATTAATAATAAAGATCACTATGTTAAAATTAGGGTCATAACGTCGTACTTCAAGTTCACAATAGTATTAAATGTTATACAACTTTTAATAAAGGTTACTATGTTAAAAATAAGGTTACTATGTTAAAAATAAAGGTCACTATGTTCAATATAATGTCAGTTGCGTGTGTATAAACCTCGGGTCCACAATAATATTATTGTGAACCAGGTCCACGCAAGTATTTCTGACAAATAAGTTACATAGGGATGTGATTATGTCAACCTAACATATCAAATTATCAATGCAACATTCATTGATCATTAATTCATTACAGTCATCACTTTGATATTTAATGATATATGTCATGCATTTAAAAATAAAAAATTAAAAATAAAAAAATTGTCTGAGCCCGGGTTCGAACCGGGGACCTCTAGTGTGTGAGACTAGCGTGATAACCGACTACACCACCCAGACTGACTTACTAAATACTGTGAAATTTGTTATCAGTACAAAAACAAAAGTGAGTTTATACTTTATTAAAATGCCAGAATTTTGTTTGTCAGAATGGCATTGCGTGGAAAATTTGTGTTAGTTATGACCACAATAAAACAATTTGTAAAATAATGAAGATAAGTTGAGGTTGCTTCTGTCGATTTGTCAAATGCATGCAATTTTCCAATATTATTCAAGTTTTTTATTATTCTACCAACTACAGAACAACTAGGCTAGATTCTAACAGCTTGATGACAAGCTAATATAAACTACGAGTATAAATAATGAACAAATAATTAGGAGTAATTTATTCATATTTTTCCATTTAAATCAAATCTCGTCTATATTAATATCTCGTTTCGGGTTCTTTCTCCACGGCTAGTCCACCAAAAACATGGGTCATATGATTCATGTGCATGGTAGCAAATCATCATTGTTCTCGTACGTTGAAGCACAATAGTACGGACATACGAAAGAAAAATGTCATAATTCCACTGTTAAATTAGACCGATTATTTGAAGACCTACTAGAGGCGCGTGACATGATACACTATCATCACATAGCAAAAAGTCAACGATGAATACTAATCAATTACGTGCTAAATCAACATTATATAACATTCCTATTTATATATATATACTTCATGACTTGATATTCCTCCTACCACCTTATTCATTTTTTCTCCACTAAAAAAATATGGACATTCTTAGTCCTACACTATTACTCTCCTTTCTCTTCCTCTTCCTTCAACCACCAATCACGGCGGCCAACTCCACCGTGTACACATCTAAAACCACTTTTTTTTCCAACTATGAAAAAATGATGACTAACCTTAAAATCTTCATTTACCCAACACCTAACCACCAGCAATACGACTCAACTCCTTTCTCTCTTCTTCATAACTCTCTTTTAGCATCTAACTTCCTTACTCACAACCCTAACCAAGCTACTCTCTTCTTCCTACCTTTCCCTCCTTTATCCACGCGCTCCCTCGACCGCCACATCCAGCTCATCCGAACGTCATTCCCTTACTGGAACCGCTCCCTTGGGGCTGACCATTTTTACTTTTCTTGCCAAGGGGTTGGTCCTAGCTCTAGTCGAAACGTGGTTGAGTTAAAGAAAAATGCTATTCAGATCGCGTGTTTTCCTGTACCCGCGCGTGAGTTTATCCCTCACAAAGATGTCACCCTCCCTTCATTCTCCCTTCTACCACGCGCGGTACAAAATGAGGGTGTTCCCACGCGCTTATTAGGGTATTGGAGGTTTGCTGAGGTTCAATCAAGTGTAGAGTTGATCAATGGGTTGAGAAACGATGGTGAGTTTTTGATCGAATCTGAGCCGTCGGATGAAGGGATGTATGTGGAAAGGGTTCAAAATAGTAAGTTTTGTTTGTTTGTTTATGATGTTGAAGGGTTGGAACGATTGAGTGTGGCATTAGCACAAGGATGTGTTCCCGTGGTAATTACAGACCGTCCAATGCAAGATCTACCGTTAATAGATGTTATTAAATGGTCAGAAATTGCATTGTTTGTGAGTTCGAATATGGGGTCAATTGAATTAAAAAAGGCGTTGATTCACACGTGCGAAGATGGCACATATGAGAAGATGAGGCAATTGGGTGTGGCGGTGAGGCCGGTGACCCAACATTTTGCATGGAATGAGTCGTCACCAAAGCCATACGATGCGTTTCATATGGTGATGTATCAACTATGGGTTAGAAGACATAGCATTAGATATTCTAAGTGGAAGATAATGTGAGTAAACGGCGACTGTATGATGTGACCATGAATCATGAATTCATGATCATATATTTTACCAAACCCCTTAATTAATTGTTATTAATTATAATTAATTAGTTTGGTGGAGTATTGTTTGATTTGTTGTTGGTTGTGGAATATTCTAGGGTAGAAGAATAATGGAGTGGAGAAATAGCTTAGGCATGTGGTGATGGTATAGATTGGCTATAAATGTTACGTTTGCATTTGATTTTTCTTTTGAATTGCCTAATCTATACTTCTTTATTTAAAAAGCAATTGGTAAGCTAAGCACGTCTCACCATATGAGTTTAAATTAAAATGTTTAGTTGCACTATCCACCATATAAACATTTTAGTTATAGTTTGACGATCTATTGGTTACTTTCCCACACATTTTGTTATTATTAAAAAAAAGGCATGACCTTTCACCTATGTTTAATAGGCATTTATATATGTTGTGAACTGTGATATTTGAGTACATGTGAATTTATTTATTTTTTGGGTGTTAGAGAGCCACAAGAGTGGGTGATGATAATCAATCCAAAGATCTCTTGAAATTGGGAGGAGAACTCTAAATAAGATTGATTTATGATAAGTTATTGTATGAAGTGCACGAGAAGATCAGGTTATAGACAAAAATTACTATATATTACTTCCACTCACCACATAACCCATTAGTCCATATTGTACTGTCCATCACTAATCTATATAAAAACTTCACGCTCGAATTATTATTTATAATATTAACCTAAATTGATCACATGGGAAATTTCCAACAATACGCCACTTAACTCCAACTCCCCCATTAACCATCGTATTAACATCTAGATATTATCATGGTCGTCTTTGCCATACCGCAAATCACACACCAACAAAGCGATTGTAGATCATAACTAATTTGCTTATAGTGATGAATCGAAGGATTGATCCGGCTACTACCTTATTGTCTTACCGCTTTGTCTTAGCCAATATCAATTCTTTCAACTCCTTCCAACTCTCAAACCTTGTATTCCAAAATAAACTCATCTTCTTCAAAAATCTTTCGCTGGCTTGGGCCTTCTTGGAGGAAGAAAAGTCAAATCACGCTTGAATAGATCTAGAGGCAATTTATACCACTTGCATTTTCTATCAACTTTTCTAAAATAAAATTGTACTTCATATACAAATCTTAGACTTTACTTATGATCATATTCACTCGTACTTGTGTCCAAACATCGAATAGACGAATATGCCAAGAAAATGCCATGACATGCTTCAAATGGCAAACTATCAACAAATTACCCTAAAGACGAACTACAACCTCCCATTGCTCCACTTCTTATAACGAGTACGATCTAAGTGGAGTTAAATTCACAAATCATGATTGTCATAAAAACTAGCACGACATCTCTGAATTGCGCCCACCTCAAATAGAATATAGGACATCAATTCAAAGCCACTTTTAACTTTTGTCGTTTAATCAAAAGCAAATCTACGGTTAAAGAACGAAACTTTGTGTTGGGTTGCGGCAGCAGCCACTCTTGTTGCTCACTCCTTTATCTAATTTCATCTCTTTCTCTCTCCTCACCAACCTTCATTCACTCAAATCCTAAAGCTTTCATTCATCATGTCAGCAGGTAACAATTTATAATTTTGATGTAATTTTCATATCATACAAGTTTATTTCTATAATGGGTAATGATATTTCTGCATAACTACGCATTACAATGAAGAATTACATTAAATTTCATCTGGGTTTCTCTAAAAATGCAGTCTTTGATTTAATATGTTCAACTTCAATGAAACTTCCCCTGTTTTTTTTTTTTAAATTTCTGGGTTTTTTCAATAAATTGTAGGGGGTGGTGATGGATTGGCGGACCCTAAGCCGTCGCCATATGAGGAGGCAATGAGTGCGCTGTCATCTTTGATTACTACTCGAACTCGTGCTGAGAAGAGCAATAGTGGTGATCGCTTTGAGTTGCTGTTTGATTATATTAAGGTTATATTTCTGTTATTATGCTAATTTTCATATCATTTTATCTTAAATTAGTTGATTATATGATTATATTAAGGTTATATTGTTTTGTTATTATGCCTGATTTACAATTCATTTTTGTCTCAAAATTGATTTTTTTGGGACTATTAGGGTAATGATGTATATTGGGTTTGGGTGGGATTTCGCAGATATTGGAGTTGGAAGAACCAATTTCTAAGTTGAAGGTTATACATGTGGCTGGCACCAAAGGAAAGGTATTTGTCTTCAATCCTTTTATGTTAATTAGACAATGAATTTGTTAAACGAACATGTACTTGTCATACACTCATACAGAAACATATCTCCGTGACATATGGAAATGTTGCAATTAATTTGAAACCGAGGGAGTATTTCTGAAGTGATTTCGCATTTGTGGTTTGTTGGGTTACTGAATTGTATAACAAAATGTCATTAAGCAGGCTGCATTGTAGTCTCTCACAAGTCAGCTGTAGGATTATTGATCTTTCTTGTCATTAAGAGAGAAACGATTAACTTGTGTTATAGACAATAAATAATGGTTATTTTATATGTCCATTTGCATAGGGTTCGACTTGTGCTTTTACTGAGTCCATATTACGCAATTGTGGCTTCCATACCGGGCTTTTTACATCCCCACACTTAATGGATGTCCGCGAAAGATTTCTATTAGATGGGTAAGTTATAATGTAATGTTTCTTTTCATACACATTAACTGTTCTAAAATTGTATGAAGTTGAGTCATGCTGCACATGTTTATGTTACCTTGTAAATTGACAAGCATAATACCAGCCATTGCCTTATAATTTATAAAATAAGAATTTATTTTTCATTACAAAACTCATCATGTTTTGAGTTCTTTTATATCTTTCATGGCTAATTATATTTTTGTTCGTATGCCATGTTGAGTGAGTGCTATTCTTATTCAATCACTGATCAGCCAAACATGCCTTATTTTGTAGCTTTGTCAATTATCATCATGAGTGTGGATGAGTATGGATTACAGTGTGAAGTCGCAGGGTGGGGGAGGAATTTATATATGTATCATGGTTTCATGGAAGAAATGAACTTTTATGAAGATAAGCTGGTACAAAAGGTTCCTTACAAATTCAAGGGCCAAAAATGTGAGATTTCAATGACAGTGAGAGCTGTTTTGGGAAAATAAAATACATTAGAGGAGCATATTCTTCATAGAGAAGGCTTTCTATGGAAATAAATATGCTACTGATGTGATTGGTCCAATCAAGAGGCTTACCATAGGGTTTTTGACAGTTGGAACTTGGAAGGAGTAAATAATCATTCTAAGTTGCTTAAAAGGTTTTTTTTTTCCCTTTTAATTGTACATTAGGGACATATAGTTCATGGGTTAAGCACTTACTATTGGTTAACATTGGGAATGGTTAAGGAGAATTTTGTGAGGAAGTGGTTTTAATCTTTGATATGTTGTAGGACAAATCTCCTTTTCTTGTCGGGATTTATTGTGATTTTTTTATGGATTCTTGATAGACCAGTTGAGTTGATCTTATGTTTCATTTACAGTGCTTTAGTTGTTAATGTCACAATATAAATAGGTAAGAAGATGAGATATTTTTCATCGATAGTCTTATTATAGTGTTCATAAGAGCGCAAGTGGGGTTCTCAACGTTTCAGTAGCCTGGGTTGTTTATATCTTAGCTGTACTTTTTAATGGTGGGTTGACTGCTTTTTGGTATGATCTTAGTGACTAAAGTGGTGGAAGAGATTCAAATATTGAAGTTGATTAGGATTTTCATTAATGGTGTTGTTTGGTATGCCATTGATAAGTTAGTTGGGAGAAAAGGTTTTGGAGGTAATAAAGTTGGTGTACTGGGGATTTCTTCATTGGTATTTCATTTATTTCATGTTCATGTGAATTGGGGGGAGGGGAGGGGGGTGGGGGAACACTGGGATTTTGGGTCTGCTCATCAATGTAAGTTTGAGTTAAGAGAAGCCATCCTACGGTGATTTTGAAGATTAATGTAATTTAAGTTTAGTTATGGAGGCCTGATTGTTTTAAGGTAAGTAGATCAGGATTCTTGGATCTAATTTCCTTTCCAAGGCTTTACCTCAAGATAATCATGGATGTTTTCATCTTTATCTGAATTATGATTTTTTTGGCTTATGCTCTTTAAGTAAGTTAAGCTACAAAATTAAGCCAATTCAGATGGTAAGTCGTTTAATGGAAGTTAGTCTCTCCCTTATTTAGGTGTACTTTTTAATATTGGAGAGGTGAGGGGTTTGTCATCCAAGTGTCTTCTACTTTAAGGTCTTTTTGGAATCATGTAGTGACTAATTCGAAAGATAAGTAACGAACTGACAATTGAAAGTGTAATAGGTTTTTACTTGGAAGAGAAACATCTGCTTTGCCTATAGATTTTCCTTAAAATTTGTACCATGTCCTATTCCCCATTTTTTGTGGATGAGTTGGTAAATTTTCCTGCCTTTTTTTTTTTCTTACACCATTCCGATGTCCCTGTCCTCGTCTAACTTCCCTTGGACGCCTATAGCCTCCATCTTTGGAGTCTAAGCCTTATGTACCTGAACTTGAATTAATTAGTCATTTGATGGAGTATGTGTTAATTTGGGTTGGATTAGCAAAAAATAAATTAATTTCGGCGCTATGCTCTTTCAGCCTATATTTGCCAAAAGAGAATAAAATCATTTTGTCTGCTATCACAATCAGAATTATGGAATAGTGTTGCTACTAACTGATTGTTTATATGGCTTCCTGTAGGCATATGTTACTAAGAAAGTAGCCTTTAGAGAAGGGCCTCTATAATAGGATGAACTATGAAATGTATGATTCTTTGTTGATGTGGACAACTCCCTTCTTCTACTCATATTTTCCTCTTTATATTTATGTGAAATAAACAGGTTCTATTAGCTTAGTAAATGGAGGGTTTTTTTTTTTTTTTTTTGTTTTTTTTTGGTGTGTGTGCGTGTGTTATTTCACTTGTTATTTAAGCAGTACTCATTCACATTTCATTCATGAGGCATTGATCTCTTTTGTAGTGCTGAAATATGTCAAGAAAAGTTTTTGGCGTACTTCTGGTGGTGTTATGACAGGCTAAAGGTATCTTTTGAATCTTCTATGGACTGAGTTTGTCATGCCCCTTCTTACATTGTATTCCTCCTTTTCAGTATGTAAAATGGTCTTTAGTTTCATTTATCAGTTTATCAGTTATCTCTTATATAAATTTCTTAGTACTTATTACTATGTCACACTTAGGCGTAAGCTCACTAAGATGATACATGGCTCACTTGATACAATTCCCTTTATATTGATTAGGTGAGTGTATAAAACCTTTTTTAGGTTGTAGCTCAACTTTTCCTTAGCTTGTCATGTTCACCAATTTGCCCTTGTGTTATGTAAAGCTTCTGTTCTGTATTTGTCTTGAATGTTTCTCACCTTGAGCAACCTAGAACATCAGACAAGCTTTAGGACATATACAATTATACATGTTTTGATTTTCAATTTTCGATGTAATATTACATATGATGTTACTGTGAAGGTTAGGGTGATCAAACTCAAACTCATGTTATGTAAAGGAAAAGTATTCTTCTCTGAGCAATCATAACAATCATGATATTAGAAGCTGATATCTATCTTTTGGACAAAATGTAATTAACCAAAAATATGCTTCCATTTGCAAATTGTGCTACAGCAATCAGATGGTTTCAGTGAGATATATGTAGAACCACCATGCCTCTAGGTTAACTAATCTTGTGTCTTTTGTGCAAACTTAAGAAAGCAACTTATCTGAGATCATCCTTTCTAACTCGTTGCCTTTTTATACCTGGACTCTTCTGTTAATAGATAATTGGCCGAATGCAATTTTCTCTATTTCTTTTTCTTTTTATTTTGGGGGATGGGGGAGGAGAGAGGGGAAGTTAACAGATTTCTTAGTCCTCGCAATAATTAACATTGCATATGTTGCACTGCTTCATACACAAAGTGCTTTGTTGTTTGCAAACTTGCAACGGATGACATCTTGAATTCTTGACTATCCTGCAATGCTTTTATAAATCTGATCTCTTCATTCTTCTGTGTCCACTTCCATATAGGATCTTTGGAATTAAGGCTTTCTGCATTTGACTCTCCTTGCCTTTCTGAGGGTGGGAGTGTCTTTGGATACATTGGGGTCATGATGTGTTTTCTCTTCACATTGAAGCAGTTTATGTGGTTGTTTTGTGCAGGAAAAAGCTACCGATGACATACCAATGCCTACATATTTCCGCTTCTTAGCTCTTCTTGCCTTCAAGATATTTTCTGCAGAGCAGGTAGATTATGAAACATTATCTAATGTTTATCTCTCTCTTTCTTTTGCTAGTAATATTATCTTAATTTGATAGATAGAATAATATTGCTTAAAGCCTTAAATAACAAGCTAAAATTCACAGGTTGATGTAGCTATCATGGAGGTTGGGCTGGGTGGAAAGTTTGATGCAACAAATGTGGTGCGATTTATGCTTCATACATCGCATTTAGTGTGTTTATGCTGCTACCACCAATGTTGATCATACATGCTATCATTTTTCAGGTACAGGCACCAATAGTTTGTGGTATATCCTCCCTTGGATTTGATCACATGGAAATACTAGGTCAGTGATTTTGTTCAAGTTTGTAAACATTTGATTCTGTAGATGACACTTATTTAAAATTGCCCCAAACTGCTCATGCTAAAGGGTAAAACTTGAATAACAGCTGTTGATAGAATTTTTACTTTAAGGACTCTGATTTATTCTCATCATGTCTGGTTGGGCTTGAATTTTGCTGGCTAATCACTCAAGGCATCTGCCCAAATGCTTTTGAATGTTCCCCTTGTTGACTGTACATGTCAGATGCTATGTTTGAATCTATTGAAGTGACATTCGCAGATCTGCTCTTTTTCAAATTTAATTCCTCCCACTTTTAGCAAGATATCAGTGTTAGCCTCTTGTGGCCTCCAAACATGTATTCCCCCATCTCTTAAAACAATAAAGTAAAGAGATTTGTTCTAAGAGTTCCTCATCTGCATTATTTCAGTTTCTCACTATCTAATGATTAAAGTATAGTAGTATATATATATATATATATATATGAGGAGGCTCTCGTGAGAATTTTTCTTATGTGAGAACACTCTTTATGTTCTAAATTTTTACTCGTATGTTCTAAATTTTAAATCTAATGTTCTAAACTTTTCCTTAGGTGTTCTAAATTAAATCAAATGTTCTAATTTAGTACTCACATGTTCTAAACCATAAATTAGTTAAGTTTAATATCATAAATTTGAAATAACTTGTTCCAAAATTTTAACTTATATGTTCTAAATTTTAAAATGTGTGTTCTAAGATTTTTAATTATATGTTCCAGATTTTAAAGCGTATGTTCTATTTTTTTACTCATATGTTCTAAATTTTTTACTCACACTTTCTATATTCTATATCAGTTTGTTCTAAATTTTTATTCACATGTTCATAATCTTAAATCAGATGTTCTAAATTTTACTCATATGTTTAAAATTTCATAAAGTATATTTTATAAATTTTTAATCACTTGTTCTAATTCTTAAATCAAATGTTCTAAACATATTACTCACATAGATGTTCTAAATTATTACTTAGATGTTCTAAATTTTAATTTCAGACACATGGTCTAAATTTTTATTCGTATGTTCTAAACTTTTACTCACATGTTCTAAATTTAAAATCAATTCTCATATAAGTATGAATTCTCACATATGAACCTATTCTCACCGGATCCCTCCCTTATATATATATATATATATATATATATATATATATATATATATATATATATATATATATATATATATATATGCGAACTACTGTTGGTCATATATCTCTTTTGAAAAATATAAGAAGTTTTATTGCTGCTGGTCACCCACATTTACGCTACGTAATCTGTTACTATTGGAATTTGAGTCTTTCTGGTTCAGCTTGGATAAATGATAGATCTTTAGGTAAATTATGGCAAAAAAGGAATTATTTTATCATTATTTTAAAACCCGTCCAACGAATTCTACTAAACTGAGTACAGAGATTTTTATGGTAGAATAAGTCAATTGGTCTTTCAAAGTAAAATGATAGAAGATGCAATGATGCATGACATATGTACAAGGTACAACCATAACCTGTTGGGACTTTTGCTGAAGCAGGGCTGAGAATGGTAGGATCCCATCAACTTTTCCCGGAAATAGAGTGAGAAAATTATACTAAGTTCACCTCCTAACTACTCTTAGTTTTGTTTAATTTGAGATGGTACTAGTAAAATCTGTAGCATAGTAAAATTTGTTTTATTTGATATTCCAACACCTTGCTCTTGGTGGGATCAATATGTACCTACAGCTGTTTTAACAAACTTGCATGATACAACTGTGTGATTGATCATCTTCCTTCCTACTGTTGTTCTTTGGTCTATATGTTCTCCCTTTCCCTTTTCTTATAAAGTCTTTTTTGTTTGACATTGGTGTAGGAAACACTCTTGGACTGATTGCTGGAGAAAAAGCTGGCATTTTCAAGGTGTTCATATGTTTCTTCTCTTTAGTAGTCATGATTTTTACTTTTTAGGTGACTTGAGCTGCGAGGAGAATTTCTAAGGCTCTTAACTCCCATTTAATATTTACATATTTCAGGTCTAATAAGTTCTATTATTAAGTTTTATGTTAGATAAAATAAGTTACGGATTATTCCAAAAAAAAAAAAAAAAAAAAAAAAAGTGAAGGACTAATAAGTTCATGATTAATGAGTTCAGGGATCTATTCTCCCCACCTTATTTCCTCTTATTTTAGGTCTAATAAGTTTAGATGAGATATGTTCATAAAACAAAGTTAAGATTAGTGAAACTCAGATGATCTCTCTCTCTCTCAACAACTTTGAGGTTTTGTTGCAGCAAGGTATTCCTGCTTTTACTGTGCCGCAGCCTGAGGAAGCAATGTCTGTACTTGAAGAAAATGCCTCAAAATTGAATGTGAGTTGAATTGTAATTATTGTTTAAGGAAATTATATTCTTATGTTTATTTCTTGTATATTTTCTTACTATCCTAAAAGGCTTGTCATATTGTTAGATAGAGCAGATTGCAATTTAGAACACTTGTGAGAAATTGATACTATGTACCTAGGGGAAAGAAATCTGCAAATTCTATCTTTTTTGTCCTTTTTATTTGAGTCATTATTTAGTGTTATGAAATTAGGCGAAGTCCACTAGTTCTAAGAATTTCTTGCATTTCAACAGAACAGCCAACCTTTGTTCTCTCTGTGGTTGCATGTTCCTAGGATCTACATCTTTTTGTAATTTGGCTACAAGTTCAATATACCTGTAAATTTACTAAACCACTTACAATCTTAAGGTATGAAATCGTTTAAGTAGTTCTGCAAATGTGGGTGATTAATCAGCAAAATCTTATTGCAGGTAAATCTTCAAGTAGCCTCTCCATTAGACCCTAACTTGCTAAATGGCTTGCAACTTGGTCTACATGGTGAGCACCAATTTGTAAATGCTGGTCTTGCTGTGTCCTTGTGCTCTACTTGGCTTCAAAGGACTGGACATGTTGAAGTCCCCTACCTTCTAAACACTGTATGTCTGCTTTAATCATGAAATTTGTTAAGTGGCTCAATTTAATTTTGATTCATTAATCAAATTATCTATCTATTTTGGTGTGGATCAGAGCTCCTTGCCTCAGCAATTCATCAAAGGGTTGACAACTGCTAGTCTACAAGGAAGAGCCCAAATTGTCCCTGATCAATATATCAGCACTGAAGGTCATGGAGATTTGGTATTCTATATGGATGGAGCCCATAGTCCAGAAAGCATGGATGTTTGTGGAAAATGGTTTTCGAATGTCATCAAAGAAGATGAGAAACAAGTTAGCTATGTAGAGCATCCACTTTCTGACAATTCAAGCATGTCTTTTGAAATGGCACATAGTTTTCACAATTCTGCTTCAAGGAAAAGCTCAACTCAGGTAATGGTATAGAGTTTACAAATCTTCAGTTGTGCAGTTCATTTGAAAATGACTTATGGAAGTTGTGTTGCTACCTGCAAGACATACTGTAGTTTAGGTAGCCTATTCTATTTTTACTTTTGTTTTGGCAGTCGGTAGCCAATGCTACGATGCTGATATTTTATTATTTTCTGCCTTTAGTTTTCTGCTGCATGAAATCATTTCGTGCTTTATGATTAATCAAGTTACATTATTGCTTTGCTTGTTCTAATGGTGTAATAAAAGTCAAACTAGAACTGATCTCCTTATTTATCTAAAAAAAGGGAAGAATGTTTAATTAATATGAATTGAGACAAGAAATTTCAGAACATTATTGATACTTTTTGGTGTATATTATACCTGACAATGAAATCATGGAAAACTAATTTGCTATTTTCAAACTTGCAGATATTGCTCTTTAATTGTATGTCTGTACGGGATCCCCAGTTGCTTCTACCACGTTTAGTGAAAGCTTGCGCAAGTCATGGTAATAGGTTGATCAAGTCAGTTATCTATTTAATTGCTTATTTACCCTAGCTTATGTGGTATGCGAAATTGCATAATCTGTCTTAACATGCTGAGAGTTCATTTGCCTGCTAGACTGCCTGCATAATTATTTAGGCTTTCTACATTGCTATGACTTGGATGGAAGAAACCCCTTTGTATATGTTATTATCTTGTCTAGTAATTGTTGGGACTTTTTTTGACATTATGCTGAGATTAAAGATACTGTAATAGTTAGCTTAATGCTTTGAAATAATAAAAGCATCACTATATTCAGTAATTTAGCTTCTTAGATTGTTATAAATTGTCTCGCGTTAATTTTGGAGTAGATTTTTTTTCCTGGTTAAATCACTAAAGCTTATTTTGATGATGATCAGGAGTGCAATTTAAACAGGCGTTCTTCGTTCCAAATATATCAGTATACAACAAGGTCACTACTAATGTGCCACAAACAGCTACACGAGCTGATTTATCATGGCAGTTAACTCTCCAGAGAGTATGGGAAAGTCTTGTTAATGCGGATAAAGGTGGGATCACCTCTCACATCCACCATCAATTGTCTGATTTTGGCCCTTGTGCTTTATTTTTGTAGACTTGAAACATAATTTGCAAGATATTGTGAGCAAGATAATCAGACAAATTATGAAAAATAAATACTCATTTTCGATTTGGTTGTATTGGACCTATTTGAGTTTTATGAGTTCTTGTATGTGAATCAGTGAATCTTTTCAACTGTAGGTGGGTCTGCAAAGGATTCAGAACTCAGTCCTGATGAAGCACAGGATGAAAAGGAGAAGGGTATAATCAGTGGTACAAGCAGCAAAGTCTTTCCGACACTTCCCTTGGCCATCAAATGGCTGAGAGACAATGCCCGACAAAATCAGTCTGTCCGTGTTCAGGTAGAGCAAGTTTTTCTTCTGATAGCATCTTACACTACCTCCTCGAGCATAACTTGTAACTAGTATGAGTTTGTTAATATTTCAGGTTCTAGTAACGGGCTCCCTGCATTTGATTGGGGATGTTTTGAGATTAATAAGGAAATGAAACACAGATAATTAATCTTGGTCCCTTGCATTTGTATTGATTGGAGTCAAAAGGTTTTTTAATGGACTCAATAACCAGCTTGAGAAAGCCATCTGAGATACTGCAAAAGCTCACATTTTTAAGAGCAGCCTACTTAACAATTTCTGGCCAGTCTAAAAAAATTTGCACACTTGACTGTTGACGGGCAAAGATAGACGTAGCAAGAGACGACTTCTGATGCCCACAAATTTGCTTGCCACAGGGTAATTCTGACCAGGCTAACAATTTCTGGAGCTTTTATATCAGTTAGTATCGTTATTTTCTGAATCACCAGAGAAAAAGGAAAGAAAAGGCTGAAGACTTCTCAGTTATCTTTCAATTTTTATGTGTTTGTTTATGTTGTATTTCTGGTGTTGTAATTTTAGTGTTTCATTGATTACGAATCTATATAAACATGAACATACACACCCAATCTCATCATATTTTATTCGAATCAGTTATCTACTATGCAACTTTGACAAGCTTCCTAGTTTTTCAGCAACATTATTCATTGAACCATGATATGGTTTCAAAAATATGTTTAGTCTTTGGTTCAGAAATCGGCTATACCATGGCAATTAGAGGTCTGAGTATTATCTTTGATTCTTTGGTACAGATTGCCAAGAATGGATGTTTGGTAGATTTACTACTCTATTATGATTGGACCTCAAATAGTAAATCTAATTTTTTCGGGCCAAGCCAAGTTTGGTTGGGTCTACTTGTACTTCGTAATTCTTAATACCGGTAACAATTAGACTTTTACATTTGCTAAATGCACTACTTTGACGGTCCTTATAGTGTGTTATGATGAATAATAAAAAGTTGATATTTTTAATATGCACTTGAATGGAACCAAAAGAATATGCACTTGAATGGAACCAAAAGAATATGCACTTGAAACTAATTTAACATTGACATAATTATGATTGTTTTCCTTGTATCTAATGTAAAATTATTTTTAAAGTTAATACATGAATGGTGTAAATCAAAGTATCGCAATTCACAAAATAAGAAATTTAGAAAGTATATCCTTAAGTATAAAGGCTATTCAGCAGTCAGCACCATATATTTTGGGAAAGTAGATGAGGAATAGCCGAGGATCAGAGTTACACCCACGACAGTATGACACTTTGAGAGTCCAAGTCATTCCCTGTATCAGGAATAACGAATCAAGTCTCAGAAAGGTCACAGAAGCATGGAACACCTTTTCATTAGGTTTGTTTGGTGGTTTTACCAACTTAACTCCAGCACTGATGCTATCTTTGGTCTCTAGATGGACAGGACCATCAGCGGCCATGAGTGCCCGGGAAGATTTTCATAGTTCTTCATAGACCTTACATCAGTGTCCCAAATCACAGCTGATATTTATTTACATCAGTCTCAAACAACCAACACTGATATATTTTGAAATTTCACACATTAGAATAATTCAACTAAACTCATTGCACGAGGTGAAATTGCGAATTCACAGGGGCTTTGAATTATCAAGCTAACTCACATTACACAAGTTCTCTAATGGGTCTATCTTTAATGAAATAATGACCCACAAATGAAGCTAAGAGCTGCCACTACACATATACAAGAAACTGAATTATGGTATTAGCACCATCAGGCATTGGCGAGAAGAAGAGCCTACGTGAGGATTTCATTATTTTGATGACTGCATCCTTCTAACCCGAAACCTCAGTCACTGGTCACCAAAGTTGCAGGAGCCATAGCAACTTCCATGTACTCAATAACCAGCAAGTCTATTACTTGTGCCTTCATGTAAGTTCTTCCATCAACTAGAATGCAGAGAAAGGCAATAAGTACTGGCAACATAAAATACTGATAGAATATATGTTAAGATATTCTTGTCATAGGTTTATAGGATATATTTTGAGAATATTGTATATTTATCTATTGAGTTTTCCTAACAAAAATAGGACTCACTCTTATTACCCTATTTATATCAATCAATGGAATCGACTCCAATTTGAGGAGTTTCACATAATCTAACAAACACTAGCTGAGTAGCTATGGGCATGCAGTTAAAAATTATGCGAATAATAACACCTACAGGTTTATCTCCTCTTTTCGAGGGAGAAATTTTTTAGTTTTGAATCCATGGTAGCAGATCTAATGGATTGTCGTGAAATTATTTCGTTGGTGAAAAAGTTGAATCAGAAGGAAATCATCCTCACGGCTACAAAGGATCGTTAGATTGTCTCTCCAACAAGGCTGTAATTTTCAGCAATACAAGCGGGAGATGCTGCGCAGTGCAAGATCTACTCGACGATCGTAGTTTTTATGAAGGAAAATTCTATTTGATTCAATATCTTATGTATTTGTTAACGTCGAATCTCTATTGTAGATGTCGTATGACTTTTAATTAATGAAATATTTTTGCTATTAAAAAAAAAAAAAAAAAAAAAAAAAAAAAGTATAAAATCACATATTCCTCATGATCAATCAACCATTTGCCATGGAAAAAGTTCCCAACGACCATAGTAGATGCTTTCAGCTTTTAGTGAACAGTTACAGGTGCATTACACACTACAGTACAGACTATTTTTAAAGCACAAAGAATGCAATATGATGACATTAAATGCATATTTATAAGAAACTTCAGCTACATGCATGTGTTAGTCAAAAAATAAAAGAAGTTGCAATTTGAATTTGCAAGAGCACAGAGACCAGGAGAATGAATAAATTTCAAATTTTAATAGAAAAAGAAAGTTAAGGAGCACATACGGAATTAAAACAGTAGAGATGACAGTGGCCTTAGACTTCTATATTTCTGATACATCATCTAAGGTCCAAACTTTCTTCCAGCAAATTTTAACAATGACAAGCTGGTGCAGCTTTCCTCCATGAGAAGAGAATAGCAGTTCCCAAATGTCAATAACTTGTTTAACTTCTAATTTGGTCCATGTTTTGCAACTCCCAGATGTCAATAACTTGTTTAACTCACTATTTAGGAACAAAGGGAGTAAAGTTGGAAAACCATACATTTGGTTAAAAGAGTTCAGAGTTCTCAGTTGGTAGTATAGATGACTTTCAAGTTTAAACATAGATTGGCGATAAGCATCTCACAAAACTACAGAAAAACAATTAAGAAAAAGCATGGTCATGACTCAATGACTCATAAGGTCAACAGTGAGGACTTCAAGACCATCACATGTTAGGTACCAGACTACCAGCACCCAAATATTAAAACAAACAGTAGCAGGGTAATAGAGAAAAAAAGGAAATGCCACTATATAAAACCCAGGTATGATACCAAATATACATTTTCAGTGTAAGCAGTATGGAAATGAGACTTAAGACCACCTAATTCAAGGTACAGAAAGACGTACCCTATCAGACCAAAGGTACCATAAGTCCATAATTATGCAGGAATCACATTTTTGTCGACATCAAAAATTTATTCTTCTTCTCTGCTGGCTTGAGAATTTGAAAAGAGCACATCAGATTCTCATCAACACTCATCATCGCTCCAGCATTATCAAATTCACCACAATAATTTGGGGCTGAGAATATAGTAACCAGCTGCCTATCTGCAAAGAATTCATATCCATCTTCTACCACCTAAAACCAGCAAAACCTTTGAGCAAGACAGCATTTTGACAATCAGGAAAAAAAACGGACTATCCAAAAAGAAAAGGCGAAAAACCTGATGTGCGCGGCAGACTAGATCCAAATCATGCTTTGTCAAGAATTCCGACACCTTATCAGCACCAAAGGTGTAGGAAACCCCTCTATCATTCATTGCCCATCCCTTAGCATCGTGACCAGGATCTGCCCAGAGCAAATCACAAAGCAGACCAGTATCAGGTACAGCAGTAGGGCGAGGTAAGCTTCTAATTTGGTCCATGTTTTGCAGGTCTGGAGAAAGTCCACCGTGCATGCACAATATTTTATCATCTATTAACGCAGCAACTGGGAGACAATTGAAGCAATCTGTGAATGTCTTCCAAAGTCTCACATTAAACCGTCTCTTGCATTCATCATAAAATCCGTATATCCGATTAATGGAAGCACACTCGTGATTTCCTCTAAGAAGGAAAAAGTTCTCAGGATACTTGATTTTGTAGGCAAGCAGAAGACAAATCGTCTCAAGACTTTGCCTGCCACGATCAACATAATCCCCCAGAAATAGATAATTTGCTTGGGGAGGCAAACCACCATACTCAAAAAGCCTTAACAAATCACTGTACTGCCCATGAATATCACCTAATATGAAATACCAAAAGTTAGGCATGCAAAAAAAAAAAAATACTTTTCAAAGTTAATGAAGATAAATTTCAAAATAAACCAGACAAGAAGTGCTTTTCCAAACAATTTCCCAAAAATCCAGGGCCCAAAGATAAATAAAGGTACACAGGAAAATGGCACATATACAAGGAAGTATAGTACTCCCTCCGTTTCGCATTAGTTGCAACGGTAGCTTGGCTCATAGTTTAAGAAAATTATAGACTAGGCTTATAATAGAAAGTATTGGGGTTGGTAGGATAGAGAAATAATAAAATATTTGTGAAAATGGGGTTAGTGGGAGAGAGAAATTATAAAATAATGGTAGTTTCTTTCCAAATATAGTAGTGTTGCAACTAATATGAAACAGCCGAAAATGGAAAGTGCGAAACGGAGGGAGTAAAGAAATACAAAGCAATCCTACAATGCTAAACACTGCAACATGCTACTTTGTGACATGAACTGCCCAAACAACCTTCTTAATCTCTCATCATATTCCAATAGTTTCAAATGACCATCCCTCTAGAATTGATCCGTCCAATTCGAGTGTTTTCTTAGTTAATCAATGCATAATAAATCAACTGTCCTTTTGTCTGATCCACAATGCCACTACACGGTGGAATCCGGCCCAATATTAAAGTCCTTAACTATCATGAAAGTCTAACTGTATGCAGCCCTTATGATCCATCTGCACATTATCATTTCTAGACAACTTAAACAGTCTAATTCATAATCCATAAATACATTATATAAAGCTGCAACTATCCACATGGAAAAAAAATATATCTTTCTTGCATTTTCAATAAATGGCAATGCATTCCATATGATCCTTAGGAAAAAACAAAATTCCAATAAAAATCACTTTTTCCTCCACCATTGGACATCTCACTAAAGTGACCCTAACTCTTTTGAAAAAATTACAGCAGATATTGTATTCGTACCGTTCTCAGGCTTCCCACAAGCTCCTTACAATTAGCTGGTAGGAACTAATATCAGCAAAGCTCCTTCAAATTAAATGCTCCTTTTCTAGATCTAACCATCTTTACACACAAACCCCTCCACATAGAAGTCTAGAACCCCAATTTTCTCAGTAAACTTTGCACATCATTTTACATTATCAAACTAATGCCACAAACCCAAATATCCAATGCAGTCTCTCTCCCAAATTAACTCAAAGAAACAACATTTCAGACACAAATAAACAAATCAACACTTCATCATTTCAGCATAAACAAGTAAAACAGCCCAGAAAACCTCCTTCAATTTGATAATACTTAAAATAAATCAAATGTAGATTAAACAAACCATCAAAACCTAAAATTAACCCTAAAATTACACCAAATTAACCAAAAACATCAATTGCAAAGATTAAAAAAAAAAAAGGGGGAAAATACCGCAAATCTTGATGGGGGCTTGAAGTTCGAGAAGATTAGGTTGATTAATGAAGATTTCACGAGCAGCAACGCAAAGCTGACGGATCTCAGTCTCCGACAATTGGACCTGTTTTCCAGGACGAGCAAGACGAACCTCCAAAAGGCGTCTGATAATGTCGTCTAATACAGTAGGGTCCATACTTCCTTGACCTTGATTGCCTACTTGCGTCGCCATTTTTATCAAAGAAGAGAAGAATTTGAGCTTTTTGATTGAAATCGATTGTGAAAACTGAAACCCTAGAAATTTGAAAGGGGGAAAAGGGTGAAGAGGAGATAGAGAGAGAGAGAAAGAGCGCACTTGCACTTTCTCCCTCGCGCTGAGAGAGAAAGACGAAAGAGGGAAAAGTATTTGATTGATTAATAAAAAAAGGAAAATTAAAATTGATATTTTTATTTTTATTACTTCGTAATTATTGTTGTTGTTATTTATCTGAAATTCTTAACTCTCATGTGTTGTGATTTGTGTGGGATTATGAGTGGGTCCTTTTGGCCTTTTATCATTTATTGGTGTATTTTCAAATCTTGAATGTGGGAAGGTACTTTTGATTTTGATGGATAATGTAATTTTTGCAAATTTAAATGATTTTGAATGAGACGTGTTGATGTAAAATTATGTCATAAGCAAAATTGAAATTGTCGATAGAGAATTATTTAATTCATTTATATGAATTATTTCATCCAAATCATTTGCGTCTTAAGTTCCTCTAAGAAAGTTCAAGCATTTTCCATAATTTTTTTATAAAAACAAGTTCAAGCATAACTTAAACTTGATTGATCTTTATAGCTCGAGATACGACAGTGACAATTATATATATTTCCCTAAAGAATTGCGGCGAGCGAATAAGGGATTCTTGAGGGTGGTGCCCTAAGTAGATGATTCATTGATTTAGGAAGCTAGAACTTGATGCTCAAGGTTGACAACTATTTTTGTTGATCCTCAATTGTCATGGTTAGGACCAGTTCATGAGTGGTTTGAGTACGTAACTCGTTTTCTAGTTTTGTCATGTTTTCAAAACTTTTATATTTCCATTAGAAAATTTAAATGGGAATTTACATATAGATTCATCTCTTAGAATCATATGCCATGATTTGTGGATGATATATTTCTTGCTCGCTAATAAGCCTGTCGAGTTGACAACATACACAAGTATGTATTTATTTAATTTCATACTTTATCAAATAATTTTGACACTATTATACCAAGCATTTAAACCTGGTAATACTATCTTTTTTGTTACACAAAGTTAGGCTCCTTAATTATAAATAGAGTTAAACTTGGTAAATATAAGCTGAATAAAAGTAAAGTTAAATTAGAAAGAAAGAAAGAAAAGTGAAGTTCAACCAAAGTAAATTCATTGAAGTGAGAAGAACTTTTTTTATTATTTTAGTAAAATGGAAAAGGATATAAAGCTTCAATCAAACCTTTTTTTTTTTTTTTTTAAATCGAAAGTACAATAGCCATAATACGTGGTTTTATCTTGTGAGGTAGAGAGGGATGTTGTCATTTCAAGTGTGATGAATATTGATATAGTTGTACCACATGCATCAAAGCCGGCAACATGCCAGCTTTTAGAGATTGATTGATGATTATGATCCATAATATGCACCATATTCGCAACAGTCAAGGATTCAAGGCCATGAAATTATTTGCATAGTCTTCAACCTTATATTTATCATAAGACAAAGATGTGATAAACTGAATGACCAATAATAAGTATAGTACTTGTTTGCAAATATATGTGTTTTATTTTGGCATTAGCCAACTCATTACTAAGATCTAAGACATACTGAGATTCAAGACTTATGATGGGTGCAAATTGCAAAGTGACTGGTCAAAGCATTACTTAGGTGATTCAAAGCGACATAAGGTTTTTTTTTTTTTAAGAGAAAACGTTAGCAAAGATTATTCATTAGAATATATTTCGAATGAGCAAATAAGTCAAAATAAGCTTAAATATACCATGTATATAACTCCGTACAACCGTTGTACAATAAAAATAATTACTCCCTTTATTAATTGAAGTTTTAGTCCCACTATATATGAATCTATTCAAATGAAAAGAAAAAAAAAATTAAAAAATAAATAAATATCCTCCTAATAATTTAACTCCTAAGCAATGCATGTCAACACAAGTATCACCCTTTCCCCACAAGAAAATAATGCATTGACAAGTGACAAGTTCCTATAAATTGATGTTACAATCACATGCATGTATGATGTAAGATGTATGATGTATATAAGTTCTCATGAAAATGTAATTATATGATGATGATACCATCATACCCAGATTCCCAGCACATTATTGCATGGTTATCAAAATGCCTACAAAAACCGTGTGATCGCATGTGCATGCTACGTACTTGTCTTTGGCCCATCCATTAGTTTACATAATTCACAAACTTCATATACTACGTATGATACTTTCTTTTTTAAAAATTAAAAAACCTATCTATATTTTGTGTGAGGAAAAAATCATCTTATAGTTATAAAACAACACCATGTTATAGCTAGAAAATATTTGATCAATCAAAATCTCAATCTTAATTGAATTTCATGCGCTTTTTAAAATCACATAAAGTCACACTGCTAAGCAATTGTCAACTAATAATCATGATTTGGCCTTTAAATAGTAGGAAAAAAAAGTGAGAAAATAAATATTAGTAATATTAATAAGAAAACCCACCTTGTTGCAAGAAAACATTATATAGAGTGTACGGTGTTTATTAATTTTTTTTTTCAAAAAAAAAAAAAGGTTGCAACAAAAATAAAATGAAGGTATTAGTTATTTTTTGGGTAGAAAAAGGTAGTGTATCACAAAGAAAATATTGTTGTATCAAAAGTCCACTAAATTTTTACCTTTATGCATTTATCGTTTTATTAGGTAATTTTCCTTAGATTTACTGTGTTTTAGTAATATAATTGAGTATGTATTACATAATGTTTGCACACACAAATATACTATGTATATAGAAGTAGCCGATTTAACTACTTGCCTTTTCTTTCAAAGAAAAAAAGTTGTCCTTGGAAGTATGTAGGACCCGCAACAATGCGGAACATGTTTAATTAAGAGTGTCCACTATACTATCTAGATATTTATTTGATGGCTTATGGTTGTGAATTTGTAAAGCAATTAAGCAAGTGCATGTCTAAAAATCTGTTATTGATTTTTAAATCCATAAACATGCAACATAGCCTACATAGTACATAGGAGAATTAATTTTGTACAACGTTAGTTGACCTAATAAAAAGATCCTAAATCAACGGTTACAACACATGAAAGAACAATAGACCTAAAATAGATAGTTGTAACATCAAAGAGACAACGACAAAGGTACAAAACTCACCACTCATGTAAACATAGAATTTATGCAACTGGAAATTTAAATCTTTAAATTCAGATATCCAACGAATATAATCCCAAGAAGCATCATAATATACCTGAATTGTGTTAATAAAGCTAGACATTTTTATAAAGTTGATAAAATAAAGTTAAAGCTTGTACACTAGCTGTAACAATTGATCTAATTACTACGTCTATATTACGTATACAATCAAGTTTAATATATGATAAAAGAAAAAGAAGAAAAAAAAAAAAGATGCAAAACTGTAAAATTTAAAAGTCCTGACAAAAGTACTGCAAATTTAAAGAAGAAGAAGTTGATATAAATAATCAGAAGGCAAAATTCTGTTTCATTGTTATAGATAAAAATTACAATTTAGGAAACTTTCTTACTCGAAAGAATAATTATCTTATAGTAGTGATTAAAGCATAAATTACTACTGTAAATCTGTAATAATATATAAGTATAATTTGATTTTATTGGTTTGTCAGAGGCTCAAATCAAAAGTAAAAGTAGATTTTGGAAATTTAATGTTTGTATAAACAATTTGTAATGATCAGTTGGATGATGCATAAAGTCACATAATGTACATGTTTATGCCTCTTATCTTTTGATCTCTCCTTTAGTCGGTACTTTGCATTTCCCTATAGTAGCACAACGTAAATTAAGCTAATTATTGAGAGGATTTTCAGAAAATATTGTCACTTCATTAATATTAGATTATATGTTGATTAAAATGCTATTGGGGCTTGTTTTCTTCGGCTTAACTTCAGTTCAGTTCAATTTAGCTCTAATCAATTCAGTTTAGTAAATCAAAACAGGCCCTTGGTATGATATTAGAGTAAGCATGTGTGAAATATTCGAGATGAGATCATCATTGTATTTCATATACAAGTAGTTTATAGTTTGGATAAGTTGTTATCATTTGTGCCCTTTGAATGTGTTAGTCAATGAAAGCCCTTATTTTCTACCAAACTATAATTTGTACATCATTTTTCTTTGATCTTTCCACTGTTTTCTTGCAATTTCATTCCTTGAGATCCTTCAAATGCACTTTTTTTCTTCTTAAAATAACAATGAATTAATAATATCTCTATTATCCCATAGTCACTTAAGTTGTGTTTTGTTGACTTGGATTAATCTAAAATTAAATTTAGACTTGATTAGATCTGATTAATTTAACTTTGATTTTTTTTATGTAATATGAATATCGAATTGGACCTGATTAATCAAACCCGCTTACATCAAGCTTTTATTTTAAAAGGCAAACAAAACACGCCCTCAACCTACTGAAATTGCACTCATGTCAGTGTTTACTAAAAGTCTGCCTCACTAATGCCATATTATTTAGGACTTATTCACTTCAGTTCAATTAAACTCAACATCGGTTCAATTTAGCGTAACATGATCCATATCACCACTTGCCCATCCGGACCCAACCCCTTCGCAAAAGGACGGTTCAAAATAAAAAGGCACCATCATGAGTCATGACACTTTAGCCGTCCCCAGCTGAGTCAAAACACTAATACTCCGTATTTTTTACCCGCCTTAAAATTCAAATCAAATGATAGATAGAAAGAAGAAGATATTCATATTCCTCCATTAAAACACACACAACACAAAAGATAATAATGATTCCATATTTCCAAATAATTCCTAAACCCAGTTCCACAGAAATCGAATTTCCCCTCAAATTCTTTCAGCCGTTTAAACCACCTTTTTCAACGATCATCCTCCTCAATTAGATTCCCTTCTCTTTGATCAATCCTTTTCTTTCTCTCTCTTCTCTTCTTCATTCCTTTTTCCAAGCCAAGAATCTCTTCTCTGTATTTCTCCTTTTTTATTTTTATTTTTCTGGGTTTTCCCTTTTTTTTACGATGCCCACTTTCTTCAATCTGTACTACTCTTTATTTTCCCACCCTTTACTTCTTCTTCTTTCCTTTTTTTCTCTCTCTTCAATTTTGGGGTCCTTTTCATTCCATAAAACCTCCCTTTCTCGCTTTTCAACTCCCCCCTCCAAACTTCAGCGGTTTATTAGCTTCACAATTCCATTTTCATGGCTGATTCTACTGAAATTCAACACTTTTCTCAGCCTTGTATTTATGGTAAGCTTCTTCTTTATGCCGCTTTTTTAACTTTTTTATTTGGGTATGCAGCTCATGTGTTCGATAAAATGCGTCAATGAACTCTTAAGCTTCACGCTTGATCATGTTCTGTTTAATAAATGGGACTTAGTAATATTGTTATTATTTTTGTAAAAAAATGTTTTGACTGAAATTTAGATGATGAGTATAGTTATGAAGTTCTGAAGTGGTTTGTAATAATGATAAGCAGGCCTTTCGGCTCATCCGAATACAGAGAAGAAATCGCGGTTTATGAAATGGTTGAGTAAGATTTTTAAAGGCGGGAATGGCGGCGGTGGTGGTGGAGGTGGTGGGGGGTCTAGTCGTGGCTCATCAGCTGGTGGTCGACACCCACAGTTTCTCGAGGATGAAAATATGGTTTGGCGGGCACCTTCTAGATCATTGGTAATACATGTAACACAACTTGATCTTTTACAAGTATTCGTAATTCTAACTAGCAAATCATGTTGAGTAACAAATAAGTTCTTTCTAACATGTCATGTAGAATAATTGAAGCTGGTTATTGCCTACATCATATCTTCCAAAGTTCAATCTTGTTAGGTAGGCACTAAATGGTGCTATTGCACGTTAGTCTTTTGCCCCATTTTTTTATAATTGATGAAACGTGAAAATGTGCTCCATAAGAAAGTGGTAATGGCATATTTACTACAGTAGAAGAATTGGACCCAAAAGCTGAATTTTTTAAACAGGGAAAAAACATGTAATTTCTGTAAAGTTTCCTTTTACATTGTATTTTGCAAGGATTTCATTTTTTAACATTTTTACTATTCTATAAGATATTTAAGGGTGACCAAGAAAAAGATCATACAGGGATTCCTTTTCTTTTTTGTTCTCCTTTTCTGCTTTTCCTTTTTTGGGTTAGGAGGAGGGGAATGGGTTGCTTGAAGTCCAGGCATCCCAAATTCTTTGTGAGCCTGCTACAAGCAATACATATCTCAGATCATGAATCCATATTCTGAGAAAAATGATATCTTATTAACTTATTTTATAGCTGTAATCCTACTTATAGTGAATTGTATCAAAGTAACGAGAACCCTGTTTTTATTCCTTAAAAAAGAAAAGAAGTTTTTTGAGTTTAGATGTGCTCCGTAGTTCCTTATTTCTAGTAATGCTCTATTATATAAAAGTATCATTTCCCCTCCTTCCATATTACGAAGTAGTTCATAGATCATGATAATTGTATACGTAGTATAATCTTAATTCGCTAATTCAGCCAACAGTCTCAACACAAATTACTATGAATTTATGAAGAGATGCATCACTTTATTGTGTAAGCGCCATTGTGGCACAGAACAGAGTTTCAAACACGTGAACTTGAAAGGAGATACTAATTTTCTTGTCACATCACACAATTTTGTTATTTTGGATTTATTAATTGTGTACCAACTCTTTGCATTGGGGAACATCAACTAAACTAAGCTTTCATAATCTGATGAAGAATGTTCAAACATGTTGTTTAGATCAACAGATGGTGCTCCTTACAAAATTTCCCTTTTTGTGTTAGTCTTAGCTAGCCCAAAGTATTGAGCGGTTAGAAGACAAAAAGTCTACAACCTGATTGGTAAGTGGTGATAAATAGTGGTAATGAGAATGAGTTTGTGTTTGCTATGTAAGAAAAATCAATGTCCAATCCCATGGTAATGCTAATTCACTCTCAAACTATCTCTTGTCCTTCACAAATTTTCATTACCATCCGTTAACTACTTGGGGGAGTGGTATTGGGTGGTAATGGACATTTATGAAAAAACACACAAGTTTTGGGATGAGATTGCATAACTATGGACATTAGGATGTTACTCTGTTTGCCAAATTACAGTTAAATTTCTTTCCATTACCACTATTTATAGCTGACTACCAAACAGGCTGTGAAAGATAGAATTCACTTTCATGTGTATTCCAGACTGATTCTTATATACGAATAATGGTGGATGCAGAATTTTTACCTTATATGCTGTTAGAAACAGGTCTATTCTGCGTCGCTTGAACTTTCAAACATTTAACAAGTTTTCATATTTAGCTACCAGGAACAAGCATTGGCCCCAACATAGAACATATATAATTTTCAGTATAACCATTTTTCTTGTACAGTCTATTGGAATTGATTTCATCTGCTGTTTTGATTTCATTTTTGAACAAGTTAGCTCATAATATATAATGTAAAAACCTAACCTGCATTTACAATGGCGTCAGGATGATCGACCTAGAGCAAGTAAAGACCAGGATGAGTTAGACCATGCGCTTGCTCTCTCTTTGTCAGATGACTTCAAAAGACCAGGTGGTAGGTATTGTTAAATAAGAATTGAGCCTAATGGCTGTGCTTTTCATTCTATAATATTTCTTTCTAACCCACATTTTCCAAGCTACACTACATCACCTTTTTCTCCTTGATCCTGTTACTGAATCAGTATCCGCACTTTCAGGCTATAAACGGCGCACAGATAATGATGACGATACTGCAAGAGGTCTACAAGATAGTCTGCATAGACCTTCCTATACCCCCTATATGCCCACTTATCCTGATTATCCTCCTTATGATCCAGTCCCATTCTTTCCTAGAAGCTATAGGTACAGAATCTCTCTCTCTCTCTCTCTTTCCATCCCATTTTTGAGTTGCAATGCCCTTGTATTTCCTGCTAGATTTATATTTGACTTTTTTGGAATCATTTTCAATTTTTTTGGGGTTTATCAGAAATCACTATGCCGAATTCCTTATCTAGTAACTATATTAAAATCTGAATTGAAGGAGGAAAACTGAAACAATTACAATGATCTTTGTATTCCCTTTTATTCAGCACACAAGTCTTCTGAAGTTTGCTGTGAATCATTGAATGTTATCAGTTGCTCATAAATAGAAATTTGGAAAAAAGGTCTCCATTGGCTTTATGCCTTTATGACCTTAATGTTAATAAAATCTTAGATTTAAAATTTCAGTTCTGGTATTTCTACTTTATGACATCTCCAACCTTGAAATGCATATGCTGACTTATGGTTAATGCTCTGGATTGCAGATTATGCAGTGGGTGCAACGGTGAAATTGGGTATGGCAATTATCTTGGATGCATGGGAACATTTTTCCATCCAGAATGCTTTTGCTGTCGCTCTTGCCGTCAACCCATCACTGAGCATGAGGTAGTCCAACATGTCCTATCTAATAATATATTGTATCTGTTTACAATTTTTCATGCTAGTATAATGTTCCCCCCTGTTATACCAATGTATTACCTCTGTTCAAAATATTAACAAATTTTTCCTTATGTTGAAACAAGTCTTACTTTTTTCTGTTGATTCAAGTTTTCTTTGTCAGGGAAAGATCCATACCATAAAACCTGTTTCAAGGAGTTAACTCATCCGAAGTGTGAAGTTTGTCACCAATTTGTAAGGAAATGCCAACTTTTGTCCTCTGATCTGTGGCCCTTTCCCGTTCTATTCTTATTTGTTATATGAAGTATTTCCTAGTGATAGTGAATGTTGGAATTAAATATTAATAGTTTTTCCTATCAGAATGAGGTTTTATCATCGAGTAGACTATGAAGTATATCTTATCCTTCATTTTCAGATTCCAACAAATGCAGCTGGTTTAATTGAGTATCGATGCCACCCATTCTGGACACAGAAATATTGTCCCTCACATGAGCATGATCACACAGCTCGTTGCTGCAGTTGTGAACGTTTAGAGGTACATTACAGCAATAAATCTTGTTCATTTACCAAATTTCAGAAACAGATTAATAGAATACTGCATTGTGGATTGCAATCCCTCTTTTTCTGATATATGTGACTTCTGCTTTCTCTTGGCTTATGTTTCCTAATTTTTCCATTTTAAAGTCTTGGAATACAAGGTACATTGCCTTGGGGGATGGAAGGAGTTTATGCTTAGAGTGCATGGAATCTGCCATCATGGATACTGGAGATTGTCAACCTCTCTATCATGCTATCAGGGATTATTATGAAGGGATGAACATGAGGATTGATCAACAAATTCCCATGCTTTTGGTTGAAAGACAAGCCCTAAATGAAGCTATTGTAGGGGAGAAAAATGTAATTAGCAGTTTCTCTATTTTTTTTAATAGTTTTTTTGTGAACAATCTCTAAACCCGGTGAATGATTGTATTCAAGGGCTTTCATCACATGCCAGAGACCAGAGGTTTATGTCTTTCTGAAGAGCAGACTGTGACCAGTGTATGTCCTTATGATCCTCATTCCCCTTTTATATATAGATTTATTATCTATCTATGTCAACCATTTATTCTTTTCCAAATCAACCAGATACTTAGAAGGCCAAAAATTGGAGGACATAGACTGGTAGGAATGAGAACACAACCCCAGAAGCTAACCCGAAAATGTGAAGTTACAGCAATTCTTGTTCTCTATGGTTTGCCTAGGTAAGCTTCACTACTAATGATTGTTACAATATTGAACCTAGCTCACACTGGAGGCTGCTGTCTACAATTCATTATAAGAATTTCAATCAGATCTATTAATGTTCTTCAATATGCTAATCGATGATAATTTTTGCTTTGTTTACGTACAGGTTGTTGACGGGTGCTATACTTGCTCATGAGTTGATGCATGGATGGTTACGTCTTAAAGGTATTGTTTATATTGTAGAAATACACTAGCTATCCTCAAAGTTGGTGATGCTTTCAAAATGAGAAACATATTAGAGTAATTACTTTGTAATACTTTTTCTTATTCAGCAAGAACATTAATTATTCACTTACACCTGAATTTGATTTTAAAAAATTGTGCAGGCTACCGTAATCTTAGTCCTGAGGTTGAGGAGGGTATTTGTCAAGTGCTTTCGTATATGTGGCTTGAGTCGGAGGTGATGCCAGGTTTTCGAAATATGCCATCCACATCTACAGCTTCTACATCTACATCTTCATATTCATCTTCGAAAAAAGGCAGGACTTCTGAGGTTGAGAAGAAGTTGGGTGAGTTTTTCCTGCACCAGATTGCCCATGATGCTTCTCCAGCTTATGGTGGAGGATTTAGAGCAGCCAATGCAGCTGTCAATACATATGGTTTACGTCGTACCTTAAATCATATACATCTCACTGGAAGTTTTCCAATATAAAGAAACCAAGCTCCCTCCTTTCACCCCTTCCTCTTTCTATTACATTCACTCTGACAGATACAGCATACAGGATAGTTCCTCTCTTCTTCGGTCTCAACTCTCTGAGTTTCAACATCAGCTGACCATGGAAATCTTAAATTGAGTTTCCACCCTTGGTTTTTATGGGGTCATTTACACATCACATTATTAGATTCTACACGATTACATAATAAACTGTCCAAGTACTGCCCGTATATTTGTTGAGAAATCACTTGTATTTTATTTACTGTTATTGTTATTAGTTGAATTACCATGATTGATACAATTAAGGAATTCTGAACTTGAATTATTCTTTTGGAAGGAAGTTCTTCCAGCCTTTCGTCCTTGCTTGCTTAATCTCTTGTTCTTTTTGATACAAAACCGAAGCCAATTGTATAAAATAATAGCCCTATATTACTTTTTGCACACTCCATTACTCCAACTACATACTTATAATTAGTTATAAGAGAGGACATAGGATCCCTCCATCAACCCCTCCCCCCCAAGTGGTTGGGGGTTTGATCCTCATCCCTCACATTCTTGTGATTGTGATAGGGTGGGAGACCCCTGTATCTTACCCTTTTTTTTTAAAAAAAAAAAAAAACCTACATTTTTATAAGAATAAATATTAGCGATTAAATTTATAAAAAGTTAGCCTTTGACACAAATTAAACAAAATTTCAAATTTATTCTATTACTTCTAGGGTTAAACAGAAATTCTAGAATATAAAAATATGGAATGTGCTGCATTACTACATATCAACTTTGATGTGTTTATCATTGTAAGAGTTGTAACATACAGATTATCAATTAAAACTTAACTAAATACATATGGTAAAAAAATAAAGACATATTCAATACAAACCTATGATAAACGTATCAGTATGGAAGTTCATTAAATTTATAATTATACATAAAAAAAGACATAAAAGCAATAAAACTAAAATTAGTGATATCATGAACTTGTTGTAACTATAGCTATCAATTCGGGTAAATGGGTCGGGTCAACTCGGCTCGAGTCTATTCGGATTAATTCCATAACCTATGCGGGTCAGGTTTGGGTTGGATCATGCTTGAGTCGGGTCACTTCGGGTCATACTTCTTATCGGGTTTGGATCGGGATTAGGTCGGGTTAATAACAGGCCGAGTTACATTTGGGTCGTGTGAAAAATAGGTCGGGTTTTCACGGGTTAAAACGGTTTAGGGAAATTCTCGAGTTCGAGTCGGGTTCAGTTCAAGTCAATAATTTGCGGGTTAGGATCAGGTCGGGTCATTCTCGGGTTTGAGTCGTGTTCGGTTCAAGTCAATAATTTGTGGGTTATAATCAAGTTGGGTCATTTCCAAGTCGGGTCATTCTCGTATTCAAGTCGGGTTATGTTCAAGTCGATAATTTGCAGGTTACAATCAGGTCGGGTCATGTCCAAGTCAAGTCATATTCGGGTTCAACATAGATAATTATCATTTTTATCAAGCTAATTATTTCCTTTGAGTCTTTGACTATAATATATATGACAATATACTAGGGAACTATAGTCTATAATTTAGGAAGATAATTATCTCCTTTAACCATACAACAAATATATACTATATTTAACTCTTAAATTTGAGGATGATGCTCCTTTCTTTTGCTGGCCTAGACCGACTTGGTCTCCGTGGACAAAATGCTTTGATCAACAATAATAAGGTGGTTTAAATTGCATTTAAGGTGATTTGAAATCGGGTCAGCAATAATTTGGGTTGAATTTAGGTCGGGTCAATAACAAGTCGTGTTAATTTCGAGTCGAGTTAATAACAGATCGGGTTGAATTTTTGGGTCGGGTAAGTAATAGGTCTGGTAAAATTCGGATCGGGTCAATAATAAGTCGGGTTGAATTGGGGTCAGGTCAATAACATGTCGGGTTGATTTTGGGTTGGGTTTGTAACAGGTTAGGTTAATTACGGGTCGAGTTAGGAACGGGGCGAGTTGAATTCAGGTCAGGATAGTAACAAGTCGGGTTAAATTCGGGTTTTGAAGGATTAAAACAAGTTTGGGTCAATTTCGGTTCAAGTCGGGTTCGGTGCAAGTTAATTAAATTGGTCGTTGTACACCGGTAAATCGGTGCAAGTTGTAAACCGGTAAATTGGCTGTTTAAATGGAAATTGGATGGTTCCACCCACCCAATTGGACTCTCGGAGAGTATTAGGGGCCATGGTAAAAATTTCGCCAATTTTTATTTCCAGGCGAAAAAAAAGCCAAAAAAATTCCAAAATTGAAGGCTAATATCCACGGTTTTTGAGAAATTTCGAAGGTTTCGGGGCCCGGTGTCGAAAAGTAATGATATTTAAGGGGATACATCTCGGGGTCATATAATGCCGTTTGAAACCATAAATAACCATTATATGTTGTCATAAATGTTCGTGGTAGGTTTGAGTTAATGAAATCAGCACAAGTTGTAAACCGATAAATTGGTCGTTTAAATGCAAATTGGATGGTTTCACCCAACCAATTGGACTCACGAAGGGTATTAAGGACCATGGTAGACATTTCGACAAATTATAATTTCTGGGCGAAAAAAAGTCAAAAAATTCCAAAATTCAAGGCTAATATCCACGTTTTTTAAGAAATTTTGGAGGTTTCGGGACCCGGTGTCAAAAAGACTTGAGATTTAAGGGAATAAATCTTTGGTTCATATAACGTCGTTTGGAACCATATATGATAATTATTTGTTGTCATAAATGTTTGTGGTAGGCTTGAGTTAATGAAATCGGTGCTAGTTGTAAACCGATAAATTGGTTGGTTAAAGGCAAATTGGATGGTTCCACCCACCCAATTGGATTACCGGAGGATATTAGGGACCATGGTAAACATTTCGGCAATTTTTATTTCCGGACGAAATAAAGTAAAAAAATTCCAAAATTGAAGGCTTATATCCACGTTTTTTGAGAAATTTTTGAGGTTTTGGAGCCCGGTGTCGAAAAGCCTTTAGATTTTAGGGGACACATCTCGGGTTCTTATAATGCCGTTTGGAACCATATATGATCATTATATGTTGTCATAAATGTTTGTGGTAGGCTTGAGTTAATGAAATTGACACAAGTTGTAAACCGGTAAATTATCTCCTTTGACCATACAACAAATATATACGATATTTAATTCTTTAATTTGATGATGATGCTACTTTCTTTTGCTTGCCTGGATTGACTTGGTCTCCCTAGACAAAATGTTTTAATCAACAATAATAAGGTGGTCTAAATTGCATTTAAGGTGATTTGAAATCGAGTCAGGGACAATTTGGGTTGAATTTTGGTCGGGTCAATAATAAGTCGTGTTCATTTCGAGTCGGGTTAGTAACAGATCGGGTTGAATTTTTTGGTCAGGTTAGTAATAGGTCTGGTAAAATTCTGGTCTGGTCAATAACAAGTCGGGTTTAATTTGGGTCAGGTTAGTAACAAGTTGGGTTGATTTCGGGTCAGGTTTGTAACAGGTTGGGTTAAATTCGGGTCGAGTTAGGAACGGGTTGGGTTGAATTCAGATCAGGTTAGTAACAAGTCGGGTTAAATTCGGGTTTTGACGGGTTAAAATGGGTTTGGGTCAATTTCGGTTTAAGTTGGGTTAGTTTAGGTCAATAACTTACGAGTTACATTCGAGTCGAGTCATCTCCAGGTCAATTAATGTTCGGGTTTGGGTCTCACATACTCGGGTCAACTTGGGTCTAGGGTTGGTTTCAGGTCGGGTTTGGGTCACTATTTTTTCGAGTTTTGATGGTTCGGTTAATAATCGGGTTTGAGTTGGTATTTCGGGTCGGGTCAACTTTTGACAGCTCTAGTTGTAACCCCTCTAATCCTTTGTGTTCTTTTATTTGACGTTTTTTGTACTGAAATAAATAAGTCATAGAATAGCAAACGGATTGGAATATAAAACTACTGTTGTCCTGGAAATAGGTCTGTGCTTGAAAAGCGAGACGAGAGGAAGGTAAGAGAATCTCTCTACTCCCCGTGGTGGGGCTTGAACTTGTAACAGTGAGTTCCCCACCATCTCGCCAAGCAAGGTTATTTTGTACCCGTATATAGCAGAACATATTGCTTTACGAATTCCTTCCCATTATGATTCTAATTTATTCTCATACAAGGGCTTCAAAATGAGAGAAATATCTGAGAAAGGAGATGAGCACATTCTCCACACGACTTAACATTGATAAAAACATTTTTCAATGATGTATACAAGTAAATTTTCTAAGGGTGACAGGAGCAAAATTTGCCACCAAACTAGCGGTCTAGACAAAGTAAAAAGAGGTTGCAAAGACATCAATGGAGCAGCATATCGAAAAACTTCTATGTCAATCTGAATACATCCTTACTGGAACATTTGTTTCCAACAGGAAGCTACTGATCTACAGCATTATCCGACAAAAACTTCTTCATTGTCTCGTACGTCATGAAAACAATGCCTACACTGGGGACAACCTTATAGAATTCAGGGAGAATCCCTCTGTACAGTCCTTTCAATCCTTCTGTCCGGATGATATGCTTAAATGTACCAAAAATACCAGTGTTGTATACACGTGCACGACCACCAGCTCCTTCCAATTGCATCCTTCGTCTTACCAAATCAATGGGAAATATTGCTGCAGTTACAGGAGAGTAACATCAGTGAAGTACAAAATGTAGCTCATTTAGGTTTTCAAAACAAGATATGTAACAGAATCAAATTACCAACAAAATGAAATGAATAGGTGGCAGTGATCACCATTACTTGCCACAATTATACAGTAGAAATTGCTAGCTAATGCCCAACATTGGAAGAGGACTAATCATATTCTCAACACACAAATCAAAGCTTCATGGAAATAAAAAAGATAAGCAAAGCAATAGTGTAATAGATGAACTCAAAAGACTTGGCCTTTAATGTTCACATCCACCACAAAGGAAGCCTAAGTGAGAAGCATACCTCACAAGAGGAAGCCTCTCACATTTGGCATAGGAGAACAGGTTTCAAATCATCTGAGACTGGTGCTTCCCTAGAAAAGGGACCAACTGCAATGCTTGATAGACTTTGAAGATGAAATTAATCCAAGCAAGACCCTTTTGAATCAAAAGAGTCAATAAAATTCAAGTATTAGGATTTAGGAATTTAAGATAAATTCTAATTTAATTCCCTGCAAAATCATTTGCAAAAATTAAACAACTTCCTGGTTCCTGGCTCTAGTGTCAGTCTTGTTAGACATTTAGTGCAGAGCCAGCACCTCAGCCTGTTTCTCTGCATCAAAAGCATATAACTAGAAGTATTAACTTCTCCACAATACTCATGAGTATCTAAACAACGAAGTTAAAAATATCTAACTAGTCATCCAGAAATTTCTCTTCCATGCTGGCCTTCTCTACGATAAATTCAGTACAGTTTTCAGCATAAAAAAAAAATAAATAATAATAAAAAATAAATAAAAAAAAAAAGGAGAGAATAATAGTTAATGTCAAACATTGGCAGCCATACATGTCATTGGAAAATAATTAAGTACGGTCAAATATCATTCCAGATTGACGATCAAGTAACAAGTGCGAACACCTAAACGTGTCAAAGTGACAGGTGCTCCGAATCGTTCAGATAACACATAAGATGAGTAGATGGCTATAAACAAAAAATGTGAAAGCTTCCACAAAACTACTAGCTTCTTAAAGTAAATTTAGATTCGCTCACCAGTGGATGACGCAACACCAGATATACTTCCACAAGCAAGACTCACAAGCACAGTGGAATCTTGGGGCCTGTGATCCAAAAATATGGAAATAAATCAGTTATACATGGATAGTTGAAAGACAAGTATATTGACATCATCATATAGTAAAGTTAATGCATTAAGCACCTCTGCAACTGCCAATAAGACCTCAAAGTCTCGTATACAGAGAAGCTGATCGCTATATTTGGCCCCACACTCTACAAAGAAAAGTTAGATAAATCAATTGTTTAGAGGAACATTCTTCAATAGCATAGCATAAATGTTGGTCAAATAAGAATGAAGGATTACCAAAAGTGTTGCCCCAATCCCTTTATAAAGACCAAAAACGCCTTCTTCTTTACTAATGGTATGTAGTGCATGCCATATACCTTTGTAATATGTCACATTTGTCTGCAAGAATGTTGAACAAAGTTATAAGACATAGGTAGAGTTTCTAAGATGGAAAACTGATAAATACAAAAAAGAGAATCGAGAGTGATTAAACATTTGATCAAAATCGATTGACTACACTGGTTTCCAAGCCAACTGATTGATATAAGCAACAGCCATGCAGAGACAAAAGACAAAACCACGATATTTTAATGCAACCACTACTTTTAACTTTTAAGGAAACACTTCATCGAGAGTTCAAATAATTGCATATTAATATTACAAATCAGAGAAACAAACAGATCACTTTTTTTTTTCCCAATTTTTCAGATCAGGCGCTCTGATTTGTCTTGTGTACTTCCTTTTCAAACCAAGAACTAGTAAAAGTTCATACAAAAGGATAACTCAAATACAGCACAAAACGGGTAGAAGCGGGTCATTTGGAAATGATGAACCCAACACGAAATTAAGCGTGTTAAATATAGACTAAATATCTCAAACCGAAACTAGAACATTTAAACTGCTCTTTTAAACAGGTTGTATATGAAACTCTGCACAAACCCACCACACCTGAAAAGTGGTAGCCTTTTAAAAAATCCTCCATAAATTAAAGAATTTGGCAGGAAAAAAGGCAAAAATTATGTGCTCATATAAATAATTGACATTTTAATTCAAAAAACAATTAATTTTCTGTTCTTTGTTTTCTACTTACAAACTCAAAAGTATTTTAATCTGACTTGGTGTTTTGATCCTGAGGGGTAAAAGAACCTTTCTACTTTGAACCTTGGAAGTATCTTGTATCTGATGGAGTGTTGGTTGGCAAGAAGTTTTGGAGTAATTGTTGGTCCCCAGAGATAAGGCTAAAGGTATTGGTGTATTACACTATATTGAGTACTAATATCCATATCAACAAATACATACAGCATAAAAGCAGTCTAACAGTCCAGATGAGAAATGAAATGAAAAAAAAAAAAAAAAGCAAAAACAGAAATGGATGATTGAAGAAATGAACAACAATATCTTCACACAACAAACAAGATAATGACGCAAATAATAGAGTTTGGCTGAGAAAACTTACTTGTGCAGCAAGCCGTGTCCTCACCAAATCTAGAGGATAAGTAGCAGCTGCAGAAGTTACTCCAGCTAAAAAGCCACCTGTCAGCCGCACAAAGATATGTGCGCCTATATTTTCACTACTACTTTCTAATCCAGGAAATGACTGCAGAAGCTGCGAGATATATTAAAAGAAAATGTCAGATAACAAGTTTAGTAGTGTGGGAATGTGTGGTAAGCTTATGAAACGCGGATACCAACATTCTTGTATCGTTCGTATGAGTAGAAACTGACGGAAGAATAAGGAAGGCGATGAGCTATTGTAACCAAGTTTCCTTTCCAGAAGGCTCTTAATCCTTCCTCGTGCATAATTCGTGAAGCCTCCTTCCAGATGCAAGCTTTCTTCAATGTTGCTACATCTGAGTGCATGCCTTGCACCTAAAAGCAGTACAATGTTAAAATAATTGAGAACTTGACAAGTTTCTGAGCAGCCAACTTAAAACAGCTAACCTATTAATCTTTAGCTGAAACAAAGTACAATCATAGAAGTTTGAATAAACACCTTAAAAAGGACTAAAGACAAACAGTAAATACCTCTTGTGAACTCTAATTAGAGACAATAATAATAAGAACATCACCAAGTAATAAAAATCCATATTGATGACACATTAGGAAACGAAAATTCACATAGCACCACTAACTGCTGTCAAACCGTACACAATAATAAGAAAAAAAAAGTAATCATCACTTTACTCTGATTAAAAACTCTGAATTTAAAAAATCCATTGAATCTTTAATCAATAATCACAAATCAAAATCACATTCCAGAAACAACTAGCTACATTGGACAGCAACATGGTTCATTCGGTGTTCACTGGTCAGATAGCATTAAGGCAATGTTCTCCTCAATTTACTTGGAATTACTTCAGCCAAAATAAGTATCTTATCCTCAGATACAACAAATTCCATACGTTCAAAACATACCCTCACAAGTTCGAACAAAATACGTTCCAATGTCAAAAATAACTTGGAGAGAAGACAACCTAAAGTCTAAACTCCCGCCAAACGTTCCGGCCAACGTTGTACTCAACCTCCAGCTGACTACAACACTTACCTCCATCATATAATTTATTATCAAATAAAATTCAACAATCTACATCATGTTCAACTCTATCAATTATCAATTAACAGAAAAAAAAATACCCTTCAAGAAAGAAAAAATAATGAATTCAACATTCACACATACTCAACAATAACAGGGCAAAACCATATCTTCCCAAATTGTACAGAAAATCAACAAAACCCCCAAATTACTTACTTTTTCTAAAAATAAAATAAAAATAAAACAATTTCATCCTTAAACCTTCAAATTACATAAAACTAAATCAACCCATTACAAAAATCAACAATTCCCACATTCCTGAACCAAACCCAACAAAAGGGTACTCAAGAACAATGTAAAATCAAATTCTCTGACCTAAAATATGAAAAACTTTGAGATTTTCTCACCTGAAAAAGAATGGTGAGACGAGCAAGCGGTGCGGTGCAAGTTTTACTAACGGCGCCGGCAATTCCGCCGGCAAGAAGCTGAGAAACCGTCCCAATTTGGGCTTTCTGTTGTTGATTCACCTGTACATATTTACGCGCACATCCATCTCTTTGTCCTCCATCAACGACTACCCCAACCCTTGCTTCCGTCTGCATTACGAATCACTTTCTCTCTCCTCTGTTTCTCTCTCCAAATTCAACAAAATTTGTGGTTTTTTTTTCAGATTATTCAAAATTTAAAGGAAACCCTAGTATGAATTCATAAGAATCTAGAAAAATTTAAAGTTTTGAAGAGATTTTTTATTGGTGAATTAAATTTGGAATTGAAGAGTATAAACCCTAGAAATTGAAAATTGGCTGGTATATTTCTGCGTGGTTTGAACGAAGGGTGAAAATCAGGTGATTTGGGATTATATTTGAGGGAGTAAAACGACGTCGTAACTAACTCTAAACCGACTAAACCACGGTTTTTTTACTGCTCAGGTTTCTAGTAAACTAAGGTTAAGTGAGAGAATATCTTAAATAAGGGTTAAGCTTAGAAGTCGAATATTCTTCAATCACTATCCTATTTTTTCTAATTTTAAGATAAACTTTTTTGTGAAGGTTTAACATTAATGTGATACCATAATAATTCTATATAAGTCGGTGGTGAGGAGGAGTTGAGTACAAGGTGGGCAAACTATATCCACATGCTCGTGTTCATACTTAGGCCTTGTTTGGCAAATGGCTGTTGGCGGTTGGCTGGTTCATTTGGCTTGTTTGACCAGCTGGAATGTTTGGCTGTTTATAATGGCTTTTGAAATTGGTTGTTTAAGCTGGCGGTTTATAAAAGTGTTTGGTAAATTAATTGTTAGTTGTTGGCTGTTTATTAGATAATTTGTGGGCCAACAAGCCAAAAACCAACAAAAAAGCTACTCAAAGCAGCTTTTTCATTTTGGCTTAAAAGCCAGCTTTTTCGCTGACTAAAAAGTCAATTACCAAACAAATTTTTTGACGGTTTGACCACCTAAAAAAGCCAAAAGCTAACCAAAAAGCCATTAAAAAGTCAATTACCAAACATGGCCTTAAACTCCAATCATATAAGACATAACAAAACTCATGATTTCGTTAGAGTTTTCACCCTATATTTTGTACATTAATATCTTTAATTATTTTTTAAAAATTATAAAAAATCATTAGTGTAAAATCACATATCGAAATAATCAGCTATACCAACAACAAAGAAATGTAAAAAAATTTAAGTTATTAAACGATTGGATTATAAAAATATACTCCGTACTTTGTTAGGAAGTAGATAGGTTTAAAATTCATTTATCTAAATCAACAAGTATCTTATCATTCTAAAATTTACTTATCTTTAATATACTTGTTCCGTTTTCTCTTTGGTAATCTTCTCCTATAAGGTAAAATCTAGAATAGATCCGATACACAATAATTTATAGTGTATCCAACCATCTTATGTACTTCGTATCATATATCATCCAGAAATTGATTATGTAAACGTATCATTCAAAAAGTGTATTATTTATCATTAAAAAAAAGTATCTAACAGTAATTATATGAATTTGAAAGATAATTATATCAGCTGACTAATTTGTTTAAACTACACTATATCATGCAAAATATGTCTTAAAAAAAATATTATATCATCTAAAAAAAGGAATAATCATCCAGTACAGGACCATATATTTTCTTTTGCAAAAGCTCTAGCAATTGAAATCAGACCAAATAATTAAAGAATCCATGAAAATAATTATAGATATAACAAGTTTTGTGTAAGGCGGATGTTACGTTAATTTTATTTATTTTACAGAGTATTTTTTTTTTTTTTATAAAAAATGTGTTATTAGAAAAATAATAATCTTTATAGTATAAAGGGTATTTTTAAATATTTATAAGATAGCTTTAACCCGCCATCTTATAATAAATTAACGTACACACGCCTTTTTAAAGAATTTGTGTCATATATTAATCAGGATATGAGATGATTCCATATGAGTTGAGTAGGACCTAGGAAACAAATTAAGGTACACATAAATTCCTTGATTAGACTGCTTGTGAAGGGTGGATGACCCGAACCCCATAAGTTCTTGGAGCCGATGATATCCTCTCATTCCAATTATTATATGAGATAAAGTTGTGAATCACATGAATTAAGGATAGACACCAACTTGGAACTTAATCCAATCATCTCACAATTTTATTCTCAAGTTGTACAACATATGCAGTGTAATTAACTTAAAATTAATGGTATTTATCACATATTGAGAACTACTAATTACTCTAATAATTATTCCGTGTTTTTGTATCAACTCTAATTATAAGTATTTTTAACAAATTACCAAAAGGTATTAGAGACACTAGAAGCAAAATCCAAGGGATGAGCTAAGTTTACCGTTTAGGATGAGTGGATTACATTTTACAATCAAGAAATATTAAGTTGTGGGCACCATTTCTATAATTTGTGAATGTTTATCCATTATCACCGTTTTACAGCTAATTGACAAACGACTGATTGTATATTTGTCTACAACATTTATTAGTCATTTAGTCAAATATTAAACTTTACAATAGCTACCAATTCTCAACCAACATTATGAACCTCATGTTTCACGTTGATTTATTGCTTGTAGTAGAATGTACAATACTCGTTTTATGCTGTGAATCTGTGATACTGCCTAACAAGTTCCTCACCAGCGCGTAGTTGTAATTTGTAAATGGTTCAGTAGGAAGCACCTGCTGGCTGCTGTTACTATGCTGAGTCTTGGCCTGAGTTCGGTGCCTGAGATAGAGCATGTTTGTATGTTTACCTATAATAAGAATGAAAACAATTCTAACCGCGTGTAATTTAAATTTGATCTTCTATGAGCTCCTGCTGTTGGAGTTGGACTTCTTTATACCAAGCCAGACGGTAATTTCACAATATCTATCATACATGATGTTAATCGATCACAAGATTTTTCGAGCAAAGGAAGTTGGACTTGCAACTATGGAAGTCAATGGATTATATTCTACAATGCTAAACATGAAGTCGTCTAATTAAACACAAACTACATACACATGCTCAAACTTTAGAGCAATTTGAATTCTGATGAATCTAGTAGAATTTCAAGCACTCTCAATATCGAGCATAGCAGTTACATCAGTTTTCCTAGACAAATTTGGCCAAATAATTCTGGAGTAGTCCATATGAGATTCCATTATGCACTTTCAAGAACCGAGATCAATTTCCTAGAACCGTGAAAATTATTGTTTGGCAAGCCAAAATGGTACGATTTGCCCATGATTAGACCACGACAACCCTGTTGTATTATCTTGATTGCTGCCTATAGCAGAAGAATGGCTTATATGTGCTCCACTATGACTTCCTCCAACATCGAGAACCTGGTTGTTTGGAAGACGGTTGCAAAGCATGCTAAACTGTTCCTTTCCCTGCTCTGCTCTAGGGAATGCTTCAATCTTACTGCGCTTACAATGACTACTATCCTGATCTCTATGTGAGTACGCAATCTGGAAATCCTTCTCCGATAGCTGGGAATGTAACGAATTTTGCTGGTCAGTCACCAAACTGAAGAATTTTGGCGTATCTTCTGCCTTGGAGCATTGAGTTTTCCTCTCAAGTGCGTGCATTTCTTCTACCATCGGCTTCCACAACCTCACTCTTGCATTGGTGAACCAATTAGATACCTGTACAAAGGATATATGAAGCTCTCTTCATAAAATTACACTACTATAAACGTCGTAAATATGTTAAGAATGTTGTTTCTTTTATTTTCAATGGGGATTTCGATGTTCAAGGGAAGTATTGTAAGTTTGTAACTTGTATATAAGCTTGACACAAGACAATACTCGAAAAGTGCTAACCTGACTTCTTGATAGGCCGGTCTTCTGCGCCAACATGTGCTTGTCAGAATCGCTAGGATAACTGAAATAATGAATTCAGTGCATACTAGAGCATCAGTAAACAAGATCCATGAATATAATCAATGATAGAAACTTGGAGCTTCTTGTTTCATAAGTTAATTGCGAATTTGCGATACTGAGGAAAAAAAAGCAATTTCTTACGGGTGTAGAAAGTGTTCAAATAGCCAATTCCTCAGAACAGCAACAGCTTTATCAGGAAATCCTCTTTGGGATCGCCAGACAGGATGTTGGAGAAAGTTAGGAGATGGACCTTTGTCTTCTGAGCAGGACCCTGGAGTACGATCACTCCTAGTATCTACGCTACTTGAGAAAGCTTTACTAGTAACGCGAATTTGATCTAGAATGGCATTCTTTAAGCACTGGAAGTGCCTAAGCATGGCTCTAACAGCAAAGCATAAGAATGGGGCAGCATTTCCAAGACCCGCGACAGATTCAAATGATGAAACAGCTGATTGCATTTGTTGGCAGTAGAGTTTATATCTCTTGTAAACCTAACACACAAAATAAAGATCAACATTAAAAGAGAAACGATGTTAAAATGACTGAACCATGCTGCATGCCGTAGTTTGGTACACAAAACAAACATCAAATTGATGCAAAGCAAGCAAATCATATCTTCAAACTGATGTTTTGTTTATGAACTGCAAATTTTGGTCTTTTGTCACAAATTTCACTACTTCATAATACATATTTCCATCAGAATTTACCTGAGACAGAAAGCCCGTCTAGCTCAGTTGGTAGAGCGCAAGGCTCTTAACCTTGTGGTCGTGGGTTCGAGCCCCACGGTGGGCGTAACTTTACCTTTTTTTGGAACAAAATTTCAACAGAAGAGTTTAAAGCTGCTATGTATATCAGTAAAAATCTACTCCATCTGTCATTTTCTTGTTCGGGTGGTTTCATAGACAATAAGCCCGTCTAGCTCAGTTGGTAGAGCGCAAGGCTCTTAACCTTGTGGTCGTGGGTTCGAGCCCCGGTGGGCGTTCCCTTTTTTATAAACGGATCTTTGAACAACTAATATTTACATTGCAAATTCATGGCTACTAGCCTACTATTAGGTCAGCTCAACTTTAGTAATCCTAGCAAATACTTAGACACTTAAACTTAGACCTTACCGATTCAAACTAGCAAAAAAAAAGGCTACATAAGAGATGAGTAATTAACATCCTCTTAACAAACTCTTGGAAAAGGTGAATCTTCTATCTGATGTAAAACAGTTGAGAGTTTTGAAGGTCAAAAAAGGACGACTCGCTATCCTCTTTGATAAAGTTCTTAGTACCTTGAACGAATAGTGTAATTTGAATTAATATTGTCACAAATGACTACTGATGTAGAACATGGATAGACCTTAATAGGTGTCGTCGTTTCATAAAGAACCAGCCTTCTAAAAGCAAAATATACCATAAAGATTAGTTCTTCCGCTAAAAATACAACAAGTCACCCTTAAAATACAAAAGAGTCACAATCGACTCATTATTGGCACATGGCTCCATACAATATTTTTTTTATACTAACACACAAATGACCAATGCATTACATCTTTAACAGATGGTAGGAAAATTTATTAATATGCTTCTTTTTTTGAAGAGTAATTACTTTCTTATTCAAAATCTAGGTGAGTAGGGTAATGGCACTTTACATTTTGCATATTTAGTTCCCCTAGTCTATCTTTAGGTTCTAAGCTCTAAAGTATGTATTGTGTCATGCAAATATGGAAAATCTTACCTGACTGACTAACCTTATTACATTCTCTTAACTACAGTATAATTAATGCAAAGTAGAAGGGGTAAATAATAATTAACCCCTTAACAATCATAGAGCTAAAAAGGAGAAGTATACATTTTTTTTTAATCATACGGAGTAGTTTATTTTTAAAAAAAAATGGTGGAAAAGGGTAGAGAAAAGATATAAAAAATGAATATTAAAAAAGATAGGAGGAAATGATTTGATTAATAAGTTTTGACAAGACTAGACATCTTTATGTCTCACTGCCAGTGCAGCAGAGAGAGAAAGAGAGAGATATGATTAATAATAATAATTTTTACCACAAGAAAACCCAAACTACTGCCCTTTTACAGTGACAGCAACTATCAGATCATCAACTCATCACTCTCATACATATCAACATCCACATATGCGTACACTGTACATCACCAGATAACTCCAATTCCCCTTGCCCTTTTTACCTGTTATCTCATTATTTAACCTACTACCTCGGATCGGGTTAACCTGTGATAGATTTTGAACCGGTATAGCAGTTATTTTTTTTAGGTTGATAAGGAGAAGACATCTTATCTGAAGCCTCTCACAACTCAACAATTTCCGTAGTAATACTAAATTTTACATAGTAACACTTCCTCCGTCCCTTAGGTAAAGGCTACACATACAATTATTGTATGTGATCCCTACATATAACTCTAATTTGTCATGTTTCTATTGGTTAAAATAATAGGCACAAGTTCAATTAAATTCAATATATATTTGACTCCTAATTTTCTCCCATTTTTTTGTTGATGTATCAAATTTGTAATGGTGTTGTATGTAGAGACAATATACAATAATTGTATGTGTATTAAAGCCTCTTTCTAGCATTTATTACTCACATCAGAAAAAGATGCTTTAGGGACGGAGGAAGTACCATTTATACTTTTGAAGGATTATAGCGAATATACTCCGATCTCTTGTAGGTCACCCAATTATACTTTTGAAGATTTTTACAACAAATTAAACCATTAATATCTTTAATTTCATACCAATAATAAAAGTCATAAAAGTTGAAATGCTACATAAATAATGCATTGAAACAATATCTAACAAAATCTAATGTGAATATTATTGATATTTTGTACACCGAGTCAGGAAAAGTCACGGTCAAAGTTAAATAATTTGACCCAAAAATAATGAAATGGGACAAGCAATCTTGTACAAGTACAAAGTAATAATCCTGATGAAATAACACAGTAATGCATGCATAAATACAAATTTACATTATACCCATAATATTTTTCTCCAACTTTAGTTGTCACAACTCACAAAACTAACTCAAAGTAACCTCTATAAATAATCACAACTTTTTTAAGGTTTTTTCAGCGTCATACACGGAGCATATCACTAGTTTAACTTTCACTATCTTGTGCTAAATATTCCTTGAAACTCAAAAACATCCTATGTTTATATTCTCACTTTCACTTTTCACCTAAAACATTAACATTCTCACTTTTTACTCAATAATAACATAACATTAACACAGATTAATAATATACCTAATTAAATCATGTCAATTTTACATTGCTATATTTTTACAATTGTACATAATAACAAGGACAGTAAACAACTACCAAACAAAATGCATGAATAATAATTAAACACAATGCATGAATAATAATTAAAAACAGATTAAAGAAAAAGCACACTAATAATAATAATAATAATGCAGTTGTATTAAAATAGCAGATAATAAACGTAATTGTACGGAAGAGAACATGAGTATTAGTAGTGTAGTACGGAGTAGTAGTAACAGACCTCATGAAGCATAGATACGAGGTTAGGATTACTACATCGGAGTGACAAATCATCATCAGTATCATTAAACAAGGTTCCAGAATCTTCTAGAATCTTATAAGGACCTTGTTTCTGGAAGGAAACTCCACTGGCACGGGAGAATTCTTCGAGAAGTTCTTGGGCGGGCCGGAGGAACCTAGATCGGCCCAATATAGAAGCGTAGCCCGTAAATGGGCCCACTGGAGAAGGAAGGTACGCGCGCGCGTGGGCAGAGGAGGAAGACAGTGATAGATTAGTTGATGCCGCCGCCATTGTAGGCGGATGATGATCAGCTGATGAAGAAGTTGGGTGGAGTACTTGGAGAGGGGAGAGAAAAGGGTGTTGGTGATGGTGCTGCGGAACAACGATATCGACATCGATATCGTTGTTCCGATGGTTGTGGTTGTGGTTGTGGGGGTGGTAGCGGAGTTTGTGACGTCGACTTTGTTGAGGGACGTGGTAAGGATCGTCGTCCATGGAGGAGGAGGAGGAGGAGAGAGAAAAAAAAAAAAAAGGAAATGGAAAAGAGTGGAAGAAAATGGAAAGAGTTAAGAGGGAGGGAAAGGGGTGATTACTAAAGTTTTTGAGTGGTTATATGAAAAAGAAGGTAGGAGAGGGAGTTGATGATTTGATGGGGAGGTAGGCAGATGTATTGGAGTAAAGGAGTAAAGGGGAGGGAACTGTTCTTTGCTATACAAATGGACACTCATTCAATCATTTTATCAACCTATCGGGCCCTAATCTGATTTACTGAACTCAACAAAACTGAACTGAAACGAATTGTTTATAAGAGAAAGAAATTAGGAACTGAATTGAGCTGAGCTAAACTGAACTGAAATTAAATCGAATAGAATAAGTCCTCAATTCCTCAATTGGTAGGACTCTTATCTCATATTTCAGAGGTTTAGGGTTTGAATCCTATCAAGTGATAGATATTTGGGGGTAGGGATGCCAACGGGTCGGACTCGGAGGTTTGGAGCGGATTATGCTAAATCCAACTTTGACCCTACAAGAAGTCGGCAGCTAAATCCGACTCTGACATTCGACTCTAAGATTCCGTCCACGATCTGACTTCAATATTTGACCTCCGACTCCAAGTTTTTTTTTTCGTTTATTCAATATACTTTGAGAAATTGGGCTATTTGGGCCTTTGCACCCCACACCCACTGCCACCAAGATCCACACCCAATTTCACGATTCATCGAAGTTAGAGTCGGACATTTGCTAGGTCGGATTTTTTGTAGGATCCGACTCGGAATTGGATTATTTTAACGGATTCAGAGTCGGATTACTTTTTTATTGGACTTGAGGCGGATTTTTTTTCCTCGGATCGGGGCGAAGTACGGTCGGATTCGAATTGAATTTTCATCCCTACTTGGGGGTAGGGATTTCCTTACCCTTTCCTCTATTTCTAAGTGTTTGGCTCGTAAATACTGGTTAAAAAAAAATATAAGGATTAAAGTTTGATCAGTCAGAAAAATTCAAATTAAATCAAATAGGAGAATGGAACATAATTAACCCTAAACTGCCCCAGTCCCCCCTAGCTAAAGACTTGGAGGTTCAAAAACCACTCCAAACATCACAATGGATTTAAAAATGGTCTATTGTTCTACACTACTCGTAATTGATTACAAATGAGACTGTAAATAAAAGTTGTAAAACACCTCCAACATAGCTTTGCATGTACTAAAAACAACATATACTAGTACTTGTATTAGTTGTTCAATTATTGACTATGAAGAATTGAATTTGCAGTAAGGTGTTTCAATTCCAAACTTGGTTTAAAAATTGCATTCAAATTAATTTTACATTTAGTGCAACTCTAATATATAAGTCGAAGATGCACGTAATGATAAAAGGACAATAGAGAAAGATTATGTCATGATACATGTAGGTAGATGTTATAAAGAGAAAACTAGTCGTAGGTAGGAGAGAGAGAGAAAGGCATTAAGTTGACTGACGGACAGATGAGTGATGGGACTAATCAGCAAAAAATGAGATAGGTGGGTAAATTAACTTACATACCCAACTCACCCGAGCATTAACCCTTTTTTGAATTCTTTCACGTAACTTATTTTTTATCCAGTATCCTCTCCCCCATGTGTTTGAGTAGTGACATCAAATTCAATACTTTACTGTATTACGCTTGTTTTTTCTACGTACTTTCTTTATTTCTTCACCCTGATTTTACGAGGGCCTTTAATTATCACAAATCCACCCCAAAACAAAATAAACAAACAGGATTTTCACAACCAAAAAAAAAAAAAAAACAAAGAATACATATTTGTCAACTATTTAAGTCAATAATTAGAGACTCATTGTTGACTTCTTGTTATTATTTTTATCATGTACATACTACACTACCTCTAATAATCCATTTTAAAAAGGGGAGATTGATGAGATATGAGCTAGTTACCTTGTTCTTTATAAAACACCATATATTTTTCACATTGAGAAATGAAATCTAGCGGAGTTGCACGTAAGGTTGCCTCACATCCATGAAGGAGGGTAAGGTTCACGGTCTGTTCCGATTTATTGAAAATAAAATAAACTAAACTAAACTGATTCGGGCTTAATTGAATTGAATAGAGCTTAAATGAATTGTTTATGAAAGAAGAAAATTAGATACTGGACTGAAATTAAGTTGAACAAATAGACCCTCAATTCTCATTAATGACAAATTTCCTCTATTTACTCTTTCTAGGAATAGAGATTCGATTCTCATTAGTGACGAATCTCCTCCCCTTACCCCTATTTGCGGAACTACATAGTAATTCATGCCAACTATAAAAACCTTATAGGAATAAGACAAGTGATATATTTATAAAAACAAAGGGAGTATAAAGATATACATGTATTTGAGATTCTGTACGGGATGGTACCATCACCGATATGAGTAGATAAATTCTGATCGAATCTTATCTTTTGGATCACTTTCTACATCGACCTATTACCAATATTAGCCTTCAACATTGACCGCGTGGACAGCTGCTTCCGGCCACGTGGTTATGTGGATACCCAGCACCCACTTGACAAAATAGCTGCGTGGATCAACACGTGGCACCAATTTGGGAATTTCTATATATATCTAAGCATAATTCACTTTTCAGGTACAATTTTCTTTATCTAAACCCCTCTCTCTACAATACTCTCAAATGTCATGTCTTATATAAAGGATAAAGATGATTGTATCATCATTATCATTATTAGTTATTGTTTAGAATATGTAAATCCCTTGATTTACTCCTTAATTTTGATAGTCAAAGTATATCCCTTATAATTAGCTAACGTACCTAGTCACATATTGTATCTAGTCATAGTTTGGTATGTTCAATGTTCTAATCTTGTATTATATATACTCCTGTATATTCATCAATATAATCAAGCTTTCCAACATTCTCTTTCTCATAACTCTATCATGGTATCATGAGCTTTTGATCCATATTTTCTTGCTTCCGCTACTACCATGGTTACACTATCAAAACCCTTTGTTGACACCAACAAATGATGGTGACCATATCATACTTTCTTCTCGGAAAGCTTCAAACCAAAAACACACTTTTCGCTCAACTCTTTTGGCACCCCGTATTTCATATACCAAGAGTGACATATATATTTTTTTCTCCAAACCCCTTACACGGAGAAACAAAGCTTTTTCGATATCCCGTAGTTTACCTACCAAGTGTTACCATATACGAAATTCTCTCCAAAACCATTATGGAGAAACATAACATTATGTTCTAAACCACCATCACACCGCCATTACAAGTTTTCTATCTCGCCTTCAATGGTGGTCAAGGAACCTCTATATTATTTTCCCTTCCATTTGTTGCAAGCATACGCTAGCCAATTTGAAATTTCTTTTTTATTATTTTATTTTTTGAATATTTACAATCAATGGTTCATGTGTTTAAAAACCGTGAAAAACACCCATTAAACAACTTCTTAATTTCTCTCTATATATACTATCTTTTAACTTCTACACGCAACTCCTCCATCCAAAAAAAAAAAAAAAAGCTCCTCTAATACACTTCCTTTTCTTTTTCTTCTTAAAAAAAAAAAAAAAAAAACAAAAAACTTCTATTGCTCCACTCCCTCTAGACCTTATTTGGAGAATCGCAATGCAATGCAACCTTTCTCACCACCACTTCAATTCCTACATTGAACAAGATTTGAGATCTTATATCCAAGATCGGTCTCTCGTTCCGAACGTCCGTCTTGCGGGGGCGTATAAAGGATAAAGATGATTATATCATCATTATCATTATTAGTTATTGTTTAGAATATGTAAATCCCTTGATTTACTCCTTAATTTTGATAGTAAAAGTATATCCCTTATAATTAGCTAACGTACCTAGTAACATATTGTATCTAGTCATAGTTTGGTATGTTCAATGTTCTAATCTTGTACTATATATACTCGTGTATATTCATCAATATAATAAGCTTTCCAACATTCTCTTTCCCATAACTCTATCTAAACCCCTCTCTCTACAATACTCTCAAATGTCATGTGTTACTCATATTATTCTGTTACTGATTATCTTCGAACAAATTCCTCAAACTAGCTAATTCACGTTGACCATGTAAATACCTAGCTGGACAATAAATTTTTACTAACACAAAATACAGTGTGTAAGTTATCGGAGCTCCTCCAAAACATATTCCTTTTGTGTTTGTATTTTTAAATATGATATCACTACCATATAAAGTATCGAGACCAATCTCGTAAGTACTCCTATTGCCCTACACATTTTCTATGAGACATGTATACCCCACGTCTCCACTTTTGTTAGTATAAAATTAACAAAGAAGACAAAATTTTTAGTAAAACTATCAGGCTAAAATCAAGAGCCCGTCTAGCTCAGTTGGTAGAGCGCAAGGCTCTTAACCTTGTGGTCGTGGGTTCGAGCCCCACGGTGGGCGACCTATTTGTTTTATATAATCATTTTTATAGACAATGAAAAATCATTCAACTGTTAAAAATCTAATTGAATTAATCTTCAGTAAATTGCTACCCTAGGGTGATTAAATAAGAAGCCCGTCTAGCTCAGTTGGTAGAGCGCAAGGCTCTTAACCTTGTGGTCGTGGGTTCGAGCCCCACGGTGGGCGCAATTTGTTTACCCTTTTTGTCTCTTATCCAAGACGTCAAATTTACTTACACAACACCAAGATCGTACATTAGTATGAGTACAATCTAGTTACACACTATCGAAATACAACGATGAACAAATAAAATTATTTGATTTTATCGTTTGATGATTTCTCTTTAACATCACCACAAACTTTGTTAACAATGATAGCCCTTTTGCTCAAGCACTAGCCAACTCCACTCTCTTCTCATCATCATAAACATCACCAATTTTAACATTCTTGTACCTATAATTCTTAGCCAACATCACAAAAACACACATGTTTAACACAAAAACAACCACAAAGAGCCAGTAAAAATACTCAAGACGACTGTCGTTGACATCCTTACCAATCCATTTTTTCCCACCATTCATCCCCGTCACATAATCCACAATAGTTATAACAAAACTCATAAGAAAGCTCCCAATGCCGTTAACACTAAGGTAAAACGCCATCCCTAAGCTCCTCATCGAATCAGGAACTTGTTCATAGTAATACTCTTGTAGTCCTACTAGGGAAAACCCGTCCCCTATACCACTCATCAAGATTTGAGGAACGAGCCAATACACATGAATTGTATTCCCTTGTAAAATCGCGTTAAGCCTTACTCTTTCTACCAAGGCCGAGACTACCATTGTTGCAATTAAGATGACCATGCCAATACCTATTCTTGTAAGGATGTTGATGCCTCTTTCATTGCCCGTGACTCTCCTTAAGTACGGGAGTAAGACCTTGTCGTACACGACTAATGAAGCAGTCATACCTATGGCCGATAAGATGGCCATAGAAGCTGCTGGAATTTCAAAGTGGTTGAACATTTTTCTATTCATTACACTGCCTTGCTTGATGAAGAATGTCGGGCCGAGGGCATTGCCTATGCCAAACACTAACGATGTTAGCCATATCGGAAACATGGCTATTATTAGTTTTAATTCCTCTACTTGTGTCACGGTTGCTAGCCTCCACGGACTTTGCTTCTTCTTTAGTACTACTTCATTACTTTCGTGTTTTTCGACTATTGCAGCTTTGTCAAGAAATCTGTAATACATATACATCAAGTTGTTCACGAGCTTATATTATTTTTAGTCACGTAAAAATTAAAATGGACAACACAAATTAAAGCATGCACAAACTTAATTTTGTATACTAGATTTCATGAACATTGTATTTAATTTACCTTAGTCTATCAGTATGTCCCAAAAGTCGTGGTTGGAGATTACCTGAATTGTTAGCCTCATACAACAAAGAGGGATTAGAAGGGCACGGTAGATTTCTCTTAGCAATGGCGCCAACCAAGACTTGTACCAACGGGGTTAAGGGGCTTCCAAGGGCATTCCTGTACCGATAAAATGGTCTTCCAAGAAAAAATACTAAGACAGTAACACCCATTGTTATGGTTAATGTTATAAATCCAATGCCCCAACTTACATTTTCTTGGATATACACTATCAAAGTTACTCCAACAAATAGGCCACTACATACCGCGATGTTCCACCAGTTGAAAAATGACATCTTTTGCTTCCTTTCTTTAGGATTGTTGTCGTCGAATTGATCCCCTCCGAAACTCTCAAGGCATGGCTTGTAACCCCCAGTTGCTAGGGCCACAAGGTAGGCCGCTACGAAGAAGACCGTCTCATGGACCTTGCTAGCATGTTGGCATGGACTCGAGGTTGTTGTACCACAAGGTTTGAGGCTTGGAATGTATTGTGTCATGGTGAATATACCTAGACTCTGAATATAAAATAATGGAAGAAATGTACATCTTTGTTAGATTTTAATGAAACTTTGCTAAGATTTTGTATAATTGAAGGAAAGTTATCTATTGACCCACTACAATCTTGAATCTTTATAGCTTCAAATGTCAACACAATCTATAAACATGTGAACTAAAAATGTCAATAAAGGGTAAGTTAGATAATTATAATGGGCCGGGTTGTTTTGATTGGGCCCAGTTCGTGGGTGAAAATAATTGAGTCAAGGCCCGAACAGCTACAAATTCTTAACCCAAGACTACGGTTAAAACCTCTAGTTGATAGCTCGTTTTGCCAAAATCTATCATGAGTCATTAGTCTCATTACAATCAAAGACCTGTTGATTCCGGGAGATTGTTCTTTCTCCGCGTTTCTTTCTATTTATTATATATTATTATTATTTTTAAGTATTATTACGTGGTCTTATGTTAAACGTGTTAGAAATGTTGTTGCTCATTAGTCGTTACTTACTTAGATCAGTGTTTGTTGAGCCAATGAGAAAACCCAAATATGAATGTAAGTGATGTACCACATTAATTGATTGTATAAGTGAGAGTTTGTATTGAGTTGTTTATACCATGTTGAAGATAGTAAAATATTGTTCCTACTGTATAAGGTTAAGAGGCTAACCAGCTAATCCTCATTGTTCTATGATTATGGGGTGCCACCTTATCGGTACTCGTAGTATAAAGTGGACACTTGTGCCGGGTATGAAGTTGGCCCATTTATATGTGTTTCTTGATTTTAAATATTACGTACTCCGTGTTACATTTGCCAATTTGCCCGACAAGACAACACTTAATAGGCACCAACCTATCCTTTTAAAAATAATTCATTGTACACTTCTAATATTATGAAAAGAGTCAAAATTAACCAACTACTTTATTAAATTAGTCTATATTCAATAATTAAGCGGATGGGACAACAATTAATGGCAAATCTTTATGATTAGCATAACTTTATCGATTATTAGGTGTAAAGTAAACTTATGATATTAAGGGTGTGCAAAGGATATAGAGATGAAGAGGACAAGATGTTGGAATAAAGATATGATATTGGTGAGTGAAATAAAAATAAAATATACAAAATTTTGTTTTTGTGGAAAATAAATATTTAATCATATATGAGAAATATACATTAAGGTATTTTGTTATAAAGAAATACAAAGTAGGTAATCGAGTTCTTAATACTTCGTATTTTTTGTTGAATGATCGTTCTTCCTTATCATTTTTTTTGCCATAAATTTTACATATTCAGGTATCTAATACTAAATTTCCAAGATTTGGGAATTGGAACTATGTGTATAGTACTATAAAACATATACCTAGAACTCAATCATCAGCTGTTTTTAATTTGGTTGAGTTGGTTTTCGATCTAAGACTATAAAAACCCATAGTATTACATCTGTTTCATATTGTATGTAATTTTTTTATGTTTTGTAAATAATACTCTAAAGTAACCCTAAAGTTGCATTTAATATAAAATGGAAATAGTATGAAATATTAACCTTGTTTGGACTTATTTCATACCACATACAACACAATTACATCAACTTGTACACACCACCGAAATCAAACCAAAAAAATTTGAATAAAAGGAAGATGCATAATATAGAGATTGGAGGGGGTTGGATTTGCCAAGACATAAAGGATTGCGGAGAAGAGAATCATGAAGTAACGACCAGTATATGCATCTGCTAGAAATCCACCAAGAAGAGGCATCACCGTGCTTACTCCGGACCATATATTCACGCTGTTCGCCGCCGTTTTCAGGTCTTGGTGCATCACCTTCGTCATGTATATTATCATGTTTGATGATATACCAAAGTATGTCATTATCTCACTGAATTCAATTGCTGCATGTATAGTATAATTAAGTAAAACCACACACTACTACTAGCATTTTTAGGTGTTATTCCTACGTATGTATGTGGATCGGATCCTCTCTAATTCTTTCAAAGATATCAAAGCTATTAAATATACTTTCTCCGTTTTCATGAAATTTTACAAATTAGAGTAACAATAAAACTCAATAAAATAGGATCTAGATTCGTCGTAAAGGTAATAATTATATAAACTTGTTACGTACTTGAATTGCTAGTGTATAAGTAGAGAAGAAATGTTACCTAAGATGAAAAAAGAGGCTTTCCAAGAGCCAGTGGAAGCTCGAAGAGGAATCCTTCCTTTGTAATCAAATGATGAATCAAGAACTTGTGATTCCGCAACATTATGATTATTTTCATTGGCGTTTGTTGTCTTTGAGATTTTCGACTCATCACTTTCACTCTGTGTTTCATGCATTTTTCTCACTTTCACTATATCAATAAATTTGTTGAAGTGGTTTAAATGATAGTTTGTTTAAGGTAGCACTCCCCCCACCCCCACCCCAACCACCCCCCCCCCCCCCCCCCCAATTATAAACTCTATCTAGCCACTTAAGAATCGACTATGTGCATGTCATGTACCCATATCATATTGTCGTGGTAATAGTGCATGGCATTATATGACATATTATGTATCTCTTCCGTTTCAAATTAATTAACATATTTATCATGTATAAATTTTATTGTAAATAGTTTATGCACTAAAGTCCCGCTTACTTCACCTTAATTTTACAGAACTGAAATAATTTTTACTGAGCTTAAATTATCTTTACTGAACTGAAATTAATTTATTAAATTGAAATTATATTTGCTGAACTAAAATTATTTTTACTTGTTCCAAAAAAATTATTTTTACTGATTTTCTGTTGTAATTCATTTTTAAAGTTACCGATTTTTATTGAATTGAAATTATTTTTAGTAAATTGAAATTAGTTAAACTGAACTAAACTTATTTTTACTAAATTGAAATTATTTTTACTGAATATTTTTTTTAAGATGAAGTGAACGAGGTCTAAGAGAATGAATCTTATAAGATTATACATGATTATTTTTTTTCAATTTACTAATATTCAGTATAAACCACAAAAATTAGTCAGAGTAGAGATTGTATAGTTTCAAGATCAGAGTAAACGTGTGGCTGATTTGAATTGAAAAGTGAAATAGGGAAGGTATCATATAGACTGAAAAAAAATTATACGGAGCACTATGCATTTGCGTTTAATTAATGCTTTAATGTATTATTCACGCGACTAAACTCTAACAATTTATATTAGGAAAAATATAAAATTATTATATTATTGATTAACAATCCTATATCACTCCTTGACCGCCATGATTGTGTTTTAATCAAAAATCACAATAAAATATAATAATATCATGGCCATGATTTCAATGTTCTTTGTTACGGGGTAGAGATTTTAACGCACTGTTTAATATCAACGGTACCATCATTTGAAAGCGGAATAAAATGCTTTGTACAAACTTGGCATGTCCGAAAATAGTTAAGAATCTTAAGATCATGCATGTTTTATTGACAAGTCTATTGTATGTATACCTTTAATTTATTGCAATTATATACTGTACTCCTCCATTTTATCATGTTTTTCCTATTGAGATTATTATACCTGTGAATCTTTATCAATAAAGCTTTACACTAAAAAAAAAAATCCTTCATAAAATTAAATTAAATTTAGAGATTTAACAATAATACGTAGTACATAAAATAAAATAAGTACTCCGTACAAATAATTTAATCAGTAGAAACAAATCAAACGACGACAATGAGTAAATAAACCGTACTAACACGTACAAGTTCACAGTCAACTAGACCCTTTCATTGAAACCCTTACATCTGAATTGATTCAACACATAATAATTACTAGCTTAGTTATTATTCATTCAATCAGTGAAATTAGGGATAGTAGCTTCAGGAAGATTAGCCTTAGCAGCAGCAGAGGGCTCAACACCAGGGTGAGGTTCAACAGTCTTACCAAGAAGCACCTTTGGCAAATCACCCTTTATTCCCTTCAAATAAAATGTGTATAATATCGTGAATGGGTAAACAATTTGTTGCAATTTCACTTGTCCATAGGCTCCCTCGAAGATACCCGAACCGCCCGTGATTGATAAATAACATGTCTCATAGGTTAAGTATGGTCCTTGGATTGAAATGTGACCAAGATCTCCAAAGTACATGCTGTATACTGCTTCAAATCTCACTCCATTTTTTTCTGGCTTGTTTTGGATTACGATGCACATTCCTGCTGTTATTCCTAGCCTTGTTTCTAAGTCTCCTGTGTATAACTGTTGTCATCACAAATTGTTATGAGTACCATTTTTTGTCAATTAATCTATTCTTAATTAACCGTCTTCTGGTACAATTTAAGTCAAAGAGATCGGATATTTAGAACAGTTGTTCTCTTTAAAATATATTCGCTCTGACTTTTTAAGGAGAAATTAATACAAGTTTTATCTTCACGATTAAAAAAAAAAAAAAAAAAGGTTAAATTAATAGCATTTTTGTAAATAAATAAAAAACTTTTGTTAAATGTAGATCCCATTTATGTTGATTTATGAAATGTCGTATTGAGATTTGATGTTGATTTATTTACAAAATTGCCATTTGATAATTTTTTTTTTTTTTTTTGGGTTTATTATGAAGATGAATTGAGACTCCCTCGAAAATGCATGAAGAAAAAGTCACAATTACCTTGTTGATGAAAGGAACTAAGTCACCAAGAGCAAAAACAGGTTTCTTGCTAAGTTTAAGAACAACAGGGCTTTCACGATCTCCATCATCAATCTGATAAGCACTGAATTCATGAATCTTAACATCTGATGATTCATCAACCTTAGCCTCTGATAATTACCCACAAAAATGATTCATTAGTAACATTATTCCAATATCAATAATTTTCAAAACTACAGTGACTTAAAATTGAAGTTTAATTTATGCTTACTTTCTGCAACAGCAGAAGAGTTTCTGCAAGTAAAAGATCTAGCAAACAGCTGATTTGCAGAGTTATATTTCAGGGGTTTGTTAGTGACAGAAAATCCAGAAGATTTAAACCCAATTTCACCAAATTTAGCAGGAGAAAATGCAAAAGATTTTGATTTTTGGCAAGTTTGAATTGAGGAACAAATGTTGTTTGATAAAAAGGAAGATGATGCAGCCATTTTAATCAGTAAAAGATTGAAACTTTGTAAAAGTTTGAAAACTTTGTAAAAGTTTGAATTAAAAAGAGAGAGGAGACAGAGGATATATTTGATGATTTTGTGAAGAAAAAGGAGCAGAAATTGTTTGGTATAAATAGAGGAAAGTACGTGAAAAAAATGTAAAAATTATCGGGAAATGATGGAATTTAAGCACAGAACAATATTTTTTTTTTGAAAACAAGCACAGACCAATATTTTTTTTTGAAAACAAGCACAGACCAATATAAATAAACACAGATAGTCGGAAAAAAAAATAAAAAAAGTGATAGACTTTATTTTAAGTTTGTAACAAAAAAAATGGTTAATTTGAATTTGTATAAATTCAAGTTGGTTTTCACACATCGGCAATATAAACCAATCTTAAAACATGCATGTAATCTTGAGAAATATGCACTCTAATAATAACACATGCATACATGCACTCGATTGAAAAATATGCACTCTAATACATTAATACGGCTAATAATAACACATGCAGTCATGCACTATTGCACTCTATTGATTCCGAAGCTCGCAAATTGTATAGTGTTGTTTATTTTGGCGAATAAAGACTTGCAACTGGTTTAGAATTCACTTAGTAATCTCAGGTCGAAGTCCCAAAGTCAAATCCTAATTATTGTGTGTGGACCTGGTTCACAATAAATTATTATGGACTCGAGGTCTATAAATGTTTAACTGATACTCCCATTGTCCCCGATTGATAGTCACTTTTGGTAGAAAATCACGGGAATTAATAAACATAAATAAGAAGTAGCAAAAGTACATTGAAAAAGTAAATTTACATTGGGTATGGAAAAAAAGTAGAGAGAGAAAGTAATTAAAGTACATGAGAAAGTAAAATTTACATAGGAAAGTTTAATTTGCATAAATAATATTTTTGCAAATGGGAGAGAATTTTGGTAAAAAAAAAAAAATAATATTAATAGTACTTGAAAAAAGCAAATGTGACTAGGCCCTGTTCTTTTGAGCTTCTGGGCAGAGCAGAGCAGATTTCAGCAGAGCAAAGCAAAACAAAGCAGAGCAGATTTGAGCAGAGCAGAGCAGATTTCAGCCGAGCCGAGCAGAGCAGAGCAGATTTTATTATTATTATTATTATTATTTTATTATTATTATCATCATCATCATCATCATCATCATCATCACTACTACTACTACTACTATTATTATTATTATTATTATTATTATTATTATTACTATTACTACTACTACTACTACTACTACTACTACTACTACTACTAATATTATCGCATTATTATTATAATCATTAAATTTTTAAAGTTAAATATTAATTATTATTATATTAATTATAATTATTATTAAATATTATTTAATTATTATTATTAAAAATTAATAATTAGTATTATCTTTAAATATTAGTCATTATCTTAATATTAATTGCTATTATAAAAATCAATTATTGTTATTATAATTAATATTATTAGTTACAAATATTATTATTACTGTTAGTATAATTACTATTATTATTATTATTATTAAATATTAATTATTATTGTTATTATTATTATTTTTATTTTTATTAATAATTATTAATAATTTATTATTATTATTATTATTAAATATTAATAATTATTTATTATTTTTTTTATTTTTTTTTTATTAAATATCAATAATTAATTATTTTTATTATTATTATTATTAAGTATTAATTATTATTATAATTAAATATTAATTATTTATTATTATTAAATATTATTTATTTATTATTATAAAATATTAATTATTATTATTATTAAATATTAAATATTAATTATTTATTATTATTAAATATTAAATATTAATTATTATTATAATAATTTAATATTAAGTATTAATTTTAAGTAGAGTAGAGCAGGGCAGAGCAGAACAGAGCAGATTGAAGCAGAGCAGAGCAGATTTCAGCAAAGCAGAGCAGAGCAGAGCAAAGCAGATTTCAGCAGAGCAGAGCAGAGCAAAGCAGCTCTAAAGAACGGGGCCTAACATTTTGAGTCACCAAAAATGGTAAAAGTGGCTATCATTCGGGGACGAAGGGAGTATTATATTGAATATAGTGATTCTAATTTTAACCATAGTAACCTTAATTTTAACATTTAATTTTAACATAGTAACCATTATTAAAATTTGTGTAACCTTTGATATTATACGAATCCAAAATACTATCTTATGTTGAACATAGCGACTCATTTTAACATAATGACCTTTATTATTCATATTGATTAGTACATTATATAATTTGTCATAAAAAAAAACATTCTATGACCTTTATAATAATACAATGTCTTTTTATTTTAACATAATAACCTTTTATTTCAATATAGTGACTTTTTTTTATTGATAAAACGATCATAGTGTCCTAATATTAGTGGTTCACAATAAATTAATGTGAAACGGGTCTATTTAAGAGTTTGTACTTTTTTACAACTATTGCTGCTAAATTAGACAAAAAAAATTAGAAAAAAAAAAAAACATAAAAGATGAGGCTTCACCGTCTTACAAAGAAGCTCTTTAGGCAAATTTCCCTTAATTCCCTTTAGTAGTTTGTGTAGAAAAGCTTTAGGGCCTGTTCTCATACATTTATTTTCAGTTCAGTTCAGTTCAATTCAGTTCAGTTCAGTTCAATTCAGTTCAGCTTTTAATTTCCTTCTCTTATAAATTATTCAGTTTAGTTCAGTTCAGTCTATGAGAGGAGGCCCTTAGTGGTACAAAATATTCTGCAATTTAATTGATGGCCAAGTATGTTACATCATACGAAGTATAGGTTAAGTATGGTCCTTGTAGTGTCACTTTGATGGATATAAATCGATCTTGATATATATTATGGAAGGAATTATTGTAATTTTATCGTGGTAGATGTTTCTACATTAAGTGATTGACATTTTATGTACATATAAATTCTGTAAATCTTGTAAAAAAAAAAAATTCTGTAAATTATGTTTAACAAGTAATGATATATAGTTGTGTTTTTCATTAAATGAAATAAGGTGAACATAACTGAAAATGGCTGATGAGTATCATTTATAAATGTCACTAACAAATGGTCTATAGCTAGTTTTCCGTATGTTGAGAAAATATACACAAACTTTCATATGTGGTTGGCCACATCATGTTGATCAACCACAGTTTTTTTTTGGAAAGAATGATTGGGGTTACTTGGTTGGTCAGAGTCGGTCAGGGGTTATTTAGTCAGGAATTACTCAATCAGTCAGGAGTTACTCGTGTACGTGTTAGCTGGCCACACACCAAAATTGCTGGAAAATACGACGACCCTATTAATGTAACATATTGTATGTAATTACTTTAGTACGGAGTATTACTTGTTGAATCTCAAACCAAGCTTTAGATTACAAAAAATTGAAAGGTTGTAGTCAAATAGTATCCTTCGTAAAACAAGTACTCCATAGTCCATAGTCCATTAAAATAGTTTAACGAATTTATTCAATAGAAACAAGTCAAACACTCAAACATGTAAAGGAACCACAAGTTCATAACCAACCAGACCCTCCCTTACATGTAAAGGAACTAAACACAGACATATGCCCAAGTCATTGATTCAACATTTCAACCCTTAATATTTACTAGTAATAATCAGTCGGTAAAATTAGGAATAACAGCTTCAGGAAGAGTAGCCTTAGCAGAAGCAGAGGGCTTAACACCAGGATGAGGTTCAACAGGCTTACACAGAAGCACCTTTGGCAAATCACCCTTAATTCCCTCCAAATAAAATGTATAGAATACCTTGTATGGGTACAAATAATGTATCATTTTCACCTTTCCATAGGCTCCCTCGAAGATACCCGAACCGCCTGTGATGGATAAATAAGATTCATCATAGGTTAAGAACGGTCCTTGGATTGAAATGTGACCATAATCTCCAAAGTACATGCTGAATGTTGCTTCACATCTATCTCCATTTATTTCTGGCTTGTTTTGGATTACGATGCGTATTCCTGCTGTTATCCCTAGCCTTGTTTCTAAGTCTCCTGTGTACAACTGATGCCTTCAAAAATTATTATGAGTAATGAAAATTGTAGTCATACTCCGTATTAGATTAATTTTAGATTAGTCTTTTGTGATTCATGCGTAAAGAAAATTGTAGTCATACTCCGTTTTTATTTTTATTTTTTAGATTATTAGTCTTTCACAGAAAATCATAAAATTATGAAATTACCAAAATGAAATACACTTCCTTTCCTTAATGTGAAGAATTTTTAATTTATTTTGCAAGTACCATTCATATAGAGTATATACTCTACTTTGTAAGTTGTTGGATTACTCTTTTAAGTTTTAAGTGTTCATTTTCATAGTATAATTTTGCTTAAATTTCTCAATTTTTAATTATACTAATAGTTAAAGAGGGCGCTAATTAGTATAAAAGTGTAAAGGTACGTAGCCTATGGTAGAAGTCAAAATGTAACATACATTATCGAGAAATAAACAGACTATATTGGTGACAATTCTAGACCAATTTACTCAAAAAGTTCATAAGATCAAAGCTTACAAATGTCATCATGCACAAAATCATTACATACATATTAAATTTCTGAATAAAAACAGATAAATACAGAAGGAAAAAAATAGAGTAAAGATTGATACCTTGTTGGTGAAAGGAATCAAGTCACCTAGAGCCAAAACAGGCTTCTTGCTAAGTTTGAGAACAGCAGGGCTTTCACGGTCTCGCTCATTAATCTCATAAACACTGAATTTATGAACCTTAACATCTGGTAATTACCCATAAAAATTATAAATTAGCAACATAATTCCAAAATCAATACAAAAAAATTAGAGTAGAATATGGAAGTTAATGCATACTTTCTGAAAGATCAGAAGAGTTTCTGCAAGTAAATGATCTGACAGGGAGTTGATTTGCTGAGTTAAATTTCAGGGATTTGTTAGTGACAGAAAAGCCAGAAGGTTTAAACCCAAGTTCATCAAATTTAACAGGAGATAATGCAAAAGATTTTGATTTTTGGCAAGTTTTAGTAGAAAAAATGGTGTTTGATAAAAGAGAAGATGATGCAGCCATTTTTACTAAAGATTGAAACTTTGCAAAAAGTTTGGATTTTAGAGAGAAAACAGAGGATTTGGTGAAGAAAAAGGATTGGAATTTGGTTGGTATAAATAGAGGCCAGAGATAAATGTAAAGATGATATGGGAAAGTTGCAAAATGTCACAGACCAATGATGAATGATGCAGCCAATTTTATCAGTAAACACCAAGGTAGACTGGCTGTGGTCTTGGATTTATAAAATAAAAACCTTATTTTTAGTTTGCAACAAAAAACATGGTTGAATTTAATTTGTATAATTAGAGTGGTCAAGTACATCAATTTTTTCGGGGTTGTTTTCACACCAGCCAAATACCCAATAATAACACATGCACTCTATTGATTCTGGATCTTGCAAATCGTACAATGTTTATTTAGGCAAGTAACAAAGAACAGACGTTGGTGTAAATGGCTAGAGATTCACCTTGTGATTTTAGGCATAAGGTTGAATCCTTCTAATTGTAAGCACTTGGACTCTTGGAGTGAAAACCCTTTACCCTTTACCTCAGTTTCAAGAGCCGAACCCATAAAGCCAATTTTAAGACTATACTATCCTGTTCTTTGTTATCTTCTCATTCGCATTTTGCACGGTTTCCAATAAACAACTTTGGAGGCTATGTACTCCGTATATCAAATAGAGGTTTCCAATATCTAACACAACTATACAAGTATGCAATAAATGTTCCCATAAGCTATGTCAATGCATTGACTTCATTCTTGCTAAAGTCAACCTTGACATTTGCTTCTTTCCAATGTAAGTATATCACTGTCATGCTTGAAAATTCTTAAATGGTTGCAAATAGAGGTGGTTATTGGACAGGGTAGCCCAATGATAATAGGGTCAGGGTCAAACTTATAGGGCTTTTAATGGACATAACTATTAATGGACAGGGCCCTTGTTGGATAGGGTCAATAAAGGGTCAACATGTTTTTCCAATTTAGTTGATAAAAAAAATACATAATGTAAAAATAATTATATAGTTTAATTTGTATTCATATGTATTTAATAATGGCTTTCTCCAATATTTATTTTAATTGATATTTTGTAGGCTCGTCCATTATCGACCCGCGACCTGCATTGTCCCGACCCTATATTGGCCCTATAAAACGTGACCCTCTTTGACCCTGACCCGCAACCGACCCACACCGACCCGCCCAATAACCAGGTCTAGTTGCAAACAGGTCCAGTCTAATAATCACAATGTGTCAATGTCAACAAGCATGCTGCAGAAAGGAAAGCTATCGACATATTTCCATCCGGTAATCCGTCATCTAAGGTAAATTTAACAGCTCATAAAAGAGCAAAACTCAGCTATTATAACAACCCAATTTCAGAAATCATAATAAAATTAATCATTATACAGCAATCTTTATTTATCCTATAACAAATTCATAACAATATACAGTTGTATAAAATGAAATAAGAAAAAAGAATGGAAAAATAAATGTAGATACCTTTTGAACTTGAACATGGAGGGCAGCATTGAGTTTGTGATAATGCGAGGAATTGATCTCGTAATAAAGAAATTGGGCGTGAAATTGGAGGATTTTAGGGATTGAATCGAACCCTTGAATTTGGTACTGATGATTGCCTCGATGATACTGAACCACAATCCGTCGGAAATAGAAATCTCTGCTTTCGTCTTAACTTTTTTGTTTTTGTTTTTTGATTGAGAAAATGTTTTTCCTAACTTCAAAAATATTGCATTATTGCATTTTTTTTCTCTGCAGAACGTGTAGTACTTCTATAGTTTAGCAAATTTGTTGCTCGTACCTTTTTTTTTTTTTTTTTTTTTTTTTTTTTTTTTTTTTTTGTTCCACCTAGTTCATCCTTAGAGCTAATCTGGATTCGGATGGTTAGATTTCAATTCCTTCCGATTATTGTTGTGAGGGGATCGAACACGAGCTGGGTCCTATCTACCTAGTGTAATTTCAATCACCACGTCATCAACCTCCAATTGGTATTGCTCGTATTTGTTTATCATTGAAATAAACTTGATCGGGAGAAGAGAGGGGATAGAAGAGGTAAATTGAATGGGAGGTGGTTATTGGGAGCCACCATGACGTTTTGACGTCATCTACATAGTTGTGGTAAAGTGGTGGTAGTTTTTTTTTTTTTTTTTTTTTTTTTTTTTTTTTTTTTTTTTTAAACTATACAATAGAAAAAACTTCAGGTGATATTATATAGAAAATAACAACAACAGATGGTGGTATTTTTAAATTTGCCAGAATACTAAGAACCTGTTCACATTTATTGAACAGAAATAAATATTTTATAAGAGAAGGAAATTAGGAGTTGAACTGAACTGAATTGAAATTAAGCTAAAGTAAAGAGGCTCTAATAGTATAACAACTAAATTTGTGTCATAAGATGATATACTCAAACCAAAAGAGGTTCCAATTTCCAAACATGACCAAATATAACGTGCGCGTTCGCCCTAACTCCCTAAGTTACAAATATTACAATCTTACCAAAAAAAAAAGTTTTTCTTGAATAGTTACCCCGTTTCATAAATGCAATACAAGTAGGGATGTCAGTGGGGCGGGTCAAGTAGGAGACCCGCTCTATCCCCGGGTCTCGGTTTGGCGGGTGGTGAGGCGGGGATGGGGATATAAACCATATCCGCCATGGGTGATGGGGCGGGGGTGGATTTTAAGTTGTACCCACCCCATTCCCGCCCCACCCGCCCCATCCCCACCTCATACCCACATCTATATATCTTTTAAAGCAAAATTACATACTTTTATTCTATTTATAAAATAATTACATGAAATACAATAGTAATAATAATACTTTGTACGACACTTATATTATAACACAAAAATGTGTATAGAATGTTTTATTTTATAATTCGTATTAATTATGTAAGATTGTGTATTTGAGATACAAATATTAGGTGAATCTTGGGTGGGGATTAGGCGGGTCTTTGTTGGAGATTAGGTGGGGATGGATATCCAAGTGGGGGGTGGGCGTGGGGATGGTTTTGGAGTTGTATCTGGTGGGGCGGGATGGGGATGAAAATTGGATCCGCCGTGGGGATGGAGATGAAAATATTAGGTAGGGATGGAGATGAGAAGGCCAACATCCGCCCGCCCCGCCCCATTGACATCCCCTAAATACAAAAAGGTAAATGATAATTTCTTTACGGGGTATATGATCAAATTTCCTCCCGTTAAAAAAAAACACTAATTAAAGTACGAAGTATTAAACTTTTTACCTTATCATTAACTCATTCTCGTCGTCAGAAAACCCGCCGACGTAATCCTCCGGCAATGGTGGTTCTCTGAACGTCGCCGTTTCACTTTGAAACTCCTCCCTCCGCGGCGCGGTGGTGGTGCTCTTATTAGCCGGATAATTAATATTAAGGCTTCCATGGATTGTTCAGGTTAGTTTCATTTCCACTCAATTTTTGTCTATTTTTTTTTTCTTAGTTTTCTTTGTAATTGTTTGCTTAAATTTCATTATTTTAATGTTTATTATTATCTGATTGATATTGGGTTTGCCTTTTTGAAAGTTAATATTCATATGTTGTGTTATGCATTGATTATCCCTGATTTCTTTTTAGTTATATAAAATTTGATTATGTAATTTACAAATTGTAATTCGTAATTGATAAATGATTGATGTTGTCTAGCTATTACAATTGATAGATATCGCGATTAAAGTTGTGAAAAATTTACAACATTAAGGTTAGTTTATGCCCTTGGTGTGTCATACATAAACTTAAACCATGTTTTGTGCTGATTACTCAAGTAGCAAATTCATAGAAGAAATTCAGGATGTTGGAATTGATAATTTAGATTATTCTAAGCAAAGATGTTCGAGTTAGGATAGTAATCCTGTTTGTGGAGAGTTAGCAGGGAATGATATACATAAAGGTAGACATCTACCACATCTCAACATCATCTTTGGAAAGTTGGAAGGCTTAGTGTTAGAATCCAACCTCTTTGTTATGTATTCTTCTTTACTTTCCTTGTATTTTCCTTACGTAATGTCTCTTTAGTCTTTCTTTTTATTTTTCTAGACCCTAGGGAGAATTATTGTGTTACTGTCATTTCAACGTTCACTTGTAATTCTCTACTAATGCAATATAAAGCTCTTTAGGGAGCGAATGATTATTCAATCAAAGCTCTCTACCCCGTTGTTATTGCTTTAAGACTTGTGTGTTGTTTAAGCCTTTATAGATATTGTGCTTGCCTTGTTTTAAAGCATCCCCCACCAAACCAAGAGACCCTAGAGACGTCCTCATTTTCGTCGGTTCCGCTTGTGCCCGCTTCGAAGTATCGGCCGTCACAAGCCCCGACTCCGCACTCGTTGTTCTCGTGTGCCCTCTTGAGACACCGTAGGTCCGTGTTGCTGTGTGCTCACGAACCTCCTTGCTTTAGGCTTGCGCCCTTGTCGCCAAAAGACGAGAGCGCGCCGCACGATCTGGTGTTGAATCACTCGGACCGTGACAGTTTGGTATCAGAGCCAAGTTTGCCGTAGAGATGGCAGAAGAAGGAGAGATGCATGAATACACATTCGAGGAAAGACTTGCTTGGCTTGAAGGCAAGTCCGAACAGTGGGCTATGCTTGAAGAAAGGCTGCCCAAACTCGAGGATATTGTAATAAAACAAGCCGACCAAATAGAGAGGCTTGCCGCTACTGCGGATGGGTTAACGGAGCAACTTAACTTCGTGCAAGGCGTCGCTGATGAAGCACAAGATAAATGTGCAACCTTAATGCGTGCCCAGAGAGGGCTCGGGGGAAGTGGAGGTGCCAAGATAAAACCTCCCAAGCCTCGGACCTTCAACGGCACGAGAGATTCAAAAGAAGTCGATAATTTCATTTTCGACATGGAGCAATACTTTCGGGTCTGTCAGTTGGAGAATGAGTTAAAAGTTGATACCGCCACTATGTATTTGGTGGATGATGCAAAGCTTTGGTGGCGCACCAAGTACGCCGACATCCAAGCTAAGAGGACATCGGTGGATACTTGGGAGGATCTGAAGAAAGAGCTGATGGCCCAATTTTATCCCGAGAATACCGAGTTTGTTGCTCGCACCAAGCTCGCTGCTTTGCAGCATAAGGGTTCCATCCGGGAGTATGTCAAAGAGTTTTCAGCGTGCATGTTGGAGATCCACAATATGTCCGAGGAAGATCGCCTATTCAACTTTGTTCGTGGTCTTAAGGAATGGGCCCAAAGAGAAATTTGGCGCCAAAAGATTGATACTTTATCGGGAGCCATCGCTGCAGCCGAAAGGTTGATGGACTACTCCTCAGATAAAGGACAAGGTTTGAAGAAAGGGAATAGCGGGCCGACATCGAACCCTCCTAGGAACTCCGGACATGGCTCGCAAGTGAGCTCCAACAACTCGAACAATAGATACAATAGGAGTGGGGGAGAAGACTCTCGGAAGAGTGGAGCTTCTTCCTTCTCTTGTAGAGGAAGCACCCCTAGTTCATCTTCGGCAGCCAGGCCATTGACGTGTATCCTTTGCCGAGGACCGCACAAGTGGTTTGAATGTCGACATAAGGGAGAAATTGACAATCTCCAAAAGAAACTGTCCTCCATGTCCTTAGAAAACCCCGAGGGTGAAGAAGCCGATGAGGTAGAACCTAGTGAAGGAGAACATTCCTGGGGGCCATCCGCATGATGTGCGCTATGGGAAGAGAAGGCTCTGAGGGCCAACCCAAAAACTCTGGATTGATGTATGTGAATGCGTTGGTAAACGGAAAGGAAACTCGTGCCATGGTGGATACCGGTGCTACCCACAACTTCATTTCAGAAAAGGAGGCAAAAAGACTTGGGTTGAAGCTCCTACCAGAAGGAGGCAGTATGAAAGCGGTGAATTCAGTTGCCAAACCGATCCACGGCGTTGCCAAGAAAGTAACAATGAAGCTGGGAGATTGGAGCGGACAGGTGGACTTTACCGTTGCGCCAATGGACGACTTCAGCTTGGTGCTTGGCATGGACTTCTTACACTTTAGTAAGGCAGTCCCGATGCCGCATCTTAGATCTATTCTGGTGCCCGGGCAGCAACCATGTCTTCTCCGAACCTGCGATCCGGGAAAAGGGCCGAAAGGGCCCCTCCTTTCAGCAATGCAATTGGAAAAGGGGTTGAAGAGGAACGAGCCCACGTTCCTAGCAACACTTTCCACGAAGGAAGATGAAGCAAGTGGAGACTTTCCGCCTGCAGTTGCCGAGCTACTATCAGAGTTCCAGGATCTCCTCCCGAAAGACCTACCAAAAGTTCTCCCACCTAGAAGGACAGTGGACCATGAGATTGAGCTGATTCCAGGGGCGAAACCCCCAGCACGAAGCCCTTATCGCATGGCTCCCCCAGAATTGGCTGAACTCCGGAAACAATTGGAGGACTTGCTTGAGGCAGGCTTCATCCGCCCATCAAAGGCTCCTTATGGGGCTCCTGTGCTTTTTCAGAAGAAACAAGATGGAAGTCTTCGATTGTGTATCGACTACCGAGCATTAAATAAGGTTACGGTGCGCAATCACTACCCTATCCCTTTGGTGGCGGATTTGTTCGATCAGTTAGGGGATGCAGTGTACTTTACAAAGCTAGACTTGAAGTCTGGCTATCACCAAGTTCGTATCGCCGAAGGAGATGAACCAAAAACTGCTTGTGTGACGAGATACGGGGCATACGAATGGCTAGTCATGCCCTTCGGCTTGACGAATGCACCTGCTACGTTCTGTACTCTGATGAACCAAGTATTTCGAGAGTACTCAGACAAGTTTGTGGTTGTGTACCTCGATGACATCGTTGTCTACAGCAAGACTTTGGAGGAGCATCTCGAGCACCTAAGATTGGTCTTCGAGAAGCTGAGAGAACATCACCTTTTTGTGAAACGAGAAAAGTGTGCCTTTGCGCAGGAAGAAGTCGGATTTCTTGGACACTTTGTGGGGAAGGGTCGATTGAGGATGGACCCAAAGAAGATATGTGCTGTTCGCGATTGGCGGGATCCCAAGAACCCCTCTGAGCTGCGATCCTTTCTAGGACTGGCGAACTATTATAGAAGATTCATTAAGGGATACTCAGAGATCGCAAGTCCCCTCACCGACCTATTGAGGAAAGATTGTCGTTGGGAATGGTCAGGGCCCCAGAAGGAAGCTTTCCAGAAGTTGAAAGAAGCAATGGTGAAGGAGCCGGTCCTTGCCCTCCCAGACATCACCAAACCATTCGTGGTCGAGACGGATGCTTCGGATTTTGCTTTAGGAGGAGTGCTCCTCCAAGAAGGACATCCTATTGCATTCGAAAGTAGGAAGCTGAATAATGCGGAGAGAAGGTATGCGGCACAAGAAAAGGAGCTACTAGCCATTGTGCACTGCCTAAGAGGATGGAGGCACTACTTGTTGGGGTCAAAGTTTACCGTCCGCACAGACAACACCGCGGCGAGTCACTTTCTCACCCAACCCAAGCTGACAGGAAAACAAGCTCGGTGGCAGGAGGACTTAGCTGAGTTCGACGTGGAGTTCACCTATAGAACGGGATCCAGCAATAGAGTTGCCGATGCCCTGAGTAGGCGGGCCGATCTTTCTGCGATGTACAAGTTAGCGCCAATGACTGCAAGCAGCATTGCCACATCCGTTAGAGATCAAGTTCGTGCTTATCTCCCAGATGATCCGATGACAAAAACCATAACAAGGATGATTGAAGAAGGGAAGACTAGACGCTTTTGGTTGGAAGATGGCCTCATCTTCACCAAAGGTACAAAGCTGTTCATCCCCAAAGCAGGGGGATTGAGGAAAATGTTGTTGAAGGAATGCCATGATACGCTGTGGGCGGGACATCCAGGCTGGCAGAGAACCCTCAGTCTACTCGCGATGGGGTACTACTGGCCAGGAATGAAGGAAGATGTGACGAGCTACACCAAAACCTGCCTTGTGTGCCAGCAAGACAAGGTTGACAGACAGAAGCCCGGGGGCCTCCTTGAACCTCTTCCGGTACCAACTCGACCGTGGGAGAGTTTGTCGATGGACTTCATTAGTGGCCTCCCGAAGGTTGACCAGTTCTCTTCTATCATGGTGGTGATAGACAGGTTCTCAAAATACGCAACGTTTGTACCCTTGCAGAAGGCTTGTGGAGCAGAAGAAACGGCATCGCTCTTCTTTAAGCATATTGTGAAGTACTGGGGATTGCCAAAGAGCATAGTAAGCGACAGGGATACCAGATTCACGAGCATATTCTGGTCTGAGCTATTCCAAATGATGGGGTCTGACCTCAACATGTCGTCAAGCCACCACCCTCAATCTGATGGGCAGACAGAGAGATTCAATGGGCTTCTCGAGGAATACTTACGTCACTTTGTGAGCGTCAACCAGAAAGATTGGGTGAGACTTTTGGACGTCGCACAACTTTGCTTCAACGCTCAAAGGAGTTCTTCTTCCAACAAAAGCCCCTTTGAGTTGGTCATGGGTCAACAACCTCTCCTCCCGCACACAGTGGCTGACTGGGAGGGCGGTAGGAGTGCTCAGGCTCGAGATTTTACAAGAGAGTGGAAGCAAAACACCGACATTGCGAAAGCCTACCTAGAGCGAGCATCGCGCCGGATGAAGAAATGGGCTGATCAAAACAGAAGGCCAGTTGATTTTGCTATTGGGGACATGGTGATGGTGAAGGTCTTACCAGAACAGCTGAAGTTTCTCAGAGGGAGAGATCGTCGCCTCATTCGGAAATATGAAGGCCCCATCCGCATCACTAAACGGATTGGGAAGAACGCATACAAGGTAGAATCGCCTGCATGGATGAGGATTCACCCCGTCTTCCACGTTAGTCGTCTAAAACCCTACCATCCAGATCCCGACGACAGCAACCGCAACGTCAGCTACCGCGCCAACATCAGAACCAGGACAAGAGCCACCCCTACAACAGAAGACTGAAGCTGCTAAGATCTTAGTGTAGATTTTGTAAGTCGACGAGGACGTCGACGACTTAAGTGGGGGAGGATGTTAGAATCCAACCTCTTTGTTATGTATTCTTCTTTACTTTCCTTGTATTTTCCTTACGTAATGTCTCTTTAGTCTTTCTTTTTATTTTTCTAGACCCTAGGGAGAATTATTGTGTTACTGTCATTTCAACGTTCACTTGTAATTCTCTACTTATGCAATATAAAGCTCTTTAGGGAGCGAATGATTATTCAATCAAAGCTCTCTACCCCGTTGTTATTGCTTTAAGACTTGTGTGTTGTTTAAGCCTTTATAGATATTGTGCTTGCCTTGTTTTAAAGCATCCCCCACCAAACCAAGAGACCCTAGAGACGTCCTCATTTTCGTCGGTTCCGCTTGTGCCCGCTTCGAAGTATCGGCCGTCACAAGCCCCGACTCCGCACTCGTTGTTCTCGTGTGCCCTCTTGAGACACCGTAGGTCCGTGTTGCTGTGTGCTCACGAACCTCCTTGCTTTAGGCTTGCGCCCTTGTCGCCAAAAGACGAGAGCGCGCCGCACGATCTGGTGTTGAATCACTCGGACCGTGACACTTAGGCTTCTGGCAATAGAACCAGCACACGTCCACGTGGTGTCCACAATGAGACATCTTAATGTTTCTAAGCGGGTTGTGTTAATGTTTCTAAGCGGGTTGTGTTAATGTTTCTAAGCGGGTTGTGTTAAGGGCAGCTAAGACTGCTTGAATTACTTGGTGCAGATATGGGATCATCAGGGAGGCTATTTTGTGAAAGTGAAAGGAGAAACGCGGGAAATGGGTAGGGTCAAAAGATTTGTAGTAGTTTGTTTGGATGACGGTGGTTGAGAAGCCTTTTGAATGAAGAATATTTGCTAGGTGGAACATTGGTGTAATATGGCCTTGATTGGTAGTACGATTAGGAATACCCTTACCCTTATCTTAATTTGCTGCTTCTTTCCTTCAGAATATTGGTTGATATTTAAGACATAAGTGAAAGGCTTCTCTACTTTTTTGTAGTGAGTATTGTAAATAGGATCATGCCTGTCTTTCTTACCAGGGCCAAATCAGGGTAACATGAAACCTTGGCAGCCCTGTCATTTTTGTGTTGTTACAGCATAAGGTATGTATCGTACTGCCTCGAAACTATGTCTATCTGAATTTATTGGAAAACAACCTTATGAAGGACTGAAGGATTCATGCATGTCTGCGGTGAGCATCATGCCATCACGCATTGCTGAACTTCACACAACACGGGATTTTGGGGCAACTACTCCATTGGTCTTTTGATCTGTTACCAAGAGTTTTCTGTATCTCAGCTTTCAACTTAACATGATCCTGTATTGGAGATTCCAAAGTGTAAGACAACTGAAAACTAGTCAACTCAAATTCTTGTTTAGAGATCAAGAGCTTAGCAGCGTGTCTAATGACCTTTTTGGAGAAAAGAGGGTGGCATAAGATGCAAGTAGTCGTTTTAAAAGAGGAAGGAAAATGGATTTTTCAATTCCTTTCTATTTCTACCTTGATATCATATCATAACAAGAATATATCTTTCATTCTTCAACTCCGTGTGAAGCACATTGTTTGTCTTAGAGATCAGATTTCTGAGTTTGAAAGATATTTTATTCATGCCTGAAGTAAACTTGACTGATGAAATCCCCCCCCCCCCCCCCCCCCCCCTCTTTTTCCGGGATCAAGAGCTAAAAAGTCAAAATACAAGCAATGTTCATCATCAGTTTGAAGTTCGGACTGACTCTAGGACCTGAACAGACAAATTTTTTGGGGTAATTTTTATTTAAAGTTTTCTTCTCAGACTATTTGATTAATGACAATATTTAATGCTACAAACCAAGTGAATCAAAATGATAGTAAAAGTTTGGTAAGCTTCTCTAAAGATGTGTATGAAGAACCACCTTCCTTGACACAGAAAGTTGCCTTCTCCTTTAAAGTTGTGATTCTGCTCTTCATCTCTCCACCATCTTCCAGCATTAGTTTTCTTATTGACCTTACTATTTCTTCTCTTTTTACCTTCTTTTCCATCTTCAATCCTATCTTCCAGCCGTCACTCACCAGCCTTGCATTCGTGTACTGGTCAGTATTGATAGGCTGGCAAAGCATTGGCACTCCTTCACAAATGCTCTCCAAAGTTGAGTTCCATCCATTGTGAGTCCAAAAACCTCCAACAGCTGGGTGGGATAAAACCTCTAATTGAGGTGCCCATGTGACAATATGTCCTCTTTCACCCACCATTTCAAGGTAGCCTTCTGGCCATGAGTCATAAGCTTTTGTGCCTTGGATCATTCCAGGGCGGACCACCCACAGGAAAGGCACCATGCTGTCGAGCAATCCCCAGGCTAGCTCAAGAAATTCAGTTCTGCTTATAGCTTCAACACTCCCAAAACTCACATACAGTACAGACTTGGGTGCTTGATTATTCAGCCAAGTGATGGAGGTTTGGTCTTGTGCCCAATAGTTGGTATCAGAAGTTGGTGAGTGTTTGTGTAAAGGACCTACAGGAAAGATGGGGATGGGAAGGATTTGGTGAACTTGAGCTATTGAAGAATCTTCAAGTTCCTCAAAGCTATTACATATAACACCTTGGGAAGTCTTAAATTCATGGACTACAGTTTCCAGTAGCTCATGTAGCAATGGTAAAGGAAGGTCCCTGACTTTCAAAGGAGGAAGCTCTGGCAGTGGTTCGTCTAATTTATGATCTGAAATGTAGGAGAAAATAAGAGAGAGGTCAAGAATTTTACGGAACAATAATAGCCGGAAGTTTTTATAACGTCAAGTAAAACAACTTCAACACATACACTTTCTTAATGAGTCATAAAGCAGCTATGCTATTACTTATCTATAAACGATATGGTTGTTTTTGTAAACACTGTTTTTTCATGTTTTTGATATGCATTGGAGTTAATTGCATTTATGCGTTGGGAATTAGGGTTTATTCTTGCATTTATGTAGACATTGCATATGTATATCAAATCCGAACATCATCTGCTTACTATGCTTTTGAACAATGAGTCTGACCCTAAGAAATTAATGAAATCTGGAGCTATTAGTGATTTTGTATATGTAGTGTGTCGATTACGTGTATATAAAATGGGAAAGCCATGTGTTTCTTCCTGGGACTTTGGTCTCAATCAGTAAATAATTTTACACTATAATAGACTGTGTGTGTACTGTTACACAGGTGGCGCGGCGTGTGCTGTACACATGCCTCACATATCTGCGTGTATATGATATGCTGCATGATATGTGTAGAGGCACATAAAATGCACACGGCGCCTGAAAATCCAATGAGTGTACAGTAGATATTCAGGCTTATGGACAAAAGCTCTTTTAACTTTCTATCCCAGTAAAATACTACCAGTTCGCCCTTATGGCTAGACATTTGCTCGTGAAGTAAAAGATATAAGGCAGAAGTTACCTTGGGGTGGGAGATAGCCTTTTTCTCGTAAAGAAGGCATGGAAAGATAAACCAGTAAAGACAACACACCGCCAGTCCTCAGCGCCATCCTAGGAAGGTTAAAGCTAGCAGCGATAGACCCTGCAAATTTCCATATAGGATCTGCTATCAAGGCAGCAATAGGCTCATTGTCCGCAGCAGCAGTAGTATCGCACAAAATTTGAGACAAACAATCCCGGAATGGTTCCGAGCAATTGTTCATAGCAGATGTGAATGCTAAAGGATCGGATGGAGGGGACTTAGAATATAACCCAAGCAAGCTACTGTAAAAGGAGTGGAAGGTGAAGTGTGGGAAATGGGTAGGATTTATAGGATTATGAACAGTCTGGATAATGGTGATGGAGAAGCCTTTGGAGTATAGGAGTGTTGCTAGATGTAGCATTGGATTTATATGGCCATGAAATGGTGCAGGAAACAGTAGCAATCTACGACCCAGCTTGCTCTGCTTCATTTCCTCTTCCATTGGAGTTTTTGTTTGATTTCTCTAGGTTTAAGCTCATGCATGTAAATGTGGTGGCTTTTGGTTTGAGTTATATGTGTGAATATTAAGGTGGAGTTATGTTGTTTTTTTTGGCAATTTTGCAATGAGTGGATGACGAGCTACGCATGACAATTCCATTTACTACATTGTTTTATTTCGTTTTTGGAATGAGTTGAAAACTTGAAATACTCTGTATTGGAATATTTCCCTTTTCTGTTTATTTTTAGAATGAGTTGGAAAATTGAAATACTCTCTATTGGAATAATTGAAATACTCTCTATTGGAATACTTCCCTTTTTAATTTATTTTTAGAATGAGTTAGAAACTTAAAACACTCTATTGGAATAACACCCCTGTTTTATTATTGTTTGTTGTCAAAAAAAAAAAAAAAAAAAAAAAAAAAAAAAAAAAACACACCTGTAAAAATATGAATAATGCAAAATTCCAACTGTTACAATTAAAAAAAAGCAGGAATTATGTGTTACCGAATCAAAACCATATTTCACATCTATCAATAACATTATAAAATGTAATAATAAAAAAATTATTTTGCTTTTTATTTTTTTTAATTACCAAACATATATCGATATATCATATATGTGACTGAGCATGTCAACTTACATAAATTCAATTTAAACACCACCCAATCTCAATTTCTTCTGGCCATCACAAGAATCAAAATCATCTACAATAACTTCTTTGCTTCTTTGAACAGATTTGTATCTATAATTCTTAGCCAACAATACAAAAATACACATATTCAATACAAAAATGACCATCAATAACCAGTAAAAATAATCAAGACGACTATGCTTTAAATCCTTCCCTATCCATTTACTTCCTCCATGCATAGTAGTCACACGATTCACAATGGTAATCAAAAAGCTTGTCATAAAGCTCCCAACACCGATAACACTTAGGTAAAGCGCCATTCCTAAACTCCTCATTGAGTCAGGAACTTGATCATAGAAGTATTCTTGCATTCCTACTAGGGAAAACCCATCCCCTATACCGAGGATCAAGAATTGGGGCACTAGCCAACACACGCTCATGATTTTCCCTTCTAGCGACGCTTTTAATCGTTCCCTCTCAACCAAGGCTGATGTCAACATTGCAACAATTAAGAAAGCCATACCAATACCAATTCTTGTAAGGATGTTGATGCCTCTCTCGTTGCCTGTGGCTCTCCTTAAGTATGGGAGTAAGACTTTGTCGTAAAAGGCGATTGTTGTAATCATCCCTAGGGCTATTAGGGTGGCCATAGAAGCTGCTGGGATTTCAAAGTGTTTGGAAATTTTCCTATCCATTGCACTTCCTTGTTTAATGAAGAATGTGGTGCCTTGTGCAACGCCGATGCCAAACACCAAGGAAGTTAACCATATGGGAACCATGGTTATTACGAGTTTTAATTCCTCCACTTGTGTCACGGTTGCTAGCCTCCATGGACTTCGTTTCTTCCATTGTACTTCATTACTTTCATGATTGTCTATTATAGCAGCTTTGTCAAAAAATCTGCATGTATACAAGTACCTTTTAAAATTCATTCCTAGTGAGGTTTCATCTCAAAATCAATTGGCAACGGTAAGAAGCTTAGCAACTCCACGATCATACAAAATTAGTTAGAGGTTTAGTAACATTTTACGTACCTGAGTCTGTTTGTATGACCTAATCGCTCGCTTTTGGGGTTCCCCGAATTGGGAGCTTCATCATACAACAAGGACGGATTTGATGGACAAACTAGATTTCTTTTGGCCACGGCAGCAACCAAGACTTGCAACAATGGGGTTAAGGGGCTACCAACCACGGCCTTATATCGATAAAAAGGCCTTCCAAGAACAAAAACCAAGACACTGGCTACCATAGTTATGGCTAGGATTAAAAACCCAAGACCCCAACTAACGTAGTCTTGTACATAAACAATCAAAGTCACCCCAGTGAAGAGGCCACTACAAAGAGCAATGTTCCACCAGTTGAAAAACGACATCTTTTGCTTCCTTTCTTCCGTATGGTTGTCATCAAATTGGTCCGCCCCAAAACTCTCTAAGCATGGCTTGTAACCTCCTGTTGCTAGGGCCACGAGGTAGGCTGCTATAAAGTAGACCACCTCATGGACCTTGTTAACATGCTCGCATGTAGTCGAGGTCGCACCACAAGGTTTAAAGCTTGGGACGTATTGGGACATGGTCCATACACCTAAACCCTGAATTTATAATTAATACATTAATTTGATGCACCACAAAATCCAATACTCCACTTATAGTGGTAAGTATTATTTATAATAATTGCCTTTTAAATTGATCTTAGACCGCGATTTCTTCTCCTACTAAACATTCAGTAAGAAATTGACATTATGTTTAATGCTTTAATTTGTTCCATTGCAATCAAATTGATTTTTTAGTAACTATTTAGCGAAATTATTGACCATTAGGTGATGATTTCTGCTTGATGAGATTGCTGATTTACTACATACTAATACTCCATGACAAAGTATGTGGAAAACTTGCAGAGAAAAGGAAGAAAATGACCAACAAAAAGATAGAACTAGAGAAAGGTCTGGTTACTTACCAACGCGTAGAGGATGGCAGAGAAAAGAATCATGAAATAGCGACCAGTATACGCATCTGCTAGAAACCCACCCAGCAATGGCATAACTGTGGCAACTCCTGACCATATATTCACACTGTTGGCTGCTGTTTCCAGGTCTTGGTGCATCACTTTTGTCATGTAAGTTATCATATTTGGTGCTATTCCGAAGTAACTCAGTCTCTCACTGAACTCGATTGCTGCATACATACATACATACATACATACATACATACATACATACATCAATTGTTACATCCAAGTGCATTTTTGCCAATTCATAATTTTAAAAATTGACAAAACTGATTACATGAGGATAAATATAACACCCTCCTAGGTTGGTGTAAGATAGATGTTCTTGGACTTTATATATTATGAAGTAGTACTGACTTACAATTAAGCTTTTAAAATTTTTACCTATGATGAAGAAGGCTGCTTTCCATGAGCCAGATGAAGCTCGACGAGGAATCCTTCCTTTGTAATCATATGATGAATCAAGAACTTGTGATTCGTCCAAATTTTCATTTGGGAATTCAAACTCACCTCTTTTTCTCTCATGTGTTTCATCATCTATTTCTGCCCTTATTCCCACCATCTTTTAATGCACAATTAAGTACTAATATTGGGTTTGATTGTTACTAAGAGTAGAAGATAACTTAATACATCAGCTAGGTATTAATAAGCCGACTGCACGTTTTCTAATACAAGGAGTATATTATATACTTTATACATCAATAACAGCAAGCAGCAATACCACCTTTGTTTCCCAATTGTTGTAATTTTGACACTGTCCGTATAGTTTTAATCTTACAGCCGGTACTACTCATTTATTATACTTTGACACTCCGTCTTTAAAATCCTAAGGGCCTGTTCTCTTCAGCTTAATTTCAGTTTAGTTTAGTTCAGTTCAGCTTAGCTCCAATAAGATAAGTTCAGTTCAATTCAGCTCGGTCAATCAGAACAGACCCTAACTCCAATGCTAGTTCTATTATAAAATCATTAAATTATAAGTAGAGTAGTCCACGACCTTACCACCAATAATAATACATTTCGTATATTAGTCTCTCTCTAAGTTTTCAACATGGGACCAATGGTCTCATTCAGTTACATTCGAGGTATTTTTCTTATAAAATTGAATATTACTTCTTATCAAAATGAACCCGAGGAGGCATAAAATAATACAAATTGTGTTATATAATACAGGGTTGTTGTCTAGCTGATAGTCGTTGCGTATTGATTGAGGAGGAGGTTGAAGTGCAAATGTGATTACTATATTTGTAGGATGAGCCAAGCTTGGTTGTTTGGTCAATAATCTTCACGTAAACAAAGGTTTAATACAATTAATATTGTTTTTTATAATATATCATAAGCTTAATAAACGTACGTTGAGCATATTATATGTACAATCATGTGGTAGCGTTTACTTTTCAGGTTGATGAAAAAAATCAGCAATTCAGCATTTAATCTGCCGAGCATTATTTTAAGTTTGTTGCACATGATTCCTGGAATTTATGCTTCGAACAACACCAAATTAAATTTAGATATTCTTCCAATGAATAGGTTAAGTCAATTCAAGTCAATTATATCTACAATCCCACTTATTGTCTCAATTATCTGGTTGGTTGATTTGTTTTTGGCTCATTAGGTAGGAGTAATATGATTGCTCTGTATATGACATTAAGATACATACGAATAATAATTAGACTTGATTAAGATACGATAGACAAGAGTTAATAGTGGTTAGATGATTAGATCGAGCTTGGTAAGTTTGACAAAGTAAGCATATAAATGGTGTAAAAGTTAAAGTGTTGTGATTATTACCAAACAGATAAGTATGTCATTGATGCATTGTAAATATTTGAAGGTTGATCATGCATGTACAGGCTAAAAAACACTAGACATTTTACAGTGTGTAATTCTACCATGATTTTCTTCTATAATTCAATGTTATTTTCTTGTTTTATTTGACTTGTGAGCTTATGCTAAAATGATCAATTAGATATGGTTTTGTTGATGGAAGACGAAAGAAAGTACGTAATTATTACTGCAAATACACATCAATTTCTTACACACACACAAAAAAAAAAAATAAAAATAAAATAAAATAAATAAAATAAAATAAAAGAAAGGCTCCATTTTGGTATAATGGTATGTAAGCAAAAATAAACTACGGAGTAGTATGTAATCCTCTCCCAAAAAGAAAGGGAAAAAAAACCATCCTAGTACCATAACATGCCACTCTATTAGTACCAATTTTATGATGAGTAATCATTTTCGATGTCAGCATTATTTAACTCTTTTTAAACCGTACTCAGCTCCAACTTTTTCTCACCATCTATAACAACACTTTTTTGGATACTTTTGTACCTATAATTCCTAGACAACAACATAAATAAACACATATTTAGTACAATAATGATCATCAATAACCAGTAATAGTAATCAAGACGACTATGGCTTAAGTCTTTGCCAATCCACTTCTTTCCTCCATGCATCTTAGTAACATGATTCACAATAATAATCAAGAAACTATTAAGAAAGCTCCCAATACCGATAACACTAAGGTAAAATGCCATTCCTATGCTCCTCATCGAGTTAGGAACTTGTTCATAGAAGTATTCTTGCATTCCTACTAGGGATAGTCCATCCCCTATTCCAAGGATAAAAAATTGAGGCGTTAGCCAAAATATGTTCATTATTTTTCCTTCTAGTGACGCCTTTAGCCTTTTCTTCTCAACCAAGGCTGATATCATTATTGATAAGGTTAAGGCGATCATGCCAACGCTGATTCTTGTAAGGATGTTAATACCTCTCTCGTTGCCTGTGACTATCCTCAAGTATGGGACTAGGACCTTGTCGTAAAAGGCAGCTGTAATAATCGTTCCTAGGGCTATAAAGGCGGTCATGGAAGCTGCTGGGATTTCAAATTCTTTGTAAATTTTTCTATTCATTGCACTTCCTTGCTTGACAAAGAATGAAGGGCCTTGGGCAACACCTATGCCAAACACCAAGGATGTTAGCCATATGGGAATCATGGTTAGTATTAACTTTAGTTCCTCTACTCGTGTCACGGTTGCTAGCCTCCATGGACTTTGTTTCTTCACTGCTGCTACATTACTTTCATTATTTTCGATTATAGCAGCTTTGTCAAGAAATCTGCATTACATACATACATACAATTAGATAGATTGATGAATTGCATTATAATGGTATGAGGAGTCAAGTAACTTCTCGATTTATCTTGTTTTCTTCCACTATTCTATATTAATTGCTAGCTAGCTATATATGATATATCTCGATTGGAAAATTTTATATTAATTGTTACATATCCATTTTTGGTAAGGTACTTTATCTGTCTCCTTGTCGCATGTCGCATGATCCCTCTAACGTGTTATTTCTCTACTTTTAACCTGATCTCTTAAATTTGTGTCACTCTTTATGTAAAAAAAAAGAAAAGTGTCACTCTAACAATGCAATTAGCAACTAGTATAGAACAGAGGATTATAAAAAGGCGGTATGGCTTAATCGCCTTAATGGCCTAAGGTTCTACAACATTTACCTGAGTCGATTAGTATGATCCAAGCACCGGCCTTGGTGCTTCCCTGAATTAGGATCCTCGTATAACAAGGACGGATTCAAAGGACAAACTAGATTTCTCTTGGCTACAGCCGCAACCAGGACTTGCAACAATGGGGTCAAGGGACTTCCAAGAGCGGTCTTGTATCGATAATAAGGTCTTCCAAGAAAAAACACTAATACACTCACTCCCATAACTATGGCTAGGATTAAAAATCCAAGGGCCCAACTTACATTGTCCTGCACATACACAATCACAGTCACTCCTATGAAGTAACCACCACAAATGGAGATGTTCCACCAGTTGAAAAACGATATCTTTTGTATCCTCTCTTCTGTATGACTGCTATCGAATTGATCTGCCCCAAAACTCTCTGTGCACGGCTTGTGACCCCCTGTTGCTAAGGCCACGAGGTAGATACCTAAGTAGAAGACTAACTCGTGTGCCTTGCTAACACGGTCACATGTTGTCGAGGTTGTGCCACAAGGTTTTAGGCTTGGAATGTATTGAGACATGGTCAAAACACCTAAACCCTGAATAAAAATAGAATAGTGCAGTGTTATCTCCATAGTAATAAATATTTTTCTTGTTTTTGGTGTTTAGAGTGTCACAACTCACAAGAGCGGATGATGAAAATCAATCTCAGGATTTTCTGAAACTGGAAAGGAAGCTTTAACCACTTGAGTTATCCCTCACTCTCAGATCACAAATATTATCTTGTTAGTGGCTGGTAATTAGGACTTGGGACGATATGTTCAAATATAATTCTAACCAAAACATTACAACAACAAAAAAAAAAAAAGAAAGGAAGTTAGAGATCGAGAAGCTAAGAAAGAAGTCTTGCCAGAGCGTAGAGGATGGCGGCGAAAAGAATCATGAAGTAGCCACCAATATATGCATCCGCAAGAAAGCCACCAAGCATAGGCGTCACAGTGACTACTCCACCCCAAATATTCACATTGTTAGCCGCTGTTTCGAGGTCTTGGTGCATCACATCGGTCATATAAGTTATCATATTTGTTAATATTGTAAAGTGACTCATCCTCTCGCTGAACTCAATTCCTGCATATACAAATTTTTTTTTCAACCAAAATATCGTACAAAATGTTACATACTTTGTTCGGAATCAATAGTCACATATACAAAAGAATAAAGGAAGGAGAATTAACTTGAAACTAGAATTAAATTGAAACTACAAGTTTTCGCAAAAGGAAGCAAATACCTATCATGAAGTAGGATGCTTTCCAAGAACCGGTAGAAGCTCGAATAGGAAGCTTTCCTTTGTAATCCAAAGTCGAGTCATGAACATGTAATTCCATGCCATTTTCATTGATTTTTTCTTTTGAGATTCTAAAGTTGTCACCTTTTTTACTCTTTGTTTCATCATATATATCTGCTCTTCCCTCCATTTTCTGTGAAAAATTATGAAAATAAATGGTTTTAATTGATATTAGAGCAGTATAAAATAACCTAACTGTTAAGTCAGGTTACTATATATGGCTTTTCTAGCTAATTATATAGTGCATAGAAGGTATCATACTATTTAAAATGTACCAGTACCGTTACTATAAATGTTAAAAATATAATTTCTTAAAAAAAATGTTACAAAATATAATTATGCTGAGAACATGTCTGCCTTAGCCTTCGATTTTTTTTTAAATTTTTTTTTTTTATTGTGTTAGGCTGGTCTTGACTTGAAAATTTGTATGATATTGTCTGTTTTGGATTCTTGCATAGATTTATTTTTAGTTAACTTTCTAAAAAAAACCACAAGTTAATGGAGTATACTTTCACTTATAAGAAAGTCAAAGGGCATGTTCACTTCAGCTTAATTTTAGTTCAATTCAGCTCAGCTCTAATCAGTTCAGTTCAAATCCTAATTTCCTTCTCTTATAAAATATTTATTTCAGCTCAATTCAGTTCAGTTCAACTCCAATCAGTTCAGTTTAATTCAGCTACAATCAACAAAGGGTATTCTTTTTTTTTTTTTTTTTGAAAAGACAACAAAGGGTATTCTTGGTTTTCCTTTAATGTAATTAAGCAAATATAGAAAGATTTAAGTTTTTTTCAAAATATTTAATACCTATATAAAGTATATATTGTTGATAAAAATAATTGTTACATACTCCGTATTATTATTGATCGATTAAGATGGAGGTCGGTCTGATCAATACATTATATTTTAGACAGGGCTTATTACTAATTAATCTTGGTCGCGTCTAAACAAAGACTTCAAGTATTCTTATAATAATATTCGTATAGTTTTCTCATATAATGAGCTTCACGATCAGAAAATGTATATTCATTTGATATCGTTTACTTATGAAGGTTGATATATATATATATATAGGAATCAGCATATAATCAGCATATAATTATTATATAATAGTTTGATTATTACTTAATTAGGGTATTAGTTAGTTGTGCATGATTTTCTAGATGCTTACCTATGCTTTGATCAAGACGAAATAAGTAGAGCTGTCAATTAGGGTATACGTGTCGGGTTTGGGTCGGGTAAGAGTGGGTCGGGTCAACTCAGGTCGGGTCGATTAAGAGTAATTCCATAACCTATGCAGGTCGGGTTTGGGTTGGGTCATGCTTGAGTCGGGTCACGTCGGGTCATACTTCTTATCGGGTTTGGGTCGGGTTTAGGTCGGGTTAATAGCAGGTCGGGTTACATTCGAGTCGGGTGAACAATAGGTCAGGTTTAATTCGGGTTTCACGGGTTAAAACGAGTAAGGGTAGTTCTCAGGTTCGGTTCAACTCAATAATTTACGGGTCGAAATCAGGTCGGGTCATTCTCGGGTTTGAGTCGGGTTCGGTTCAAGTCAATGAAATCAGTGCAAGTTGTAAATTGGTAAATTTGCCGTTTAGGCAAATTGGATGGTTCCACCCACCCAATTGGACTCCCAGAGGATATTAGGGACCATGGTAAATATTTCGGCAATTTTTATTTCCGGGCGAAAAAAAGTGAAAAAATTCCAAAATTAAAGGCTAATAATATCCACGCTTTTTGAGAAATTTTGGAGGTTTCGAAGCCCGGTGTAGAAAGGTCTTTATATTTTAGGAGATAAATCTCGGGGTCATATAATGCCGTTTGGAACCATATATGATCATTATATGTTGTCATAAATGTTCGTAGTAGGCTTAAGTACGAGTTAATGATATTTGTGCAAGTTGTAAACCGGCAAATTGGTCGTTTAAAGGCAAATTGGTAGGTTCCACCAACCCAATTGGACTCCCGGAGAGTATTAGGGATCATGGTAAATATTTCGACAATTTTTATTTCCAGGTGAAAAAAGTTAAAAAAAAATAAACTCCAAAATTGAAGACTAATATCCACGCTTTTTGTGAAATTTTGTAGGTTTCGGTGCCCGGTGTCGAAAAGTCTTGAAATTCTAGGAAATACATCTCGAGGTCATTATTTTGGAACCATATATGATCATTATTTGTTGTCATAAATGTTTGTAGTAGGCTTGAGTTAATGAAATCGGTGCAAGTTATAAACCGGTAATAAATAGGCCGTTTAAAGGCAAATTGGACGGTTCCACCCACCTAATTGGACTCCCAAAGGGTATTAGGGACCATGTTAAACAATTTGGCAATTATTATTTCCGAGCGAAAAAAAGTCTAAAAATTCCAAAATTAAAGGCTAATATTCACGCTCTTTGAGAAATTTGTGAGCTTTCGGAGCCCGTTATCGAAAAGCCTTGACATTCTAGGGAATACATTTCGGTTCATATAATGTAGTTTGGAACCATATATGATCATTATTTGTTGTCATTAATGTTCGTGGTAAGCTTAATTAATGAAATCGGTGCAAGTTGTAAACCGGTAATTAAATTGACCGTTTAAAGGCAAATTGGATTGTTTTAATTTACCCACCCAATAAGACTACCGGAGGATATTAGGGATCATGGTAAACATTCGACAATATTTATTTTCATGAGAAAAAAAGTAAAAAATTTCCAAAATTGGAGGCTAATGTCCACGCTTTTTGAGAACTTTGGAGGTTTCGGGGCATGATGTCGCAAAGTCTTGAGATTTTAGGGAATAAATCTGGGGGTCATATAATTCCATTTGAAAACATATATGATCATTATATGTTGTCATAAATGTTCGGGCCTGGTAGGCTTAAGTTAATGAAATCGGTGCAAGTTGTAAACCGGTAAATTGGCCATTTAAAGGCAAATTGAATGGATACACCCACCCAATTGGACTCCCGGAGGGTATTAGGGACCTTGGTAAAAATTTCAACAATTTTTATTTCTGGGCAAAAAAAGTAAAAAAATTCCAAAATTGAATGCTTATATCCATGCTTTTTGAGAAATTTTGGAGGTTTCGAGGCAGGGTGTCGAAAAGCCTTGAGATTTTTGGGAATATATCTCGGGATCATATAATTTAATATCGTTTGGAACCATATATGATCATTATATGTTGTCATAAATGTTTGTGATATGCTTGAGTTAATGAAATCGGTGCAAGTTGTAAATCGTTAAATTGGTTGTTTAAAGACAAATTGGATGGTTCTACCAACCCAATTGGACTCCTAGAGTGTATTAGGAACCATGGTAAAAATTTCTGCAATTTATATTTCTGGTCGAAAAAAAAGTCAAAAAATTCCAAAATTAAAGGCGAAAATCCACACTTTTAGAGAAATTTTGGAGGTTCCAGGTCCCGGAGTCGAAAAGTCTTGAAATTCTAGGGAATATATCTATGGGTCATATAATGCCGTTTGTAACCATATATGATCGTTATTTGCTGTGATAAATGTTCGTGGAAGGCTTGAGTTAATAAAATCGGGGCAAGTTATAAACCGGTAATAAATAGGCCATTTAAAGGAAAATTAGATGGTTCTACCCACCCAATTGGACTCCCGGAGGGTATTAAAGACCGTGGTAAACATTTCGGCAATTTTTATTTTCGGACAAAAAAAAGTCCTAAAAATCCCAAAATTAAAGACTAATATCCACACTTTTTGAAAATATTGGAGGTTTCAGGGCCGGTGTCGAAAAGTCTTGAAATTCTAGGGGATATATCTCTGGGTCATATAATGCAGTTTGGAACCATATATGATCATTATTTGTTGTGATAAATGTTAGTGGAAGGCTTGACTTAATAAAATCGGTTCAAAATGTAAACCGGTAAATTGGTCGTTTAAAGGCAAATTGATGGTTCCACCCACCCAATTGGACTCCCGGAGATTATTAGGGACCATGGTATACATTTCTACAATTTTTATTTCCGGGCGAAAAAAGTAAAATAAATTCCAAAATTGAAGGTTAATATCCACGCTTTTTGAGAAATTTTGGAGGTTTCAGGGTCTGGTGTCGAAAATACTTGAAATTTTAGGGGATACATCTCGGGGTTATATAATGCAGTTTGGAACCATATATGATCATTATATGTTGTCAAAAATGTTCGTGGTAGGCTTGAATTTAGGGGTGAAAGTGAATCGGTGTAAAACCGAACCGAACCGAAAAACCGAACCGAATAATGAATGTGGTTCGGTTTTTTGGGAGGGTGGTTCGGTTTCGGTGTCAAAAATAAAAAAATTTCCGGTTTTCGGTTCGGTTTCGGTTCGGGAAATTGAAAAACCGAACAAAACCGAACCAAACCGAATTATAAGCCCAATCCTACAAAACCCCTGCCTGGCCCAAAAATAAATACCCTAGGTATATAATGAAAAATAAAAAACCCTAATTCCTCTAATCTTCTCAGCCTTTCTCCGCTCTTTCGTCCCCTCTCCTGTCTGATTGTCTCCTCTGAGTCTCCGATCACCGTCCAGTACACCAGGGCACCAGGCGACCACCGTCAACGGTCCACCTAAACATGGGCACGGGCCGTGCCGGCACGCGGGCGGCACGGGCCCGGCACGACTCCGGCACGGCGGCCCACCTGTGGGCTGTGGGCCGTGCCGTGAACAAATTTGTGGGATTTGACACGGGCACGGCACGTGGCACGCCGGGCGGCACGGTGGCCGGCACGTGGGCCGGCACGCTGGCACGACTCGGCGGCACGGCACGTGGCACGGCCGGGCACGGCACGGCACGAGCCCGCAAGGCACGACCCGTGCCAAATTACCGTTGGAAAACTGGCCGTTTTCCAACAGCTATAAACGGCTAGTTTTCCACCCCTTTTCCCACCCAAATTCCCTATAAATACCTCATATTTTCCTCCAAAATTTTCACAATTCATCAACTCATCTCTTCTCTCTTATTCTCTAATTTTCTTACTCCCAAATTCTCAATTCTCAAATTCCTACAAATCCTACAATCTTGCTCTCTTTTGTGAAAAAAAAAAAAAAAAAAAAAATTCCTACTCTCTTATAAATTTTACATTTTTACTATTATTACCTTTATTAGTATACTACCAAAAAAAAAATATATTTATATTTACATTCGGGAAATTATAAATTCGGAAAATTATAAGTTCGGGAAATTATAAATTTGGGAAAGCATTGAAGCGTCATTGTAAGATCTAACTTAACTTTATTTTAATTTGTTATTGTTAGTTGTTAATCTTATTATTATTATTCTTGGAAGTTGGAACTACTTAATTATATAAAAACTACTTTCTATTTTAATTGTGGGTTATTTGGATTGTTGAAATCTGTCTAAGGCGGGACTTGGGCTCTAGACAACGTCGCTCCTAACCTCTCCTACCTGGGATCTCATTGATCCAAGTATTCTACTATTATTATAATTATTTTTAAAAATTTAATTTATATAAAAACTACTTACTAATTCTTATTGTTATTGTTATTATTATTGTTGTGAATTGTTATTATTATTGTTATTGTTACTTTGTTATTGTTATTGTTATTTGTATTATTATTGTTATTGTTATTGTTACTTTTATTGTTATTATTATTAATTAATCATGGCATCAAACCCGAACGCTTCCTCCTCCTCTAGAAAAGCCAAGTCAAAACGTAGGGAATCACCAAATCCAAACACTTCAATGCCTATGCCCCCCCTAACATGCCCTTTCCCTCCCCTAACATGCCCTTTCCAAACACTTCCACCCCTTTCTTTCATCCCCAAAACACGGGAGGGCAAGAACAAATGGATGATATGGCTCCTTGGACCCAATTTCAACAAAGCCAATTTCAACAACATGAATTTCCTTTTCCTCCTCCTTCCCAAGGTAGCCAAACACAAGCCTCCGGGTCGAGTGAACCATCCACCCAAATGCCCAACACCCAAAATCCTAACATATTAGAGTGGTGTACCGAAGAGGATTTTGCTCAAACCAAAAGAAAGAGTGAAGTTTGGTCACATTATCAATTAAGTAAAAATGGACAAAAGGCCAAGTGTCGGACTTGTGGTAAAATTTTCTCGGCCGATACCAAGGGAGGGACGGGACACCTTAATAGACATACAAAAAAATGTGGTGGACCATCTAGTGATCCAACCCAACCCAAAATTTCTCAATTCCATCCACAAGGCTTCATTTACAATTACGAGAGAGATAGGGATGAACTTGGGAGAATGATTGTACATGCGGAACAACCTTTTCTTTTCGCCGAAAATGATGCCTTCAACAACTATATTAACCGAGCACTACAACCAAAACACAAAAAAATCTCCCGAAAAACCGTTCGATCTGCTGCCATGAAGAGTTATCTAGAGTACAAATTGAAATTAGTAAATGAATTAGCTAATCTTCCTAGTAGAGTTTCTTTAACCGCCGATGCATGGGATGGTGGTTACGGACTCCACTATTTATGTGTTACTTGTCATTGGTTAGATAATGAGTGGATGTTACAAAAACGCATCATTCATTTCAAAATGCTTGAATACCCTCATACCAGTCTTAACATTTCACATCATTTAATGGAAGCCATTGATGCATATAGTCTTAGGGATAAAATCATGTCAATGACTTTCAATAATGCAACTTCTATGACATATAGTGCGAATTTGGTCAAAAACCAATTGACCGATGTTATATTAGATGGAGATGCACTTCATGTTAGATGCATTTGTCATGTTCTTAACTTGTGTGTGAAGGATGGAACACAAGCAATTGGTCCATTTTATCACAAAATAAGGAATGCTATTATGTCTATTAATAGCTCTAACATGAGATATCAAGAATGGAAAGGTTTTTGCAGGCAACAACGGATAAAAACCATAAAAATAGCACCGGATTGTCCAACTAGGTGGAACTCCACCTATGAAATGTTGAGTCGGGCAATCGAGTACAAGGTTCATTTAACACTTTTTTATAATATGAAATTTCCACAAAATGCTTTACTAGAAGATGATTGGGTTAATTGTGAAAAATATATGCAGTTTTTACAATTACTATATGGTATGACACATTGTTTTTCTTCTGTATATAATCCTTGTTCTCATTCTTTTCTTAGTAATGCATGTTTACTTGCATAACTTTTTGCGGAACACCGATCTCAACATGTTTATCGTGGATATCTTCCATCCATGGAGGAAAAATGGCGTAAATATTACACCGATATTCCTATGATTTATATTTTTGCTTCTATTTTAGATCCTAGGCAAAAATATGATGGCACCTTTTTATTAATTGATATTTATTATAGTAACATGAATTTTGAAGATGATGTTGAAGCTTTTAAAAGTAAGGTGACAAATGATTTTTTTTCTTTATATAGAGTTTATGAAAGTAAATATGGAACCGTGTCTCGATTTTCCCCTTCTCAAACATCCAAAAATGTAAGTAAACGGGCCAAAGGTTTATTTGCACAAGCTGCTAACATGATGTCCAAGTTTTCAGGTACGGAATCATCATCAAGTAAGAGAACACAAAGCGATGTTTCGGAGTTGCAAATGTACTTAAGTTACGAATTCATGAAAGGCATGGACGATGAAGAGAAGTTTGGCCTCGACATCCTCGATTGGTGGAAATCACAAACCGTGAAACATCCAATTTTGTCGGCAATGGCTCGTGATATTTTTGCAATCCAAGTCTCCTCCGTTGCCTCCGAAAGAGCTTTTAGTGCGTCGGGACGAGTTTTAGACGATAGAAGAACAAGACTAAAACCCGAAACACTTGAAATGTGTGTTTGCTTCAAGGATTGGTAAGATGCCGAAACTCGTTCTCAAGATCGTACTTATGCACAAAACGACGACGATGAAGGAACGTCGACTTCTTTTAGTTCTCATACTTCTCAATCAACTCAATTGGCGGATGAACTTGAACCTCTAGAAGACGAAGACGAAGACGAAGATGAAGACGAAGGTGAAGACGAAGACGACCAATATTAATTACATGATTACATATTTACATTATACACTATTGTATTCTTTTTGTATTATCGAACTTCGTATTCCGTATAATAAATGAAGTTATTCAATATTCATACACTATTGTACGATTTTTAATTATCATTACTTATTTTGTATTATTGAATTATCGTACATTCGTACCGGCTACCGTCATATAATAAAATAAGTTATTCTTCAATTTTTTGTGTTTTCGGATTATCGCACTCGTATTTTTTTTTATTATATGCATTGTTGTTTTTTGCTAAATTAATAAAATTGTTTTTATTTGTTTAAATAAACTTAAACATAATTATTAATTAGATAAATAATTTATATAACCTAAATTAAAAATAAAGTTGTTCAAAAAATGAAAACTAAATATATTAACATTTAACATAAACATAAATTAATCACATATATTAAGTTGTACTAAAAAAAATGTATATTGTTTAATTCGTTTTTTTTTTTCATTTATTAAAAAAAAAAAAAAAAAAGGCTGGCACGGTTTGGCCCGCGGCCCGGCACGGCACGGCCCGCAAGGCACGTGGGCCGTGCCGTGCCGTGGGCTGGGGTGTGCCAAATTCAGGCACGGCACGGCACGACACGGCCCCCACCCCGGCACGGCCAGGCACGGCCCGTGGCGGCACGGGCACGGCCCGTGGCGGCACGGGCACGGCCCGTGCCCATGTTTAGGTCCACCTGCTTCTCTCTCTCCTGTCTTCTCCTACTAATTAAGGTATGCACTATGCAATTTGCGAATTCAATTTGCGATTTTAATTTGCTCTACTACTTGCTCTGCTAAAGTGCTAATCGTTGCTCTACTTACTTGCTTTCTCCTGTCTTCTCCTACTAAATACTAATCGTTGCTACTTGCTTAAATCGTTGCTACTGCATGTTCAATTGTGAATTGCGATTTTAATTTGCGATTTTAACTTGCGATTTTAACTTGCTTAAATCATTGCTACTGCGATTTTAATTTGTGAATTGCGATTTTAGTTTGTGCTAATTTGTGGGAATTAATTTGTGGGAATTTTAGTTTGTACTAATTTGTGGGAATTAATTTGTGGGAATTTTAGTTTGCTTAATTTCTCTGCTACTGCATGTTCAATTTGTGGGAATTTTAGTTTGCTTAAAAATCGGTTTGGTTCGGTTTTTTATTCTAAAACCGAAATAAATATGGTTCGGTTTGGTTCGGTTTCTAAAGTAAAGTGGTGCGGTGTGGTTTCTAAAATCAAGAAACCGAATTAAGGTGGTTCGGTTTCGGTTTGGGCCAAAAACCAAACCGAACACCGAACTTTCACCCCTACTTGAATTAATGAAATCGGTGCAAGTTGTAAATCTGTAAATTGACCGTTTAAAGGCAAATTGGATGGTTCCACCAACCCAATTGGACTCCCGGAGGATATTAGGGACCATGGTAAATATTTCGGCAAATTTTATTTCTGGGCAAAATAAAGACAAAAAACTCTAAAATTGAAGACTAATATCCACGCTTTTTAAGAAATTTTTGAGGTTAAGGGGCCCGGTGTCGAAAAGTCTTGAAATTATAGGGGATACATCTCAGGGTCATATGATGCCATTTGGAACTAACCATATATGATTATTATTTGTTGTCATAAATGTTCGTGGTAGGCTTAAGTTAATGAAATCGGTGCAAGTTATAAACCGGTAATAAATAGGTCGTTTAAAGGCAAATTGGATGGTTCCACCCACCCAATTGGACAACCGGAGGGTATTAAAGACCATTGTAAAAATTTCAGAAATTTTTATTTCCTGGCAAAAAAAAGTCGAAAAAATAAAAAATTGAAGGCTAATATCCACACTTTTTGAGAAATTTTGGAGGTTTCAAGGCCCGGTGTCGAAAAGTCTTGAAATTTTGGGGGTATATCTCTAGGTCATATGATGCCGTTTGGAACCATATACGATTGTTACTTGTTGTGTTAAATGTTAGTGGTAGGCTTGATTTAATAAAATAGGGGCAATTTATAAACCGGTAATAAATAGGCCATTTAAAGGAAAATTAGATGGTTCTACCCACCCAATTAAACTCCCAGAGGGTATTAGAGACCGTGGTAAACATTTCGGCAGTTTTTATTTTCGGACGAAAAAAAGTCCAAAAAATCCCAAAATTAAAGACTAATATCCACATTTTGTGAGAAATATTGGAGGTTACAGGGCCGGTGTCGAAAAGTCTTGAAATTATGGGGGATATATCTCAGGGTCATATAATGCCGTTTGGATCCATATATGATCATTATTTGTTGTGATAAATGTTCGTGGAAGGCTTGAGTTAATAAAATCGGTGCAAAATGTAAACCGGTAAATTGGTCGTTTAAAGGCAAATTGGATGGTTCCATCCACCCAATTGGACTCCCGGAGGGTATTAGGGACCATGGTAAACATTTCGGCGATTTTTATTTCCGGGCGAAAAAAGTAAAAAAAATTCCAAAATTGAAGGTTAATATCCACGCTTTTTGAGAAATTTTGGAGGTTTCAGGGTCTGGTGTCGAAAAGACTTGAAATTTTAGGGGATACATCTCGGGGTCATATAATGCAGTTTGGAAGCATATATGATCATTATATGTTGTTAAAAATGTTCGTGGTAGGCTTGAATTAATGAAATCGGTGCAAGTTGTAAATCTGTAAATTGGCCGTTTAAAGGCAAATTGGATGGTTGCACCAACCTAATTGGACTCCCGGAGGATATTAGGGACAATGGTAAACATTTCGACAATTTTTATTTTCAGGCAAAAAAAGTCAAAAAACTCTAAAATTGAAGACTAATATCCACGCTTTTTGAGAAAATTTTGAGGTTAAGGGGCACGGTGTCAAAAAGTCTTGAAATTCTAGGGAATACATCTTAGGGTCATATGATGCCATTTGGAACCATATATGATCATTATTTGTTGTCATAAATGTTCGTGGTCGGCTTGAGTTAATGAAATCGGAGCAAGTTATAAACCGGTAATAAATAGGTCGTTTAAAGGCAAATTGGATGGTTTCACCCACCCAAATGGACAACCGGAGGGTATGAAAGACCATGGTAAACATTTCGGAAAATTTTATTTCCGGGCAAAAAAAAGTCGAAAAAATAAAAATTGTAGGCTATATCCACACTTTTTGGGAAATTTTGGAGGTTTCAGGGCCCGGTGCCGAAAAGTCTTAAAATTCTAGGGGACATATCTCTAGGTCATATGATGTCGTTTGGAACCATATACGATTGTTACTTGTTGTGTTAAATGTTCGTGGTAGGCTTGATTTAATAACATCGGGCAAGTTATAAACCGCTAATAAATAGGCCATTTAAAGGAAAATCAGATGGTTCTACCCACCCAATTTGACTCCTGGAGGGCATTAGAGACCGTGGTAAACATTTCGGCAATTTTTATTTTTGGACGATAAAAAGTCAAAAAAATCCAAAATTAAAGACTAAAATATCCACACTTTTTGAGAAATATTGGAGGTTTCACGGTCGGTGTCGAAAAGTCTTGAAATTCTAGGGGATATATCTCTGGGGGATATATCTCTGGGTCATATAATGCCGTTTGGAACCATATATGATCATTATTTTTTGTGATAAATGTTCGTGGAAGGCTTGAGTTAATAAAAATCGGTGCAAAATGTAAACTGGTAAATTGGTCGTTTAAAGGCAAATTGGATGGTTCCACCCACCCCATTGGACTCCCGGAGGATATTAGAGACCATGGTAAACATTTCGGCAGTTTTTAAATATGGGCGAAAATGGTCAAAAAATTCAAAAATTGAAAGTTAATATCCACGCTTTTTGAGAAATTTTGGAGGTTACAAGGTCTGGTGTCGAAAGGACTTGAAATTTTAGGGGATACATCTCGGGATCATATAATGCAGTTTTGAACCATATATGATCATTATATGTTGTCAAAAATGTTCGTGGTAGACTTGAATTAATGAAATCGGTGCAAGTTGTAAATCTGTAAATTGGTCGTTTAAAGACAAATTGGATGGTTCCACCAACCTAATTGGACACCCAGAGGATATTAGGGACAATGGTAAACATTTCGACAATTTTTATTTTCAGGCAAAAAAAGTCAAAAAAACTCTAAAATTGAAGACTAATATCCACGCTTTTTGAGAAAATTTTGAGGTTAAGGGGCACGGTGTAGAAAAATCTTGAAATTCTAGGGGATACATCTCAGGGTTATATGATGCCATTTGGAACCATATATGATCATTATTTGTTGTCATAAATGTTCGTGGTAGGCTTGAGTTAATGAAATCGGTGCAAGTTATAAACCGGTAATAAATAGGTCGTTTAAAGACAAATTGGATGGTTCCACCCACCCAATTGGACAACCGAAGGGTATTAAAGACCATGGTAAACATTTCAGAAATTTTAATTTCCTGGAAAAAAAAGTCGAAAAAATAAAAAATTGAAGGCTATTATCCACACTTTTTGAGAAATTTTGGAGGTTTCAGGGCCCGGTGTCGAAAAGTCTTGAAATTCTAGGGGATATATCTCTAGGTCATATGATTACGTTTGGAACCATATACGATTGTTACTTGTTGTGTTAAATGTTAGTGGTAGGCTTGATTTAATAAAATCGGGGCAAGTTATAAACCGGTAATAAATAGGCCATTTAAAGGAAAATTAGATGGTTCTATCTACCCAATTGAACTCCCATAGGGTATTAGAGACCGTAGTAAACATTTCGGCAATTTTTATTTTCGGACGAAAAAAGTCCAAAAAATCCCAAAATTAAAGACTAATATCCACATTTTGTGAGAAATATTGGAGCTTACAGGGCCGGTGTCGAAAAGTCTTGAAATTCTAGGGGATATATCTCTGGGTCATATAATGCCGTTTGGAACCATATATGATCATTATTTGTTGTGATAAATGTTCGTGGAAGGCTTGAGTTAATAAAATCGGTGCAAAATGTAAACCGGTAAATTGGTCGTTTAAAGGCAAATTGGATGGTTCCACCCACCCAATTGGACCCCCGGAGGGTATTAGGGACCATGGTAAACATTTTGGCGATTTTTATTTCCGGGCGAAAAAAGTAAAAAAAAATCCAAAATTGAAGATTAATATCCACGCTTTTTGAGAAATTTTGGAGGTTTCAGGGTCTGGTGTCGAAAAGACTTGAAATTTTAGGGGATACATCTCAGGGTCATATAATGCAGTTTAGAACCATATATGATCATTATATGGTGTCAAAAATGTTCGTGGTAGGCTTGAATTAATGAAATCGATACAAGTTGTAAATATGTAAATTGACCGTTTAAAGGCAAATTGGATGGTTCCACCCACCCAATTGGAATACCGGAGGGTATTATGGACCATGGTAAACATTTTGGCAATTTTATTCCCGGGCGCACAAATGTCAAAAAATTCCAAAATTGAAGACTAATATCCACGTTTTTTGAGAAATTTTAGAGATTTCGGGGCCCGGTGTCGAAAAGTCTTTAGATTTTAGGGGATACATCTCGGGGCCATACAATGTCATATGGAACCATATATGATCATTATACGTTGTCATAAATGTTTGTGGTAGGCTTGAGTTAATGAAATTGACAAAGTTGTAAACCGGTAAATTGGTCGTTTAAAGGCAAATTGGATGGTTCCACCTAGGGCTGAGCAAAACTACCCAAAAAACCGAAAACCCGAAAAATCGATCCGTAACCGTTCCGAAAATTAGGGTATCTGATCCGATAACCATAATGATTCGAGTACCCGTTCCGATAATTTTTTATCGGGTATGGTTATTGGGTATCATTTTAAAATTAACGGTTACCCGATCCATTCTGATTAGCATTTTTTTTTTTTTTTTTGCTTTTTTCCCTACTTAAATCTACTTTTTAAAAATCTAAACTCTTACTTTACTTTATAATTACCTTATAATATCAATGATTAGTAATATTATTATTAATTTGGTCAAAATCATATGATATCGTTTTTAATTAGTTGTAAATTATATCATAATAACTACATAATTAAGTTTAATTATCATTATTAGATATCTTATTGGGTACCCGATAACAGATCCGAAAATCCGGGTACCCGAACTTATCGGTTCGGGTTATGGATATCACTTTTAGGAATTTTTGTTATCGGGTACCCGAACCGTTAGTACGGATACCCGAACCGTTAGTACGGGTACCCGTCCTATGCTTACCCCTAGTTCTACTCACCCAATTGGACTCCCGGAGGTTATTAGAGACCATGGTAAACCTTTCGTTATTTTTTATTTTCGGGCGAAAAAAAAGTAGTCAAAATATTCAAATATTGAAGGCTATATCCACGCTTTTTGAGAATTTTTAGAGTCTTCAGGGCCTGGTGTCGAAAAGTCTTGAAATTCTAGGGAATACATCTCGGGGTCATATAAAGTCGTTTGGAACCATATATGATCATTATTTGTTGTCATAAATGTTCGTGGTAGGATTTAATTAATGAAATCGGTGCAACTTGTAAACCAGTAAATTGGTCGTTTAAAGGCAAATTGGATAGTTTCACCCACCCAATTGGACGCTCGGAGGGTATTAGGGATTATGGTAAAAATTTTGGCAATTTTTATTTCCGGGTGAAAAAAAAAGGTCAAAAAATTCCAAGATTGAAGGCTAATATCCACGCTGTTTGAGAAATTTTGGAGGTTTCGTGTAGAGCTGTCAATTCGGGTAAACGGGTCAAGTTTGGGTCGGCAAGAGTGGGTCGGGTCAACTCGGGTCGGTTTAATTCGGATTAATTTCATAACCTATGCAGGTCAGGTTTGGGTTGGGTCATGCTTTAGTTGGGTCACATCGGGTCATACTTATTATCAGGTTTGGGTTGAGTTTAGGTCGGGTTAATAACAGGTCGGGTTACATTCAGGTCGGGTGAACAATAGGTCGGGTTTAATTCGGGTTAAAACGGGTTAGGGTAATTCTCGGGTTCGAGTTGGTTTCGGTTTTGGTCAATAATTTGCGGGTTAGAATCAGGATGGGTCATTCTCGGGTTTGAGTCGGGTTTGGTTCAACTCAATAATTTGCAGGTTATAATTAGGTCGGGTCATTTTCAAGTCGAGTTTTTCTTGAGTTCAAGTCGGGTTCGGTTCAAGTTAATAATTTGCAGGTTATAATCAGGTTGGGTTATTTCCAAGTCGAGTCATTCTCGGATTCAAGTCGGGTTATGTTCAAGTCAATATTTTGCAGGTCACAATCAGGTCCGATCATTTCCAAGTCAGGTCATATTCGGGTTCAACTAACTATAAACAGATTATTATCATTTTTATCAAGCTAATTATTTCCTTTGACTATAATATATATATGGCAATATAATAGGGAACTATAGTCTATTTAGGAAGATAATTATCTTCTTTGACCATACAACAAATATATACTATATTTAACTCTTAAATTTGAGGATGATGCTCCTTTCTTTTGCTGGCCTGGACGACTGACTTGGTCTCCCTAGACAGAATGCTTTATCAACAATAATAAGGTGGTCTAAATTGCATTTAAGGTGATTTGAAATCGGGTCAGGAACAATTTGGGTTGAATTTAGGTCGGGTCAATAATAAGTCGTGTTGATTTCGAGTCGGGTTAGTAACAGATCGGGTTGAATTTTTGGGTCTGGTTAGTAATAGGTCTGGTAAAATTCTGGTCGGGTCAATAACAAGTCAGGTTGAATTTGGGTCAGGTCAATAACAAGTTGGGTTGATTTCGGGTCGGGTTTGTAACATGTTGGGTTAAATTCGGGTCGGGTTAGGAACAGGTCGGGTTGAATTCAGGCCAGGTTAGTAACAAGTCGCGTTAAATTCGGGTTTTGACGGGTTAAAATGGGTTTGGGTCAATTTCGGTTCAAGTCGGGTTCGGTTCAGGTCAATAATTTATCGGTTACATTCGGGTCGGGTCATCTCCAAGTCAGTTCATGTTCTGGTTCGGGACTCACATACTCGGGTCAACTCGGGTCTACGATTGGTTTAGGTCGGGTTTGGGTCACCATTTTTTCGGGTTTAGATGGGTCAATTAATAATCGGGTTTGAGTCGGTATTTCGGGTCGGATCAACTTTTGACAGCTCTAGAAATAATTTAACTAGAATTAGTGAAAATAAGGTTAACCAAGGAGCAATTACTACATTTGTATAGCAATATGGAGAGCATAAAATTCTATTTCATACTTCATATACTTAAATTAGTTACTACATTATATTTTCTTATGATTCTAATTATCAGAGTACAAGAATTTCACTGTAAGCAATATAGTTTACAAATCTTTTTAAACACTGGCCATATGCATCTCCTCTGTCTTCTCACCATTACAAGAATCACTTACAGCCGTACTTCTGTGAACATTTTTGTACTTATAATTCTTGGCCAAAAACACGAAAACACACATGTTCAACACAACCATGATCATCAATAGCCAGTAAAAATAATCAAGACGACTATGGTTCAAATCCTTGCCTATCCATCCCTTACCGCCTTTCAACTCTGTCACGTAGTCCACAATGTTTATTAAAAATGTACTAAGAAAGCTCCCTACACCGATAACACTAAGGTAAAACGCCAACCCTAAGCTCCTCATCGAGTCAGGAACTTGGTCATAGAAATACTCTTGCATTCCTACTAGGGAAAACCCGTCCCCTATACCAATTAGCAAGAATTGTGGTGCTAGCCAAAATACGTTCATCATTTTCCCTTGCAATGCTATCCTTAGCCTTTTCCTTTCCACTAAGGCCGAAATCATCATTGATATGATTAAAATGACCATACCAATACCGATTCTTGTAAGGATGTTGATGCCTCTCTCATTGCCCGTGGCTCTCCTTAAGTATGGTAGGAGGACCTTGTCGTAGAAGGAAACTGAGGCAATCATTCCTAGAGCCGTTAGGGTGTACACTGAAGCCGGTGGGATTTCAAAGTGTTTGAACACTCTCCTATCCATCGCGCTTCCTTGCTTGATGAAGAATGTAGACCCTTGTGCAATGCCTATGCCAAACACCAAACAATTTAGCCAAATAGGAATTATGTTTATTATGAGCTTTAGTTCCTCTACTTGTGTCACGGTTGCTAGCCTCCACGGACTTTGGTTTTTCCTCGTTGCTCCATTATATTCACCATCTTCTATTATAGCAGCTTTGTCAAGAAATCTGCAATACAAACATATTATCAATCCTTTGGAATGTTTACAAAAAATAATTAAATCAAATGAGTATGATACACACAACTAGCGCGAATAATTCCCCTGAATCATGTATTTACCTGAGCCTATTTGTGTGACTTAAATGTCGTCCTTGGAGTTTCTCTGTATTGTAAACCTCATATAACATGGAAGAATCCGAAGGACAATGAAGATTTCGCTTTGCAATAGCAGCGACAAAGACGTGCAACAACGGGGTTAAGGGGCTACCACGGGCACTCCTGTAACGATAAAATGGCCTTCCAAGAACAAATATCAAGACAGAAACTCCCATAGTTATTGTTTGTATAAAAAATCCAACACCCCAACCAAAATTGTCTTGCAAGTACACAATCAAAGTTACACCAAAGAAAAGGCCACTACAAAGTGCAACGTTCCACCAGTTGAAAAATGACATCTTTTGCTTCCGTTCTTCTGAATGATTGTCATCGAATTGGTCTGCCCCGAAACTCTCCAAGCACGGTTTATGACCACCCGTTGCTAGCGCCACGAGGTAGGCCGCTATGAAGAAGACTACCTCGTGTACCTTGCTAGCATGATCACATGTATTTGGGGTTTTGCCACAAGGTTTAAGACTTGGAACATATTGTGTCATGGTAAAAAGTCCTAAGCCCTGAACAAAAGAGGTAAGAAATTAGTTTAAATTGTCAACAAAAAACTTAATCATAACTAATTGTGCACCTGGGTGTACAATCTAAGTTACGAATTAAATTGACCATGTAGTTTTTTCAACTATCCAATGGTATATTGGTGGGCCAAAAAGCCCAATTATGTTGGTTCGATCACCCCTTTTGGGGGTCTGAATAATGTCAATGCTACTTTTTGCATTTGATCAATATGTAGGGCCCAAAGTCAATGTTTGAACGAAAAGGCTCTTTCACTCAAACCTTGATTTACAAATACAAAGAAATTAAATTTTACTCCGTACTTGATTTTTCTAAACTTATTTAATATGGAGTATATGGTTTTTAACATGGAGTATTAATTTATAAAGTTGACTAAATGCATACTTTTTACTAAAAAATTATTAAAAATTAGTAGTATTAAACTAATAAGATTATATTTTTAAAAAGTTAAACCTCTTAGATAAGATTAATAATTGAATGAAACAAACATCCTCTGCTCAACAATTTAAATTAATTTACTTTTTGCTTAAAATTTGTACTACCTTCGTTTTTTATTAGTTGACACGTTTTGACTTTAGCACTATTCACACACCTCCCTTTTACTATGTTTTGTGATTTTTATATGAAGAAAATTATAGTCAAGTATGTAGGATGTTTTAGATTCGTCACAATGTATATTTTCAAAATATCAACTTTTTATAATTTTTGTTTATCGGTAATTAAAGATATTAACGATTGACTTTGTGCATTGACAAACATGACTAAATAAACGTGTTAACTAAAAAGAAATGGATAAAGTATTAGTTATAACTTTTAAAAAGAAAATTCTTCTAGAAAATGTTAGGCACTACAACTTGCTAGCCTAGGTAAATTCCAAAATAACCAATAGTGGTGAATGTGCAAAAATTGACACTATTTGTGATTAATACTCTTCAAGATAGGAGTTTTGTGACTTGCATACAAACATGTAATCTTATTCATAGTTGTTGCATGTCTCTTTCTTTAAGGTTGTTATAAAGCTAAGTATGACTTCATCACTTTTACTTTCCTTATTGATTGACATGTTAAACGAAAAGGCTAATTTATGAAAAGGCTAATTTATTGCGTAAATTTATGAATAACCTACCAGCAAAAAAAGTATAGAAATTCAACTATAACACTTATTTCTCAAAAAGTGATGTACTTATTTTTTTGGTGAAAAAAGTATGTACTTGGTAAAGAAAGTATTAGTCTTTGTATTACATATAATTGGGGCTAATATCCATTGGCTATGCTCTAAAGAGTCAATCGGATATGTCTTGTCTTAAAATTCGGTTATGCATTACATATAGGGTTGTATATAACCATTATATTAAATAAATTTCCTATAAATAATAATTCCTTCATTTTTGTCGTTCTAATTTGATTGTGCATGTTTGTCAATGCATTCATATTTTTTTTACTAATAATGTCTTTAATTGTGTAATAGAAAAATTTATAAACATTCGATATTTTTATAGCATTTATTGAAATAAATAAGACAAGATTTCAGTTGATTATGTTTTATGGAGAGTCATCATTATTCTTACAAGATTTGAACAAATAAAATAAAGGGAATACATATTAGAGAATATATGACAAAAGCATCCATTGATCAACATTATTGCTAAATAACTCTTAACTATTTCCTTTCTAATATGCAAATATGTTATACAACCTCCGGTCCAAATTACTCGCAACTTTGAAAAAAATTTATACTTCACAAATAATATCCCAAAGTTGCGAGTAATTTGGAGCGGAGGTAGTATGTTGTCCTGCATTTATCATTTTCCTTTAAAATTAAAATTCAAATATAAAGCAAAAGCAATTAAAAAATTATTATTACTCCGTATTAAAGAGTTAGGGAGGAGAGAGAAAAGACTTGCCAAGACATAGATAATAGCAGAGAAGAGAATCATGAAGTAGCGGCCAGTGTAAGCATCCGCAAGAAACCCACCAAAAAGAGGCATCACTGTTGTTACTCCTGACCATAAATTCACACTACTCGCCGCCGTTTTCAAGTCTTGGTGCATCACTTTTGTCATGTATGTTATCAAATTTGTTGCTATTCCAAAGTAGCTCAATCTCTCACTAAACTCAATGGCTACATAAATAAATATATATATATGTTATCATGTCAACCGATATCAAAATTTTGTTGAGCTATATCAGCAAATAATCTTAAATGAGTCAAACTGACAATATCTTCAATTTTTTATCATAAGAAGCTAATGAGACGTCATCTAGTCTAGTCGTACGTTATTAAAAGAAGTTCGCCTCATACAACTTAACGTACGTAGTATAAGATTTTGCTGATAATAAAAATTAAATAACTAGCTTAGTATAATAATGTATAACATCAAAAAAGTTAAGAGATTACCTATGATGAAGAAGGAGGCTTTCCATGAGCCAGTGGAAGCTCGACGAGGAATCCTTCCTTTGTAATCATACGACGAATCAAGAACTTGTGATTTCGTGACATCTTCATCTTCTTCTTCTACTTGGAATTTCTTTAATGGGATTTCAGGAGTACTTAATTCACCCATTTCTTTTTGTATTTTTTGCATTATCGTTATAAAATGATCGCAAATAATATTGGAAGGACGTTATTAAATCTAGGAGGGTAAGAGTGACTATGGCATGGTATTTATTGTATGAAAAATGTCGTAATCCTAAGGTCTAAGTTGTCACTTATAGTGGTGTTTAATTTTTTTTTACTAAGTTAACAAAGATAGTGCACGGTGCAATCAATTGATGAATACTGTACAGTGTGTATGTATAGTACCCTCCACTCATCTTTGCGCAAATTCGAAGTTGGGAGGATGCAAAGAGTTTAAAATATGCTCTCAAAAAGACGTAATAATTTATGCTATTCTCCAACTACTTTAGAAAACAGCCAGCCATATACACCGATTTATTACTCGTTTCTTAAATAATAATCCGTATTTCATTCAACAAAATAACATGACACCGTACCCTTGATGGATGAAATGTCGTTTGGGACAAGCTCAAGGGCACAACATGCCCACCAAGGGGGGTTTTGGGGCAATACTCCCAAAACTTATTACGGTATCTGTTATGTGGGCTATAATTTTTGGTGTTAGGGTCTATTTAGGTCTTTTTTTTTTTTTTTTTTTTGGGGGGGGGGGGGGGGGGGTGGGGGGACTATATAAACTCCTTTAGGGTTAACCTACCAAATCTGGAAAACTCTCCCAGGGGGGGTGGGGGGGACTATATAAACTCCTTTAGGGTTAACCTACCAAATCTGGAAAACTCTCCCCTCACCTGTCCGTTGATATATAACTAATTCATTGTTTTAGAGAAAACGTTAAATCATTATTCTTGTTTATTGATTTCTTTAATCTTTAATTACTTGCATCTATTTACTTTTTAAAAAAAAAAAAAAAAAAAAAAAAAAAAAAAAAAAAAAAAAATTATGTTCCACGTATCCGGTTCACCCTGTGGGCTAATCCGAATTTGGAGATCAATTCTGAGTGGTTAGGTTCCAGTCCCCTTCCAATTGTTGTTGCGTGGGATCGAATACGAATTCTCCCTACCAAGTCCAATCTCAATCACCACTACTCCAATAACCAATTGGTATTTCTTGCATCTAATATAACAATGCTATACCTCATAATATAAGTTGACTCATCACACCCGCAATTGGTAGATAAGCAAGTATTATATAACGTGACTATATTCAATGGATCGATCGGAGTGTACCATAGTCATAAACTCATAGTGAGAGCATTAGTTACCTTTATAATAAATTATTAATAATAAATTTAAAATAAAAAACACATTTTAATTTTAAAAAATTGAATTGGTTCTTAAGGTGGAGCCGTAGAGGTTGGGGCCTTGGGGTGGTGGTGCGCAGCAAATTGCAAATGTGAGGTCAAACTTGGTTGCTTGATAACATGATAAGTAAACGTCAACGAAGATTTGATATATATATATTGACCATTAACAAGTTTTAGTGGAAATTTTATACATGATTGCAACCACAAATCCACAATATTAAGTGTAGGTCTTGAAATTAGGAGTGAATAATATATAACATGTTTCATGACCCCTTATTGGCCTTATAATATTACATAAATAAGTTGACTTTTAAGTGGCTAAGTACATTCACACATCTATTATGAAGTGGCTAAAAGTTTCCTCCAAAAAAAAAAAAAGTGGCTAAATAGTAAATATGTTGTATATGAAGTACATGTTGTATGCACTTTAATTTCCTGATTTAGAATGTAATATATATTTATATCTTGCCATTTTAAGAGAGTTTTCAATGATAATTCAATTCCAAAATTGCAAGTGAAAATATACTTTGTATTAAACTAAAAAAAAAAAAAAAAAAAAAAAAAAAAAAAAAAAGGAGGAAGTAGAAGTACAAAGTATAACTTTCTTCAAAAAAAAAAAAAGTACAAAGTATAACTTTGCCCTCTTAATAAAAGAGTGTTGTTTTGAATGTACATTTTTCTTTGATACATATGGGTGTAGGTGTACGGTATGTATATGTAGAAATAATTGCATCTAGCATGCACTACGTATTATTAAGAACCTATCAAATGTCGACATGTCGTTGATACCAACTTTGTTTATATCTTATAAGGTTGTATCTTGATGAGAAACATAAAGGCACGATTTTTAGCAAAAAAAGAATAGCAGCATCAGCAAATATGATAAGAGCAGGATCTTTTCATTTAGTCATTTTTGTGTGATTGTTTCTGAATGACTGCTACAATAATTTCTGTGCCTTATATATGACACCCTACTACACAACCCTAGTGAACAACCACTAGAAAACTTACAGCTCATGCAACAAAAGACAAAAGAGGAAAAATTGTCCTGCAGCACTAGCAGACAAACAATATTAAGGCTTGATTCCTACTCTCTATTTCATCACTCCCCCTCAAGCTAAGAGTGAAGACTGAGACTGAACTCCAAGCTTGGTCATTAGTTGATTCATTTGTTCAACAGAGAGAATCTTAGTAAACATATCTGCAAGTTGTTGAGAGCTGTGAACATAGGTAGGAGCTATGATCCCTTCACTGAACTTGTCTCGAATAAAATGACAGTCAATGTCAACATGTTTTGTTTTCTCATGATGCACAGGATTCGCTGCAATTCACCATGTAAAAATGCATTTTTAACATCCATTTGATGCACAATCCACTCTTCTAGAGCAGCAACAGCAAGCAGTGACCTTACAGTGGTCATTTTTGCCACAGGTGCAAATTTTTGGTCATAGTCAACACCATACACTTGCTTGTTCCCTAGAATGACAAGTCTTGACTTGTCTATCTCTTTCTCTCCATTTGGCTTGTATTTGGTTTTGTACAGCCATTTACAACCTATAACCCTTTTTCCTTCAGGAAGATCAGTTATTTCCCAAGTGTTATTGTTCTCCAAGGCTTCTAATTCCTCATTCATTGCATTAACCCACTCCTGTTTCTTCACAACTTGTTTGAAAGATTTTGGCTCAGAGGTTTTTATGACTTCAGACATCAAGACAGAAAAGGTATTGCTGGTTGGGATATTAGCAATGGTTTGTATTTTTTCTGGGACAGTTTTAACAGATAAATTGGTTGAGATTTTTCCTACAACATAGTCTTTGTGCCATTTGGGGGGCACATGTGGTCTAGTGCTTCTTCTCATTCCTTCCCTATCATCATTCTGATCATCATGTTGAGCAATATTTTCCTCAGTTTCTTCCTCCTCTACATGATCTAAATTTTCATTTCCCTCCAATGTAGTTCTCTCATCATCTACTATTCCCTTATTATCAATACAAATTCCAGTATTGTCTATAATTTTTGACTGAGTTTTACTATGAGGGTGAAAAAGTTTGTAAGGACAAATGGATTCATGAAATTTTACATCTCTACTCACAAAAATTTTGTTTTCAGTCAAGTTTAACAGTCTGTATCCCTTTTGATTCAGAAAATACCCTAAAAACACACATGGTACACCCCTCATGCTAAACTTGTCTGCATTTCTACTCGGATTACTAGCCATAGCCAAACATCCAAATACTTTCATATGACTGTAAAAAGGTTTAGTTTCAGTGAGTACCTCATAGGGACTCTTGTGGTTCAAGAGTGGTGTGGGAAGTCTATTGATGATGTAAACAGCTGTCTGCACACTGTCACCCCAATACTGCAATGGGATTCCAGCTTGTACTCTTAGAGCTCTTGCCATCTCCAAGATATTCCTGTGTTTCCTTTCAACTCTTCCATTTTGTTGTGGTCTGTCCACACAACTTGTCTGATGCACAATTCCCAATCTCCAGAACAGCTTCTTGCAACTCTCATCATCAAATTCCAGTGCATTGTCAGATCTTATGTTTTTTACTTTCTTTCCATACTGAGTTTTACTCATATGGACAAATTCTTCTATAACACTGAATGCTTGAGATTTTTCTTTCAGCAATTTTATCCATGTAACCCTGGAGAAGTCATCCACTATTGTCAGAAAGTACCTCTGATTGAATCTAGTTGGCACTTTATATGCTCCCCAGATATCTATGTGAATCAGCTCAAAAACTTGTTTTGCTCTAGAGTTGCTCAGTGTATAGGGCAACTTTGTGAACTTGGCAACTGGACATGTCAGACACACATCCTCACATCTCTTCTCAATCCCTTTCAAATCTTCAATCTTTCTAATTTTTGTCATGGGTGCATGACCTAACCTCTGGTGCCAGAGAGTTGGTTCACTCAACTTGTTCACATTTCTCACAGTCCCTAGGAGGGTCACTGTTGAGTTTAATGCCACTTTCTTATCAAGTTTCTTCAGTTCACCAAGTTTCTCAATCACAGTCTTCATTGATTCATTTATGAGATAGTACAGACCATTCTCAGCCTTACCTATCCCTCTAATTTCTCCACTTTTCTTGTCTTGTATCACACAGTACTGAGCATGAAAGTCTACTATGCATGACTCATTCTCCACCAACTTCTGTACAGACAACAGACTATGCTTGAAAACAGGTACATACAAGACTTCTTTGAGTTTTATCCCATTCTTTAGGCTCACACATCCTTTGTGAGTGATTCCAGATGTGTGACCTGTTGGGAGATTAATTTTTTCTTCACTTCTGCATTTCTCAGCATTTTCAAGCACTTTCAAGTTGCCTGTCATATGATCTGATGCTCCTGAATCAATGATCCAAGCTGTACTTGCTGCATTGGCAAAATGACAGCTCACCATCCCTGCATATGTGAAGTCAAGATTGTCTTCTTCCTGTCCTGTTCCAGCAGATTTTCCCATACTTGGCCACATTTTTACCAGTTGCTCTAGTTGACTTGCATTAAATGGCAGAGAAGATGAGTTACTGCTTGTACTACTTGTTTCTGTTTGCACATTCGCAGCAGTTCTTCCACCTCTTCCTGCTCTACCTCCTCCTGTATTTCCTCTTCCACCTCTGTATCCACCAGTGAAGCCACCTTTGGTGTAGCTCACTCTAGATTACTTTTGAGCTTTTGGATGTCCATTTGGAAATCCCTTTAGATACCAGCACTTCTCCCTGAGATGACCAATCTTGCCACAGTGTGTGCAAGATACTTCTCCTATCATTGCTTCATTGCTTCCTTTGCTGAACATTGCCAGGGGTTCTGCTTCTTCTTTCACATTTTTCAACACTGTTCTCTAATTCTCCTCCTGATACAGAGTGTTACATGCCGAATCAACACTAGGCAAAGGTGTTTGCATGAGTAAATGACTTCTCTGTTGACTGTAACTTTCATCCAATCCATTCAAGAACTGAAACATCTTCTGCTCATCCTGATGTTGATTCAGTGCAGTGAGAAATGCAGTAATTTCTGCATTAGTGGTGGTAATGGGGGGTAGACTTGTCATGCTCTCTAGCTCCTCCCACAGAATCTTTAAATCTGTGTAGTAGTCAGTCACACTTTTACCTGACTGCTTTGTTTCATATATTTCTTTGCTCAATTGATACTTCCTTGAACCATTTGCAATAGCATATCTTTGCTCAAGCTGTCTCCAGATCTGAGAGCAGTTGCTAATAAACATGATAGACTTCTTAATAGAATCTGATACATTTCCCAATATCCAGGCTATTATCATATTATTACAAGTATCCCATGCTTCTTGTTTTATTCGATCACTCAGATCTCTTCCTACAGTTCCAGTCACAAAACCATACTTCCTTTTGGATCCTAAACTGATTTCCATTGATCTTTTCCAAGACCTGTAATTACTTGCTCCTTCTAGCTTTTCTATGCTGATAGAATTGCTTCCATCAGAGGGGTGCAAATACAGAGGGTTGTTGGTCTCTATTACAGTCGACATATTTTAATAATAAAGATATCACCTTTATATGTTTCTCCTACGAATCTACAGTTTTAAACATTAAAGAATAAAACTTTAAACTTTTCTATATGAATGCTGTTAATTTACTGACCTGTTGCTCTGATACCATGATGAGAAACATAAAGGCACGATTTTTAGCAAAAAAAGAATAGCAGCATCAGCAAATATGATAAGAGCAGGATCTTTTCATTTAGTCATTTTTGTGTGATTGTTTCTGAATGACTGCTACAATAATTTCTGTGCCTTATATATGACACCCTACTACACAACCCTAGTGAACAACCACTAGAAAACTTACAGCTCATGCAACAAAAGACAAAAGAGGAAAAACTGTCCTGCAACACTAGCAGACAAACAATATTAAGGCTTGATTCCTACTCTCTATTTCATCATATCTATTATGACCTAATAACAAATCTCATTCATGTCGATCACTCTTTATGCCTTTCTAACACACAACCCCCCCCCCCCCCCCCTAAAAAAGAAACAATAGATGTATTTATCAAATCCTCCTAAACGTTAAAATGTAATATAATCTACTGCTCCCCGTATAAACTTATTAAGTCCTTTTGCATATCCTAACCTTAATCCTCTTCTAAATTATCCTTGATTTGATAAGCAAGAATTAGAATAATTTGCTAATGTCACATATAATCCAATATGTATATATATATATATATATATATGATTCCATGCATTATCCAATCATTGGTCTTTATTACTTTATTTATTTTTATTTACTTTGAATTTCAATATAAATTCTTGTAAATCCTACTGTCAAAAGGAAAAAAAAAAAAAAAAAAAAAAAACATATTCCTTCATTTTGCTTTAATTTGCATGTGTAACATTTAACCTCCTATATAAACCCTTTTGTACCGTTTGCTTTAGTATTCCAGAAATCAGCATATATTCTACCCATATTATATGGTTATAACTATTTATATATCATGCTTTTCTAGATGCTTTTTTAGCTTTACTTTTTACAATTAAACAAGATGATATATTCTGTCTAAACCCGTTTTTAATCCATATTATGCGGTTGAAAATTAGATACGTTATGTCGATCGTGTACTAAGCATTATACCAAATTGATAAATTATTGGTTGCTAATTGGAGAATTAATGATTTTTTTTTGTAAAGATAGGCAAATAATTATTACTCCTAGTTAATGGTGATCACTACTTAATTGAGATGTGATCATGAATTCTGAATCAAATGGAATGAGGGGTCTGGCAGTTGAATATTTCTAAACCACTAGTGATACTAAATTATTTCTTATTTGTGGTACTAAGCTAAGCTAGTATGTATATTAATTAACCTACCCTTGAATGGATTCGTGTTAATCCAAAGAAGCTAATTTATTATTCTGATCTCAAGGAATATGATCACAAAACTATGACAATGGGTCATGTCGATAGTATTATTTCAAATAGTAATGTGAAAATTAATATTGACGGACAAATAATTAAAGTACTACGACATATTTAGTTAGGATAATTAGATAATGAGTAAATACATTAGAGCATGAGCCACGACATACACAATAGTTAACATGGGAAAGTCATTCTATATACCATGCCAAAAGAAGTTTTACAAAAACATATTTACGTCATTGCTAACATGTAGAGACATCAGCATCAATCAAATGCCAAAATTTCAAGTAGTGTTGCAATGGTAACTAAAATTTGAAAGAAGCTAAAATTTTATTTGGTTAAAAAGGTATAAACAAGATATGTTGTTCAAAATATTTTAGATGTGATTTACGTAGAAGCTAGGTCAAAATAAAAATTACCAATTATTCTCAAAAAGAACAAGTCAATTTTGATAGAGTACAAAACATATTGCTGGATCTCGCCCATTAGCTTAACCTTTTGGTTGAGTTGATCCTTTAATATGGTATAAGTTTATAAAAGAACAGGGTCAATTTTGATAGAGTATAAAACATATTGCTGGGCCACAACTATTAGTTTAAGCTTTTGGTTGGGTTGGTTCTTTAACATGGTATAAGTTTATAAGTTGAAACGAAAAGTAAATTAGCTTATATGTTACTGAAAAGCATGCCAAGATAGCTTTATTCGATCAGTTTAATGGCATCTTTGGGAATTCATCGATCTTCATCGCTTTTTCCTCCACTCACAGTGACATAATGTGGTCACACAATATAATTGTTTGTTCGTTTCTAAAAGAAGTTATTATACTATAAGGCCAATAATATGGAATAAAATAGGTTTGAACATGCTACATACTGTACGTACAATAATGCTAAAATCATTCAAGGTAAGTTTAAGTTAAAGTTCAAGTAGTGTATCAACATGCTACTGTACATTAATTGTATCTTGAACATTATGAACCAAAAAAAAAAAAAAAACTCTTATTTAATTTGTGATTTAATGCTTAATTATTCTAATATTACAATTTCTACCTTCTTATAAAATCCTTAAGTTACGTTGGTTTAAAATCATCGTACTAAAAATTCTAAGGAATTTCATTTCTTTACCTGAAAAAAATAAATAAATAAAACCCTCAGAATATTAATGGTGTAACAATTGAACCGCGTTGTCTCCAAAATGGATTCGATGAAACAGATTGTTTTTGTGAATATGCGAGTTACCAACGGCTAGATAGGTTTCTGCTAGGAATACTACTGTAAGATTGATTCGAGGGGCCTAGATAGCCCATGCTCACAGTTTCTACTTGTGGTTATTATCCAAAACAGCAACTTTTCAAAGTGCAGGGGTTATTAGCATGTAAGGGTTATTTATTCATGGGTTACTCTTATCCAGGAGTTATTTGTAGGGTACGGTGTTACTTGTATGAGTTACTTATTCAGGGGTTATTTGTAGGCGTTACTTGTATGAGTTACTTATTCAGGGGTTACTACTCAGTTGCTTAGCACGATTTCCGTGTGAGAGTAACCCCTGATGGACCGAGTAACCCTTGAGTAAATAACACCTAATTAAGTAATCCCTATAATTTTCCCTTGACTAAACAAGTAACTCCTGACCAAACAAATAACCCCAGAATAAGTAACTCCTACAAGTAACCCCTGACCAAACGAATTGCCCCCTACAAGTAACCCCTGACCAAATGAGTAACACCCCTTACAAGTAACCCCCTACAAATAACCCCTGACCAAACGAGTAACCTTTTACAAGTAACGCCGGCCACACGGTGTGGCCAACTACATATAAAAAATTGCGTATGGTGAACTGTAGAGTATTCATATTTTTTATTCCCTACTTTATTTTAAAGTTTACTCGCTTTGTCTTTACAAATCATCTCATTTGCATTTTGTGTAGTTTGATTCCACTCAAAAAGAGGGGATGAGATTTGAACTAATGACTTCTTGACACGTTAGATCATCTCAACTAAAAACTTAAGTTGGTAGTTCGTTGAATTCCATAATCGGTTATGTATTCTATCAAAAACTTTATTTTTGAATTGTTAAAAAATATAGAAAGTCAATCTTATGAAGATATAACAAATTATCCTACGTAGTATATGATAAATGTTTTTCTTATATATAAATAACAAAATATGTAAAAAAAAAAAATTAAGTTTGATCACATGAATAGAAAACGAGAAAATATAAAAGACAAAGGGAATAGCACAGCAAATACTTTAATTTGTAGCTTACAACAAATTCAAGCAACAAATTGGTTATGTATTCTTGTACAAGTTATCACTATCAAGCAACACTACTATGTCTTAGTGGTACTAATAAAGTTCCTTTCAATTCCTTCCCTTACAACAATTTTCACTCAACACCCTCCTGAAAAATAAAATTACATCATAAGAGAGAAAAAAATAACAGAAAAAGTAAGTGAAAAAAAAAAAAATATGTATCAATTGGAACAACATGGTTTCTTGTTAAAATTATTATTAACCCCAACATTAATGTTGGTGCCTTGAGGTAAAGAACCAGAAGCTTGTTGAGCAGCTAAAGATTTCTTGCTAATAACTTGGTAAATATCTAAGAGAATTGTTTGAAAAGCCTTCTCAACATTGGTTGAGTCTAAGGCAGATGTTTCGAGGAAAACGAGTTCTTCCCTCTCGGCTAAGAACTGCCCTTCCTGCTCGGAAACCCCCCTCAGATGCTTAAGATCGGACTTGTTGCCAACTAACATTATGACGATGTTGGAATCTGCGTGGTCACGTAGCTCATGAAGCCACCGGTTAACGTTGTCGAAGCTTTGCTTCTTGGTTAAGTCGTACACTAACAGGGCTCCTACAGCTCCCCTGTAGTATGCACTTGTTATGGCTCTGTACCTTTCTTGCCCTGCTGTGTCCCATATTTGTGCTTTCACCACTTTGCCTTCTATCTGCACTTACACTAGTAATTATACCTTCAATTTTACACAGGGTAGTTTTATTTTAATTGTCTAGATTTTTATGTACAAACCGTGATTAACATTATATGACAATAAGTACACGCATAGTTTAAAGGTATTTCATATACTGATATACCCTTAAACGTAATATCCCTTATATACCCATACACCGATATATATGGCATGCAATAACGATATACTTATACTACCTCCGTTACAGGTTATGCGCAACGATTTGACATAAAGTAGAGAGGAAAAATGTCTAATCGTTGCACATAACCTGTAACGGAGGTAGTACATAAATTGACGAAAAGATAAATGATTTGATTACATAAAATATTGCGTGAAACATTTGATAAACTCACCTGTAACGTTCTTGTAGCAAATTCAACTCCAATTGTTGACTTGGATTCCAAGCAAAACTCATTTCTGGTAAATCTTGACAGAATATTGGATTTACCAACACCTGAATCTCCAATCAAGACAATCTTGAATAGATAATCATATTCATGATCAACTTTATAAGCCATTGATTATAAAAATAAGTAACTTTCAATAAAACAATATATCTATTTGATCAAATATACATGTTTAAGATATTTTCTTTGGAGAAAAAGAAGAATAAAATGGAGGGTAAATAACACTTATACAACTCATAACGTTTTTTTGAACTTATCTAATTTAGGAGCCTTAAAATTTTGAGGGTTGAAGAAATGATTTGCACATAAATCACTCAATAAAAAAGAAAATTACAATGAAGTGAATAAATTGGCAAATGAATTAAGGGATCATATGAGAGCATTGTTGGCGGCAAAAGAAATTAGACAATCTATTTATTCCTAGCATGAAAGATAAGGAAGGTATATATATATTGACTAATTAGTCATTTAGTCCTTGTAACATGCTAGTTATTTTGATAAGTTAAACTAATACATTCTTCAATATTTTCTTAACTATATGAATATACATTAAAAAAAAAAAAAACATGAAAATTTGAATCTACACCCTCCAAGTTTGACAAATAATATATCTTCAAACCTAAAATACTGAAAAATAATTATAATACAGAGTCCTTCATTTTTATATAGTTATTACAATTTATTTTATTTTTTTTATACTTGTCAATATATAATAAATTCAACTGGTAACATTATAAAATATCTTTAACCGTGAATATCTTTGGCTATATATAAGTAAAAATTACAAAAAGTTCATATTTGAAAATTTTATAATAAGATGATTTTAATAAGATTTCACATGCTTTTTTTTTTTTTCTATTATATAAGTCATAAACTGCGGTCAAACTTATTTTATTTTGTCTACATGAATAAGTGAGTCGAACTTACAGAAACGGATGTAGTATTATCAATGTTGATGTCGTGTAAATATACATTAAATGAATCATTAAGATTTTACACATATGTGTGTGTGTGTCTGCTTTTTTTTTTAAAAAAAAAAAATAATAAAACACAAAAGAAGTAGTAATAGTACTTTACTACTATAGTAGTACTATATGTAAATCGTTCAAAAGTAGTAGAATTTGTTATATACACCCGGGTGTATTTACACCCGGGGTCTTTGCTCATTTAATCAACAAATGAGCAAATAATATTTTTAGGCATTTGTTGATTGAATAAGCAAAAGACCCCAAGTGTACAATACACCCGGGTGTACATAATAGGCTCTTCAAAAGTAAAATTTTCTTAAAAAAATTATAAAAAATAAAATAAAATTAAGGTGCAAAACTAGAAGTGTTGCAAATTGAGAAAAAGAAATGAAGCATCTCAACAGTACAATATTTTCCTAACAGTGTACTACAGTACTTGTAAAAAACTTTACCCACATATATTTATGATCATACGATGGTATGCTAACTTTACACATAGTTGGTTTAAAAGTTTAAATGGACAGACATCGTATTGGATTTATTTGTAAAAGTCCTCACTCACTCACAGTGTGCAGCATTCGATACAGAAAAAGGCAGGCAAACTTCAAGAGCCACAACGTTGTCAAATGAGTCAAATCAACAATGTTGGAATATAATCGCTCAACTTGTCAAAGACAATCTATGTTAGCACAGATCGAAAACATTAGTCGGCTGCCACGTGTGCTGAAATATTGCATAAAAAATCACTTCAACATCGCATCAAAGGAAATAGAAATATGCTTTAGATATTGAGAAGATTTTATACCAGAAACACGAGTTAACCAATAAAAACTAAAATCGGACATGAGAAAATTATTTAGCAGATGAACATACAGTGGCGGAAACTAGACAAAAACATCAGAAAATAATGCTGATGTGCAAAAGCATATCTAGGAGACCAACAGAATGGGAAGATGTTGAAATTTACCACTCAATTATAGATAGAGCCATAGAAGAGACTACTCAACAAAACTAAATACTTCATATCTTAAACAGTAAAGCAAGGGAAAAAGGCTCTGCCATCAAGACAGATAGCATCATGTAATGCTAGACATTATCTCTTAGGACTTGTTCAAATAGAAGCAAGCTTTACTAGATATCCAAGTTACATTAACTAAGAGGCTAAGATTGCAGACATTTAAGACAAAGCTACGATATTACAATCAAAGACATCAAACTAGAAAATTTAGGTAATAGAGTCCGAACAAGAGTTGATCCCAGTATTTGATGTAAATGAGAAAATTAATGCTCAATGACTAACCCTCTCATTAGACATCTAGTTTAGCTGAAAATCCTATAAAGTCTGGATAAGCACCCAACAGTCATTCATCTGACATGAAAATTGCAACAAAATTATTTCACATCATAATCACTAACAAAATTATATCAAGCTCCCTCACACCCATTGGGCTTATAATGTGGATGCAACTCTCCATACCCAACACGTTGAAAGGAGGGGTTGATGAGATTTGAACCCGTGACCTTAATGTCACGCTAACTCCTAGTTCCATAGAAAACCAACTCAGCCAAAATCTTAAGTTGATGGTTGAAGCCTAAGATCAGTTTATATATTCTATCACAGACAAATCTAACTTGGTCTGCTGCTCAACAATTGGACTATTGGACTGGAAAGTTATCAAGGAGTAAATTGGACTGTTGGAGTATGCTATAAATACAAACCAGAGCACAGAAAAACAACACTACATTTCATGAATACTAATCATATGCATCTAATTTCTTGATTTCTTCCAATTGCAAACACATATAGGGAAGAAAGGAAAACACACACACACACACATAAATCCTAACTCAAATGAGATGCCTTTTCAGCATAATAGCAGACTTTCATCCTAAAAAAAAAAATAAAAAAAAAAAAAATAAAAAAAAAAATTAAATTGGGGTGGAGGGGGGGGGGGGGGGGGAACTGAAGTAGATGAGGAAGAAAATCACTACCTTGCTCAAACATTATCCATCCTCCACTAGTACTCCTTGTAAATACGCGTGGTTCTCCCATTTGAAAAGTTTCCTTCCAATTTGGATGTTGAATCAAATAATCCCACTGCCTGATGGTAACACAAAGGGAGTTGAAATAAATATTGGAACATCAAACAGTAGAATTAAGAGCTTAGACAGAAGTTCAGGCATGCTTAAGCTTAACTGATCTAGATGACTGTATAATACTAACCAAAACCCAATGAAGATTCAACAATAGAGTAATAGGAGAAATTTTTCACCAAGGAAATTAAGATGTAATTTGTAAATAAACTTTACTAAAACAGGTTGACCACGAGAGAGGCCGAAAGTCTACGTCAAAAATATCAGTAAGAGCAAGAAAAGGAAGAGTGATGATTTATGAACACCAGTAGAACAAAAATATCGGATCAATTTTCTACTTCCAAGAGATAATCCCATCTCTAGATAGCCAAAAATTCAACTCTACTAGACTACAGCAATGCATCTGCCATCTGTTTTACATATTCAAGCACCGTTCGTATCACATTATCACCTTTTCATCTGCTGATCAGTGATCATTGACAGAAAGGGAGTGAGAAAGCACATACAAATGTGAAATTTAAAAGAAACTGCTGATGACACGTGTCTAGACAACTCAAACCTTCTTTGATTATGCACAAAATCTGGGGCCTCAGCAAAAGGTGAAGTAGAACAAGTACGAAGAACTTCTGAATCAGGTAACTGCTGTAGGAAAAAAGCCATACGTACAAGGCGTGAACTCCTGCAACAGTCGTAATCACATGATCCACATCAGAAAACAGCAATGAGCCTAAAAAGAATTGAGAGCATTAAATATACTAATAGACAATAAACCTACATATAAGAAGCCATAATAACTTTAAGGCATATAAGTAATCTTAATCTTAAGGAAAATCTTGGATGGCCACTAGCAGATAGAATAGCAACAAAAAACTTTTACCAAGTGCATGGGGCAATTATGAACCGGTCAGTTTGAGTGTCATATGTCTCAAGTAACTTATTTCTCCAACGAGCGTCCATAAAAGAACCAGAGATGCGGATTCTCCTAACAATTTCATCTGGGCATCTTGTGGTCTGGTCAAATGTGGCTGGGATGATATTTCCTGTTCTAGTTTCTACCTGAAATGAAATAGATTATGAGATCAAAACAAAGCATTCTAAATGCATATTATTTAAGCTATTTTGAGGTACATCCAACCTACTTAATCATATTGAAAGCAGGCAATATGGATACCGATAGGAATTGATATTCTATCGTGGGACACATAGCACAAAATCATGACTTCATGAGTAGTGGCTAATTGCTCACCAGCGGATGAACCAAATCAATGTGAAGGTTCATTGCTCACCAGGATGCCGCCAATTATCGAAGTGCATTCCTTGTTAGTATTGTGGCTAAGGACAAATAAAGGTTGGATATGAAACCTCATCACACTTGGAGCTTTAATTAGATTTTAATAGCCTGTGAAGCCTAATTAAGAATTTTAGGTACCAATATTCTGGTTTGCAAAGCTAAACATAAATTTGCAAATCCATGCCTTACTAAATTAAAATATTAGATTCTCAAAACACAAATTTTCAAAATAATATTAACTCCTTAATACAGAGTACATAGGTATTAGGTACATTTTGCCTCCATTTCACATTACATGCATTTTTTTTAACTTACTACACTATTCATTTATCAACTTTGATTACAGTTTTTTACTTATATATACAATTTTAATACTAATATGTAAAATATTGTTGGATTAGTTTTAACGTGTATTTTCAAAATATATACAAAAACTTATAGTCAAAGACTCAAAGTTGTGTTTAGACAAAGTGAAAAAGTCACAACAACACAACGTTGCAACTATATTGAAAAAGAGGAAGTACATCTCTAAATTTTGCACTAGTGGTAATTTAAATTTGATTTGCAATTCGGAATTTGTGATGCAATCATGAAATATATAGAGGATAAACCAAAACAATTTAAAGTCTCATTGCTCACCAGCACACCGCTGAATATCGGAAGTGCATTCCCGGCAGTATCTTTTCTGGTATTGTGGCCAAGAACAAATAGAGTTTGGATATGAAACTTTACCACACTCTTTCCCAAGGCTTCAATAATTTTTGCACACAGGGGAAAAGAATGGTCCTTCTGCTCTGAACTGTCTCCAGTTTGTTCAGTATGCTGCATTAAAAAAAATTACAAAAATATAATCATTTTTGAGCTGGATAGAGAGAAAACAACAAAAGAGTTAAGAAGTTACTCAGACTTTATCTATGTTATCTTCAAACCCTCCAATAAGATGCACCTGCAAAATGTGCCTTAAAACTGTCAAAACTTGTGTAAGTTAGAATACATAAAGGTAAACTAAACACTAAACTTACATCCAGCTCAGTATCATGTCCACAATCTCCTAATTTTGACAGCATTTGAGACAGGCCAAGGTCTACAATCTCTGGAGAATCCAAGTGAGCAACTGAAGTCCTGAAGAGGGCCAAGTAAATAAGATAAACAGAATCTAGCTATCTAAGAGAATTCCGTGTTAGCTGAACCTTAAACCAATGGAACTTACATTCCATTGTTCCGGTTCCTAATTACAATGCCCACACAAGTAGTCGCTTCGTCCGTGCCAATAAACTTTTGTTGAAGATAAAATAAAGCAACGAAACATAATAAATTTAAGTTAAGCAGAGTTAGCAGACAATGGAAAACCATAGATGGATGTACTAGCGTTAATAAAGCATAATTGAGAGTTTTACATAAAATGATATAAATGGCCATCACTACCACCTTTACAGCTCTATTTCCATAGGGAAGTCTACACAGTTGCAAACTAATACGACATTTCCTTCATAAGCAACCCATTTAGAGTCTTAAGCCTCTTCACAATTTTTATGATACCACTTTACTAATCCCAGTTATCTAGATCCAGTAAAATTATGCTATCTAATAACAAATGCAATTTACATGAAAATACCCATTCATAGTCGCATAAAGAAGAAGAAAAAGGAAAAAGAGCAAAAACTGAATTAATTTTATAAATACATGTTTAAATATCTGACTCAAAGTAAAGTATTATGTTAACCTACATCCACAAGCATAGGGTCCACTGTAGCATATTCTCTTTGAAACAAATAAACATGCTTGCTCTTCGTGAGTTCATCTGAAGATGTATCAGAAGTCGAAAACTTCTTCTCGGGGATTGCTTTGAAAGAGAGTGAAGCAGAGACAAGAACAGGGTGCGTCATCAGAGCAACAAGATCACAATTTCCCTATCAAATATATGAAATTTTCAAGAACACTATGAGAAAAGCCATATAATCTAGCTAATAGAATGACATGAATATTACAGATAATATTATTTAGGAAAAGATAAAGTAAACATAAGACTATTAGAAGATGGGACACTATCTCCATAGAAATATATAAGTAGAATAGCATAACAATGACCTCCGTGGAGGACAATAACTATTAAATTTTGAGATAACATGAAATGGGTCTGCGCAACCCGAACAATGAGGAGGAGAGTCTGATTCACAAACAAGGCCAAAAGAGGTTCCATACTAAAACCAATTGGTAATAGTTGAAGTAACTCCTCTACTTTACAAAGTAGAATCATCTCTCCTCATTCTCCAATGTGGGACACTCACAAGTGAATTTACAATGGTTTTGAAACAGTATCACATAGTTAACTATTATACCCCAAACCAACATAGAAAAAGTAATAGCTCAACATCAATAACTGCTCTATTTTCCCCCAAAATGACGAGGAGATATGAAGGAGAAAAAAAATGAAGCAGTTTCTAAAATTAAGGCACATCAATTTTACCAAAAATATTTAGTTTCTGCAGTAGAATTGATATTTTCTAGACAATGATCCATGTTTCTAGAACCCTGAGTTCCCAACCTTCCCCACCCTACCATGCTTTCGTGTGTAAAACAGTTTATCTTTCATTTTGTCACTCTAAGCACTAACATCTGAACACGAAAAAGAATGATGATGTATTGTACATTTGCTAACCATGTATTATAGCAAGATCATCACACATAAGGTACCTGATTGGTGGAATTGCGGTCAAACAAAACCCCGCCAACAAATATCATTATTGCTAAATAGCTGCTCAACTGCAGCAGAACTCAAATAAAGGTGAAATGAAGGCTGAAAGTATGGGGTCAAGAGGCACCTGCAAAATGAACAAATCCCATTTACGACAACAATCAAAGCCTTAATCCCAAAAATGGGGTCAGATACATGATCAAATACCATTACAAAGGATATTGAAACGTTTCACTGGTCTAAACCTAATGAGAAGCAAAATCAAAGCCTCTCTTAGGCTATCAGTATGTTGTGCACAATCTATTTACACTTATTTCAGGAAAAATCCATTCATATTCAATTTACAATCAAAATAAGTTGGGTTAAGTTCAAATAAATGAAAATTAAGAGCGAAATGTATTCAGCAATTCTACTCTTTCATAATCAAAATAGGAAAATCAAAAGAATGTAACTAAAATTACCCCAATTTGATCAATTACGACTAGACTAGTCTAGTTTCTAAGAAAGCGCTAAAGGAGAGAGTAAAAGAGAAGCAAGCTCACCAATAATGGCAAATGAAAGCGTCGCACTGATGATTGTACAACCGTCGATAGGGTTCCGGCGGTTGAGAATGCTAGGTCAACCGTCAGGGAGCCGAAGCGACGCCGATCACGAAAAACGGAAAAGGAAGAAAGAGAAGAGCAGCTTACAATTGACTGAATTCCGGCGAGAATACGGTGGTGGACCGGTGGTGCGACGTCGTGGTCAATGGTTTAGGGATTCTGAGAGTCACCGGAAGAGCAATTGGCAGTCTGGCGTTTTCACGAAACATGGGTTTTTGTTTGAACGTTTGAAGCCTAACTTTAGTCAACCCAATTAAACTAAGATAGTTAGACATTTACAAGTTTTTACAAGAATTTCAATTTACAACAAGATCAATGACTCAAGTCACTCAATAACAAATTAAAACTTTTTTTTAAGGACAAATTAAAGCACTTGAATAGTGCAAAATGTGAAATTAAGGAATATTTAAAGAACTTGGAAAGAGAGTATAGTAATCAATTAATAGAGTTAGTGAGATCGCGAGTCTGATATTTGACAAATTCTTTAACCATTATAGCCGTAGTAAACTAATCTACGTAGTATTTTAATTTTAAAGTCATATTTTAGAGATTTTGTAACTAGTATTGATCATTTTCAATGTATGGTGTACATAGCTTTCAAAATTGAAATGAAATCTTAAGCAAGGTAAACCCTTTAAAATATATATATATATATATATATATATATATATATATATATATATATATAAAGCTCATTTGCAAATTGTAAAGCATAGTAAGAAACTAAGAATATGTAAGATTCAAGAACTGGTGAGGTAAATCCATCCAAGCGTGTAACGGATGTTCTTACTTGACCCTAGAGTTAAGCATAGGCTGAAGGTCACTTAAATATAACACAAATGACTCGACCAGATTATAACCCGCAAATTATTGACTTGAAACGAACCCGACTCAAACCAGAGAATGACCCGACCTTATTCTAACCCGCAAATTATTGATTTGAACCGAACCCGACTCGAACCCGAGAATTACCCTAATCCGTTTTAACCCGTGAAAACTCGAATTAAACTCGACTCGACCTATTATTCACCCGACCTGTTATTAACCCGACCTAAACCCGACCCAAACCCGATAAGAAGTATGACCCGACGTGACCCGACTCAAGCATGACCCAACCCAAACTCGACCCGCATATGTTATGGAATTAATCCGAATTGACCCGACCCACTCTTACCGACCTAAACCCGACCCGTTTACCCGAATTGACAGCTCTACCCGAAACCTCCAAAATTTCTCAAAAAGCGTGGATATTAGCTTTCAATTTTGGAATTTATTGATTTTTTTTCACCCGAAAATAAAAAATTTCGAAATGTTTACCATGGTCCCTAATATCCTCCGGGAGTCCAATTGGCTGGGTGGAACCATCCAATTTGCCTTTAACCGACCAATTTACCAGTTTACAACTTGCATCGATTTCATTAACTTAAGCCTACCACGAACATTTATGATAACATATAATGATCATATATGGTTCCAAACGCCATTTTATGACCCCGAAATGTATCCCCTAAAATCTCAATGCTTTTTGACACTGGGCCCCGAAAAAATCGAAATTTCTTAAAAAGCGTGGATATTAGCCTTCAATTTTGGAATTTTTTGACTATTTTTTGCCCGAATATAAAAATTGCCGAAATTTTTACCATGATCCCTAATACCCTCCGGGAGTCCAATTGGGTGGGTGGAACCATCCAATTTGTCTTTAGAAGACCAATTTACCGGTTTACAAATTGCACCGATTTCATTAATTCAAGCCTACCACTGTAACACCCCCAAATCTCCCTCTACGGAAATACCAGTATAATACGTATAATTATACCGTAGAGATAGACTTGGGCGTATTACCGCCGCGTGATTACGCAAGGCTACTCAAAATACTTAACTCAATAACAAAAACTTGCAGCGGAAACTCAACTTTCTTTTATTAATACTTATGAAAATAGTAACATTGTTATGAGTACTCTAAATAAAGACAAGACCAACATTCCTAAACTAGGTGAAGCAAATCCCGAGACTCCCATATGCTCATTCATGACTCCACCTGAAAATAGTCAACACTGCTTACCATTACGGTAAACAGGGCGAACCAAAACAAATAGGAAATACAAATTAGCAAAATATGCTAAGTACGATAAGTGCAAGATAATGTAAACTCAATTTATTTGCAAACATGCTTTTAAAATCGATTCCAATAAATAATCCACTAATTCCAAAACTCATGATTCAAAACCAATTCCAATGATTCAACATTCAAAATAATTGATAAACCAATTCCTTTTTGAACCATTTTCTTTAAATCCAATTCCTCACCCAAGTGTGCACACCCCCAAGCTAGTCTCCTTATATTACAAGGCTATTCTTGAGGAAAGACCCGATCATACAAAGTCCAAGGCCTTATCAATAAACCAAATCTGCATAGTGGGATTACCAACCTGCTTATAAAGCATTAATAATAATAATAATTCAATGGTTCAATAAATTCTTTTAAGATCCAACAAATCCAATATAATTCAAACTCCTTTTTGATAAGTCCACATACTTTCAAAATCAAAACATTTTAAATAAATACTTGAGAATAAAATCTCATATTAATAGCTTTCCAAAATCAATAACTCTTCCTTGAGAAACCTTTTATTTAATTCAACAAACCTTTTAAAAATCAAATCATTTATTTAAACACGATAAGTAATTCAAACCATTTAAAACATGATTTAAAAACCAAAATACTTTTATCAATACCTCCAAACATGATTTATTTCAAAATCATAATTCAAATCAATTTAATTCAATCACCAATCAAATCAAATAAAACATGTTATTCAAACCAATCACTTTCATATCTAGCCACCTAACGTACCTTGATCCTTGCTTAGCTATACACACCAAAAGAACCTCAAGAATCTTGGTCGAACACACCCTACAAATAAATATAACTTTAATCAATATAAGGTTAACAAATAATTAAAAACCACCAACTATATGTACATGAAACTTTTAATTAATTTCTCATAAACATCATAAAAATATGATTTATATAATTAAAACTACTCATAATAATTTTTATAAATCCCCCATAATAAAAATAATAATAATTGAATAAGAGAAGAGAAGAAGAAAAGATAAAAAAAACCAAGGAAAAGAGAAGAATTGGATTTGCGTAGGAAATAATAGACAGAACTTGCAAAGGCTATAACTCCTTTGATATAGCTCGGAATTGGGTGATTCTTCATCCTAACCTCAAGGACTTTTCGAGAGGAACAACTTTTTGTGAAACGTCTATACCCCAAAAACTGAGCAGAAGTGCCCGAAAATTGGATTCAAAGATAAATGGGATGATTTGTGTAAAATTGAGGAGAAGAAAAGAAGAGAATTGGTGTGAAGAATGTGAAAGGTATGAAGGGGTATTTATAGGCTAGGGTGTAGAAAAGATAGAGTTTAAGGTGTGATATGATTACTAGAAAATGTGATAAGTTTTTGGGGTTGTTAATGTACTTGAATCAAATTAAGTCTAGATTAATAGTTGGGTTAAAAGATAAGAAAATTTAAATGGATATACATATGGTTGGGAGAAGAAAGATAGGAACAAAATGAGATAATGAAGAAGAAAATTAGAGGATAATTTAAAATATAATAATTAACAAACTAAAGTGATAACAATCAATAATAATAAAATAATTGAATAAATAAATATTTTAGATAATATCAAAATTAGTTAAATACATAATGTATATTAAATATTTCTCTTGAAATAGTTAGTAAAATATGGACCGACCTTAAAAAGATAATTAAACCTATATTATTAATTTAGAAATCCAAAAATAATTAATTATTCAAATGATTAAATACTTATATTTGGCGCTAAAATTCAAATATTATTTTGGCCCCAAATAATGAAATTACTAAAATACCCTTTTATAAAATAATTCTTAATTAATTAATTATAAAATATGTATGAAAATACGGGGTATTACAACCACGAACATTTATGACAACAAATAATGATAATATATGGTTATTATATGACCCCGAGATGTATTCCCTAGAATTTCAAGACTTTTCGACACCGGACCCTTAAAACTACAAAAATTCTCAAAAAGCGTGGATATTAGACTTCAATTTTGGAATTTTTTGACTTTTTTTCGCCCGAAAATAAAAATTGTCGTAATGTTTAAAATGGTCCCTAATACCCTCTGGGAGTCCACCTGGTTAGGTGCAACCATCCAATTTGCCTTTAAACAGCCGAGTTACCAGTTTACAACTTGCACCGATTTCATTAACTCAAGCCTACAACGAACATTTATGACAACAAATAATGATCATATATGGTTCCAAACGACATTAAATAACCCGAAATATATTACCTAAAATTTCTAAAAAATTTTACACCAAGCCCCGAAACCTCCAAAATTTCTCAAAAAGCGTGGATATTAGACTTCAATTTTGGAATTTTTCAACCTTTTCGCCCGGAAATAAAAATTGTCGAAATGTTTACCATGGTCCCTAATACCCTCTGGGAGTCCAATTGGGTGGGTGGAACCATCCAATTTGCTTTTAAACGACCAATTTACAACTTGCACCGATTTCATTAACTCAAGCCTACCACGAACATATATGACAACATATAATGATCATATATGGTTCCAAACGGTATTATATGACCCCAAGACATATTCTCTAAAATCTCAAGGATTTTCGACATCGGGTCCGAAACCTCTAAAATTTGTCAAAAAAACGTGGATATGCCTTCAATTTGGGAATTTTTTTACTTTTTTCGCCCGAATATAAAAATTGCCGAAATGTTTACCATAATCCCTAATAACCTTCGGGAATCCAATTTGATGGGTGAAACCATCTAATTTGCGTTTAAACGACCAATTTACTGATTTACAACTTGCACTGATTTCACTAACTTAAGCCTACCACGAACATTTATGACAACATATAATGATCATAAATGGTTCCAAACGACATTATATGACACCGAGATATATTCCCTAAAATCTAAAGTCTTTTCGACACCGGGCCCGAAACCTTCAAAATTTCTAAAAAAACGTGGATATTAGCCTTCAATTTTGATATTTTTTAAATTTTTTTCGCCTGTAAATAAAAATTGCTGAAATGTTTACCATGGTCCCTAATATCCTTCGGAAGTCCAATTGGATGGGTGGAACCATCCAATTTTCCTTAAAAACGGCCAATTTACCGGTTTACAACTTGCATCGATTTCATTAACTGAAGCCTACCACGAACATTTATGACAACATATAATGATTAAATATGATTACAAACGGCATTATATGACCCCGAGATAAATCCGTTAAATTTTCAAGGCTTTTCGACACTGGGCCTCAAAATCTCCAAAATTTCTCAAAAAGCATAGATCTTAAGTCTTTGGAGTATTTTGACTTTTTTTTTCGCCTGAAAATAAAAATTACCGAAATGTTTACGATGGTCTCTAATACCCTCCGGAAGTCCAATTGGGTGGACCAATTTGCTTCTAAAAGGCCAATTTACCGGTTTACAACTTGCACAGATTTCATTAACTCAAGTCTGCCGCGAACATTTATAAAACATATAGTGATCATATATGGTTCCAAACGGCATTATATGACCCCGAGATGTATCTCCTAAAATATCAAGGCTTTTAGACACCGGGCCCCGAAACCTCCAAAATTTCTCAAAAAGCGTGGATATTAAGGCCCTGTTCTCTTCACCTTAAAAAAATAATATTAAGTAAAAATAATTTCAGTTCAGTAAAAATAAGTTCAGTTCAGTAAAATTAATTTCAGTTCAGTAAAAATAATTTAGTTCAGTAAAAATAAGTTCAGTTGAGTAAAATTCAGTTTTCTTAAACAAGAATTATAATAGAAAATCAGTAAAAATAATTTCAGTTCAGTAAAAGTAATTTAAGTTCAGTATAAATAATTTCAGTTCAGTAAAATTAAGTTCAGTTCAGTAAAAATAAGTTCAGTTCAGTAAAAATAATTTCAGTTCAGCAAAATTAAGGTGAATCAAACAGGGCCTAAGCCTTTAATTTTGGAATTTTTTGACTTTTTTCGCCTAGAAATAAAAATTGTCTAAATGTTAACCATGGTCCCTAATACCCTCCGGGAGTCTAATTGGGTGGGTGTAACCATCCAATTTCCCTTTAAATGACCAATTTACCGGTATACAACTTGCACCGATTTCCTTAAATCAAGTTGTTAGTTGAGACGATTAATACAAGAGGGGGGTGAATTGTATAGAGTTCCTAATGACTACTTTTTGCGGATAAATAAACAATGCGTATAGGAACTTAATAAAACACACAGATTTTACGAGGAAACCTTCCAGGGCCTAACTGGAAGTAAAACCTCGACCCTACCTTAGGGATTTCAAACACAAAACACTTCACTATAATAGGGCAAACACCAAGTTACAACCTATTAGACACAGACCTTTATTTCACAAGTTCCTCACTGGACTTGCTACTTGATAGGACCCTATCCTACCCAATCTAAGCACCACACTTAGATTCACTCGTACCACCAAAGTACTACACGTACTGCCAAAGTACTAAATACCTGTACCAACCCAGTACAAAACTCACAGCCTCACCAAGAAGCTAACACAAAACTGTATGTAACACAAACTATAAATTTCACCCAAATAACCCAACCAATACAAATATAAGACGCCTATTATGATAGGTAAGCAATGCACGAAATCCGAAACTAATATGATAAGTTAAAAGCTTGGTAAACTTACTCAGTTAAAGCACTGTGATTTCTCCACGCATAAATGATAGGCCGTCGTCGAGCCTACCAAAGATAAAAACCTAACTTGGTCTCTCTAATGGGTAGAAAGGGTAAGTAAGGGTCGATCCCACAAGGACTAAGGGGAGCACTAACAAGTATCGATTTGTGATAAGCTAAGTCAAGTCTTTTTGGGTTTTGAGTTATAATTTATAAAGAAAAACTACAAAAAATAATAAAAAAAAGGATCTTGGGAAGGTATCCACCAATTAAGTCATTCACAAGCTACAATTTAACATACAAAACATAGCAATTTGGGGGTAAATTAGGGGAAGTCATCTAAGGCACCCAACTACTCTCTCAAGCTAGAGGGATTACTTGAGTTATGAATACAACCTACTCTCGTGGTTACAAAGCATAAAACAAGTGTTAAAACATAATCACGATGACATAAACATTCCCTTGACCGGAAATTCCTATTCTCATGGCATTTCAAGTCAATTAAGCATAAGGGAGCTAACTCAAGTTCATCTCTCGATCCTTCGTTGAGAAAGCTTAGATAAATAGTTCTTGCAATGACCACTTACAAGAACTAACAATGAAACCACTTAAGCTCAACTAATTAACATCCCACATTAACTAAATCAACACATGCAAACAAGTATTTGTGAATTCATCAATGGTTTCAACCATCCCAAGTAAATAAACTACTCACAAAACATTATAAATTGCAAAACTAAAGTAGTAAACTACTAAGAACATGAATCCAAACACTAATTTAACATAAACAAGTAATAAAACTAGAAAAGATACAAAAATAAGTAATTAAAGCAATAAAATAAGAGAGAGAGAGTAAGAAATTCTCATTGATAATGCAAGAAATAATCAAATCTTCAAGTCTCCTTCCTTCAATTCTTCATATTTCAAGCTTTCAACAAGTTTTTCACACTTTCTCTCTCTAGAAATTGAGAGTTTCTCTCTCTAAAAACCTAACCTAAGCTAAAACTACACTAAGAAGATCCTCCCCGTACAAAATGAGCTAAGAAGAGTATTTATATGACCCCCAAATAAAAAGGACGGAGAAAACAAGAGTCGGACTCGTCTACAGGTCGGCACGGACGCGCCAAAGGTTGCATGGACGTGCAGACCTGTTAAAATACGAACAGTAGCTACTGCCTGACCTTGCACGGACGTGCTTCATTTGGCACGGACGTGCAGTGACTTGCATCATTGCATGGACGTGCCACTTATTGGCACGGACGTGCAACCCTTTTCTGGCAAAATAGCTTATTTTTAGAAGGTCATAACTTCTTCGTTACTCATCGGAATAAGGCATGTGACCAGTCGTTGGAAAGCTCTTGAGATGAACTTTAATATCCAATTTGAATCACTTCAAAATGTTGAGTAGAACAAAAGTTATGGTCAGTTGAAGTTGACCTTAGTGCAAAAATCCTTCCAAAACTTTTCAAAAGCTTTTCATTTCTCTTTAAGGCACTCATCATTCTTCCTCCATTGCTCTTTAACCAAGCTTTCCCTTCTCCTTGTTCACTCATGCTTGATCACGTCCATATATAGTGCTAAAAATAGCTACATTACATCAAAAACACAAACAACCCGTGAAGCATGGATGGTGCAAAATTTGTATAAAAATAGGATAAATAATGAACTTTGATGTCGAATAATCACGAAAACAAGGTTCAAAAGTACCCTAAAATCATACCAAATAACAAGTTATCAATAAAATCACAAAAAACCTAAATCATTTTTCTCTCTACTATTTATACAAGTAACACTTGTATAGAAAGTAGGTTTTCTAAAAAGATAAATATGTTAACTTAACTTATCTTTTAAACACGGTTTTAGCAAATCAAGTGGAATAAAATCTTTTCCGAAAATAAGTATAAAAAGATATTTATTAAGAGGACTTATCTTCTTAACAAATCGACTTTAGAGAAAATAATCTTTTTAGAAAATCTTTTCCTAAAATCTATCTTTTATTATTTTCCATATTTATTTTATTTACCAAGCAAACTTATCACGTTTCTAATAAATTTCGTGCACTAACCTACTTACCATATTAACAATAATTTCTAAGATAAAACCTTAACTATTATTGCTGCGTCGCACTTTGATCAGATGAATTACTTGGGCTCCAAGCATATCAAGTTCCACCAAAGAACTTAACTGCTAGTCTTCAAGTTCCTGTTAGGGAACTTAGTTCTTGTTAGAGAACTCTTCCTCTGATTTGTTTAACTTCTTCAATAAAGATCTTCTTCATGTCTTCTTAGATTCAGATGGTTCTTCAATCACCAAGATTATTCTGCACCTTGACTAATCACACACTAGAGAATCTTTATTAGTTGAGTTTGCTTTTAGTTCAAGTTCCTCATCATCAAAACCATTATGCTTCAACACAAGCCTACCACGAACATTTATCACAACATGTAATGATCATGTATGGTTTCAAACGACATTATATGACCTCGAGATGTATCCCCTAAAATTCCAAGGCTTTTCGACACCGGGCCTCGAAACCACCAAAATATTTGAAAAAGCGTGGATCTTAGCCTTCAATTTTGGAATTTTTCAACTTTTATTAGCCTGGAAATAAAAGTTGCCGAAATGTTTACCATAGTTCCTATTACCCTTCGATAGTCCAATTGGGTGGGTGTAACCATCCAATTTACCTTTAAAAGGCCAATTTACTGGTTAATACTTGCACTGATTTCATTAAATCAAGCCAACCACGAACATCTATGACAACATATAATGATCACATATGGTTTCAAACGGAATTATATGACCTCTCAGATGTATTCCCTACAATCTCAAGACTTTGCGACATTAGGCCCCGAAACCTCTAAAATTTCTCAAAAAACGTGGACATTAGCCTTTAATTTAGGAAATTTTTTACTTTTTTTCGCTCGAAATAAAAATTGCCGAAATGTTTTTCATGGTCCGTATTACCTTCCGGGAGTCCAATTGGGTGGGTGGAACCATCCAATTTCCCTTTAAACGACCAGTTTATCGGTTTACAACTTGCACCGATTTACCGGTTTACAACGGTCAATTTAATTAACTTGCATCGAACCCGAATTGAATCGAAATTGACCCAAACCTGTTTTAATCTGTCAAAACCTGAATTTAACCCGACTTGTTACTAATTAACCTGACCTGAATTCAACCCGACCCGAAATTAACCCAACCTGTTACAAACCCGACCCGAAATCAACCCGACTTGTTATTGACCTGACCCAAATTAAACCCAACTTGTTATTGACCCGATCCGAATTTTACGAGACCTATTACTTACCCGATCCAAAAATTCAACCCGATCTGTTACTAACTCGACTCGAAATTAACACGACTTGTTATTGACCCGACCTAAATTCAACCCAAATTATTCCTGACCCGATTTCAAATCACATTAAATGCAATTTAGACCACGTTATTATTGTTGATCAAAGCATTTTGTCTAGCTTGGGAGACCAAGTCGGTATAGGCCAGCAAAAGAAAGGAGCATCATCCTCAAATTGAAGAGTTAAATATAGTATATATTTGTTGTATGGTCAAAGGAGATAATAATCTTCCTAAATTATAGACTATAATTCCCTAGTATATTGCCATATATATATTATAGTCAAAGGAAATAATTAGTTTGATAAAAATGATAATTATTTATTTATAGTTAGTTGAACCTGAATATGACTTGACTTAGAAATGACCCGACCTGATTGTAACCTGCAAATTATTGACTTGAACATAACCCGACTTGAATCCGAGAATGACCCGACTTGGAAATTAAATGACCCAACCTGATTATAACCAGCAAATTATTGACTTGAATCAAATTCGACTTGAACCCAAGAATGACCCGACTTGAAAATGACCGGACCTGATTATAACCTGCAAATTATTGACTTAAACTGAACCCGAGAATGACCCGACCTGATTCTAACCCGCAAATTATTGACTTGAACCGAACCCGATTCGAACCCGAGAATTACCCTAACCCGTGAAAACCCAATTTAAACCCGACATATTGTTCACCCGACTTGAATGTAACCTTACCTGTTATTAACCCGACCAAAACCCGATCCAAACCCGATAAGAAGTATGAATCGACGTGACCCGACTCAAGCATGACCCAACCCAAACCCGCCCCACATAGGTTATGGAATTAATCCGAATTGACCCGACCCACTCTTACCAACCTAAATCCGACCCGTTTACCTGAATCCAAATAATGAAATACTACCTCCGTTACAGGTTATGTGCAACGATTTGACATAAAGCAGAGAGAGAATATGTCTAATCGTTGCACCTAACCTGTAACGAAGGTAGTACATTATTTTTATCATTACCCCTTATAATTTCACTTTCTTATCCCAGCTAATCTCATACCTCCTAAACACCTCAAAAAGTTATTAGAATTCAGAACTCCAAAATTTCAAAAACAATTTGTGACTAAAAGACATGGAAGATAACGAAGCCAAGGAAGCTTCAATGAGTTCAATCGATAATTCATCAACGGAGGATAAAGAAGCCATGGAAGCTTCAAAAACCTTAAACCAAGAAGACCTCTTCAAAGCCCTTGAAGTAGTTGAGAGAGATTCCCTCGCCATTGCTGAGAGCTACACATCTCTCTTCGCTTCTCTCCGATTAGCACTCTCAGAGGTACACCCATTGATCAAAATCATCCCCTATTTATTGGAAATTTGTTTTAATTATTCTGGGTTTTTGTTTAATTAACTTCATTTTTCTGGGGTTTTTGGATTTGATGATTAGATTACCAACACTTCTGTTGATCATATCCAATGCTTTAGTGATGCTGCCGGCAAGCTTCAAGAGTCAGGTATATTTTCTACAGTAAATTTTCTGGGACTTTCATTTTAAGATCAATTGTTCATTTTCTTTATATTGCCAATCATGTGAAGTAATATTGATGTAATTGGTTTTGTGTAATTTGTAAATTCCAATCAATTGTTAGCAACGATTGTGCAAGGTAGATAACAACTCAAACATATTTCTACATAAAGTAAAAGGAGATTTGGGGTTGAAATAACTCACAGATATACAATTGTTATTGATGTTATGGTTTATATATTGGGATATATTTGGTTAGCTCAAATGGCCCATTTGGTATCCGGTAATAATTAATAATTGGAGGTAATAGGAATAAATCTGTACTGTAAAATTGTAAGAACAGTGATATACAAAGAATCGTGCTCTAACGGCCTAGTTCGTATCTGGGAATAAATTATATCCATTGCCATTTGTGAAGTGGTATGGATTTGAATGCAATTTTATGAAACACAAGTTTTGGAATGAAATGAGTCAATGACATTCCCATGGACATCATATGTTACTTTCCTTTGCCGAATTTCACTAAAAGTTCATTCCCATTACTGCCGTATGATACTGGCTACCAAACGGGCCATTAGGGCAATGCCTCTCTTTCATCTAGTTTTTTAAATTAATGGTTGAAACTCAATTTGACTGGCACAGTCAAGACTGCTAGGTCTTATATTGAACTGGATGCCTTAAGCATTTCAAGTAAGAGTGTAGACAACATTAATCTACCGAAGCAATTATACAACAAACTTTATGTCTTGGAGCTTAGCTTAGTAATGTAAGATTCTCATAGAGACAGATTTGCAAGAAATTTTGAATGGTTTTACACCCTACGAAATCCTGTGAGGCAGAATACTAACCTTTAGAAAGCTAAGATGTTTAAAATATCTCTTTTACATCTCAACTCATTGATCTCGGAGAGATACGTTTTTGGTGTGTTTCTCGGATATTCTTTTGGTAAGAAAGCACATAAGGTGTTTAGTATTGAAAATTGCACCACTCAATTTAGTACAATTCTTCCTTTGATTTGTCTCTTTCTGTCATTATATGTCTTTTTTCGTACACCTACTACTTTGCCTTCTCTGATTTAAGAAAATATAATGTTTATTTCTCTTCCATTTGTCGGTACTTTCAGCTAGAATAAGTGATTCAATGCTAACGCTGATAGGCGTGATTGGTTTGTTAGAAAGACTTATAACCTTGAAAGAATAAGGGATAAATAGTTTTCGAAGTGTATATCTAAAGAGCCGGCATAGATTGTATCATAATCTTCTATCCGATTGTTTGGGATCTGCTCTAACTTAAGGTTAATAATGTCTTTCTGCACAAAAATCTTTCTGAAGAGGTAAACATAAAAATACCTCCTTATACGGCTATCCCCATTTAATTGCTAGGAATTAGCATGGATGATTCCACTTTCGAGAGGTGGATGCTTTCCTAATATGAGCTTTCGAGACGCTCACTCTCTCCTAATAACTAACCTCACAATATTCAACATATCTCTTAATTCCTCCTAATGAGGTCTATTTATAGTAAATCCCTCTTAACAAATCTCTAGCTTATCCCCCAAGTTACTACTAATAGACTATGACTAATATATCCTTCCCCCAAATATTGATTCCTTGCATTAATCCACTGTATACAAGCTAAAAGAGTCTTTACATAATGATCTATAGCAGGCCTCACCCTATGTTATGCCAAGCTTCCCTTATTCTATCTATAGCATACCCGGTGTCTCAGTTTTTCAGTATTTACTCCTTGTTATACCAAACAGACAATGTTTGTCTGTCGTTGCTGATGTATATGTTTGTTAGATACTTACAGTCTACTAATATGCATAACTCGAATACCTGGGCTCTTTGCATCACACCCTGTGCTTCTGGAATGGTTTAGATTGAAAGGATTGTGCTCTGATTTGGGTCTTGTTGTCGGTCTGCAAAGAAATTGCCAGAGGCTCACTTTCCTAAGCCTTTTTTTTTTGTAGGTTTTGAAAACTATATTCCTTACCCATGCAGCCATGCTAGACAAGATTTAACTCAGATTTCTGTTAAGTGTTGTATAGAGGACTACTTCTATATTAGTATTTTTTTTCTTTTTTCTTTTTTCCTTCTCCTGACAGAGTTACAGTAACACATATTGAAAGATCATTTCCTCTCCTCTGTCTAGTCTATTTTCTCAACTCTTCCATCCTCTCTGTAGAATCTAGAACCTGCAAATTACAAACCATGTTTAATGATGCTGATTAAACCAGTTAAATTCTGCATCTAAACCTTTGCACACACAGGAATTTTAGGGTCACAATAGCTACGTACTACAGCTTGCAATTCTCAGAAGTTCCAAAAGGGCTCACGAGTTTATTGGGTGGCTTGGTGCTGTAGTTTATGGTATTATGTGGTAGAATTGTAGAAAGGAGTATGGTTTAGGAGTTTGTTGTCATCTGTGAGATTGTAGCTTGTGGTAAAAACTGATGCATGAAGAATACAAAGCTGATGATGTACATTTTGATCTAGATGAGGTAACTTAGACCATATGTTTATATCTCATTTATTTGGGATGCTTTCCTTGGTTATACTTCTGTTCTTTCAAAACACATGAAAGGAAATCACCAAAAGAGGTTTTAAGTTTTAATCTTTAGTTGTGACTGCATATAACCCAATTATAACTGTCATTTTCTGCACTTTGCAGCAATTGATGCAGCAACAAGAGGGAATCATTTTATACACTCATGTATCAGGTATGTATCTTATGTCTAGGCTAAAACTCCTGTTTGAAATCCATGTCTGTGCATCTACTGCAATGGCTGATTTCCTTTTTGCAGATATGAGTCTAGTTGTTCTAGAATATTAGTCAATGTCAATTTCCTTTTTTGGGGAGCTCCTGGGGTCCTAGTGTGCTATTATTCGGAGTTTGGGCATGTTCATGTTATGAGTTGAAAATAGGTCTAGGTGGTTGTGGGAAGGGTGGTTTATGTTAATCAATTTTATGTTTTTTATTCATAAATATTAATACTTATTTATGCAACTTATTTTATTAAACAGAGGGAAATGGGTAGACAAAAAAAGGGGGAGGGACTTAAGGGGGTATGGGATATATAGGGGAAAGTGAGATGATTTTTCATCAATAATGATTGTTCTCGCTAACCATATCAACAATTGTGAACAACTAAACAATTATATTAGCAACCCATGCTTGCATAAAAAATGGTAAGTAATGGGTGGGTTTGGTTTTGGTAATCCAATGAAGGATTCATGTCACTTAACAGGACCCCACAATATCAAGTTGGTGATTAGAATCATCTCTTGAATCTCTTTCCTACTGCTACAACAGAAATTTTGAAATAGCCATAAAATAGACCTTTTATGGTTGATGTGCCCTTTGACCTTGCTGTCCACACCTTTTCTTTTATGCTGCTCTTTCTGATTCCTGATGTGCCGTTTGACCTTGCTGTACCTCCCTCCTCCCCTCACCACTCCTGAAGATTCGTACTTGATTATAATGTTTGGCCTTGCAGCACACATTTTTACAATCCCAATGCGTTGTTTGACCTTGCTGCATTAGGTTATGAATAGAAAACTTGTACAATTTTATTCTAGATGTCACTTTTATATTACGGTAGGCCAATGACAGCGAGTTTAATACTTTGTCACATCACATGACATGAGCTACAATGATTGAGACTACTGCTAGGATAGGTGACCTTGTGGGAAGTTCTTGTGTTGGCTCATGTAGCCGACCTCACTTATGTGATTAAGGAGTTCAAGCGAGCACTTTTATGATACTTTTTCATGACATAGTAGCCTGTGATTTCAGTCTGGTAGCTTTCCCTTCTCATTTCTGATTAGGTTTTGGCAAATTTTCAGTTGCTTAGTTCTGCTGTAACCTGGTCTACTGAAGAATTAGATTGATCACCGATTTGTGATGTGTTCTTTCTCTTTCTCATGTATGTCTTGCAGGTTAAATGATGAGATGAAAGGCATTGATGATTTAGCAGCTCATTTGTATCCTTGCTGTTAGGGACATTCACTAATATGATCTGTTTTGGCTCATTTCTTGAAAACGTTTACCAAGGGTTGTGCATCTAAGTCACATTATATTTTTATTTCGCTATGAGGAGGAATGTCTTTTGTTCAGGGAGTATTCACAGTCAAACGCGTTAGCTCCCAACTTTTTTACCTTTTATAAAAAAAAAAAATAAAAAAATAAAAAAAAAACCCAATTGAAGTATCTAATTCTCTGAAAACTACTTCTTGTGGGATCCCCCCCCCCCCCCCCTCTTTTTCCTTCTTCTTTGCTTCTTTTTACTTCTTTATATGGTATTATGGCCATTTGGCATCCTTAATCACACTACAGAAAAATCCTCAAGAGAAATGTAGATGCTTTGGACTCAGCAGCCAGCCGACTCCTCCGAATCACATGATCTGCCTTTTTCATCATTCTGATGACTCATGCAGGTCACTAAAGCTGGACCATTTTGCTTGACTATTCTGAAACTGTCATATAAACATTGAATTAGGTAATTTGGTGTTGCTGTATAGAGATCGTCAGTCATCACCCTGTCTTTTGAAGTCGAGCAATTACAAATCTACTGTCCTGCTGTTTATGCTTGGGTTGTTGACTTTGTATCTGATTAAGTACATCTAACCTATACTTTTAACTGCCTGTAATTAGATGAATCTATCAATGATAACTTGAAAATGCTTTATGTTCCTCTATCCTCTGTGAACTGGTCTATTTGGTATTCGAATGTGTTTTATTTTGGGTAGGTATTATGTGTATTTTTACAAGTACATGTTAACGATGGGACAGTGGTACTGTGGTAGGGGCATACAATCATATGTTGGATGAAACTCATGAAAGGACAATCGAAAGTAAATTGTATAGGGGTAACACATGTGTAATGCAGCAACTCTTACTTAGCTCAAGACAGGAGTTAGCTTAGGCTTAACATAGTTTTTCTATATATTGGTTTCTATGCTAAAATTTTGAACTTAAATTATATTGCATGCTCAATATTGTATTTTTCCTTTGTGATTTGTGTGCTTCGCAATTTGGATGTCACTTGGTCAGTTTACCTCACCGGCAATCTCGAACCTCGGTCCTAGCCGGATCCTACGATACAAAGTAGACACTCTAGACAGATGAAAAACACAATTGCAACTGCAGCACTGCATGGATGCTCATAGTAGCATAGCAGTTGGGAGTTGGGACTAATCTGAAAGATTGGAGACAAAGGCTTGATCTATCAAAATGTCGACTACCAATGTTTACAAGAGTTTAAAATATTTAATAAAGTTTGGTCTTTATTTTTGGGCTCTCTGAGTTCTGACAAAAATGCGGGTCTTTTACCCTGCCCACTGATTCCCATCATTTGTATTCACACTATTTCATGTTTGTGTTTCCCATAATAGCTAGTCAGTCATATACTACAAGCTTACACGAGTTGCGCTACAATTGAAAAATGGTTTGCCATGCAAACTAATACTATTGAAAAAATATTACCATGCAGAATCCAATCCAAAAAGGATTATTGACAACTTTTTAGGTCAACCCAACAGTTTTATTAATTATGGCTTTTTTTTTTCCTCCAAATTCTAATGTACATGTATTACTAGTATACATAGTATTTGTTAAAGTTTATAGTAAGTGTACAATATTCAAACACTATAGTATGCTAATCGGTGACCAAAAAGGCAAAAACACAACACTTAGGCATGTTCTCTTCAAATTATTTTCAGTACAATTCAGCTCAAATCAGTTCAGTTCAATTCAGTTCTTAATTTCTTTTTCTCATATAACATTCAGTTCAGTTCAATTCAGTTCTTAATTTCTTTTTCTCATATAACATTCAGTTCAGCTCAGTTTCAATAAGTTCAGTTCAGTCAGTTAATCCGAACATGCCCTTAATCGTGTAGTTATATTAATATCAAACTTTGATAATTTATAATATGATAGTACATATGTAAAAACCACTAGAACAAGATGAAATGTCAAAGTGTTGAATTGTTAATGATACTACTATTATTACGTTCAATTGTTTAAGACATTGTGTAGGTTGGCACTGCACGTAACATATATCCACCATACCATACACATGTCTCTTCACGTGCATGCATGCTATTGTGTGACTTTGTGAAAGCATCTATCTCTTTAGTGTTCTTGATTGAATGCACCATATACAATGGTTTTAAGCACACCATACATACCACCATAATTAACTCACAAACAACCACCAAAATCGGTATCGTAACCATCCATCCATGATGTTGGTGGCTGGCAACACCGAACCTCATTAACTTATCTAAGCCTCCTTTTAAATGAACAATCAACTTCACCTCAAAACGATGCTAATTAGATGGACATCCCTCGCATACAATTCCCTTTCACTAGCAACCTATAATATCAATAAATGTGATCCATCACATCATCAAACTTAGCTTTTATAACAAAACAAAAAAGAAAAAAAATAAATGGATGTACGTTAAAATTTCCCATTCCCATGCATTTGGAATCAAAGTTTTAACGATTTACAAGAAGATGAGATGATGTGTGAATCCCATAAAATTCCGTTATTTGCGTGCCCGGCCATATCACATGAACATGTTTGTCATAAACCAAACAACAGTCAACAACTAACTTTTATTGTCTATCGTAGAATATCGTTGCTATGCAACCCTAGCTAGATGTTGCCTACTTCAGGGCTTTTATTACCTACGACTTATTCCTAGCAACAATTCTTAGATATCTACATCAACTGTTAGTCATCATTCTATTCCGCTAAAATTGTCTCATTTTACTCTTTTATAAGAATCTTCAAAATAATGTTGCATTAAGAAAATTTAGTGGTCTGGGGTGGAGAATATGTGATATTCTCGGTTAAAGTAATGATTACATATCTCTTTTCGTTAGAATTTATTAAGGTAATTATATTAAGAATAATGAAAAAATATATTTGTAACTTAATTTATAAAAGGGTAGCAATATGAAATAGGAAAGTGTAGGTATTGAAGTATTTTTACTTCATCAACCGTTATAACCGTTTTAGGGACAAACCACATTTGGTCATTAGTTAAAATCAGTTTGACTAATTGACTGACACTTGACCTAGGTAATGAACAAACAAGTAGAGCACCCAATACAATCTTGTCTATTCCATTACTTTAATTAATTTGCGCCTGAGATTCCAGATTCCAGATTCCAGTTTTCCTCACCTTTCCACGTTCTATGTTGCTAGATCCATCGTTTTGCCTTTACATATGATCGATCCTCTCCATTTATTTGTTTACATCAGTGGTTCTCATTCATTCTCAATCTAGTCCAACTGCAATTTATAGTAGAATTGGTGATTCTACACCAATGGTATATATGTACTGCACATATACAAAGGGTTTGTTCTCATTGAATGAACTGAGCTGAACTGAACCGACTTGAATTTATTAGAGTTGAACTGAACTTATTAAAGCTGAACTGAACTGAACTTATTAGAGCTGAACTGAACTGAATTGATTAAAGCTGAACTGAACTGAACTTATTAGAGCTGAATTGAACTGAACTTATTAGAGCTGAACTGAACTGAACTGAAAATAATCGTATTGTTAGGGCCTACATTTAGTATGTAGATTATATAGCTAACGGGCCTAGTTCTTGTGCCCTAATCTCTTGTATATATACACTGCTCATACGCTAATACAAACACATCACTCTATTCTCTCTATTTCTTCTATCTTAACATGGTATTGAAGCCAGCGTGACACAAAGGTCACGGGTTCGAATCTCATTCGCTAGTCCGCCACGTATCTAAACAGGCCCAAAGTCACATAACTTATAAATATAATTATGTACAAAACATGACAAGTAGTGTATCATAAATGACATTGAGCGTAACTTCATGTCATTTAAATTTGATTGTTCTTAGTACGGAGTAACTAAAATCCGGTGTTGAATTGGATCGGAGATTACAAGGTACATTGAGTGTATGGTATCTCCCACAATGATAATGTACTCAGAACCTCAATATATGTATAATTGTTTTTTTTTTTTTTCTTTCAAGATTTAATTAGCTATGTTAATAAGAATCTGTTTAATCTTATCAATCTGTGTTCAACAAATATATTGATTTCATTCTTGTAAATTGTAATCATGTAAGATTTTCAATTGCATCATTTTAATTAACTCTAAAAAAAATACACGTAGTGTATATAAGACTACCATGTGCCTGAAGCTGAAGCCCATAATTGAAGTAAGACTTCAACTATAAAGTATTAACTAACTAGTTAGTTGCACTGTCAACTCCATAACGGTCATCGACCTTTCTCTTCACACACAATAACTACTGTACTTATTTCAGTCATGCACATGTATATTGCATTGCATTGCATTCATACGGCAAATGAAATACCAAGTATAATATAATAATATAACAAAATTAATTAAAGCTAGGTATGTAGTTTAGTCGCGCATGAAACAACAGGCTATAAACCTTTGATCTATCTAATTCACTGATTATAATAGCTTAGTTCTACATGTCATCGATGGTGGAAATAATTTATATCTTAGGTTAAATTAAGTTTAGTGCATTAATACAAAACTATATTAAGACGCGTGTATTTGATGAATTATTTTAGTAGACCAAAAACATCACCAACAACTCATCTCGAACATTTAAAGAGTGATGAAGATGGGATTCATATGTTATACTAGTATATCGATCAACAATAATGTTTTAACGCCTTTTAATAAATGTATAAATAAACAACAATATTTTATTGTAGAAATCCAGGATTAACAGCTAACCTAGAATCAAGATTTTAGTTTAATTATTTGAATATTTTGGTGAATATTGATCAACTCATCATTATTAGATATAATAAGCATACTAGTGTTAAATGGAAGAAACATTAAGGAATGGATTAGAATGAAGCATTATAATTTACACAAAATGAAAAGGAAGATATACTAGGGTGTGAAAAAAAAAAAAAAAAAAAAAAAGTAATTGTGAAATTGTAGACAGAGGATCTAGAATGGACTAGGTAAGGAGCACATGGCTCTTGTCTTTTTGGTCTTTATTGTTTTTAATTCTATGGAGCATACAGAAACTATATCGTGTACATTGAATAAAGAATCTCACATGTTTCCACATTTTTGGTCACTACGTATATTGAATTACTTTGATCTATTGGATTCTTATAAACTAGCTCTTGATTCATCTCTAATCAAAGTATTATTCATTCCTATATAATAGTAGATTCCCTAACTTATTCTGATTCTAACACATCGCCTTCAATGATCAAACTATATATTACAAGATTGCTATATATCCCCTATTTGAAACGTCTGAATTAGCGACTTTTATTTTTCAATATCTAATAAGGGCCATGTTGTTCTGATTTACTAATCTGAACTAAACTAAGAGAAGAAAATTAAGAACTGAACTGAAACTAACCTGATAATAGATCCTAAGTACAATAAAGAGGAATTATTATAATTACACATAATTTTTATGTTTTATATTAAAAATAAAGTGATTTTTTGTTTCAATTTTACAATGCTTCTCATTTCACATCCATTTATGTATAGATAATATAGTTGTGTGTTGCATATTGTTGTCTAACAAATTAACTTATTTACTGTTGGAGTTGCAAACTTCACAATTACAGCAAGCTAAGTGGATTGTAGATGACTGGCAAGCTGATGTGCAAGCAAATAAATTAAACCAACCAAACTTAATAGAACAAGAAAAAAAATAATAATAATAGAGCTATTAATAAAATTTAATTAGCATTCCTTTACAACAGAAAATTTCTTGTACAAAAGGTTGAGTCAATAGATAAAAATGAAAGGTACTCTAAGAAGCTAGCTAATTAAGCTTTTTGACATAGTTGGTTTGTGGACTTAATTAAACATAAATTACGTTTACATGTACATATACAACACTTGCTATCGCATAAATTGTGTAACTAGCTAGGTGGTATGTGTTACATATATCGTCATAATAATGTGTACATATCAGCCACGTGTAATGTATATACCAACACGTGTCATGCACATTACATACGTAGAAATTAAACATCTGATAATGTGCATTTATATACAATATTTAATACACTCTTATTACTCTACATATGTAATTAATTTTAAAACACAATAATAATGGTTTAACTTTAATCACTCGTCATCATCCATGATTCTTCAATTGACAAATCATTCTCAATGAAAAAGCAGATTATTGGTGGCATCATCATATCATATCTTATCTTTCCCTTATCAAAAGGGAACTTTGGAACATTTATGTATCAATCGAGAAAATTCTTAAACAATGGTTCTAAGAGTACATGTATATACCTCAATTATATTTGAGATTAAAATCCATTCAACAATCAACACGTAAATCTGATTTGATTCGGCGGCCAATTTCTTCCTTTAACCTCTCTTAACTGTATTTGATCATATCAAAACTTCCAACTTTATCTTTTAAACAGCTAAAGTCGGCATTGCCCAAATATAGGCAAGACAAATAAAAACAATTCATAGCTTCTTTTTTTTCCTTCCTATTTTAACCTTTTTTGTCATTACAATTCAACTAAAAAACCTTATCTTATAAATTATTTGCTCAATGCTTATCTAGTCTAGCTAACATCTTTAAATTCAAAGAATAAAAATCATAATCTTGTCATGAATTGAAAAATAAAGGAAAAATTAAAGATTCTCATTATAATATTTTAGCATAACGAAAGTATTATTTGATTTGATATGATTTGATTTGATTTCATTTCGATAAATCTTCTTACTCAGCCGCAATTCCAAGCTTTAATCTCCGGTTGAATGTACAAGTAGAATCATATCTTTAAGACTCCTTTTTCTTTGGACAAATTATGGGAGTGGAAGAACAAAGGAGAAAAAAGAAGTAGTTTTGAGTAAGGTTTGTCCAATTTAGGCAAATATGAAGTAGGGCATATTGTAATAAGTGAATGATAGATTCAAAATGAGTGTTATATAATGATAATGACTTCTCTCTAAAAATGCACGACAAAATCTAGCCTTACTAAACAAAATACATATTAATTAAAAAAATTTAATCAATAATTTCACATTATATCAAATAATGAAGGAAATTGAACAAGACCTAAAACTTAATTCTACTAATTGAAAATAGCTTTGTTGATTTATATTACTTTTTTTTAATACTCTTATCAATAAATAACATAAAATAGATGGATACAATAAACACAATTTATTAATCATTTAAAATAGACGATTTTGATCTTGTTCCTTTTCGTCTATGGCTTCTTCAATATATATCTTTCTCAATCAAATCATGAGTATGACATTTTGGATTGAGGTTGGTGGTCCATCCACTAAGTACAATCATTAATCTGTTTGCAATCATTAATTTTGATCAAGTAGACACTTAAAGATAATCATTTACCAACCATATTATATAGTACAATTTTGTATAAAGAGAGGATAATTACTCGATCGGATAAAGTCTGTGTATATGTATGAATCAGTCACCACTCACCATTATATTGAACCCACTAATCAAATACTCCGATCCCTACCTTTCATCATAAAGAATAACAATGGTCGTGGCTCTTTTGATATAATTTTAAACTAGGTACATTTTTATTAGCTTAGTTAAAATACCACAATCAAGTACATATGATATAGTATTTGAAATAATGTAAGAGACTTACCAACTATTGGCAACTACTAGTAATACGGAGTAACATCTAAAAGATAAGAGAACTTTAAAAGCAGGTACCAAATGAACCTAAGCTAGACAAGAATGAAGTCTCATGTGGTACGGAGTATTAGTGTATAGAGTTTAGAATTATATTCAATCAATTAACCTATACTAAAAGCAAATCTAAAATAACACTTGTCACGATATTATTAGTAATTTTCCAGCCCATTTTGCTTTCCGTTTTCCCACAGATTTTTTAAGGGAAGTAAAATTTTTTTTTTTTTTTTTCGAAATAAGTCCTAAAGGACATTAAATTTCATTAATAAAAGCCATACGACATCTACAATTGAGAATTAACGATAATGAAAACGAATTTAACAAAATCAAACAAAAATTAATCAGGGAAGGGCTAAGAATCCAAATACATAAATATAACAATTCGGCACATTCTCGGTTCGTTGTCTCATACAACTTTTTGAGTGGATCCGTCGCCGCTTCGCAATTTTGTGAGAAAGTAAATTCTTATGTTGATTATGTAACCCGAATTCGAGCCATAATCAATAGTAGCCTCGCACAACCATAGACCAAATTAAGCGCAAATAAAACCTTGTCTTTCGAAGGAGTCCGAAAAACCTTGTCTTTCGAAGGAGATAAACCCTTTCTTTCGAGGGAGACATTATTGTAACCTAAGAAACAAAAAACTTAAAAGAAAATAAAGATTGGGGCTTTTCACCGGTGAAATCCGATGGAAGCCCCTTCAAAATTGACAATGGAGGCTAAAGTTTAGGAGAGAGAAGAGAGAGGAGGCTAGGGTTTTGGAGAGAGAAGGAAAGTAAATTATAATAAGCCAAAACATCTTTTTTCCCATTAAAATTCTTAACAATAATAATTCTCCATATAAACCCAACTAATATATTTTTTACATAAACGTAGTATTTAATATAAGGTTTTTTTTTTTTTCAAAAATAATATAAGGTTTTTTTTTCTTTTTTTTTTTTGTAAAAAAAATGAATGATAATATTATTAAACAATACTACTCTATCGCCTCTATATATGTTCAAAAAAAAAAAAAAAAAAAAAGACACCAATATTACTCTATATTATCTTAGTTATCGTTAATACTATCAACTTTTTATTTATTTATTCATTTTTTCTAATTTTGTTACTTTTGCAATAATATTCAATTCAATAAAAAATAAAAACATTTTGTTAACACACCTATACACTTTATTTTTTACTCTTAAAGTCGTATCAATAATAAAGCACATGCGCGGATACTATCCTTAGTTCTTTACTTTTTAAAATAAAACCTCATAGACCCCTTTAAAAAAATAAAATCAAGTCTAAGTGTTACTATTCTCAACATTGGTATACCTAGGTATGATTTTAAAGTTATATTTATTTTTGAATTAGTATTATGAGTATAATTTTTTATAAAATTCAATATAATAACTCTTTATAAGATTTAATAATAACCGTGAATTGCACGGGAGTTAAACTAGTTAACTTTAAAAATGAGAAATCTTGGGTTCAAATATATTGGTAATCGATCAAACCTTTCATCTTCGTGGTTTTTAGGTTAAATATTTTAGTGGTTGCAAATAATTTAAATCATATTGCATTATTGTTATTGTGTTTTGTACATATTTGAAGCTTTAGACAAAGGCTTATTACATGCTATAATAATTCTTGGCATTTACTAAGACAATAACTAATTTTGACTTATACACACTTCTCAAAGTGACAAGTTCCATTACTTTAAGTATTCGACTAAAATTCTTTAGGGAGATCAACAAAAGGAGTTGAAATACAAAAGGTCCAATTTTATACTTTTTCTTTGGTACATACTCTTTGACTCTTTAGGGTATATATACTCTTAAATGAAAGAGTAGAATTGAATCCCAAAGACCACAAAAACTCAATTTAAAATTCTAAATAACAGGAGCATAATAATAACAATAATTGAGTGCAATTTCAGATTGATCTTATAATATAAGAGGAAATTTAAAATAAATAAATAAATAAATCACTGCATCCTTAGCTTAGCTTTAATTTATTTTTGATTAAAAATCACCAACAAACTGATGTTTGGCTTAAATAATCATGCATGTGTTAGATTATGTAAATAATCTAGTGTACAATTAGTTTGTATTTTACTATGTAGCCTTAGCCCTAACCCTAGTACACTTTTGTATATATAATGATGTTTAATGAATGAGAAAGGCACAACAAATATTCTCACATTCTCTCATGGTATCACGAGTCTAGGTTTACAAAACTCTAATTCTCTCTTCTGCTATCTCTCTTCTTCAAAAATGTTATCGTTCACCATATATACTCGTCTCATACACATGTAGATTTCAATCAACACAAACCCATCCATACATAAGCATAAGTTAGAGCAAATAAGCAAAAGTCAAACCCTCCACCTTTTTTTATTTTGTATTTTTAAAATTTATGATGTTATTGAAAAATAGATTTATATACACTCATTCTCACACTAGAATCTTGTATTCTCCACATAGAGAATCGTTAAAAGAACAAAAAGGGGAATTGAAGAATGAAAAGATGAAGCATTTAATATCTTTCCATTGTATGTGAATGACAAACCCTATAGCCGAGAAACATAGGAATAATAATATTTTTCAGTCAACCGTCTTTTATATTTTTATATAATTTATTTTTCATATTTTTGGGGTTAATTAAGGACTTATAAGGTGGTATGCCAAACATATCCGAATAAGCTAAATTGACAAGTGGGGTGGGGGGGGGCAACTACCCTTATCCACTAAATTTATGGGGTCTGTGTCTTCATTAATATGTACATTTCTGCCCTTCTTTGCTCTTTTTTTTTAGGTCTTGAACATGAATGAGTAAATGAGGAGGGACCATAACATATATAGTCAGGGATATGCATCTCATACCATGTTCATTCTTCTCCTAGACACATGGCTTAACTAATTGCTGTATGTACTTGGGTTCGTTGTCCACTTGGCACTAGTCTATGCATCCACGTGTAATCATGTTGTCGGTCATTGACCGCTATAATCATCTTTATAATTCATCATTAAATGTATGATTAAATTTATCTAATCTAAACTTATTAGAGTTTATTACAGCTGATCAATTCCAATTTCACCTTATATGTACATTTCTTTAATTTAGACATGATTTGGGTTAATGTTAATGATATAAATTAAATACACAATAAGAATTTGAGCTTATATATATCGTTCCCTACCAAAATTGACATAAGGTTATGTAAAATTTATATTCACAATGTTGTTCATCGATCATCTAAATCTTTATTTGTTACCAGCTTATTTCTTAGTTCTAATTTATATATTTCTAGGTATTCCTATTCCTATAGTAGGTAATCAAACGTATAACAGATATGATGCTTTATTAATGTAAAGAAGACTTATGGTGGTGAATGTTTATGGATTCCTTTAAAATTAATAAATTTATATAACTTCAAAGGAGTTTCAATTCTTGGAACTAATGTGTTTCTACTTTCTAGCTTAGACTTTGTATGTATACTACCTTTATGAAGATGTAATCAATAGATAATACACACGTAATTATCTTCTAAAAGATCGTTAGTTGTTAAAGGTGAATGAGGTAAGAAGTTGGTAGCATCAAACAAAACAAAAGTTACGAACTTGGTGCAAATTGTGTGGGAATGAAAACGAAATCATGTATTAAAATATATAAAATTAACCATATCATGAATCATGATGTATATAAATTAACATCGGAGTCACGCAGTCCCAAATTAAATTGAAAAATAATGTAACATCGGAATTAGATATACCGTCCTTTTTCTGTTTTTCGCAAATATGATCTCATATTATAATACGATATCGTCAAAAAAAAAAAATAAAAAAAAATAAAAAAAATAAAAAAAAAAAAATAAAACTGAAAGAGTTGCTCATTTTAGTCTTTAAAATTAAAGTTAGTGCCATTAGATTATAGGAATGTAGAATTAGGCTTATCTATTGTATTACTCTATTGATCTTATAAACAACAATACAATCAATAATGTGATACGAGTATAACTCAGTAGATATACATGGTGCACTGTGATCCTTAGACACTGTTACTAGGATGCTAGGACCTATTCACTTTATTAAGTTAAGATAAGTTTAGTTCAATATATATATTTCATAATAGAAATAAAGCTACAATAGATAGTAATATTGACAAGATTTGATCATATCATATCCTACCATTCAAATAAGTTTCACAAATTTTATTACCTTATTATGTTTATATTATAAGAATACATCTTTTTCGATTATTTTAATCAAGAAAGATACTAACCCAGTAGAATACCAATCCAATAGGACACTCCTCCTTAGTGTCCTTACCAGTTATCACATAGGTAGCAACTCTGACACTCCATAGAAAATTCGATAGAAATAAAGTTACAATAGATAGTAATATTGACCAGATCCTACCATTCAAAGAAGTTTCATAGATATTATCTACCTTGATTATGTTTATATTAGAAGACATCTTTTTCGATTACTATAATCAAGAAAGATACTAACCTAGTAAGATACCAATCTAATAGGACATTTCTTCTTACTAATTACTACATAGGTAGCAAGTTTGACACTCGATAGAAAACCCGTCAAAAAAATAAAAATTAGAGGCACATGGAGATTAGATTTGATTAGAGATGGGCAAAAAAGGAAAGAAAGTAAAAATCAGTTGGGAGGCTGCTTATGCTTATAAATACAAGGGGAGGCCGTTACAGTATTGTTACCCACATCGATCATCTGCAAAGTTTCACGTGCTTTTCCAAATTCATTATTTTCTTTCGTTCTTCCCCCTGTTTCCTCTGCTTACACCTCTATTCTTGTCGGTCCTAAGTAGTTTTTATAGTTGAGATTTCTTCATTCCTTTCATAAATACATCCTTACTCTGTTTTATATAAATATAGTTATATCAGACTATCATCAATATTATTAATTTTCACTAAAAAAAGCAATGGCAAAGAATTCATCATCCAAATCAAAATCAAAATCCAAGCAAGTCGGCGGTTCGTCGTCTTCTTCCTCTGCTTCATCCTCCATTGCTGACCTTTTTGGCCCTAATCCTTCTTCTGCTACTTCTTCTTCTGCCAGCTTGTTTAACTCTGTTTTTGGCCCTCCTTCTATGGTACTTCCTTCTTACTATTTTCTTTATTCTTGTGTTTAATTATGCATTAATTTTTTTTGGGGTACAATTATTTGTTATAATAATATGTCTTATGTTTAACATTGTTAAAGTTAGTGGCTTGTAGGGTTTAGCGGGTTAGCCCCTAATAATATCTTGTGCAACCGTTATATATTTCTTGTATAGTAGTCCCCTTATCCGTGGTCGGGTTTTCATGTTAGGGTTATAATTATGAGAGAATTGCACCAAGTCGATTATTGTTTAGGAATTGAAATAAAAGGCATGCATGCAATGAATTAGAGCATCAAATTGGGATTGATTCATTATTTGGGGTTCTTTAGAATTAAGAATTTGATGAGTTTTCCAATGCAAAAGGTTTTACCTAAATATTGGCTTCTTCTTTTTTTTTTTTTTTTTTTTTTTTTTTTTTTTTTTTTTTTTTTTTTTTTATAAGAATATTGGCTTCTTCTTTTTGCCCTTGCTTTTATCAAAATTTTGATTTATTAAATTTATTTTTTAAAGACTTTTTTGCATGCCTTTGTGATCTCACAAATTATAATTTGTTGCTACTTATTCTAGTTAATTTTGTCTTTTAATGCAAATTACACAAATTTTTCAATGATGGTGATGCTTTTTTTTGGTTTTGTTTTTGAGATTTTGGGACCTTTGGCTAAGGTGAGAAGTGGGAAGAGACGTGGGCTATTAAGCCAGTGTTTAAAGAGAGTCCAAAATTATTTTCTTCAAATATTTTATTTAATTATTTTTTACTTTTATTGGGTTACATGAAAAAGTTGCCGACCTTTTTTGAAAGTTTATCTTCAAACTCTTAGCTTTCATATGATATGGAGTTTTCTTTTTTAAAAGGTTCCAACCTTTTTTTTTTTCTTTTCTATTCTGAGTTGGTAAAGAATCATTTAGGTGAGATTGGCTTACTTGGAGCGCTATTAGGTGAGATTGTCTCGTACTAATTTATTTTGTCGTCTTTTCCTCAAAAATATAGAAGAAAAAAAAAATTCATTTTGATGATGAGTGTTATGTGTACATTATATATTGTGAGATCGTCTTAATGTCTTATACACAAGTTTGTCAAAGTTTTGATCTCTAGCTGTTAGTGACATGAGTAACAAGTACAAAGGTGGGTTCCTACTTTAGATGCTTGTTCTCTAGACCCACATGAAATGATAATGACTGATAATCTTTTTAATGGTTGATAATATACCTGAGATGAGTTGATCTCTAAAGAGATTGCTGAATCATTAGTCATTTCATAACATGTTTAATTAAGGAGATATATATAAAGAAAAGCACTAATAGAAAGATACATAGATTAGTACGAAGTACAAAGTTTTTCTAAATAGATTATCAGTTAATTATTTTACTTAACAAGAATAATATATTCATATGTATATTCCTAATGCATCCTTTTCCATCTAACAAATTAAAAATTTAAAACCTAGGATAATTAATTTTATGTACATGGTCCATGTGTGTACATGCTTTATAGTTTATAGGCGTTAATCTGTTTAAATTAACAACTCTCTTAATTCTTTAGCTTAATTTTATGTGATCTAATTTGATCTGATATTAGAAAGTAATCATAATCTAGTGTTCTCTTTTGCCTTTGGTAATTTTTGTAATATTTTACATCTACAACATTTCTTACATTTAAAATCGATTTTAATCTAGGGAGGAGGAAGAGACTCTACACACCATGTTGGGAATGCCAAGCATGGTTTTCCTGGTAATATTTATATTTCATTCGTCCTAAAATAATCTTTATCGTTAACAACTTGCAATCTGTAGATTCAAAATTTTAATTTGATGATCATATATTTCTCTAATTAATTAAACTTATTACTTATTCGCTTGATTGATTGGCCTATTATTGTATTCACAATCAAATTTAAGTGGTTTATTTATTAGTGTTTTTATGTTATTTGTACATCTTTTTCTTGTAGATAATAATGGAGCACCAGTAAGCAAAGCAGAGAGTAGCAAGTACTCTTATTATCAGCAGAAGAAAGTTGATCAGCCTTGCTACTATACCTCTTCAATCTACTATGGTGGCCAAGACGAAGTTTATTCTCCAACTACGCGCCCTGGTGAATCTCTTGTGAGTCCATCTACTCTTATTTTAAAAATACATGTTGTATAATATAGCATACTGTGCCGGAAATCTTAACACTCAATTTTACAGACAAATGATCCCGGAGTAGAGGAAGACCCTAAAAGTGCTTTAAGAGGAAATTGGTGGCAAGGTTCGGATTGTTTTATTTACTTCTGATTGATTTTCTTATACGTAGTTATAACATACTCCCTCCGTCTCTATGCAAGTTAACACAATAGTGAATAACTGCTGAAAAGGGGTATGAACTTAATTTGAGATGGACAAAATAGTTGGTTTATGTTACCTCAGTAAGGGAACGGAGTGAGTATTTATCTTCAGTTTGGTAGTTCTGTTTATCGATTGTTTGTATTGATTAACCTTGTTTTGAATTTCAGGATCGGCCTATTATTAGCCGCCCCTTCAACAAGAGTTAGCTGCCCCTCTTGAAATCTAAGGTACATTTGCAAGTTTTTAAGTAGTAAATACTTTTCTAAATGATAAAAGATATGGTCATAAGATTCACATTATACTTTCAAAATTAGATGTTTATGGTAGTAGACTTATAATTCTTTCTAGAAACAGATTTATGCAGATTAGAAAAAGAGGAACTCATATTTTTCATACAGTTGGGTTCGTTACGTAATCTAATGCATAAGCAAAGAAGCAAAGCATACAACAACTTGTCTAGAATCTGCATGGCATACATTATGCATATATGTTCTAAGTGAATATGAGCAAGAATCTACACATTATTATCAAAATTTTCAACTTATTCTATATTCTGTTGCATTATTTATTCCTTGGGTTAATTTCAATTTGTCCCTAGCAATTTGACTTTCGCCAATGCTAAAAATGTTCGCTTTATACTGTTTTGTTGCAGGGATATGGGGGGGACTGGCTCTTGATAGCTATCTTCACAAGTTATGACTTCTAGCAGAAGAGAATATACCATATAAGTTGAGAAAAACAGCTTTTAATTTTACTAGTCTTAGATCAGCTAAGGCCTGAATCAAGTTGCTGGGGTTTGTTTTTGCTCCCGGCTTCTTTGGAGGGAGGGCTTAGCTTAGCTTATTAGCTTTTTAATTTCCTAGGATCAGCTTTGTCTGACGACGTATAGTATAGTTCAGTTTTAATGCTTATAGTATATGACTATGAACTCCTCCTCTGTACACAGATCGAGTTGTTAACTGCCTCAATATACCCTAATGTCAATTTCGCTTAGTAAAGGTTTTTGCTTTAATGTTGTGCTTGCTTAAATTTCCGGTGGCTTTCTCTAGTTGTTGAGTGCCTGGAAAGGGTAAAAGAAACATGTTGCTGGTATCCAAACGATAAATGATCTCTAATGGAATTCTCGGTAATACACAAGTCTAGAACCTAGATGTTGTTCTTGCCTTCTACCACAGAAAAAGAATCAAGAAATCTTCTAGGATTCTCACGTTATTTGGTTTCTTTTCCAGAAGCTGATCAAAACTCACTTTCTGGAATAGCAAGTTGCTTGTGTTTTGTTTTGCTATGTTATTACAAATCCTAAATCCATATTCTTATTTGAACGTCCGTTCTTATTAAAAAGCTCTTTAATGTAGTTGCATAATGAGAAAATTATAAATTACTCCTAGCTGAACTATACTTCATACCGTACTAAGCAATATACATACCTTGTGGGTTTGATGACATTAAAGGATGGGAAAAGTTGTTCTAATTTACTTTGTGAAAGACTCAAAAAGTCAAAAGCACTGAACTGAAAACAAATCATTTATTCATATTGATGAGGTTGTATTACATCTGTTATTAGAAAAGCTAAATACAGATGCAAACTTCCAAGTCCATGTCCAATTCTTATTCACAGAAAGATCGCGATACAGTAAGATGAGTTCTTCAATTTGCACTCTTCAAGGCAATGTGTAAGCTGCAATGCAAAAGAGAAACATGTCAGTAAGACATCAGTATATGAACAGCCATAGAAGATGGTGACAATGGTAAAAACATACAAAAATAAAAATAAGTAAATAATAAAATAAATTCTAGCATTGCTCAAACTCACCACCACACTTGTAACCAACAGGACGATCAACAATGTTGCATCGCTTAGGGATTGTGACGGCAACCTCAGCTTTGACTCCTGCACTTTTGGCAGTGTGAGAGAGCATAACAGCACAGAGGCAGCTTGGGTTTCTACCTAACTGTTTAATCCTAGCACAGCAGCTGTCTGAAACCGGGGCATTCTCATCCTCGGATGCCTCAGCACAGGGAGCAAGTTTAAATGCCTCTCTCTCTGGGGATGCTCTCCCACACTCACCAGCAGCATTCACCCCATGAAGCTCTGCAACGCAGACAAGAACAAGGAAAACAGACAGGATAATGTGCTTCATTTTCAAAGATATTGTTGCTTCAATTTTTACTGAGATTAAGTTGTGTATGTCAGATGATCAGTCACTTGAGCATTTATATAGGGGGAGGAGGGAGTCGAGATTAGTAAGAATTGAGATATGATAATGTCCTCCATTATATAGTGGAGGAGGCATTATAAGAGCACTGACTAACTAATCTAGGATAGAAAAACATAGTGCAGCACTTTAGGCTCAAAAAAAATTATTTCATAAGGATAGAAAAACATAGTGCAGCACTGTTTCCTAAGAGTGGCCAAAGAGGTCTTAGGGGAAGTAAGGGGAAGAACTTCGGTACAGAGAGATACTTCGTGGTGGAATGAAGAGGTGAAAGCAGTAATTAAGCAAAAAAAGGGAATGCTATCAAGCCTTAGGAAAATGTAGGAGTGATGAAACCTTTGCAGCGTATAAGGAGGCTAAGAGTAAGGCAAAGGCAGCTGTTCGCCAAGCAAAAGAAAAGGCATATCAGGAGGTTTATGAAAAGCTTGATTCCAAGGAGGGAGAAAGGATCATTTATAAGATGGCAAAGAGAAGACAAGAGGCAAGGAAGGATATTGGCATGGTGAAGTGTGTCAAAGATAAGAACCAAATGGTCCTAGTGCAAGAGGAGGGCATCAAGGACAGGTGGAAGGGGTACTTCGATGAATTATTTAATGGAAGTAATGGAGTTGTGATAGGAGATACCTCTATGAGTGATGAAGAAATCAACATGGAGTATGTGCGAAGGATTAGGAGAGTAGAGGTGGAGATTGCACTGAGGAAGATGAAACCTAAGAAGGCGGTTGGCCCTGATGGGGTACCGATAGAGGTGTGGAGGTGTTTGGGTAAGATTGGTATTGATTGGTTAACAAACCTTTTCAACAAGATATGGACGGCTACAAGGATCCCACATGATTGGAGGAAGAGCACCTTGGTCCCGGTTTATAAAAACAAAGGAGACGCTCAAGATTGTTCTAACTATCGAGGAATTAAGCTTATGAGCCATACTATGAAGTTGTGGGAAAGGGTGATTGAACAAAGGTTGAGGGCATGCACAAGCATTTCAGATAACCACTTTGGTTTTATGCCTGGGAGATCTACTATGGAGGCAATCCATTTGATAAGACAAATGATGGAGTTTTATAGGGTAAAGAAGAAAGATCTTCATATGGTCTTTATTGATTTAGAGAAGGCATATGACAAGGTGCCAAGAGAGATACTTTGGTGGGCAATGTTGAAGAAAGGTATCCCACGAAGGTATGTAGACCTAGTTAAGGATATGTATCGGGATGTGTCAACAAATGTGAGGACATGCGGAGGGTTGACAAAAGATTTCCCTATTACAATCGGATTGCATCAAGGGTCTGCATTAAGCCCTTTTCTTTTTGCAACGGTTCTAGATGAATTAACTAGACCAATTCAAGATGAGGTTCCATGGTGTATGCTGTTCGCAGATGATATCGTTTTGGTGGATGAGACTAAGGATGGGGTTAATGTCAAGTTGGAGCAATGGAGGCAAAGGTTGGAATCTAGAGGGTTTAAGCTAAGTCGGAGTAAGACTGAATATTTGGTATGTCGTTTTGGCACTCAGAGGGGGACAAGCAATGAAGTGGTGAGTTTGGATGGAAAGGATTTGACCATGAGTGAATGTTTTAAGTACCTAGGGTCGATCATCCAGAAGAATGGTGACATTGATCAAGACGTGACCCACAGGATTAAGTCAGGGTGGCTTAAATGGAGAGCGGCCACGGGAGTGTTATGCGACCGCAGCATTCCCTTAAAGTTGAAGGGAAAATTCTACAGGACTGCCATAAGACCAGTGTTGCTCTATGGTACAGAATGTTGGGCTTCTAAGAAAGAGCATATTAAAAAGATGGAGGTTACGGAAATGCGCATGTTAAGGTGGATGTGTGGAAACACTTTAAGAGATAGAATCAGAAATGAGGTTATTCGCAAGAAAGTAGGTGTGGCGGGCATTGTAGATAAATTAAGGGAAAATCGTCTGCGTTGGTTTGGACATGTAAGACGGAGACCCGAGGGTGCACCGGTGCGAAGAGTGGAAGAGTGGGACCATGGAGGGATTAAACGAGGAAGAGGGAGACCAAAGATGACTTGGTTGGAAGGAGTGAGGAAGGATATGAAGTGCATGGATTTACGTGAGGATGAAGTTTTGGATCGTAAGGGATGGAGGAGAAAGATTTATGTTGATGACTACACGGAATAATCAAATTTGGTTCATGTTAGCCGACCCCGCTTTTGGGATTAAGGCTTTGATTGATTGATTGATTGATTGATTGATCTGGCTCAAACTAACAGGGTAAATTTAGTACAGCAAATGCTAATGCTATCATACAGGGTTTCACTACTGCATACACCACTTTCTAGAAAATCTTTCCCTTATGTAATTCACACACCTAACCCTCCCACCCGGCTACCCCCAACGTAACGAAACACGATCAAAACCAATAGCATCCTAGTATTTATCAGACTTGAAATCTAGCAGCTTAGCATTTACTTGTAGTCTAGATAAATAAAAAAAATAGCAGTGATCAAACTGTAAGGGAATACTTACATTTATGCAAGAGTAAGGGATATAATGTCCATTCAAGTCGTGCCTGTAATTCTGTTTTTCAGTCTTATACCAGCTACTTATAAGTCAGCTGATAAAGTTTCTAAGTTTAGGTTGTTTTCTTAACTTGAAGTTCATATGTTTCAATTTCCATTGAATACAGAAAACATTTGAGCTATGAAAATCAGCAGTGATGATTTTGAACTTTTGATAGATTGCTACACGAAATTCAAACAACAATACTCCCTTCATCCCACTAAAAATGACCCTTACAGAATGGAAAGACTATGTGCAACAAGCTATGATAAAAATTCAACAACTGCTTAGCAATTGTAACCCTGATTTTCGGTTCGGTTTCGGTTCCTAAATCATCATCCCAATAACGCAACAATCAATCGAAACATTTCAAAAAATTTCAAGTATCAATTCAATTCATCAAAAACAGCCCATTTGCCATTATGATCAAATCAACAACTTCCCATTCAATATTTTACAAAGTTGTTCAAGAATCAAATTACAAAGTAACAATAAAGAGCTAACGAGTAAAGGCATAAAGAACAAAGGCAATGTAAATAAGAAGAGCAGAAGGAACCAAGATAACAAGAGGAACAACAGCAGCATAAGTATGAGAACTCCCACAAGACAAACTACCAAGCTTAATCTGAGCAACATTAATCAAAGCCAACATCAGAAAAGCACACCCAGAAACAGATCCAACAGCAGAAACAAGCATCCCGACCCGAAGGCCCGAAGTATGAACAAAGGCCCGGTAAGAGTCGTAATGGGCCGAGATTCGGAAGGCCTGTTTAAGGCCCAAAGCGACGAGACTAGAGAAGAGGAAAGAAGCGAAGGAGTAGACGTGAAAAGCGACGATGTTTTCAGCGATAGAAGTGTTGTAAGAAGTACAAGATGGGTCAGTAATGAGGGTGTTTGATGGGTCGTTTGGGTTCCATGAAAGGCCGATGAAGACGGCGAGGGTGAAGATGGAGTTAACGTGGATGATGCCGTCGAGTGCGGTGATGTGTATGGCGGTGCCTAAGGGTTTGTGGTGGTGTGTCGACATTTTTTTCTAAGTGGTAGATCTAGTAGGTGGACTGTAGTGGGGGAGTTGGGGAGGAGTGTTACACTATTGGTCCAAAGCTAAAGAAATGTTCCTACTTCCTAGTTCTTACCAAAAGGAAAAAGTGTAGCGCCATTGGGTGATGCAAGATTGCAAGTCAGCAACGGGTCGGATTCTGATCGGACCTTGATTTTATGAATGAAGCCAATGTTATTACATTATGTTATTGAGGTGTATTTGAAATAAACCTATATTGTGATTGGACTAATAGAGTAATACACCCTCGATCTATTTCTAATTATTTTTCTAATTGTAAATATTTGAGTTAAACTCAAAAAAAATTGACGAGGTTGAACTTTTTACATTGTAAAACATGATTGAAAAAAATTGATCAACTAACAAAAGGAGGAAGTATAAGTAATTAATCAAAAAATAGCTAATTCGTAACCAAATATGCTTTGTACTTAAATTACTTTACATTTACAAAGGTAAAATCAAGTGTATGCTTAAAAAAATGATTTAGAATTGTACAAAAGACTTTTAGTGTTTATTTTTCTTGTGTTTGGATCTATTCGAGTCATTGGGTGTAACATACTGATAAAATAGGACAATTGATATTGACACTCCTCCTTGTAAAAGTACACAAAATATTGTGGGAGTATCCAAATTGTTTCCCAATGCGAAGAATTATCAAGAAGTCTAGTAAAGAAAGGGTCTAAGTGAAATAAACCGTCGTCAAAGGTAGTGATCTGGTTGTTTTGGTGGAGAAGAGTGAACTGTCTACGGTGGAGGAGTGGTGGTTTTATTGGTGGGGAACTGGGTGGAGGAGTGAATAAGTGTCCATGACTCAAATTAAAGTTGATCAAAATCAAAGAAGTGTGTGGGGTCTACTGCTCTTTTATTAATGAAATAATAAAGGCATTTGGTCTCAAGGTATGATTCGTTGATTCTTGTTTTAGGTGCAAAGAAGCCCCAAGTTGGAATCTTAATTTTGTTTCCCAAATTGACATCCTTCCTCATTGATTTTCTCAACATCATCTACGTGCCTAGAACGCTGTAACATTGACTTCCTTGTATGTTCTCTGACAATATGTACCTTCTTACAACTGTATAGATATTGTTCCTATCTAGGGACCTTAATACCTGAACCACCAATCTCGAACATCCATGATTTCTGCTTAATCATCTCCATTTTGGTCATCGCGGTTTTTTATAATCATAACATGTATTCACATTCATGTTAGCCGACCCCAAATCATTTTGGGACTAAGGCTTTGTTGTTGTTGTTGTATATATGAACAAGGTTTTAGCATACGTTTTATGAATACAAGATTTAAATGTGAATACAGGCAAGAATTTGGCAATGATCAATGCCTAAGCATCTTTATATTCTCAATATGAAATCTACATAGATACACATATTTTGGACAAATAATTCAATAAACAAAGGAACTACAAACAACAAGCTTAGTACAGTATCCTAAAACCAATCCAAAGAAACAAAATATCCTTCATGTGTCAGTAAATGAGCAACCTTTGTGGAGGTGGAGATTTCATCGAAATCTGCTAGGCTTCTGATGGGTTATTGATACTCTCTGAGGATCAATGTTCTCTGAATCATCGCGAGATGATGCAGGTGACCCTGAGCCAATGCTTGACTTTGTTGTAGCAGGAGGGCCTTCTATTTGGTTTATACTGTTCTTAGCCTTCAACTCACCACCTAGGTAGTTAGTGAGTGCTCTCTTAACCCCAATACCGCGCTTGGAAGGCTTACTAGTAATCTCACGGTTGACATAAGGAGTTCTGTCTACTCCTCTAGCTGGACTAATTAACGGGCCAGGTGAGAAGCTTGGAGTGGTTAGTGATGACCCATAAGGTGTGCGCGAGGGAGGCACTGAATGTGGTAACGAGACCTTCTTGTGAGCCATGACACTCACATTAGGTGCTGAGGTTAACTTATCAGTATGTTTGGTTAAGTCATCAACATATAACAGATCATCTATGCGCGCCACAATGTTAAAGGCCAAGCTCTCTAGAACTCTCGAGTAGCTTTCTAGAATGGATTTTCCTATGTCCTGCAGCAAGAAATTTTAGTTAGGAACCAGCAGGAGGAAAAATGAATGCAATATGTACATATTTTTGTAAAAGGAATTCGAAATTGACCTTGTTGTACTGAATTTTACTGGTGTCTAGAGAAGTTTGAGTGAGGCCAGGGAACCGTTGCTTCAAGCTTAGCAGCAACCTTTCAGCTCTTTCGGCGAGGAGCTCTCTCTTATCTCCTCCATCAACCATCAAATCTCTGACCATCCCCCACGACGATTTTGTGGTGGTACGGTTGGGATTAGTAACAGGTTTTGGATGGTGTCTTCGCCGCCAGACATATATGGCGGCTTCTACACGATTTGCTATCTCAAGAGCAACATGCTCAGATGACAGGTCAAGGCAATCAAGCAAGCACTCGGGAGAGAAGTGATCTGACGTGATATACCGATATATCATGTCTCCTAGGCAAGCTCTTCCATTCTGAAAAAATCAGAAAACATTGCAAAACATCAGACTTCAGCAATAATAAGTCATAATAACCTAGGTTGATATACAATGAGACAGTTCAAGATTTTAGACCTTTGGAAGGGTTTCTAAGTAGGACTCAGGAACATCCATTTCGGCTAAAACCATGCTGTTGATAGACATGGCTGCTTTGAGTATTTGGTGGGTGCATTCGCGCTTGTGATCAAGCTGTTTCCTAGAATTCTCCTGCAGGCCACCAGCCGGTACCCGAGGCACTGGTAACCACCACTTCTCCTCTTGCCTGTGTAATGTCTTTCGAAAAGAGGATGAGCCATCACAATCTGAGGCTACGATTCCTTGATCGACATACCAAAACTCAGTCTTGCAGAAACTGTTGAGTATATCCTGATAACCGCGAAAACATAAAATAGTTGAGCTATATAGGAAGCCACTGATGATGTACCATGAAGTAAAGCAGAATTGAAATCTTACAATCAGCATATTATCAAGCTTGCGAAGGGCAGGAAGATTTATGAATATATCTGTCCGAGGTCTGCAAGTCATAACCTGATAAGTGTAGCAGCAAATGTGTATGTAAGATGACTGTTCTTAAAAAATTAATATGATAAATTCATCTTAATGTATCCATTTATGTGTTTTTAAACACCTAAAGACATGAACTGAGACTTGGACACACCCAATTAGTTCACACTGTGCCTTTTTCTTCCAGATTTAAAGATAAAATACTTCAGAATTTTACAGAATTGTAAAATTTTCTTATAAACTAGTTTCAATGTGCATATTTTCCATCTTATGACACTGTTTCATCTACTAAAAACATTCCTATGCTCAATACATTAATTGAAGGAATAGTGTACCTCTAATTTTTTTCCATCAGGAAAAGTCTGCCAAGTTGGTATCAACTCAACAATGTGATCACCAACACAAAGCAGCCATTCCATCTCTCTTCGCCACATCGATTTCTTCTCAACCGGCAACGGCTCTAGCCTCCATAATTGCCCGAATATTGTAGCTAAAAACCCATTATTCAAACTAAATCAGACATTTAAAACAAACAATTCAAACACTGAATTTAAAAATAGAAGGTTGAGAACTAAGAGTAATACCACATAAATTAGTAATGGCATTAGAAACAGCTAAAGCAGTGGAAACCCCTTTTCCACTTCCTGACATATCTTCTCCAAGTAATAGCTTTGCAAACCTCTCTTTCATCATCTCCATCTCTGAAACATTTCAACAAACAGTTTAAATACAGCATTAATTTAACTTCAAAAAATCACACAATTAACCAAATTAAAGCACAAAACTAACCAGAGAGGTTTAAATTATGCTTTTTAAGCTCAGAATCATCAGCTAAAACGGGCTTTTGTGACCCAGAAACAGCGGATTTGGGAATTGCAGCTTTTTTAATCGGCCAACCTAAAAGAGGAGGTGAAACAGAGGATTTCTTTCCTGAATTAGTAACTGCTTCAGAGCTTGGTCTACTATCAGAGCTACTCTCCCTGCTTCTTCTACGCTCAGCACTTGATTCAGTGATTGACTCGATTGACTCAGTTAAGTCTAACCCATCATCTTTCCTAAACGAGGCTTCCATCATCAAAAAGCTTCAATCTTTGGAATTCCCAGATCAAAATTAAGGGAAATTTTCAAGCAAAATTTGAAACCCAGAAAATAAAGTTTGAATCTTGAACAAACATTTGAGTTTTTGAATGGTGGGAAGATTGAATAGTATGAGAAGCTTTTTTATTAAACTGAAAAATTTTTGTAAAGGAAGAAAATAGTGGGCCTAAAAATATTATCTTTATTAAGATTCTTTTATTTACTCTCTCTTTTGTAATTGTGAAATTTGATTTGAAGATGAATGGGTTGGGGATGTAGTAACTTGTCAAAAACTTAAAATGGTGGTTTGATGGTGAGATCTTCCAACGTCTCTTAACTCTTTCACTGTATTTTTCTCTCACTTCCCACCTTTATCTACAATTCAAATTAATAATAAAATATTGGGGAGTGGTTGAAATGGTCTTATGATATTGGCACTTTGTTGAACGGCTATGAACGGCTATATAGGAATTACGGAGTTAGAAAATGCATGTCTTTGGCTTTTTGCCTACGTGATTTTGATTTACCAATATACCCTTTGTAGTTTTTTTTTTTTTTGAGGAAATGTTGGTAATTTTAACTTTTTATCATGATGACATGGCCTTTTTATGAATCGCATTGATGATGATCATAGGTTGGATATAGGAAATTAGGCTACATTCTTTTTCATCTTGTTACAAATTTATATTGAAAAATGCTATATATAGCCCTTAGGGCTACATATAAGCATTAAATTTACACTTGAAAATTGTAAATAGTTAAGAAATCATGAAAATATAAACACTAATTACACTGATTTACGCCTGTTTTTGTCCTGAATTTCTAATTTTATACAATTTCCAAGAATAGATTTAATGCTTATATATAGCCCTTATGGCTACATATTGCATAACCCATTTATATTTCACTTACTAAAAATCAATTTAGATCTAACAAAATGAGAAAAGTTCATAAATTAAAATAAACAAGATCTCAGATTTTTTTTTTTTTTTTTTTTCTAATTATCAAATATACCTTTATTTTCATACAAGTACTAATTAACAAAAATCAAAAATTATATAATAAATCTAAAAAAGATGTCACTAGAAAAACTTTTCCTATGTGTTACTCTAGCATATAAAGTTTCTTCAAAAAAAAAAAAAAATACATATAAGTTTATAGTTTATTCAAATAGATCGGGTTAATAAGGTCATATAAGATGGACTTTATAGGTGGGTTTACCTTAATACTTACCACTAAATAGAAACAACAGTAATGGGTTTTAATTAGCTACACCGTATTTTGCTTGTGTGACAATAATTACAATTTGCAAGTAATGTAGCTAGCCATTACTCATGCCCTCTAATTAGAAGTTAATGTTGTACTAGACGTCTAGGCATATACTTTGTATACGGATATACCAGACAATTGTGTACTAAAACAAGTTATAACTTATAAGCATACAAATTAAACTACTCCATTGGATTTAAATCATTTGTGAGTTTTTACCGATTTATATGTTGATATAAATAATACTCTACAATTTAATTTATGTTAGAAGAAAGTAATTACTCCATAAGTTAGTTTTTTAAGTCACTTCTTAATCGTAGCTTGAATCAATACGTTATTAGGATTATATATTCAACAATATCGATGAGGAAATAGCAAAAATGAACAAAAAGTTATCCATATCATAACCATTTATCGATCAAACAAGAAACAATTGATCTAATCTATACAAGTACGTTACAAACTACTCCATAAAATCTTTACGCTTATCATCGATCTATGCGTATTTCTTGGAATAATTAACCTAGCTTTTAGTAACCCTTAATCATGATTGCCTGGCCTCTAAGTTAAGATACTCCATGATTGACTTAGGTGAAGTAGCATTAAATACGAGGCTGAAAAAATCATGGGCATGTAAGAAAATCTTGGTTCGTCATTGATTGAGTCTGTTTGGTCAACTGAAACCAATATTCATGGAAAAATGTCAACCTATCAAGTTATGAAGTATGAAGGCTCCCAAGAGAGAGTTGCCTGTGAATCCCACATTTATGACAATTTAAGTCTACGCTCTTCTTTAAACCTAATCACAAGCTCACTGCTCTACTTGAAGGCAGCTAACAAGGGCATTTTCGGAAGTATTATTTAAATAAGATGGTAAAGAAAAAGGCACTACATGTTTTGAAGTTAAGACAAAAAAGATGCACTCTTTATTGATAGTGATGAAGATTAACGGCCTTGATTCTAAATTAATGTTGAAATTCAAGCTATTGCTTGTCATTTACTTGATTTATCCAGACCTTGTCATTTACTTTTGGAGACAATATGCTAATGCTTGATGGGGCAAATTAATGTAATACTCCCTCTGTTTTTTTTTTTTTTAGGTTTTTTTATTATTATTTGCATCAGTTTGACCGATATATTTATCGAGACGCAACTTTAATCATTAATATCTTTAATCGTTTATTAGTAAAAATTATATTATGAAACTAGACATTATGACGAATCTAATGATATTTTATATAATAACATTTATTTATTTTATAGAGGTAAAAAAGTTAAGTCAACTATAATATGTGAATAGTGAAAAATCAAAGTGATGCATTTTTTTTAAAAAAAAAAAATCATGAGCTAAGCTAATTTGGTAGCCGTTTTAGGTTTCTTGAACGGATAATAGGAGTAGCCGTTTTGCGTCCTACAACAAAGTCACAAACAATTGACATTTTGATTTTTGAAGATGGAATCAAGTGAAAGTTCACTTTTTATTCAAAGTTCACAAGCCAGAAGCTCAAAATTCAACCTTTTTACTACCTAATGAACCATTTTAAACTAAAGGTATCAACATAACCGATGATAATTTGGCACAAACTTTAAATCAAAAGCTATTGCACTACTCGATGTAAGTGACAAATTGTTGCATGCCTCCAAAGCTGCAATAAAAATGGGGTAAGAATAGAAAGTTGATCATATACCTTATTGTTCTTGTCCTTTATTTCAAATTTATTCTCCTCCAACATTAAGCATTATTGGTGTATAAATATGATGGACTTGACTTGCTACACTCACTTAGAGATTGACTTGTGTATAAGAAGATTTAAATAATACTTAGGTTTTAGAATAATTACTTCAAATCTTAACTAAGTTAAATTATCATTTGGGTACATTGGTTTTATCAAGGCAATAATTAATTATTGTTGCCTTCATATATACTCTTATTTAATTAGGCAAAAGCTAATGAGCGCCCCCGGAGCGTTAGATAAGAGAATTAAAAGTGGGAATATTAGAGTAAAATTAACATTAATTACACCGAACGACGCGTGATTTTGTCATGCATTCCTAACTTAATACCATTTCAACCAATATAATTATTCCTTATCTAACGCCCCGGGGCGCTCGTTAACAAGATCGATTTAATTATATTGGAGATTTGGAGTAAATTAAGCTGTTGATATAAACAACCATCTCATCTAATGCTTCAATATCAATGCAATGATATTATTCCTAAATAGCTACATAATTGAATCAAGTTCATTCTCATTTATGGTCCCAAGTTAACTTGACCGTGAGTGACAACTCGCGCATTTACTTTGGAAAAAATTCCCAAAATTGATCCATAATCATAGATTATAACCTTTTAGTTGTGGACAATTTTCAAGTCTTAAAAGGAAAGACTTCAAGATGTCTCTCATACACAATAAGACACCCTGGGAGGCCATTTGGAAGGTTATAAGTTATACTTCCTCCGTTCTTTTATTATTGCACCACTTGCCTTTTTAGGAAGTTTTACAAATATTGCACCATTTCCTCTCTAGGAAAAAATTTATTTGTGTTCACACTGCAAATACCCAACATACTCTTGCTTTTTCACACTTATTTTTTAGTTTATCAATATGTCACATGGACAATTTTGTATTTTTACCTTTCTTTTTCTTACTTTTTTCCACTACCAAAATATTTATACTCAACCCCTATGATGCAATAATAAAAAAAACGGAGGAAGTATATAACCATCCACTTTGCCTGTTAATGGTTAATTTATTAGTTAATGTATATAGTTCTATTCATAAACTAAAGGCAACAACATGCCTTTATGTGATCGCCAAGTGGCAATATATGGTTCCAAACAATATTACTACATATAAGGTTTGTTAATGGTCAATGTAAGTTAGCGTTAGAGTATATCCCTATCATTCGAGAGTTTTTGACGACATCGGGTCCTAAAAACTCTAAAAAAATGATCCAATTTTGTGTATAATAGCCTTGAATTTGGCTTCAAGTGAACCTTTTTTTTTTTTTTTTTTTTTTTTTTTTTTTTTTTTTACTTTGCTAAATTATACATTAGGGTGATTTACGGGGTCTCATAGGGTCTTAGTGTAAACCTTAACTATATTAGAATATAATAAAACCTCGCATTTGTTTTCGATAATAATAATAATAATAATAGTAATAGTAAAATGAATACTTATTCTTATGAAATTAATTTTGGGATTGAAATAGTAAGGGTCTGTTCTGATATGATTATTTTTAGTTCAGTTTAGTTCAGTTCAGTTCAGTTTAGCTCTAATAAGTTCAGTTCAATTTAGTTTAATTCGGCTCTAATAAGTTCAGTTCAGTTCGGTTCAATTCAGCTCCTAATTTCCTTCTCTTATAAAATATTTATTTCAGTTTAGTTCAGCTCTAATAAGTTCAGTTCAGTTCATCTCTAATAATTTCAGTTCAACTCAATTCAGTCAATGAGAATAGACCCTAAGTTTAGCAAGTTGTTGGAGCATATGTCCATGTCTAATAACGATGAATTTTGAATAAGCTAGAGAATATCAAGCCCATAATAATAGTATGGATCACATGTATAAGTGGGGGGCCTTGAAGACAAACTGGGAGATAGTGAAATAAAGTTAAGTCTCTTTTAAAAGGTCAGTTGTCCAAAACTATTTTAAAAAAGACAAGGTTGCCCAATTATTATTTGGATGAAAGACAAGTTTGCCTAATTATTGTTTTTGATGCAAAGTTTGCCTAATTATTGATGATTGATAAGAAGCTTATCCACTCATAAAATTTCCCCATGAACAAAATTCCAATCGCTCTTGTAATTTTAGGCCAAATTTAATTCTAAATAATACCCAAAGTTGCAACTAAAAAAAATCGGAGATAGTATTCGATATCATACGTCTAACTTTTATAGCTATACTATTCACTATTAATAAATTCTTGACTACTATATTCCACATAACAATGTCGACATGATAATTAAAAAAAAATGCTTAAAGCGAAAGCATTATTATGACATTTTAATTCATTTTAAAGTTATACAAAGTGTAATTAGATTTTGTACTTAATCCCTGATTTATATTTTGGGTTTTCCAAATCAGTGGATGTTAGAATGTAACATTTAGGGCTTTGCCTAAGTAGTCCATGTAATGTTTTATGATTAAAAAAAAAGTTATACAAAGTGTAATTATATCTGGAAGACTGGAATAATATTATTTACAGAGTAGGAGTGAAGCCCTCCAATATGCCAATATTTTATTTTGATGGAGTCAAAACAAAGACAAAATTATTACATTTAAAATTGAACTAATATGATTACAAACAAATACGAAATTGACACGATATACATTGTACACTTCACTTCCATAACATGAGTTCATGACTTGTATTAATGAAATGTTTTTGGGTAAGATTAATAAAATATCGCCTTATTGGTGTATCACTTCACCTTATTTTTGCTGAACTAGTGATATTACACTAAACTTAAATTAATTTTAATGAACTGAAATTATTTTTATCAGGGACTATTAATTCAAATATGCAATTTTACGAAAATAAAATAAAGTACATGTACTTATTAAATATCTTTTTGTAATTTATTGATAGACACAATAGCTCGTCATAATTATAGAGTTTATCTCAATTTAAAGTTTAAACCCGTGATATGCTTAATAAGGGTAATTTAGGGTGGTTGAAAAAATTAAGTCCGTCATTAATGATATACTTACTTTAAAATGTGTTACCTAAATTACCTCCCAATTCACAACAAATCAGCGCGAATTCGCGAAATAATAAGACAAAAACATACAATTGTTGTATGTGGTCCCTACATACAACTCTAATTTGTAATGTTTTTATTGGCTAAAATAATAGGCACAAGTTCCATTAAATTCAATTTACATTTTGACTCCTAATTTTCTCCCATGTTTTGTTGATGTGTCAAATTTCTAATGGTGTTGTATGTAGGGACAACACACAATGATTGTATGTGTATCGGCTCTCTAGAAAATCTCGTGTAAAATTACCGACAATAATGCAATCGATATTCTGTGTATAATTGCTGTTACTCCGTAGAATTTTAAGGAAAATGACAATTATACATTATTAATCCCCAGATTATAAGAGAGAAGAATCAACAAATTGAGAAGAATCATTATTAGTAGCAGGAAGATTGTTCATACTATTCCAAAATTAATAATTGAGAAATTATTTGAGAAGCGTATTTCATCACTTCTCTTCTTCTTCAATTACTATAATTCAACCTAATTCCTCGAATTTCAGGTATTTTTTTTTTTTTATTATTTAAGTTGAATTCAGTCCCATTTTTTAGGTTTTTTTAAAAAAAATTAATTACTGTTGTTTTTTTTTAATCTGAACTTATTACGGAGTATCGATTTATAGTTGAATTAATGAGCAATTTAGCTTTTAAATTCGATCTTATTAGGTCATTGATTATTGTACTTGGTGCGTAATTTAGCTCATTTCTGTGAAATTCGAGCTATTCAAAATTTTAGGGTTGTTGATAAATTAGTTCATACGAAGTAGTTAATAACTTATTACTGCTGCAATCTGAAGGAATTTTGGATTATTTAAAGATCCAGAAAATTTATCTGTTTTTTGGCACTATTTGTTGTTCGAAATTAATTTGGTAGGTTAGGTCAGTAACTCAACATTCAAAGCTAATGTTGTGTAATTTTGCACATATCTAACTGAATTTTGCTAGATAAGTACTCTTGTGATTCTGGAATATGTTATAACTTTGAATTACATGGACAATTACTGCATTGTCTTTCTATACCTTATGGCTAAAGCTCGAGAATAACGCAGCGATGTCCAATATTTAGATCATAATTCAAAAGATGTAGCAGACAGTTGATTGTATATAATGGTATGGTTTAATGATAAAATGGTTGGTATGGCTGTATTGGACTTTCGGAGTGCAAGGATCATTTAATATAAAAAATGCTTTTTAAGTGGTGCTGTTTCTCCAAAATTTACTGAATTGATAGTTTGATACAAGAAAAAGCTCAGTTAATGCATCTAAGATTCTAAGTTCCTGAGGTCGAGATGAGTCAATCCAATATCAACACAATTTCTCGATTAGTCTTCAGTTTCATATTGTGCCTGTACCTTGATATTTATATACTTTATGAAGCCGCTTGTTTTGGTCAGCTATTGCTTTTAATCTTTTGATAGACATTGGTGTGCTGTTGTTTTATGATTGCAGACTTGTAGTTGGTGGACTGCAGGCCAGGAGATGAACTTTCAGATTCAAAGCATAAGATTTCATCTGAAGCCTATGTGTACATAGTCAACTTTGTTGAACCAAACCAGTGATTTGATCTCCTAAACTGGTCATATTTCCGTTCATTTTTCAATGTGGCCTTTGAGTGAATTTGTAAATAAATTATTAAACTTGGAAGAGGTTACACAAAATAGTTCAGATTGTAGCTTATCTGGCTCCTGCTCCCTCTATTCATTAACTGATGGAAGAGGCCACGATGTGATATTGCCCCGTTTACGTTTCATTGAGGTGGAGCATCATATTCTTGTTGACTTTTCATTCCTAGTCAATTATTGTGCTTTATGTTAATATATCTTATGCATAAGTTCATATGCATGTAAAGTGAATCTAGTCACTTATTTAGTTTCTATGTGCAAACATGCTTACACTGTCTTTTGTTACAATATATACAGGTTCCTCATGTCAATCAGTTATCCAATTGGGATTGTGGTCTTGCCTGTGTTCTGATGGTTTTGCAAACGATTGGGATCAACAACTGTAGCTTGCATACATTGGAGAAGCTCTGCGGCACAAGGAGGTGTGTTTGTTTTACTTTATTAACTTCGTAATTTTTAATAACTTATAGCAATGTGGAAGCTTATGCACTTATAGTTTGCTCTATGCTTGACAAACTTGTAGTATCAGTATGGTTTGCTTGATTACATATAGTTTCATTTGATCCTTTGATGGCATTTGACAATGGACAGACCTCTAAGTTAAAAACAGTATATATAGGTGTCAAATATATATATGTGAACCCTTGTTTTCAGTCTAGTCAAATTATCTTGCAGAATATATGTACGACAGTGCTTGTCCTGCATGTAACGAGGCTCTTCATTAAGCAATTACATTGTTTTGTGCTTTTACGGCTATCTTGGCATGGACATCCACACACTACTTTGTTCAGAGAGAAATTACAAACAGGAAGAAGTAGATAGAGCCATAGAGGTGCATGCAATGCATCATTGAAGCAGGCAAACAACTTAACGGGAAGCAGTGTGTTTTCTTGATTTAATTAGCAGCGTTATGCCTTGGGAATTTGGGATTATTATCTAAAGGTAGTATCTACACAGTCTGCTCCTCAACGTTGTCTTCAGTTAGCTAATATAAAAAATAAATATACAAGAATGGAAGATTACAGAGTTTTGTATCTTGAATTCTGGGAGATGGATGGTACTGCTTCTGGATTACTGCCTGTTCTTTTTTGTTCTCTTCCTTTCATAAACTTCAGAAGATTGTGCAATCATCTTCTGTGTCTTTTGCTTCAGGAATCCAGTTGCCTACATAAACCTCAGTGGGACCTTCCTGCCCATTGCTTTTGCTGCTTGATTTTCAAGTTCTTGTAGTTCCCCTCTTAGCTGGATTAGGCTTTCTTTAGGATTTTGGAGTAGTTTGGACAGTTGAGTTGTATATGGCTCTGAGCTATCAGCAAAAATTGGAAGCAGTGAGATGGGGCTTACTGATGTGGAGTCTGGTTAAGAATGAAGTGCCATCTATGGATGGAGAAGTAATATTTTTCAAGGTGATTTGCACTTATGCAAGATGATGAGTTTACAGATTGGTGAGATATTTGGGAACTTTCATTTTCTTTTCATGAACTCCGACTCTCATAGTGGCAGTACTGTTGGGATTAGATAAAGGAGCATTTGCTAACTAACATGATATTTTGCAAGGGGTAAGACTTATACATAAGTAATGGTGCTTTTCAGATCGAGTGATTTTCTTCTCTTGTTCTCTTGTTTGTTTAGATAAAGGAGCAGCAAGAATGAGGGAGTTCGTATTTCATCTTCCCTAAAATTCTGAACAGATTTGAAAGAGAAAAAAGGAAATTTTAGCAGTCACTTCTCTTAATTGCAGTGTTTCAGACTCCCTTCTAAACTCAGGGTGGTTAAGGTTGCAAAAACTCAAAAATTCCATATATATATATATATATATATATATATATATATATATATATATATATCTGAGTCTCTTCAGACACCATCAATTTCTAGAATCATCCTTGATAGCTGCTGTAGTTGATGCTGTTGGTATTTACCACCTTCATTGCCTCCTCGCTCAACCCTCTCTGGCCTTATTTTCATATTCCTTTCCCTTCACTTCCATGTTTCTGCTATTTTAGTTTGTTCGGCTGTCACCCTTATACAGTTGACATTTTTTTCCTAGGCAATATCCTCACCTTGTATTTGCAGACTTACTATGAACAATTACCTTGGCTCAATCCATACATATACCAGGATTATACACACTGATAGATAAGGCTTTTTTTAGCTATAATTTTATGCTGAAAAAGTAGTAGAAGTTTCCTCGATGTGAAAAGAATATTCCCTATGTATTCTGACAACTGGAATTTAGGATGGTCTCTGACGTGGTTTCTTTAATTTTTCCTCCTATTACCTTTAGAATTTTTTTTCACAAATGTTTGACTGTGATGTTGGCATATGTCCCTCCCTAAGTAGGGCTCTTTGGCATTTGTTACAGCTTTTAAATTGTGAAAGAGTCAATTGAATCTATCTAGAAAATTAGCTCTTTTGCTTGCATTTTAACTTTTGATTGAAAATTTGTAGTATATTATATATTGTGTTTTCATTTTAATATTTATCTTTGATTTGGCAGCATATGGACTGTTGATCTGGCATATTTGCTGCAAAATTTTTCTGTCATCTTTTCCTATTTCACTGTGACTATAGGAGCAAATCCAAACTTCTCTGTGGAGTCATTTTATAAGGTAGCTTCCAGTCCTATACCCCTTTTATCTTTCTCGTACACTTTCAATTTTCCTACACGCTATTGTTTTTTTTTTTTTTTTTTTTGGGAACTGGGTGGTATTTTATTCGACATTTTAATTAGAAGGAACAACTAAGCAGCTGATGAAGTATGTGTCTTTATTTTAGACCACATATGCAAAGTTTTTGAAAAATTAATGCTGTTTTTTTTATAAAAATAATCTTTTAGTTGGCGTAAGCTTATATTTAACCATTACAGTTTTCCTTGAAGAATGTTGCTTTTCTTAGTCTTTGGATTGACATTTACTTTGATGGCAAATTTTATGCCTTCTGTATTTCAATGTAAGTTTGGGCATGTGTTACATCAACTGGTAGATGCAAGCAATGTAGAGGGTTGGTAATCTTGGTATAATATAGATTTTAAAAGAGGCCATAAGAGGCCTGAGATGACTTGGATGGAGGGTGTTAATAATAACATGAAGAAACTGGGCTTGTAAGAGCATTTGGCGCAAAATAGAAGTGTATGGAGGAAGAGGATACTCTTGGACGACAACTGGAGATAAATATATGCAAGATGCAACCAACTTTATACTTTTGGGATTATGCTGTATAGTGTTTTAAGTGTTCTTATTACACCTTGACCATGATAAAAAGATTTTTGCTTCATTACACTTGATGCATTACAAATTTACAAGTGATGATTAATTTTTTTTGTAGGATCACTTACCACATGATTTGGTCCGAGTAGATATGTTGTTTCAAAGAGCACTTAAGGATGGAATCAGTATAGAGGTATAAGAAAGTTATAAAACTTGAATTTTCTCCTTCAGCTTTGGCATTACAATAAATTGGATATCATGTTGATGATTTCTGATCAACATTACCTCCTTCTTGCAGTGCAGATCATTTAGTCAAAAAGAAGTACCTCTCTTGATCTTGTCAGGAAGATACGTAGCAATTGCTTTGGTTGATCTGTGCAAACTATAGTTAGTACTTGGTTCTTGTGCTGCTTCATTTATTATACGTAGTACTTAAATTGTCTCAAGGATGACAATGAATATCTCTTTCCATGGTGTTGTTTAATCTTTCCATTTCAGCTTTTCCCTGATCCAAATATTCTTGAAACCTATTTTGCATCGTGAAATCTTCATGATGTGCTTATTACTCATCTAGGGATTATAACTTTGAGATTTTACCCTTTGCATCTTCCTCAAAGCATATAGTAAATTCAGTATCATGGCCTTTATTGCTATCTTGCCCATCTTAGACACAATAGCAACTATCCCTCCAAATATGTGGAGTTGCAGTAGTTATTTAACCGTAAAAATCAACTTAACATGATTTTTTGGTTGTAAATTAAACTTAGGTAGCCTTTGTCTGAACTTATACTCCTGGAATTTTTTTTTCCTTGGGTAAAAATAAGCCTTAGTTCTAAATCTTTCTTTATTTTTGCTGATTTCAAATCTGGCATTGACCTTTTTCTAAAAGATGTCATTTATTACAGTCGGTCATTGCTGGAGGACTACCATGTCTCTGAATTATGTGGAAGCAATCTGGGATATACAGGTGAGAACTGTTGTTTCCTTCTCTATCAATATTGTGACAAGCCAAAAATCCTGGTAATTTTAGCCATTTGAATCCAAGTAGTGCTGCTTATTAGCTTACCTGATCTTATTTTTTCTGAACCTATTTTACCTGAAATTATCCGAACTTTTTTTTTTTTTTTTCCTGAAATATGATAATAAGTTAATATAAGGTGAAACAAACAAAACCTGGGGAGTTGTTTTTCCAAAAAAACAATTCCAACACTGGAGTTAAATACCTTCTAAATATGCTAACTAACTTTGTATCTGTAGCTCTAAGACTTATGGCTTGGGACCAATTGTGATTGTAGCAATTCAGGAAAGAAAAGGATGGTGTCCAACCATTGTATGTTAGGGATTTAAAATATTTGTTTGGTTGGACATACTAAGAAATATTTCCTAGGGCGTTTCTTTTCAATTTCCTAGGAAGTGCAAAATATTGTTTGGTTCATCATGGCATGAGAAACTCCGCTTGCCTAGGGTAACAGCTTTCTCCATTAATCCTATGTTTTTGTCAACCAAAAAACAATGCGGTTTCCACTTCTCAAGTTTTTTCAATGTCAATAAAACAAGTATGAAGACTCAAGACTATAATATTCATATAGATTAAGATATTGCTTGTTCATTTCGAACTGCTATGTGCTCAACTTTTGGAAATACATTTTAAATTGTGCCCAGTTTGCTTTTTGTTATTTGTATTGAGTAAAAGAGTTCTTATCAGCTGTTATCAAGGTCAACATGAGTGCTCATTGTATGAGATACTGGACTAGAATATGCCTATGCATCCGTATTAAGGGAATGGGCACTCTAGGTAGTAGCATAGTAATGATGTTCATTGTAGCTTGTAGAAGAAGATAGTTAAATAGGTTGGTAGAAAGTATAAATAGATCAAATTAGGGAGAAAAATAGTATGTGAAGTATAAGAGTTGATTAGAGAGAGAGAGAGAGAGAGAGAGAGAGAGAGAGAGAGATACTGCTTCTTGGGAGAGCACCAACCTCTCGAATGTTGGCCTATAGGTTGTAATCTGTGATTTCTTCCGTGACTATCATCATAAACAATCATATATTACTAGTTTTCCCTTAGGCTATGTTTGGATAACAAAAAATGGAAGGAAAGGAAGGGAAGAGAAAGGGAAAGGGAGGGAGACAAACTTCCTTGTTTGGATAATATGTTGGGGGAGGGAAGGGGAGGGGGAAGGAGGGATCCATTTTCCCTCCTCCTTTAATAAAGACTATCCCTTCAAAATTGGAGAGATTTGGAGGGAAAATGGAGCTCATCATTTCCTTCACTTTCCCTTCCTTCCCCTTCCTCCTATTTCCCTCCCTTCCATTTCCCTTCTAATTTGTTATCCAAACATAGCATTAATCTGACTACCAATTTCTTCATCAATTCTTTTTAACCTTCTTAATTCCCTAAAATATACAATTTTAACACTGTGTTTGGATAAAGAAAGGGGAAGGAAAAGAAGGGGAGGGAGGAGAAGAGGAGGGGATGGAAGAATTGTGAGTTTTCCTTCCAAATCTCTCCATTGTTGGAGGGATCATTTTCCTACAATTTAATCCTTTTCTTTCTCTCCCCTCCAATTCCCTTCCTTCCTCATTTGTTATCCAAATGAAATATACCTCATCTCTCCATTTCCCTTCCCTTCCTTTCCCTCCATTTCCTTCAATCCAAACACACCGTAAGTGAGAATAGCTAAGGGTTGCGCAAAATATGCTGACAGATTCTAAAGAAGTACATTGGTTTACATGTTATTGTTAACGTTGTCATTACTAATCTGCTGCTTTCTGCAGGTCATTATGTTGTAATTTGTGGGTATGATGCTGACAAAGATGAGTTTGAAATCAGGGATCCTGCCAGCTCAAGGTTTTGCATCCTTATTGACTTTTATATTGAGTCTCATTTTACAGTCTAATATCGTGAAGAGTGTAGACCTGTAGGCAGATTGAATTGTGAAAGTCAGGAATTTAGTGATTTAGATGGTTTGGCGGTATGATTTAGATGCATTTTAGTTTGGTCAACTCATAGATCATGCAACGCTCATCCATTTTCATCAGATATTGCTTTAAGGATCATGCTCTAAGCTCAAGTACATCCTTGGCTGTAATACTAGAAAATCTGTTAAGAGTGTTACACTATTCTTCTCATTAGCTTTCATTCTTTGCTAGGAGCATTCATTAAATGGCTGATTTTGTTTCTTTGGAACTGTGCAGGAAATATCAGAAAATCTCTTCAAAACACCTAGATGAAGCTCGCAAATCTTTTGGTACAGATGAGGATCTTCTACTGGTAATTTCTTGACTCCCTTGATCAGGACATCAAAATTGACTCTTCACCGTGCTCTTAATTTAGTTTTCCATAGATGCTCAAACAGAATAGTGTTTAACTTGTTATGTACAGATTTCACTTGATCAGAGATATACCAAAGAGGCATTTCCGCTAATCTCAGGTCATGTTAATGAAGATCCATGACAACTATCAAACTTGTGCAGTAAACTGTGTATATGATCCTTCGCATGTACAATATTATCCTCTGTTATAAGTTTCACAGCATGTACCCATCCCCAGGTTTGGAAATTAGCTTAGATTGCCATCTGTAAATCATCACTTGTGCTGTTGTGCATTAGATTGAATAATTCTTTTGTAAATCTCTTCATATATATTCATCAAAATTTTAAAGTATCTTAGTATATATTAAGATGATGCTGTTTTCGTTACTGAAACTTTTTGACCCTTTGAGATTGAAATCGAAAGGGCAAAAGAGAAGGCTGCTGGAGTTCGATCTTGGTTCCTATGCTTTTGTGTATTCCTTTTCATGTCTTGCTTTCTTCATTTTTTTCGTAGGAGTATCAAATGCTTAAATATGATTCACCTTCAAAAGTCCTGAAGTTAACCATCAAACATCTACTAGTACAACTTTTTTTCCCAGATCCAAGTGAAAAAGGGATCGAAATGCGAAAAAAATAGATGAAGTTGATAGTTTGTGTTATATGCTAATTTTTTTTTTACTTTGTGTGTGAATATTGTCAATAATCACAGAAAAACTCAAAAACATTTGTCAAAATTAATGCAGATTTGTTACTTAGGGCTGATAATAAACTAATAAAGTACTCCCTATGTTCTAATTTAGGACATGTTAAGTGATTTTGATCAACATATATTAAAAAAAGACTATTTTAGACATCTCAAATTAACTTGGAAAAATCAAGAATCATGCAATGACAAACTTTTGTACAATAGCTTTATTCATTCGGTTTTGTCCTATGTAAATACTAGTAATACTCTAACAAGTACGACAAATCAGTGAATCACTTTCTAGCTGGTAAGAAAATTGCTCAAAAGAAATGTCTCAAATAAGACAATAATGTTTACAAAAGTAATTAGACAGACAAATGGAAGAATATAAGGGTGGCAGGTAAACTGTATAAAATAAAATGGAGATGGTTGTGATAGTGGATGACATATTAACCTTTGAATCCAGAATTTCTCGATCAATAAGAATTCAGAGATATCTTAATTATTTTGTGGTTAGTTGAACTCACAGCATAGAAATTGCTTGTAGGCTGGTATTGATAACTGATGAAGTTAAAGTTGTTTTTATCATTTCCCCTACCCTGAAGCTTGAATTTTGAATTTTGATTTTTCGAGTTCAATACAAATCGGATTTAGACTTCTTTTAACAATTTCAGATCGGGTAATCGGTTTATACTGTCAACCCTAAACTACGCTTCATATAGTATCTATTTTAATGTGTATGTAGCCTTTTAAATTGTGTACAATTGTATTATAGAGTTGTCTTTTTTTTTTTTCTTTTTTTTCTTTTTTTTTATGGGATTATGGAGTTAAACACTTTCACACATGTATCTTGGGCTTAGTTTTTTTCTTATAATTCCACTTAATTACAAATATATGTGTGTAAAGCCGGCAAAATTGCATTTCAACATTGAAAAGTTGTTTTTAATTTTGATCAGGAAAAATATTTAATAGCATGATGTTAAGAAGTTGCTTAATACAAAAGAGTTAGGTAAGAAAAATACAAACGGGGCGATTCACACGTACACTTTGCCATATAATTATAAGTTATGTGTAATGTCTGCCATAAATAATAGACTATATTATTCAACATAATATAATGCAAATCATAAAAGTGGGGAAAAAAACAGGGAACCCATGATTTAATGATGTGGATGTACACAAGTAACACAACATCTTGTTGGTGAAAGGTATAGACATGCTTGCATGGCATCACACTGCCTCTCATGATATTTTATCCTTCACAATTTATGCTTCATTTGCATATAATTAACTTTTAATTTTATTGGATCGCCCACATAAATTTTATATTTTGGTTACGTTGGTCCATATTCAATGTTAACACTAACACCTACACATGCAAATCGAATATACTACAACATGTTTATAATCTTGTTGAATTTTGGTAATATGACTATTAATGTCAAGTTCTTTGAATTGGTAGAATTTTTCTGATTATACTTTGTTCTTATTCTTGTCAATGGAGCCCTATACAGAGCTATTAGCTGTTACTCATAACTTCATTTCGCACTGTCTATGGATATCGAATGAGAATATTTAGATCTTGTTGATCCGTGTTTAAGATATGAATTTAGTGGCTTTTGTACATGGAGTTTATTTTTGGTGCTTAGAGAGCCACAAGGACGGGTGATGAGAATCGATCCCAAGATCTCTTGAAACCGGGAGGGGAGCTCTAACCACTTGAACTATCCCTCACTCTCACATGGAGTTTATTCTAAAAGTAACAATGTTTTTGAATTTAGATAGTAAAATTAATAGCAATATAGGATCGAATAATAACCGTTTTTTTTTACAATGAATGATTTGTTGATTTAGAAGAGTAGTATGTCAAGATAATATACACCCACATATGAGAGTTGCAAAGCACTCGATCATCAATTGACATTTGAACCAATGTTTTCGTCAAATCTCCCACATCGTATAAACATTAGAAGAAAAGGTTCAGCAGGGGAAACATGTACAAGTATAACTTTGGAAAACCACCAACAAACTCCAATCATGGAATAACCCTTTTTATAAAAATAAATATACGTAGGGCTTGTCCTGATTTATTGAGCTGAAATGAAATGAATTGAACTGATTGGAGCTTAACTGAACTGAGCTGAATAGAGCTAAAATGAATATTTTATGAGAGAAGAAAATTAGGAACTGAAATGATTGAAACTGAACTGAACTGAAGTTAAACTGGAGAGAACATGTCCGTAGCATTAATTTTGTAGCGATAACAATTCAAATACTGCGTTTTTTTGTTATTGAGGGACAAATACTTCGTACTTAATATAGTATGGAGTACAGTATTGCAAAATCTTCTTATCAACAAAAAAATGTTACTCCGTAAGTAAATTCACATATTGAATATTGGAAATTTGAAATTAAACTAGAAAATAATGAAGTTTCTTATAGAAATTTACTCGTAATTCTTATGTGAGTTGAACAGAATATGCAAGTACACTGTACACAAAGGTAAGGAGATGCATGGTCTAACCTTGTACCTACATTATTGCTACATGCTTAGGTAGGTTATAGGTGAAGCACTTAGGACGACTATAGGTAATCATATACAAGTATGTGTCATAAACTCATAATTAAAATTGATATGACATGGATAGTTGCCTTATCCTTTACACTAATGTCACTATTCAGTAATGTGTTATCAACATGTACACGAAGTTAATGCAACATTTTGTATGTATTACTGTGATGAATTGATGATGGATGATTCTGTTGCACAAACATGACAAAATCATACTCTGTAAAACTAAGATTACATTGTACTCAAATCATGAACTATTGAGCTAAGGTGTATTACAGTAGTTCTTTGCACCTTATTCAAATTGAAATTTCAATTCGAAATTTATTTGATTTGATTGAAACCAGTTTGAATTGATTAGACATGATTACATTACAACTAGATGATTGGATCTCATCTGAATTAGTTGGATTTGATTAAAGTTTATCTAAAACTAATAGCGTTAAAACTTTTTTTAGATGAAATAATTGATACACTTAAAGGTTTCTATCACCACGCCACATCCATCTTTTTAAGGGAATTCTACAATTATCTCAAAAAACTACTCCATATAACAGGTACTCCTTAAAGAGTGGGGATAGCACAAGTGTCAAGTGGTTCAAACACTGTGTTTCAAAAAAAAAAAAAAGTGGTTCAAACACTCATTTGGTGCCACGAGATCTTAGGATTGATTTTTATCACTCGTCACATATTCACATGGCTCTCCAAATACCATGAAAAAATAATATAGATATTCCTTATATTCATATCATATACTACTTGATTTACCTATACATACTCCGTAATCAAACTTTGTATGCATACATTTACGGTCAATATAAGATCAAATGGGAAAGAATACCAAAAAGAGTAATAAAATTATAATCCTAAGATCTCATAGTATCTCGTTCAAAATGCATTAACTTTATGCTAAACCATGATAAGGACAATCAAAATGAAATTAATATAAGTATATAATTAATCAAAATGAAGAAAGTAATCCCTTGAAAAACAAGAATCCGAATCCTTTTGCATAATTTCCTAGGACCCCATTTCACCATTTTGAAATTTAGAATCACTTGCTACCCAAGTTTGTCTTACAAAATCCCACTCACTTACTCAAAAAAAATAGATTAAAGCAATTTCATGAATTGAAGATTCATTCAACCTCCACTTCCATGACCCAGCAAAAGATGATCACAAGTACACTACCACTAGTGAATTTGCAAATTACTCACTCTTATTTTAATGCATGTGATAATAATGGGTCCCACAATCCTATTTTTCATATTTTTTTTGAAAAATAAAAAAGAGGGAACCAAAATTCAAAAGACAGAATTATGAAAAATGGTGTGTATAACTAAAGTTTGGTAGGTTGTATATTCAATAGTTCATTCTTATTCTTAAGATGTACCCCCGATTAATATATAAACTTAACCACTGTGTGGGGTATGTTATTCTTTGATGTTCGTTTTCTTCCCACAATTTTTTTTTTGGGGGATAAAATTTGTGTTTTTTGGGGATAAATTTTGTGTTTTTTTGGGCCCACAAAATCAAATGGTAAACCTAGGAAAACATTTGGCGTACAAACATTACGGTCACTATCAAAATACTTGTAGTTAATTCATCTTATAGAAAACATTATACTAGTAGATTGAATCAATGCATGTAATAGTAGCTTAGTAGATTAAATTTGATTTAGCTTTAATCCGTATACTTGTACAATGGTAATCAGATAACCGTAAGAATGTATCGGTTTGATAAAGAAAGCTCGTGTAAATTATGGGAATTTAGTTATGATTAGTAAATAAGTACTCGTATCAATCATAACAAACTCGTATCAATAATCCAACATGGGTTTTTATGTACTCCGTATCAATTGTTACTTTGAAGTCCGATTTGAAATGGAGTTGATTGATTTTGCTCTTGTAGGTGATAAGAAAAAAAGATAATATTAATAGGATGACCTGAAAGTGAAACCCATCACAAGAAAAAACATGGGTACTAGCACCATAGACAGGGGGTAAGCATTGCACAATTTTAATGTTACCAGGCCAACCCTACTAATGATGATGGATCATGGATCGTACTTTGAAAATATTTAACTGCAAAAGGTCATATTACAACAAAACATGGCAAAATATGAAGGGTCGGGTATGTGGATTTGGGTCACGCCTCGAAAACCCTTTTAAAATTCTCATCACGATACAACAAAGTCCACTTATATATGACATTTAGTTAATGAGTTGTGTTTCAAGATAGGTTTAGACGCCTAGCTAACCACCTAACCCTAAAGCACGCAAAATCAATAAGAGGCACGACTTAATATCATCTTAAACAAATGGTACTATGTACATAGTATTATTTAATTTGCATTTCCTTCGCATCGTTGTTACTTGTAGAATGATTTATTATACAAGTAAGGAACAAAACACATAAATTCGCTTAATCTCCTAGGACAAACAAGAAAAATACGTAGCAAGGAGTACAAATTAAAGTGTACATCTCATTTAGACACAATTGAACAAAGACAGGCCTTGCACAACGATTGGATTGCTGCAACATCCATAGTGTGGATCGTAAACATGTGATTTCATGGAATACCATCAAGCTAAGCTCAAAAGTTTTCCCAAATCATTCCCTTTGTAACGAATCTACCCAATGCATAATATGCTCCCTAATATTTCAACCTTGTCATCAAACAATCTTTTCCGTTTGTAACTTTCACCAATCATGCTAGATTGACAAGATTATACATTTGTACATCATTTTGGTCAAATTATTATGAATATAGGAAAGTTTTTTAATTGTCGATCCCTTCTCACTTATTTCACACTCTTTTTTTTTTTTTTTTTTTTTTTTTTGAGGCAACACTTAGGGCGTGTTCGGCGTTAGATTTTGAGTAGCTTTTAGTGGTTTGACACTACTCAACAAAAAATGTGAGTGTTTGGCAAAGTAGTGGTCAGGGTAGCTTTTAGTGGTGGAGGTAGCTTTTGTGAAAAGTTAGAAACATTAGCTTTTGAAATTAGAGGTAACTTTTCAAGTAGCTGTTGAAAATTTAATCTATAGTTTTAAAAATAAAAAATTGATTTTTATATTTAACAGCTAGTCAACCACTACTTTACCGAACACTCATATCTAAATTATTTATCTTCACAGCTAACAGCTTGTTGACAACTAACAACTACCTACACAGCTAACAGCTACCTCCACAGCTACAGCTACCTTCACAACTATATTTTGCCGAACACGCCCTTATACTATTTGTTTTATCTATTTTTTTTTAATTGATCGTTTTTAACCGTGTATGATTGTTTATGTACAATTTATCAATATGAATTGTCCATTATAATTAATTAATAAAAAAAATTGATATTAAAAAAACATATATTAACACGAATTTTACATGATTATAACTTTTTTAAAATATTATGCTAAACTTGATTTCAGTCCAGTTCAGTTATTTTTTATAAATCGAAACAGGCCCTAAGACTTCATTTGGTTATTTCAAAAAAAAAAAAACAAACAAACTATGGGTCTGTTCTCATTGACTGAACTGAGCTGAACTGAACTGAACTGAACTGAGCTGAACTGAACTGAACTGAACTGAATATTTTATAAGAGAAGGAAATTAGGAGCTGAACTGAACTGAGCTGAGCTGAACTGAACTGAGCTGAATTGAACTGAATTGAATTTCAACGTAAGAGAACAGACCCTATGTTTGGTTTGATGTACTCCGTTAGTCCGTAACATATTTTCAACAAAAATAATTTTTTTTCTCATTTTCTTCTTTGGTTGGTTGTAAAGGGATAGAAAACCAAACAGGGCATAAGAATCGAATTAAATATTAAATATTACGTATGGATTTTTGTTTTTATTTTTACCATGTCCATAAATTTTCCAACCCTTTTTAAGTTCCCAAACTATATATGCCCTGCGATGACAAATTCCAATACTTTGCTTTCTACGAATACTCATCATCGGGCCAATGAGAATGCACCAATATGGTCATTTTATCACTCAGATACTCAGATCAGCTTGTATATAAATATCACAGACTTTGCTTTTTATGACCAAAAATGTCTTTGAATACAACACTAACTAGAAAAAGCACTCTTAGGAAAAGAAACTCTTTTTTTATGATCGGATGATTTTATATCAAGATCAAGATCTCGTACCCTACCTCCAGCAGAAGTATATATACTTTATTTGGATTTTTTTTTATTCTTTATGCATGTAAGATAATGAAAACTAAAATATAACAAAAGTGCTTAGAAGGAGGATTATAAATTTATATAACTACACAGTAATACAGTATAATCAATTGTAAAACCTATTATTTGATTCACGGAATATCATTTTATTACTGTATCAAATTAGCAATCGTGAATACCGTATTAATTAGTGAAGTTGGTTGAAACCTCGAAAAATGCTAAATATGTGAAACATGTATGTATCTAATGGATAATGATAAAATACTGGTAGAGATTAAACAAGAAGAAAACAAAAGTAAAAGCGTAAGTGAATTGTTCATTGTTGTGATAGATAAATAAGAGTGGGACTAAAAAAAAAAATGTAAAGCAAAAAAAGGGAAATGTGGCCGTTGGTTTATGTAATTGTTGACAATTCAAATAATTTGGAATGACGTGGAGTGGGGAAGCAACACTCAGACAACGACGTATGTGATAGACATTGGACAGTTGTGTTTTTATTTTTGTTTTGGAAAATGACGATTGATTTTTCAGTCACTCTGCTTTCGGCGGGAAATTTAAACATTTCTTTTATCAATTAATTGGTATTTCTGTATAATTATCCTTATTATGATTATTGCGGGAAACTCAAGTAAAGGGCTTTTTACCTGTTTTCATACTACTCATCACAAATTCAATCACTATATCATCAATCACCAAATGAAATCACTGCTCTTCCAATTAGCTTTCATTTCATTTCTGCTTTTATATGAGTGAGACAATTAAGATATATTCTTCATGTTTGAATTATAGGGAAATTTTACAGCTCAATTTTTAATTGAAGGATTACTAGTAGTACATAATAAAACACTAAAACATAAAAAATGGAATTATGGAGTAATATCATACAATAACATTAGATTTAAGGGATGGTTAATCCCTTCGTCTCCCCCAAAGTGATAGGGGTTCAATTCCTCAATATTCATCCCTCATTCCTATGATAGAGTGGGAGTATCTTATTGTTTAAAAATAATGAAATAGAGATATAATAAGAGGATTTATCTTGTTTTTGCCTATTCTCATTCTTTAATTCTTTTTAGTTTGTCTTATTCTGTTCACCAGAGCTTAGTTCCGACTACATCCGAATTCGATGGGAGTTGCACACCTTGGCTTATGGTGGATGATTCTCCCAATAAAAGTTTTTTACATTCAGTGAGGCTTCCTTAAGCAATATCAAATTGCTAACCATTTGAACCAACTCTTGTTGGTTGCCTATTCTTACTCCGTTATCTCTATTTTTTGCATTATCGCCTAAATAGACAACCCCATAAAAGCATATGAATAATGAATAGACATATTTGACAAAACAAGAAGTCAAATCACAATAGAGACTTTAGAGGGTTGTAAGTTGTTTACCATACTATGATATTAATACGAAGTATATTGCAAATTTGCAACATCAACATGACAACATGTAATGATGCAAACTATTTAAACACTATGCTAACCAAACATTATTGATTGCTCATTCTTCAAATCCACATCAATGCACTAACTAAATTTGAAAATTATTAGTCTAACTCACTTAAAATTATTGGGGAATAAGATTTGAAATTCAAACATTTTCAAACTCAAATTACAAATTAAAAATATCACATCAACTTTTGTAACTAATCACTACTTACACGTTACACCAACCGTAATATGCAATTCCATCATTTAATAGTACTAGTAATACAAGAAAGTATAATATTTTAAAACTTTATTATATTACTATATAGAAATTTCTGGTTTATTTGTTGCAGATAACAAGAAGAACAGAAATTTCCCATAGAAGTATATCTTCCCGCCAAATTGACTTGCAATGTTTAGTCATTTTCAGCAGGTAAAGTTGGGTCCATTTTGTATTTTTGTTGTATTCTTTTTTATCCTAATTCATGAAATTTCCCATTCTATCGGATTTTTTTTATCTACTATTCCTATTTGGCGGGAAATATGTAAATTACCATTGAGAATCGTAATTATTACAGTTACAAAGTAGTATTTTAAAATTATTGTTCTAATTTGATCGACATAATATTTTTAACTATTACTCCTTCCATCCCTTAATACAAATTTTTTTTAATTATTTATTACTCACACAATAAAGTGAAAGAGGTTTGTAATTTAGGTATAAAGGAATACGTAAAATTATATATAAGAACAAGATTGATATTTGTTTCAAAAAAAATATTTTGATATTTGGATAGTATATTGTATCTATACTCACTCCGTTTTTAAGTACTTGTTCTACTTTGTCTATGTGCGGAATTTTATGAGAAGTTGAAGAAAGTAATAAAATATTATGGTAAGTGGAAGAATAAAAAATTGTAAAAAACAAAAGTAGTCGAAAAATTAGAGGAGAGAGAATATGATATTAATAGAATATAATTTATTTTGGGTGCATTAGGTAAGATAAATTAATGAAATATTGTTAAAGTTTTTCAAATAAGAAAATAGAACAAGTATTTAAAAATAGTTATATTTTATACATTTGAGTAATTTATAAGATTCTCCCCTCTTATGAATGGTGTCAAAATAAATATATGGGAAAAACATTTGGGGACGAAAGGAGTAAGATATTGTGTAAGGTTTTCAAAAAAGAAAATGAATTAAGGGTTTGTTCTCATACGATTATTTTCAGTTCAGCTCTAATAAGTTCAGTTCAGTTATGTAAATCAGAACAGGCCCTAAGTATTCAAAAAGGTCATAATAGAAAAGTGCATCATGTATAAAATACAGCGTGAGTATTAATTTTTAGTATTTCTGGATTTTCTTCTAAAGCTTCATGCCCAAAGAAACTGAACAATTACTACCTCCATTTCATTTTTTATTTTAAAAATTTTCCTTTCATCATTATTTTTTTTTATTTTTTTTTTGCAACTTTGGGATAAATTTTGTAAGATATAAATTTTCAAAATTACAAAAAATATAAAACGGAGTATTAATAAAATACGGATAGAGTATTAAAAAACTGACTCCGTAACAGATACGGCGTAGGGTGTGGGACACGTAACCGAAATATTGACTACCGTTGGATGGCGACGTGCCAAAAAAAATCAACGGATGAAGATGGGGTCCGAATAGCTAGCGTAAAAAAAAGATTCAAGATTCTAAAGTAGAGCCTACCATATTTGCTTAGTTTGACCCGGCCAATTCACGGGTACCCTCATTACTCACGACAATCTTGTGTTTTAGCACTAAGGGAGCATAAGCCCCACCCAATCACAAATCATAGTGCTACATTTTATGTTTTTGCTAATGTTTTGTGATTTACTCCTACTTAATACTAGCTATACACACTATAGATGCGACCAATGTACTCCACCAAGGCCCTGTTCTTTTGAGCTTCTGGGCAGAGCAGAGCAGATTTCAGCAGAGCAAAGCAAAGCAGAGCAGAGCACATTTCAGCCGAGCCGAGCAGAGCAGGGCAGAGCAGAGCAGATTTTTATTATTATTATTATTATTATTATTATTTTATTATTATTATTATTATTATTATTATTATTATTACTACTACTACTACTACTATTATTACTACTACTATTATTATTATTATTATTATTATTATTATTAAATATTAATTATTATTATTATTATTATTACTACTACTACTACTAATATTATCGCATTATTATTATAATCATTAAATTTTTAAAGTTAAATATTAATTATTATTATATTAATTATAATTATTATTAAATATTATTATTAAAAATTAATAATTAGTATTATCTTTAAATATTAGTCATTATCTTAATATTAATTGCTATTATAAAAATCAATTATTGTTATTATAATTAATATTATTAGTTACAAATATTATTATTACTATTATTATTATTATTAAATATTAATTATTATTGTTATTATTATTATTATTATTATTATTATTATTAATAATTTATTATTATTATTATTATTATTATTAAATATTAATAATTATTTTTTTATTTTTTTTATTAAATATCAATAATTAATTATTGTTATTATTATTATTAAGTATTAATTATTATTATAATTAAATATTAATTATTTATTATTATTAAATATTATTTATTTATTATTATTATTATTATAAAATATTAATTATTAATATTATTAAATATTATTTATTTATTATTATTATTATTATAAAATATTAATTATTATTATTATTAAATATTAAATATTAATTATTTATTATTATTAAATATTAATTATTATTATAATAATTTAATATTAAGTATTAATTTTAAGTAGAGCAGAGCAGAGCAGATTGAAGCAGAGCAGAGCAGATTTCAGCAAATTAGATTTCAGCAGAGCAGAGCAGAGCAAAGCAGCTCTAAAGAACGGGGCCCAAGTGATTCATATTTTTAGGGTCATAGAGTGGACCATTTTGAATCAAATCTTTAACATGGATGTATTGTATATACACTTCAAGTACTATGAGTAGAGTTATTTAGTCAAGTAGATGCAGCCCACAATTAAGGATAGTTTATACTTCTTCGGCATTGCAGCAATGAACTTTTTGCACTATTCATCAGTCTTGTTTGACCTGTAATATGATTTATACGTTAAGTAAAATATAGTCATGTGGGATTTAGTTGGATTCGTCTCATAAAATACTTTCACAATATAACTTTTTATATTTTTTTACTCTTACACAATTATAGATATTTATCATATAAAATATGCTTTAGGATACATAATTTCATTCTTGTTGCAATATTAATAGAATTGGAAGAAGTATAAGTTAAGAAAATGTGGAGTTAAGTTGAGTTTTGGTAAAGATAAATAAGGAATTCCCCAGTAAGGTTTAATAGATGCTTCATGGTAAGTTTGATAAAGACTAAAGAGCATATTGTTAAAGGACTAAGGGTCTGTTTTGATTTATTGAAATGAGTCAAACTGAACTGATTGGAGCTGAACTGAACTAAATTGAACTGAATAGAGCTGAAATGAATATTTTATGAGAGAAGAAAATTAGAAAATGAATTGATTGGAGCTGAACTGAATTGAAATTAAGCTGAAGAGAATATGTCTAAAGCCAAGGACCATTATTCCAAGTTTAAGGTTGAATTTGAGTCATTTAGGATAAAAAAAAGTCCAATAGCTAAAAATCTACTTTGCTAAGGTGAGATTACAACTTACTCCATACAAGGTTTACTTACAATTTTTATTTAATCACGTGGTTGTCCTTTATTAAAATCAAGAATGATGACAAACAATCGACCTTAATTTTGTACGAGTAGTAATTCTTACCCAGTTACCCCTCGACCAATTACTTGATCCAATTTGTACAAAATTTGAAATTAAATTTTACACTTCATGGGTTCAAAATAATACTTTGTATGGAGTATTAAATTAAATCGAATTAAGGAATTCAAATTTAAAATTTGAATGTTTTACGAATATATTGCTAATTAAAATTTGAATGCAATTTATCACAACACAAACGAAACACAAAAGCTTAACACTCCAACTAATAAAAAAGAAATTGTACAATATGGTTGTTTGGAAAACGTTATTCGAAGAGTCAATGTGTCTACTATAATCCATATACTAATGATATAGAATACCTTTGGAACATTCAATTGTCATTAACAATGCAAAAGAACATTACCAAGCACCATTTTTTAAACTCTTTAATTACCCTGTTACACATTTTTCTATAAATTCCAATTAAATATTCCTGTTCCCTACTTTTACCGGACAATAAACTGTAAAAAATTAACTGAAATTATACACTTGCACAGTTGCACTTGTACTCCTAATTAGAAAAATTATTGTAGAAAAATTATTAGGAAAAAAGGGTAAAATCATTAATATTTTCTGTAATTTTCAGTCTTAATTAGGGTGAGCATGTATGCATGATTGAAGGCTTGAAGGTCCATGTACAATTATACCTTACCTGATTAGCTGTAAGATTTTATTTATTTATTTTTTTTTTTAATTTTTAATTTTGTATTTAATGTTTTTATTATTATCATCTATTTATTTATTTTTTGTTTGTGTATAATTTTTTTTTAAAAAGAAATAAAATGAAAAAAATCCCTCTGCTTCTTTTTTAAAAAAACTGCACAGGTGGCAGGTGGGTCTCTACACAAAAGAACAAATGTCCCCAACCACTAGGCCAATTTCTCCACTTGTTTCCATGTTTCAGTCTCTCTTTTTTCTATCTAAAATAAAATTAAAATTTCAACTTAAGTTTTGCAAATTGCAATGAATGTATTTTTAAGTTAATTTTGTCACAACCACTCTATACTTGTGCAAAATCCTTTTTGAAATAAAAGTATTTATTAGAGTAAACATTATCTCTTAACCACCATATTACTCTACAATACTCTTTGAGATATAGAGGATAGAAAATTCGACTAGCTTTCCGTCTCCATCTATATAACCAAGCTCATTTAAAGAGTGATTTTCGACAATTGTTTAAAAAATCATACTTACAATTACTTTTTGAAACTTGTACTCTATATTATCTTAACAAGCAATATAACTTCTTCCACAGATTACTATTCACCACATTTACCTTCTCCATGTCTATGTTAAACTTCCAATTTTGAAATCTCCTAAATTAATGAACTTACTAGTAAAAATAAAAAAAAAATAAAAAATAAATAAATTGAGGCCATCAAAGAAACCTTAATAAAAGCAGGTTGTCTTCAACATTCTCTCACCCCCCACACAACCCCTTTCTCTCTCCTCCTCTCTGCTTTTAACTTTATTTTATTTTATTTTTATTTAATTTAATTTAAATTAAATTTCTCCAGAGCTAGCTGGGTCTGGGGGTGGGTCCCTCGGCCTGCAATTTCATGAGCTACAAAGCTTCCTTCCCTCCCTTCCCCCCTCTTCCTTATAATTAAATCTTCTTCACGCACCAACACACCCACTCATAACTCCCTCCCTTTTACTTTCTCTCTCTTAAATCCCTGTTTTCTCTCTCTAAAACTCCATTTCAAAGCACAACATTCAACCTCACTCATACTACTACTACTGCTACTCTGTTACAACTATGGGCGAAACTATGGAGACGGAAAACGCTGCGTTTTGGCTTCCCACTCATTTCCTCGCCGACGAGAAACCTCACCGGAAGTTGTTGAAGAAGGACGACCTCTTCTCGAACTTCTTCGGGTTTGACCCTAACTCGTCCCTTGACTCGCCGATTAGTTCCACTGAGACTGAACGTGGTGACAGCAACAATGACGAGAAGCTTAACATCAATGAAGACGACGACGATTTCTTAGCCGAGTTGACTCGCCACCTCGCTCAGTCTACTCTCCAGGACTCCCACAACTCCAACACCGAGGTAATATGCTAATAAACTCTACAAAATCAACTCATAGATCTGAGAAAGAGAAACTAAATTTGTTTGTTGATTTCTATTTTTAGAAACCATGGTTGTTCTCAACGTCGCCACAATCGACGCTAACCGGGTTCGGACCCTGGTCGAACCGGAGTGGGTTTTCGAGCAACGGTAGCCCGAACGGACCTTCACCAAGAGTTCCGTCACCGCCGGTGACACCTCCGCCCAAAAACGACGCCGCTTGGGAGCTCTTGTATGAAGCCGCCGGTCAAGTTGCTCGTCTCAAGATGAACGCAATCGCTGCTCAAGTTAACCACCATAACAACAACCAACAGAACAGAGGTCTTCTCGTTGCTCCTCGAAACGTTTCGCTCTCTAAAACGCATCATCACCGTCAACAACTCAACTCATTCTACGACTTCCCGCACTCTACTCCGGTACGATTTTTTTTTTTTTATGATTTATTTATTTATTATATTTTATTTGATTTCTGACATTTTTTGTGTTTTTATTTAACCAGGAATTTCAGTATGAACAAGTGAAGAGACAGGGGAACACCGGAAACTTCTACTGTCAACAGCACCACCACCACCAACAAAGGCGAAGTTGCGGCGGTGGACCACTCGGACTACCACAGTCTGCATGGCCATCTCTCCGACCCAACCACCACCGTCAGCCCAATGGAGGTGGGCCAGGGATGCGGGCCGTGTTCCTCAACGGGCCTGGGTCCGGCCCACCTGGAATGAAGCGTCAGTCAACAGGAACCGGTGTTTTTCTTCCAAGGGGAGCTGGTACCACAACTCGTCAAGCACCACCCCCTGAACCTCGCAAAAAACCAACTGGTAAATAAATTAATTCCTTCTGTTTTGGAGGAGAGAGAAAATAGTTGTATACACTTGTATTCGTTCGTAGTTGTAGTAATGCAGTGCATCGTATCATCCATTTCTCGTTTCTAATTCGTTATTGCGTCTTTGTCGTTTTATCTGTTACTACATAAAACCTCTATTTTTTTTTCAGATCTGTTACAATTTTGAATTCTGTAATTTAGATTATTTACATTTTTGTTTATGTATTACAGTGATTCTCTCAGCAAGAGGAGTCCATGCTCTGAACCGGGATTTCGAGGAGGTTAACCCGAATGCTCATCCACGATTTGGGTCTGGATTGTTGTCTGACCACGGTAATTTCTTCTTTTGAAAATTTATTAATTAATTGTGTAATTAATTGTTTTAATTAAGGGGAATAATTTAAGTTATTGTGAAAATGTTGCAGATATTATAATGGCAAGGAGAAATGCAATTCTGGAGCAAAGGAGAAGTATGATAAGGAATGATGAAATCCGGCTTCCAAGTGACTGGACTTACTGACTTTGGCATTCTCATTTTCTCTCTCCTAGGGTTCTTTTGTTGAGGAGAGAGAAAATTTGAGGATTAGATCTTTAATTAGGGGGTATAGTATATGGTTTTTTTATATTAGAACAGGAGATTTGGAGGATGAAAAAGCAGAAAAAGAAAAAAAAAAAAAAAGTAGTGGGAAATTGGGATGAAAGGAATAAGGGAAACGCAGTTCTTTTCTTTTTTTATTTTTTAAATATTTTACATGTCTTTATTGAAAGAAGATATGCAGCTTTTGATGTTGGTGCTTTTGAAAGGGAGACTTCCATCAAAAGAAGGGTTAGAAGAAGAAAATACAAGTAGGAAGAAGTTAGGCATGAAATGCAAGGTTTTATTTTTTAAAATTTTCATGCAAAAAGCAAAATATTATTGTGGTTTGTAATAAAGTTTGGGGGGTTATTTTTAGGAATTTGTAGTAGTATTATTAGTGGAATATTATATAATTAGGGGTTGTATTAGGTTAATTAGCTTGCTTAATCAAGGGAAAGGTGGATTTTGTTAATTTTCCCCCCTTTTCATATCTTAGTCATAATATAAAGTGATTTGGGGTGATGACATTGCGTTTTTTTTGTATTGATAAACACAAAAAAAGCCCTGTCAGTTTGATGTAATTTCCCCTTGGTGGGGTTTATAATTCAATAATGGAATCATAATAGTTGCCTTATTACTTCTGTGTTTCCTTCTTCTTATGTTAATTTTTTTTGGTTCGATAACTAGTTTAATTGGTAAAGTCCGAGTACTAAATGATCCAAGTCACAATAAGTTGGGGTACTTTTGTATAGAGCTGGTTTAAATGAAAATGGTGCTTAGAAATTGATTGGTCAAATTAGCTGCTGCAGCTATCATGTGAGAGGAATGTGGCAATGAATGATAATATAAAGGGAAGCAGTGGTGAATATCAACTTCAATTATTAAGCGACATTCTCGTGAATAGACTTTCTTAAGCTCTTCAAGCTTTATCATTTCGCTTTCACTGTTTTCTCTCTATTTCAAAATTATTGGCTATATTAGGCTTATTACGTTTGACTTTGTGGTTTAATTTGGTGGATTTTTATACCAAATTTATGATATAGGCTTACTCCTTCCCACTTGATTATTTTATGGTTCAGATCAATGCAATTTGAAATCTAAGTTATCTACTATAGTATAATTTTAATTTGAAGGTAACGTAGTACAAATTAGTCAATCAACTATATAAATATATAAGTACTGCTCTAAGTCTGTAATTAAGATTAATTAGTGTGCTTATGCTTGTTTTTACCCTTTATTTTTATGGTTGTTAGGCATGACATAACCTGGAAACAAGTTTCCTGTGTGTTGAGACACTTATTGCACCAAAAGAAAAGACACTTGTTGATAGCGTCTAAACCCAAATTGGTAGCCAAATGGTTGGTGTTTTTTAGCTATGATTTTGGTCATTTCCCCAATTCTCCCACTTCACAGCTATTTCAGTTGAAAGTTTTGAATCATATTGCAAAACCTTATTTTAATTTCAAATTCATATTCAAATTATACAAGTATTCAGTCATTTTCAACCTTGGTCATGTTATATTTTACAACAAATACTACTTTTATAAAATTCATTAGATAGATTAGACCAACTATATCTAGAGTTTAATAGATAGATGAAGTAAACATTCAGTGACACACTCAACGTGTATTTAATTCTTGTAAACGGTATAACGTAATACGACATAACTATATACAGACACACGAAGTACATACTAAAACGATCAAACTGCACTTTAAGGCCACGTGTATACTATATATCGTATTTGGAATACAACGCGTGTTACACAAGTCTATATCAATAATGTTCCTACCTCTTTAGTGTGATTGCACACACATGGAGTTGATGAAGTTGGGTGTTGAATCCAAAACTTCATGCATGTACAAGTTTGGAAAGAAGATGAGATTATAGGTAGAGAGGCATGTAGTGTAGATGAAGGAAACTAACATGAGGGACATGAAAGGAGAGGATATGATATGTTGGCCCATAAAAATCAAACCAATGAAATACAAGAGGGTTCATGGCATGGGTGTAGGATGAAATAAAAAGTGGTAAAACATTTAATTTACATAAAATAAAAATGTAAATAAATCTTTGTTGCTTGTACAAGAAGGGCAAGTTTGACAAAATTACAAGAATACAACTTACAAATGAATGTAGGGACACTCAGCTTTGTGTGTGGGTGGGGGCATGGGGAAGTGCCCACTAGGGTGTACCATGTCTGATTTTGTGGGACGACATCTCCTAACATATCTTTCCATTTTTTACTGTCTTCCCCAAATTATTTTTTTTATCTCTCTTTTTACCCTATTTTTATTTTTCTACTTTTATTATGATTTTTTTTAAAAAAAAATAAAATTTAATCTTATTTTTCGGTTTAGCTTTTGGATGTTTTTGAGGTTGAGGACTTGAGGCTGTAAAATTTTAAGATAAAGACAAAGACATCCTTGGTGGTTGTGATTTTGGTGCTAGTTCGGTGGTTTTTTCTAACCCTTTTGTTGACTTGGTCAAACAAAAAATAATGTTAATTATGCAATATATTCATGTATAATTTTTAATACATACGTTTCGGTAATTGTATTTTGCATTGGATGTTGGCCTCGTCATGCCGCACGCACTAAAAATATGTTGATAATTTAAACCTAAAATGACAATGGTATAGAGTTAACTAATGAAATTTAAACCTAAAATGACAATGGTATAGAGTTAACTAAAATGACATGGATGTTGTTTAAAATATGAGTTTAAATTTTCAACTACATATTATACATTCTTAATAATGCTATATTAGAAAATTATACTCCATATTTTTAGAGAAATCGAATACTTCCTACACATCGAATAAAGTAAAAAAAAAACATGTACAATTTCACGACATTTCAAGACAGTACATTAGTACTCCGTACACACACACACACAAAAAAAAAAAAAAAAAAAAAAAAAAAAAAAAAAAAAAAAAAAAAAAAACTTATTTTTAAACATAACTAGGAGTTGAAATTATAAGTACAGTAATTGAAATTTTAATATGTGGACATGCAGGGTATTTCTTTAGGTAATGCTTAAATAAACCTTGTACTACGTATTACTAGAAAAATACTCCCGTCACTTTTTACCTGTATTAGAACATATACATATAAAAGGTAATTTCCTCTTATTTACCATTTTTTTCACTAAAAAGAGCAGAATCAAGTATGTTCTGAGTATATAATTGAGCTCATTATCACTTTAACTGTGTATAACAGCATGAACCATCACTAAACATTGTTAGTTGTTATTTCAGAATAATTAATTAAAGAAAGTTTAGTCAGACTTTTTAATTAACTACACTAAACAACAGTCTGGATATCTTGTGCAAATCCACTAATACCTGTAATTAGTAATATGTATAATATGATTATTAAACTAATATTTTAATTAATAACAACTTTAGACCCTTTAAAAAGCTAATTTTGGGTTGATCATATGATAATCAGCTGGCCTGCATAAGAATAAACAGATTACAGAGAATTAAGAATAATTATCTGATCTGTGTTGCTCAAGATCCAATGCCTTCAATTTTTTGACTTGACAGACATGCAAGGTTTTGGTCTTACTAACATTTTGTTCACTTCTTTTTTGTTCTTACATGAAATTATTCCTCATTTTAAGAAAATTGAAAAAAAAAAAAAAGAATTAGGAACTTATTTGTTTAATTGATTGAAAAGATACCATTAGGCAAGATTCTTTAAGATTGTTATATTCAAACTTTTGTAATTTGTACTTATAATTAAATCAATTCATTTCAATGTAGTTTAACTATGAACTTAGGCTACTTAGCATTTTTTTTTTTATAAAAAGAAAAAAGAAAGTTGGATTAGACAAAATTTGTCTAGTAGCATAAAACAAGGAGGAAAAGTCTATTCTAAGAAACATCATCCTTCATAACCGTAGCTTTGCTTAACAGTACACAATTATATAGTTAATCAATTGTTATTTGTTGATTCCATATTTGAATATGGCACAACTAATAAACTAATGAAGTAATTATGTCTTTAATCATCTCTCTGAAAATTGCATGTTCATTCTCTATCTCCCCATACCTAAACTTATCTACTAAACCACAAGTACAAGTGAGCACTTTCCAAGTATTAAATATATAATACAAAGTACATTGTGTATAATTGTGAACTTACATTAGCTAATTTTGAAGGAAACACACAGTTAAGTAATAGTCACAACCAATGAGCTTGTATTACTACTCCATCCTCGATTATTGCAAAAACAAGTATTCTTGTTACAAACACAACCCTAAACAAAACTTGCCTCATCCAGTAATGTTCTTACGTCACATGATGGTTTGAGGTTTGAATCCTGTCAAATAAAAGTGCGACTTGCCTCATCTAGTAATGTTAAGAACATTACATGATGTTTAATTTTGATGTTCGAATCTTGTCAAATAAAAGTATAAGTATGTAGGATGCATGAGAAAAGAAATTCTATTACCTTTCTCCTTTTCTAGTATACTACCATGGTAATTTTACTTTGGGTCATTATACTATAATTGTTATGGTCTACTCTAGGTAAATCTACTTACCTATAAAGAAAAAAGATATTATAATAAGCACCTTAGACAATCACATAATTAGATGCTAATGTTATGATGTAAAAATGTTAAGATACTTGAAGCTTTATTTTCACTTATAAGAAAAATAAGTTAAAAAATAGATATTTGGCAAATTATGTTTTTTTTCCCCTAGCTTTTACCTCTAAAGCTTTTAATTTTTTGCTTTTACCTCCAAAATCTTTTTTTTTTCCACCTCCAAAAACTTTAACCGATGAAAACTTTAATTAAGAAAAAATAAAACAAATAACTACCTTAATTTTTAAAGATTAAACACTACTCCCTCCATCCCTTAATACAAAACCTCTTTCTAGAATTTATAAAGAGAAAGAAATTTTTAATTAAGGGACGAAGAGAGTATGTTACACCTGGGTCAAACTCGTCACAAAAATCACCTTTAATTGGAGTATATAGATCAATTCTACGCATTACTACTTTGATACATAATTGGTTCTACCAATAATATGAAATTGTTACTACATACCTCAAAGCTTTCTCTAATAAGTTAATTAGAAAAAAGCACATGGGAAAGTTACATGAATAATGATGCTTTAAGATTCTTTTCTTGTGAAGTTAGTTACAAGAATTACTTAATAATTTTGTTAGAAATTATAATATAATGCTCATATTTAGCCGTCAATTACGTGTAATTCATGCACCCAACTTGCTTTCGATGGGTCTACAAACCCTACATTCTACAGTACTATAATGCTTTTACAAGTTATGTACAGTACTCAGTAATACCAATTTTTGTTTTAGTCCACTAGATTTAATCGTCTTTGGTACGGAAAATATAAAGTACGGCCCCCTTAAACTATTTTCGATTTGAAGTTTTTGAAAATTCTCAACTAATATTTTGTGCTTGAAGAAAAATACGAAATCTACGTTATTGACTTGTTCTCTTCCTCTGAAATACCCTATAAGTTTTCTTCCTCTGAAATATAAGGTGTTTTAAATTGATTTTAATACGGTCTAATTTGATTTAAGGTCTGTTCAATTCAGCTTAATTTCAGTTCAGTTCAGCTTCAATTAATTCAGTTCAGCTCCAATCAGTTTAGTTTAGTTCAGTTCAGCTCCTATCTCATAAATTATTCAGTTCAGCTCTATTCACTTCAGCTCAATTAAGTAAATATGAACAAACCCTTATTCCGAATTCATTTAAGCTAATTTCTCATATTATGAGATTCAACTAGTAGGTCTATTTAAAAAAAAATCATTTTCCCCTCCATCCTTTAATTACATATCTATTTCGTTCATTTATTACTCACATAATAGAGAAAAATAAGCAAATAATTAAGGAATAACTGCTTAAACTGATTTTTTAAAGGAAAAATTGCTCCCATTAATCTGAACTTTGCCTCGTCCGCCGAAAATTATCCCAACTTTCGTTTATTATCTATTGCACCGAACTTTGGGGGTATTAATTTTCGTTGCACCCAACAGGTCATCTAACATGATGTAGCAGGTTACCTAGCCACGTGTCAGCGTATGATTGGCTTAAATTTTTTTAAAAAAAAAAAACAAAAAACAAAAATAAATAAATAAATAAAAAAACCCCACAAACCACCTATACCCAGCGGCTACCACCACACCCCCACCCCCACCCCGCCGGGAAATCACCCCACCCCCGAAAACCCCCTCCCCTGCTGCCGGAAACCACCGCCCAGCTTTCCCCCTCCCTCGAAACCCACCCCTTCCCTTCCCCCACCCCCGAAAACCCCTCCCCCACCCACGAAAATCCGGGCTAGGGATGTTTGGGATGAAGTTGTTGGTGATTATCGGCGGTTTATCGGTAGCTGGTTGGGATTTTCGGCGCCTGTGTGGGGTTTCGACGGGTTTACGGCGGCTAGGTGCGATTTACAGGGTGGTGGTTATGGTGGTTTATGGGGTGGGATTGTGCGTCACAGGGTAATTTCGGGGGTAGGTTTTGTTGGCGGGGTGGTTTTTAGTATTTAGGGGTTCCGGGCTGCCGTTTTCATGGGTTTATGGTGGCGGCCAGCCGGTGTTCGGTGGGGCTAGGGGAACGGTTAGGGTTTGGCGGTGGTTGGGGGGTTGCTGGTGGTGGTCGTTTTTTTTTTTTTTTTTTTTTTTTTTTTTAAAGTTTTTAATTTTTTTTTTCTATTTTTTCAACCAATTACATGTTGACACGTGTGCAAAAAAAAAAAATCAGAAATGTTTACCTGGTTTACCGGTTGCAGGTCATTTGGGTGCAATAGAAATTAATACCCCCTAAAGTTCGGTGCAATAGATAATAAACGAAAGTTGGGATTATTTTCGGCGGACGAGGCAAAGTTCAGATTAATGGGAGCAATTTTTCCTTTTTTAAAATAGACCTACTAGTTAACTAGTTTCCCTAACAAGTAAAGGGTAACACATAAACCGAAACAAGCTAAAAATGTCAACAATAATCATCCTCGTGTAAATAAATCACATCTTTACTTGAGGCTGAAAACAGGCAAGTATTTACAAGAGATATGATATCAAATGAAATAATACGTGTGTTTTTCATCTACATATATCTCAATTGGTCCTTTTGATAATTGTGAAGGGAGAATGATTGTCTACAAATGGATACTCAATTAATGAATTAATCATATAGTATAAGAATATAAGATAAGGTCCAGCGCAAAAGATACATGATTGACATCATAGGCCCAAATTTTGCATTCCAAGCAAAGTACTTATTAGAAAAATCTTCATCCACATGAATTACATCAAAATATAAATTATATATTAAAGCAATCAATATTGGATTAAGCGTGTTTCTTAAGTAGAATTTTTTTAGTATAGGAGTCAAATTAATGATATATCCAATTGGATTGATTACTTTACAACACAACTTTGATCAATATATGGTATAGTAGCTAGCTTTTTCCTAAGTACTTTTTATTGCTTCATCAAATAATCCCTTAGTCTTATCAAAATCCTAACTTTTTTTTTTCTTTTTGATTTTAAATCCAATCACGTTTTTAAATAGTGCAACAACTCTCAATTCTTATTGAGGGTATTATACACTCCTTTATTATATATGTATATATAGTGCAACTCTCATTTTAATGATTTATTGTACTATTTCTACATCTTTTAACGCTTTGATTTCTAATATAAATCCATCAAAAAAATCGGGGACAATTGGAAAAAGGCACTATACAATCACACCGATCATATTGATCTCCATAATTATTTTGCTAATTGTCATATACTCTTTACTGCTAGTGCTTAGTTTCACTATCACAATATAATTATGACAACAACATTTTGATAAGCCTAATCAACGCCAAAAACAGTTTCTTAATTGAGAGAATTTAGGAGTAATTGTTAGTCTTTCATACAGAACCCATGTGCTATGATGTAACTTAATTAACACGATATGAAGGCTACCATGTGATATTTCAGTTATCAATAATACGTCCATGCATAAATTTTTTTTGTTAGTTACTGCTTAACACTCACTTGGTTGTTGGAGAAGTCTGATTTAAATTCATAGTTTTAGTTTTTGTTTTTATATACAAAGGATAATCCCTCTTAATTAGTAATTATCACTCTATATGTAATACAATGATGAATTCTAAACATTAAGAATATGTTGATGATTGTCAAGTCTTTACTTCGAGTGACCCCGAGGCAATTATTGGTTTGTGCACCGGTGCACCCAATGAACATAAAAACAAAACATAGTGATAGAATATACAATAGATATTTTGTTATAGAAGAATACGAAGTATGTTTTATACTCTATCACATAGATTATTATTTAATTAAGTGCACCATTAGCATTATGCATCCAGAGGCACGGATACACCTATTAATTTGCAACATGTAAACTCTAAGTTAGGCTATAATTTTTAGTTCAATCTTATTTTTTGGGACTATTTTGTTTTTATTTTTGATAGTTGTATATGGCTCTTAATCCAAAATTGTCCACAACATTTAGATTTCTCAAGTTTATTACATTTCTTCATTTTTTCTATCAAGGAAGATGTAAATACATAGTTACCGAACCAAGTTAAATATGTGTTCCTATTTGTTTATTTTTGCTTAATCAATTTTTGCACCTATTTTTTTAAGGATGATTTGTCATTTCGAAGGATCCCTCATAATAAGTTTGTCTATAATATAAGTGAATGAGGTATAGAAAGTCAACAGGATGCATGTAGATTACCCAACAAAACTAAAAAGTCAAATATTGTCTCATGATGAGCAGCCATCCACCAAGTCCTAGCAAGGCGTGCCCTGTTAGCAATAATGTTAGACCGAATGAGACATTATCATTCTAATTATTATTCTTAACCAAAGTATCCCATGAACATCAAGGTTTGTTGGGGCCGGCTGATTTCAAAATCTATAGTTACATTTTTTAAAATTACCTTATTCATAGGCATAGTTAGCAACATATACTACCTTCGTTAATTTGATACAGCAACTTTAGTATTTTTTTATCTCACAAATAGTATCCCAAAGATATTAATAGTCATTAATGGGAGTAATGTAATATATAGCCTGAAATCTCTCTCGAATCTCGATTCTTCATTGTGATTTATATATTTCCCTCGAAAGGAGGGCCACCCAAATGTAATAATTTTTTTATTTTATTTTATTTTTTTAATTTTTTATTTTTTTTTAAAAAGCACCAAAGTAAAAAGTTCAGGGGCTTATGCAAATTATTTTTGCAGCTGGAAACTTAGTTTGGCCAATTTATATCACAGGCCTGACTCAAGTAGCCCAGCTGTGATCACAGGCCTGAATAGAATTATGGACAGTTTTAAAATAGCTACAGCCTACAATATATTGACTATTGAGTATAAGCCTTGCCATTGAGTTATAGCACTGCTTAGGTTAGGGCTTGCCTTAATGCCCAGTGAAAGTATAAGATGAAAGTTCTCATAAATCATACTACAGGTGAAAAGAAATTCATGATTCCCAATTACCTTATGACCTATGTTAACCAGAACGTCTATTGGCTAACTGACCAAAACATTGAATTAGTATAAAATTTAAATATCCAATCCACAACCCTCTTGACAGCAGATAAATTATGCCAATCACCACAAGATTGTTAAAGATTCCTGATGATGTAACTGGCTGATCCTAAATATCAAAATCTTAAACTCTATTACAATAAATTACGCCGTGAGATTCTTTCATATGGGCTCAATGGTTCAAATGAACAGTGTCATCAATAACAGGATAAAATTTGGCTGTTTCTGACCTGTTGTCGTTAATCACCTGGGAGCTTTAATCTGTTTAGAACTATTAGCTGCAAAATCTGCTCAGAAACATCACGCACCAGTACCAGGTACTACTTCAGCTTCCAGCAAGAGGGTGCGAATCATCTTAAGAGTATAATATCCGTTCTTTCACCTCACAGACTCTATAGCTCATCATGATTGGGTGGTTGCTGCCTGTTCAAGGCATCCAACTTTTCTTGCAACTCCTACCAAATTCAAGTGAGCTCCACTTGCATCAGTATGTTATCACCGGAGTGAGAAAGGAAATAAGTCTATAAACATAAGGAAAGTGAAATACCTTGAGCTTTTCTTCAACACAGACACCTGGTGTTGATAACAAAGCAACATACCTGTAACAAGATTAAGTTAAACAGGCAGTAAACTCTTTCCATCTCACTGAAATTTACCTCAACTCCAACCAAAATTTTGACAGTGTGTGCGAGATTTGGGGAAGGAGGGGGGGGGGGGGGTTAGAGGAGAAAAGGAACATACTCGCAACGACTTGGTTCGTCTACATCAGTAAGGTCATTCTTCAATCCACACCTGAGCTTGACCTGAGGAAAAATAGAGATTGTATTTTTGAGGAAGTACTTTCAAACTACGAGTAAAATTTAGATTAGTATAATTTTAAAAGATATACCTTTAAACTTCTATCAGGTCCATTCCAGCATTTATCACCATTTGAAAAGAGCATGGTTTTGTACGAGTCCTCAAATCTTTCCCACTGTCTGAATTATTGAAAATAAGAATTTTAGACAAACCAGAATGTTCCAACATTAGAAACCAATTGCTTCACAGGTAAAAAAATTGCAGGAGCAGCTATAAACGAAGTCAAAATCTCTGACATAGTATCTACATCTAACACAAAGCACTTACAAGCCAAATATAGTACTCAATTGAATTTCAATAAAGTACTAATCATAATATAAGTCAAGGTTGGAAATGAAATACAAGGCGTGGATGTACAATATCATAATTTCCTTTTCTCAATTCAATCTGAAGAGAGCCAACTGCTGTAACAAATATACGTTGTAATTATCATAGTTTTGAATGCAAAAGGTTTCAATGATGTAGGAAATTGGATTTTTTTTTAATTTCAGCCTTTCTAACTAGTGCTGCAAACTCAAGATATGCTGCTGCAAAATTTCATGCAGAAAGGCACAGCACAAAAGATCTTAAATGAAGAAAAAAGCTTAAATAGAAAGGCAGAAAGACTCCTGTCACTACCCATTTGGGCCTAATGTTTCTCTGAGCCTCAAAGCACTACCGCCTTGATTAATTCAGAATTTGCTACATCATCAAAGTAGTAGTAAACAATATGGTAATCTCTTTATTTAAGTAAAGCAATAAACGATAGCGCATCAGTGAAAATACGAGAGAACCACAAGTGCTTACCCCAAACGCGTGGTCATGTGTCCTTCCTCTTGGGTAGCCTTTTTATAAGGGCAGACCTTGTAAACATACCTAAAATTACAACCAAAAAGTCAAATCAACAGTAGGTATAACATACTTTATTAATAGTTGAGAAATGTGTTATATTAGGTGGTGAAAGTACGGATTGGTCCTCAAAACTAAGTTCTTTATCTGATTTTTTATTTGGTCAAACTAATAACCTACATACATAGGATAAGGAGTTGAATCTTGAGTGACCAGGACATTTAAGAAAGGTGAGTTTCAACAAGTTAATCGAGGAATAGGGATGATTAAAGACACAGCAATATTATTCAGGTAAGCTCACATAAGGAGATCAAGGCTCCAGTGGAATAGGTAAGGTTATGAGAGCCTCTTAACATTTACGAGTAAGGCAGGTAAGAATGCAAAAATCAGCCCCACTTTCTTTTTGATGCCAGACTCAACGGATAATTAAAACAAGCATGAAAGTAATGATACAGCAATACATGTAACTGTGGAAGACAAGGTCAATTAGGAGTAGAAAGCAATTGTTTTAGGCACAAGTTTCAGCAATGATTCCGCATACTGAATTTCCAATTTTACTTTTATCCAAAACTAGTTACCTTCCTCCATTCTTTTATATTGCAACAGTTTGACTTTTACATTATTCACACACTCTACTTTAACTATCTTTGGCGTATAATTCAAGTGGGATTTTGTTATATTCATCTCAATATGTATTTTCAGATCATCAATTTATATTTTATTTATTTTTAATTTTTATTATTTTAACTTAACTAGGAGAAAAGAATATGTAATTACTTGTTTTGCTTGGTCTCGAAACAGCGATCATAGAGTGAATAAAATTCCTTTTCGGGTCCTGTAAAGAATCATAGTTAGAAGGATATAAACTTTAAGGTGATGACAGCATCACTAATAATTTCTAACCAAAGAGAATATATACGGGTAGCATTTAATTACTATACTTACCAAAGTCCAGTTTTAATTTTTCAGATAAACTTGAAATCCTTGATTGTATTTTCGATAATTTGGCACTTGATTCATCATATTCCTTTCGAACTTGAGCAGCATCTAAAGACGTCGTATACAGAATAAATTCAGCATATTTACATATAGGAGTCAACAAAGAAAATTCTGTGCCTCAGTAGCAGCAATCGAAATTACATTTAAAAAGACAAAGCAGACCAATGCACCTGATATGTTCAATGGAGTCTGAAACAAGTTAACAGCCTGGAGGACGTTTTTCACTGTTTTTTGTATTTTCTCCAACCAAGATGGATTACTTGAGGCAGTTAGATCTAAAACACCATGTAATTATTCCAAGCAACCAACAAATAGAAAAGCCATAAGTCCAGTACAATAACAAAGGCCTATTAAATAATACACAATTGTACAGTAATCCAACTGAAGACAGAAACTACATACCTGGCTCTACTGATTCATCGTCGGAATCTGACCTGTATGAACTGGAATCCTCATGATCCCCTGTAGTAAAATCATCATCCAAGTGTTCGTCAGCATCATTTTCATCATACTTGTGGTCATTTGCATAATTTTCATCATATTTGTGGTCATTCTCTTCAAGTTCTGAAGCGTAGCCATCATAATCTTCCTCATTCACATCTTTGGGTATCTCGTCCACATGATCATTATCTTTCACTACATCAGATTCTCCAGGCTTGTGTTCAGCTTTTTCTCCTGTCCAACGAGAAGCAACAAGACGGCCCAGTTCTTCCTTAGACAAACCTTCTGTATTTTCCAATCCGGCTGTGTCGTGCTACAATATATAAAGCAAACCCAACGCTTGGGGTCAAGAAAACATTAATTTTAAATAACAGTAAAAAGCAATATTAGGATGCTATCACGTGGCCAATCAAACTGACAATAAACATAAAACACTTTCTCATCTTGCCAGAACATCATGACACATAATATATCCCAACACCTTGCAAACAGGATGTAAAAAATGCACAAAATATTCAATCACACGTATTTTTTATGCTAAGTGAGTATTAAGAATGACATTATACTGAGGAAATGTGTTTCAGGGACGGACCTCCTTTTCATGTTCAGAATCAGATTCAGATGCAACAGCGTGCTCTTCAATGTTCTCCTTTGCAGGCTTAACACATTAGATATAAGGTATCAGCATGATAAAAATATATGTAGAGATTTCTAATGACACATCATTTTCAAATGGGGAGGGGTCGCAATTGCTATAATTATCCAAATTCATGTTTACCGGCTCAGCTGCATTGTTAGAAGCCCCATCAGCTGGGTCAATCTTGGAATCCACTTCTTCAACACCCTGTGTCAGAAATAATTAGATATAACTCAAATATGCAGAAACTGAGATCTGAGGAACAAGAGATTACAATGTATATAGTTTGTAAATTATAGCAGAGAAATTGAATACACTAAGTCATAATATCTTCACATAATCTATCTCTATGGACTTTCCATGAAAGAGGAAGAAAAGATGATACTAGAATTCTGAAGCTCAATACAGCCAAATAGATCCAGGAAAAAAAAAAAAGAAAAAAGAAAAGAAAAAGAAAGAATAAGCTTTAGAGTACCAAATTCTACACATATGCAATACGGAGTAGTATAAAAGACCAAAAGAAGGGGCATCAAAAACTAATAGCCAAAAAGGCACAATCAATTTAAACTCATATAAAGAGAAAGATTAGGCATTTGGTCAAACCTTCTCTAAAGATTCATCAAGATTGCCTATGACATCATCATTTGTACTATCACCATGATTTTCCTTCTCACTTTCCACCACCTCCTCATCTCCTGTTTTCTTCGGATCAGATTCATTTTCCACCTCCTTGAGCTTTTCTTCTTTTTCCTTCTCTAAACGTACCTTCTCCTCTGCTTTCTCAATCTGTTCTTTACGCTCTACAAGACAGAAGATGCAAAACATCAATTACTGCAGACATAGAGCCCCCAAGAGTAAGGGATCCCAAAATTTACCATGAAATCATTCAATCGGCAGAAAAAGTAAAAGAAAAGCAAATCTAAGCAGATAGCAACGTTGCATTAATGGTGTAACTGATGTAAACAAAGTCAATTGAGCACCATTTGTCAAGGAAAATGGTATGAATATGACGGAGAAAACTGACTTTAAGACGATTCTCTTTACGATGAATGGTGTCCAATTTACTTGTGTTTATGCTTCTGGCCCGTTCTGGGAAGGCAAGAATTTACTTTGTTTAAGCATCAGTTTATGTTACATTTTCCATTTGGGGGATATTATTGGGTATGTTACGCAGTATGTACAGTTGGCAATAGGCAAGGCCAGCACCAACCATGGTAAGGTCCAAAATGTGGTACGACCCAACAGGGGCATGAAGACATGCACCTTACCTAGGTCATAGTTACCACTTACCATAAATGATGAGAAAACTAGACCATGGGTTAAACATTTTTTTTTTCCAATTATATTTTAGATTAAAATTCACTTAGAATATTAATAAAACCATTAGCTTATTACAAATACTTCAAACCACTCTCAATGGCATAGTAATAATAGCAGTATTTAGTAATACTTTCAGATTTAAAAACATATAAGACACGTAAAACACAGACACAATTTAAGGCACCAAGTTCAAACTATGAATTCTTGTAGATACTTGAAAAAAGTACCAAAGGCCTGATTAGCATGCAGACTAGGTCAAACTATGAATTCTTGTAGATACTAAATTTCACCGGAGCCATATCTAAGAATACACAGGAGGTCATGATTGCCATTGGGGCTCAACCCTAGCATCTTCAGCTTTCGATAGAGTTGGAGACTTGGAGTTGCCTATGGCATTAAAATTTAAAAGACAAAGCCGGCTAAAGCAACTTGACTTCATGCAAGTTGTCAATACATTGGTAAGACATTTCAATGACACTTCAAACTTATGTCCTGAGTTTATGGTACTTCCATGCATATAAGACTACCCAAAATAAAATAAAATAGATGAGAAGAGTATGGCCCTAATCATCATAAATTCATAACTACTAGTATTAAAGTAAGATAGTACATACCCTTGAGTTGTTGAACTAGGCCCTTCAATACTTTCTCCTCATTCTTGATCTTGGCCAACTCAGCCTCATCTTTAGCAAAAGCTAGCTTTCCTTGCTCAATTTCTTTTCTTCGCAATGCAACCCCCTCCTGAAATGTTGCAATCTTCTTTGTCAATTTGTCCCTAGCCGCCTTCCCAGCTTCCCAACATGTATTTTGGCACTTAATCTTACCATCATACTCATCACTTCCATCACAGCAATCTACACTAAGGCAATAAATTTCTTCATATGCTCAAAAGGCAAAACAGAACATAACACTGCACATCATACTAAATACAACTAACCAAGTTCTTACCACAAATGCCATCATTTACTCTCGAAGAAAATAATACAACAGGGATATGCCCTGCATTCGGGCAATAGAATTTTCCATTTGGACACGCCGAAGTCCCTGCAAGTTCAGCACATGTACACATCAAAATTGTAACTCTAAACATGACACGTACACCTACACTTTTAATTGTCTTTCGATCAATCCCTACTTCCCTAGGTCACAGAAATAATTGTACATTGTTCTAATCATCATATACAAGAAATAATATGATTTTCTCCAAAATAATTGTTCCCACCTTCCTCACCTCACTCATTTCAAGTATGGGGCATCATGGAAAACCCGCCTGTGATCAATTACCATTATTTCGCGAAAAGTGGCAACTTTTTCCAGTCATTTTCTAAACATTTTAGATTATTACTTCGAAAATGAAATTCAATGAGGCAAATTGTACGAGCAAGGCAGCTAGCTAAAATCCCTAATCACACAATTCAATTCAAAGTATAATACATACCATAGCTCAAAAGAAAGTACATTAAAAAGGCTTTCAACTACACATACCGGGTTCATCGGAACCATCAGTACAGTCGCAGAAATCATCATTAAGCTGACTCCGATTAATTTTCTTGGATCCATCTTTGCATTTTATGAATTCTGACGCTGTGTTGTAATACTTTCCATCTGATAAACAACGATAATCATAAATACATTACCAAAATTCAAAATTAATCAAAAATTGTATAAAATGAAATGAACAATCTACCTTCAGGGGAGATGCCGAGAAGTGAATTGGAGGAAACAGAATTTGATCTGACGATGGCGGGAGCTACAAAGATAAGAATCCAAATTAATTGAATCAGCTTTGAATTCATCTTCCACCGCCACAAAATTACTGGAAAAAACGAAGCTACTTTGAGAATCTAATCAAGTTTTCTTCGCAATTTCTTGTTCGTCAGTTATATTTCTGAATTTTTTATCAAAAAATTGAAGCTAACTTTTCGGTGAAAATTTAGGGTTTTGTGATTGGATTAATTATCAGCTGTAATTAATCAGCTAAAACTTCAATAAATGTGAAATTCAATATAATTGCAGAAAATTTGAAGTGGTGAAGATGAAAGAGAAAGAATGAAAAATGACTGAAATCGGTAGATTTGAGCAGCATGCGCAGTTGGGGAGCAAGTGAGAGCAGGCTGGAAAATTGCAGAAGCGACGTCGTTTAGAATTGTAAATTTCGACACATTTCTCAGTGTATACCGAATCAACGGGTTTGGGCTTTGGGCCGTGAAATATCTCAGGCAAGTCCAAGTTTTGTTACTAGCGGGTTTAAGGCAAATTTTAAGATGCACCATGTGCACCACGCCTATATTTTTGAACAATTAATAAAAAAATTTAAACAATTGTAAATTTTGAACATTTAGTAAAAAACTCTGAACATCGTAAATTTTGAACATTTAATTAAAAAATTTGAACAATTGCAATGCAACATGCCTATACTTTTGAACATTTAGTAAAAAAAATTTGAACAATCGAGAATTTTGAACATTTAGTTAAAAATTCTGAACATCGCCATTTTTGAACCTCTAGTAAAAAAAATCTGAACAATTGCAATGTAGCACGCCTATAATTTTGAACTTTTAGTAAAAAAAATATGAACAATAACAAATTTTGAACATTTAGTAAAAAAATCTGAACAATTGCAAATTTTGAATTATTACGATCCAGACAAATTTTGAACTGACTCGTAATAATTCAATAGTTTTGTAATATAAACTGAACATTTAATGTATACAGAATGAACATTTCTTAATAAAATATGAACATAAAATTGCATGTTTATGTTTAATTTTTGTGACATGTTCATATTTTTTTTACTTAATGTTCATTTTTTGCAAAATGTTCAATTTTTTTTATTATATGTTCAAAAGTATAGTCGTGGTGCACCTATTTCTATGTGCACCATGGTGCACATAATACTAATTGGCGGGTTTAACTCGTAAAATTTGACATGACCCGATCTGTATGTGTATCTACCCGAAAAATCTCCTCTCCCGTATATGAATACTAATTTAAGTCCCGTGCAATGCACGGTTTTTACTTAGCATATTTATAAATTATAATGTTAATTTAACAATAATTAATTAAAAATAAAAATAAAAATCAATATTTTTAATTGAAACAAATACTTGATTTTCTTTTCCATAAAATACCTATTATAAAATATTATATGTCAAAATATTTTCATTGAATGCATGTAGAATATACTTTATATATAGTTGTCAAATTGAAAGTTAAATATTATAGGATATTATAAAATAATGTTCATAAATATTTGTTAAAAAAAGGAAAGTAAAAGTGGCGGGATTTTTTTTAATCAAAACCTAACATGTGTCATACCAGATTCGCCTTTAGTATAATGTAATTGATGAGCATGACCTTCGGCTAAATGGATCCATATCCGACCCAAATTTATTTGTACCTAGAGTTGTCAATTCGGGTGACTAAATTGAGTTCAAAGAGGTTAGTTGAATCGGATTAATTTTTAAATTTGAGTCAAGCTATAGTATTACTCCTTTCGTTTTTTTAAAGTGCCACATGGTGACATATTCAATGTAAATCTTTGAGCAATTATATCTTTAATCATCATTAACTAAAAATTATAATAATTGAATATTAATATATTCATTAGACGATTCCAACAAGTACCCCAAGACTATATTTTTTCTTAGTATAATTCTTAAGCATGGGTCAAAATATGTTTAGTGAATAGTGTCAAATCTCAAATGAGGCACTTAAAAAAAAAAAAAAAAGAAAAAAAGGAAAAAAAAGAAAAGAGGGAGTATTCCATATGAGTCGAAAAAAATCGATTTCAGATCGGATTGGATCGAGTGCGGTTTTAACACATCTATCTATACCGAATAATGTTACATAATTCGACCAATCAAAATCAAATGACCTAGTACTTTCTACCTCAAATTTATGATACAAATTATTCTTATTTAGAAATTTATGTATGAACTTATGAAATAAAAAAATAATAAAAAAAATTTATAATTTCTAGATAAGAATATTATTTTCATAAGTCATTTTATCAAACCAACTAATATTTTCATAACCCTATGATAACTTGTGGAGTTGGGCTAGCTAAACCTGTGAGAGGTGTCGGTTCAGTGGAGTCTTACATCTTGCCTTAAAAAAAAAAAAAAAAAAAAAAAAAAAAAAAAAAAAAAAAACCCTTAATATTTTCATATAAAAGCATTGTAAATTTTTGGTATTAATCAGTACACAATGCACCTAAAGTCAAACCTCTCACCAATCTAGCAACATAAAGAGAAGATTGATATGTACTCAATACTAATTTCCTTAACCATGTTTGATTTGTAAGCCATTTTGGTTCACTTTCTATTCATACTTCGTATTTCCCTTAATTTTCAATAAAATACACCAATTATAATTTATACAATATTGATTAATTATTTTTTTCTAACACAAAAGATTTAAGAGAGTGTTCAAAGTAGTATCAACATCTTTACATATATATCCTAATATTGATTAATTACTTGAAAATTACTCGTATGTTACTAACATTTGAAAAGGGGGCAAAAAATGATCCAAAAGTTCATATACCATACTTATTTTCCCATTTATTAATTGGATCTGGATGAGTGAATGAAATGGTATAATAATTGAATTATCTTCGTAGTTTTGTGGTGAGTGAAATAATAATGTGTGACATTTTTAAAGAGGAATTCAAAATGAATGAAAAATCAGTGACACTGAGCTGAACATTGAGTGTGTCAAACTTGAGTTAACCAAGTATCAACTTTAGTAGAACTCGGAATTACACAATTGAAATCATTCTTTTCTAACAGAATATTTTACCTTGTCATATGATTCGAAAAAATAAGTCTTAAACTCTTCAACAAACGATATTTATCATGGAACTTTTTAGACTCAAATTTTGATATTCCAAATTGGACTTAAAAATAGGGGTAAATACAAGTTAATAGTTGTATCAAGTTCTTACTAATAATCCGCTAGTAATCTGATTGACACATCAATATTCATCTAATTTTATTATTCTTATATTATTCACATTAATTTCGAACTTATGTAAAATGCTCTTTTGTAACATTCTCAAAATCTATCTTCATCAACTTCATTCTCTGCTAATACATCCCTCAATTTTTTTTTAAAATAATCGCATAACTAATTTTACTTGTATAGTATCAAGTTATCAACTACGAATTAATGATTTAACTTCATCTAAATCCAGAAACAGGGATAGATTATACAGAGTAATATTACCTTGTTAATAGAATAATAGAACTGTATGAATCAAATAATCAAAACAACTTCAATTAAAAAAAAAAACATTAGACGGAGAGACAGTATAACACAAAAACTATTTTATTATATACCAACGATCATATCTTACATACTAGTGATAGTACTATTGAAACTGAAAACATACTGAATAAAAAAACAGAGACCACATTTTTTTTTCCTCAACAATTTATTACAACCTCCAACTCAAACGATCGAACTTCTTCCTTCCTTGAATTTCCCAGAAAACAAGTTTAATTAATTAAGAAACGTTGATAGATTTAACCTCAGGTTTAGGAGCTTCAACCTTAGGAACAGTAACAGTAAGAACACCATTATCCATTGCAGCCTTGACATTATCAACCTTAGCATTATCGGGCAGCCTAAACTTCCTCATAAACTGACCAGAACTCCTCTCAACACGATGCCAAGTATCATTCTTCTCCTCCTTCTCTCTTGCCCGCTGCCCGCTGATTCGGAGCACATTTCCATCTTCAACCTCGACCTTCACCTCCTCTTTCTTCACTCCGGGAAGATCAGCCTTGAAGACGTGAGCCTCCGGAGTCTCCCTCCAGTCGATGCGAGCGTTGGCGAAGGCGGCGGTTTCAGAGGCGGTGCCGGAGCGATGGACGGTGGGAGTGAGGGAAGAAGGAAGGTCGAAGAATGGGTCCCATACGTCGAGGGAGAATGGGTCGAAGATGTTGCTGCGACGGTTGGTGGTGTTGAACCAGTTGTTTGGGATTAGCGACATTGTTGATTGATGATCAAATTTGGAGAGATTTGTGTGTTTTTGATGGTTTTTTTGAGAGATTTTTTGTTTGCAGTGATTTTGCTGGTTTCTGATGATGATTGAGGAAGGAAACGGAGGGGGGTTGAATTTATAGGGGAAGGTGATGAAAAAAAGTGTGATTTCGTGAGATTTCTGGAGAGTGGGTGACGTGTTAAAGGGTGAGCATGGGAGAATTGATGGGAAGAATGTAGAATGTGGAGAACCGTCGTACCCAGAAATCCAGAATTGCCTAGAGCGTACTGTGTACTAATGTCTAGAATGTTCTACGCTAAACATGAAATTTCTGAATTTTTCTCTCGTAGCATGGTAAAAATGTACTCCCTCCATCCCAAAAAGTAGGGTTGAGCAAAACTACCCGAAAAATCGATCCGTAACCGTTCCGAAAATTAGGGTACCCGATCCGATAATCATAACGGTTAGGGTACCCGTTCCGATAATTTGTTATCGGGTATGGTTATTGGGTATCATTTTAAAATTAACGGTTACCCGATCCGTTGCCTTTTTCCCCTACTTAAATCTATTTTTTTAAAAATCTAAACTCTTATTTTACTATATAAATATTTTATAATATCAATGATTTGTAATATTATTAATAATTTGGTCAAAATTATATGATATTGTTGTTAATTAGTGGTAAATTATATTATAATAACTACATAATTAAGTTTAATTATCATTATTGGATATCTTATTAGTTACCCGATAACCGATCCAAAAATCCGGGTACCCGAACTTATTGGTTCGGGATATGGATATCACTTTTAGGGATTTTGGGTATCGGATACCCGAACCGTTAGTACTAACGGTACGGGTACCCGTCCCATGCTCACCCCTACCAAAAAGAACGACCTATTTGGGTTGATTACGCGGGTATTAAGGAAGTTAAGTACAAAGAAGTATAAGTATATTGGAAAGATAAATTTACATGGGGTTTGTAAAAAAATAGAGAGAGAAAGTAATAAAATAACATGAAAAATGAAATTTTTATATGGGAAAGCTAATTTTGCACAAATATTATTGCAAATTGGTGGTGTTTTAATGCAAATGGGTCATTCTTTTTGGGACAAAGTTTTGGCCAAATGGGTCGTTCTTTTTGGGACGGAGGGAGTAATGGTTTTTTATTTTTATTTTTCCAAAAAAACACGAAATTGCTTTTACCAACAAAAGTTTTATTAATCACCAACTAAAAATCTAAAAATTGTTTTAAACCATCAGCTAGCAAAATAACAATTAAATCTAACGGAATTAAAAAAATTATTCGATTTTCATGTCATAAACATATTCTTGGTTTAATTTGGAGGGTCGTTTTGGTCCTTTAAATTTGATTTGGGGTTAAAATTGACTAAAAATTATTGTAAATTAAGTTTAAGGTATAATTTGTGATTGTGAATTACACCCATTTATCAACATACATAAAAGTATATTCATTTTTGGTCGTATACTAGTTAAACATATTACTCATTTAATAATTCATATTTCAATATTTTTTTTTTTTGGAAAAAGATATATGCAGTCCTAAGGGCTGCATATAAGGAGCTAAAAATGAAAATGACAATAAATAAACATTTATTACACCTATTTACTCGTGAATTGCCGATAAATTCTCAACTTAATACTAAAAAGAAAGTATATTAAATGTTTATGTGCAGCCCTAAGGGCTACAAGGCTGCATATAACATTACCTTTTACCTTGTACATACTTCCTTCGTTTTCTTTTACTTGCAACACTTCTCTAAAAAAAGGAAATGTCACAATACTTGCAACACACTATTAGGGATAGCAACGGGTCGGATTCGGAGCGGATTATGCTAAATCCGACTCCGACCCGACAGGAAGTCGGAGGTTAAATCCGACATCCGACTTCGACATCCGACTCCGACTCCGTCTTCAATATCCGACCTCCGACTCCGATCCGACTCCAAGTTTTTTTTTCATTATTCAATATACTTTGAGATGTTGGGCTATTTGGGCCTTTACAACCCACACCCAATGCCACCATGACCCACACAAAAATCCACTATCTATTGGAGTCGGAGTAGGATAAACCGTTAAAGTCAGACATTTGTCGGAGTCGGATTTTTTTCTCGGATTTTTTATAGGATCCGACTCCGACCCTCCTCCGTCTCGGAGTCGGATTATTTTAACGGAGTCGAACTCGGATTACTATTTTCTCGGAATCGAAGCGGATATTTTACCTCGGATCGGGGCGGAGTAGGGTCGGATCCGGACTAGATTGCCATCCCTACACACTATAAAAAGAAAGTTACTTTAGGGAAAAACTATACTATTTCCCTTATTTAAAGCACACGGCTCACTAAATTACACTCCTAACAACCACTCATCTCATTTTAAAGTGTATTATATCATGTGAACCTCACATTTCTTAAAAACCGTGAAAAAAATGTGTGTTGCATCTAAAAGAAAACGGAGGAAGTATATTTTTTCGAAAATATGTTGCCTAGACTCTGTTCACATTTGCCGAACTAAGTTGAACTAAACTGATTGGAGCTGAACAGGATTGAAAATAAGCTGAAATAGACAGGCCTTCAACACATACAATAACACAATGTGCCATAACTTGTTTTTTCATGTTGGGCCATGAGATGCCTAGACTAATAAATATATCAATATCAATATCTATAATTAAAACTCATAGAGGACATGTTATTCTGCCATATGTTACTAATTTTGCCATTTGGCATATAATATGACGCCATATCAAATCAGTTCATAGAGATTGAAAAACTCCATGCATTAACCTCCACGTATTAATGTTTAGTTTTATTGAAAAACTCTTCATATGCATAACAAATAATTTGTTATATACACCCGAATGTATTGTACACCCAATTATTATAAGGTTAATTTTTGCTCTTCATTTGATGATGAAATGGAAATCAAACATCAAAATAAGAACAGATACTCATGGGTATACGATACACCCGAGTGTATATAACAAACTCTTTGCATAATACCCTATTTACATTTCTCTTGGAATGTAGAAGAGTAGCATATTTAATTATGACAAACTTTTAAATAAAACGGATGTACAGTAAATTACTGAAAACCGGGTGTATACAAAAGTTAATATATAATTATATATTGACATCAATTTTATAAAGAGTTGATTTATCAATTTTTTATTTTTACTATGGATTGATTTATCATTTACATTGATGCAGAAAATTATTATTATAGTCAAACTATTTAAGCTACTGTCTTAAAAAAAAAAAAAAAAAAAAGCGCCACTTAAGTTCTTAGTGACAAACAAGTCAAATATATATAATTCAATTAAAATTATATATTGATAATAACTTGGAGTATCGTTCGGGACAATAACTAGTTTTATCTCTAGTGCTCTACAACTCCGTACATTATATGATTGGGTTGGGTCATGATTCTCATTTTGGGTCGTTCAATTATTTATTGGGCCCTCCAATATTAAATTCTTATCCGATAAATTTCAGAAAATTGGAACCGCTCAATTACCGGGTATCTCCCAGCGTATCCAATTTCCCAATGCCCACCACATGCTCGATAAAATGCTCAAGAGAAAAAGAGAGAAAAATAACTGCAATGGAGTTTAGCCTAGAGTATAAAGTATAAACAAATACAGCTCAAAAATATTTCTGGGAAATTACCTTATAAATTGTCACTTTCAGTAACTTTCAAATGATGTTGATGGGTTTACAGGCGTAGTTGTCCTTAACAAAGGTACTGCCTCCTCCTTTACTGGCTGAAAGTTGTTCCTCTTTTTTATTCCGTGATACTGTATTTGCCTTTAAATTTCATTGCTTTATTGTGATATTGACATTCAATTTTATGCAAGATTTGCTTCTTTGTAATTGATATAATGATATGGCCTCCACATTGTAATAAAGACAACAACAAAACCTTACACTCCCACCAAAATGATTCATGTTGGCTAACATAAATTGTCGGAAAAAAAAAAATGAAGGGAAAAAACAATGATATTTAGTCCTTTGCATACCAGCATATGCAAGAGAGGTACGGAGTATAGTTATTGCACATGCAGGGTTAGTGAAAACTTGTACTCGTACGTCTCGTAGTGAGAATTATACGGAGTGTGAATGTACGATACATGTTGTGTGGATGACAATTACGGAGTAGTCAACTCATACAACCACGCTAGCTAGGCAACGCTTTAAGATAAGGCTGGTCAATAGATTTTACGTGGTTTGATATATGTTAGTCTTTACCAATTGGTTTTTGGTGTAGTGGTGATTGGGACTACAATTGTTAGTTCGATCTACTGCAACAACAATTGAAAGGAGACTGAAACCTAACCATCTAGAATTGATCCCTGAATCCGTATTAGCCTAAAGGTGGAACACCAAAAAAAAAAAAAAAAAAAAAAAAAATCAATCGGAGTGTGCATATGTTAAAAGAAATATTAAACCTTTTAATTTTTTAACTAATAATTAGCTTTATATTTATGTAACTAAAAAAAACTAATTTTATCTATTTTTTTATTTTTATTTTTATTTTTGGTGTGGAAAGCCTATGCCCTACCAGGTCCTAAGCTGGCTTCGCCGTTGCCTGTTATGCAGATGTTTTATTGATGATGCTAGTTTCCTCTTTGCTATCTTCCAACTTGGTCTTAAAGAGACTAACTATAGATCTAATTAAGCTTATGAATATCAGAGTTTAACAAAAAAAAAACCAATGCAGGCTAATGCAAGCACAGTAATATATACACCAGAAATTAAAGCCAAGCCAGCTGAATTGGATAAGATGAGGCGAAGATTGGTGCTTTTCCCTTTACCATTGCAAGGGCATCAGACACCCATGCTTCTGCTAGCAAACATCTTATATTCAAAAGGCTTCTCCATTTCTATTATTCATACACATTTCAACTCACCTAATCCTGATAATTATCCACATTTTACTTTCCATCCTATTTCTGAGAGCTTGTTGGGCTGTAAAGCTTCTACTGCAGATGTTATAGGACTTCTGAATACGCTTAACGTTAACTGTGTGGTGCCTTTCAGGGATATTTTGGCTCAGATACTGTCTGAGAATGCTGCCAAAGAGCCTGTTGCTTGCTTAATTACTGATGCTATGTGGCACTTCACACAAGATATTGCAGACAACCTCTTGCTCCCAAGGATTGTGTTGCGGACCAGTAATCCATCATCATTTGTTGCATTTACTTATTTGTCGCTTTTTCGAGAAAAAGGGTATCTCTCGGCACAAGGTATGATATCAAAACATTTGCTTATGTTTTGTTCCACTTTCTTTGTACCTAATAACAAGTCCAAAAAGATCACTCCTTAGTTGAGAAGCTAATTTTCCCCAAGAGATGGAAAATAAAGTGTCTGAATGCCATCATATTATATATAAAACTAATGTTCATGTTTCAAACTTTGTTTATTTAGCTGTTTGGTAGAAGGAAGAAAATGGAAAAGAAAGGAAATTAATTTAAGTAAATGTATAGCTTTTCCATGTTTGATTTTAAATATGTATATGATGAAATATGTGGGGATGGTAAGGAAAAGAAAGTACTCAATTATTAAACTCCCTTACATTTTTTTTCTTCCCAAAATCATGAATTTGGTAGAATGGAATACATGAAATTTTCCTTCATAAATTTTCCAAACCCTCTAACATTGCCTACCAAATCAATGAATTATTTCAGTGAAATGCTAGTTACTTTTATTTCCCTTCTTAAACATCTTTGAAATTTTTTTAACCCAAACAAACAATAATTTAAGTTGTGCCTTCAGATAGTTTCCAAGTGTCATATTAGGATTCATGTTTTTGGAGAGTGTCATCATGTGAATATGTATCAATATCATGATCTCGCATTGGAGTCCTGTATCAGATTTTGAAAATTTCAAGGTTATCCTCTGCTGTCCTTCTATAGAGAAGAGCAGACAATAATACAATAAAGGACTGATCAGCTCTGCTACAATTACATGTTTTAAATTCTTCTAGAGGCTGCATTGGTAGCTAGCTCCTCTGTTGGCTTAACAGCATTGTAGATATTATTTCATTCTACGCATTGTCTTTTCTTTCAAATGAATCCATGAAAGTAATGCAAGGCCAGCAAGGCAGCAGGGGATTATTTCATTTAATTTTCCATAATTTGTATACATTGATATTGCCATAATTAAGAGTATTTTTAGTTAGTAATAATGTTGGAAACTATAGTGAACCGGTTCAAACTTTTAATTTTTGTACAAGATCAGATGCACGTCTTTGTACTTTTGTTGCACTGCATGGATTTGTCAAAATGACAATAAAAGCAGGAAAATACGGCTAGAAGTCATACATTAGTGTGCAATGTGTGGAGTATTTGATGAAGTTTATTTATTTGTGCAGAAAATGATATATTGTAAAATGAGACACAAACTTGCCTAGTTCATTATGTAATTGTGTGTGTATTATACATCACTTGTAGCTTTTTAGGGCCTTTAAAATATAGAAGACAATATATGCTGACAAGCAACTGTTTCAGAATTTGAACCGGACTTATTATCTGACCATTCGATTCTCTGAGATCAGGACTGGACTTATATTTTTCTTTTAGATTTCCCAGTTTTTATTTATTTTTGATCTTCTTATGCTCCTCAGGTTGTCAATTGGAAGAGAAAGTCCCAGAGCTTCCACCTTTGAAAATGAAAGACATTCCCATACTTGGAACATGTGATCTTGAAGCAACTTATGGATTAGTTTGTAACATGATAGAAAAAACCAAGTCCTCTAGAGGACTCATATTCAACTCTTTTGAGGAACTTGAAGGTCCTGCACTGGCCATGCTCCAGCAAGACTTCAACATTCCCCTTTTTGCAATTGGCCCGTTTCACAAGCAGGCTCCATCTTTATCAAGTAGCTTGCTAAAACAAGAACGAGACTGTATTTCCTGGTTGAATGCTCATGCACCCAAGTCAGTGCTATATATTAGCTTTGGAAGCATAGCTGCAGTTAGTGAGGCAGATTTTCTGGAGATTGCCTGGGGCTTAGCAAATAGCAAACAACCATTCTTATGGGCTATTAGGCCAGGGTTGGTTCGTGGCTTAGATGGGCCTGCTTCACTGCCATCTGGGTTCTTGGAGACAACTGCAAAGCAAGGCCGGATTGTTACATGGGCCCCACAAGACGAGGTTTTGGCTCATCCTGCAGTTGGAGGATTTATGACTCACAGTGGCTGGAACTCGACCTTGGAGAGCATTTGTGAAGGTGTGCCAATGCTATGTCTTCCTTGCTTTACTGATCAGATGGTTAATGCTAGACATGTAACTGATGTGTGGAAGGTGGGTTTGCGATTTGAGAATGGACTAAACAGAGATGATATAGAGAACTCTATCAGAAGAGTACTGGTGGAAAATGAAGGCAAAGAGATGAACCAGAGGTTGGCATGTTTGAAAGAGAAGGCAAGTCTTTGTCTAGCATCTGGTGGATCCTCTCACAAGTCCTTGGAAATCTTGGTTTCACATATCTTATCGTTTTGATTATTTTACTTCATGATAGATGTGTACCCCTTTGGACCCTCTCCTTGACATTAATTTAGTGCAAGTGACTTTTCAATGTGATCAAATGTTGTTTTCTATGTATCCAATTATCTGCACTGCAATGGTATTTAATTTTATGCCTTTCTCAAGTCATGACTAGCTTCTGTCCTTTATCTGCAGTTTTCTGATAATAAAATTGGCTGTCTCAGTCTGTGGGAAAACATGTTAGAAGTCAAAGCAATTACGCAGCTTGACATTGCAAAATTAACATCTTTATATCTAATTTACAGTGTACCATCAATTTCATTTGCAAACTCTAGATTTCTCAGCAAGTGTTATAATCACTGCTTTCAATGTTCTAAAAAAATAACTCTGGTCCACCTTCAGAAACAGGGAAGCTGTGGTCCAGGACTCCAGGGATAGATACTGATGTCTGATGCAAGCTTTTCTTAAATGAGAGGGCGGTAACACTGTCCAGTATCCCTCAACCTAGAATCTAGCTAGGCTGCCTGTAGTGCAACAACAGATGGATAGACGAAGATTGGTGTTCTTCCCTTTGCCATTGCAAGGCCACCAGACTCCGATGCTTCAACTTGCAAGCATCCTATGTTCTAAAGGATTCCTCATTTCAATCATCCATACCAACTTCAACTCTCCTAATCCTGCTAACTACCCCAATTTTACCTTCCACTGCATCCCTGATAACTTGTCAGAAAGTGAAGCTTCTACTGAAGATCTTACACTGCTTCTGCATAACCTTAATACAAACTGTGTGGCGACTTTTGAGGCTATTCTATCACAACTAATGATAAAACATGATGTTGCTTGCTTAATAACAGATATTATATGGTATTTCACGCAAGCTGTTGCTGATAGCTTTGACCTTCCAAGGATTGTGTTGCGTACTAATAATCCGTCTTCTTTCATGGCTTTCACTTACTTGCCACTTTTTAGAGAAAAGGGTTACCTATCTGCCCAAGGTATGTTCTAAAACTTGTTTTTTTAGCTGTCTTTTTTACCTTGCCTAATAGTGTTATCTTCTGTAAAACATTTGAAGTCTACCTAGAAGCTTCCATAGGGATAAGATTTGAGAAGAACCTGAGTGAGAGAGTTTCTGAGTGCTTGCACATTGTTGTGGCCCCAACCTTTGCGGCACCAGTCTCTGTTCTTTTTCTTTCCTCCCCCCTCATTTTACACAAACGCTGTCCCTGTTGATTAACAATGGTGCCCCAAGGTCACCCCACTTTTTCTCCTGCTTTATACTTGTACCTTACCATATATTCTCCTACCCAATTATATTCTGTATTACATCTATATTTCTTAAAATCAATATATATTAAAATAATTTATACAATATAAGTAAGAGACAAATGTTTGTTTCAAATAAAAAAAAAAAGTAAGAGACAAATGTTGAATGTAATTCATTAAAGATGAAAAGATGGGCTATGGTGTTTTCTGTACCTAGTGATACTGCATTACATCAAAATGAGCTTGCATTGTGTTTTATGTACTTATATTGGTATCAATTTATACACCCTAAAACTAAACTTCTAATTTTGGACTACTTCCTTTGTTTTTAAATAATTGATATTTTGCCTTTTGATGTCTAACTTTGACGTTATATACCTCTTAAATCAATGGAAATAATAAAAAACGATGTTAGATTTGTACTGTCGAGTTTACAGTAGCTTCATTTTATTATTTCTGTCAAAAAAAATTGAAAGAAATCTACTGTCAATGTTCAAGTGTTCAACCTTGGAAATCACTTATATAGAAGTTGGGTGGGTGCTAAATAATTTCCCAACACTTATTCATCCATCACCTACCAAGTATGTGCTGGTCAAGTGCTCAAGTCTGATATCTACTAATTTAATCCTTAATTGGTTAGTAACTTTGAATTTGTGCTGCTCAGTGCTTTGACACATAAACATGCATGACACTCTCTATGCATAAAATTTGAGCTTTTCTTGATTTTTATGATGTCTATATTTCAATGGTTATATCGAATTACTGTTAGAATCTATTGAAATTAACTGTATTCTTGCTGGATTTTGTAGATGTGTTTCTTTTATCCCCATTAAATTAGATGAGCCCCTGGTTTGCATGTTTAGATTAGTTATGACTTAAGATGTGATACTTTAGTTTGTTACCAGTCCATCATATCATATCATCGGAATAGTGAAGGAGACATCAAGATAAGCAAGTTATTTTCTTGGGACAGTTTGGGTCGTATTTAAACAATGAATCAATAAGTCTGGTTTCTATTCAACTCTGGACAGGTCATATACAGGTATTTGATGGTTAAAAATAAATGATTATTAATCTTATTCATTTTTGAATCAAGACTAGCCTATCTTGTTTTGGGTACAATTCAGGTTTGGGTCGATTTTGCTGTATGTATATAAAAAAGAAAAGAAAACGTTGTACAAACTTCATGATCGACATTAGGTGAATTGGTCCCTTCAATTACTATAGATTTCTAGTTTGGTCCCAACTCTCTCATTCAACTGTACTGATTTTAACCTTCATTAGTATTAGATTGTTACTTGTCAACTACATTAGTTCTTGGTTGATCCGGTATTGCACGTTGTATTCAGTTATCTATCCTTTTAGTACACTGTAAACCTATCCAATGAAAAAAAATTATTAGATTGTTTCATCTGTTACATGTTTCTTAATTTGCATGCTGTCACAGGCACTCAGCTAGAAGAACCAGTACAGGAACTTCCACCTCTGAAGAAGAAAGATATTCCTAGGATTTACACTCGATTTCCAGAGCTAAACGACGAAGTAACACATAAGTTGATGGAAACAACCAAGGCTGCAAGAGGACTTGTGTTTAACTCTTTTGAAGAACTCGAGGGTTCTTCATTGACATTGGTTCGTCAACACTTTCAAATACCAGTTTTTGCAATAGGGCCATTTCAGAAACAGGTTAAGGCTTCTTTTAGTAGCCTATTGGTGGAGGACCGGAGTTGTATTCCTTGGCTAAGTGCTCAACCACCAAAGTCTGTGCTATATGTTAGCTTTGGTAGCATAGCTGCTATTGATGAGACTCAATTTCATGAAATTGCATGGGGGCTGGCCCATAGCAAGCAGCCGTTTTTATGGGTCATTAGACCTGGATTGGTCCGGGGATCAAATGGGCTAGCTCCATTACCAAATGGGTTCTTGGAGATAGTCATGGGCCGGAGCAGGATAGTTGGATGGGCCCCACAAGAAGAAGTGTTGGCACATCCTGCTGTAGGCGGGTTTTGGACTCATTGTGGATGGAACTCGATTTTAGAAAGCATATGCCAAGGAGTGCCTATGATCTGCCTGCCTTTCTTCGGTGATCAGATGAATAATGCAAGGTATGTAACCGACGTTTGGAGGGTTGGATTGCGGTTTGAGAAGGGGTTAAAACGAGAAGATATAGAGAAGGGAATCAGAAGCCTAATGGTGGAGAAAGAAGGCAGAGAGATGACACAGAGGGTTGTAGTTTTACAAGAGAAAGCAAGTCTTTGCATTAAGAAAGGCGGATCATCTTACCAATCCTTGGAGAGTTTAGTTGCTCATATTTTGTCATTTTGAATGAGATAATCATCATTCCTATGTTTCAAGAGCTTTAGTTACACTTTTTATTGGTCTATCAATTCAACATTCAGTCATTCATCATCTTCTGAGTAAGTGTAGCAACTAGTCTTTCATTCTTTAACTCAAAACAAGTTATTGTAATTGTTTAATAGTGTGGCAACTACTAGACGGTAATAATGGTAATGGATTTCAAACTCAAATATGTGCTTATTTTTAGTTTTCAAATAAAAAAACTCGTACCAATGTCCTGAAAAATAGGTGATGGAAGTGTCATCCTCTCTTTTTATTATCATACAATACATTACAAATTTAGATGTGATTTCAAACAATAACAAAAAATTATGAAGAAAAACATACTTTATTTGGAGATGATCAAGTATTAGTTATGAGTTTATGACCAATATCATATACAAATGAAAATTGAGACTTTCCCTCCTAAATTGTTCCAAAATACAACAAACAATATAGAGACATTTATAAATAATAATAATAATAAAAAAATACTATATATAATTGAAGATGATCAAGTAACGCCAATATCATATACGAATGATTGAAATAGAACTTCCCTCCTAAACTGTAATAGAATATAACATTACTCTTTTTTTTATTTTAAAGTGCAATACTTTGATATTTTTGCAATACAAGTATTCGATTAGTGGCTTTGATAACAAACAACTTTATCATACTGTTGCTATATTAGTTACAATGTATATTTGCATTATATCAACATTAAGTTATGTGTTGGCAAACGTGTCCAATGAAATGTTGTTGTGAGGGTATTTGCTAATGCCAACCAAATGGGGCGCTAGATGTTTTAGCCATTTACAAGTCCGATACCAATTGCAATTTCACTACATAATAGAAGTATAGAACTATAGAAGACCCAAACAGAATGTGCCAGTCAACATGCTACAAGGCCAAAACGACAATAGGATCAAATAACAAGGATAATATATTTATTCAACAAAAACTTATCTTATTGAAAGTAGTTGCAAATTTCAATTATTGTACGGAAGCATAACCTGCATATTCTTTCATACCATGAACCAAGACAAACTTTGTTTGAAAAACCAAAAAACAAATCAAGACTAACAAAAGTTATTTAGAGCTTGTTTCAAAAAAAAAGTTGTTTAGAGCTTTAATTAGGCAGTCAAAGAAAAGCTGCAATCAACGAGAAACAGCATCAAGTACAATGGAGAAGCAAAACAGCAAGCTGGGTTGCAGAGTAATACTGCTTCCCCATCCATATGTAGGCCACACAACTCCAATGTTCAATTTAGGAAATGCGCTTTATTCTAAAGGATTTTCCATCGATATCATCCAAACTCGTCTCAACTCTTATGAACAAACTGCATTTCCCAACTTCACCTTCCACTACATGGAAGGAGGGCAGTGGAGTCTTGAAACGCTGGCTTCCTCATTTGATCCTTGGGAGACAGTAACTTTACTGAATAAGAGCTTTTCATCGCCTTTTCGAGAATCCTTAGCCCAGGTCTTGGAGGCTGCTACCAAGGACCCAGAGCCAGTTGCCTGTCTGATATCAGACCCAATCTGGGATTTCGCAGGAACAGTTGCTGATGAATTTTACCTTCCAAGACTTGCTGTAAGAACTGGTGGCTTACTTGCTTTTGCTCTGTATGAATCACTGCCACTTCTACGGCAAAAAGGCTACTTCTCCCTCCAAGGTATGTATATTTCCTACAATCCTAGCTTGTCAGCTTGAATAACTTCTTTATCCAAATCCAGAACAAAGTCGTCCTGTATACAAAGAAAGACCAAGTGTCAGCAAAACCTAAGATCTGGTAGTTTTTTTAACAAACCGGCTGTCATTGTAGAACCATAACTCTCCAAAGGCTGGGTTTAGATGACGATGGTTTTGTTCGAATTACCATGGTTCATGCAGATATTTAGCCATACATACATATGTACGAGCACACACAAAAGTTTTGGTGATCTTAATCAATTCTAATTAATATGAGGTGTTGCAAGAAAGGAAATGTTAATGAGCATATATATTCTGTACACATGACTTTATGTTTTTCTTCATTCCTTTAACTGCCTCTATCTTTCAGAGGGTGAAAAAGAAGCAGCTGTGTTGGAGTTTCCACCCCTCAAAGTGAAAGACCTACCATCAGATGCAAATCATGATGCAATTGCTGCTGTGGTTAAAGAAGCCAAGAGTTATCATCTGGGATTTATTTGTAATACATTCAAGGAGCTAGAAGGGTCTTTATTAGACCAATTTGGCAGAAGTGCTGCCGGTATTCCCGTCTTTCCAGTAGGCCCACTGCACATATACCCCTCAACTTGTATGGGTGAAAAACACAATGAAGACCATATCTCCATCACCTGGCTAAACACACAGGCACCAAATTCTGTATTATATGTGTGTTTTGGGACTATTGCAGCTATAAGCAAGGATCAGTTAGAAGAGATAGCTTGGGGGCTTGCCAACAGCAAACAGCCGTTCTTGTGGGTGGTCCGACCCAGGATGATTAATGGCTCAGACACGGATGATGACATATTACCTGAAAATTTTCTCGAGGCTGTGAGTGGGAGAGGCTATATTGTGACCTGGGCACCACAGCTAGAGGTTTTGGCCCATCCAAGTGTTGGAGGATTTTGGACTCACTGTGGTTGGAATTCAACTATTGAGAGCATTTCCAAAGGAGTACCCATGATTTGCTTTCCATTTTTTGGGGATCAGAAGATGAATACTAGACATGTCAGTGATATCTTGAGGATCGGGTTGTATTTGGAGAAAGGGCTAGAGAGACAGGATATAGAGAGCGCGATCAGAAGACTGATGTTGGAAAAAGAAGGCAACGAGATGAGAGAAAGGATAACAGCTTTGAAAGAGAAAGCACATAGTTGTCTCATGGAAGGAGGGTCTTCATGTGAAGCTTTGGATCAGTTAACTAATCACATTATATCATTTCGTGGTACTGAAAGACCAAGGATATGAAATCAAGTAATACCATAGAAACAATTGAGTCACAAAGTATTACTTTTACTATACAAGGTGAATAACAGAGGCCTCTATCTTATTCAAACTCTTTTTTTTACTATTATTATTCTTGGATGTATTTAGACATTTATGGCTGTAACTTGGACTAATTTTTTCTCAGTTAGAAGTAAACTCGATTGTGATGCTGATAAAAAAATTACCACCCCTCTTTAAAAAAAAAATAAAAATAAAAAATCAATTTTAATTCCCTTTCCTCTCTTCCCCTTCTGCTCTATTTTCTCCACCATTGCTATCCAAACACATCGTTAGGCTTGTGTTCAATAAGAAATAAGAGGAAAACTGATAGATTAGGAAAAAAGAGGGAACAAGAAAGCCCTTCCCTTCCCCCCAAATCAAATCCAAACAAGAAATAATCAGCCCCCTCACTCTTCGTCTCTTCCAGCAATTTAAGATTCCCTCATCCACCCCCCCCCCCCCTCCCCCCAATCTCACACTCCAAACAAAAAATAATCATCCCCGTCTCACTCTTCGTCTCTGCCGGCATTTAAGAATACCTCGTCCACATACTAAAAAAATTTACATAAAGCACATGTACAAGAGCTTTGAATCTCCAATGCATCATGGGACCAGTGCATGGTATGGGGGAAGCTGAAAAAATATCAATGAAACAGTTGTCCATGCATAATCACATGTTTTATTAGTGCTACAACGCATGCATGTACTCTTCTGCTTTTGGCTGCTTTCAATGTAATTCCAACAGACAAAGTTCTAAGACAAAAACCGACGGTGCTACCAAAGTTTCGGATTCTGCATCTTCTATAAATCCCCTACAAAGTAGTAAGCATTTCTGGGCAAACCCAAACCTGTACTGCTACACAACATATTACAAAGAAGCCTTTGACCTAATGTCCCAAATGTTAGCCAAAGTTCCTAAAGAGGGAACGAAACAGCAAAGAAAGATAAGATTAGTCCTATTCCCTCTACCCTTGCAAGGCCATGTTACACCAATGTTCCATCTAGCCACTCTTCTTCACTCAAAAGGTTTCTCAATCACTATAACCCAAACAAAATATAAATCTCTTGATCCTACCCTATTCCCGCACTTCGCCTTCCACCTCCTGGATGATGGCTTGCCTGATAATGCCACATTCGGACCAAATAATCACAGCACGATCCTAGCCACCTTAAACACAAACTGCTCAGAACCGTTCAGAAATTGCTTAACCCAGATTTTGAGCAAGGAGCCCATCGCTTGCCTTATTACAGATCCTATGTGGTCATTCACAAAGTCTGTTGCCAGTAGCCTTAGTCTTCCCAGGATCGTCCTGAGGTGTGCTAGCATGTCTACCTTTTACGTTTATCATTCCCTGCCATTTCTACGAGAAAAGGGCTACTACCCTCTCCAAGGTACTAACCTCAACATCTTTGCTTTGGCAATATTTGAGTTAACATTATAATAGTACACAATTATTTTTCACTCACATATAAGTACATAACCCATACCAACATAATCTTTATATAAACATTATACTAATACATATTTGTTAAGGAATCATCAAGGATATGATGAAAAAGTTTAACTAGTACTAATTCGATAGCTTGTCTAATTTTTGGGGACGATAGAGAAAAGTGGTCATAACTGAAGGAGAAAAGTGTAAATTTGTTTAATACAAGGATCTTAAACAATTATTGTACTGGATTTTTCTTCAACTTATTGATAAACAGAAAAATACAGAGAATTGGTACAAATTTTACCTCATATGTGAGGTAAACATCATGGTTCAACATCAAGGGTTAGAAAGAAGAATTCAACAATCATATACTCTATACCATGTACTTCACTCCAATGAAAAACAGGACACAAGCCAAGCTAAAATAACTATAGGCGTTCAAAATAATCATCAAAGAAACAAAAAATGGCAGTAAGCACCTGTCTAACACGTGTCAACACTATAACATATTTATCATAGCAACAACTCGGGCAACACCTTGGCCACACTTGTAAGTGTATTTTACTAAATGTAACTTGCTCACGGGCCACACACTACTGACACTAGTACATGTATAATTTCTTGGTATCTTAAGATTTAACATGTTATTAACAGGCCTCGTACACACTATTATATGCAGTTTTGAATTTCATTGCATTAACAACTAGCAAATTCTAATTTTCTGTTCTTTATGGCATTTCTTTCCATTCAAATTTTGATCACTCATCTACGTCTATCTCTCACATAAAAACATATGTTTCAGAGACTAAATCTGATGAGCCAGTACCAGAGCTCCCACCACTCAAAGTCAAAGACCTACCTCCAGAAGCAAAACATAACCTCTTGGTTGATATAATTACAGAAATGGAGAATTCACAGGGTATCATCTGCAACACTTTTGAGGAACTTGAAGATTTTTATATAGCAAGAGTAAACCAAGTCCTTCCCATCCCCATCTTTGCACTAGGTCCAATACACAAAAACTCACCAAGTTCTCAGGCTAGCATTTGGACGCAAGATCATACATCCATTTCATGGCTAGATACACAAGCCCCCAAGTCAGTGCTCTATGTTAGTTTCGGGAGCATGGTACAAGTGAGCAAAGCTGATTTTGTAGAGATAGCCTGCGGATTAGCCAACAGCAAGCAGCCGTTCCTATGGGTGGTTCGCCATGGCTCAATTGAAGGATCAGATGAAACTGATCCACTCCCCTTGCCAGAGGGTTACTCAGACACACTAGATCAAAGGGGGAATATTGTCAACTGGGCACCTCAACAAGAAGTTTTAGCCCACCCTGCAGTAGGAGGTTTCTGGACTCATTGTGGATGGAACTCTATTATGGAGAGCATTAGTGAAGGTGTACCAATGCTTTGCCTACCTTTCTTTGCTGATCAGAATATAAACACGAGGCACGTAAGCGACCATTGGAGAATTGGAATGGAGCTGGACAAGGGGGTCAAAAGAGGTGAAATACAGAGAGCAATCAGAAAACTGATGGTGGAAGAAGAAGGTGAAGCAATGAGAAATAGAATCACAGCTTTGAAAGAAAAGGCAACTCTTTCTGTCATGGAAGGTGGCTCCTCATACAAATCCTTGGAGAATCTCACTAATTATCTCTTGTCTTCACTTTAAGTTGCTCTGTACTTTTATTTTAATTCCGCGAAAATTGGCCTATAAAGAATTCACTACAATCCACCCCCTCTTTCATCTCAAATATCAAAGGTCCAAATCCAAATGGGAACAAGAGATTGGAATCGTCTATTTTGACAGACTGTAGACTGTAGACGGTAGACTGTAGACCAGACTTGTTCTAATACGGAGCAAAATTTCCATGCTTGATCCGGTAATGAACCGGTTTTGAGATTTTTAACTTCTTTATAAAAATAAAAATAAAAAAAAATAAAAACATTTTTTTTTATCCACACAATTGTTATTTCATATTATCTTTTTCATATTACCTTAATCACTATAGAAAGGTCAATATTGAATAAAACATGTCCTTTAACAGTTTAACATAGTCACTAAAAAGAAGTATAATTACATAGTTTTTAACACAAATCTTCACTGCAGTTATTATTCTTTAGAGGATCACTAAATCAACATTAAGTGTTGTAAAAAAAAAATATTTGAAGCAAATAAAGAAAGAGAAATAAATAGCCATATATAAAAAAAATAAAAATAAAAAAAAAGTACGTAGTAAAATGATTAAATGATTAAAGGGATGAAGAGAGAAAAGGAAAAATAAAATGTCAAAATATGAATAAACGTTTTTGAAACGGATAAGCATGATTTTTCAACCATATGCCAAAAAAAAAAAGCATGATTTTTCAACCCATTCTACGTAGTAAAAACAAAATAAGGTTGAGTAGATGACAGCAACCAATATAAAATGACTCAACATAATATTTCACACGCCTAACTCAAAAGAAAAGCAAAAATCTAAAAAATCAATCATAAGCTTCAATGGAAGGGATAATGAAGCAGAGCAAGTTGGGTTGTAGATTACTACTGTTTCCTACACCATTTCAGGGTCATCAATATCCTATGTTACATCTAGCAACCCTCCTACACTCCAAAGGCTTCTCCATCACCATTATCCAGACTCCTTATAATCCTATAAATCCTACTTATTTCCCACACTTGACCTTCCGCTCCTTTTACAACAGCATGCTTGAGTCATATTCTAAAATCCCTCCGTCTGACCCTTCCACAATCTTATCTGTCATGGATGATTGCTCGGAACCTTTCCAGGATTGCTTGTCTCAAATTTTGCAAGAGACTAGTGCTGCTACAGACAAAGAGCCTATTGCTGCCTTAATAACAGATCCTGTGTGGAAATTTGCTGGGTCTGTTGCTGCTAGCTTTAACCTACCTAGGATGGTGCTGAGGACTGGTAGCATGTCGTCTTTACTCGTTTTCAGTTCCCTGCCTTGTTTACGAGAAAAAGGCTATTTCCCTCCCCAAGGTAACTTCAAAACTTGATTTCTTTTGCCTAGAATATTGTCCAGTCAAAAAGACAAACTTGGTGGGATTTATCTAGGAAATACGGTAAAAAGAGCATTTTGCCACACACCTGAATTTATACTCAATTTATTGATGTACTCCAAAAGGTTAACACTTGAATTAGACACAAAATCTATAGTAAAATCAAAGGTGGCGCGTGTGAGTTACCTGCCCCTACACATTTCATGCGTCGTGTACTCATGTATACGGCTACATGAAGATGCCTAAGGCATGTTACACACTTTATTATGGTGTTATTTTATATACTGATATAGACCAAAGTCTTTGAAGATATATGTATAACAGCGCACACACACACAAAATGTCTTATACAGAATCACTACTAGCTCCATATTTAAATAATTTCTTAGGAGTCATAGAGTCAGTGTTCAGCAGCAAATGAGTAGTAAGCAGATGATGTCCTGATTTTGAATACAAATGTTATGTCTACATAAATGCAGGACGGAATTAAAGAAAACCCAAATTCCCAATAGGATTTGTGCAATTAAAATCAACGGAAATCAAAAACATGAATCAAAAGTGTTAAGAAAGACAACCTTCAAGTTTATAGGCAGATATTAGCATAGCTGCTTTACAACCCATTAAGATACTGTATGTGTTGAAGTTGTTTTACACCTTTACTTGAGGTTATTAAAACTTTGGGTCTTTATATTTCTGCAAAAATCCTTGACCCCTCTCTTTTTCTCTCCCACATTTCAGATCATAAACTAAACGAACCACTGCCAGAGCTTCCTCCTTTGAAAGCCAGGGATCTTCCTTTAGAATGGCTACATAATGAAAGACTTGAAGCTCTAGTCCAAGAAACCAAGATTTCCCAAGGTGTTATAGGCAATACCTTTGAGGAACTGGAAGATTATTCGATAGCTCGAGTTCACCAAATCCTTTCCATTCCCATCTTTCCTATAGGCCCCTTACACAAACACTCACCAACTTATGATACCAACTATTGGGCACAAGACCAAACCTCCATCGGTTGGCTGAATAAGCAAGCACCCAAGTCTGTACTGTATGTGAGTTTTGGGAGTGTTGCAGCTATGAGTAAAACTGAATTTCTTGAGCTAGCCTGGGGACTGCTTGACAGCATGGTGCCTTTCCTATGGGTGGTTCGCCCCGGATTGATCCAAGGTTCAGAAGCCAACAATGACTCATTGCCAGAAGGCTACCTTGAAATGGTAGGTGAGAGAGGGCATGTTGTCAAATGGGCACCTCAATTAGAGGTTTTATCCCACCCATCTGTTGGAGGGTTTTGGACTCACAATGGATGGAACTCAACTTTAGAGAGTATTTGTGAAGGAGTGCCAATGCTTTGCCAGCCTATCTTAAGTGACCAAAATATGAACGCGAGGCATGTTAGTGATGGTTGGAGGATAGGATTGAAGTTGGAAAAGGGGCTAAAAAGAGAAGAAATAGCAAGGTCAATAAGAAAACTAATGCTGGAAGAAGGGGAAGAGATGAGGAACAGAATCACAGCTTTACAGCAGAAGGCAACTCTTTGTGTCAAGGAAGGCGGTTCTTCATATATATCTTTAGAGAGGCTTACCAGCTATCTGCTATCATTTTGATTCACTTATTTATCATCATTGAATGTTGCTATTACTAAATAAACTGAGAAGAGTTTTTCTTTTAATCTTTTGTAGCCCAAAATTTGACATAATAAGCAAAAGACCAATGGAGCAGTTGCTCCATAGATCCCTTGTTGCGGACATTACATGCATGACACCTTCTTGATATGGTTGTTTTCCAATAATATTCAGATAGGCATATTTTCAAGGCAATATGATACATACCTTATACAACACAAAAAAAGACAATGCTACCAAGATTTCACTTTTCCCTAATTTGGCCCTGCTAAGAAAGAAAGGCATGATCCTATATAAAACTCATTACAGAGAACTAGAGAAGCCTTTAACTAGTGTCTAAAATGTCAAACAAATTTCTGAGAGAGAGAACTCCAGAGAAGCAGCAAAGTAAGATGAGGGTAAGGGTGCTCCTAACCAAGCAACTATTCTTCACACAAAACGCTACTCAGCACCGTCATCCAAACAAGCTACAAATCTCAACTCTATCCATTTCCCATGTTTCTCCTTTCACTTTCAAATGATGGTTCCCTAATAATGTCATATCTGCACCAAGAAAGCAGTCTTAAACTCTTAATTGCCCTTAACACAATCTATATAGAACCACTGCTTATCCTAGATTTTGAGCAAGGTTGTGATCATCCCAACACATCTTCGCAATCAAGGTTGCTACTTACTATCACTTCAACATCTTCGCTTCTCTGAATTTGCTTACAAGACTCTAAATCAATTCTAACATCCTGAATTTTTTCTATCAATTTGAAACTAAGTATAATAGTACAGAGTGGATTTCAGTAATCAGCACAAATTATGATTTCAGTAATCAATTTTTAATAATTAGATGATAATTAGAAACTCATAAGTTAATAAGCATAACAAAACATAATGTAATTACAGGATGAATTTTCTTCAAAAAAAAAAAAATACAGGATGAATAACAGCTAATAATCAATGTTCTGCATGCCACTTTTAGAGAGGCAAATCCAATTATCAATCAAATAAACATTAAGAGAGTGAATTTTGAGCAAACATAAACAATGAATTTAAGAATTAAACCAATATTTGAGTGGAAATGAAACTAACCAAAACAATCTATGAAAGCCTTGACATAATTTTACTCCAGAAGTCTCGTTCCGCCCGATAAGAGCACCACCACCGCGCCACCGTGGGAGGAGGAGACGCCGTTTCAAGGTGATAGAAGTAGAACGTCGAAGAAGGAGGATGTGGGTTGGACCGTTGGATCGGCGGCGTTTGGAGCACCACCATTATCGGAGGAATGCCGCCGGCGAGTTTCCTGGCGACGGGGTCGACTGGTGGGACATGTAACATTGTTTTTAACCACTTAATTTTAATCTTTTAAAGTTAAAATAAGTTCACCCGTAAAATTATAATAGAAAAATCAGTAAAAATAATTTCATTTCAACAAAAATAATTTAAATTCAGAAAAATTAATTTAAGTTCAGCAAATATAATTTTGTTTTGTTTTTTTCTCAAAAGAATAATAATTTTGTTTCACTAAAAATAATTATAAAGGTGAAGTGAACGGGTCTAATTTGGTAATCTTTGTCACAAAAAAAAAAAAAAAGTAAATAAATAAATGGTAATCACTCAAAAGTTATGCCCCTAAAGTTCCAAACTTCTTCGGTTTTTAAGTTGTGTGCTTGTGTCCATGTCTTTTCAATTGGTTTTTTATTAACAATAACCTTTGACGTTAATAGTGACTTTTTTTTTATTATTTTATATTCTAATGTTTTAAATTTTTTTTAAGTATTGTCAAATTAATAACGAACGCGATACTGTCAAATTAATAACGAACGCCACGACACCATTGTTGATAAAATAACTTAACTTTCGTTAATGGATATCAGGATTAAATTATATCACACAGTCAAAATAAAGACACCATTGCAAACCAAACGAACCCTTATTACTGTGGATACATGATCAAAGTATTTTTTTCATTAACTAAGTGCAATACTCCACGGTAATAAGGGTTCGTTTGGTTAGCAAACTGGTATATGGTTGGAATCAGAAGTGAAACCATAGTGGTATGGGTTTGGAATTTGATTCTTAATACCATATGTTTGGTATGATTATGAAATGCTGTTATTTTCAACACACGTGATACTTATAAGGGGGTATTTGGTTCAAGCATATTAGGTATAAGGTATGTGTTTAGAATGACCAAAACCCATACTTTATGTTTGTTTCCATAAATTTCATTTTTCAAACTCATACCTCAAACTCCCAAGGTATGAGTTTTTGAAACCCAAGGGGAGAGGTGGGTATGGCTCATACCCATATCTTTAGGTTTAACATGAAAAACTATCATTTCTAGATAAAAACCAAACATATGAAATCAAGTATCAAGTTCCAACCTCATACCATCCAGGTTTCATTCCTCATTCCAAACTCATACCATTGTTTGAACCAAACGCCACCCAAGTATGGGAATGAGCCAAACTCACTCCCCCCCTAGGTTTCTAAACCTTATACTTTAGGGGTTTGAAACTCTTAAAATCATAAAACAAACATAAGATAAGGGTTTTAATCATTTTAAACCTATACCTTATAGCTAAATTATGCGAACCAAACACCCCTAATAGATTTATGTAGAGGTTTGGGAGTTTTAAAAAAGAAGAGGCTTGAATTTCCTTTCAAATGTTTTGCAAGTTCATAAGTGTTTTAGTTAGGCGCACTTTTGTTATGAAGAATTTAATGAATTATTATACATAACATATCTAATACATACGAAGTAAATTTTTGAATATGCTTATTTATTGTGATAGTAACAGGTTTGTTGGGTGACGGGTTCGTATGATTATGATGTTACCTAAAATATTATTCCAACTCTTATTTAAATATCTTTTAAATGAATTATTATTAGATTTTGCTTAAAAAATAAAAATGAAATTGATTCATATATGAAAATACTTTTCAATGACCATTTAATATAGATTATGACAATATAATTTATGTATATCCCCTCATAGGTATGTTTTACCAAATTTTATTTGTTAGATATAATTAATTTAAAAAAAAAAAAATTAACCTGTTTGGCAAAAGTAGCGATAGCGGGTAGCTGTTCGAGTAGCGGGTAGCTGTTAGGTAGCGAGTAACGGTCAATTAGTAGTGGGTAGAGGTTAGCTGTCAAAGTAACGATTGGTAGTATAAGTGTTTGGCAAAAGTAGCGGTTGCAATACCAAAATATATGAAAATTCATATAAATATTGTTTTAAAAGTAATAAAATTTTGTCAAACGCTACCCGCTACTTTAAACACTACTATTGTTAACGTTTGAGTAAAGTTACCTAAACGCTACCTCTATCGCTAACCGCGACTAGAATCGTTATCTTGCCAATACTTTAAACGCTAGTACGGATAACAATTTTTAACGTTTAAGAAAAGCTATCTAAACGCTACCTCTATCGTTAACCGCTACTAGAATCGTTATCTTGCCAAACACTCTTAAATTTTTTCTAGTAGTATTTTGACCAGTCAAAACGCTAACCACTACTTCAAACGCTACCACCAAAAGGGCCGGTGACTTACCGAGTTACCGTGCATGACACGGGGCCTAAGCTACTAGAGGGAGTAATACAGAGTATGTAGACATAAAAAATGTTTATACGATGAAGGCGGCAAATAGAAATATTTTTGGATTTACGGATATTTCCCAATAAAAAAAGGGGAATTTTTTTTTTTCTAAGAGCCCTAATCTAGCACTCTCTATCTCATCTATCTTCCAGTTCCTGCGAGTTTGATATCATGCCTTCGAAGAAGACGACATACTTGCAGTAACTCATTCATCAATCCTCTGCTCCTTGTTCCGGCGATATTTTCGATCTCCTCTAAGAGATTATTAGGTATGAATTCCTCTCGTTGTTTTTCTTTACTAATTGTTCGGTTTGATTAGATTCTGAAATATCTAAATCTTTTATTTTTTATTGCCTTATTATTTTGGAATTTCGAGCTTTAGTTTATACTTCTTGCATGTTTCGATTCGCCGAGTTTATTTTATTTCACTTGATTGCATTAATTCGATTTGGGTGGTCGTATTTCTGGATTTTAGGGTTTATGTAATCTTGGGTTTCTTATTTTTTATTTATTTTTTGGATTGAAGCTGTTTACTCTCGACATGTTACTTGCCATCGTTTTAATTTAATTTTATTTTCTGGTTATTGTTTGTCTAATTGTCTTCCGCGAGTGGCTTACTCATGTGTTACAATTATCACCCAATTGCTTAGGAATATGGTTTCTTGGGATTAAATTTAGGTTAAAGGGATAGTGAAGAATCATAGAGATGTGCAACTGTGTAGAATTTGTGATATCTAATTTGTTAATCAATCCCGTGGGCCTTGGGAATTGCGATCTGGAAAAAAAGCGATTGGTTTGAGCTAAGCTAATGTAATGAACACTAGGATGTAAACCTATGAATTGCTTTCTCGCACCCAATATTAAACAGTGATTGAACACTAGGATGCTTTGTGTTAAGGGTGGCTGTAGTTGGAAGAGTCTCTTTGTGAGGTATTATTAGTCTGAGAATGGAAAGAAAAGCAGCAAGGCCGTTCTATATCCTTGGAATATTTGGATATCATAGAAAATGTGTGCCTTCCTGCGTGTACATGTTACTAGAAGTTACCCAATGTTGTTTATATAGTTCTTTTTTTTCTTAAATGTCATTTCTCATATCTTAAAACGAGTAAAAGTGTAAAGTTACTTATTTTATGGGTTATTATTGATGCAGATCCTCAGTGCTGCGGTTTAGCCCTCTGATACTTAGCCTCTAATGCCCTGGAGATTCTGTGGTTTATTGCATCAGTTTGAGTTTTCTGTTACTGTGTGTTGAGAGAAAGGGTGTTGCAATATGATGGGCACATTATCAATATTACCACTTCCAGCTCCTCCAGAAGATGGGGATCTTGGCCCAACCCCACTTGCTCAGTTGCCTCCTGACGATGAGATGAAAGAAGCAGAAGATCACAACAAAGCTAGCAAAGCGAGTTCAGTGGCAACGCATACAAGAACCATTGGAATTATCCACCCCCCACCGGATATTAGAAACATTGTTGATAAGACATCTCAATTCGTGGCAAAGAATGGGCCCGAGTTTGAGAAGAGGATTATCGCCAGTAATGCAGGGAATGTGAAATTTAATTTTCTTAATGCTTCAGATCCTTACCATGCTTATTATCAACATCGGTTGTCGGAGTTCAGAGCACAAAATCAATCTTCAGGTCAACAACCCCTTTCCCAGCCTGGTGATTCGTTGGCCTCGGAGGCTGAGTCTGGTGTCCTTGCCGATGGTGTGGCTGCTGCAGATGAGAAGCCTGATCCTTCTGCGCAATTCAGACCTGTTCGTAAGGTACTTGAGCCTCCAGAAGCTGAACAATATACTGTAAGGCTGCCAGAGGGGATTACAGGGGAGGAATTGGATATTATTAAGCTTACTGCACAATTTGTTGCTCGAAACGGAAAATCCTTTTTGACAGGTCTTACTAGTCGAGAGATGAACAACCCCCAATTCCATTTTTTGAAGCCTACTCATAGCATGTTTATGTTTTTCACTGCCCTTGCTGATGCCTATTCTAAGGTTCTGATGCCTCCAAAAGGCTTGACTGAAAAGCTAAGGAAGAGTATTGCTGACCGGACAACAGTCCTTGAGCGGTGTTTGCATAGGCTTGAATGGGAAAAGTCGCAGGAGCAAGCTAGGCAGAAAGCTGAAGATGAAATTGAGCAAGAAAGAATTCAAATGGCTATGATTGATTGGCATGATTTTGTTGTGGTTGAATCAATTGACTTTGCAGATGATGAAGATGAGGCACTGCCTATGCCAATGACTCTTGAAGAAGTTATAAGGAGAAGCAAGGTTTCAGCGAAGGATGGGGATGAAGAGGAAATTGTTGAGCCAGGAAAGGAGGTAGCGATGGAAATGGATGAGGAAGAGATGCAGCTTCTTCAAGAGGGTATGACAGGTGCTACCCTTGAGGAAAATGGTGAGGAAAAGAAGGATGAGGTTAAGGCTGCTATGGATGAAGATGATCCTCCAATGAGAATTGTGAAGAACTGGAAGCGACCTGAAGAGAGAATCGCTGCTGAAAGAGACCCAACAAAGTATGTGGTTTCTCCAATTACCGGTGAACTGATTACCATAAGTGAGATGTCAGAGCATATGAGGATTTCTCTAATCGATCCGAAATACAAGGAGCAAAAGGAGAGGATGTTTGCCAAGATTCGAGAGACAACCCTTGCTCATGATGATGAAATTTCCAGAAACATTGTGGGACTTGCTCGTACTCGTCCAGATATATTTGGTACTACAGAAGAAGAAGTATCTAATGCCGTCAAAGCGGAGATAGAGAAGAAAAAGGATGAGCAGCCTAAGCAAGTCATATGGGATGGTCATACAGGGAGCATTGGTCGCACTGCAAATCAGGCTATGTCGCAGAGTATGGGTGGTGAGGATCAAAGTGAGACCAGTTACAATGATGGGAGGTCTCTCCCTGGTCCAGCTGCTCCTCCTCCACCGAGACCCGGTGTTCCTATGCTTCGTCCACTTCCTCCCCCAGCTAATCTATCTGTGAACATGCCTCGTGTACCAACCAGCAATATTCAGTATTCTACTCCGACCTCTGGTGGGCTAATGGCACCACCCCCACCTCGTCCTATGTACACTTTAAGCCAAATGGGTCCTCCTCCGCCACCTCCTATGCAAATGCCTCCTGGACAGCAGCATATGATGATGAATCGCCCACCAATGCCTCCAGCTGGGTCCATGAACCAACCTGGTATGCCAGTGCCTCCTGCACCTGGATCTCAATTTACACCGCTTGGTGTTCACAGGCCCTTTACACCTGTTCCACAACATGGTATGCCTGCTCCACCAATGCCTCAAGGAATGCCGCCTCCCCCCCCACCACCTGAGGAAGCTCCTCCTCCACTTCCTGAGGAACCAGAGCCCAAGAGACAGAAGTTGGATGACTCTGCATTGATTCCAGAAGAGCAGTTCCTTGCTCAACATCCGGTACGCTTTATTTTTACCTGTCCAAATTCTGTCTTTGCTTGAAATTAGCCTGTTTGTCTGTCAAATGCTTTGTCTCAAAATCTGCAAATTTATTACTGTCTAAAGCTCTTTCTGTCATAGTATTATGCTTTCTTTGGAGCTGCTTCTCTTATTTTAGTGAGGCTCTATGGCAAGTTTTATATCATATTTCTTTAGTTGGTAATACTGACCTGTGATGTCTTGTTTTAAAGGACAGCTAAATATTTAAGCTGTGTGAACAAGATTTATAAGCATTATTGTAGTTATATACTAGCTACATGAAATTATATTCTATATCAACTTTAATAGCATATATATATATAGAGATTTTGAAGTCGTAGCTAAGTGTTGTTCTTCTAATCTAAGTAAAATAAAAGTGCTCTTTTATTAAAAATCATTAATTTCGGTTTCCTCCACATTCCAAAACCTTTTCTTGTCATGATCAAGGGAAGGGTTGCTAAATTGTTCCCCTTTTTTTTTTTTTAACTCTTTGTGTGTGTGTGTGTTATAGGTAATTTTCCTACATCTTTGTTTAATACGTAGGTGATACATGGTGACATCAAGAATTACAAATAATATTCCAGTGTGATATTGTGAAACTCTTAAGCCCAGTGTGATAATAACTCATTAAGCTGCTTTATGATTTGGATGGATTTGTGTATTGCTGGGTATTCAGTTGTGGCGTATTCTAGGCTTCTGCCAACTATAGTATTCTGGCACATAATAAGAACTTTAAAAGAGGGAATAATTTTAGCCTCAAGCATCATGGCAGTGAATCTGTGTCATTGCTGATATGTCCACTATAGGATATAGGCAGTGAGTAGGCTGCCAGTGTCTGGGTCGCTACAAGTGTAGATATGTGTATAATGTGCTTTTTTTTCTTTTTGTTCTGGGTTAGGTATTGATTATTATATACTTCATTCTTTATAGTGGCAACACTTAGACTTTCATGCTCTGATAACTCACAATTGAACCATTAATATCTTTACTTTAATTAGTAAAAAATTTAAAATGTTGATATTTGAAATCATGCATTGAAACAAATCCAGTGGCATTTTACACTTGACATTTGGTTTTGTATTATTGAGTAATCTTGTCAAAGTGGGCTATTTTAATTTCAAAATTACAAGTGTTGCAATTTTAAAACAATGTAAACCTGATTACTGGTCATAACCTCATTTTGATGTACCTTTTTTCTTTCCATCATCATCTTTAGATGTATGCAATCTAGACCCACTTATTGCTGGGTGTCTTTGTTCTGGGCAGACATAATCAAGCTTCCACCTTCATTAATTAAGAAGCAGAGCATAGTCTGAGCTAAATCCTTAACCCCACCTGAATTACATGAGATGGAGCTAATTGTTGCTTTTGAATGTTTTCTCTTCAGGGACCTGTCAGGATCAACATATCTGTTCCCAATGTTGATGAAGGGAACCTCAAGGGACAAGTTTTGGAAATCGTCATGTCCTTGAATGAAACCGTTGGCAGTCTGAAAGAAAAAGTATCTGGGGAAATTCAACTTCCAGCAAACAAACAGAAATTGAGTGGGAAGGCCGGTTTTCTCAAGGATAATCTCAAACTTGCTTATTACAATATTGGAGATGGAGAGACCTTGACTCTTTCTTTGAGGGAACGTGGTGGCAGGAAGAGATGAACAAATTACCTAGAGAACCCAACGAAAGGCACTTGTTGGAGTACTACTTCCTAAGAATTTTTCTATATAATCCTGTTCGGTCCATGAATATTTCTTTTGAGATGAGATCTTGAATTTTTTGTGCCCATGTATCTTAAGTTAAGCCTTGCAACTTCTTTATTGTTGTTACTAATCTGATTCTATTTGCCTTTGCAGCTCATCAGTTCTGCTCACAAGTAGTCATGTCATGATTCTGATACTAACTTTTCTTCGAGTATAGTTGACCTC